>NW_024467121.1:12507706-14007706 GCF_017591425.1 Ochotona curzoniae | reverse complement strand
GGCTGAAGCCAGGTACTAGCTCTCCATCTAGGTCTTCCCCGTGAGTGGCAGGAACACAGTACCTGGGCTATTGCCTACGACTTCCCAGGAAGCACAAGCAATAGGCAGGCATGGAATCAGAGGTGCCGGAACTCACATTGGCACTCTAGCATGAAATATATTGTCACAAGCAGCACATCATTTTGTTGTGCCAGTACTCCCCACCTATTTATGTATTCTTCCATTCATTCATTTATCTATAGTCACAATAGTTTTTAATAAGATGAGAAAAAACATACCTCTTCTTCTTCTGCCTGTCACACGTTGATTTATTCATTAAATTTTTCCTTCCTTTCTTTATCCTTTCATTTCTCCAACAATTGTTCAGTGTGTAGGTACAATACTAAACTCTGGGGATATCATGAGAAATGAAACTCTACTAAAGCTTAAATTCTATTGAGGAAGACACAATAAACAAACAAAGAAAACAAAACGCAATAATTATCACAGTGTGATAAGTGTATCGGGGAATCTCTAAGCAGCATAATAGGACAGAGAGTTATGTGAGCAGGGCGGTGGTCACTTTGTGTGTGTGGAGAAAGACCTCACTGCCAAGGCAGTGTCAGAGTTGACTCTGGATAAGAATGAGGAAAGGAGGGCCCAGCATGATAGCATAATGGTTAAAGTCCTCGCCTTACTTGCACCGGGATCCCATAAGGGTGCTGGTTCTAATCCCGGCAGCTCCACTTCCCATCCAGCTCCCTGCCTGTGGCCTGGGAAAGCAGTTGAGAACAGTTCAAAGCTTTGGGACCCTGCACCCATGTGGGAGACCCAGAAGAGCTCTCCTGGCTCCTGGCTTCAGATTGGCTTAGCTCCAGCTGTTGCGGTCACTTGGCGAGTGAACCATCAGATGAAAGATCTTCCTCTCTGTCTCTCCTCGTCTCTGTATATCCACCTTGCCAATAAAAATAAAAATAAATCTTAAAAAAAATGAGGAACAGAGTCCCTCACAATCTAGGACAGTAGAAGCTCTCCCTCACCCAATACAGAAATTTAGAGAGGTCATTTATGATGATGAAACACGGGCCCCTGGACTAAATAAAATTTCATTGGTTTTGACAATAACAATTATCAGAAACAAGGGCAAAAAAACGTATGTCATGTCAGGATATAAAAATGATCTTTTCCAGGAGTTTCATTTTATTTTGAAGCACTCAAATGCATTAAGTCTTCCCCATATAAAATGATTCTAAGATGATTTACAGTAAATTTCAGTGTTGACTGACAAAATCCACCATTCCTGTACAAATAGATATAAAATCACATCCTTGTGTATGGATTCATTAAATCGTTCACAACTTTGGGGAAGTGTACACAGAAGCAAGCTTGAAAGAGAACAGCAAAAAGAGAGATCACCCCCCACCCCAAAACGCATTTAACCTGAAGATGTGTTCCTCTGTGGTCAACACTGGACTAGACACTAGGACCACAATGAACAAGAGGAACATGCTGCAGTTTAAATGCAGTTTGGTTCCATAACATGTGCAGAGTTTAAAACTCCAAAAGGGTAAGTTCGTGGTCCAGAGATGGTGGAAGCCTATACCAACTGCATGGGCTAGAAGAGAGCCCTTGTGGCAACTGGGCTATTGGGAGTAGCTCTCTTGAGAGGATTATTACAAACCACCGTGCTTGGGACCTGTTATTCTATGCTTCCTGGCTTATCTGGTAATGCTTCTGCATTATGTGTTCCACTATCACCTTCTCAAGCCTGCGTCCAGGGCAAATCCTGGGGACTGCCAATCCTATACTTGAATTTCCAAAATGGTGATTTCTTCATTCGGCTTGCTGAGCAATTTATAAACTCTCGATGCCTGTTTCTACAGAAACACCAAACCTTACAGGATGATCTTCACTGCTGTATCTAGAGAGTGTGTATTTACTAGGCTGCCCGTTGAAGTGAAGAGACAGCAAAAACAAGTTCTGCATCATCTCCCCTCTGTTTCCATAGCCCATCTCCAAGCAAGGCTTAATTCATCCTAACATCCAGTTCCTAAGAATGCATAGCTTCTATTCAACATATGTGTGCAGGGAGGTTGGAAAGCTGTATGATAGAACACCTAGACTAGAAGATGCAACAGAGATCACTTGGCCCAATTTAATCACGTTAAACATAGGATCCCAACATCCACAATGCCAAGTTAGTCCTACTGCTTTGGTTAGGTGCGAGCAGATAACATCGTATTCATTTTTATGATGCCATTACAGCACAGTGCCTGCGCATCTTTTTCCAATATTGTCTGCTTCACCTCTCAGATATGTTTCTCATTCAGGACAGGTATGGAATTTCTGAATGTCTTCTTTTTAACTGAATATTTCTAGGAAGGAAAATATGTGAAGCTGTTGTAAACCTTAGCAATCTAATATATGTTTGCTTACCCTGCTTTTTTTTCTATTGGCCAACTGAGATCCTGGCATTTAGAAAGTGAGACTTAAATGAAGAGGGAGGAAAACACAAGGCAATTTCAAAACACCAGAAAATAGCTGCTCAGTGCCCACAAATAGAAACCATGGTACGTGGTTTGGAACAACAGGGGTCAGAATTCTCGTTTTATTGATTGAAGAAGTAGAAAATTATGAGAAATGAACATTAACTCCAGTTTATACTTCAACCATGGGATAGGGTTATTTATTGATTTAAATTTACTTTTCTTTTACTGAAAATGATCAGCATAGTCCATGATACTTGCCCAGTAAATGCTACTTAATACTTTTATTATTTTTCTACCTTTAGAAAAAGAAAACAGGGATTGAGAGCAATTGACTAGAGAGTTGGAACTTAAGCAAAGTTGTAAAGATATTGAGGATTCTCAAGAGAAAAGGAGCAGGAATTTGGAAACAACTGTGCAGCATAAGCTGTCCAACATGATGGTTGAGACCCTGTGCTTGAAAAGGATAAGCTCTAAATTCCACCTAAATTTCTAGCTGTGTGATTTTAGGTGATTTATTTTAAAGCTCTGAGCCCCTATTTGCTACCCACCAAGGGAGGGTATTTCAGTTACCTTGAGGATTCTTGTAAGAATTTAGCTGATATAACGGAACATAAGAGAATGAAATGTAATGAGTAAATGTGAGCTCTAAACATAAATAAAATGATAATTTTATTGATTTAATAAACTCTAATTTATTTCAATTAAGGGAAAGGCATGCCTCCATGACATTGTCAAGGTCAGATCTTCAGAGAGTGAAAAGCTGCACTTAAAAATAACTCCCCTGATCCTGCAACAATATCTGCATGTGTAGACAGCAATAATTATTTTATGGTACATCCTCTAGCTGGGTTTAGATATCTTTATTAAATATGATACGTTTTTCCTTATGAAAATCTGATCACTCTTTTGAGCCTGGATCATAGCACAGTTTGGAACCCATGTGTTCTGGGTGGAGTATCCACTGAGCAATTTCAGTTTTTATAGAAAATTCTGGAGCATTTCCCTACATCACAAGTCCCATGAAATAGAAGGGTCATGGTGGTCCAACTGCCCTAAGCGCCAACTATGTTCTTTGTCAAGTTAATGCTTTTAGCGAGTCAAACAGAGACCAGTACACACCGCTCCCAGTCTTCGGCTCCATCCCTTCTCTGCTTCTAAACCGTGTATTGTTTCTGAATTTCTGTGCAATAGGCGGAGACAGGAAGTACTGCTTATTGGTCCTTCTACCCCTTATCTTTTCTCTGGAAGTCTCTAGAAACTGGACAGCTCTTGCCAGAGAACTAAAATCTTCCCTGTGGATCTCACCATAATGATACCTGATGTAACCAGCATCTCCATCATGCAGTCATTCCAAATTTCTATAAGAATTAATGACTCTTTTCCATGTAATCAAAAGCAGATATAGTTAGAAAGAAAGGTGCCCCCAGGGCCTCAAATCTCAGGGTCAGCTGAATCTGAATCCCTAATTAGTACCACAAGGAGACAGACTCCAAACCTCTCTCTTTGCACTACATATCCTAAATTCTCATTCAGCAGAAGAAAAATGACTTATTCAGATTTGTACCAGTCAGTTTCAACAAGGACAAGAATGAACTTCTCCCTCTTTTGCCAGAGTTTTCAAAGAATCCATGCCAATGAGTTGGAGCCACGCACATCTTTTGGGCAGTTGTCCTCCCCAGGCCATTTTCCATTAATGTAAAAAAGGGGGGCAATGTGGTCAGACCTCTCCAAAGTGACTTAACGTCACTTAAGAAAATGCTCAGGATTCCCCAAAGCAGATTTCTGATGCCCAATGGCTGCTAACCTGTTGGTCCTTCTACCCAAGTACAGCTTCCAAGAAGGCCCTGCGAGCTAGGAACACTTCAAATCTACACAGACTTGCTGGTTACTCACTTCACTTGCAGGTGAAAGATCCTAACTTGACACGAGATTTTTGAGAATATGGAAATCACCGAGGCTTCACCAGCAAATGGGAAACCCAAACAATTCCTTCTGGAAGCTTTTGCATTTTATTAGTTCCATATAAATTGTTGTGTCTCTGTTCCTTTATTCCCTCTTGCCCTCCCTTCCAAAACACGTCTCACAAAAGTGTTCTTTCCCACCTAATTTTTAATCCCACATATGGACTTCAATGAAAAATCCATCCCATGTGTTTCTGGTGGATTTATACTTAACTCCTCAGAAAATTACGATGTAAGGTCTTAGGCGTCTGAACCTTCCCTGCTACCTCCACCCTCTCAGCTGTTTCAAACAGGAAATTAATTTGTAGCCAAGACTGTGATGAAAAAGAAGTGCACGGTTTCCAAGTGGGCTTCCGGAATACTCAATGCCTCTGCACCAACTCTGTCCCACGTGGCTCTCTCAGGGAGACCGGCAGAGCACTGCAGGCTTGTGTGGGAACCATCTTCATTGACTGTCTGCTCCCTCTCTCCAGCTTCTTTGTTAACTTGGTACCGCTGTGTTTCTGTGAAAATAGGAGAGAGAAAAGGAGAAAAACATTGTTTACTAGGTTGCCTGGATTAGTGAGTCACAGCGTCTCAATGGCCCTGACATACACACAGCTGACTACTTATGCAAATTTCAGACACAGTGTTTGAACAAAAGGTTACATAGTAACATAACCTGAAGCTTTTATGACTAATGAGGCATTTATTTCCATTTGAATGCAAAAATATGTATTTTTTCTTTTTATGGCTTCTCATATTGTGTCTACTAATATAAAACTAACATGAAGTCTTTGCATGAGGCATGGTCATCAAACAGATTCTGTGTCATTCCTGTCGTTATGCGAATGTGATATCATTTGCTATTCCCCCTCCTTTTTAGCACAGTTTGAAGATGCTAAGCCCCGGGTTCTCTTTGGGATGAGAAATTCCATTAAGTTTGTTCAATTATGAGTACTCCCTATTTTTAAGCATGTTTTCATAATTAATAGCAATACTGCTAAAAGCAGACGATAAAATATCAGACATGTTTGGTTATATTATCAATTAGGTGAGGCAAAAGGCATAAATTAATAAATATCAGTGTCCTATCTGCCATAGTGATTTAATTTAGTACAGGAAGAATGAATTGATGAGAAGGGGAGTTTTCCACCCCCACTGTCTTTTTTTTAAAGGCATAATCTGAGGGGTTTTTTTTGTTTTTAACATGATTCCATATGTGAGCTATAGTGTTATAGAGAATTTTTGTCTTACTGGAAAAAGAAACAAGACAAAATTGATTATCAAAGTATAAAATAGATTATTTGAATAAATGGTAAACAAATGAGAACTTTAGTCTATTCCAGCTTAACTATTTTTGCATACATAAAGTTATCTTATTTGAATTAATCGAAGTTAAATATTTGAATGCCTCCACTGTTATGATACAGCAAGTTCAGCCATTTCTTAAAATGCTGCTGTTCCCTGCTAGGGTGCCAGTTTCAGCCCAAGCTGCTTTGCTTCCTGTCCAGCTTTATGTTTCTATGCCTGGGAAGACAGTGGAAGATGATCCAAGTGCTGCTTGGGCCCATCTCACACATGTTGAAGCTACAATGGAGTTCCTGGCTCCTGGCTTTGGTCAGGGTGAGGTCAAGCTGTTATGATGCTTAGAGCATGAATGAGAAGATAAGAGATCTCTCTGTGTCAGCCTGTCTCTTTGTCTCTCCCTTTCTCTCTCTTTAGCTTTGCTTTTCAATAAGCACGTGCATTGAAATAATAACAATAACAATAATAATAATAATAATTCTATCATCAGGTCTCATGAGTCTTGAAACTCGTTTGAACTCTATAATCATGCAGGCCAATTTCCCTTTTAAACAAAAATATGCAAACAATGCACACACACACACACCTTCTCTGATTCTGGTATTCTGGAGAACTCTAACATAGGTGCTTCCAAAAGAGAGGAAGAATTCACTATTCTTCCACTCAAGCAACAGCAACTCATCTATTCCTAACAGAAAGCAAGTGGCGTTCCTCAGCGCTGAGACTGAGATAGCTCCAACATGAAATAAGAACCAGAACCTGACCCAGTCTAAGCAAAGACATCGGGAACAACACCACATTATCCCTCCCAGGAGATAGTTTGCTAAGGAATCTCTTCTAAGCTGTTCACATGGTGTCACTTTGATGTTATTGAGCAGGCAGAATCATGACACTCAGATGGATGGCTGGCTTCCTGATGCCAAGATGCCTGTAAGGACCCCTGGCTGCCAGCAGCTGAAAGCAAACCCTGGGAACAGGCACGAAGGTCGGCCATGGGGCAGTGCAGTGCCCTGGACAGAGCCCTTGTGAAAACAATGACTCATGTCATTCCATACATTTTATTAAAGAAGACGCACACATGTTTTATCAAAGTGACTGCTGACAGAAGCACGAATGAGCTGTCATGCAATGATTTGATTTTTGATCAGAAGAAGAATGAAAGAAGGGAGGGAGTCAGGAGGCAGCAAGAATTAGAAGGTAGACTGTTTATAAATATAAATGCGCAAACACATACCACTCTGTCAGATGCAATTAAAATGTCTTTCTGAAGATTACTGGAAATGAGAACCACTAGCCCAGTCTCCTTCATCAAACATCACATATGTTCACTGACTCCAGAGCAGGAACACAAATGACCAAGAGGCACAGAGTAACTTTTTACTTCTCTTACATTTTTTTTTATGTTCTTTGAAAGGCAGAGAAACAGAGACACTTAACAGCCAGGACTGGGCCAGCTGAAGGTGAGAGCCAGGCGCTCCATCTGGGTCTTCCACACGTGAGTGGGGAGATTCAGTAATATGTGCTGTCTGCTGTGTCCCAGCATGTGCTTTAGCTGCAAGCTGGATGGGAAGAGGTATAGCCCAGATTCAAACTGGCTACTCTGATATGAGACGTAGGTGTGCCCCTGGTGGTGACAACCTCCCTGTTACATTCCCATCCCCACAACTAAGTTCTTCATTATCAACCCACTCTATTTTTTTTTATATTAGCAATACCAAGTTTGAGGGTCCAACAGGGCAGTCAATGCCGCGTTAAAGGGAAGCAGCACTTAGTGTATTCAATTTAATGGATGTGGGATATCTAACAATATCTTTCTAGTACACATAATTTTATTTTAGTTGGCATTGATTTCACCAGAGTTCTATCTCTCCAGCTATCTAAACCTTCAACCCAAAGGAAGATGTCTTGTCTTGACACCCTGAATCTGCCTTCCATGAGGGTGATTTTCCATTTTAGTCAGTCGGGCACTTAGTGGTCACTTGCCTGGAAATCCCAGCAGTGGCAAAAGCACATGTGATTCCCACAACATTCCTGAAACCCAATTAAACTCTAGAACAACAGAAAAACCTTAAGGCCAACATTAACTTTAATTATAAAATATAACTAATATAACATAGTATATGAAATTATATTTCTTCTAAATTTTTTGTTTTACAGGTGGAGAAATTGACATGGAAAGGGGTTGTAGAATTTTCTCAGACTCCCATAGCTGGCAAGTGGTAAATTTAACACTTGTCTACTGCATCTTGGCCCTCAGCTTCTCCTACAATTCCAAATACACAGGTAGCTACAAAATGAGGATTCTCACAATGAAATGGGCCATGGCACGGGGTGAAGAAAAATAAAGCTCAGTGGGGAGGGGCTGATGAGGGGTGGATTAGTCCCAGGCCAGGGAGTTTAAAACTCAGGCTAAAAGAGTTACCGTGAGCCCTCTGTGACAAACCTATTAAAGTCCTATTAGTTTTGAGGGTGGGGAATGGAGGACTGAAATGTCACCAGGAACTCAGCCATGGCTGCTCGTATTCCCTGGGCAGTCAGGGCCCACCTAGAAAAACAGGCCAGCCCAAGGCAGAGTGAAAAACTGACTCCCAGTGTGCAACCTACAGACAGCAGCATTTCCAAGAATGTAAAGGAGTTTAAAAGGAAATGAGTTTGTGAGCTTTGGGGAAGCTTAATAATCACCTCTCCTGACTGTCCCTTTTTGATTGGGTTTTCCTGGAGATTTACACTGAAGAAGAGACCAAGATGTTGTACCCGAGTTTGGAAAGCAAGTCCACGTGAAAGGTGCTAATTAGTGAAACGTTCTTCAGTCCGGAGTGTATTGTTAATCTGTTTGTCATGTTCCTTTGAAGCTTCGACAACTGCTTTTATCTTATATTTTTAAATTGGTAGAGACAATATGACTAACTAGACACTATACATGTTCAAGCAATCTATTTCCTGAACTCTTGACACACACACATGCACACACACACACACACACATGCACACTCACACACACAAACACACATATCCCACTGAGTTTGGAGTTGTGAGAGTAAATTGCTCCCATGGCCCAGTGGACAGGTAAACCCAGGAGACATCTGTAAATGACATCCAGGAATATCATTTGTGCACCCTTTTCTCTTATTTAAAAGGCCACCCTCTTATTATTGGCTTTGTAAAGCAATTCATCCCTTGAGCTTTTCTTTTTGTTAGTTTGTGTCATTTTAATAGGTAGTGGCTTGTTTATTGTACTGTGTTAACCACTGGAGCTATAAAAGAAATATCACGATGCAAAAGGTGAAGTCAACTACCACGGGTGGTGTTTCTACCGCCTCCACCCCAAGGATATCACCAAGCTTGGAAGTTTGAAGCAATCCCTAACACTGCAGGGGTGAGCTGCTTCTCTCTCTGCCTGCCTCTTTCAGCCTCTGTATTTCTTTCCTGTTAGGATTGGACATTCCCTGAGACTCCTGACTAGACTTCCTAACAGTGGAGGGCTCCTGTGGATTCTAGCATCAAGTCCATCTTTTCCAGAAACAACCAGCCAGACTGTGGATGCTGGGTCAACCATTGTTATTTGCATTCTTCCTCGGAGTACCACTGATGCATTTGACCTTGTGGTGCTAAATCATGTGATATCAGACACTACTCTTACATAAATAGGAAGATTAACGAAAGCCTGGACCTTGTTTTATTCCCTTCAATACACATCAGCTCCCTGGCTTTTTTTGCTTGCCTAGCCAGAACCCGGTCACACTTACTCACTCTTGTTTTGTTCTGTTTCTAGCACAGATGTGTTCTCATTGCTGATTCTGACCATCCCTTTTTGTTTTATTCCCCATACCACCTCCCATCTAACCTGCATTGCATCTAAATTGACAGCTCTGGTAAATAATTCCTTAATCTGATTTTCTATGTTTCTAAATTGTAATTGAAGAAAAAGATTGTATCATCCCCTTTCTTACTCTGTCACTGAGCATCTTACAAAGGGTGAGGGCTTACACTGGAATGTCTGAAGAACCAGGGCTACTGCTGCAAATAGGAACGTGTGTGGAGTGAGTTGAAAACAAAAGGGAGCAAACATGGTGCATTGCTACTGCAATACTTCTTGCTTTTGTAACTTCTACTTTGCTTGCTTGGCTATGAAACAACAGCTCTCAATTGTGTGAGTGTGTAGCTATAAAGAAACAAAGCACAGAGTTTCAGTAATGTACCTGAGGTCATAGAGCCAGAGAAACAGCTCCTGGAGTGTCCTTCATCCTCATCCTTCATGCTTTACAACCTGTTCTAGTAATCAATTTAATTTCTGTAATCAGTTGATCACTCCAGTTTGCTGTCATCATATATCTTTTTTAAGATTTATATTATTTTTATTGGAAAATCATATATATATATATATATAGAGAGAGAGAGAGAGAGAGAGAGAGAGAGAGAGAGAGGAAGATCTCAGTCCAATAATTCACTCCTAAAGCAGCTGCAATTGGTGGAATTGAGCCAATCCAAAGCAAGGAGCCAGGAACCTTTCTAGGCTCTCCCAAGACTTTGGGTCCTCCTCACCTGCCTTTCCAAGAAACAAGCAGGGAGCTGGATGGAAAGCAGGGCCGCTGGGATTATAACTGGTGCCCATATGGGATCCTGGCATGTACAAGGTGAAAACTTTAGCTGTTAGGCCACCATGCAGGGCCCTGTCATCAGATATTATATGTGACTTCACAGCTTTTGCCCTCTTCAAGCAAACATAAAAGCAAAGCAAGCAGTGACAATATGCATCAGGAAGAGAAATGATTTTTGCTTTGGTGTTTGTTACTATCAGTTCACTGGAGGGTGTGCTTATTCCATAGACAGAAGAGCTACACCCGATTAAGAAAAATGGTTTCTTGGAAGCCCAAGGCCATTGAGTCTTTAGTCAGGCAAGAGGTAGAACTTCAGGTCACGTATAAGCCTAGGATAACTGAATGGAAAACCTGTTCCCTGTGGCTTCTGTTGCCAGTGTGTCTTTTGAAACTTGATTGCAAGAACTTGGGATTTTCCCCAGTTGGGAGATATGATATGATGGGGAAAAAAAGGATTTGGTCTTTGTCCCTAGTTCTTGGCACAAAGGTCTAGAAAGTTCAGGGTGTACCTTTGGAATTGCCTGAGCAATAGGAGTGACTTTTGCTACTCATGATAAATCCACTTCCACCACCAGATTATATTACAGTTTAAGCTATTAAGGGTCTAGTCATGCCAGAAACAAATAAAAAATGAAGTTAAAATGTAGGCACTCTCAGGAAAGTGCAGAGGATCTGAAGACTGAAACTACCTAAAACCTGTACACAATGGGATTTAGAGAGCTCGTAGGTGAGCATTTCCAGGAGGGTGGTACACCCTTCACTTTCAGCCACATTCAGGGCAGAAACTCTGATTTCTCTACTCTCCCTAGCGAATGCACTGTGCATAAGTTCCACCAGATTGTTCCAAGTTGTATCATTTATATATTCTTTATAGTAAAAAGATCATTGTAGGCATAGCACTTGCAGGAAACTCTGAGTGTTGTCCCAGACTCATATTTGTCTATTCTGTAGAGTATAAGCTCTGTGAGGTGAAAATTCTTACTTTTCCACAAATGATTGTTGAATCACTGAATGTTACTATCCTACTTTGACCTGGATCTAGCCTGACATGAGACATATTAGGCGACATGAACTGAAGAGGAG
Organism: Ochotona curzoniae; assembly: GCF_017591425.1. Lineage (NCBI taxonomy): Eukaryota > Metazoa > Chordata > Mammalia > Lagomorpha > Ochotonidae > Ochotona > Ochotona curzoniae. The sequence continues at coordinate 13,996,309 of NW_024467121.1, read as the reverse complement.
TTTATTGCTGTTTGATAGACTTCTACTGGTAGCACAAAGCCTAATCCAGATACTCGGGCCATGGCCATTAATACACACTCTAGCCTTAACATCTTCCGTTGAGATTATTCCTTAGAAGTCTGTTGGGATCACACGAGAGAGTAATACTCACCCTGACTACTCACTGAGGAGGACACCTCCTAAGAATATCTGCCTCAGGTCTACTCCATTCCTTGGCCACTTCCTTTCCTACATCCTAAATATGCTCATATAAAACACAGAGCTCTTTCCCTCCAAAGAATAGGAACTATTATGGCCCATCTTTCAGTTAAAAAATATGGGAACGCCTGAATTCTTGTGTTATCTGTCCATACTGATCATTTATCAAATGCAGAAAAGATTTCTGTCCTATCAGTGTCTCATTTTCCAGCTTGAAAATTGGGATCTGCGCATGAACTGCTATTAATCCAGAATTTAACCAACACAGTCAGAACATCGACAATCGAAGAACAAGCTGAGGGCTCAGTTCTGAGAAATGCTGCTTTCCCATTTTCACAACTGTTTTCTTTTTTAAAACAAAGTATATTCCTCTCACTCTACAATCATAGCATGAAAGCAGATGGTTGATGCAAAAAGAGCTCAGTGAAAACAGAACAAATGTATCAAAAAGCAGTGCTTACAGGAAAAGAAGAAAACATAAAGGAGAAATGAGTGTATACAAGCAAAATGAAGAAATGAAGTGGGAATGAAAAAAAATATATCAAGGTACCAGCAAAAATGATGTAAATGGCCAGTAAGCAAATGAGAGCCTGATAAGATAACATCACACAAATCGTCAGTTACTTCAAATTATATATAATGAAATGTGTAGAAGAGTATAAACATCAGCGTACATTAGATTTTCAGTTTGTGGAAAATGTGTGTTATGAAGATGTAGGCATGGTTTCAAGTTTTTGCATCAAAATGCACTTATATTTTAAAAAGTCATTTTCTACCAACTTTGGAAATTACCTTAATATAGTCTAACAAGGTTTGAAGTAGCAGAACTTCAGTCAGAAGCTTTGTTGATGGCTTGTCCATGTTCTCTGGCATCAGCATTCATACAGGAACATCCTTAGGTGGGTTTTAACTTTGAGGTGGTCACTGGGGTGCAACTAGCTCAATCTCATCACTTACTAGTTGTGGGACCTTTGACAAGTGGTTTAACTTTGGATTCCTTTGTTTTGTTTAGAAAGTAGGTATCACATAACAACAACAAAAGCAAGGTATCTATTTAAAAACCCAGCTATTTGATTGAAGTTATGCAAATTAATATAAGCAGAAAATACGAAAACAAATGACAGTATAGATGGCAAACAGAACACTCAGACAGCATCAAGTAAATTTTGCTAACGATCTGCACGTGCCTAAATTAGCCACTGCCAAATAACATTCAATACACATGACTTTCAGTTGACAGGCAAAGTATCTCTGGCCTCTGACACAAGCAGAAGATTTATATCAGGAATGCAATTGTCTGGCTGGCCATATGTGGTTTGTAAACGATAATATTTTAAAACTGGAGCAAGTGTACTAAACGCAAGATACATTTGGTGAAAAATATTTAGACTATGAGACTGCAGAAAAAAAAAAGCTCGTGAATTTTTTTAGAAATGTAATTGCAAAATGTGGACTCACTCCAAAACAATTTAAAATGCAGATTAAAAAAAAACAGTATGTTTTGGCGATACTTACTGAAATGCAGTCACCAAATTTCACAGGAACGCTGTGCCTTGTCTCGGAACTACAAGCCCAATAAAATAAAACTGTCAGAGTGTGAAAAGCCTAACTACCCTGGAACTTGTCACACACACGAACTTGTGCTTACAAAAGCCAAGTAAACTGTACAGAGTCAAAGATGTTTTTTCCTCTGATTTGTTTTCAATGTATTTATGTTTCCTGTGTCTTGAAGCAAAATTACAATTTCAAAGCTTAGGTTCACGTGAAGCAGAAGGCTCCCTAGAATTCAAACGGAAAATAGAACTAGCACCTGAAAAATACCTTTTCCATCTCCCTACACATCATTAATATACTCATATATCACTGATCCAATCTCTGCACCCAAGTATTTTCCAAAATATAAAATTTATGAGCACAAAAAATATAGCACAAGGTTGATCAATCACAAGACTTTCAATCTTGCTTTAACACCGAATGAATGGTTTTAAAACATTTTGAAGCCTGGAATTCTATCTAAACAACACAAAACAAAAAAGGAGACCCATTTGCTATTATTCTGCAGAACTAAATTCTAATAAAGAATTTGAGGACTTTGGGCTCTCAACAAATCTCTAAAGTGATTTTTAATTAATGCAGTAATCAATTTCAAGTAATGGAATTTTAAATTGAGTGGTTTCAGCAATTTTTGTTTTCCTAAGCAATCAGTGCACCCCAAACTAATTTTCTATGGTAATATGCTAGTTTGAAAATAGGTTTTACTTGCACTATGTTTTTTTTTAATGATACAATTCCACAGATTCTGGCATTTTACTTACCCTCTTCCAAAATTCCCTCCCCCATCAACTGATTTTCCCTATATTATTACAATAGTATAGTCTTCATAAGTAATCAGAGCTAAAAAAAGTGAATCCATACTTTTCATGCAGCTATGTTATATAATTATAACAGCTTGCCAGTAACTTCCAGCTGGGAGCTACCCTTAATTTCCAAACTCCTCTTTGGAAATCTAAAGCTCAATACATGCATATATAGAATGTTTCCTGTGTAAAAAATATGTTTCTTTGAAAATATGTTAAGACATGGTCTTTGCTAAATAGTGCCATATGACTTTAGAAAAGATTAAGAAATGTGGTCTTTTTCATTGATGCTGAATCTTATGTCTCAAAAGTATCCTTTATCTTTCTAACTCAAAAATGTACTATTAGAAGTGGAAGTATATAATGGAAAAAATAGAAAAAAATTTAATCATGTGTTAATTATATTCTTTGTTAATAAACAATATATACTGAGTTTATAAAAGCTCTGGGATAATTACATTTCACAATTGCAAGAGTTTTAAATTTTTAGGCTATCATAATATCTAATAAAAACTCCTCTATTTAGACCTAGGGTTGTTTTATTCGTTTGGACTGCTTTGTATTTGTTGCATATTATTCTGTAGGACACCTAAATAGTTTTGACACACATATTATCATATATCCTTCATGATGTCTAGGTTATCTCATCTTCCTAAGCCTGTAACCTTCTTCAAGTCTACAGCCTGGTTGTAGGGGACTGGAGTTGTAAAGCTTCTGCCTATGACACTGGCATCCCAGATGGTTGCTGCACTTGCAAGCCATTTTTCTGCTAATGGCCTGAGAAAAGATGCTTCAAGTGTTTGGGACCCTGCCACATGCTTGGGAGATCCGGGTGCAGCCCCTGGTTCCTGGGTTCATCCTAGATCAGAGCTGGCCATTGGGGCCATCTGGGGAGTGAACAAGTGCATGAGATCTCTCCTCCTGTGTGTTTGTGCATCTGTTTGTCTATCTTTCCTCTTCTCTCTGTAATTCTAACTTTCTAAATATATTTTTAAGAGGACAGTTGCTGTTCTTTTACCCAGATTGTCCCCAAAAGAAGAATAGCAAAGTATCAAAAGTAAAGTCCATCATATGTCACAGAGAGAAAGCTAAGTGAACAGCAGTAATCAAAAAAGGGCTACGGCCAGGCATACTTAGACCATATTAGTCACAGAGCATCAGTTTGAATTAATTCCAAAAAGTGTCAACCTGCCTGCAGAAGCTTTTCCACATTTCGTATTGCATTCACAGGGCTAAGTGACACCATTTAAGGGAGCCAGGTTGGCATGGAAGGCACCTAGCTGATTTAGGCGTGGTTCTCTGAGCTGTCATGTTTATTTAAACTGGCAGCAACAAAGGAGGCCCATGGAGCACATCGTGTTATTACTCTGTGTATTTATATAAGCAACAATCTTCTTACAAGATTAGATTGCTACAGTTCCAGGTCAGTACCATGGCATCAGGGCAGTGTCCAGGTCAGACATCCCTGCTGCTGCTCCCTGTCCCAGCTTCATGTTCCTCATAAGATGCAACAATGGGCTGTGACTCTCTTGGCTCTGATCCCTTGCTCTTGTGTGAGGCACAAGTCCCCCTTCTTTTCCTCCAGCTGTGGGTTCTAAGTGGGTCTCCATGAGGGAGCAGGGATGTCCACTTCCGACTGACTTCTGTGCTACATTATCTCTTGCAGAAAAAGAAAAAGGTGAATATTTTTGAGAGTCAGGATATCATTATTTCTAGCAAACTACTCCACAAGTAGCTTAGGTTAATAAAAAGTGGTTCATTTCTGGGGTTTGAGCACCAACCCCCTCCCCACTCCCACCTCCCAAATAACAAACAGGATGTTTTTAGAATTCATCAGAGATACAAAGGAATTGTTACATTTGAAAGTCAGATGTCTGAATTGGTAGAGGACCTGGAAAAAAGACAAAAGGCCTGTATCAGAAAAAATCACGTTAAGAACAAGGGTGAGATAAATTAATCAGATTTCTTTAAATTTTAATGACTTGGCTAACAATCACGAAGGATCAGTTGCATGACCAACACTGTCAATACAGGATATGGAAATCACTTAGAGAAATCAGCAACAGCCTGATCCAGATTAAGGCAAAGTCTGAAACCCAGGGCTGATCACAGAGTTCCCTGCTCCACAACCCCCACAGCTACCCAGGCCTCAAAGGATGGCAGATTATATGCAGCTGAACCTAGCTGCTGACTCTGGTCCCATACAGCACAACAAGCAAGGGCACAAGGCAGCTTTGCTGAGAGTAACATAGGATCCACTGAATGTTCATACCACTGCTGGGTTCCCTTGTATAGCCTGCCTTTGGCTAGAAAGTGGCTATTCCACAGTCCTCTCTCTGGGACTGGCTGAGGGAGCTGTCCATATGAATCAGAAAGTGGCTTTGTCCTAGGGAGCAGCTGTCACTGCTCATTCAGTCAGATCAGGGCTGCTGTAATGCTGGCACGGAGAGGAGCATGTTTGAATAAATGCTGAAGGATGGGCCAGTGTTTCCTAGGGTTTTCTTTCCTTTAAAAATATTATTGACTCTAAGGGACAGGGTGGATAGCTTCATGCAGTAATAAGAACATACATGGAGACATTGCACAGAATCTTGGAGAAGCAGAAGCATTCTTTGTGTTTGTTCACATTTCACTTAGAATAAACATGCATGAACACAGAACACAACACACACACACGTACACACGCATACCACCCAAACCATTGTCTCCGGCAGAGTATGTTCAGCATGTGGAAGCTGATTCTGCCCAACAGGCACATCCATGTCATTTGCACTACATTTAATATGTAAAATCTGCAAATCTGAGAGCCCATCAGCCCATACCAGTCTGCCCTATAATGCTTAGCTCCTGACACAGAGGCCTGCGGTGCCTTTTATTTGACAGGAAACTTCTGCCAGCAGGATTCACAGAATACGACTTGTGCTAATTGCCGCCTAAGCATTTTTCTGCCATTATCTATCTCATTTAATATGCACTCAGAAGCATAAGTCTTCCATTTTTCTGGATAGCCAATGTTATTTTTGCTATCTTTCGTGACAAATATTGTGCTTGCCAAGTTAATACCAGCCAAAGCTGACATGTGACCAAAGTTGATCTCAGTCCGTTTCCAAAACTTGGTGGTTCTTCACGTAAACTAGCTACTATCAGAAAATTGCAATGTAACACATGTCTTCAAAATAAAATGGCTTAAAGCAGTTAATTTTGTTGTTTCATGTTTTTACTTTTCTTAATTTTTAGTTTTTGACAGGTTCAATATAATTCACTGTTCGGAGAATCTACTGATTTTCCTTTTCTCCTCCCTCCCTCCCATTCTTCACCTCCAACCCTCCCTCTCTCTCTTCCTTCGCTTTTGAGATAATATAGCTTTCATTTATAAGCAAACATGATTTGTTGTCACAAGTGTGTGCATGGTCTGGCCAACCATTGAGTAAGAAGGGAACATTGCATCCCACATCAGGGCACGGGATCAGAGCCAGAATGCAGAATAAAGTGGGAAGGGGCCCTGCCTCATGTGATGCCTGTCCTGGGATGGTGATCTCTCCTAGCACATCTTTCTGAAAGTTATAGCAAACACATACCTGTATAAACAGAAATATTCGTGTCCATTCACATTTAGACTTGGTAGATGCATTCAGTTGTTGCTTTCTCAAAGTGGATATACATGGTATTACGTATGGGAGGAACTGGAAGGTCACTGGGAGCTAGTGTGGTTAAGTGAAGAGTTAAGACTAGTTTGTAAAATATGTACCCCATAGTCTCTACTCTTGGCTTCTGCTTTGTCTCCCAGAATCGTGCCTGTAAAGTCGTCATCACTGCAAGAGTTGTCATTTATAAATGCCAAATAGATGAAATAGCTTAGTGGTTAGGAACACTGGCTTTGGCATCGAAAATCTTTGTCTAAATACCAACAGTCACCCACTAACTATGCAACTTGGACTAACGTTAAGTACTCTCTAAGCCTCGTATTTCTTGTGGAGTAATGTCTTGTGCCAAGCCTGCTTCCATCATTTTAGAATTTACTCAGCAAGAGATGGATTTCTTGGATATTCTTTACTAACTGGCACTGATATGGCATTTGAATGGGGCAAATTTGACTGGAAGGAGAAGCTAACATTGAGTTCTTCCCATTCATAAGCCTGTCTTTTCTTTTCCTATGTTAGAAAGATATGATCCAGATGTTCCTTCCTGACTCCAAAGCTGCCATGGGGAAGGTATGGAGACCCAGGTAGGCCACCACTTTCATATGCAAGGAGGAGATGCTATCGATGTCTTGATTCCAGGATCTGTCCATCCATATATGAGAAAAGAGAAAAGCTGTTGTGAGCTTGGATTTTCAGCAGTTTGGATTTTATTGCAAAGTGCAAAACAGAATAGGAGCAAGATGTTTCTGTTTCCTTCCTTAACTTCTTCAATGACATCTGAGAAAGAAATCAAACTTCTGCAGACCCCTGGAAAAACACTGTTCTGACATTTAGACCTCCATATCATCATGAGCCAGCCTGATGCTTCCAGTTAAATCATGTGGCTCCACTGGGTAGAAATAAGAATATCATATGTGCCCTTGCTATGTTGGAAGACTGACTGCTTCAAATCCACCAGTTTTAGCTTGGTCCCTGCTGTCCTTCTTAGAGGTAAGAATTATTGCTAAGCTCTGGCTATACCCAAGATAGAGAAAAATCTCTGCTTCCTTGGGCTCTCCTGCAAATCACCCAACCAAACGCCCAAATCCTGAATATGTTCTAACATCATTATTGAACTGAGTCTCCTTGGTTCTCATGGTATGTGATCTCTGGAACTATGGATAAACAACTTTCCTCCTGACAGGTGTGTTGGTCCTGGCCTTTAATTGCAGAAAAAGAGCTTATTGCAATCTAAATATTGCTCTAGAAGCCTACAAACTGATTCTCTACTGACTGGCTCTTGAACAGTGTGTTAGCTCAGAGCCACTGGTGACCCTAACCATGTAATGGTCAGTTGTTGTGTTACTATTGCAGTTGGATATTAATCTGTATCAAAACATTCTCCAGAGTGGGCATTTTGTTTGGCATGCTCACGTCCCATCTTTGCGGCATTTAGTTTGGCTCCCAGCCTCAATTCTCAATTCCAGTTTCCTGCTGATGTGGACTCCTGGATGCAGCAAGTGAGGGCTCAAGCATTTGGGCTTCTGCCAGCCATGTGGGACACCTGGATTGGGTTTTGAGCTCCCAGCTTTGACCCAACCTCACCCCTGGCACTGAGAACCTTTTCGCATATCCTGGCATATAGGAACTCTCTCTGTGTATGTCTGTTTCTGACTCTGACTGTTGAATGAAAAGAGCAAGGTGATCTCCTGTAACATTCTCCAGGAATCTTGAATCAGAGCGTACGTGGAAAAGTTTTCAAAATGTTCACAGAAACTTTGCATTATGAATAAAAAGTTATGTATGAATTCCAAAAATAGTTGTACTAACATAAACTTGTTTTTGATTACCATCTTCCTAAGTACTTTATAAAACATTCTCCCATGTTGGGAGTATCCGCAAGGATCTTTGTCGTGAGTGTGTGTGTATGACTGTCCACCAAGTACTACACACAGCTGGGAACACAGCATGCTTCTCACGTGGCCCTTGGGAACTTCCATCTGTAGGGAGTAGAAGACAAACACATTCTAACAAATGAGAAGCTGTAAACCAGCTCGTCATCCATCAGCTCTTTCTTATCATGGAATTGGCAGGATCCATTAACAAAAGGGTTATTATTTATTAATGGTTTCTTGAAACCTAGGGTTTACCCACCTGATTTCAAAATACATAGGGCTATTTATTTTAAGCGGTTTCCCAACTTTGATAGATGGAATATTCGTTCATGCTGGCAAAGGCATAAATGCGGCCATGCTAAATAGAGTAACTGCAGAAACTATCCAACCCCAGCACAGCCTTAGAGCATCTCTGAACAATGATCCACATGAAGGAAACATCAAGGGGATAGAAAACCATATGGTCTCTATAGCTAGAACACTCGAACAGCTTGTAAAGGGAAAAAATTAAATCTTGCAACAAAAAATCTGGCAGATAATAAACACAAGATTTTAAGTTTGTCAGCCATTTGCTACAGAACAAAAATCTGCAGAAATAGACACTGTCAGAATCCAGCACCTTTGGCTGAACAAAAAGACAAACAGAGAAACTCAAAAGGTTGAAGTTGATTACAGTCATACAGGTACACACTACTCACGAGAAAGCTATTTATTTTCTTACAGATGATGGGAAATCCAAGCAGAACAAAATTATACAGACTGTTGCAAGACAGAGCATTTCTTCGGGTGTTTCCATCTCAGCTGCAAACAGAGCATAATGACAGTCCCGGGAGAAAAGTCTCTGCTCCCGTCTTGTCCTAGTCAATTTTGCAGTGTTGAAGGTAACAGCCTATCCAAAGACAACTGAAACCAAACCCTTCTGTGCAATAAACGAAATCTCCAAATACATTCTTAGTGTCTCCTCACAAGCATTTCTACTTGTTCTGTTGCTTCTTGTTCTCCTCTTGGGTTATGTCAGGCAGGTTTTAACTCCTTATTTGAGTTCACCAAATACGAGATGATCCTGAGCCAAACCGGGCTGGGATCCCTCCACAATGGAGCAATTTGTTGGTTGCATTGTCCGTGTGCACTGTCACCCAGGCCATTGGGATTTTCTGAATCCTGAACTGAAACTTTGCTAGGGCTTCACCTGATTTTTTCAGCACTTCACTACCAACGCACTTTTTATAATCACCGTCTGCCTTTCTACAGCAACTGTTGGAAGAGCTGCCAACACTAGCATACACTCATTCTTAACGAAGTAGAATATTTCGATTTTTCAAAGCCCTTTTAATACCATGTACTGTATAGTGACCATGTGTTTGTGTGGCTATCTGAACAACAGCAAAAGAAAACAATGGCCCAAAAACATGAGGATACTTCAAAAAGCTCCTTATAAAACTGAATTAAAAGACAAGCTTACTTTGGTGTAAATTTTTTGAAGTCTATGTATAGTTTCTTTCATAATATACCTTTCCCACGAAGTTTCTGAAGTACCAGGCAAAAACAACACAGGAACGAGTGCTTTCTGTCTCCCTGGCCCAATGCCCAGCAGTAAACTGATAGTAGTCTGCAGGAATGAGTTCAAGCTCATCAAACACTGACTTATTTTAAAACAGAAATGATACCATTTTCTTCTGCTTGTTTTCTTGTGACTATTTGTGGATATCCTCATAACTCATTCATTGTAGATAAACCTAATGAAATTTGCGTAGTGTTCATCTCAGTCATCCTAATTTCTTCCAACGACAGTGTTTCAAGAAAATTTTTGGATTATGAAAAAACTACCATGCCTTCCCAAGCTTGTAACTGTTTTTGTCTCCAAGCCACTGAGATAACTGTGGATGATTTCAGGACCTAAGACTTTCATCCTCCTTGCAAACACAGCCCCAGGAGCACCCTCTAGTTGAGAGTCTGAAGAACACGTTTTCATGAGATTTCTCTCCCCTGTGCTCTCAGTTGTAAATGTAAGAATGACAGATATTTTAAAAATTCTTCCTACTTTTATCTTCGTCTATAATTGAACACCAAATCGCATCATTTCTTAATTCCCAATATTTCCCAAGTGAATTTCCTCTTTTTTTCCTCTCTTCTTTCACTCCAGGCAACTATCAAGTCTTATCTGAATTCCGCAATATTTTCTAAGCGTCCCAATCTTTTTCTCTCTCATATGGTTTAATCCAGAAATTTGGTGATATTTGTGATTTATGTTCTATTTCTCCCTATTTAGACCCTTCACAATGGTCCTATTACCTTCATGAGAAAATAACTAATGCTCTGTACTCAACCTCTCAAAGTCCCCGGCACTCCTCCTTGGCCTCCCGCTGGGCCTTGCAATTTTTTTAAAAGTGTGAACCCTCATTAACTTTATGATTTTATAGTTGTATAAACCTTATGGCCACATAAAGGTTTCATTCACTGAACAATGAAATTCTTTTTTTTAAAAGATTTATTTTTATTATTTTTTTATTGGAAAGGCGGATATACAGAGAGGAGAGACAGAGAAGAAGATCTTCCATCCGATGATTCACTCCCCAAGTGAGCACAAGGGCCGGTGCTATGCTGATCTGAAGCCAGGAGCCTCTTCCGGGTCTCCCATGCAGGTGCAGGGTCCCAAAGCTTTGGGCTGTCCTCGACTGTTTTCCCGGGCCACAGGCAGGGAGCTGGATGGGAAGCAGGACTGCCAGGATTAGAACTAGCACCCATATGGGATCCGGGGTGTGCAAGGAGAGGACCTTAACCACTTGCACCACCGCGCTGGGCCCTAATTAAATTCTTTTAAGATAGCATCCCCACGCTGCATTGAGGTATATTATGTAGTTCCTGACTCCTGGCTTCAGATTGGCTCAACTCCAGCCATTGCAGCCACTTGAGGAATGACCCAGCAGATGAAAGATTTTATCTTTCTTCGTAAATCTGATCTGCATTTCTAATAAAAATAAATAAATCTTTAAAAGAAAAATTTTTCTTTTTGTTGTAGCATTTCATATTTGTTGATATGAAGAAAACCAATGTAACCACACCATCTTGTCTGAAAGGGTTTTATTCTCCCCTCTCACTGCCTCTAAAATACTTATATTAAACACCATTACATAGGCCTGACGCTGTAGTCTAATGATTAAAGTTCACATCTTACTTGCGCTGGGATCCCATATGGCCACCGGTTCTAATCGCACAGCCCTGCTTCCCATCCAGCTCCTTGCCTCTGGCCTGGAAAAGCAGTCGAGAATGGCCCAAAGCTTTGGGACCCTGCATCCACGTGGGAGACCCAGAGGAGGCGTCAGGCTCCTGGCTTCAAATCGGCTCAGCTCTGGCTATTGCAGTAACTTGGGAAGTGAATCAGTGCATGAAAGATCTTTCTCTCTGTATATCTGATTTTTCCAATAAAAAATCCACAGTCACATGTTTATCTCAGTCTTCTACTACCAATTTACATGCTGAAATATTCCTCATTTATTTTTCCTGACTCCTTTCCATTCCTCTTCCTGATTCCTTTCAAACTTTTTGTGTTAAGTAATTCCATATTAAAAATTTTTAGAAAGGTTTGCTTTTATTTATTTCTTAATTTTGGATAGGCAGATCACATTTATGAAGAGGAGGAGAGTCAGAGAGAAAGCTCTTCTGTCCACTGGTTCACTCTGCAAATGGCCACAATGGCCAGAGATAATCCAATCTGAAGTCAGGAGCCAGGAGCTTCTTTTGGGTCTTCCATACAGGTGCAGGGTTCCAAGGCTTTGAGCCATCCTCTACTGCTTTCCAAGGACATAAGCGGATAAATAAACTGCCAAAATACACCCCCACAAAATATTGGATGTTCTGGCTGTCCACAACAGGAATGCTCAAGAAATAAATTGATAGTGACACTATAATTTTATTTTTTTTTCTTGAAATAAGTGATGAACTAAATGTCTTTTAAAATAGATAATGAGCTGCTAGACTTTTGATCCATCTTTTTGCTTGTGGCCTAGGAAAGCAGTGGAGGATGACCCAAATTCTTGGGTCCCTTTACCCACTTGGGAGACCTGGAAGAAATTTCAAGCTCCTGGCATTGAATCAGCTCAGCTCTTGCTGGCTGCAGCCATTTGTGGAATGAACCAGCAAATGGAAGCTCTCTCTTAATCTTTCTCACTGTATCTCTCTCCCTTGTTCTCTGTAACTTTGCTGTTCAAAAATGAAATATTGCACAAATAGTCAAATTCAATATTTTAGTCATGCTGGCTGCTGAAATAAACAATGTCAAAGTATCTCAAAGTATTAGCTTAGCAGCACTATTTAATTTAAAAGGTGTGCTATTGTTTTTATCACCATTTCATGCGGGTCAGTAGCTTTTCTGGTTGGTTCTCCTCCAATCAGTGATTCAGGAATTCATTTTCTCACTACCAGCAACTCATAGTCTACAAGATCTCCAAGGGAACTTCCTGGCCTAACAGAATCTTGAGAAGCTTCAAAATGTGTTCTCTCTGTGAAACCAGCAAGATGAAACTAGGGAGATGAGTGAGGAGTCTGCCAGATGTAAGTATCTTCAAAACACATTGAAATCTGCCACATGCTGCCTTTTATGGAGGCCTAGTCCTCAGAATAACTCACTACAGAAAGTGTGTACCAAGGTTTATGATAGACCTGGAAAACATTTACAATTTAAAAATGTGGTAATTTTACAGTTTGCACCAAGAAGATGCTTCATTTCCTACAAAATGGATTTCTGCAAATCTTTGCTCACATGAAAACAGCAACCAAACCTTGTTCACCATCCTAACTTTTCATATTCCGTCTCAGTGACTTTCTCCAAGCAGCTCATCACTGCGTATTTTTAGCAGTCACATTCGAATTTCCTTAGGTTTTAGTTGTCACCGTATGCCTGTTTGGGCAGCTAAAACGCAATATCATAGACTGAATAACTTGTAGACAACAGAAAGTCATTTCTCATGGTTACAGCTTGAGGAGTCCGAGATCAAGGTACAGGTAGAGGCAGTATCTGGTAATGGTCAACTTCCTCCACAGATGGATGACGTCTCATCAAACTCACAGGTGAAAGATGCAAACAATGTCCTGCATGCCTCTTTTTATAAGGTTTAAACCTTATTCACAAGAGTTCTGCCTTCAAGGTGGTCACCTTCCAAAGATGACACTTCTTGATACCATAGAACTTTAACTTAAGATGTGGGGATGAGAGAGGATACATTCAGACCATAGTGTCCAGGCAGTGAATCAACAGATCTAGACATCTGTCTCACCCCCCATCTCTCTTCCTCTTCCAAGCAAAGAGAAGATCTTTCACTGGTGATATGCCTAAGCTTAGCCCTCTCAGCTCCATGCTTACTCCACTTACTCTCGAGATCACGAACTTAGTGTAAAGCAATAACTTATTTCATTTAAAGTGTGTGTGTGTGTGTGTGTGTGTGTGTGTGTGTGTGTGTGTGTGTGTGTGTGTGTGTTGGGGGATTCCTCTCGAATTCTATAAGCTCCAGGTCCCACACATCTGGATCCTTGCTTGCTGGCCACTGGACAGCATTGTTCGGTTGTTTGTTGTTTCCTAGCCCTTCTGGGCATTTCTCCACCACAGTACTTTGCCGTCTTCTTTTGCAATTCTATAACCTAATCTTTTACATCTTAGCAGATTGATGTTTTCCCCAGGTGGATCCCATTTTCTTTCTTCCTTCTTCCTCCTCCTTATATACGCTTGTAACCTCTTGGCGTTTTTACTCTCGGATTTGATCTTCCATGCTTTCTCTAACACCAGCCAACTTTGTATTTCTGGCAGAAATCATCCTGTTAACTAGTTCTTCCAAGTCACTGATAGCAATTTTTAATAAATGCAGTCCCCACAGGAACCCCTGGGGCATTTTGCTAAACACTTTCTTGCAACTAAATATGCTGATATTTATTTATCAGTTCCATTACCTTTGGTTCATGGTTTGGGAGCCAGTATTCTATCTGTATTCAAGTTTTCCTATTCCAGCCAATTTGAACTTGTTTTGCAAGTAAAATTTCATGGGACATTTTTATCAAGTGCTTTCATAACGTCCAAATAGATAACATCTGCTGTGCTCCTCTTAATCATTCATACAGTGTGGGGGGGTGTGTACACACACACACACACACACACACGCACACACACACACACACACACACATTCCTTTTCAAGGAGCAAGCCATTAAGTTTATTTGGCACTGCTGGTCCTTAACAAACCCATTGTGTTTTGGTGCTGGATTTCATTATTCTCTGGTTTGTTGTTACTTAGTTTCCATGGGGTAGGATTTTTCTTCCCTCCTAATATTTGTCTTATACTATAAACAATTATTTCAACTGAACAGTGCAGTTTTGCTTATAGGACTGTATTGCACAAGATCGCCTTGTCCTTCGTTCCAGGACCTCTGTGACTCTTCTCTGCTCCCAGGTGCTTCTAATCAAAGCTAATTCTTTCCTGCAGTTCTTCCCCTTTCCTACTCCAATTGCCGACACCAATCTCTCCATTACACAAAATGACTCAGGGTTCAAGGGGAAACAGATTTTAACTTCCCCACAGCTTGCTGCTGGTTGCTCTATGGCAACTTTACCTATTTTACATGCAACTCAGAATCTCCTCTGCCCTCATCCATCTCTGTTCAGATCCTGTGTGTCAGTATTTTATGGGTAGGACTGCTTCTTCACCCACTCCCAAGCACTTGGAAGGAGACTGGAAGCAGGAATTCTGATAAAGAGTCCTTCTCTTTGATGATACAGTTAGTAAGAGTTTCTAGGAACCCAAAGTCTTGACAGTGGGCGTGAATTGGGAAGAAGAGGAAGAGAATGGAAGCTAAATTAGAATACTCCAAACTTAGAAATTTACACAAGTAATGGCTCATGGAAGACAGAAAGAGAACAAAAAAGTTGAGGATGCATAAAGGTGATCATAGGTCTTCCATAGCTTCCAAGAAAGAACAACTATTTAGGACACTATATGACCATGCCAAGTTTCTGCCCCTAACTCATGGAAACAAAGGCATTAGTGTTTCTGAAGTGAAAGGTGGGAGCATTTTCTGAAGACAGAAAGTGCAAAAGCTGCTTCCTCCCTCCCACCTTTTTCTGAATAATCCTGAGCTTTGAGAGTACAGAAATGGACAAAACTAAAGGATCACTCTCTAGAATGAGTGAAGTTTGTGAGTTTGAAGAAATTGCCCTTACCCCCATTTTCTGCATCTCCCTCAAGGTGAGGCATTGAGAAAACAAGAGGACCACAGAGCCATGTGTCTGCTAAGTCTTCAATTCCTAAAGTCATAAAGTTTCTCCCTGTTTTCCAGGTTATCTCAACCTCCAGAAGCAGATCAGGAAATACAACTTGTAACTACAGGAATCTAGACTTTCTATGGTGCTAAAATGTGGTGCCCCAAAACTTGAAAGAGACTGTCATGATTCAGAACTCTGGTTTCCAATGGACTGTTGTTATTATGAAGCATCACTCTTAAATTAATCTAGGAGTGTCAAAAGTTAAGATTCCCAGTATACTTAGTGCTTTGTTATCAGAACTTCATTGATTTTTTCTGGTTAAATGTTTAAGTGAATATTATGATATTCTATGTAAGAGTTAAATAATTCAAGAGTCATAAAAAATGACTGCTGTTTTATGTTTCAGTTTCTTCATAGGCACTCAAATACTACCCATTCATTTATTCACTCCAAGTGCATTGAGTGCTACTTATAAGACATTGTAATAAGACATAGGTAAGTTCCCTTTAGTCCACGATATGCTTTGAATTTGACTTTCTACTAATTTTTGCTTCATATTCCTCTGCACTTGTCTCTTTGCCATTCCATTTTTTTAGTGTAATTATCACCTCTTACTTGTCTTTAAAAAATTAATAATTACTTCTGTCCATGGAAAAAAAAAGCAAGTCTGGCCATTCATCGGAGTAGAATAATAGGAGGATAAAGCCAGCTTCAAAGTTAACAGGAAAAAAAATTTTCTCCAAGATCATTGCAACTCCAAAGAATCATAAATGCCCCTTCTTCCAGTGACAGCTGTTTTCTTTTCCCATAAGAAATTGTGTTCCCTAAGGGATGCCCTATTGGGATTTCTGCTGCTTGGAACTATATCAGAAAAATCTACTTTTTCCTGGAAGAGCTAGTTAGTCACTATTTGCACAAAGAAACAGTCTAGTTCATGCTCAGATGCAAAACTTCATACAAGAGTTTCCCAAATCTATTTTGATTTTATTCTTTCCATGGTAGCAGAAACCAGGTCCACTTTTCAGTTCAGACGTGATACGTACCCATTTATATTGATCTGCTTGACCTTGAGCCCATAAAAATACTGCTTCATGGGCCCGGCGCGGTGGCGCAGTGGTTAAGGTCCTTGCCTTGCACGCCCCGGATCCCATATGGGCGCCGGTTCTAATCCCGGCAGCCCTGCTTCCCATCCAGCTCCCTGCCTGTGGCCCGGGAAAGCAGTCGAGGACGGCCCAAAGCTTTGGGACCCTGCACCCGCATGGGAGACCCGGAAGAGGCTCCTGGCTTCAGATTGGTATAGCATCAGCCGTTGCGCTCACTTGGGAGTGAATCATTCAACGGAAGATCTTCCTCTCTGTCTCTCCTCTCTGTATATCCGCCTTTCCAATAACAAAATAATAAAAATAAATATTTTTAAAAAATACTGCTTCATTCAAAGTTCTACCTGTCCACAGAGTCCCGGAATATGTCTATTTTTGATTCGTTTGATGTGCTACCTGTTACATTACCATCGTTTTCATTGCATTTGATCATTGAATCCAAACACTGGCAGTTGGTTTGTTTCAGGTGGTCTCAGGCTAATCAAGCTAGGACAGTGAGCATGCAATGTTCTTCCACGGACAGAATAAATTTCCTGAAAGGTTGCAAGATCAACTCCAAGACTCAGTCAATTATTATACGTGATTCTAGATATATTTTGGCAAGTATTTAGAAATGGGGATTTTGGCTTTTTTAGGGTTGCTTTTCTATGAAATGGGATATTTAAATTATATAATTTTCCAACTCCAGAGCCAAGGTCGGTTGGTACTTTCATGTAAACTTGTAAATGATGCCCTAGACAGAAATTTTCTATTAACTAAAATATGGTAAATTTTAGAGACTTGATCGCAACTATTTAACTCTACTGTTGTGGCATAAAGGAAGTCAAAGGATATATGTAAACAACTCAGTATGGGTGTGTTTTAAGAGAATTTTATTTATTAAAACAAGCAGCAAACCAAACCAGACTTAAGGACTATGGGTTGGCAACTACTAACCTAGACCATCATATTTAAATAGAATGCCTATGAGTTCTCTGATACTTCTCTCCATCGTGACTATATGTCTAACATTATTAGAGAATGAAAGGATGAAACAATGAAAGACAGTGAAAGTTAACAAATACTTGCTTTAAAATTGTGTTTTGTACTTTACATAAAATGGTAAATATTCACAAAGCTGCCAGCTATCCATTTAAATCTCAATTTTATATGTATGGAAATAAGAGAGAGTCAAGACAATTCTGCTTCTGAAAAGGATCATAATAATGTTCAATGGTGATATCAAGATAATTTTTTAAATATTTTTTTTCCATTGGAAAGTCAGATATACAGAGGGGAGGAAAGACAGGGGCATCATGATTCTTATTCCAAAGTTGATTTTTTTTGCATATCTACCTCTTCTTTTTCAGCAGTAGCATATTATATTCCTCTTGTACATCTAATCAGACTTCTGTGGTGAAAATCAGGAAGAGAGAAGTTTCATAATATTGTGCTATCAACTTCCTTCCTTTTAGACCTTCTGACTGCATCTTTCAATGATAAAGAGCTCAAACCTATTAAACGATAAAGAGCTTAAACCTACTAAGGTGAAACCTCTGAGTAGGTCAGCAAAGTTGTCAATTGAGCCAGCCAATGGAAAACAAAGAAGCAGCAAGAGTTTCAGCTCAGCACAAGACACAGAGGGGTACTCACAGGCTGCTAGTTTGGTTGGATTCTGATGCTAACCATGCTTGGCTCTTCCAAAGTTCCTCAAAGGAGAAAGATGAATAAGTTCACAACTCCAGTTTAATTAGTACCAATTGGCTTGTATGACAACAAATAGGCTGTATAGAGTAGGAAAATCAGCAGCTAAAGGATTCTTGAAACCTTCTGTGCTTCTGATCGTAATGGGGTAAAGAGGACCAACAGACTGGAGTTAAACCATTTTTTTACGAGAACATCTCAACTCACAAGCTTCATTTCCTTGGTAAAGCTTTTTCTAAGCCTACACCGCAGTTTTCTGTGGGTGCTCTGGGAGAGTTCAACTTCTTAACTTGAGATGTCCATGGGTTGGTGCTTGGATATTTAAAAAGACATTGGCAAACATAAGGTCTGAGCCCCTGGCCTTATCAGACTTTACCCAGGTAATATTTGACAAAATTCTTAATGTAACTGCTTACCTTTTGCAGGATTAGTAAAGTAAAGGATAGCAATATTAAATTTGAAATGTTATTAAGAATGAATAAAATGCACTAAGCATTTCATCAATATTCTTTCATCAATGGAAGTGAGACAAGAAAAAGGAAACATATACTACTGTTTCTGCTTTACAAAAACAATTTTGCACGATCCTCTGCCGAAAGCCTTGGAGACAGAGATTTGGTCCCATGAATCATGCTTGTTTTCTTCTTCTTTTAAAAAAATTATTTATATTCATTGGAATGGCATAAAAGATTTATGGAGAGAAGGAGGAAGAATAAAACTCTTCTGTTGGATGGTTTATTCCTCAAATGGCCACAATGGCCAGAGCTGTACTGATCTAAAGAGAGCATCCGGGAACTTCTTCCAGGTCTCCCACTCAGGTGCAGCGTCCCAAGGCTTTGGGCCATCCTCAACTGCTTTCCCAGGTAATAAGCAGGGAACTGGATGGGATGTGGAACAGCTGAGACATGAACCAACACCCATATGGGATCCTGGGACTTGCAAGGTGAGGATTTAACCGTTGAGCCATGTACCAGGCCCCAGTGGATCATACTTTTAAGAAAATAGAACACAATTGCTGGTACAAATGAAAAACACATATTGTAGCAAACCAAGGCATCAATTTCAAATTTCTGCACCAAAAATAATTTTTTATTCCACCTTTTTTTTAAATGATGTATTTGAAAAGTTATAAGAGACAGGTGTTTGTTTACTTCCTAAATGGCTGCAATGGCTAGAACTAGGCCAGTCCAAAGCCAGGAACCAGGAGCTTCTGCTGGGACTCCTACATGGGTACAACCATCCTTCTCTGCTTTCTTAGACACATTAGCACGGAACTAGTTTGAAAGTGAACTTGAACTGGTGCCCATTAGGATGCTGGCAGCACCAGCCACTAAATTCTATTTTATCCTGAGTTTTTTGAAGGTGTCTTGCATTTACTTCCCAGCATGCATTGCACAATTTATTGGATCTCAGGGATCAGCCCTACACCTTTGCTCTCTGTGATATGTTTGTGATGTACTCAACTTCTAGAACAGAGCCGTAGAGAAGATATCTACTCCTCTTCCTGAAATTGAATGCTAACCTCATAAAGTTGGGATCACAATCAATGTCAAAGACCTTCTGGTACTGCCTGTACAGAATGAAAAGGAATATTTGATAAAAGCAATATATGGGGAACAATGATTACTGAATTGGCTCTAGATGTGGACCAAATCCCAGCTAAACTTCATTTGCTATATCTAATATCCATATCCTAGAGATAGTCTCTTCTATACTAAACTTCATGGAGGGGAGTAGCAAAGAATGCCTGAACACAAACTAAAAAGTGGGGGACCATAGTAAGGCGATGTTCTCAGGAGAACCCCTAAGGATGCTATAATTAAAAAAACTAGCCTCTAGGGACAACTATTAGGAGTAAATGAGTGAAGAGTACAGATGAGTGAGATTGGAGAATTCAGCATTTCTGGTTCCCTAATCCTCATTTTGACCACTGAAATACATTTTCCCTTCAACCACAAAGTAAAAAAATAAATAATAAATAATGATCAGATTTCTCTATGTCTTATTAAGGTGTGACTTTCAATTGAAAAGAATCTGTATATTAATTTTATTCCTCATCTACCCGGGGCCTTAAAATGGAATCAAAAACTAGAACGATGTGCTGGGACTGGGCTCTTTGTGCCTTCTCTTCCTCCCACACTATGATTGTGCTGCTGCAGCAGATAAAGGGCCGCAGAGAGCACTGCAGATCCCTGCTGCATACAAAACCAAAACCGCCTCCTATCCTCCTCCTCCCATAATTAATCTTTTCTGCTTTCCACAGGAACCAGGCACTGCAGTGTAGAGCGTCTGGTAGAAATCTTTTTGTTATCACTGTCACTGTCTTTGTATTTGGAAAAGAGAAGCAAATCCATGGCACATGGACCCTACCTGGAAGGACAACTGAGCTCTGAATACACAAGATCACATGTAAAATTCATGTAGTCTCTCCCTCTATCCATCAGAGCATCTTTTCTCTCTCCAAAGAATCTAGGAAATACCATGTCAACCTATTCTCAGATTAATTATAGACATAATCTTTTTCCTGATTAATAAATAAAATTACTCTCCATTGAGTGGCGTAGTTCTTTAAAGTCACCAAAAAAAACCATCATGTAAATGTAGGTGTTCCATTTATATGCCGAAAGAAACCCTTATTTCTGAACTCCTTTACCCTTCACTGATGTGGTTTCCATGGTAACCATAACATTAAGCCAGGCAGTTACTTACTTCCACGTTACATAACATTATCTAATGCTTAGTTACTCCTGAACAAACATGTTTATTCAGTAGCTTTTTGTCCATGTAATCAACCATATCTACTTTGATTTGATTAAACAGGGAGCAGTGGCATAAAATCATTTATCGCAATGCTCTTCGCGCCTGTTACTCATCCAGAAAATGACATGCTCTGTGTTTGCCAAAGAGGACTGTCTGTGTGAAGTTGCACAAGGAGGAAAATTCCAGCTCTGCTGATGCAATACATGGCGATGAATTAGAGTGATTAAGAGAGCATGACGTTCGTTAGAAAGCAACTCAGAAATATTTCAGATGACATTGCAATAGTTACCAATCTCCTTCACTTTATAAAAAGAGAGTGCGACAGATGAAAATCTTCAGAAGGTCTGCAGGTATTATTAAACTATTTGTAATTAAAACTAAAGAAATTATTTCCCCGTAGTTCTTAGCTATTAGTGTAGCTCTGTCGTGTGATCACTATGGATTTCCCAGGATATTTCTGGTACACAAAGTACAACCCAAACTCTCACGCTGGACTTCTCTTTTTTACACATCTAGGCAGTCCCTTTATTCTACTTGATTTCTTTCCAACACACCTTTTACAAACAAAACAAAACTTTCCCCCCAGCTTTATTAAGGTATCATTTACAATTAAATATCTATATTGAAGTCGAGCTCAAATGCATAGATACTACATATTGTACCATTGAAAAATAATCCATCACTTCAAATAGTACTCTTTTTTTTTCCTTTTCCATAACACCTGAGTGTTTTTTAAATTATTTTTGTACATTAAAAAGCACACACTGCATCTGGTTATTTTACCATGGGTGAGTATAGAGCACTCACGCACAGGGACGCTTCATGAGATAGTTTGATTTGTCCATAGGGTTGACTGTCTATACATAGCATGACCTGGAGACATTTATTTTCTACTTCCATTCCCTCCTTTTTCTTTTTCCTTTTTCATCCTCTCCTTCTTTCTTTCCTTTCTTCCTTTCTTGCTATTTTTAAGAAGATAATTTATGCTTTTGGTAGGTTTTACAAGGATTTATTGATAAATGAATTTAATCCTTAGGGTAGTGTTGCATATGATGGCTTGTAGCATTTTTTGATGCTAAAGACAATGCCATCTGATTGTGTTACTAATGGACTATTCCTTGTTCAGGTTTGATCTGCAGCTCTTTTGTTTCTGCCTTTTCCTCCTATCTGCTGATCCCTTCCAATTCTGCACAAGCATGTCACCCTTATTTGAGTGTTGTTGGTTTCCTTTTTTTTTTTTTTGTATGTAACCCATCACCTTAGCATCTGCAAAAGTTCAAAGCTGATTGAGTGTGTGATTCTAGAAGTTTCACTCCTCTGCAATATTGTTCTGCTGCCTACTTCTTCCTGTCTTTTCTGTCTACTCTGAACTAGCAAGCACTTTCTGTTTTCAGCAGCTTCCTTTGTCTGTGGCATATTTCCCCTCCCTCCCCTTGCCATTTGGAACATCTTGCTTTCCAACCCTACTCATCTCCTAATAAAAAATCCAATTCAGTCCTCAAATCCTGAATCAGATCATCTCTGTACAACACTCTGCCTGGCTGGATTTTCCCCTCCTTACATCTAACCCACACTCATGCTCAGATATTCATTTCAAAGCACCTATAAAAGAATATGCTCTCAGATTATAAACAGTATCTCTCTATTAATTTATTGAACAAATGCTTGTAGGGCTCTATTTTGTGTGCATGGAGAGCAGGGGTCTGCAGAGAGAGACAAGAGCAATGAAGTTTGGCTCCTCCACCTGCTTGTATTTATGTATATCTGCAGTGCCTAGAAATCGTTTGCTCCACAAAATGAAGTTAATATTTCAGAAAAAGTAGAAAACAGAAATTTGCAGGGCAGCAAAATATCTCCCTGCTCTCCCTCCTACACACACACACACACACACACACACACACACACACACACACACACACATATACTGGTTTACCTACATCATCCCCACAAACTAGAAATTAATTAATATAATCATATTTTTGGATATGTATTTTTGAAAGAAAGTTTTCTTAAATATGAATGTAGACTTTTAATCATGGGATCATATGTCATGCAGTCAGCCAAATAGCAAGAAATATTTCTGGAACATAAGACATACTCATAAATCAAGAGTCTCCATCAATTTTTGCCTCATATCTAAATTCTTTATTTATGAAAATGCACTAGCGATTATGTATGTATACGTTTTCCACACTTCTCTGAAAAAAAACAAGAGAAAGGAAGAATACAGGAACTTGATTTCATGAATGGAAAGCCCAACTGCAAAAAATAAATAAATAAATAAAAATAAAAAGCGCAGAGATTATTCATGCTATGTCCATGGTGTCTAATCTAAAGTTTCACTTGCAGCAAGTTTAAAACCTTAAGGTCCTAACCTATAGAGTCCTTTACTTCAGTATCTGAATTTACTCTCAAAAGACTTGCCAATATACCACTTTCAGTACATAGACTTTAGAGTCAGAAAAACTTTCTGTTTTAAATATAGGGCCTGCTGCTGGGTAAGCTTTAGTCAAGTTTTAAAAATCTTTGTTTGTTGTAAAATGCAACTAATAATGGAAGATAAACCGAAGAAAATATGTAGCATTTAACAAACATTATTCCACATTCTCGCTCTCACCCACACACAGCCACACATAGACATACACAACTAAATAATACTAAGATCATATGCTGATCTCTTTTGGGAAAATTCTAGGCACTTTTCCCAAAGGAAATAGAATAGTAATTACATTTATGCTTTGTACCTCCTTCTATACCTATTAAAATATTTTCCATTTTCTAGGTAACTAATTGCTTTATTCTTTTCCCTGTAATTCACTACAATTTATTTCCTCTCCTATAAGCCTCAAAATTCCCTGCAACCAGAATTGTGGTAATATCCATTTTGCCATTGCTCAGTTATTAAATCACATAGTAGAAAATTTTGATCCTTATAGTTTTAAATGATTCCATTTCTTTGACACTTCTAAGATGATTTTTATTTGGAGAGTTAAATTGAAGTTGTTTCATGAAGTAGAGTTTAATATAGAGAATTACAAAGTAAGAGTATAAATGTAATGGACATTATTACTATTACCCTAATTCCTTTTGATTGCACAGAATTTTGCAATTTAGCTCAGTTGGAAAATTTGATATGTTCAATGAGTCAGCATGAGGACCTCTATATTTTATATTTCAAAAACAAAGTGGAAATTATCTAATCTTCATATGACACAAATGGTGATAATTAGGTGATGAATGAGTAATTAAATAAATGTGATATCAAGCTGATTCTTCAATATCTAGTGGTTCTGAGTCTAAGAAGCCTCATGGCAAGTGACACACTTACATGTACTGGAAGTGACATCAAAGTACTCCATTGTGTCTTGGCTGCTTCACTTCCAAACCAGTTTGTCACTAACGGGAATTGGAAGGCAATGGATGACAACAAAACCACATAGATACCTATCACTTGTGTAGAAGATCTACATTGAATTTCTGGCTCCTGGGCTCAGCCTGGTACCTGCTTGTTGCAGGCATCTGGGTAGTGAACCAGCAGATGGAAGATGTTGTCTCTGTTTCTCTTTCTCTTTCTGCTTTTCTCTTTCCCCTTTTCAAATTAATTGATTAATTAATGTAAGTTAAGGAGTCTAAGCAAAAGAGACTAGCCTAGACTCCCTCTTCAATCTTCTTTGTGACTACACTACAATTCCAGTAGTATTTGCATTACACTCTCTTCATTAAAGGAAGAATTTCTGTTTGTTCTACTCTTAGCAAATCAAGAGGTGTTGCTGAAATGTTTGCTTGAGCTTAAAAACCACTGTAGTTATTAGACAAGGTTAAAGCTATCTAAAGCCCCAGACATTTTCCATTGTAGTGATATATTGGAATGTGAAGAGAAAGATTATTTGTAATGAAATTTTTATTTCTGTGGTTTGGTTCTGCATTTATCTAAATGATGAACACTTTTTGTAAGCCTCTTTTAAAGTTAATGGTTCATAATATTTCAGAACCCTCCATTTTTATTCGCTAATCACGTCTTTCTGTATACCTACATACACGCACACTCGATGTTCTATAATTTGAGTCCACATCTAACCTTTGAAGTAACCATGACTTCTTATCCCCACTTTATTGCCAAGGCAGCCTAAAGCTCACAGAACTGAATAATATACCTAAAGGCCAATAATTAGTAAATCAATGATACTACATTCTTAAAATGATAGCTACAGAGTCTGACCTCAGAAAAATGAAGATGCTCAAAGTTGACATGTAATTACAAACTCCTCCTAAAGACCATTCATGGAACACTAGTTTGAGAAACCACTTAATAAACCTAGAACTTGGGTCTACTTCTAGATCTGAATCCCAGTTACCTCTCTCTAGTCCATATTTACTTGCTCTGTGTCTGAATACACACAAAGATGTTATTATATCTTTAATCTGATTTTGAACTTTCCAGTCATAAACACAGTTTTTTTGGTCTGCTTCATGTCATGCCTCTTGTGTACTAGACCTACAGCCACTTTCAAAGGGAAGTCCATGAGGACTTATGTCAGGAGAACAACAGTGCTTTATACCTCTATGGTCAGAGTTACTCTGGTCATTCCAGACATTAAAACATTTAGTCCATAACTTGCATGAAAATTCCACGTAACCTCTGGTCATGTCTCTTCCATACTCACTAACCTTTTTACATAGTAGAGACCCATAGCTACCTTACCTGTCTGATACAGCTACACATAAAAAGTAGACATCATAATCCCAAATAAACTACTAACTAATTTACTCCCATATTTTTGAAAAATTACCAAGTCATTCTTCTACGTGACTAAGTCAAATTTATCATAGGAATGTGAATATTGTGCAACATTGATAATGTAACTGACTTAACACAATAAAAGAGAAAATTCACATGATTCTTTCAATCAATGCTGAAAAAGTATTTGATAAAGTTCAGGATCAAATACAATAAATGTGCACAACAATGTAGAAACAAAAATTCTTTATAAAATGCTTGAAAGTAAAGTATTAGAAATACATGTTCCATTCTCACTTTTAAAAACAAGATATCTTCTTGCTGTAAAAATCTCTATTCAAATTGGCCCACAAAGTTTAGCTAATACAAAGCGATTAGAACGAATGGCAAGCAAATGCTCAGCCTTGCTGTAAAGTTCCCTTTACCCCATATCATAGTACTTGTGTTCAAGCTCCAGCTCCTGGCTCTAGTTTCCTGCTGTTGCAGACCCTGGGAGGCATCAATGACAGAATATTAATCGCCTCAAGTAAACAATTCAACTAACTGGGTCTCTGCTATCCTCATAACATTCATGATTGAACTCCTGGCTCCTAGCTTTGGCCAGGTCCAATCCCAGTCATTTAGGTGCATATGGCTAATTACATTTCTTTTCCTTCTACTTGTACAAATCAATGTAGGGTTACAACTTTTTGCTGGATCTTTTAAAAACATACAGTACTACCCAAACCTAGCTTTTTTTTTTTAAAGATTTATTTTTATTATTTTTTGATTGGAAAGGCGGATATACAGAGAGGAGAGACAGAGAGGAAGATCTTCCATCCGATGATTCACTCCCCAAGTGAGCGCAACGGGCCGATACTTTGCCGATCCGAAGCCAGGAGCCTCTTCCGGGTCTCCCACGCGGGTGCAGGGTCCCAAAGCTTTGGGCCGTCCTCGACTGCTTTCCCAGGCCACAGGCAGGGAGGTGGAAGGGAAGCGGGGCTGCCGGGATTAGAACCGGCGCCCATATGGGATCCCGGGCGTGCCAGGCGAGGACCTCAACCACTTGCGCCACCGCGCCGGGCCCCAAACCTAGCTTTTTAAAAAAGAATTTATTTTAAGACACAGTTAAGGACAGAGGGAGGAGAATAGGGAGGGAGAGAGAGAATTATCCATCAGTGTTCACATCCCAAATAGCCACAGTGGCTGGGGCTGGGTCAAACTGAAGCCAGGAATTAAAAGCTTCTTACTGTCTCAAATGTAGGGGCCCCAGCCATCTTGTTTTGTTTTCCCAGGCACAGTAGCAAGCAGCTGGCTCAGCAGTGACTGGGACAGACTTCCTGATGGGATGCTGAAATCACAGGCTGTAACTTTCTCATCTGTGCTACAACACTTACTCTCCAAACATGATTTTTACAAAGTAGGCTTGATGGTAGAGAGTGCCAGAGATATATTTTAGGGAGAAAGTGTTTTCTGTGTTGCATTTAATTACTGAATGTTTATTATAGGAGTATTATGACTCCTGTGCATTGTGGTCTTTCTCTGACTTTAGCATAATTGTTTACTTAATTAACATGAACCATAGTAATGTAATATGGATAAGAAAATTGCTCATTTTGAAGTAAATTACTTTACTTTCACTGTAGACTATCATGTTGAGATGAACCATGCCCAGAAACCTTTTGGAAACTTCAAATTATCTTCACAATATTTTATTTCTGCAAAGTAATTTGGCTACATTGAAAATATTGAATGCAAGGCTGCTCGCAATCCCTAGCCCCACTAGGGATGATAAATGTAAGTTCAAATAGTATAGAGAGCCCAAATGAGAATATGATTGAATTAAAGGAAAAAAATAGATATGTGCATTTATATACATATCCCCCAAGATTTGTGGTGTATCACGCAATCTGGGTGGAGATTTTCTGTGTCACAATCTGTTCTTTAAAATTCAAGGCTAAAGTGGAATTGATAGAGAGCTTGAAGATGTATATGTTGCCCACCGTGTATTTCCATGTTGGTTTGCTTATTGGGAGCTGAAACCATCAAAAGCAAGACATTGTGTTCTCTGAATATATTCATAAGCATAATAGATGCCTTTTCAGAGAAAATGGGTTCTAATGATTTCCCAGCTCTCCCAGGAATGCATGTTCTTCTTGCACAACATTTGTTGCCTATCCTGACTGTTGTGGACTGTCCTGACTGATTGTCCTATAGCACAATCATGAATTCAGAGGCTTTCATGTAATGCACAACTTTGATATTTACAGGTTCACAGGAATAGATGCCTCATTGTTGCCTCACTGTGCTGGGCTGTTTGAGGATGCAGGCAGCTGGGGCAACCGGAGTGGCATGAACCATGAAAAATTTCACCCATTTCGAAAGGGCATGCACCTTATCTGGTAGTCTGATCCCTCAGCAAACTATGGAAAAGGTTGGCAGTGTCATTATCAAGACCATCTCCATCTTCACGATGTTCAGCATCAGAACCACGCCTGTTAGTATTAATCGAGCAGTTAAAGTTGAGGCAAAGGCCTCTGAACAGCAACAAGATCCGTGACTATGCATCCTCCAAAACATAGCATTACTAAGGACTGAGAGAACTGACTCTCATTTAATGTTTTTTTCTGGACGCCATACTCTATGCTAAGTATTTTTGTGGTTTGCATGATATTGAGCTTTGCAAAGAGTTTAATCATCAAAATACTTGAGAGATTCATGGGAAAATTTTGGGCCCTGAGTTTATTCCAAATGCAGTGTCTGTTTTCAATTCAAACCTTACTAAGAAAGTTGTTGGTTCCACATAAAGTTCTAGAGCACAGTGGCTTCCATGGCTTCAGTACAGTGAATCAGAGACAATCAGGAAAATGATAGGATTCCTCCTCAGGATTCTGGGGTCTGAAACTCAGGGTTATTTTTTTTAAATTTGTTTGTTTGTATTTCAAAGGCATATTTACAGGGAGAAGGAGAGACAGAGATCAATTCCCTGTGCACTTCCAAAATGGCATCAATGGCCAGAGTTGAGCTGACTTGAAACTAGGTACAGGAACCTCCTCCAGGTCTTCTCTGTAGGTACAAGGGCCCAAAGAACCTAGGCCATCCTCCACTATTTTCCTAGGCTATAAGCAGTGAGGCAGTCTGGACTCAAATCAGTGCCCATATAGAATGCCAGCACCACAGATGGAGAATTAGCATATTGTGCCACTGCACCAGCTCCCTAAAATTCAGTTCTAACATGGATCTGTCAGCTTGCTTCTGAGTTTATCCTTGATCCTTCTTGCGGTAGAGATAACAATAGTAGAGTCATTTCATAAAGTTTCAGTTAGTCTTAAAAGAGAATGTAACTAAGCCCTCAGTACAACCATTGCCTATTTTTATCCTAAGATGTATGTAGAATATAGAATATTCAGTGTGGTCCATTAGAAGGCAGAACCATGTGCCTGTGCAACCATGTGATATGATATACCATCCTTGGGATGGGTAAGTGTCAGCAGTTGTTGTTTCACAGAACATGCTGCAGAAGGCAAGCCCAGTTAAAAGTATAATTGTTGAAGATAATAGCAGAGATTCGTTTGGAGTATAGGCTGAGTTGAAACTTTGTTATCAGTACTTCATACTGGGTGCAGCAGTAAAATCATGGGACTGACACAAAAGGATCAACACAACTTGCTCTGCAAAGACAGAAGAGAAGAGGAGAGGAGAGGAGAGGAGAAGAGAGGAGAGGAGAGGAAAAGGAAGGAACAGAAGAAAGGAAAAAGAAAGAAAGAAAGGGAAGGGGAAAAAAGGAAAAGAAAAAACAGACAGTAATAATATATTCCTGGCCACATTCTACCAAGAGTTTTCCTTTTCTTCTAGAAAATCATTTAAACTAGTTTCTTAATGAAGCAGAAATAGAAGCAGAGAATAACCCCTATTGTGCATTATTCATGGATGCTCAAGTAAATTGCCAAGGAAAATAAACGCAGTTTTCACTTTTTTTTTTCAGTGAGTGCATTAATTGCAACCCATTGTTTCTGGTCATTTTTAGGTTCCTGGAGGCTCCATTATCAAAATATTATAACCAATATTCCAAGGCCAAAGAAACTAGCTGCACATTTACTGAGAAAATGTTTCTCTGCCTGGAAACTCATAGGAGGACTTCACGAGTTCTCCCTCGCTTCAACTCCCTGGTAGTGCATAGAAGCAGATAGCTTGATTTTGCAGTGAGCAGGCTGGGTCACACAGCCCCATTCCAGACCTTCCTTCACTACTCTCATAGTATGATTCATATTATTGATACTCCCATAGTCTATGGAAGTAACCTTGCTGCTTATCAGTTTAAGTCTATTTCTCTTTATGTCCTAACTCCAATCTTTGTAGATTCAGAATGAAAAAAATAATGCTAACGTCACCAAATTTCCTGAATAAATGTGAGTTGTCCTAGTTACTCTCTCTAGGATCCATACCAATTACATAAGACACTTAAAAATCTACCCCCCTCAAGTTCATGCATAACTGATCCATATTTTGCTGCTCAGTTAGCTTTATTCTTGTGTGGCATTGGTTTGTATTGTCATCTTGTTATGGGCAGGGAAGCAGAATAAAAGCAGATGAAGTCGATGCCAACCACAATGTTCTTTCAAAAGTTAGATATGTGCTTTTGGGTTAATAAACATGGGAAATTTTAGAAGACACTCTACAAATACAAGAGTGGATTCCTAGGTGACCAACACGTATTTGATGTTGGGAACATGACACAGTCCCTGCCAAGCAGAGATCACTGTGATAC
Organism: Ochotona curzoniae; assembly: GCF_017591425.1. Taxonomy (NCBI): domain Eukaryota; kingdom Metazoa; phylum Chordata; class Mammalia; order Lagomorpha; family Ochotonidae; genus Ochotona; species Ochotona curzoniae. The sequence continues at coordinate 13,965,965 of NW_024467121.1, read as the reverse complement.
CTTTTTTTGAATGTTACCTTTTGTCTCATCTCATTAGAGAAACTATGACAGGTTGCAGAAAAGTCCTGAGTCCATGTTCAGTAAAAGATAGTGAAAGAACATGACAAGTAGAGAAGGCAATTGGTGGCATGGGAATCTGCACTTGGTAATAATGGCATGCAATCCCTGGCATTTCCACCAGCGACAAGCACAGAGTGAATCCAGGAAACTGGATAATAGATCCTAGAAGTTTACTCTAGCAAATGCTTCTAGGAATTTATCTGAATGAACAGAAACAGTTATCCAAGTTGTGTGCTCAATCGGAACATATACTAGAACCTTATGTCAAACACAGAGCTTTCTCACAGCCTTATTTTCAAGGCAAATCACACAGGAAGACTTCTAAATGCACATTTCTGAGTCATATCATACAGCAATCTAGGAAATTCCAGATTGTAAAAGATAAATATAGGCCAACTACAAAGAGAAAGGAAACTCTGGGAGAGAGTGTAACCAGGACACAAGCAAATGGTTGTATAGGGTGTGTAGTGCACAACCTGAAGAGCTATCATTCAGGCAGTGCTCACGTTGTAGGCTATGGGAATGGTTCTTCCTTGAACAGGGCCGAGAGCAACCTGAGCTGACACAGAGATTATACTACTCTTCAGATACAGCATGGCTCTGCCTTAAAAATTCCAAGACAGAGACTTGAAAAATAGGCATTCCTATTAACAGGTAACTTGGGCGTTTTGCTCAAGAGTAGAAAAGAAATGCTACTGATAGAGCTTTTTGCATGACTTGAATTTAAAGTCCCGTCCCACCAATTTATAAGCTTAGTTTTGGGCAAGTTACCTAATTTCTCTCAATTTTTCCTTAATGAATACATAACAAGTAAATCCTCTTTTAGGGAAGAATGAAGAGTTAACTCTGTGTCCTCACAGCGAGTGACAAGTAATTGTGACCTTTGTGATTACTTGCATTCCCTTGGTAACTTTCCTAGGAAGTTCTAATGCAATAACAGAATGAGACAAGGGCTAGTACTGTCATGAAAGTCCACGCTGTATGTAAAGCCATCTCAGAATTCCGTCTAAAGGCAAAAAGAATGATGGTGAATTTTTTTTCCCCTTCCAAAGAGTTACTTATTTTTATTTGAAAGGCAGAGTTAGAAGTGCAGAGGTTCGACTACTATTTCACTTCCCAAATGGCCACAAAGGTCAGAGCTGGGCCTATCCCAAGGCAGGAGACAGGAGCTTCTTCCAGGTCTCTCACTTAAGTGTAGGAGCCCAAGGACTTTGACCGTTTTCCACTACTTTCCCACTACTTTCTCATGAGAAGGGAGCTGGATTTCTAAATGTACATTTCTAAATGTACCTGTTTATATTGTAAACTTGCTCATATAAACAGAAATTTAAGTCCATTTACTAAACATAAATTCTTATTTGGATGATCCAAGGCAGCAGAGGATGGTGCAACTGTTTGGGCCCCTGTACCCACATGAAAAACTCCTGGCTTCTGAATTTGGCCTTGCCCATCTCCAACTGATGCAGCCATTTTGGGAGTGATGCAATGTCATTCTATTTCTCACTCTGTCTCTTTGTAACTCTGCCTTCCAAATAAAATGAAATAAATCTCTTTTTAAAAAAATCCTTTTCTCTCCTGGCTTAGAATTGGCTAACTTAGGTAACTTGATATTTTTGCCTTTTCTCATGGCCAGGGAGTTTGAGGCCTGAGGAGAGAAAGACCATGACTGAGTCCCGGTTCTATTTCAGGTTTGATCCTCCCTGTCTTTCATGGTAAGATTAAATCCATCCCTGAGATACCATTTTCTGGAAGCTCAAGCCCAAGGGGGATTGTGCAGTCTGTTAAGTGCAATCCAGCCAGGCTACCAAAAGCTATAGGACATTGGGATTTGTGGGCTTTAATACATGACCCAATAGGATGATTGTGCTTTACCTGCCCTAAAAGGATCTCTACAATGCTTAGGTTTTGTGATTTCTACAGCCATTGAGTTATGTTTTTGCCATAATTTAAGGAAAAGTCACACTTCATTAAAGGGCCACTCGTAACCAATAAATACAGACTCAGGAGTGTCCTGAAACAGCCTCCTCTGGCTGTTTTAATTCATATAGTCCTCTTAAATCAGCACACTTATTCAGATTGGCTAGCATAAACATAAAGTGATGTTCACAGATTAAAACCAGAAGAACCATAACATGTCAACACAGAATAGTAACAGTAACCGAATAGGACAACTCAGTCTCCTCAAAAGAGACATACAGAAAGTGAATAAAGGCATCCAATGAGAAAGGCAAGGGTTCAATTTACATTACAGCATTTTTTTTTTCTCCATGAAGACATTGCTAATTGCTCTTGACATTTTCCCCTCCAGGTTTTACTCTAAATCTGGACCTGCACTTCAAGGATAATCCACTTTTGAAGCCTCTATATCCTTCTTCTAGATCTGCATTATAACCTCAATATCTTGGAGTTCACTAATTTGAAGTTACTGATGATAAAGACAGAAGAGCACTGAAGATTTCTTGGTGTTACTCAGGGATAACACGTTTTGCTAAGTAAATTAATGGTGTCAATGAAATTTCAAGGGAAATGTTTGCTGACCTTAGAAAACAAACTGGTGTCAAGTGCATTAGAACCTAACACGATCAATTAGGTGTGTGCCACGCAGCATTTAAGTGGATGATGTGACACAGACTCAGAGCTGGGACGCAATTGTCACTTTTCTGTGTGGAGGCTGAGTGACCTTGGCAAGGCACTGTATCTCACTCAGCCCTGGCCGTCTCCTTGAAAACCAGAAAGAAAATACTTCAGATAAGCTGATGCACATCAATGACCAGCCAGACCTTAAGTTTCCATAGAAGTCTGTTACTTCTCCTTTTCCTGCTCCTTCAATTATTTCAAAATGACACCTCTATGCAGGAAAGAAAAATGCATTTAGTAGCCATGAAGTGATTAACTACACTTGAATATAATGAAAACTCCTTTTTTCATCATTTCTGCTGGCTTTAAGCCAGGTATTTGACATATACTTGTACTTTCCAAATAAAATACAAATATCTCAATATGTAAGATCATATTTTGTTCTTCATTGTCTACGAGCCTTTCTAAAATAGGCCTAAATTGCTTTTTTAAAAAGCAACTGATAAAGACTGGCATCACAATGCATGGGGTTAAGCTGCTGCCTGCGTACGCTGGCATCCCATATTAGAGTGCTATTGATCTGCTTCTGATCTAGCTCCCTGCTAATGCACCTGGAAAAGAAGTGGGAAACTGTCCCAGTGCTTGGACCCCTGCAACACGTGTGGGAGACCCACATGGAGCTCTTGGTTTCTGGCTTTGGCTAGGCCCAGCTCTAGCCATTGTCACCATCTGGGGAGTGAGGCAGCAGATGGAAAAACTCCTCTCTTTTTGTCTCTCTGTTTTTCAAATAAATGCATATATCTCAAAAATCAACCAACAAACCTTATTGCCAGTATTTGGAATACATTTTGAATATGCATCCCCTAAGAAAGGTGCCAGTAATATGACCTTAATATATAAAAAGGTGATCAATTCATTTACCTAGCCCAAAATAAAGCTCATGAGCTGTACAGCAGGGGTGTCCTGTGTGTTAAGCAGACCTGTGTGTACTACTCTACATACTATTTACTGAACTGTGAAAAATGGCACTAACTGTGCCCTGGAGGCCTGCCTCAGACACCACATTAATGATTCCTGCATACACATAATCATTAGTTGTTTAATTAAGTTAAATCATGAATTGAATTGGTTTAATCATTAATTAAGAAACAAGTAGTGTTGTACTAAAATTTAGCACCCTAGGAAAAGAAACAGGAAGTGAACAATTTAAACATCCTTGTACTCTAATCTGCTAACAGTATTCAAATCTTCCCTCTTTCATATTATGCACATACAAACACACATGTGTGCACATGTACACACACAGATGCACTAAAAGCATTATAGGAAATTCTTTTCCATTTCCATTTAAGATTTGGAATTGTTTTCAAAATAAAAGTCAAAGGCATTTGTGTACATATCAGAGATTTGACTGTTGTTTTTCTGCAGATGTTGTTTTGCAAAATGCTGACTTTTTTAATCCTTTGAAGGACCAATATTCAGTGGAAGGATTAAGTTTCAATCCAAAATGGGGTGTCGAGAGAATCCTACTAGTAATTTCAAATCCTTCAATAATAATTTTAAGAGTTCACATAACAGTACAATTAGAATCACAGGTAGAGATATTTTTAGGCTTCCAACTTATCACAATATTGACAATAAACTGGAGGTTTGCATTTACTCAATAGCTGAAATTAAACTCCCTGTAGCAACCACCACACGAGGTGGGAGAGTGAGAAGTAGATGTTGTCACGTTCCCTGCGAGTGTGTCCAGCTCCTCCGGTGTGCTTGGGGCAAGGCTCGTGACTCTGGCACGCTTGTGGGCACGCTGCCCACAAGACCCCCAGAGGGCTTGTGATTGGATGTGTTCTAATAATGTTGTGGCAGTTTATTTTGCTTTGGAGCTTTAGCTGGCAACTCATTTGTGGTACTTTCTACGATATTCCCCCAAAATAGGACAACCATTGTGGTGTGCTTGATTCTGATTTTTGTATTGTTGAACAGGGATTTATTTGGTGTATTTTACTTGGGAACATAATTCAGGGACTCATGGCTGAGAGTCCCTGCATTGGCATTATTGCAATTGTCCATAGCCCTATGGAAGTGACTGGGTTAGTTGTCATAGCAACAGATATCCAAATTATCCACCTGATTTGTCTTTTGGCTTTTCAGGGTTCAGAACTGTGAAGTCTGGGACACCCATTCCTACAGGTGAGTTTTCTCTCTTTTTACTCCTGAAAGCTGATTTTCAAAAGTGCAGGCTTTCAAGTCATGGCCTAGTATGCCAATCAGAACACATGAATGCTTGAATCATAGATAACTTGATAAAATAGTGGGGACTCCATTAGAGAGACAGGCCTTTGCATTTGCTAAGGAAGAGTGAGATCAGTGTGGAAGGGGTGAGAAGGACTTCATTAAAGAAGTAACAGGCAGAGCAAAGGACCACTTGGGCTCCTTAGTTACTGAACAACAGTGAACAAGGTTGCCATGTAAGGTATGAAGGTAAATGAAATAACCAACACATGATTTGTCTTATAAAGAGGAATAGCTGATAATGAATATCACACAAGGAATTAAATATATTCTTTGAAGAGAAATGCAAAGTATTTACAAAAAAGAGCTTAACTGGAATTGGTTCTGTAACAGAGTGGATACAGCTATGACTGTGGTGCCGGCCTCCTATACAGGCATCAATTCAAGTCCCGGCTATTCTGCTTCCCATCCAGCTCCCTGCTGATGTGTCTTGGAAAACAGCAGAATATGTCCCAAGTGCTTGAGCCCCTAGGCCCATGTGAATGATCCAGAAGAAGCACTCAGCTGCTCGCTTCAGTCTTTTCACAGCTCCAGCACTGATGCAGCCCTGTGGGGAGTGAACAGGTTGATGGAAGATATCCTCTGTCTCTCCTTCTCTCTATATGCAACTCTTTCAAGCAAGTGCATAAATTTTTGAGAGAGAGAGTGCAGAGTGCACACTTGACTTCATGATAAAAAATTTTGAGATTCAAAGGGATCCAGGTGTTCAAGGATGCGCTGTGGATAATTAGGTAATGTCCAGTGGACTAGGAAGAGCCAAGAGCATTTAAAGGACAAAGAATCAAATACACACAAAGCCAGGACTGCAATTTCTCTGCGTTTCTGCAGGATGTAAGAGAGTTAGAAATAAAATAAGAATGTACATTGGTACAATGTCAGGTAAAGCCTACAATGGCAGTGCAATTTTTGCTAATTATATTTAATTGTGGGACTCACTGAGAAGTTCTTGAATATTTAATGATGTGACTTGAGACTCACAAGAAAAAGATCATGGGTACACGATCAATATGCAAAATGAAATGAAATTGAGGAGTTGGTAAGCAAGAGAGGGTGACAGTGGCACCCAAGCGTGTACCCAATCAACCAGTGGCTAGACACTCGACAAGGAAGAAAGTTGATTTAAACATGTCCCTGAGGTTTGCACGGGTAAACATGGAATGACCTGGATATCAGCAGAATTAATACCGTAAAAAACTCACTCTATTACATAGTAATATTCAAAGGATGTATTAGCTTTCCTGGTGTACATTTGAAACCTCTCTGAGGTTTTCAGCTGGAGTAATTATCAAATGCTGACCAGCAAGGGTACTGGAATTAAAGGAACACCAAGCTTATTCTTGAATTGAATTTAAGGCATTCATAGTGCATTCATGGGAAGAGTTCAGCCAAACATTTAGAAAGGTTAGTCTACAAAAGGAAAGAAAATTTGGCATTAAAGAATTACCATGTTGGGCCAGGCATGGTAGCCTAGTGGTCAAAATCCTTTCTTTGCACGCACCAGGATTCCATATGGACACCAGTTCATATCCCAGCAACCCCACTTCCCATCCAGCTCCCTACTTGTGGCCTGAGAATGGAGTTGAGGATGGCCCAAAGCCTCATGACCCTGCACTTATATAGAAGACCCAGAAAAAGTTCCAGGCCCTGGCTTCAAATCGGTTCATCTCCAGCCATTGTGGCCATTTGGGGAGTGAATCAGCTGACGGAAGATCTTCCTCTCAGTCTCTCTTCTCTTTGTACGTCTAACTTTCCAATAAAAAATAAATCTTAAAAAAAGGGAATTATCATGTCAGATGTGGTACATAGTAAATGTAAACAGACCCACAGCCAAAAACGAAATGAGAAAAAAGTTGAAAGAATGGGCACCTTACAAGGGCAAATGTAACAGTGCATGCTAAGGGACAGTAGTTGATGTAATGATTAACACAGTTTGACATGAATTCATATCAGAGTGCCTGGGTTTGTATCCCACTGCTGTTTGTTTGGGTTTGTTTTATTTTAATTTTACTATTGTCTGCAGTGGTGAGAGGGATGCATGCCCATGTGGGCCTCTGATTAGGGTGGGAAGAGTCAAGGTATAAACGGTGGAACAAATGTTTCAGCTCTTTTCTCCTTTCCTCCTGTGTCTGCTGGGGGAGGAGGGATGGGAGTTGCTCCTTGCTTGCAATCTACATCAGCTCCTGAGGATTGGGGATAGTCATTTGATGACACTTGAGCAACCCCGATGTGTGGAAGAATATTCTAAGTGTGTTAATTGAGTGGTTTTGATACTTCTAAGGCATTGTCAGTTTCATTGCACCAATTGAGAAAATCTCTCCAACGTCTGTTGGCTGACCAAATCCACTTTAGTGCATCCACAGGCTCAGATATTTGCTGCAAAGCCTTGCCAGGATAGTTGTCCAGCCTGTTCTGCTTTCCACCCTCTGACGAGGCACTCAGTGTCCTCTGCTGGCCTACATGGGCTGGCTATCATGTCCTGCAGGTGCATCTGGACACGCTGCCCACTGCACAGCTATTGGCAACTGAGGAGGCCAAGTGCCAAAAGATGAACTCCAAGGTCAGTTTTTTAAAATTCCCACTCACGATATCACCCATCCACTTGTAAAGCTTGTGCATTGAGCTAAACAAATCACATGACCATTTCCAAATTCAAAGAGAACATGTATGTGCAAATGTTCAAAAGAAATCGAATGTTTGTGCCTAACCCCATGGGCACGGAATTCTGCAACTCCCAAATTCACTTGCGGAATCTTAAACACTTGATGTGATTGTACTTGAAGATAAAGCCTCCAAGCAGATTTAATGTAGTTCTGAGGTTGGGGGTCTCAATCTAATAGGATTAGTGGTGCTTTACGAAAAGAAAGGGATAGCAGATCACATTCTCTATTTCTCTTTACTTCCACAGTGTGAGTATATGGTGAGAAGGAGGCTGTCTGCAAGCAAAGAGAGCCACCTCACCAGACACTAACCCTGCCAAGATCCATGTACAACAGCACCTCTTTATCCGTGGAGGACTGGTTCCAGATTCCCCATGGATGTTTAAGTCCCTTACACAAAGAGTGGATGCATATGACACACAAAACTCGCCCATATGCTTTAAGTAATCCCTGCATTATTTCTGTAACACCTAATACAAGGTAAATACTAGATGCAGTTGCAGTACTGTATCATGTATGGAACAGTGACAAGAAAAAATGCCATGCTTGTTCAGAGTTGAGGAATTCATCATAGGCCTAACTATTTAGTACAGATCAGTAACAACACAAGTTTGCCTTTCTGAGTATTTCCAATCCTGCCATTGGTTGAATTGTGTCTTAGAGCCTGGGGAAACTGAGGACTGATTCAATTCTGTCCTGATTGACCAAGTTGACTTAGAGAAGCTTGAACGACTCTTGCAGCCACAGCACCTATACCTCAGTAATCATTTCACTCACATCTTTTTTGGATTTCCATGATATTATACTGAGGCTTAGATGAGCTATCAAATTAAATGAACTTGGAAAAAACAAATAGAAATCACATGTAAGTCGATGCTTCATTAAGGCTTCCTCTCCATCCACACAAAAAAGTACTTTCTCAGAGCTGTTTTCATTTATTTTAGATAAGGATAAATATTCTAGACTCCAGCTTTCATCCCGAATTACTCTAAGAATGTTTCCAAGCAGACTGTATTGCTTTTTTTCAATTTAGCATGGAAATAGTCCAGTACAAAGATGAATTCCTCCCTGCTAGCTGATCGCTGTGTGTTTGGTTAATAGCCCAAAGTTTCATCAGGTATTTTTCATTGAAGAAGCTTGCAGTGCTAAGATAGACATGAACAAATAACCATTTGGGGGACAATGTTGGAGCACAGAGGGGTAAGCTACTACCTCAAATATCAGCACACTGTATCAGTGCAATAGTTCAAGTCCTGGCTGATTTGTTTATGATGTAGCCCCCTGTAAATGCCCCCAGGGAAATCAGTGAAAGATGGCTCAAATACTGGGATCCTTGCCACCCATGTGGGAGATGCAGATAGATCTTACCTCTTGGTTTCAGCTTGGCCAAGCACCCACAATGGATGCAGTGGATGAGATATATCTCTCTCCCATTGTCTCTATTACTTGCCTTTTAAGTAAATAAAATAAATCTTAAAAATATAGACTTCAGGCCTAAGTAACACTGACAGAAAGGAGAAGACATAAAAGGATTAAGAGACTTGAAGATGTGCTGTGCTCTTTGAAACTAGAGAAACCATGCAACTAAAATGGCCCAATTATCCTAATACATAAGACTAAAAATATGCATTTTGTCTACATTTTGAAGTCAAGTTTCAAACTAGATAATTTATATGAATATATGTCATAGATAAAGAATTGCTTTAAAAAAAATTAAAAACAAACTTACTCAATGTATCCAAATTCTCACAGGGAGTTTTATTAAGAGAGAATTACAGAGAATGAAAAAAAAATGTTTTTCTTGGTGTTCTGACTCAATGGTAGCTATTGAGCCAAGTAACAATTTTGTAATGGCTCACTCCAAAGGTGAAAGTTTGTTCTAATGAATACAAAACTACATCTGAATTTCATGCCTTGGAGCCTAAAACATATAAACCCAAGAGATTCTAAGAACAAAATAATTGTTTTAAAGTAAATAGAGTCATTTACACAAATGTCTTCATACACTGTTTTTAAAGAATTCAAATTTTTAGACTATGCAAAAGATGTAAGGATCATATGCCTCAGGAGCAAGTGATACTTTTTTATGTCTAATGCTGTGGATTTCACACATTCTCAATAAGAGTAAAACTTCCCATAAATTCTAGGTTGTAACCCTCGCCACTATGAAGATCATGAGTTAGAAGTTACACATGGTCATAAGCCTTTCTTTTAGAATAAGATCTTACCCTTGTTCAGGGAAGGGCCAATAGAAATACAATGCAAAGCACAAATGCCAGCCACTAGCATAATTTTAAGTTCCCTGAAAAACATGCCAAACATTATAGTTCTGTAAAAGAAATGGGTAAAATCACCATCAACGATTAATTTATTTACTCTAATCAATATAGAGCCTAATCATTTCAACAGTCAATCAATATAAAATTATTTAGATGCTTACAATTCCATCTTTCCATTCTAAGATTTCAGAATCTGCTGTGCACTTGACACTCACAGTGCTTGTTGACTCAGGCTACCCATGTTTCAATGGCTCTTCATGGCCCCAAGGAACTCTCACCTGACAGAAAATCAGAGTCCAGAAATCAGGATTTCTCTGCAGAATTCTCGAACTCTTACGACCAGCGTTGTGGTAGATCGAATAAAACTGTCACACGTATGCCAGCTTCCTAAATGAACACTGCTTTGAGTCCAACCTACTTCACTTCTAATCCAACTTCCTGCCGATGTGTCTGGGAAGGCAGTGAAAGATGATCCAAGGATTTCGCCCTCTGTCACCAATGTTGAAGACATAAATGGATCCTCACTTCAGCCTGGCCAAGCTGTTGCTTTTGTAGACATTTGGAAAATGTGCCAGTGTATAGAAGACTCTCTTTTTCTTTAGCTTTTTCTCTCTTTAATTCTTATAAAAAATAAATAGATCAAAAAACTTTTTGATAGAAATCACCATGAAAATGATGGTTTTGTACATGGCAACAGCTATTAATGCTATGATCTAGGTAATCAGAAGCCTGTGTACATGGGGTAGAATTGGCAATGCAACGATTTGGTACTGGAAAGGTGACAGTATTTTACTGACTGCTTCTGTCCTCAGAAGAAAGGGCATTGAGTTTAAGAGCATTAATTTTTGAACGCTTCAACTTCAGCAGCATCAGGACTAATATGTTTGCAGATTTTACAGTTTCTCAGGACTATACTCTTTATGGCAAGGAGAAATATTCTGAATCTGTCAGGAACTGGTAAAGGACAGTATTTTGGTTACTTCCTCTGGCTGACAGGAACGATAAAACTTTGTTTCCATAAGAAGTGAATTATCATTCTATTAACATAGAGAATAGAGTTCTTTTTATTGAATATTTTGCGTGCTGTTTGCATTTTTAGTTGTTACTGTGCTTCAATATTTTATTATTTTAATAGATTTCATGTTAGAGCACTCTGAGGGTTTCTATATTATCCAAGGTTGTTTTTGTCAGTCTTTCCTGTATACCGGTCCACAACATCTGAATTACTTGTGTCTATTAGTACTTAGAAGATAACTATGAAATTTACCCTTTCAGTTCACAGTTGCATGTATAGTCTTTATTTCCTTATGTGTCAGCAACCATTCCTGCAGCTGTTTTTTTTTTTTACCTATGAAATTTATTCATGAAGATGCTCAGACAATCAGCTATCTGTCTATAGCCTTCTTCTCTCTGGAGTTCTCTACAGCAGGACATTATTAGAAGTAATTATTGATTATACCACTGGTCTGTATAAGCCCATGTCATTTATCAATGGAGTGCAGGCAGTTCTATGGAAAAGGCTTTATGTGTTGATATTAAGATGACTGTTCCTATCTTAGCTTGGGTTTCTATAACAACAACAACAACAACAACAACAACAAATGCCTTGGTGGGTGACTTGAGCAGTACACTCTCCACTTTCTCCCAGTTTCAGAAGCTGGAGGACCAAGATCAAGGTACTGGCTGATTCAGTTCCTGATGAAGGCTCTTTTCCCAGGGTACAGGTGGCCGCTTTCTTGCTGTGTCCTCACAAAGAAATATCTTTCTTATGAGGACACAGTCCTGCCAATTCAGTAAGTACCACCCTTTCAAATTCATTTAACCTTAGTTTCCTTTCAAAGACTGTGTTTCCAAATACTTGCACGCTAGTGGCTATGGTTTTGTGTTATGAACCTGAAGGGAGATGTGACACAATTCAGTTCCTCACCCCCAACACACCCACATATGCCCAATAAAGAAAGAATTCATTTTTTTTCTACACTGACAGATGCATTGATTTAATAGATAACTGCAAAACGGAGATTGTTCTCTGAACTACTTATATCGTGCATTGGACAGAAGTCATGCTCGTTGTTAATATTTGTCATATTATCTAAGAGACACTGTGCTGATCTTTCTTCAACTTGGGTTATTAGTAACATTAAATTGCATTCCTTGGTAATCTACTGATTAAAAGTAAGTAAATAGAAGTGTAAAAAACATAAATAGAGCATCTGGCCCAGGTGTTGAATTGCCACTTGGCAAGTCCTATCCCTTATCAGAATACCTGCGTTGAGTGCTGGCTACTCTGCTTTGGTCCAGTTTTCTGTTAAATGCACTCTAGGGGGTAGAAGCAGATGGCTCTCGTACTTGGATTCTTACATTCAAGTGGGAGAATCAAATGAAATTCGGGAATCCTAGTTTTGGCCTGGTCCAGCCCTAGAGCGAGCAAATCAGTGCATGGAAGATCTCTGTCTTCTCTGTCTCTCACTCTCAAGTAAAACAAAATTTTTAAAAATAGTGAATATGAAACTGTCCAAACAAAGCCAACAGCATAACTTATCTATCTGAGGACAATTAAAAGTTCTTTTCCGCTTTTGATTTCTTTATTAAGTGGTTACTGAGGACCACTATAGAAAATGCACTGTGCCAGTTTCTAATGATATCCTCTGATGCTTTCACTTTAATAGAAGGTTTGAGTCATGCATCTAAGGAATAGCATACATGGTAGAAAGTGATAAGTTTTGCAAGAAAGGCATAGAAAAAAAAAACTGTTCCTTTGGCACTTCAGAAAGGGGCAAGAGGCATCAAATAAGCAATGGGGAAGAGAGCATTTGAAATAGTTCTTAGGCAGTAGGCGGATTTGGACATTTGGAGATAAGAGGCAAAGAAATGCCAGGGAGGGGGAGTTAGGGGTCATTTGACAGCTAAGGTGCCTGCTGTTGGAAAAGCTGTATGCTTGCACTGTTAACCTACAGCAGATCCTGTTAGGTGCCCAGGAGTCTCCCAGCAGACACATACTTCATGAACATGCAAATAGTTAATGTAACAATTAACTAAATAACAAGACCATCTTGAGTAAAATACCTTCTGTTTATGTAACTAATTGTTGCATAGGAACAATAGAGCCAGCATCATGGCTCCTCCTCCCCACTGCAGCAGACTGAGCTTGAAGCTTGCTTACTCCCAGATTATATTTTTGTGGACTGAAACACATAATATCAGGTTTTAGAAGGAAAGTGAATTTTTCATTCCAAACATTGAATTTATGTGACACATGCATGCACACACACACACACACACACTATGAAAATCATTTCTTGATTAACGTCTCTACTGATTATATTTCTGAAGGGAAAATATTCCTAATAAACATACCCTATTGAGAGGGTATAATCTCTGAAAACTTTGTTTGCTACTTAAAATGTGAAGGAATCTACAGAGGTCTAATACAAAGCAGGAATAAAAAGGCCCCACAGCATCATGCTAATGAGTGATATCAGGATGTGCTACTCCTATAAGTGCCTCTTTAGCAGAAGGACTATTTTGAACTAAAGACAATTGAGAAATAACAGGTCCAGGAAGGCTCTGCCTCCCTTTTCCTGCCTAATAAAAACCATGACACATTTCTAATTATAAAGGTGACTTCTGCTCTTCTTCCGGGAATATAAGGAAGATAAAATCATCCCATAATCACAGGAACTAATGTTAAACACTGCAGACTTGAACTTGCATAAGAAAAACCTCTTAAATAACTTATCTTCCACTTGTCTCATTTTTTGTTGCCTTGTCACTTCTCTGTAAAATACAAGCTCTTATTAAAATGATACGTAATATGTAACCATGAACTATGTAAGTATTGCACATTAAAGCAAAAAAGTTTTAATGCATTTTTTATAAATGATACCTAAGCACTTTCTTCAGGTTTTCTCTCATTTTCTGTAAGGTTCCCAGGCATATTCGAAATAAGTCTTTACTCCTGCTAATTGGTTGTTTGTGAATTTAGTTCACAGCCCCAGTTAGAGAACTTGAAGAGGTGGAGTGAAAGCGTTTCCCTCCTCTCTATTGGCAAGTTAATCATTGTGAAATAAGTATACATAGAACAACACTAACCAGCAGCCTTAGTGTCCACATTCACAAGATCAGATAAATCATAACACGTAGAGAAAGGACTAGAGGAAGGTAGCACTGGAGACCACAGCAACACCCTCTTTTACCATGAAGCTGGCACATATTTACTCAGGAAACACAACCCAATCTGACACTGTAATTGGGAATATAAGTTACCAATTAGAGGCATTTTCAGAACATGCTTCCTTCTGTTTGCACTGCAGAGATCTTTCTACTGCTCCCTGGAGCCTCTTAACTCAATGACCAGAAAAAATCCATTTAACCTTTTTATGTTGGTTTCTGTTGCTAACATACGTACATATGTATATTCTCCAATTTGCTTAGCACCATGATAGAAAATACCTATAGGAGCCCATAGGAGATAAGTTGAGAAACAATAAAGCGTGCCATACTGCACCCTTATTCTTCCAAGACTCCCTTTAAGCATAGAAGCACATCGTGCTGTGAAGATTTGAACGTGCATGAAAAAAAAAAAAATCAGAATGTCTTCGTGCAGGTTTTGTTTCCCAGGCAACTGCTCTCAATTCAAGATAAAATGTGAACATTAGAACCCCCTAGAGGGACTTTCCCCAGAGGGACTTCCCCCCACACACACCCTCATCGTTATCACTGCAATGAAACTGTAAATTCACAAGACCCAAGAACCTAGGCTTCTTTGGAGGATGCTAAATTCATGAGCATGAAATGCTCACCAGCAGGCAATGCATTCTAGAAATGCTTTCTGTGTCATATCCACAGAGTTATGAAACAAGGTGATCAATATATCGGTAAGCAAGGAAAGACAAAAAAAGGCGTTCTGTCATTTGTCTGCCCTTTTCAACTGGAATTGAGCACAGCTATTGGGGTGAAGAAAGTTTGGATTTTTATTTTTTGGAACATAAGCTGTAGCCTCTGAGTGATAACTACAAGGTTGCCACGGCTGTTGAGCTCAAAGCAAGCCACCTGTGCTCCTGTTAAAAACACAGTGTCCTGAAATCTGCATTCCATGGAGCCTGAATCACCAGGAGATTTTGAAGTCCAGGAGATCAGTGCCAATGAAAAAGTGTTTCAATCGTCCCAGAGTCTATTGGATTTATATAATATATATATGTCAGTTGTGAAAAGACATCTGTGGATTTAGGGTTAGAATGTGAGTGGTTACTTTTCCAAGAAAAAGTGTGCCTTTTCAACAAGCATCATTCTGATCTCTGGAGCACCTTAACGTTGCTATTTCAGAGGTTATTTTTCCTTGCTCCATGTGGTCGTAACATGAGTTTTCAGACATGAATCCACTGAGCACGGGTCCCACGTGACATGTGAAAGCAAAACTACAAAGCATATAAGCATTAAAACATTGTGTTGGCAGGAAAGGCAAAATTTGTTCTTTGAAAGACGGATATCTCTCTCTCTCTCTCTCTCTCTCTATATATATATATATGTATACACACACACACATATATATAGTTATCAAATGTTCACTATCTCTGTCTCTTTCTCTCTCACACATACACACACATGTTTTTTCACTTGAGTGCCGTTGCTTGTACCAAGTATATTTCAGGAATTTTTTCTAAGAATTTCTGGCTCAAAAATCCCTTAGCTGATGAGGCTTGTGTAACAAAAAAAGAAACATACAGATGTGGATTCTGGATTATTCTATAAGAATGTGATTTGTTCCCTGAGTTTCAATCATTCTTGATATCTTTCTCTGATGAAACTGACCTACATACCGCTACCCTATTTTTAGTACAGAGCTAAGACAATAATAAGTGTTAGGTTTAGAGGGGAGTGAGAGTGTGAGAGAGGTTTTAAGTTCAGTCAAGAGTTTTATTAGTCAGAGAGTATGACGGACTGCCCCTGGCAGGAGATAGCCTGGGACCACTTCCACATGGCCTGGTGGCCACGTGAGGGAAACGACTGCTCAGGATGAACACACTGGGCTTTTATACGTCTTAGACATGGGGGTGGGAGAAGGTGGCAGCCCTAGGTTTGCCCATGTGAAGAGTGGAGTGACCTTTAGTGCAGGGTACTCATCCTGGTGGTCTAAGGCAAGGCCTGAGTGGTTCCTATAGGGCATTGCAGTCATGTCATGCCTGTGTAGAAAAGGCTGAGACAATTACTGTAAATTCACTCTGCTCAGGACAGCATCCTGTTATGGCCAACCTAACAATAAGTTAATCAAATCGGTGACTTTCTGGTTACCATTCCATTTTTGTTACCTTTTGATGGCCTGTTTGATGAGCCTAAGAAAATTAGCCATTAAATGTGTCGGGCAGAAAGCACATTTCTTTAATGTTAGTTCAATCTATTTTTCTCCAAAGGTACCCAGAAACCATTTAGAAGGCCATTTAAATGCCCCCATGTCAGACACTCTAAACAGTGAATATTCTAGAAATTCAAACCTATCATAATAGCCTGGTAACAATTCTCTGGATGTATAGGAACAGAGAGAAAGAGACAGCATGATCTATTTCCCAAATTCAGAACTATCTGTGTGACTTTTCTCTTGCTATTTTGGTTTGATAATATAAATAAAACAAAATCAGTGAAATTTCCACGAAGCTTTCTTCCAAGTCACAACTTGTAATGTAAATATCAGGCCTTAGGTGGAATGGAATGCTTATGATGATGTCAGCTGTATTTCTAGAAAGACTTGCAGGGTTAATGCAATGAAGTAAGCATGGTTCCTTATTGTTAATACTGACATTTTTCTCCAACCTTCATGGTTTGTCTAAAATCGTCACTAAGTTTGCTGTAAGGCAGAACTGCAGAAGAAAAGATACTAATTCGTATGATATATTAAATTTCCTGAAATCTCAAATTTATACTTCTTAATTGTCTTCAGTTATGACTACTGGCTTATCTAACAGCTTAGGTTTATTATCACTTTCCTTTCTTATGTTCCTTACAATAGACTTTTAAAATAAGTATACATCTGCCTATAAAATTGTTGCCTTTTATTTTGTCTTTTGTCTTTTTATTAGCTTTGAGGGCTGATTCATTGAGATTGCTAAACTACCACAGTCGAGTGAATAGCAAGAAGTGGGCTTGAAGGTATGTGAGAATTTGAAAACAGACAGACTGCCTTAAAGTTAAGTAAAGGCATAGGCAAATCAACCCAGCATTTCTTCATTAGAAACATTTTGAGATAACATGCTAGCTATCACAGAGGCAGGATGTTATCAACAACATAATAGGCTAAAAGAAGGTCCACAGTAAAAATTGAAAAGTATATGCATATACACAAATTTATAGAAGAGCTTATACCTACAGGATGTTTTGATTTGTACATCACTTTTCAAAAAAGGGCAATTAGACTGTGGCTTTCCCGAATAGACAGTCAGAGAGGTTGTGAAGAGAGAGAATAAGAGAAGTCCTGAAACAGGAATATGGATAAAGGCATTAAGGCGACTTGTAACTTGGAAGTGGAGAAAAGAATCTGTCTAGGCAGCAGTGGAGTGCAGTGAGCAGTTGGCATCGTGGTTAAGCTTTCACTTGAGATATCCATGTCTGTGCAGAGTTCCCAGATTCTAATTCCAGTCTACCTCCAGTTCTAGCTTCTTTATATTGTGTTCTCTTGGAGGCAACAGGTGATGGCTCAAGTACTTGGGCTCCTGCTAACCATGGGGAAACTAGATGGAGGTCCAGACTCCTGGATTTGTCATGCTGCAGTTGTAATTGTTGCAGAGATTTGGGGAGTGAACCAAAAGATGGAAGATGTCTCTGTCTTTTTTTTTTCTTCCCCCTGTCCCTCCATACCTTTCAAATAAACATAAATAAAATTTAAGGCACATATTAAAACACAAAGAAAGATCCATTTCTTAGGAAGAATAAGTCCACAAGCCCATGGAAAGAATGCCCACAGAGAGCTCTACTTAACAAATAGAAAGCATATTGCAGCTGTTTTATGCTAATAAGCATTGCAAAGCAGTGAGATTTTCTAATTTCCTAGCTCTTGTTTTTCATGATAACATCTGTTGACCTAAACCTGGCATTCACCATAGCACATGTGTGCCAGAAATTGCAAAGGTAGACATGAGCAGAAAGGGAAGTTTATGTTGCTTGAAATGAGGAGGAAGAAAAAGGAACGAGACAGAAATTTTAACTTTTGTTCCTATTTTCATTCTTTTTAGAAGTTGAAATAAAGAAGAAAAATACACACCATGATGACTATAATTTCAAAGAACTGTTTCTCTATTACCTTTCCTAGGACTGCCCACAACCTGTAGAATGGTCCAGCTGCCCCAGCAATGGTCTGAATAGATCCAGGCTCCCAGTGAGGACTCATAACCTGGCTGCTTTGTTGATACGGAGCTATAGTGCTTTAGATTACCATTGTCTCCCAACCAACTAATCCTTTAAAACTGGATTATCTTTATTTCCAAATATTGGCAATATTTTCTATTAAATTTTAGGGGTTTTTTTCTTATTTCATTTCATGTTAAGTCTTTAGCAAAGTCAGGGTGGAAAAAACAACCCTACCATTTGTTTCATACTGTGTAGGCTTTCCCTGTGAAATACGAAACAGTTCCTGGGTTTTCCCAGGCATACAAGCCAGTCATGAATTTCAACAATAATCATAAAAGAAATGCAAGTTGGCAGTGCATCTGTGCTCTCAAGCATCTGATATTTTGGTAACAAACATGAGAAGGTGAACAGCTCAGACACATGTGGTCAGATTTCATCCCTAAATATTCTACATTTTGCCTCAATGGGACTTATTACAGCACTCAAGCAAAGGGAGTGATGTATTTCAAGACAAAAGTTGTGATAAAACCACCGTTGGTTTCAGAAACATGTTGTTATTTCTGTTGACATTATTATTTGGAAAGAGAATGGGAATTGGATAAAAACAGTTGTGATTTTATATAGGAAGAGGTGACTTACTATTGCATTGTTAAAGTAGTTTTTATTGAATCATTGGTTGCTAAAACTAATGACTACCTCTGACCTAAGCTGGAAATGTATTACCTGCTATCCAATTAGAGTTTCTAGAATAGCTCTTTTTATCCTTAGAGTAGGAGGATAGCAGCAGAAAAAGGTAATTAGCAAGAAACACAGGGACAGCATATTCCCTACGTTAGGTGACAATGTTGAGCTTGAGTGAAGGAAAAGTGACTCTTTTTTTCTTTTGAGGCAAGATTTTGACTGTTAATGCTTCTGTGTATTTGAAATGTTTTGAACTTGTCTGAGAAACACTGCCCCAAGGGAGACAGAAACTAAATAATGAGGAATGAAGAATCAAGATAATTGATGGAAACCAAAGCCTTAGAGATTGGTGGTGAGTGGGCTTGATTATTTCCCAGACTCAGAAAACATCACCTGTCTTTGCTCTTCCAACAAACTGGTTAACTAAAAGGGAATAGACTAGTAACAGCAATTTATGTGTATGTTTAATAGGAAGTAAATGATGTCAACAAGAAACAAATGAGGAACTCTTCTAGAAAACTGGCACTGGGAAGACATTCCCAACGCAATGATATAGTGGTGTCCACCATTATTTCTATGTTAAAAATGGATAGGTTTCAATCCTGCAATAGACATTTTCCAACATGTATGCTTCATCAGGGATCTGAGTCCAAGGGACTCAAACACGAGAGAACATGTCACATTTCTAAGGACTGAAAGCATGACACCTTTGACTTTAGTACAAGATGCCATCAAATCCAGAGGCAACAGAAAGGCATATCCTCATTAAACATTATGTTGAGAAGGACAGTAACCAGGATTTGGATAGGCTTTGAGGTTCCTGCCAGACTAAATATCGTTTATACACCCAATATGGGACCCAAGGGATTGAATCTTAGACATGTCTATACTAGCCGACATTCATGATGCCCTGTTGAGTATTTCCTCTGTATGTCTAATATGCCTGCATTAGCCATTTCTTAAAATAGTGGAGTAGAATAAGTGCTTATATATTTTATTTAACAAAATAATATTCCAAAAATTTGGGTTTAACCCTTTGAGAGTGACCAAGGGCTCTGAAAAGCTGGGTTCTGAAAATCGTTTCTCCCCATGGCATCTTGGATGTCTCCAGGGAAATTGCGAAATCCTCCGGATTGCACTTTCAGAGAAAGGATAACACTGGCAGGAAATCATTAATTCTATAGACACTGCCCTGAATGAGGAAACTATGATTTATAATGCACCTGATAGCCATCATAATTTCTTATAATGAAAATTGTTTAGTGAAGTAGAAGGAAATAGTGGGCAAGTACATCATCAAGACGTGTGTGTTTTATCTGTTCCACCTGAAAGTTATTCTCACCCTCAGGGCCCATTATAAATGAATGGACTGACAGGCATCGCTCTGTACCATGAATGACAACATCTCTAACTTCTTTGTCACCTACCACTGCAAATGGCACTTTGAGTTCCATGACAAGCCTTGTCACACCTCCTGAAACCTGTACCTTGAGTTTTAGCTGCATCCAAAAGCCTATCCCATCAGGCAAACTTGGGGAAATGAAAAACACTTCATATTTTGTACAGACATCTGTATGTTCATTTTCCCCTTTGACTATTAAGAAAAAGAATTAGATTCTCTGCACTTTGATTAATAAAAATAGCTTGTTCAATTATCTCGTAGGAAAATAATTAGACAAACTAATCTTCATGACAGTAGCAACTGCTGACATATTGGTCAGGCTGTTTCCTAGCCTTTGTTTCCTTTAGCTACTTGCTGCTAGGTCTACCTACAAGTTCTTGGGCCAATCCCAACAGGAGCAAAAGCAAACAAGTAACCTTCTTTTCACTGTTAATGGATTTAGAAACAATGTGCCTCTTCCCACACTAGTTTAACTCAGTGGATAGGATTGCATTTCTAGTTCATTTTCCCTGGATAATGAGCAAATGTACACTGGATCATAAAAGTGCTCTAAATTAACCCCTCTCCTCATTGTAGCTGAACTTATCCAACTCTTTATCCCGCCCCATTCCTTGTTTATCATCCTATGATGATGTCACTGCCCTGGCTGTCTGCCTGTTTTCAATTTGTGGCTACTGATACAGACATCTCCACAAAACAGGTATGAGTAAAAGTGGGAATTTGGCAGTCAGTGAAGACGCGCTTAGAGTGTGCGCATCCTATAACAGAGTCCCCAGGTTTGTGTCCTGCATTCACTATAGAATTCAGCTTTCTGTTAGTGTGTGCCCCTGGAAGGCAGCAAGTGTTCCTTCAAGTATGTGGGTCTCTTTCATATATTGGGAGATGCAGGTTTGGTCCCGGCTCTTGGCTTCAGCCTTATCTATCCCTGACTGTCGTAGGTAAGAAGTGAACCACTAGATAGAAGATAGTCCCCTTGACCCGACTCTTCCTTTCTCTCTCTCTCTCTCTCTCTCTCTCTCTCTCTCTCTCTCAAAATAAATCCAATAAGCAAATGATTTTTAAAAGGACAGACCTTAGCTAAAAATATCTTTTGCCACTGTGACTGGGATGGAGAACTTCCTACAGGGAACACCTAGGTCAGTCTCCTGGTATCCTCCCTGCCTCAGTTTCCCTCCCTCCACATCAGCTTGCCTACAACGGCATGTATTCTGTTGATCTCCAGCATAAGCACTTCCAAAACACAGGCACACAGTTGATGCATCCCAATGGCGTTCAGCTTCCACTCAAGGGAGTAAAGTGCCAGAGAAGCATCACAGAACACACTCTCCTCCCAGATGAGAACTCGCCAAAATTCTATTCAACTTCATTTTCCCCTGGATCCAGACTTCTTTCCCATCTGTTTAAAATACAAATGTTCCCATTGTCTTCAAATTGACAAATGACATATGATACAGTTTTTTTTTTAATAAGGAGATTCCTGAATAGCTGATAACTACCCCTCCCCCGTATCATGCTTTTATTTTCACTATATGAGAACAAAGGCCATTAGCCTTTCCACATGATACTTTCCTGAAAGCTCATCCATGTCTTCACCATGACTACTCATTGTTAGGATATATCAACTTCAGGAATACAACTGTGTGTATTGATCTTACACCCTGAAACCTTAACAAACTCACTTACTCCTTGTCATTCTTTTTCAATGCAAAAAAAAAAGTCTCCATTTGGTTTTCCATTTTGACTTGTACTTCTTTTCTGAGACTCTCCAATTTGCTTGTTTCACGTATACTGAAAATAGAATTTTAAAGCATGTTTATGAAAGGTTCTCTAAAATCTTTGTCCAACATTTTGTTATTACAGTGGTTGTGTTTTCTCATTTGAGGTGATATTACCCCACCTCTTAGGATGACAATTGATTTTCTATTATATTCTAGTCTTTTGGATTGTTATATTGAGTCTGGAGTCTGTGAGACAAGTTCATCATCCAGATCATTGAATAAAATCCTGTCTAGTGGCATCACGTACAGAGAGGGACTAGAGAGCGCCATCGCCACTGTGTATGGATGAAAGTTCACGCGGTGTGCGGGACTTCTGCTAGAGTACCAACTACCCATCATTCAACTCCAGCAGGAAGTCGGGGTACCTGGTTACCACCTGTCAAAGATGGAAATATAAATTCCCTTTCTACCTGTGCTGAAGGGTAAGGAGATGGGCCATTGGTTTTTCTGTGATGCTTTGCTGAATCAAAATGGTTATTATCCTAAAGTGTTCATTGTTCTGATCTGTAGGCCAGAGAGCAAGTTATTATTGGTACTTCTGTCTGTGATCACCAGTGTTTCCAGAATGCTAGCTGCTTCAGATCCATCCTGAGATACATGAAGGAAAGAACAACACACACATGGAACTTCCTGTCATGCCACCCTGAATCCCGAGGTATCCAGAGCCCATCTGTCTTCTTACGTCACTTTACGTGCAATAGCTGAGGGTTTTTTCAGCTACTTAACGAAAAGAGTAAGGAGAGGTGTATCTATTACATCTCATATGGAGGGCTTATTTTAACTTTTAAACATAAAAATGCCTTGGGACCCTGCACTCACCTGGGAGACCCAGAAGAGGTTCCTGGTTCCTGGCTTCACATCAGTTCAACTATGGTCATTACAGTCATTTGGAGAATGAACCAGCAAATGGAAGATCTTTCTGTTTCTCCTTCTCTCAGTAAATCTGCCTTTCCAATGAAAATAAAAATAAACAAATTTTTAAACTATTCTTAAATTAGTTATGAAAATATTCTGCCATTATGAAACACAGCAAGGTAAGGAAAAATACACCTGAGAAACTAAAAATTGTAATTTACTGTGAGCTGATCCATTGGGCTATGGAATAAAAAGAGTTGTTTTAGTAACAAAAATTGTCTGAAAGAAGACTTAAGAAAAGTAAGAATAAAAAAAAATGTGATACACAACCAGTCTTGGATGATCTTGTAAAATAGGCAGAAATAGTATCTGCATCAGAAGCCAGAGGGGCTTTAGTGCATCTCGGCAAAGATAATGGATCTAGAGTAAACTCTCCTGTTGACACAGCCACTCACTGTTCCTAACCGTCCTTACACAGTGCTTTCAACTCCAAAATGGGGACAATTTTAAAACGCCATTGCATTGCTTCTTACTTAGCTTTTCAGCTAAGATCAAATGCAAAAGACTGATAAGCCCAGCCTGGTAGCCTAGTAGCTACAGTCCTCGCCTTAAATGCCCCAGGATCCCATATGGGTGCTAGTTCTAATCCCGGCTGCCCCGCTTCCCATCCAACTCTCTGCTTATGGCCTGGGAAAGCAGTCGAAGATGGCCCAAAGCCTTGGGACCCTGCACCTGGGTGGGAGACCCAGAAGAAGCTCCTGGCTCCTGGCTTCGGATCGGCTCAGCACCAGCCATTGCAGCCACTTGGGAAGTGAAGCAATGGATGGAAGATCTTTCTGTCTCTCGTCTCTTTCTGTAATTCTGACTTTCCTATTAGAATAAATCTTTAAGGAAAAAGATTGATGCATTATTAAATATAATAACAATAAATATCTCCGGCTGGCACCACATACAAGAAATTACAATATTGAAATGAGGAATAGGTTGTAAAGATTTTAAAGTGATGAAAATTCGTTCAATAACTTATTTTGACAAAGTAAACATGAAATTTTGGAGAGTCAAGAATCTGAAGCTTGATGCACTGTGAGGCAGCTTCTACAAGGTTATTGGTGTAGACAGTACAAAATTAGGAGTCAAGAATAGTTGGATCTGGGTGGACCTAAATAAAAACCCAAAATAGGAAGACTTATTGACTTGGAAAAATGACATTATTTACAAAGTATGACAGACAAAGATAAGCAAAATCTCACTAAATTTAACAAATGTGAAGAGACCTGATAAGGTTTGAAAGAAATCTGGTAAAATTTACTGTGATGAAGTGTTAAGTCTTTCTCATATGTATATATCTCAACTCCTCGCAACTCCAAGGCTCTCTCTAGCACTTCTTCTAATCATCAGAAAACCACTTATTCTTAGCTTTCATCTTTTGTCTGAAGAATTCTCTAGCAGACTTTTAATCAATTTCTGTTCTTAATACTTTAAACATTCCCTTTGGAGATTTGTTCTCATTTTTAATTTTCATCATATATTGAACAAAGGCTTTTCTTAAAAGGGACAATTAGCATAAATAATTTTAACAGAACTGAATATCTTATTTTAACGTGAAGCCTTTCGTATTTACGCTTCACCAAAATCTTATAGATTTATCACTTTGCTCAATTGTGTAATGTGTTTGCGACTCGATTAAGCTGCCCATTCTTCATTCCTTTTCCTTTTACATAGAGTAAATCTCTAACTGCAAATGCTTCCAATGCCACTTTTAGATGCAAATGACAACATGTTATTAAAAGAAATATATCCTAAAATTACCCAGGTTAATATATATCGACAGATGTAAATTAAAGGAATTTTTCTTTTGTTTTTGGAAACTAGAGAGAGGGAACAACCGGAAAAGATGGCAGTGCTATCATAATGTGTGAGAGCTGAAAGTTAATTTCCCCAGAGAGGAAAACACCCACACAAATAAAAGCAGCATAACACAATATACGGAGTAGCAACCAAGTTCTGCACGCAAGTAAAAGAAAAATCCTGCCAGAGAAATTATTTTATTTAATTCTTGGGAGGAAAAAAAAAGGACAGCAGCATCAGCAAAATGGCACAGCAGCAGCTCCGTAGCTCACTTTCCCAACTCCATCACACACAAACAGTGATCTAGAAATCATACATACAGGAAAACATCTTTTTGGAAAGTTTAGGATTGAAGTAGGAGGCTGTAAAAACTCTCAGGGAACCAAAGGCCAGGAAGAGCTATTTTGAGAAGGTAGCCTAACACTCAGGGTGGATGTATCAACACGGCTCAGGTTTCAGATGATGACTACAGTCTCGCAAACACCTGCATCCTCAAAACCACTCCTTGGAGCCATTACTGTCTGCTCTTTGGTAATGGGTCTACTGACCTCAAGCTCTTCTACAGATGGTGAAGCTACTTGCTAGTGCATCCGGGGATGCAGCAGAGGATGGC
Organism: Ochotona curzoniae; assembly: GCF_017591425.1. NCBI lineage: Eukaryota > Metazoa > Chordata > Mammalia > Lagomorpha > Ochotonidae > Ochotona > Ochotona curzoniae. The sequence continues at coordinate 13,940,586 of NW_024467121.1, read as the reverse complement.
TCAAATCCTTGGATGCCTGTACCCATGTGGAAGACAAGAAGGAATCTCCTGGTTCCTGAATTCAGCCTGACCTCACTTCAACCATTGGAGCCACCTGGAAAATGAACGAGTATGTGGAGGATCTCTCTCTCTCTCTCTCTTTAATTCTTCCAGTAAAATAAATAGGCACATGAATAAATTCTAACAAAAGATTGTACAGGACTTTACATTTAGCTTAAGGGATACAAGGTGAAAGTGAAGGAATAGAAAGACATTTCTTTGCAAATGGTAACTAGAGGAGAGTGCAAGTGGCTGCTTTTCTGTCACATTTTCTTTTGTGTTTCTCTCTGATGAAATAGATGCTAAAAACTGCTACAACAGACAACTGAGATCATTATATAGCATAAAAATGATGATATATTCAACAAAGGAATGGAACAATTATGAACTGGCATGTACCTTACATCAAAGCATCTAGATATATAAAACAAATTGCAGCAGACACGAAAGGAGAAATACACAGCAGTATAATATTTCTTATAATAAACTTGTTTTGTTTTTGGTGCTGTGTACATAATTGAGAAGAATGCTTTCCCATGTCGACCACCAATTAGGGAGGAGATTATGACGGAATAGGGGAAATTGGATTAGACAATCTCTCCTTTTTATCTCTTGTATCTGTGGGAAGGAGGAAAAGAAAGGAGAAGGTTACTCCCAATAGCCTAATGGTGTCTGTACCCTGGATGTGAGACAGCCACCTGATGTCATTCCAGGGTCCCTGATGTGGCAAATGTTCCAAGGATACTGCTTAAGTAGTTTATTATTATTATTGTTATTATTATGTGGTATAGTTTAATAGGCACTAGGATTTCCCTTTCCCATCCCTAAGTTCCCTCCCTTCCCCTCTACTCTCCCCTCCAATCACAATGCATGTCTTTCATGAATTTTCACAGACCAATCATGCTGCCTCTGAGGTGTCTCCCAACAATGTAGGAGATTATCAGTCATTTTGTTGTGAGTCCATCTTTGTAATGGTGACTTACTTCTCTCTGGTTCCACTTATGAACATATTAATTTCTGCTACTTTTCCATTATGCATCCCCTTTAGTATAGCCCACCATGGGAAATAAAAAATAGTGACCTTTCATTCACATGAAGTCAATGAACACATAACAAAGGTATCAATGTGGTGCTAGGGTGGTGAAAAAGAGTGTCCAGCCTTATCACATGTACCAAGGGCCACTGAGGACTAGATCCTCTTAGTTACGGGCAGTATCAATAACAGTGATAAAAAGAGCATTGACAATCTCAGGCGAAACAATCAGTCTCTTATGAGATGCTGTTTATTTCATTGCTCCAAGGTTGAAGAAATCCTTCAAGTTCCATTGGCTGACATAGTCCACCTTAAAGTCTCCATTCACCCAGATACTCACTGTCTGGGAGAGCTATCCAATTTGTTCTGTCCTTCATGGTATCAGATATCCTCTGCAGTACTCAATGATGTGTCATGTCCTCCATTTGCCTCTGGGCATGCCATCCCACTGCACAGGCTCTGGCAACCAAGGAGGCCCAGTTCTGACATGTGTACCTCATCACCAGACTACAGACCCTGTGATTTTCCCCGTGGTTATTTTTGAGTCCAATAATCCAGTTGGCAGGGTGGAGGAGGGGGTGCCCCAAAGAAACCTCACCAGAGGAGGTGATCCCAGACCTAACTCCTTTATGTGCTATCCAATGTGGTGTCTGACTCCGTCTATCACCACATCAGCCTACACACTCATGGTGGGTGCAGTTTGCCTGTCCAGCCAGGACCACCCACAGTCCTCGTTCTTAGGCTCACTGGTGGAAGTTTCAGCAGATTAGAGGGGTTTCCATAAACAATATCCCTACAAGAACCGCAGATCTTGCACTTTCCAGGTGGTTCAGTGGTCTAGCCTGATAAGACTTAGTCCTAGCTGCTGTGGCAAAGCTAGACTAGCCCTCACTTTCTCTGCCTCATGCCAGCACCAGTAGATACAGTCACTTAGCCCAGCATGGCTTTCCCCTAAACTAGCTCGCATGCTGCCCTACACAGCCTGGTCTGTCTCCCAGTCCCAGCTTTCCCACTAACCAGCAGGAGCAGTGACCCAGCAAAGGAGCTCCCACAGACTCCTGCCAGTAAACAGAAGTAAAAATAGACAAAAACTCCTTTAGAACAGTAATCAGAGTAAAGAAATGATCGGCAGAATGGGAGAAAACATTTACAAACCGCGGTCAGAAAGGGGAATACTATCTCAAAGGTAAAGGAAATTCAAAACAACTGGATAGCGAGAAAACGACTTGATTTACAAAAGGACTAGAAGCCTAAATAGACAGTGTTCAAAGGAAGGTATACCAGCGGCCAGCAGATTCATGAAAAGGTGCTCAACATTACTCGGCACATGCGAAATACAAATTTAAACCACAGAGATATCTTCACTTCACACCTGCTAGAATAGCTGTTATTGAAAGACAAAAATAATAAGTATTTGGTGTACAAAAAGGGGGGGGGGGGATCGTGTATACTGTTGAGAATTAAATAGCACAGCCATTTTAGAAACTAGTACTCAATGCCACAAAATAAAAAGAAAAAATAGGGCCCAGCGCCATAGCCTAGTGGCTAAATTCCTCGCCTTGAACGCTCTGGGATCCCAATATGGGCATCGGTTCTAATCCTGACAGCCCCGCTTCCCATCCAGCTCCCTTCTTGTGGCCCAGGAAAGCAATCAAGGATGGTCCAAACCTTGGAGCCATGCACCCACTTGGGAGACCTAAAAGAGGCTTCTGGCTCCTGGCTTCAGATCAGCTTGGCTCCAGCTGTTGTGGCTGCTTGGGTAGTGAGTCATCGGATGGAAGATCTTCCTCTCTGTCTCTCCTCCTCTTTATATATAAATAAATAATAATCCTACATCTAGATAGATAACCCCCCCCAAAAATGAAATCACTATGTTTAAGATAACACTACAGTCCCATTTCTATTACAGAACTATTCACAATAGTCCTAAGTGTACAATCTAAGTCCCACAGATAAATAAATGGATAATGAAGCTTTGGTAGGCACACACACCCACAGTGAAAGGCCATCCTATCTGAAAGAAAGGGGTTTGATATTTGATCAGGCTAACGAGACTGCTTGGACACTCGGAAGCTGAGGAGTCTCGGCCCCAGCTCGACTCTAAGAGTTAGCAGGCAATCCCTCGAGTGACACAGACCTCCCCACCCACATGGGAGTCCCAGGTGGAATTTGGGGCTCCCTGCTTTGGTATAGAAACATCTTGTTTTAAAATTAGCTTCAGGTGTAATAAAATCGTTTTCGATCTATTCACAGTTCTGTATGTGGTTTCCAGAATGTACATCGCATAAATCGAACTTTGTACCTTTGGCTAACATTTCCTATTTCCTCTCCATGAAATTCTGGCAGCCATTATTTTATTTAAAAATAGCTTTTAATTGAAATATCTTAAAGTTGAAATGAAAATATGTTAAAGTTGAAATCCATGCACAATTTTTCCAAAACATGCATTTCCTGAAATGTTTAAAGACCCCTGGTATTACTTCATGTTTTTCTTGTAACAATTCTGGAACACAGGAAAATATGATTTAGGCCAAGTCCATGAAGTTAGGATCACTCAATTTATTTGAACCTGAACCTGAATTAACTCCAAATTTGTGTAAATACCCCATCCTGGTCTCTCAAATCCTGTATGCAGTGCTGTGCATACATTTCTCTGGCAACAAAACCCACTGTGAGTTTTCTCAGTATTAAAATAACAATAAACATTCATAATGGGAATATTAAACTATTTTGTTTCAGTGTTTGTCCATCTCATCCTATGGAGAAGGACCATTTGTGGATGACTTGAATAGCAACTAGGGAAGACTCTTGAGCTAATTTCTGCTTCCCTCTTGTGTTGAAACTGGGGATGACAATTGCAAGAGCTGTGAGCTGGTTTTTGCCTCTTTTACCTCTACATTGCTTATACTGTGGGCGAATTAATTTCTTCTCCATCTGCTTGAAGAAAAATCTGATTTAAAGTTGGTCTGTTCACAATGTGTATCACAGCTCCCTTGAAAGTCTCTGGAAAATCTATCCATTTCCTTAAAAGCAACAATTGCTGCATGTGATAGAATTAGGTTAAATCAATACAAGACACTGCAATAAACCTTTGTCTCATGTCTGCCACACAAACTGCCTCAAAAACAATTTTCAACCTTAAATATTGCTATTATCAAGTTATCAGCAGTTCCCTGAGGGACCCGAAGGAACATTGTGCCATGATGGGTCGTGAGTCTATTGTTGAACATTCATCACAGGTCCATATAACGCAGGTGAATCCTTATTTTTCACGCTATGCTGTCTTTGAAGAATCATGTTATTATTCTGTCAGTATGCGGATTAGCAAGACCTCCTATTTAAAGAAAATCTTGGGTGAATCATTATTAAACTGAAAACGGAGACCCTGATTTTAGCTAGTTCACAATTCAGGTGCTTAGGGGAGGTCAATTTTCATGAACAGATCTGGCCATTGTCTTGTTTCGGATCATCTGCTTCTCCAGGTGTGTGTGTGTTGAGGGGAAGGTTTGAAGGTTAGCTGTCCCTACAGATCATATCAAAAAAGTTCAGACTTGACTTTGTTACTTAAAGTATGTCAAAGAAGAAACATTCCAGGAAGCAGAAAATAATTATAAGCCATGACATGCTTTCTCTGAAGAAGCCGGTGTCGTGAAGAACTCTGACATAGAATAAAGGGTGCTTTGGCATGATGCCCTGACCCTGCCCTGGCCTGCTCTGGATTAGGGACATTATTTAAGTTTGACTCAAGTGCCAATATTTTAGTGAAATGGAGACATTTACAGAAACCAGTCATCAGATTCTAAAATACACACTTCACTATGGTAGCTACTAACCACCTGTGGATACTTTAGCTTTATTAAAATCAAATGAAAGTAGTAATCCAATTGCTCTTGAATAGGCTGCTGAATTGGATAATGATGAATAGAAAAATATGCCAGCATCAAAATGGTTCTAAAGGGCCATGCTCGTCTAGATGACCTCTGTTCAAGTGAAATTATCTGGCTCTGATAAATTTCTAATCATTGGCACAAACAATAGAGATTGAGAATTCCCAGAGGGCTTTCCCTCATAACTATGAGGCATTTACTGTATGTAAGGACACAGTAGGAGAAAAGAAAAAAAAAAAAAAAGCAAGGAACCAAAAAAGCAGAATTTAAAAATCACTCAGGCCCATGAGGGGGAGCTAAGATCTTCCAAAACTGAGGCCAACATTTCTGCCCTAGTAGAAACTGGATACTAGAAAGCTGTGGCTGATTCAAAATAGAAGTCAGTTTAGCCAAAGCTATAGAGTGTTTCACAACTCAAACCCTTAATCTTAGAAGTCGAAAAGAAACTAATAAATATCTAATGGGTTGTTTATCACAAACATTGACCACTGTGACCACTGTGCATAGTATACAAAATATAAAATTATAATTACAAATTTAAAAATACAAAATTATGTCATTTTTTGTGAATAATTACATTGATGGGATCATTTGGAGTACATGCTTACTAAGCAAAAGGGATTTAGAACTATGATTATAAGTGAACCCTAGATAGTGATTTTCCATCTCATATTTCTGAAGTCCAACAGAGGAGGGAAACTCCAGTTGGTAAGCAGAAATAGCAAGGAGCATGTTCCTTTGGAAGCATCTCCATAGAAACCCACACAGATTTTCCCACATGCACCCACCACAATGGCTTCCTTTAATAAGGCTTACCGTCATTCTGCAAATAGTTCTGTAGTACCCTACAACAAACAATACCTCGCTCCATTGCACTCATCATCTGGCTCTAAGAGAACAAATGTACACTGGAATATTCTGACCTGGGAAGTGCTCCACTTAAACAAAGAACTTCTAGGCCTGGTGCGGTAGTCTAGTGGCTAAAGTCCTGCCCTTGCACATACCAGGATCCCATATGGGTGCCAGTTCTAATCCTGGCAGCCTTGCTTCCCATTCAGCTCCCTGCTTGTGGCCTGGAAAGGCAGTCAAGGACGGCCCAGTGCCTTGGGACCCTACACCTGCGTGGGAGCCAAGAAGCTCTTGGCTACTGGCTTTGGATCGGCTCAGTTCTGAGTGAAACAGCAGAGGCAAGATCTTCCTCTCTGTCTTTCCAATAAAAATAAAGAAATCTTGAAAAAATAAAGAACTTAACCAATCTCCAATGTGTCCATGTCACATGCTTAGAAGCATTCAAAGCTTTTCTAACACCAACAGTGCCAGAGTATATTTGACATCATGGAATGAACAAATTCATGCTTCAGCTATTTATGAGCCTCACCTGAATAAAATTTTAATCGTGCTTGGGGGTGGAGGATTTGAAGTAGGGGCAGCAACCAGCCCTGGGGGTCTTCATCAGTGCTACTTAACAAAGATGCATCTACATCCCATTTACTGCACAGTCTGGTGTTGTTCCCACAGCAGATTCAGCAAGTCGGTACAGCCAGCCTTGCTGTATTGATGAAGAAGCTGCGAAGACCATATGGTTTGGGAACAGAGCATATGAAGTGATTCCGGATATGTCTCTGAATTTTCCCTCCCAAATGTCAAGATCTACTCTATTGGCTTTCGTCTGAGATAACCACGTGGAATTAAATTCCTCCGCTGTGTGAGGGCTATTTTCACTCCCTTTGTCATACATCTTTGTTTTTCCCTCCAAACCAAGATCTAACAGGTGCCTGTAAGGATTTTGACTGTTTACCGTGGTCATCAAAGAAAGGGTAACTTTATCTCTGTCTTATAAATGTGTTGCCTGCTGAATAAGCTGACATTTCCTTTTGCTTTTAGACATGTCTTCAAGACTTCTCAACAGAGCACAGATTTGGGGTGTGGTCAAATACCTAATTACATACCAAATTATTCCTTAAAAAAATCATTCCACTGAAAATACCCTCTCCAACTCGCTTAAGAAAAAAATAATTGATTATGCAAATGTCGGAATATATTTCAGAACCTGAGAAAGAGAATGATTGAATCTTGGAGAAAACTAGATCCTGGAACTTGAGTGAAATCAGTGTGATTTCTGTGTCACTCCTCTTTATTCATTTCTGTACTTCAGGCTTATCTTACTCTTGTTCTGCAGAACCATGTGGCAGGAAACTTGGCCTACATCTCTTGCTCTTTTTTAAAATATTTACTTATTTTTATTGTAAAGTCAGATATACATAGAGAAGATACAGAAACAATGATATTTTATCCACTAATCCACTATCCAAGTGGCCACAATGGCCAGAGCTGAGCCAATCCAAAGCCAGGAGCCAGGAGCCTCTTCCAGGTCTCCCATGCAATTTCAAGGCCCTAACGCTTTGGGTCATCCCAGGCCACAAGCAAGGAGCTGGTTGGGAAGTGAGCTGTTGGGATATGAACCGGTTCCAATACGGGATCCCGGCATGTACAAGGTGAGGACATCAGCCGCTAGGCTACTGGCCTGGGCTCATCTTTTGCTCTTCATGTCTTATAGCTTCAGGCACAAGACAACTAATCAAACTGATTCTCTGCGTTTCAAAACTAACATCACTAAGAAGGAACTCATCAGCCCAGCGTGGAATAGGCTCCATTTTCACACACATCAGCTCTTAACGTAAATCAGGATTGTACCATTTTCTAAAACAAATAAGTAATGCTGGGGAGCTTGTGATGTGTGTTTACATGTGTATGTGTGTATGAATGTGTTATGTATATAAGCCCACACACGAGGAATTATTATTGCTGCTTTTCTTAGTCTATCTTTTCTGTTTGAAGCCATGATCTCAAAACATCACTAATGCATTTGCTATCAACCTAGCTAACCAGGAGTAAAATAAATTTATATTTGAACAGAAACTGAAATGACCCCAACTTTATTTAGCAAAGTTTCAAAAGTACAGTGTTTTCACATTTTCTTATTAGAAATCTATAAAATAAACAGTTATTATCTGGTTACAATAAATTTTGAATTATGTAACATTTTTGAAATGTACTTCAGTTGATTTCCCTTCACAAAGAATTTTGGTTATAAAAATTTATTAGAGGACCCTGCGGCGTGGCCTAGCGGCTAAAGTCCCAACCTTGAACGTGCCAGGATCCCATATGGGCACTGATTCTACTTCTGGCAGCCCAACTTCCCATCCAGCTCCCTCCCTGCTTGTGGCCTGAGAAAGCAGTCGAGGACATCCCAAGGCCTTGGGACCCTGCACCCATGTGGGAGACCTGGAAGAGGATCTGGACTCCTGACTTCGGATGAGCGCAGCACTGGCTGTTGTGGTCCCTTGGGGAGTGAATCATCGGACGGAAAATATTTCTCTCTTTCTCTCCTCCTTTATGTATATATCTGACTTTGCAATAAAAATAAATAAATTTAAAAGTATATTGGAAAAATTAAATATTATATCAGATTTATAATATGCCTATTATATTGTGTATGTCATCTGCAGAAATAAAGATTAAGGCATACCCTTCAAGAATTACAAAATGAAAACATGAGTTATATTATTTGTTATTCTCCAAGATTCTCCTTTATTCTCTACTTCAGTCATGAACAACATATGCCTTCATATATCATTCGAACATTCACTTGTTCTCTTAAGAAACATCAACTTGATAATAATAGCAAAGTGAACATTTCAATGAGGTTTTGTAAAAGCAGGCACTATTGAACACAGAAATGTAGATCATCATTAAAATAAGCAAAAAGGAAAGAGTAACAAAAAGAAGAAATTTTGCAAGTAAATAAAGAACTAGCATCTGATGCATGCATAGAGCCCTAATAAATCAATTTGCTAACTGCTCCCTGAGACTCAGCATGAACTACTTTCTGTCTTTAGCCTAAAATCCAATCCTAGCAAACCAACTTCTTCCCTTTTACATCTTCAGTACTCCTCAGCTACAGTCAGCAAGGCAATCCATTAAAATAATAATGACATGAAGTTTGCTTAATAGATATCTATACAGAACCATTTCCAAATCACTGGAAAGCAAATTCCGTAACATAATTTGGGAAACAGAGATATGAAACAGGAGTCCAAAGACATCATTTCTATTCCAAATTTAAGACAATGATATTATATGACCCTAAAGTATTTCACCATCTGAGCATCAAACACTGAATTATTTTTAAAGCTTTATTTATTTATTTGTCCATAATGTGGAGTAATGTAGGGAGTGGTGCAAGTAAGAGAAAGAGTTTCCATCTCTTCCCCAAATGGCTATAAGAGCCAGGACTGGGCCAAACAAAACCAGATCCTAGAAACTTATCCAGGTCTCCTGCCTAGGTGCCAGGGACCCAAGTATGCAGATCAGCAGTCACTGATTTTCTGGGCTCATTAGCAGGGAGCTGGATAGGAGGCAAAGCAGTCAGGACGCAAACCAGCACTCTGATACAGGCTGCCAGCATCTCACATGGTGATCTAACCTGCCTCACCTTAATGCTCACTCCTAAAGGTCTCTTATATTATCAGTCAATACCTGCAAATCTGGGTTTAACTCTGATAAACCACCAGGAAGATAATTCTGCAAATACGTTTCCCAGCTGGTCAAAACACTCATTTTAGTTAAGACTTTCTTCCATGCTACAAGAAGTATTTCTCAAGCTGTGTCAAATCTACCCACCTGAGAGTTCGAGAAAAGTTGCCAGTTTAGTCACTCAAGTCAACATGTGGGGACAAAGATGTAAAGTTAAGTACATTGCTTTACTTCAAAACTTTTAGTCCTCTTTTATTTTCCTCATGCAAATTGTAACCATTTCATGGGAATAAAAAAAATTGACTATTCTTAAACTTTAGTGCCCACTGAATACTCTTGCACAAAGCATTTATTTCTAGCTCAAGGAAACCAAGTTGCTACCAAGACAGTTTCAAAAATGCTGATCTTGATCATGACATGCTTGAAACACATTAAGGAAGGCTGGGATCACCTACCATCTACTTCTGTTACCGAGATTTCATTGAGCTAACTTTCTTCCAAGCCTACTGATTCCTTAAAGCACTAAATTTTAATAACCCTTCAAGAGCAGTCCATCATAGGGGAGGACAGAGAAGAGGTAGTATAGGGAGGAGAGAGAATGGAAGAGGAAATCCCTGAGCCTAAACAACTGCATCATGAAAAACAAAAGTCTAAAAAAGTCACTACATTTGAGGGACAGAAAAAACGAAGTGGTGAAAAAAAAATCCCCTTCTATAGTTTTAAGGGAAATGGTGTCTGACAGTGCAGCTTTGAAAATGAAATTGGGGCAAGCAATTTCACACACTGCATTTAAGGCATAGAGAAGAGTGGCTGAGTTGAGTCCCACCTCGTCCACTCCTGATACAGCTTCCTGCTGACACATATCATGAAAGGCAGCAATGATGACTAGAGTGCTCGGGTCCCTGTCACAAACATGAGACAGCAGGATTCAATTCTTAACTCCTGGCTTCACAGGGCTCAGAATCAACCAGCTTTGCAGGCATCTAGGAAAAGAACCAGAGGATTGAAGATGTCTATTTCTCTCTTTCTGCCTATCAAATAATAAATAAACACATATTAGCATATTTTTAAACTTGCATTGTACTCACAGGCTTAATTCTCCACTAAATAAAGAGCTCAACAAATAAAATGTAAAAAGACTATGATTCAGCGGGAACAAAATATATTTGATTACAGATTGTAATCAAATGAATTGATGTTGGCTGATTTCATTCATATATAATACATTCTAAAATAACCACACATGATTAAGACTATATTAACACCATGTTTCTGTAAAGGAATCTAAAAAGTAATAAAATAAATTGAAAAAAATAAAGTTAATAGTTACTTTTATTGAGTGCAGATACTATTCAATTAATAAAACACATTGAGAAAAGTTTTACAGCTAAATAAAAGAGACAGATTGGCTCAGCTCTGTCATTTTGCAGCCACATGGGGAGTAAATCATCAGTCACAAAATCTTTCTTTCTGTCTCTCCTTCTCTCTGTAAATCTGCCTTTCCAATAAAAATAAAGAAATAAAACATTAAGAAAGAAAACAAGGATGTATCTAAGCAGATGGAGAATCATTAGCTAGGGTGAAGCACAGAGGGCATATTCCAGGAAACAGGAAAGGATAGGCCAATGGCAGAGAGGCACCTGGAGACTGACAGTAAAGGGAAAACAGCAGAGACAACAGTGTGGTGTTGTGGTGACCAGATATCCCAGTGGCAGCCAGCGAGCAGCACTATGGGCTCCACCAACAGCTAGGTGGGGAGAGGAGTTCACCAGGAGTTCAGGAGTTGAACCCAGACTGCTGAATTCTTTGATTTGATCTGGAGCAGAGAGAGAGCAACAGACCCCAATCGGGCAGTATGGAAACAGGGTGAATCTCACAGCCCAAACACACAAATGTTTTGTGTAGAGAGACAAAGCTATGGAGTGAACTAATTTCTGGCTCAATTCATCACACCGGCATGGCATCCTACAGGTTCCACACAAAAGCGGTCCAATTAGCCCCCAGACCTAACAATCAGCAGATCTAGAACTCCACCACTAGCACATCAGTTGCCATTTTGTGCCAAGTGTGGCAAAGGCTGTGATAATGAGGGACAACAGCGAGCTGTGCATGGACTAAGCTGGGAGCAAGCTAATTTCCAGCTCAGTGCATTGCACTGGTCCCACAGGGAAAAAATACTGACTTTGGCATCTTACATGTCAAAATACGTCCAGTGGCCCTCAGACCTAACAGCCAGGAGGTGCTGACAAGATCATTACCATCAATAACCGAGTTATTTAGGACACCTGGTATCTCCCTAATCCTTGGAACTGCTTGAACCAGAAATGGGAAAAAATTTTTTACAGACAATGGTGTGGCCACAGCATAAGACCATAGGCGGTGGAGCATGGCAAGCCAGGAGCCAAGGCTGCAGAGACCATGGTGGAAGCCTAACACAGAACCCAGACCTAAAACTAGCTGGAGGGAGTGGCACAAGTAACTGCAAACAAAGAACCCGGTGCCAAACACAATAAGTAAAATCAAACTGTATATCTGTGGACATAGCAGATGAAGTCACAGCCTGCAAAGTCAGTATCCTGTATGGGCATTGGTTTGAGTCCTGGTTGCTCCTCTCCCTGCTCCAGCTCACTGTTAATACACCTGGGAAAGCAGTGGAGGATGGCCGAAGTGATTTGGTCGCTGAACCCACGTAGGACACCCAGATAAATCACGTGGCTCCTACTCTCAGTGTGGCTGCTGCAGTCACCTATGGAGTGAACTACAGGGCAGATCTCGATCTCTTTCTCTCTCTCTCTCTTTCTCTCCTCTCTCATCTGTAATTCTCACTTTCAAATAAGTAAAATATTTTCTAACAGCAGACAAATTTGAAGACTCATACTTCCCCATGTCAAAACCAACAACATAGCTACATACATTAAAATATATGATACTGATAAAACAGATACAGCGTGGAGTCCAGAAACACATCATTAGATTTATTAACATTTGATCATTTACATGGGAGCCAAGCAAACATCTTGGTGAAAGAATGTTTTTAATAATTAGTGTCAATACACATGAATAGCCACATGGAAAAATAAATATAAAATAAAATCAGATACCTATGTATACCATATACAATATTAACTCAGAGTCAATCAAAAATCTAAAGGTAACAGCTAAAGTTATAAATGTTTTAAAAGAAACATAGGTGAAAATCTAAATGAAGGTGGGTTGTGTGAGCATCTCCTAGATATGACACCAAAACTACAATCAAGAACAACAACAACAACAAAACAAAATAGCCGTCATCGGAAAGATAAAAGTTTATCAGAAAAAAACTTTCATTCTTAAAAGAACATTATCAAGAAGTATTAAACCAACCCATGGGTGCCCGAATCATCAATTGATAAGGGCCTAGCTTCCACAGTGCATAAAGACATCTTATAACTCAACAATGGAAACACTGTGAACGGTTTTTTTTTTAATGGACAAAAAAAGTGTTCAGTACGTCAGTTAAAATTGCCCATATCCACATGTCATAATGCCTAGTTCCAGTCCTGACTACTTCACTTCCATCTAGCTTCCTGCAAATGTGTACCTGGGAAGGCAGCAGCTGGTAACTCGAGTGGGAAGCCCCTGGCCACCATGTGGGAGACCCAGGTTGAGTTACAGGCTCTGACTTTGACCTGGCCACTTAACCTCAGACACAAAGTCACACAATACACAAAACACCCTGATTAAGCAATGACAGGGATGTGTAGATCAGCAGTTGCCAAGAGCTGGGGCAGAGTCAGAGCTGTGACTCTCTTCATGAATGCAGGTATCCTTGTGAGGATGATAAAGCAGTTTTGAAATTATATAACACAGATACTTTCCACCTGTGCAAATATACTAAAAAGCACTGAATGATATGCTTCAGAATGGGAGAAAACATGAAATTAGAAAACATGAAATTTCTTTATTTTATAGATCATAAAACATAGGCTACTAAAGAGTGAGCAATTTATCCTATCACACAGTTAATAGGTAGTCAATTTGACATTCAAACTTAGACTGTCTAGCCAAATTCTAAACTTTAACTACTATATGATGTGAAACTCTTGCAAAGTTCTTCCTAGCAAAACACAGGTTAATAAATGGAACAGATGACATGTTGTTTTCTTTTGAGTTGGAGACAATAGTAGAAAATAGAGATATTTGTACCATTTTTTTAAAATTAGGTGACATGCCCAGATAGTCTGTAAATTCCAACAACATGTAATGAAATCTGTTAAGTCCTTTTATAGAAATAGCCTCTGACAGGATCATTTGTGAAGCTGTTCCATCTTTATTACACATAGAAATTCCTCCCATGGTAGGATAGTAATAAAGCTTTTTACTTGCAGAAGCATTACCAGCATAGACCATTTCATGTTTCCCATTATTACTTAACTCTTTGGGGTTTCGCTGTTTTGTCTGTAACGTAGGGATCATAGTAGTACCCTGTTAGAAGATTAGGCAGTTTACACGAATTCACATAATACCCGTGGGCCAGAGCTAAGAGCACGGTGAGCTTTCCCAGATGTTAGCTATTATAGTAATAATCCATATGTTTTTACGGATACCACACCCAAATTATCACTTTCCCCATAATCCTGTTAGCATAGGTAATAACAGAAAAGAATTACTTTAACTTGAATGGGAATGTGGTCAATGTTCCCACAACACCATAACTGATGCAAGAATGGCCTCTCACTTATGGATGTGGGAGAAATGAACAGTGAACTAGCAAAATAATGTGGAGAGACCGGAGGAGAAATTGCTTCTCAAGAATTGGCAGGCACATTTAGGAGTAAAAAATTTAGAAATCATTGTAAACTTACAGCCAATTGTGTTACCAGACTAGGTTTGTGAGTCTGGACAAGTTCTTTTCCCTCTCTGAACCCGGCCAGGTATGAACACACACCCATATGAACACACTTGGTGTTGGCCATTGTACTTCACTCCCTCTTTCAGTCTGAGCCACTTGCTCGGCTTCTCTCCAAAAGTGACGGGCAGCCTAATCATAGCTTCAGAAAAGGAAACCGAAGGTGCAGTGCCCCTTGAGAACCTCAAAGGACAGAGTCAGCCAGAAGTCGTCTTCACTCTTGCTGACACTACATCAAACTCAGCCTAATACTAATATTTGCTGCAAAACCTAATTTCCTCTTCAAATGAAATGCAGAGTGTAGATTCATGAAGGAAGAAATGTTAAAAGTTAGTTTGTCCAAATTTGATGGAAATCAAAAGGTAGGTGACTCGTCTAAGGTTAAAGCTAATAAACACAAATTTCTTTTAGACTTCCATCTAAATGAAATTCCCATATTGCAGCTACATATATTTGAACATCTCTATTTGTTTAAATATTCTGATTAAAGTAATATCTAATTTATTTTATTGACTATGAAAAAGTCAATGTTCTTTAGATAAAATACATGAGTGCATCAGGAATAAAGTGCAGAATATATTATTCATACTTATACCTTCTTGTTGTTGATATAAATAGATATTCTAATTTTTCACTTATTTTACTGTCATCCACTGAGGTTCCGAGTCATAGCTCTGCACTAACACCTGGGTATGTACTTCCAGAATACATTACCTGAGTGACTTGGTGCAAGTCTTCAAGTTTCTCAGTTTCTTGTAGTCAACTAGGGAGTGTTTTAGCCAGTATTTGATTAATTGCCATGGAGCTTCAGAGATCTGCTTTGACACATTGCTGGAAGATTATTTTCCTTGGGCCTCTCATGTTTCTGATATCTGTGGAGCTTTTTATATCTTCTCAAGTACATTTTTACAAGAAAACATATTGTTCTAGAGAACATATCTTCCTCCAGGGCAAAGGGTAGGCAGGTTTAGTGCCCATTGTGGAAGAATTAATGCCACACTCTCAAGATTTCTGCTCTCACATTAACCCATTTTGTCTACAAGAACCACCAGGCCCTTTTCATGTCTACCTGTGAGTGGAATTTGGACAACTGGCTCAAAAAGTGACAACTCCAGCTTCTGTTATTCCCATTCTCACCAGGTCAGTGTAAAAGTCTCAATCTGCTCCAGCAGTCATGAAATAGCAGCAGGATAGTGTGTTAGCTTGCATTTAGGGTAAAATCTTGTTCCCTTCATACTAGAACTCCTAGTATGCACCAGGTTCAAGGTCAGAAATAGAAGACTAAAGTGCAAAGCCTCTAAGTCATTCAAAGTTCCATGTAATCTCAACCTGACTCATTTCTCACTGTGCTACTGTCCCTTTCCCCCTGCATTCTTTGCTTACTTTATTTTTATTTTTTAAATTGTGAACAATTCATAAGGATGACATGCGACATTGGTATATGTACATACTGTGTGATATTTAATCAAGACCTATCTCTTCAAGCATTGAACATTTCTCATAATAAAAGTACCCAAAATTCTACATTTGAGTGTTTTTTTTTAAATAAAGATATTCAGTGTTAGCACTGTCTGTAGTTA
This sequence comes from Ochotona curzoniae, assembly GCF_017591425.1. NCBI lineage: Eukaryota > Metazoa > Chordata > Mammalia > Lagomorpha > Ochotonidae > Ochotona > Ochotona curzoniae. The sequence continues at coordinate 13,924,623 of NW_024467121.1, read as the reverse complement.
ACCCACTGTGCAATAGATTCCAGAATATCTTACTCCTATGTAGCCATAACATAGTACACACCAATCATAGTACACTCCCCGGTTCTCCCTTGCCACTACTCTGCCTGGACTCTAGTAACCAACATTATTTCTTTAGCTTCCATGAGATCACCAGTTTTCTTACACTCCATATGAATGAGATCATAATCATATTTGTCATTCTGTTTTTGGCTTATTTCACTGAGCATAATGACCTCCAGTTCTGCCATGTTGTTGCAAATGACAAAATGCAACTCCTTTTTATGACTGAGTAACATTTTATTGTACATGTTTATCACGTTGTATTTATGCATTTATCAGCAGATGGACATTTACATTGTTTCCATTTCTTGGCTATTGTAGATAATCCTGCAATAAACCTGTGGATGTGAAAGTCTCCTCAGTGAATGGACTTCATTTATGTTATATCTATACTACAGTCAGTAGAATTGACGGGTCATATGGTAGTTGTGTTTTTAGTATTTTGAGAAACATCTATGTACATTTTCCACAATGACTGTACTAACTTACATTCCCAACAACAGTGTGCAGGGTTTCCCTTTTCTCTACATAATCAACACTTGTCATCTGTTGTCTTTTTCATAATAGCCAACCTTAATGGCGTGACATGATTTCTCATTATGGGTTTCATTCTCATTTCCTTCGTGAATCATGATACTGAATATTTTTTCATGTGCTCGTTGACCATTAGTATGTCTTCCATTGTTCATTGGATTATTTGGTTTTGTTGTTATTGTTGTTTTGTTTTTGCTGTAGAGTTGTTTAAGCTCCTTATATATTCTGGATATCAACTCTTTGTCTCTTCATTCTGTTTGATATTTCCTTTATTCTGCAAGGCTCTGGAGCTGGATGAGATTCCACCTACCTATTTTTACTTTTATTTCCTGCATATTTGGAGTCTGATTTAAAAAAAAAAATCATTACACAGTTCTATGTTCTGGAGTGTTTTCTCTACATTTTCTTCCTACATTTTCAAATTTTCTGGCCCTACCTGTAGGTCTTTAACCCATGTTGAACTGAAATGTGGTGAGTGATAGGGATGCAGTTCTTCTTCACATTGCATCCATTTTCCCCAGACCATGGATTGCCGATATTATCCTTTACTTTGTTTTAGCATCCTTTGCAAAGCTCGGTTGACTGCACTTATATGAGTTTACTTCTTGAGTCCCTATTCTATTAGAGTGGCCTATAGATTTTTCTACCAATATCATGCTGTTTTAATTACTGTACATTTGTAATATAAATTCAGGTAGCATAATGTTTATCAATTTGCTCTTTTTCTTGAAGATCATTTTGGATAGTTAGGTTCTTTTGTAATTCTACTTACAGTCATTTGTTTGTTTGTTTTTTCTTGTTTATAAAAAGTCTCGCTAAGATTTTCATAGGGATTGCATTGAATCTATAAATTGTGTTGCATGCATATTTGAATTCTTTGTGTCCTCTTCAACTTTTTCAATATCCTATAGTTTTATCAATATCCTATAGTTTTATCAATATCCTATAGTTTCCATTGTAGAGACCTTTCACAACTTTTTCTAAATTTATTCCTAGATTTTTTTATTCTATTTTTAATAGCTATTAGAAATTAGATTGCTTCCTTGATTTCTTTTCAGATAATTCACTTTTGGTGTGTAACAGCAAAGCTTCTTTTTCCAAACATTTATTTATTCATTTAAAGAGTTACAGAGATACAAGGAAAAACAGAGACAGATCTTTCAACCACTGATCCATTCCTTCAATAGCTGCAAAAGCCAGGGGCTGAGGCAGGCTGAAGTTGGATGACAGGAGTTTATCCAGGTCTGCTATGCAACGACAGGGATTCAAACACTTGGACCTTTTTGTACTTCTTTTAGGCCGTTAGTAGTAAGCCAGATCATGAATTAGAGCAGAAGGCTTGCCAGCATTACAGGCAGCTTTGCCAGCTACATCAGAACACTGGCCCCAACACTACTAGTTTTGTGCACTTTGCATCCTGAACCTTGTTGTGTTTATGTATTAGTTCTAGCATTGCTGGTGGAGTTTCTGAGGTTTCATGTGGATAAGTTCTTGTCATCTGCAGTGACAATATTACTTCCCCCTTTCCAGTCTGGATGCCTGATTTCCTTTCCTTAGGGTGTTCTTCCACTTGCTTCCATTCAGCATCGCTCAATTGCTTTCACTTTCATGAATGAAAATGAAAATTCATTATATCACTTTTCTTTTTTTTCAACATATTATCTCTACCTCCATGGAAGTTAAGTTCGTCATCTGTAACATAACAATTTTTAAAGCTGTCTGATTATCTGACAATATCTGAATGACCACCTGCGGACCTTTTTGAATTTGGTTCGGCTCAATTGGTAAGACCTGCAAAGTAATACTTGTCCCTAACCTCCTCCCCAGTCGCCACCAAATGCCATCAGAATCGGATCATCAGAACAATCTAGTGACACTGATGCATAAGCACCAAATATAAAATTTGCTCCCACAGTTTCATTTTAATAACATTTCCTGAAAAGACATTACCTTTGATTTCCTAAGAACTGATATCAGTTTGGAGTTGCATTTTATAAGGTTAGAATAAATATGATGATGCTTCAGTGTTATCAATTTTTTTTAGTTCTCATAAGGTGCTTAAACTGGCCCATTGACTTAATACTAGGACATCTAGAGAGATTATCTTACATACAAAAATGTCATGGTTTGTTCTCAGATATAATACCAATTCCACTTTCTATAAGGCCCCTGGGTCTGAGAAGAAAAAAAGTGAAATATGTTGTCTTGAGAAAGGCGAGTCAAAGACTAAAAGAAGGAAGTAGATTATCTAGGACTAGTAAGCATAGGTTAGTGAATAAAAAAAATAATAATAAATTAAGACAGCTAATATCTTGTTTGTATCTGATTTCAGTCCTCACCCTTGCATTTAAACAAGGCTAGAGGACTCGACAAAGTAAGTTATCACATATTAATATATTATATAGGAGCAGGATAACACAACCACAGTAAAAACCTGGAGAAAACCATTTTAACGAAAAAGATATAGAATAAATTTGATTCAAAGACAATGAGAAAGGTTGAGAGCCTGGCAGATAATGGGAAAGGAGGAGAGTCATTATTGCTCATCCTGTTTCTTTCCATTGCTAACTTGGATAAAGGCTGCAGTATGAAATAGAAGTAAGATCAATGTTGATAGCACTGGGAATGGCAACATTTTACTGTAATGTTAAGAGCTATCATACATGTAAGATCTCAGGGCCAAATCAAAGAGAATCAACATAAGAAATTTCCTCTGGTGCCATAAGAAACAATGATATAATAGAAATATTAGCTACTTATATCCACTAATTCATTCATTCAGGCATTCAGCCGATCATTACTGAACACTGAAGTTACTAGGCAGTAGGCCAAATGTTGAAAATGTACAAACTTAAATAAGATATAGTTCTTGACTTCAAAGTGTTCACAAGAGAAGATGTTCTCATAGCCAGACTGGAAAAACAAAACAGGAAAAACATAAACTCCATTTAATGGCAAAAATTCTGGTTCTCATAGCACATCTGAGACCCTTCCTGGAAAAGCGTAGAGAAGTTTTGGAAGAATCTGTGTAGAGATGATTTTTACAAAGAAAAGCAAAGGCTCACATCTTGCTGAAGTTGTAGATAATTTAAGATTTGTATATTTAATAAATGACTTCTTACACTTATTTTATATCAATATGCCTCTTATGGAAAGAACCTTAGTTCACACTTGTATGCATTTCCCCTGTTCACACTTTGAGGCATAGAGAAATACCCAGAAAGGACGTATGAGCTTAAGTTTATTAGAGCATTTATGCATTTACTTACCTCACAAATATTTACCGAGCACCTACTATGTGTGTTACTTATTGCACTAGCATCACAATGGTGCTTGAAATACAAGGATCCTACTTTCTGCAGTGTAGTAATTAATAATAGAGTGTGACAGGTGGAAAAACAAGTCAAAGATATGAAAATAATTCCAGCTGATGATAAATACTCTTAACAAATAAGGTAGTACCACAAACCAGAAGGGGTTGGCCTGCTCTAAGTTTCATGTGAGCTTAGAAGCCTTCATGATAGCAGCCATGTGAGCCTGGGGATAACATTCTGGGATAACAGAAGAACAAATGCAGAGGTCCTGAGAAGGCCAGTATGACTGCATGGTGGGCGGGAGGAAGGGTCAACAGGTCAGAAGGAAAAATTAGTTCATGTGGCACCCCTTGGATATAAGAGTAGAAGGTGCAGGCTAGCTTTAATAAAAAAAAAAAAAGTCATGCGATCAGATTAAAAGTTCTGCGGGTAGTTCTCACTACTGAGTAACGAAGGTACTGTTGAGAAGCATGAGGAGATTCTGACAGTACAAATGTTAAGTTCTGTTGGTTAGAGAAGAGATGCTCAGGACTTGGATTAAAGTGGGAACCAACAGAAGTGAAGAGATCTATTTTGGATGTGGAGTGAGGCACACTAGCAACAAGATAGCCTGGTCTGAGGAATGAAGAAAGAAACAGTAGACACTCCACTTAATACTGAATCGCCTTTGCTGTCATTTCTTAACCACAAGGATATCATCATTTAGAATGCCAAACATTTTATTAAATGTCTTTACACAAGGCTTCCTAGTTTAACAAGGTAGAAATTAACACGAAATAATATTAAGCAGATTTTAGAAATGTATACTAAGCAGCATTTATCTTTTGGAAAAATTAACAGAATATAAGATTATTTCCTCATATCAACTTTATTTTAAGCTGCAAATGACCTCTACAAAGTGAAATAGTCATAGCAATTGAGATTCCCTGTTAGCAAAGACATAACTCTTCCCAGTAGGAGACCAGAAAATGTATTGGTGTATATGAGTTCCACAGTCCTTCTCCATGAGCAGGGGCAAAGTCACAACACAAAAACAAAGGACAGAAGATAAGGAAAAAAGGAGGCAGTAAGAGAAAGAGGGGAAAATGAAATAATGGAAAGAAAGAAGGAAGGAAATGAATATGTACAGTAAATTACAGTCAAAGAAGGAAAGGGAAAAAGTGAAAAAAGGAAACTAAAGAAAGTAACACTAGGTGGCAGTGATTTCTTGACTTAAAGATCTCAGATGGGCAAACCAACAGCTCCTTTGCTAAGGAGCTACAAGGCTGCAATGAAAACCTGAATTCTAGAGAGGCATTTTCCCATGTTGACTTCCACTCTTTCACACATATAAGCATTAGATCCACATCGCTTCAACTTCAGAACACATAGACATCAGAATTCCTTTATGTATCAGCTGTTTAACAACCACTATTTCCTTTTGAGCCTCTTATGCTAATAATGATAATATCAATTTACACAATTAGAAGTGATTGTATAGAAGACACATCACTGGCTCTCTAAAATAGTAAAACAGGGTTCTTATTCCTGAGAGTATGCTGCAATCACTTAAAGAGTTGGTTAAGGGTAGCAATACTTGAAACCCATCAAAATGATTGATGCAGAATCCCTGTGTGTAGACCAAGCACTGGGATTTTATTGGAAGCCCCACAGAACTGAGACATAGTCCTAAAGAATCAGAATGAGAAACCCACCAGCACTTATTCCAGTCTTGATTGTCCCAGTTACTTTGCAATGGAACTTGTGGGAAATTGGCTCAGGGGAGTGTAGAGAGCTGGAGGTCCTTGCAGTCTCAACTTCTCAGTTACTTGATATTGGAGTTCCCATCTAGTGACAACACCAGTAGTACGACATAATGACTAAAAGTCAAGTTCTAAAATCAGATGGATGACAGCTTGATTCACTAACTATGACAATGGACCATAAAGCTTGATTTTCTTTCTGTAGAACAGGGATCATTTTTAATATGCAATAGGGTTGTTCAGAATGTTAATCCAATGCACACTCTGCATATACAGATGCACCCAGTCTCATAAATCGAACTCACAGATCTGAGAGTTGCTGCTAACAGCTTGCAGGTGAAAACCGTCAGGAGATTGTTTCAAGATCTAAATGAGTTGAAGTGAAACGATAGGTGAATTTAACTTACTGAAAATATGAAGAAAACAAGTTAGTGAGAAAGAAAGTGTGAGTGCTGAGCTTCAGCTTTGTGACCTGTTGTCTGCTACTTGTCTTATCATCTTTTCCTACCACTAAGACTATTGCATTTTAAATCTGTATGAGCAGCCAGGATGCTGGTGATATTCTGCAGTTCTATTTGTTAATTATGGCATTCCTGTTAATAATGGAAATCAAGAATAGCAGAAATATTAAAAAAAAAAAGGCAGTAGATGAAAAAAGAAATTATGTCTTCGCCATTCAGTGGGATAACATAAAACCATTTAAAGGAAATGTTTCTGAAATATTTCACAGAAATTGCAAAATGCCACCAAAACCATATAGGTCAATTCTAATTATGCATAAAAATTCATATGTAGGTAAAAATAATCAGTGATTGAGTACCTGTGAAAAGAAGCTTTTTTTTTTTTGCACAATGGTTTACACGATATCTGAATCTAGCCAACTATTTCAGGAGATCATTTTATATTAAAGAATTAATTGCTCTATCAGCATATTTAATAAGTAATAGTTTCTTCTCAGTTACTTTAAATATTTTAGAAATTAGGTACTGAGAATAACTAATAAAAATAGGTTACATAGATAGACCATCTCTTTTTTTAAAAGATTTATTTGTTTTTACCACAAAATCAGATATACACAGAGGAGGAGAGATAGAGAGGAAGATCTTCTGTCTGATGATTCACTCCCCAAGTGAGTGCAATGGCCGGTGCTGAGCCGATCTGAAGCCAGGAGCCAGGAACCACATCCTGGTCTCCCACGTGGGTTCAGGGTTCCAAAGCTTTGGGCTGTCCTTGACTGCTTTCCCAGGCCACAAGCAGAGAGCTAGATGGGAAGTGGAGCTGCTGGGATTAGAACTGGTGCCCCCATATGGGATCCTGGCACATTCAAGGCTAGGATTTTCCCCCCTTTTAGGTTGTTAAAAAAAAAAAAAACCCTTTCAGTTGTGTTCCTTTGCATTGAGAATTTGGAGTTCTCATCCCATGACGTAATCTTAGACCACTAAGGGTAGACATCACAGCTCTGATGCATCATGGGAAACAGGCTCCGGCTGCCGCTATGTCAGATATCATAACACTGTCATTAACTGCTGCCAAGGCAGGAAACTATAACCTCCACACCTTCCCATTACCTATCTTCAAGGAAATATGAGGGATACAGCAAAAGCACAGTATGATGTGTCACAGGAACTCATTAGCAACAAGTACATCATCCAAAATCTACAAATAAGCAGATATGGAAGTTGGTCTTCTGTAGCAATAGCTAGGACTCATTTTAAGGATAAAGAAGACTTTCAGAAGAATGCTTGAAATGAACTGTATCTACGCAAAACTCGTATGTCAAGGATGTAATGACAATGTCACTGTTTTTAGAGTAAGAAAATTAGTACGGTTGAATGAGATTGTAAGGGTGAGGTCAGTATTACAGTTAATAATAATGATGATGGTCCAATAAAATAGATGTCCTTATAAGAGAAACAGTGACCTTGTTCTTTCTGCCTACACTATGAAGACACAGTGAGAGAACAGCTAAGAGTTCCTTCAAAAGCAGCCAAACTCTACCAGAACCTGAATAGTGACTTTGAACTTCCAGAAATCTGTGAAAATGAGTATCTGTTATGTAAGCCATTCACTGTAAGGTGTTTTGTTATGGCAATCCAAGCAGATTGTCATGGGCATATCCACTTTCTCCAGTGTCCAAGATAATTTTTTGATGTTTAAAATACCTATAAATCTCTCCTAGCCTTTTCTGCAGTGAGTCAGAATCTAGTGATGGGAATGTAATCCACCAACTGGGACTACTCATCAACCGGAATGAAAAATGCTTGTTTGCTGCTTGGGCTCTCTGGGAATCCACTCCCAGAAAGCTTCAGGTTTCTTTGTTGTGTGATTCAGGTGCAGTCCTTGCATTATTTCTAGTTAGGTTTTTGTCTCAATAGAAGATGTTTGGTTTAATGTTGGGAGTCTTCCCGAACAAAGGATCCTGCCCTAGAGGCCGCTAGGGACTCCATTGGAAATCTCACACTGTTGCTGTTATATATGAACTCCTGTGCCTCACGCCATGACCACTGAATCAGAATGTATTTTTAGGAAGCTCATTTCTTTATTTGAGATGTAATAGAGACAGACAAAAGTAGACAGACATGAGTTCCTATTCTCTAGTCCACTAACCAAAGGCATAATAGTTCAGGCTTGATTGGGCAGAAGCCAGGAGCCAGAATTTCAAACTATATCCTCAACATGGGTGGCAGCAATGCAAGTACTAGAGATAACAAGTGCTGTCTCCAAAAGTGCACTTTAGCAAGCAAGTGGAGTCAGCAGTCAGGCGCATACTACATTCAGGTAAAATGAGGGATGCAGGCATATGAACTTCTGGGCGTAATGTGCTTCTAGGATCTGCATTTCAATAGACCACAGATGACTAATACGCACACACATACACAAATGTTTGAGAATCAATACAACGGGTGACCAAAAAAGGTTATTTATGAAAAGACAATGTTTGGACAGATGAATGATACTTCACGCATGGGCTGTCATGCCAGAATAAGGCATAGCTTTTATATCTCTTTATGTCAACAAATTGGGCCAAAAAACCCTCCATAATACCATTCAACTTGAAATTGAATTGTTAACACCTATTTAGGTCACCAAAATCTATTTTTGTCATTTATATCTATCACTAGACTCAGACATGTATCTCAAGGCAAAGGCTGTTCAACAACAACAATCATTATTTGATTGATTCACCACAGGCTTATATTAACTTTTAATTCGTAGTATAGATCACTTAGTGGGAAAGACATTCGGGTTATCAAAGTAGCCAGTAGTGTCAGGAAATTACTAACGGTCCAGGAAGGATGATATATGCATTAGAGAGGTAGTGTTTGATAAGTCTGGGGAGCAACAGGCATTGGCAACTTTGGCAGAAATTGTTTTCACAAAAATCCATAGGCTCCTTGGACAAACAGCTTCCACAAAGGTGCTGGCAGCTTCTGTAGTTTAGAAAGTGCTCAGGCAGGTATTAAATGGTAATGGCAGAAGTTCACAGGTTAGGGGTTGAGTGTGGTCATCTGTAAGAATGCCCCTAATAACATGGCTTACATATCACTGATTGCCACAGTGTGAATGTTGTCTTCCTACCAAATGCCTATGTTGAACCCTAGTCATTGATGCATTGATACTAACAGGCAGGGCTTTGTCAACAAGATGAGATTCTGGTGGTACAGTACTCATGATGGGACTAGTGCCCTCTAAGGGAGTTGAAGAGACTGGAGTTGTTCCCTTTGCCATGTGAGAACACATTCATGAGCTGTCATATGTGAAGTCAGAAGTGGGTCCTCACTAGACCCAGAATCAGCCAGCCCTTTGTTTGTGGACTTATTAGTCCTAGATCCACAAGCAAAACCCACTAAGTCCATAGCAATTTGTTTTAGCTGCCTAAACAAAACAAGATATTTGTTTCCCCTTTCAAAATCTTGGCTGATCTAGTGACTGCTTCCAAATCCCTGACATGTCCCACCCTGCTTACATTTCCATTTTCTCCATAATACAAGCTCTCTGCTCCTATGGCCTCTAACCATAGCTCCATTCCTAAAATGGAATGAGGAGAGGCTAAAGTTAGTAGGAAGCATGAAGTGCCTCTTTTAACTCCAGATCTTTCATGCATCACTCTTTTTATTATTATTTTTGTTTTTTTTCTAATACAGTTCCATAGACTCAGGGAATTCTCCTTCCACTCTCCCCATCCATTTCCCCTCCCCTTAACTGTTTCCCCCTATAGTATAGTCCATCAGAAGCAGTCATAAATCCATCATTCTGCTATTTAAGGATATAATAACATTGTAAGTATGAACAATGATGGAAAGTCCCACATCCTATCACCAAGATATATTTAAGAAGTTTCATTAGGAGCCTCTCTTTTATTTGAGAGCAGAGATGCATACTGCACTGTATCTTCATGTCTTGATATGTTAGTCTCCAAAATATAGTCCCTCTAGATGAATATATACATATGCTTACTTGTATTTTGCATGAAAATTGCCTTATATCAGAGAGAACATAAAATATTTGTCCTTTTGGGATTCACTTATTTCACTGAGAATAATGGTCTCTAGCTAAGACCATTCTGTTGCAAATTCTAGAATTTCATGCTTTTCAATGGCTGAGCAGTATTCCATAGAGCAGATATACCAGATTCTTTATCCACTCATTTTTGATAAGCACCTGAGCTGTTTCCATGTCTTTGCTACTGCAGATTTTGCTGCCTTAAATACAGGATTACAGGTCACTTTCTCATAGGCAGATTTCATTTCCTTTGGATATATCCCCAGAAGTGCGATAGCTAGGTCATATAGTAGATCAATTTTTAGTCATCACAGCATTCTCCATACTGACTTGCACACTGGCTGTCCTAGCCTACACTCCCACCAAAGGTGAATCAACGTACCTTTCTCACCACATCCACACTACTAGATTTTATTAGTAGATTTCCAAATGTACGTCAATCTCACTGGTGTTAGGTGGAATCTCTAGGTAGTTTTTGTTTGTATTTCCCTGATATATAGGAAGCCTGAGCATTTTTTTCATATATCTATTAGCTATTTGAATTTTTTCTTTTAAAAAATAACTGCTCATTTCTTTCACCCATTTCTTCATACAATTGCTTGTTTTGATGTTGCTGAGTTTCTAAAGTTCTCTGTAAATCCTGGATATTAGTCCCCTGTCTGTTGTGTAGTATGCAAAGATTTTCTCCTGTTCTGTTGGTTGCTTCTTCATTTTGTTGGTCATTCCCTTTGCTGTACAAAAGCTTCTTCATTTGATATAATCCCATTTGTCTATTTTGCCTGTGCTTTTGGTGACTTTTCTACGAAGTCTTTACAAACACCTACATCTGGTAGATGTTTTCCTCTAATAATGTGACGGTTTCTGGGTACAAATCTAAGTCCTTGATGTATTGTAAGCTGATTTTTGCATAATGTGAGAGGTGGCATTCTTACTTCTTACTTCCGCAGGCTGCTATCCAACTGTCCCAACAGTATTTCTTGAAGAGACCAACCATTTTTTTTCCCTGGATCATTTTCAGTTCTCTTGTCAAAGATTAATTGGCTGTACTTCTTTAGGCTCCATTCTGGGGTTTCTATTCTGTTTCATAATTTTTTTTTTTGTTTCTGTACCATTGACCTGTGGTTTGTATTAAAGTCTGGAATTGTGATTCTTCCAGCTTGATTTTCATTCTTCAGGATAATTTGACTATTCATGAACTCCTGTGTTTCCAGATGATCATTTGTATCATCTCTTTTATTTCTGAGAAAAAATGAACATTGTTGTGATATTGATTGGGATTGGGATGACATCGAATCTGTATATTACCATCCATAATATGCACATTTTGATGATGCTGACCTGCCAATCCAGGAACATGATAATTTCTCCATCCTTTCATGTCTTCCTCCATTTCTTTTTACAATGTTTTATTATCTTCATTATAGAGGTCTTTCATATCTTTGGTTAGTTTTTTTTTTTTAAGATGTTGGGGGAAAAAGATATTGGAAAACCAGATTTACAGAGAGGAGAAAAGACAGAGAGAGAGATATTCTGTCTGTTGATTCACTCCCAAGCAGCCGAATTGCGAGAGCTGTGCCAATCCAAAGCCAGCTTCTGTAGCAATTAATTGGGTCCATTTGTTCTGTTGTCTGGGAGAGCTCTACTGTTTCCTTGTTGAGTTTCGCCTTGTCAGTCTGTCCAATGAGGTTAGTGAAGGGTTGAGGTCACCACTATTATTGTATTGGACTCTATTTCTCCCTTTAAATCCATTAATATTTGTTTCATGTAGTTAGGTGCCCTGGGATTTGTTGTGGTGATTTCTTCTTGTTGAATAGATCCCTTGATCATTATGTGGTATCTTTCTTCATCTCCTTTAGTGACTTTCACTTCCAAGTCTATATTATTTGATATAAGAATGTCTAAATTGGCTCAGTTTTACCTTCCATTAGCTGCAAATATCCTTTTCTGCCCTTTCAATTTCAGCTTCCTCATATCCTTGTTGGTGAAATGTGTTTCTTATAGGCAACAGATAGCTGGGCTTTGTTTTATGATCCACTCTGCTAATCCATGTTTAATTGATGAGTTAAAGCCATTTGCATTGAGGATTAATATAAATAGGTAGTAATTTGGTCCTGTTATTTTATCAATGGAGTGTTCAATGTTTGATTTAGTCTTTTGATGTTTATTGGGATGTCCTTCATGCTTGTCTTTGGTTCTGGTAGGTACTATTTCTTTTCTCTGTTAAAAGAACATCTTTAAGTATTATTTGCAGAGCAGGTCTGGAAGAAACAAATTCTTTGAACTTCTCTTTACTGTGAAAATATTGTCTTTCATTGTCAAAGGCAAAATTAAGCTTTGCAAGGTAAGTTATTCTGGGTTCACAATATTTTCCTTTTAAGACCTGGAATATATCACTCTATTCTCTTTTGGCCTCTAGAGTTTCCTCTACGAGGCCAGTTGTGAATCTAATTGGGGTTCCTCTATATATTAATTGATTTTCATATGCATATATATTTTGCTTATGTTCAACCAAAGAGAGCTTGATTATGATATGTCATGGCAGAGATTGCTTTTGGTCCACTATATTGAGAATTCTGTGGCCCTCCTATATTTTGTTTCCCATTTTTTTCTCTGTATTAGGGAAGATCTCAACTATTATTTCATTGAATACATCTTTGAACTCAGCTTCTCATTCTGTGTCTTTTGGAACTCCTGTAACTCACGATTGGCCTTTTGATGATGTTTCTTAATTCTTGATGTTTTTCTTAGCTTGACTCAGTTCTTCTTCCAGCTTTTTGACTATTTCAGCATGATTGCAGGAAGTGTCTGCCAATCCTGAATTCTTTCTTCTGCCTCATTCATTTTATTATTGAGGTTCTCCACCAAATTTTTAATTAGCTGCATTGTGCTCTACATTCCTAATAATTTGGCTTGATTTTGTTTTGATGTTGCTATTTCTTCTGTAATGTATTCTTTGAATCCCTATCTGTATGTCTTGTTGTTTTTAATGAACTTTATAACACTTTTAAAAAATTCTTTCTCTGGCAGTTTCTTGGTGTCTTCTTCAGTTAATTAGGTTGTTTGGCACAAACTTTTGCTCTTTTGCTGGGGAGGCATCAGCAATTTCATTCACTATGCCTCTCAGAGGTACAGTTTAGCTCTCAGTCATTGCAACTCTGATTAGCAACTTTAATTCTTCTTGAGGCAGGTTGACTTTTATTCCATTCAGTGCCCAGTTCTTCATTTTCTATAACTAATGCCAATCTCTCCTTTGACTTTCAGTGCTGGGCTCCCATGCTTCTACCAAACTCTCCACAACATTGGCTTCTGACTCACCACTCTCCACCTGCTGTGATCCTGCACTGTGGCTGCACCATTGTGTGTTCAGCCTTTCTCCCATTCCAAGTTTAGGCAATAACCCCCAGATTAGAGAAACCAAAGCTGTGACTTTAGCCTAAATCACAGGGTTGTCAGTGTTGACCACTGCACAAATTTGTTTTTCTTTTTTGTTTTTGCCAAAGCCTTCTGATAATTCAGTCTGGACAACCCAGACTTATTTTGGATAGAACCTAGGGGATCCCAAGTGGGTACTGTTTTCCTGGTGGGACCAGAGCAGTGCATTGAGCCAGAAGTGAATTTTCTCATGACTTAGCACATGTGCAAGTCACTGTTGTCCTCACCACTCCCCTCCCCCCCATGAACTTTTGCCTCGGTACACAAATTGATGTCTGATATGGCACTCATTGGGATCTAGCCTGTGAAATCTAGCCTGTTCCTACACCACATTGCAGGGGTCTAGCACTCTGATTCTGCTCATGACTGGATTGAACAAATCATGAGGACCTACAGTTCTATGGCTGGGTTCACTTCATGAGTTCCCAGTGAAATTTCCTTCCTACCTGGCCACCAGTTTAGTTCTGATCACTGCTGGAGTGTCTGTTCACTATGGCACCGCTCTCTATCACTTCTACCTGTGGCCTTCCAGCCAGAGCTTAAGCTCATGGTCATGGCTGAAAGCAATATTGGAAAGTACAGAGTATATAGGGTACTGTGCATCAATATAAAATCCCAGTACCAAGAAAAAAGGATTGGAAGACCACTGAAGAGCACCTGGAAACCTCTTCCAAACTGATCAGATGGGAAGAACTGAAGAACCCTGAGATTCCTCAGCAAGAGTTTATGAGAACTTTAAAGATGAATTCATACTCAGAAAATACTGTTTTGTGACCCATGTTCCTTACCTAGATTAAATCTGGGTTGCAAGTGGTTCAAATGAAGTACAAACAGGACTAGCAGTACTATTCGGTTGGCTTATTTTCTGGAAATATAAAAATCTTTCCAGAACTTCTTTATTAATTGATATGACTAAAACCTTCCAGACTATCAGACAGAAACAGTCTCATCTTCAGAATGACTAACATTTTTTTAATCAAACCTCAGATGATAGCTTCAAGGAAATCACTGGGGCTTCTGCTATTACACTACAAATATCTGAAATAGATGCTTTGAACAGCAAGTGTAGTGTTTATCTTAAGTCTCTGCAGGTTTTCAACGGTAAAATGTAATAATAATCTATTGTCAATTAGGACCTTAAAAATAGTCTTTGGAATTAGCCAGCTACTTGTTATGCTGTTCTCCCTATACCTGGTATCAGATTGAGACAGTAGATGCTAGAGTCCCCTAGGAAGGTGGCTGAAGGCACGGATCTTAGGCACCCTGTTTCAAAGTATCAGAGACTGGGAGTCTGGACCAAACTCCATGAACCCATGTGTTCAAAGTATTTATCAATAATCTTGACCCACATAAGAGTTGAAGTTCACAAACTCATCAGGGACATAATTTCCTATGTTGTAAATACAATAATATTTCAGGATATATACGCAGACTACTATAAACTAATAACTGCAGTATTTGGATTTTTTTTCATCAATGCTATTCAATACATTTTGCCACATTCCTAATAAATATTAGTGGCTGTTGATAATTCATTAGGTAAACTATGAGGAAGCAGCTTTGGTTATACCTAAGATCTAGGGAGTCACATGCCATTTTATGTAAAAATTAAAAGAAAAATTTGTTTTTTAAAATTTGCTCACTGCCCTACCATTAAAAACTATGATTTCAGGGCCAGTGCTTTGGCACAGCAGGTTAAGATCCCATGTTGCCAGCATCCCATTTTGGAGTGCCTTTTCTAGTTGGTCTGATTTCAGACCAACTCCCTGATAATACATGTGGAAGGTAGCATAAGGTGGTCCTGTACTTAGTTGCCAGACAGCCATGTGGGAGAGTTGGAAGGAGTTCCAGACTGCTGGCATCAGCCTAGAGTGATGTCAACCCCTGCAGCAATTTGAAGAATGAACTAGCAGAATGAACACGCAGATCCCTACTCTCTCTGTCTCTCTCTTTGTTTCTCTCTGTGTCTGCAATTGAGTGAGTGTCATTCTGCATAATAGGTCATTATTTTTAAGTTATTAGTATGGAAAGCTTGGCACTATCTCAGACAAGGCAGATTGCAAGTGATTTTGTCTGTTAGCATTTAAACAGGAGAACCAAAAAACTTTGCCATCATTTACAACATAGGGAATAAATCTCAGATAAATGGTTACGTGTATGGAGGCAGCAGGTAACCCAGGGACCAGAAGTAGCCTGAAACTATGGCTGCCTTTAGGCTGGGAACAAGAACACCAGCTGTGGCCTGAGACCAGCTTTTCCTAAGAGAAGTGGGCCCATCTCAGGTGTCTTCAGTTGGAGCCACAATCACTCCTGTGATTTTTAATCAGCTTTATTTTTCTGTTCTTTGCGTTTCTTTTCAGTATCCAAAAGATGACTTCAATAAATTAACTGGATATTATGAAACTTATATGTGACACATGTTATATTAGCTTTAATTCCCAAGTTTGATTTAATCACTTGTGTTTTATTCTGGTTTAATTGCTTGTGCTTTTATTCTGTTTTCAAAGTTAATGCCAATAGTTATTAGAACTGTTAGGTTGGTCTGTCAGTAAGGAAAAGATTATTTAAAAAAAGCGATGATGGGCCCGGCGCGGTGGCACAGTGATTAAGGTCCTCCCCTTGTACACCCTGGGATCCCATATGGGCGCCGGTTCTAATCCCGGCAGCCTCGCTTCCCTTCCAGCTCCCTGCCTGTGGCCTGGGAAAGCAGTCGAGGACGGCCCAAAGCTTTGGGACCCTGCACCCGCGTGGGAGACCCGGAAGAGGCTCCTGGCTTTGGATCAGCATAGCATCGGCCCTTGCGCTCACTTGGGGAGTGAATCATCGGACGGAAGATCTTCCTCTCTGTCTCTCCTCTCTGTATATCCACCTTTCCACTAAAACTAAAAAATAAATCTTTAAAAAAAAAAAGGAGCGATGATAAGGAAGAAGAAGAGAAAAACGAAAATTATCTATCATTTAAATCTACTGAGCTCAGACAGACAGAAAATGAAAGTGGATATGAAACACCTGTAAGTATCCAAAACTTAACAGAGAAACAGTGTTGTTTTAAGATGGAAAATAACCAGAAAACAAATAGCAAAATGATACATATAAATGTGTCATACAGTAAGTACACTAAATGTAAAAAAAATTTATTTTCTGCTGCAATTAGCAGACAAACACTGACAGACTTGGCTTAAAAAAAAAAAAACTTGTAATGACTATATGCCATTAAAGAAAAGCAGATACACTTATTTCAAATGATAAAAAAAAAACTTCTTACACATCCAAGATACAGTAATTATTTAAAAAAAAAACCTAGACAAACTGAATTTAACATCACTTTCTCAGGAAAAAAATATGTTTTACAAAATCTTACAACTAACATCATGAATATTGAGCGCTGTCTTTTCAAAATCATAAGACAGCAAGAATATCAGTTTCCCCCTGCTTCTATACAACAAAGTGCTTCAACAAAGTATTCAAAGTAAAGCAGCAAAGAAAGGAAAAGAAATAAAGCAATAAAGTTGGCAGGAGTAAAATCACTTTTATTTGTAAACAAAACTACTGTTCAGGCTGAAAATTTTTAAGTATTATTAAAATCAACCACTAAAACTAATAACTAACAAGGTTATAAAGTGTAAGTGCAACAAATAAGTTATCTGTGTTGCTTTATACAATTGGAAATGAAACTTTAAAATGATTATTCTTTTGTAAGTGTCAAGATATAAAATATGAGAGGAATATATTTAACAAAATATGTTTAAGAACGGTGTGGTAGTATGCTGAAACGGATACAGCTTAGTGAAAATTACAAAACATTGCTTCAAGGAATCAATCTAAAGGAAGGAGAAAATAGACTCTGTTCATGAGTTGGAAAGTTTCCCCCAAATTTATTTACAGATTTCATGTAATCCCTATCAAAATCGTAACATTTTATAGACATTGACCAGTTCTAGATGTATTTAGAAAATGTAAGGCATTTATAATAGCCACCACAACTATTGCAAAGAATAAAACCCATGAAGAACTTGTTTACCTTTTAACAGTTTGCATAGGTAGTACATGTAGTATTGATACAAATATAGACAAATAAATCAATGGAAAGTAATATTGAGTCCAGAAATAGACATAAATTTGAATGGTAAATACATTTTTAACTGACATCCTATCCTTTCAAAGAAGAAATATAAGACTATTAATAAATGCTAATAAAGCAATTGAATAGCCATAAAAGTTACCTTGACATATACCTCTCATACTGTACATGAAAACTAATCCAAAGTGAATTATATGTCTTAATTTCCAAATCGAAACTATAAAGCCTCTAGTAAAAACATAGGAGAATATCTTCATGACCAATTATACATTCTTAGGATCCAAAAATCATTAACTAATTAAAAATTGGTTGGTCATACATCATTAGAATTTGAAAAAAAGGCTTCTTGGCAAGGGCACTGTAAAAGAAGTGAATGGATAAACCACAGACTTAGCTAAACTGTATTTCAATGTCAGTATCTCAGGAGACAAAGAGCATCCATAGTATTTAAGAATCCACATGTCTCAATTAAAAAGACAATCCATTAAAAACAGGGACGGGGCACTTGGGGCAGTAGTCAGAGAGCAGGTGGGATGGCTGTATGGTATATTAAAGCGTCTGGGTTTCGAGCCCTACCTCTGCTCCTGATCCAGCTTCTGTTATGTGTACTCCGGGAGGGAGCAGCTGATAAATGCTCGAAGAGCTAGATCCATGCATGTATGCAGGAACTTCAGATTGAGTCCTGGGCTCTCAACCTTAGCCTGATCAGCAGTGGAATATCGCTTTTTGTTTCACTCTGTCTTCATGCCTTTCGAATAAATTTTTAAAAATAAAAATAATAATTTCACATGAGTGAATAATACATGAGCAAAGAAACTGCAGTAGAGAATTCACAAAGAAGCTTTTAGAAATAGCCAACCAGTACATAAAATGTTCCCAACATGTTGTCAACAGGGAAATGTAAATTAAGACTATAAAGATATCACTACACATCCACAAATGGGCCAAATTTTAGAATACTGAGCAATCCGAGATGGCATACTTTGTTGGTAGGAATACAAAACAGCACAACCATTTGGGGAAAATCTTATGCTTTTTCCCTATTACAAAGCAATCCAGCTCCTCAGTGTTTACAGACCTGAAAGTACATATTTCTACATGGATTCGTTTTAAGCAAATATTTATAAGATCATTATCTATAGTAGCCCAAGGCTAGAAACAACCCAGATATCCATCAACCAATGAGTAGATGAACATCAGGGAGATTAAAGTCAATGTATTCAGTTACACAGAAGACCCTTCTAAGAAAGCAAAGGCAATTTGAGTCAAACCACAGGGCCTATCCAGAAGCCACAGAGCCCGAAAAGATTTGTGGATGTGGCTTTTAACAAGTGGGATGACCAATATTTTTCAATGGAACAGTTGGTTGAAGACATAGAGATTTTGCTTCATGGGACAATGTATTCTTTTAAGATCTACAGGTGGCTGAAAGGCCAATTTTTCATTGAGAAATGAAGAGAATGAGAAAGGCTGACAGTATGAAAAATCACTCTGCAAACATTTTCAAATACCATGTTTTATTTATTTATTTATCCATTTTCAGGATAAAAGATAAACATGAAAGTCATAGCAAGAATCTTCACAGTGACTCCTTCGGTATTACTATGCTCATGCTCTTTTGAAAAGTTTTCTTGAAACTTCATATTTCCCATTTTGGAAATTGTAATTCAGGGTATTTCTGAATTGAAATTCCGACAGTATAACTACTAAAAATATGGCCAGGGCAAAACAGAGATTCCCATTTCTCTTGACTTGAAAGAGTCATTTAAAAACAATTACGAGAAATTATTTCAAAGAAGTGGATTCAAAAAAAGAAAAAGTTTTTAGTTTCATTTTTAGCTGCACACTGAAAAGCCATGTAGAGCATGTGTGTGTTTGTGTGTGTTTGTGTGTTCTTTACTGTGTCTCCATGAAACTATTCTAAGAAAGGAAATAACAACTTGAGCTAAAGTGATAATACAATTTTCAATGCCTTTACATTAGGTAAATCTTTTTGAAAAAGATTTGTTTTTTATTTGAAAGGCAGAGTGGCAGGGAGAGAAGGAGAGATAGACTGCTTCCATTCCCCAGTTTCATTCCCTAAAAGATCATTGGAGTTGGGCCAGACTAAGATCAAGAACCTCATTCAGATCTCCCATGTGAAAGGCATGGGCCCAAGTACTGGTTTCATCAACTGTTGCTTCCCCAAGCAAATGAGTAGAGAGCTGAATAAGAAATGGAGCACTGAAACTCAAACCAGCACTCTTACAGGACGCCAGCATCAAAAGCCAAGGAAAGACCCAGTGAGCCACACCATCAGTCTCTATGAGTTGTCTTGTCAAATATGGTGGCTCTACTGGTGCTTCTAAGCACAATGCTGTAGATCAGAGATGCTAGTCAAAACATCTAATTACCTTATAGTGAAACATGAACGTAAGACTTAACATTGCTTATGGCTTAAAATATGGTATTTCCAAAAAAGTGAATCTGCTTCTATTCTAATAGGCATCTGAAACAGTCAATATATCTACCAATTTCATGATTAAAACCAAATGTTGGCAAATGGCAGAAGGAAGGTACTGTATTTTCAGGACCAAATGCTAAGTCATAAATCTACTTTTGTCCTGGTATGGATGCAGAAAAGTAGAAAACCCTGTGAGCAGCTTATGAACCTCCAAGGAAGTATGATTTATCATGTTCAAAGACAAAGAAAATTAAAACTTCATGCATCTCATAGAAAGTCAAGGTAATGAAGATAGATCAATAACATTCTTTTGATTCTTAACATAAAATTTCAGCTGTTAGAAAGGAGTATAACACAGTGTGGAATACTCTTTATATCTCATCATAGTTCTTTCCTGACTTAGAAAGACTTTCTTTCTTGCACTTAGATCAAATAATTTTTAACAAACAACAGGAAAGTCTCTTGACATCACTTAAAACGGTTAGCTCTCACCATCATCTATTGCTACTTTTTATTGTAGACATTGTGCCTGGAGAAAGATGATACATGAATGTGTGTCAATGTGTTTTTGATTGATAGAATGTACAAAATACGGCTATTATTGAAAACCATATGGAAATTCCTTTAAAAAAATAAAGTAAAATAAAAATAAACACAGAACTACCTCCTAATACAACTAATCCATTTCTAGGTATTTACCCAAAGGAAATGAAATCAGTGTATTAAAGAGATAATTGCACTCTCGTGTTTCTGGTAGCACTGTAAATATAGCCATGACATGGAATCAATCGATGGATCGCTCAACAGATAAATGAATAAAGAAAATATAATATATATTATCCAGCTTCAGAATAGTAATTACATGAGGAAGGAAAGATGAAGGAAAAAAAGAGATTAGCTCATAGGTACAAAAATGTGATTAAATAAGAGCAATGATCTCTAGTGATTCATAACACAATAGTACAATTATAATTCTTTGTTAAATGGTTTGTTAAGAACTAGACAAAAGGCATTTGTAGGCTCCAACACCAAGAAATCCTAAGTTTATAAATTTTCAGAAGATTAGTATATGAATTGTTCTGATTTTGTCATTAAACACTGTAGAAATGTACCCAAGTTTCATACTCTACTCCACAAATATAATTAACTTTTATTTAAAATTAATTTAAGAAATGAAATATAAAGGGCTTTTTGATCCTATCCATCTACTATTTTGGTCTCTCACCATCTCATCTTCTTCCACGTGATGATACAGTATGCCAGAACTTTGAAACTGGCCATCACACCCTCCAGAACCATTAGCCGAACTTTCCCATTCTTTATTAGTTATCAAGGATGTGATATTTTATTACAGGAACACAACATGAAATCAGACAATGCTCATAGATCGCAGAAGAGAAAAACAGGGAAGTAGGAATTTGGCACAGAGATAACATTGGCACTGATATGCTGCACCATATCAGTGTGCCTACTGTAAGCACGGGATTCTCTACTTCAAATCCAGCTTTCATTGGGGTGACTTATGGTTGAATCCTAACCAACCACATGGGAAACTTGGATTTAATTTCCAGCTCCTGACTTAGTCTGGTCTAGTGCTGCCTTTTGCAGATATATCTGAGGAGCAAAGCAGTATATGGAAGATCTTCCTGTAGCTTTTCATTAGTGTGTGTGTGTGTGTGTGTGTGTGTGTGTGTGTGTTGCGTGTGCTTTCAAATGAAAGTTCTAAATAAAGGTTTATTTTAAAATAGAAGATAAAAAGAAAGGACTAATTGTTCTTACCCTGGAATAGAAAAAAAAAATAGAGGTTAAGAAACATCATATTGGGCTGAGCATGTTAGCCTAGTGGCTAAAGTCTTCATCTTATAACCACTAGACTCCCATATGGGCGCTGATTAGTAACCAGCTGCTCCACTTCCCTTCCAGCTCCCTATTTCTGACCTGGGAAAGCAGTAGAGGATGGGACTCTACACCTGTGTGGGATATCCAGAAGAAGCTGGCCCCTAGCATCGGATTGGCTCAACTCCAACTTTCGCGGCCACTTGGGAGTGAACCAACAGATGGAAGATCTATCTCTCTTTCTCTATAAATTTGACTTTCCAAGAATATATATAAATCTTTTTTAGAAAAAAAATATATCAAAACTTTTTCTCAATTATTAACAACTTTATAGAAGGGTCAATGCATTTTCATTACTATCTTAAGGATTAGAGTTATAATTAATACGTGGAACTCTCCCTCTACACACATACACACAGACACACACACACACAGAAAGAGAGAGAGGGAAGAGTGTGGCAAATTTTCCACCTTGAGTGGTAATGAATTTCCTTCCTTCCTTTTGAGGCATTTTGATATAAAGTTATATCTAATTTCATCTTGAGTGTGGACAGAAAGGATAAACCAAAAGACCATTAAATTTCCTTCCTGTGCTGACATTCTGTGACACAAAAATTAAGTAGGCAGAAATCAGACATCATCCATGTCACTTATTCCTCTAACTCTGTCTGCTTTTTCTTTCTTTCATAATTATCTCCAAACCCAATTGTTGCCATATTCCCTACTTAGTTAGTTTGTTTGTTTAGCTCTTTTTGTCATGAGATCTCAATGAGGATGAAGGATTGCCTGCTGTGTTTTCACTGATACACACACATCTAAAACAAAGCTGGTTCATAAAGGTACTCTATACACATTCATTGACTCCATTTGTCTGATTCTGTCTATTTTCTTACTAAAAGAAAGACTCCTCAAAGACAGGACGTATTTCTGACATGTGACAATATTGCACAACAATGTGAACACTAATGCTGATGCTAAGTCAAGAAGCAATAGAAGAGTAGCGCCTGGACCTCACAATTTGGAGTGTGGCCAGTTCATCTTCCTAGTAAACTTAAACATTCTCACAACATGCAACTTCAAAGAAGCTAATCAGACCACTGAAAAATGTGGTGGCCCACATCATAATAGGATTTAAGCCCACACCAAAACAAGGTCACTATGGCAATTACAAATACCAACTACTTTTTTTCTGGCCAAAGCAGTAACTACTACTTCTTTACTAATTATGATGATAACCTCATTCTAGTGCCCTCTCCCCTACTAACACAAATATGATACATTGAAGTCACAGGCAGCATCCATTGTAGCAGAGCCTCTACCCTCAACCCTCTCCCACTCACTCCTTTAAAATTCAATTCTAGGGCCCGGCGCGGTGGCACGGTGGCGCAGTGGCGCAGTGGTTAAGGTCCTCGCCTTGCACGCCCTGGGATCCCATATGGGCGCCGGTTCTAATCCTGGCAGCCCCGCTTCCAGTCCAGCTCCCTGCCTGTGGCCCGGGAAAGCAGTCAAGGACAGCCCAAAGCTTTGGGATCCTGCACCCGCGTGGGAGACCCGGAAGAGGCTCCTGGCTTCAGATTGGCATAGCATCGGCCGTTGAGCTCACTTGGGGAGTGAATCATCGGACGGAAGATCTTCCTCTCTGTCTCTCCTCTTTGTATATCCACCTTTCCAATAAAAAATAATAAAAATAAAACTTTTTTAAAAAATTCAATTCTAATAACATGTGCTGTCCCTTACTCCATTAATTACAAGTCCAAGTTCTTTCCTGACAGGGGTGTTTTTGGTTGCCTTTACCTGAAGGTTTTTTTTTTTTCTCTTTTTTTTTCTCTCTCTTTTTTTTTAATTGCTATTAACATTGTATTATGTGATACAATTTTATAGGCACTGGGATTCCCCCCACCCCTCCCACAACCCTACCCCCATAGTGGATTCCTCCACCTTGCTGCATAACCACAGTTCAAGTTCAGTTGAGATTCTACCTGAAGGTTCTTGACAGGACAAATTAATTATAGAATTGCTACAACCATTTCATAAATTATCTGGTTAGCGGTTCCTTTAATTTCTTAAATATTACAGCTCCCCAAACTCACTGGAATGAAAGAAAGTTTATCTTTTCATTTCCTCAGAGACAGATTTTCCCTGTCCCCAGGAAGATCTCAAGAGATTTATCATGACATTATTTAGCTATTTAAAAGCAAGCCCATGAACCAGGAGTAAATGATATTAAGCTCTATGGGTTAATTTTATGTTACAAATTCATCTTCATTATGCACACATACATGTGTTAATTCACAATGACAAAATCAGCACTTATAAAAGCAACACATTCTAATTGCATCTTGAATCTAGATTGTTACCTTTTCAACATTGCTTATGTGTGTGTGTGTTTGTATTTGTGATACAATAGATTTCAGCAGTCCTTTGAAGTACCTTTTGTACTAAGTATTATTTTTTATACTAAGTATTATTTTAAAATTGGTGTCATACAAGATTTGTAAATGACAATAAAAGAAAGACAAGGACACAGTAAGATTTGGAAGTCATTCGTAAAGACAATAGAGTAACTAAAATAGAGGTGATGGTATAGATTGGTGATGGAATAGATTTTAACTATACCATTGCAAAGAAAAGCAAGTCAGCTCATCTATAACGTGTGCTGAAGTAACTGACTATTGGGAGAATGGGCAGTTGGAGGAGGAATAAGGAGAGGTTCAGTGAGAGCATTAAAATCAGGCACAGCTATTCAACGGTGCATGGCCAACTCACCAGACATGATAACTGAGATAAGGGGATAGATTTATTCAAGAAGGTAGCAAGGGACAAGTCAACATCTCCAGCCTCAGAAATGCTTTTCCCAATTTGGAAGTGAGCAGAGGAACTTTTAGCGAAGAGAGGGAAGTCTGGGAAGATGATAATGAATCTAGCTAATCAACTATCAAGTTGGATTCCACAGTAAGATCTGTTGGGCACTCTGATGCCAATTAGTTCAAGATTTCTTTGATATGAGGGTTGCCTATTTGGATCTGTGGTAGCAAAATCCTACCTCATCTGCCTCTTTAGCCAATTGTAGGAAAGCATCTGTTGGACAAGCATTTTGATTAGTCACCAAATACGGAATCAGATTTTGTTCATTAAAACATGACAAGGGAAAGGAAGCAATATTTTTCTGTCTCCAAATAGAGCTAGGGAAAGTAGAAATTTACAAAAAACGTGAGAAGGAATACAATCATTGTGGTTTGGCCACCTGGTCTTGCTGACTGATTAAAATTAGATTTCTACCTTCCTACAATCCTGATCTTCAGGCTTTAGCTGGAAGTAATTTGGGGGGGGCAGCCTTGAGTTTTTTCAGGCAAGAAATTAAGGGAACTGGAGTGTTTTCTAAGAGACATAGCTTGAGTGACGAACTATACCCTTTTTTGTTAACCTCCTGGTACAGAAATGGGTAGATAAGATTCTATATGCTGGAAAATGTGTCATCCTTATAGTCTCCAGTCAAAGCCCAGCCAAGAACAAAAATCACAGAAAGGCTGTTTGACCAAAAGTCTTCATCAATGGTAAGACTGAATGAGCACCTCCAGAGTCCAATTTCACCTTGCAACCTGTAAATGACTTTTTCCAACATGGAAACCAAGTTATGCTGTAGAGTATAATATACATGGAAGTTGTCTGCTTGACTTTGCAGTACTCATTATTTTGTGTACTGTGGATAAAGTTTGGGTGTGTCTGATAATATTCTCAGCCTAGATGTGAAAGTGTTTAAAGAGAGGATGGGGATTTCTAAACCAAACAAGACAGTTCCATCACTCAGTTCAGAATACTGAGTCTCAGCAGGTCAGTTCACATCCTTTCCCAGGCACACAGATTCGCAAGATGGATCATTTCTTAAGAAACTCATTACTTCTCCGTGCCTCTGAAAGGTGACCACTCACTTTAGGAAATGTGTTTTATAACCATCTCCCTGCCATGAGAGAAATCAGTGTGAACATGAAGGTAATAGAGAAAGACAGAGTGGAGAGAATATCTGGGACTAGGAACAAGGCTGTGCTCAAACAAACAAGTGTGTCATTCTCTATGCAATAAACTTCCCATTTTGTTTAAAGGAATCTGAGTGTGCTTTTATGTCACTTGCAACTAAGAGCATCCAAGTCAAAATACAAATGCTAATACAATATTTTGGAGCAAACACACAAGTGCTCTCTCGCGCACGCGCACACACACACACAGTACAAACAGAATCAGATGACAAACTCTGCATTTGTTTTAAAGGGAACTGCAGTTACTGCAGTTTGAAATGACAACCATGTCATTGTTCTGCAATTTGATGATTTCACGTTTCATACATAAGAAGAGATAAATATCAGAAACTTAGATCTCCATGCAGCAACAGGAACAGTAAGTAGGGACCTTGGAGGGATCATCAGCAGATATCCTCCTTCATACTCAGTGTTTCTTCATCTTTTATCCTCCGCAATAATATTTGGTTGCTCTTGGGGCCCGGCGCGGTGGCGCAAGTGGTTAAGTCCTCGCCTTGCACGCCCGGGATCCCATATGGGCGCCGGTTCTAATCCCGGCAGCCCCGCTTCCCTTCCAGCTCCCTGCCTGTGGCCCGGGAAAGCAGTCGAGGACAGCCCAAGGCTTTGGGACCCTGCTCCTGGCTTCGGATCGGCATAGTATCGGCCCGTTGCGCTCACTTGGGGAGTGAATCATCGGACGGAAGATCTTCCTCTCTGTCTCTCCTCTCTGTATATCCGCCTTTCCAATAAAAAATAATAAAAAAAAAAAAAGCCTTTAAAAAAAAAAATATTTGGTTGCTCTTAAGTTAAAGTGCAGTTGGTTGTTGAATAACAGCCCCTTTTAAATTCATGTACCATAATGATGTGAATTTATTTGAATAGTTGGCTTTACAAGCCATTGTATTGAACTAGACATAAGCACATTGACATGCAAGTGCCTTTTATAACCTTGTGTTCTCTATACTCTCATCCATTATCTCCTAATTAAACAACAAAGGTTCCTCGGAAATGTGCCAGTTAGACATCATTACCTGGCATTTTACCATTACTTGTTAGATTAATGTGACTAATTATACAACCTGCAGCAATGAGTCAAGACCTTAGTGAAACAGTAGAAATGAGGTGTACAAATCCCATTGTAAATTGCTTTAGATCAAAGCAAGTTTGTTCCTTATGATGGGTTGGATTACTTTAAATGCTAGTATCTCTCTATTTCCCTTAGCGATTGTGAGCTTTAAAGGAAAATTGGTGACTCACATTTTCTTTCAGAATTAACTCCATGACAGTATTGGAATAGTTTCCTCTTTAGAATATAGAGATTTGGAGAGGGTAAGGACACTAGGTATTTTATTAGATCATCCCCTGGTGTAACTTATAGGAAGTAATAAGAAGAAAAGTCTACAAAACACACCACTCACAACTGAGAATTACTCATGTCTAAACAGATGGACAGAAAATTATCTTAGTGATTCAGAAGTCGAGTGCTAGAGGCAAGTACTTAGCCCAACGCTTAACACAGTGCTTGGAATACTTACATTTCATGTCAGAATGTCTAGGTTCCAGTACTGGTTCCACTTCCAATTCCAGCTTCCTGCGAATGTATACATTTACACAGTGAGAATTAAAGATGTCTCAAATAGTTGAGTCTTACCACCATATGTGGGAGACCCAGATTGAGTTCTTGGCTCCTGGCTTTGGCCTGGTCCAACTCTAACTATTGGATGTATTTGGGAGATTAATCAGAGTGTTCTTCTCTCTCTCAACCTCTCTCTCTCTTCTGCCTATATATTTGAAATAAACAAATATGGAAATAAAATATTTTTTAAAAGGTAGACTCTAAAGATAAGCCAAGAAGGTACCATTGTTTAAATGAGTTTTTTTAAACAATATTTCCTGGAGTAAAGAAATGATAGATGGCTACACTTTGCTTTACAAAGTAAGATCTTCCTTTTCTTTTCAAAAATTAAAGAAAAAATCATATAGCATGTATTTCTATTAAATAATTGACTTGAGTCAAAATAAAATTTAATTTTTTAAAATTAGTTTCAGTAATTTGATTCAAAGAAAAACCTCTACATTTGCTTTAACAGTAGTTACAGAATGAACTTTTTTAAAAAGTATTTATTTTTGTTGGAAAAGCAAATCAGATTTACAGACGGAAGGAGTTACAGAGATAAGGAGAGACAGAAAGAAAGATCCCCTATGTGCTGGTTCATTTTCCAAATGGTTGAAGCGACTGGAGCTGAACCCATCTGAAGCCAGGAGCTCCCTCCAGTCTCCCATGTGGGTGCCAGGTCCCAAGGCATTGGGCCATCCGCTACTGCTTTCCCTGGCCACAAACAGGGAGCTAGATGAGATGCAGAGCAGCCAAGACATGAACGTTCACCTATGTGGAATCCTGGTACTTGCAAGGCAAGGATTTAGCCATTGAGCCATCACACCAGGGCTGCAGGATGAAAATCAATTAATCAAATGCAAAACTTCTAAGCTCATAAACCAAAGTAATATGAATGATACACAGAATTTGGTATTTTGATATATTATCTTATACAACACTTGGAAACTTTTTTTCTTTTTTTACTGGGGAATACCGTCAGGCTCAAATACAGGCCTGGCAATGACAAAAAAAATAGGTATTGATTTCATCATCTCTTTGTCAGAGCTATGTGTAAAACTTTTGCTTTTGGTGGTTGAGGAATGAAAACCTGCTCATAAGTGTGAGAAGTTGCGTATACAGCAACGTTCGTTGCTTCACTGTGACTGGTAAGATATCCTTCTTACCCAAACTCCAGAGTCTCCAGAAAGATCCTCAAATCCCATCTGGAGGACATGATCACAACAAGGTGAATGTTTTCTCTCTAAAACAGGTTCTTGGTGGGAAAGCAAAGTTCAGAAAAAGGCTCCCTCGCATGCTCATTGATGTTCTTGTGTTTGCAGAGAGGAAAAATATAGTAAAATTCAACTTTATTCCACAGTCCTTCCAGATTCAGTGCAGTAAGAATTGAGTTTATCTGATAGCCTCGAGTCCAAGCAGCAAGGGAAGAATCTCAAAGCTTTATTAGGTAATCTGTTTTTTTTTTAATTTCTTTGAAATTTAACAAAAAAAAAATCTTGATATTTGGAGTGAGAATGGTTTTTCTAAAGCTTTGCAGAGATTTATTCTACTTGTCTGTAGCATGAAAAATACCTTCTGTATCAGTTGGTGTGAGCAAACCATTCTTCTTGAAAGCGCTCTTAAGGAAAAAAGAAAAAGAAAGAAAGAAACTTTTCTACTGGTGTCAGTACCATCCAAACACAGCAGCAACCTTTCTGCATTTCTGTTTGGGGAAAACAACGTCTCCTTATTCTTGTCTTCACACAATTTTTAATTGCATTTCTTACTTGAACTGAGTTCAGCTTAGCAAAGTTAATCACGTTTGCAGCATCATCCAACATTTTTACCCCCTCTTCAAGGGCTTATTCATCCCAGTGCCTCTTTGTGAACAAAACAGTGCATGTGCTAATGTCAGAACATTCTCTTAAAAAAAATAATAACTTACAAACATTTTATTTGAAAGGCAGAGATACAGAGAGGGACTGTGGGATGTACAAATCCGCCATCTACTGGGTTAACTCCTGCAATAGCCAGGGTTCAGCCAAGTCAAAACCAGGAGAAGCTAAGAATTCTACCTGAATGTTCTAGATGGGTTGCAATGATCCAAGTTCTTGAGCCGTCACCTGCTGTTTCTCAGGGTGCCCTAATGGAAAGCTGGAAGTGGAAGAGAAACTGAAACTCAAACACAGACACTCTGACATGGGAGGCAGACATCCCAAGCGGAGTCCTAACCAGTGTACCAAGTGCCAACCCCAGCACTTGCTTGTTCTGAAAAAGTGTTGAAGCCTTTCATGAACAACAACAAAAAAACTTGGATGAGGCATTCACAGTACTGAGGCTGACACAATTCCAACAAAGGGATGCTTTGTTTCAACGGAGGAAGACAAAACACAAAATACATCTTGCTATTAGTTTGCTTTTCCTTTTTTTATTTATTTTTTATTAGAAAGGCAGATTTTTATGGAAAGAAGGAGAGATTAACTCCCCAAATGGCCGCAACAGCCAGAGCTGACCAAATTCAGTCCAAAGCCAGGAGTCAGGAGCCTGTTAGGGCCTTCCACATGGGTACAGGGTTTCAAGGCTTTGGGCTGTCCTCCTCTGCTTTCCCAGGCCACAAGCAGGGAGTTGGAAGGGAAGTGGAGCTGCCAGGATTAGAACTGGCACCTGCATGGGATCCTGGAAGCACTTAGCAGTAGAGGATTAATCAGCTGAGCTGTCACGCTGAGCCCTCTTGGCTTGTTTTGAATAGCTTTTTGTTTCTCTGCTGTTTATGAACCTTACAAATGATGTAGATGTTATCAAGCTGGGAGTGGAAGTTGCTTTTATCAGTTTGTTACGTAAAACATTTTCAGCTTTTGATGTTTTGTCATCAGTAAGTCAATTTACACTGTTTGAGAGAAGTTTTATCCATTTCTTACACTGAAGTTGGCCTCATATTTAACTCCAAAAATTTTACATGCTGAAGATTTTCAAGTTGTCATCAAAGATGGGTGACATTTTCCTTTGCAGGCAATGCTTTTTGCTTCTAGCAGGTAGGTTGCTTCATGAACCATTTGTCTGAAGGTGATTTTTTTTTAGATCTATTTATTAATTTCAACAGCAAAGTAGATTTACAAAAAGAGAAGGAGATACAAAGAAAAATATTCCAACTGCCTGATCTGAGCTTATCTGAAGCCAGGAGACAGCAAGGTCCCAAAGCTTTGGACCATCCACCACTGCTTTCCCAGGCTGTAATCAGGGAGCTGGATCAGAAGTGGAATAGCTGGGACACTAATTGACATATGTATTGGAATGCTGGTGGTTGAAGCTGGAGGATAACCTGTTGAGCCACAGTGCCAGCCCCAAAAGCGACTTTTTTAATAGATGCGTTTTTCTGGCCCAACTAGGTAGCCTAGCAGTTAAAGTTCTCGCCTTGCACATGCCCGGGATCCAATATGGGCACCAGTTATAATCCTGGCAGCCACATTTCCTATCCAGCTCCCTGCTTGTGGCCTGGAAAGCAATCGAGGATGGCCCAAAGCCTTGAGACCCTGCATCCACATGGGAGACCAGAAAGAAGCTCCTGGCTCTTGGTTTCTTCGGGTTGGTTCAGCTCCAGCTGTTGTGGCTGCTTGGAAGATGGAAGATGAAATATCTTCCTCTTTGTCTCTCTTCATTTCCATATACCTGACTTTCCAATAAAAATAAATACTTTTAAAAATGCTTTTTTCTGTTTTGATCTCAATAGGTCTTTCAAACAATTAGCATCTTCACTCACCAGATTAGTATTTTTTTCTGTTTTGCTGGAGCAATTTCTGTATTTGTAAGCAGTTTGCCACAGAAGACACGGAATGAAGACAACTCAGATCACCCATAAAATCCATTGATAAGCAGTTTCCATTGCAAATATGAACACACAGATCACCTGTGTGCTCTTTGTTGTGCTAACACATGAAATGACTCAGAAGATTTCAAGTCTCCATCCTGCCACTAGGTTATCAGTCGTATGTAGGCCTAGACCTAGAATTTTCCTCTTGTTTCTTACATATCCTATTCAAAAGCCACCGTGTGGATCTTTAGATGTATCTGAAAACATAAACTCTAATGTTATACACAGATTGCACCACAAATAATTGAATGAAATTAACAAAACTATGAACATGTCACAACGCAACTCTCTTGCTTTGCAATGTTTGTAGTAACAAAATGAAAAGAGTGGAAGCTAAGTTGAAACATAAGAACTTTTCTTCTTTTAATGAAAATGTCCCTGCAGCTTTCCCGCGCTGAGTACAACTTGTTAGTCTGCATGTACCTCTCTGGCGGGTGGGCACGCAGAGCCTGAGAGGTAATTCCAGGAGACAGTGATTTCACTGATTTTAGGAAGTACTGGCACTCAGCTGTAACAGAAGGCTTTCCCAATACGCAGAGAAACCTGTTAAAGAGCTCACAGTAATGAACACAGCAGTAACTCTACACATAAGGAAGCAATGGCAACTCTGATATAATTTCTACAGGGCTGCTAGATCACCAGCAGGATTAGCGTCATGTGAGATGCAAACTTTAATTGCTCGTACTAACTTCTTCATATACTACCCAGAATCACTAGCAACGTCTCATAAGATCTGCTTGAGAAAACTTATCCTAGAAATGGCTTAAATGAACACATTTATATCTTACTGTTTCTGCTAAAGGGCTTGCAAAATAAAGGACAAATACCAGCACATAGTTCACTCAATGTCTGTCCCATGCGTCTGAGTATTTCTTAAGAAATGTATATGACTAAGCTGTGACAGGGACTTGTCTGATGTCAGGAAACTTTGAGTAGACTCAAAGGGAAGGAAAAAAACAAAACATGAGAAAATTCGATTAGGTAACTGGGACCAGAAAGAACTCAGAATACCCATTTGTGGTCCTAATGATGTGGGCTACCACCACTTCAACCCATCTTCACCCCGCACCCAAAGATGAAATTAAATTTTCTCTTACCCAAAACTTATTTCATGCTAAGGATACCGAAATTTAGATACCAAGGAATCTTGTATGCATTTCTACGAGAGGAGGGTAAGGAACCAGGAACATGACCACCTGTTTTATTACCAAAGGTTTTCTTTAAGAAATTTTATTTTTTCCACTTTTAAAAAAACCATAAAGAGAACAACCTCAGATGAGTTTAAGGCATTAGATTTGCCATGTCTTTGGCCCAGATCAACATTTGATACCCAGCCTAGTTCACAGATTTTTAAACTCATTTTGAACTTGCGATCATAATTTCATAAAAGTTCTGAGTTTTATATGAGAACTGTTAGATGTTTCCCTAGTAAGTTTCCTCCATCAGCTTCCCCAAGGGCAGTTTCACCCCCTTTCTGCTCCATGTAAATAAATGCTGGTCTTCCCTATATGCCTAATCCTGAAGTCTCATTTCAGACAGCTTTTCTCCAAGAATGTAAACAGAATTGTTACAGTCCTGGTGCTGTAGGGTACAGTGAGGTCCTTACCCAAATCTTCCCTGGTTGGAGTAGAGTTTTTTCATATGCTTGCTTTGGTGCTTTTTTTAAAATTCATTTATAGTATTCATCAGTTTTTAGCCTTGAAGTTTAAACAAACTGCAAGTTCTTTTTTTTTTTAAGTCAGATATACAGAGAGGAAGATCTTCCACCCAGAAGTTAAGGTAAATCCCCCTGGCTTATGCAGAGTACATGAACATAGTTCTGGAGCTGATGACCCAAAAACTCCTACATCTGCAGGATGCAGAGAATCTGTCGTCTCTGCTACACATTGCCCTGACTCTGACAGTGATGCTAAGAAGAGCAGGACTGAAGCACATTACGTGATTTTCTCTGCCAAATGTTTCTCTTCATTTGGGTGCAAGAGGAATTGGGAAGTAATATGACTTCCTTGCTCCAAGCCCAACAGTTGCTCCAGTCAGCACTGTGGGCTAAAGTACAAGTCAGTGGGCAAGCAATGGGACATGCAGCGATCTCTTCCAACCTTGATTATGTGAGATGGCAGATCACAGGTAGTAGCACAGCACAGCTGGATGTGGCACCACCTCCATCTTCTCTTTTCCCACAAAATGTTATTTTTTGTCACTTTTTGCAGAAAATTTCCATCACTCAGATCCCTGGAAACACAAACCTTTCTTTAGTCTTTTCATATCCCAGAGCCATTTAAGTTAGTGTGGCTATTTTCTTTCCAGCTGTCTTGGGTCTCCCCAAACATCAACATTCATTTATTTTTGTCATTGAAAAATCCAGAGGTCTCTACAGTTGTATCATTCTCTGCCTCCTGATTTAGCCAGGGCTCCTTCAGTGAGAGGAGTTCAGGCAGATGCAAAATGTGAGTCACTAGAAGCTTCTCTCAGGAACTGAGGCCAACAGCAAGTATGGGAGTGCCAAAGGAAGAGAAAGAGAGGAACAACGCTCTATGATACATTATATTACTGTATTATCACACAACTGTGCTGTAGTCAGATTTTTTCTAGGCTCCTTCCCTAGCTGTAAAATAGACTCTTACTGTCACCAAATGTGATCATCTGTATGAAATTCCAAGAACAATGCTTTACCACTTAATAGACAGCACATGTCAGATTTTGTACTATGTCCACAGTATCATCAGAAAATCAAGGATGAGCATGACATTGTCCAGAATTCTGTGCACTCACTACCACCATAGGAGACACCTGTCTCCAGCAGTTCCCTGGATGCATAATGCTCTTTTTTTTAAGATTTATTTTTATTATTTATTTATTGGAAAGGTGGATATACAGAGAGGAGAGACAGAGAGGAAGGAAGATCTTCCATCCGATGATTCACTCCCCAAGTGAGTGCAGTGGCTGACACTATGCCGATCCGAAGCCAGGAGCCTCTTCCGGGTCTCCCATGCAGGTGCAGGGTCCCAAAGCATTGGGCCGTCCTCGACTGCCTTCCCAGGCCACAGGCAGGGAGCTGGAAGGGAAGCGGGGCTGCCGGGATAGAACCGGCGCCCATATGGGCTCCCAGGCATGCAAGGCGAGGACTTTAACCACTGCGCCACCGCGCCGGGCCCCATAATGCTCTTTTATAGC
The DNA here is from genome assembly GCF_017591425.1 of Ochotona curzoniae. Lineage (NCBI taxonomy): Eukaryota > Metazoa > Chordata > Mammalia > Lagomorpha > Ochotonidae > Ochotona > Ochotona curzoniae. The sequence goes on along the minus strand of NW_024467121.1, from coordinate 13,890,029 downwards.
CTGTTGGCTTTCACTTTTTAAAGGTTTATTCATTCACTAATTTGAAAGCCAGAGTGCCACAGAGAGAGCTCCCAACTGCTGATTCACTGTCCTAATAGCTGCAGTTTTCAGGGCTGGCTTAGGACAAAGACAGCAGCCAAGAACTCCTCTCCAGTTTCCCATGTGGATGACAGGGGCCAGATGTTTGAGTCAGATTAATTGCCTTTCCTCATTCATTAGCATGGAGCAAGATCAGAAGTGAAGTGACCAGTGCTCAGAACAGCACTCTCACATGGCATGTGGGTGTTCATGCAGCAGTATATCCAACTGCAATCCCTTTAAGTTTCCACCTGTTGCTGTGTCCAAAATCTCTCATGTCCATTTTTCATAATATAGCGGAAATCATTGTGCAGAGGGAGGAAGCTTGGGGAAGGAGTCAGGCAAATTCCAAAGCCTAAGGCACTGTATCATAACAATAACAAAAGAATTGGAAGAAATCAGGAAAGCATAGATTCATCTCCTGAAAGTCATTTTCATTATTTAAGGCTGCTGAAATGATAACAGATGTATCATTGTATTTTTAGAATTGTACCTATGACTACATTAAATCTACCCTCATTATCACATCAAAAAGTTATGCTTGTCAATTTAGCTATACATTGGTATGTTTTTTTTTAAAAAAAAAAAAAAGGTTTTGTAAGATCTCACATGTTGTCCTTTTTCTGAAACTTTTCACAAATTGTCTTTTTCCTCTTCTGTGGACTCCTCTCTCAGTCACCTACCCCCACTCTCCCCATGATTATGTTTGTACAATGCCATTGTACTGCAGCTGTCATTTGCCTGGCTTGTCTCTTCTGTTGCCTGTTCATGCTTTTAATGCACATATGCCACTAATCTGTTTCTGCAGTGCCTGAATAGATGCTCAATAAATATTTGTTCCTTAAGTAAGTGAATATACAAAGGAATGTTAAAAGGTAGGAGAAATTAATTAATTTGCTTTGTGTGTGTGTCCTTTGGCAACAGAACTGAAAAGCAAACCAGCATTTCTAATATCCTGGAGATAAGCCAGCACTCTCCTTTGAAACTGAAAGCCACAAGACATAATTTCTTTAAAGAAAAAGACTTCTTGAGTTTCGAGGAATCTGGCCTGTGGCCACAGGTATGAACCTGGCAGACTGCTGAACCTGGCCTGGGAAAAGGAGCATTACTTGTTTCAACAACCGTCTTCTTGGCAGTAGTCAAGGAAGAGGACAAAGACATCTGCATGGTGCAATGACATCATTTGGCCCTGCCTTGCACAATAGAGAGGGAAAAAGAAGTCATGGCAAACTTCCAGTTCATCTCAACATAGTTGGACCAAGGCCAAGGTTTTCCATCCCTCTGCCCTTGCTGATTACAATGCTGAAAATGGGCCTTAGAGAACTGAGTAAAAGTCCTATGAAGAGTTCAACTCCCACTCAGATTTGTAGCCGTGAATTCATATCCCTTTCATCAGCATATTCCATCCCCTGCCTCCAGCTTCCTCTCAATAGAACCACTTTTCTCAATTTGAAGGTTACCATTCCTATTCATTTTTTGATTAAATTACATGTGCAGATTTTTTTAAGATGTATTTATTTTATTGGAAAGGCAGATCTACAGAGAGGAGAGACAGAGAGAAAGATCTTCCATCCACTGTTTCACTTCCCAATTGGCTGCAACAGCAAGAGCTGAGCCAATCCAAAACCAGGAGCCAGGAACCTTGGGTGCAAGGTCCCAAGGCTTTGGGCCATCCTTGACTGCTTTCCCAAGCCACAATCAGGGAGCTGGATGAGACCCACTGGGGTATCCAGGACACTAACCAGTGCCCACATGCTGGCACATGCAAGGTGAGGATTTAGGTGCTAAGCCATCACACTGAGCCCTATGTACACATTCTTAGAACCATTGAGTTGGCTTTATGTATTTTAAACATCATGCAATTTATATTACGTATTATTCACTTTCTATTTACATGTGCCTTCTCAAAATTACATTATGACATTTATCCAAGTGTATATTTATATCTTTGTGTACTGAGCAGCACCCTCTTGGGTGCATGTGAAAGCCCATGATAGTTATCAAGTATTAAATGTTACAGGTGCTGTTTGGAGCTGTGTGAGACTGTGAGGAAGTGAAGCAGGGGCACATTACACACAGCTCTTAGTGTTTTCTCATCTTAAGTAAGCTAGTATCCGGGGTGTATCACTTGTGGCCCCTTTTATCACATGGGAATAAGCTGATCTCATTTCCTGAGCTTTGTTCACCTCTTGAGTGATTCTGTACTCAGACACAATATTGTCACCAAAGAATTTGAGGCTGGAGGTTAGAAACCTAGCATGTTGTCCCACTTCTCTAATCAGAACCCACAAGAGCTCTAGTAAGTCATTTCACCTTTCAAACCTTAGTGTCCGCAGATTGTGTGCCTCAGTTTACATCAGCCATGCTCATCTCAGAAGAAACTGTGGGACCCGGTTTCTGGGCAGAATGTGGTGACATCATCAAACTCTGTATAGATGACCCAGTGGTGGCCTCTGCACCCGCTTCCCAGTGGAGTATATAGGGCAAATGATTTCCTTAATTCCTCCCACTTACCTCCTCCAACATAAATAAGAAAATGATGAATCAAGTACTTAATACAAGAAAATACTTAGCACAGGACTGGCACATTCAAAGTAATCAATTGCAATTAGTACCAGGAAAATTTTTCTGGCAATAATATTTTCTCACTCGGCTGTAATTCCAGGCTTTTTCATAATGTCCTATACATCCATTTTTATAAATCTTTTGAGGGGTTTAGCTATCTTCTGTGACTGTTACTGACTACATTTCTAAAACCAGCCATGAGGGACTATATACTATTGTAATAAAATGAGGGAAATAAGATGGGGGAGGGAGTTTAGTAGGGAGAGTAAGGGAAATCCAAAGCTTATGGAATTGTACCAAAAAGTTAAAAATAAAATACAAGGGGAAAAAAAAGCAACCATGTTGCCATGAAGTTTTTGCACCTCCATCTTTCCCTTACACACCTCTGACATCCCCCTTACCCCTTATACACAGATGAACTTGGAACACAAACCCATATTTCAGAACACTTATACTGTGGACACTCTCTCTTTAATCATGTTTCCCAAAGACAAAAAAAAAAAAATCATACTCTCTATCATTGTTGCTTTATTTTGGTTGTTCACTTCAACTGTTGTTTATTTTGAACTGTTCCCTTCTGAACCTGGGTGTGACTTGCCTCGCTGTGTCCCCTAACAACCAAATCCAGAATGTCTCTGGATTCTAAATGTGTGTGTTCCCTGCTCTCATTTCTGCAGATAAGTTTTTGCCCTGGAAGGTTTTTTGAGTTCCTCAAAAACGCTTGGTGGCCATACCCACCTTGACCCTGGCCATGAAAAGCTGTCTCTAACCTAGTCCCAGTCTCCTACAGGGTTAGCAAGGAACCAGACACTTTAGCCACCTCCTGCTACCTTCTAGGGTGCGCTTTAGCAGGAAACTGGAATGGAGGATGGTGACAGGACTCAAATACAGGTGCTCTGACAAATGATAGAGACATCCTGGTGGTGTCTTACCACTGTACCAAATACCTGCTCCTAAATGTGTCTCTTAATTCCATGTTCCGTGAACTTTTTGAAGTTTTATACTCCAGTGGTGCCTTACTAGATTGATTGGCCCATCAGTTCTTAGCTGTATGGTTCTTATGTCCATTGGAATACCTGAAAAATAAAACCCTGATTGTAATTCTAAAACTAACTGGGGATATTTAAACATCAAAAACTAATATTGATAATGAGCTGAATTTGCGAATGGAATATATCTTTGCAATATTAAATCCAGCATTGGTTATCTCACTTTCAGAAAAAAAAAAGAGAGAGAGAGAGAAAAGATGAGAAGAGAAGAGAAGAGAAGAGAAGAGAAGAGAAGAGAAGAGAAGAGAAGAGAAGAGAAAAGAAAAGAAAAGAAAAGAAAAGAAAAGAAAAGAAAAGAAAAGAAAAGAAAAGAAAAGAAAAGAAAAGAAAAGAAAAGAAAAGAAAAGAAAAGAAAAGAAAAGAAAAGAAAAGAAAAGAAAAGCTGTCTCTAGGCTCCATCTTCCCCGTGGGATCCCTAAGGAGCCCTTCTCAGCAGCAGCATTCCCACCTTCATTCCTAGTCTGCAGGTGTGCATCCTTCAGCCCTTAGTGAAGAACCTTTCCTTCCCCTCATTAACAAATTTCTGAAGGATGAAGGACATCAAGGCATCTGGGCCCTCTCAGGAGACACAGTTAGGGGATGGGGAAAACACAGTAATTGTCCCCAGACTTGTCCTCATCCTAATCCTGGGAACCTGTGTTCCCATGGCAAAAGAGCCTCTGCAAGGGTAATTAAGTTAATGAAGACATGATCCTGGATTACTAAAGTGGGCTCAGTGCAGTCACAAGGGTTCTTACAAGAGGAGCGAGGTCAGCACTAAGAAGGAAATGTAGCAGTATGAGTCAATGCAGGAGGGAGAGAGGCGGACAAGCTTGAAAATGCTACAAGGTTCAGCTTGAGATGAGAAATTAACACCAGTGAAACAAAGCAGAAAAGGCCATTGAAAGGTGTTTGATTTAGGACTTCCAACCCCCAAAACTCTATTGTGACAAATCATGTTGCTTAAGCCATGATGTGGACATTTGTTACAATAAGAACCTAATACAGCGGTGAAGGAGCAACTTGCAATTAATAAAGCCACTCTGGAATTTTGATCTCCATAAGTCTTTTGACTCCTTACCTTGTCTTAAGCTAAGGCAACTCTGGCATCTCATAGAATTTTAGTGTGAACTATTAGCTCTCGCTTATCCAGATTTTTAGTAACTTTAAAAAAATATTTAGAACCAAACTATTGTCCCAACTATCACACTGAATTCAGTTTCCCCAGTAATGCTTTTTCTAATTATTTCAGAGAAAAAGAGAAGGAGTTTCTATCAGCTGATTGACTGCCCAAAAGCCCGCAAGAGCTAGAGCTGGTATAAGCTGATGTTAGACACAAAGACTCAATTCAAGCCTCCCCCCACATGATGGCAAAAACCCAAGTCACATTTGGGCATCACCACTGCCCCTCAAGATCTGCATCAGATTCAAGAACTGGAGGCAGACACCAAACCCAGGCCATTTGATAGAAGACCAGATTCTTAATTGACAACTTGAGCTCTGGGCCAAATGCCTGCCCCAGTGCCCATGTTTTAATACATTCAACCAAAGTTAAACATGTCCCTTAGTTCCTGGTGCATGATCTTTAGAATCCACTTCCATCTTCAGTTGCCTGGGTTCGGCTCTTAATGATTAGCAAAATACTGTCATTCATTGAATTTCTGAACCTTTCCCAAGAAAGACTTTGTGTTTGTCTCCTGAGCCTTGCTGGGATGTGACTTCAAAGATACCAGGAATGGAGAACTCCAGGACCTAGCAGGCCATGGGAGAAGACTGCCTTAAGGAGAACCATCATCTCCATTGTAATCAACAGGGAGAGATTTTTACAGTAAGTCACAGAGGAGGAGGCCCTGAGTCTGCTGGTTGAGAAAGCACCATGTGCTTTGAATCGGTCAAAGCATCTCCCTTCCAATCCTCTCTTTGCCAGATTTGTGCTATGTTCATGAGAGAAAGGAGAAGGAGAGAGAGAGAAAGAGAGAGAGAGAGAGAGAGAAGGGGGCTGATGCAGGAAATGTGCATCTAAGGTGTAAGTAGCGGAAGTGTGAGGATAGATATTTGATTTTTAGATGCATGCTTCCAAGACACAGAGATTTTGTTTAGAAGTAACTTGGTCCTCTGGTTGCTTCTTTAAGTGAAATTTACATTCTGAGATGGCCACTTTTTTTTTCCTCTTCATTAAACTCCCTGGCACAGTTCAAAACAAGTAAAATCCAAGATGAATCAGGTATTTCTCATTCCTGGATTTTTCATTTTCTTGAGAAGAGTCCCAACAATGACTATGAGAGTACATTTTCAGTTTCAGATGACAGACTCCATTTTAGTGGTTTGAAGTAAGAAAATATTCTGATCACAGGCTATTAAACATTTTCCAGGATCATTAGAATGGTGCAGAAGCACACCCATGCCTATGCTTGTAAGAAACAACTTTCAAATCACACTATAGTTCCTGGCAGCCAAAAGAGCTGCTTGCACGTGTCACAGTCAGGCCTCAGGAAGCTGTTGACCAAAGCACTGAAGCTGTCTCTATACCTGATAGTTCCAGAACCCACCAACTCCGCCAGCATTCATTTGAATATGACCCACATTAAACGTCCCAGCCCAAGCCCGTTGATCTGCTCAGCAGAACAGAGATCATATGTGAAACTGACCTCAAAACGGCGAGCAAGTATAAGAGATAGAACTTGTTTTAAGGGCCATAGCTTCTGTTATAGGAAGGCAAGTGAAGGAAACAATACCATGTTGGCTTCCTTCCCTGGAGGATTCCTCAGTGAAATACCATCAAAGAGCCTTCTGGAACACCACATGGCATGAGTCATCAGAGGCAAACAGCTGCACTGGTGAGCTCAAGGCATGCCAGGAATCCTAGCACAGTCAATGAGTTGGGAATCAGAGAACCAAGGGGAATACAGAGCCAGTTATCATTTGGGGTTTTTTTGTTTGTTTCTTTGTTTTTAATTATTTCTTTCTTTAAATGGCAAAGAGAGGGAGGCACAGACACAGAGAGAGTCTCCTTTATCCAGTGGTTCACTTTCTAAGCGCTCACAGCAATTAGGACTAAATGCTGTGGCTGAAGCCATGAGTCTAAAACAATCAGCAGGGTCCCAAGCACCTGAGCCATCATTGGCCTTGGTTCAGTCAACAGGATGATGAATTAGGGCCAGTGGGGACATTCACATCCAGGAGCCCTGCTATGGGATGCAGGTGTCCCATCATCTTACCCACTTGAGCTGGGTTGTATTTTTATTATTATTACTATTTTAGATGACGTTTACATAGTCGATTAGGATGGGAAGGATCTAGGGTTAGGGAGAAGTGGATGAGATCATTGTTTGCAAATTTTCTATTTCTTCTTCCCATTTCTGGGGACAACCGGGAAGGTAAGGGGATAGGCCATATCCAGTCTCCCAACCATCCTGCTGGTTTGTATTATAAGAGATGCAATTTAACTTCTGTGGAGACTCACTATGGCCACAAGTTTGAACTCTAATCTGTGTTTGATTCTTTCCTCTTTGTGTTTTGTATCTCCTTTTGTAGTTACCCTTATCCTCTAATTCAAGGTGCTCTAGTTTCATTTCAGATTGAGGAGAGAAGAAATTTTTAAATGACATTCAAGATCTATAACAGGAGCAATCGTGAGAGAGAAATGATTCCTACCAGAAGGGAATTTTCTCTGACAGCCTTTTCAATTGAAGAATTCTCAGTTTATTCTGGATTTCGCACAAGGAAACCATATATGCATTGTTTTGCTTTGCAATTTGAATCTATACAACTGAGTGAAAGCTACCATTTTATTGAATGCTAATTATTTACTCCTCATTTAAATAGCCACAATTAAGACATTGTTCAAGCTGTATGGGATTGCGTATGCAAATTGTGTTTGTCTCAGCTAACCAAAACTCACTGGTCCCAGCTGCATGAAAAATGTCTGACTTATAAAATTTCCATTAGTCCTCACATGCTAATTCTTAATTATGCTAAATTAATCAGCATTTGCAAATTAAGAAATTTGACTTTCATTTGTGTCTACCTTGATCTCTTAGAGCTATACAATTAACTCCTGAGAACTCATGGAGAATAATCATTTCATATTAAGCCAAGTAACAGAACATTTAAGTGGGGATGCATACATGTGAGTGAATTTGAAAATGAGTGTCCTTGGGCCCGGCGCGGTGGCGCAGTGGTTAAGGTCCTCCCCTTGTACACCCTGGGATCCCATATGGGCGCCGGTTCTATCCCGGCAGCCCCGCTTCCCTTCCAGCTCCCTGCCTGTGGCCCGGGAAAGCAGTCGAGGATGGCCCAAAGCTTTGGGACCCTGCACCTGCGTGGGAGACCCAGAAGAGGCTCCTGGCTTTGGATCAGCATAGCACCGGCCGTTGCACTCACTTGGGAAGTGAATCATCAGATGGAACATCTTCCTCTCTGTCTCTCCTCTCTGTATATCCGCCTTTCCAATAAAAAAAATAATAAAAATAAATCTTTAAAAACAAATAAAGAAAGAAAGAAAGAAAATGAGTGTCCTTCTGACAAATTCGGCATGTGGAGTCTTTGGTTTCATTTAAGATCCATGATCTCTGGGAAGCCAAAAGCAGTCTGTGTTAGCACAGATTTTCCAATGACCAAGACTATTGTTTTTTCTTTACCCCTTTCCACTTTTTCTCAAGCATTTTTCAAATCTGTACAGATTTTCTACACCAAAGTCCTCAAATTGTGGCAGAACTTTTTTTAAGTTTTTTTTTTTATTGGAAAGTCAGATTTACAGAGAGGAAAAGAAACAGAGAGGAAGAACTGGTCCACTACCCCAGTGGCCATAATGGCCTGAGCCAATCTGAAGCCAGGAGCCAAAAGCTTCTTCTGAGTCTCTCAATGCAGATGCAGTGTCCCATTTTGGGCTGTCCTTGACTGCTTTCCCAGGCCACAAGCAGGGAGCTGTATAGGAAATGGCGCCCCTGGGACACAACCTGGCAACCATATAGGATCCCAGTGCATGTAAGGCAAGCACTTTAGCTGTGTGCCCTATGGCAGAACTTTTAAATTCAAAGGCTAATATTGAACCCTTGCCATAGTAACAGTCCCTGTGCCCTTTTAACATCACCCACACCCTGCAACTAGAAATCATGTGCACCTGCTGGATTCTCAGAAGATTTTCTGCTCAACAAACATGGAATCAATAGAAACAAAAAAACTAGCTTGATCTCATTTATTCGGATAATATTGGAAGCTTGCACATCTTAAAGCAGAAGCCATCTCCTTGTCCATAAACTCAAACATGGTTGTAAAAAACAAACACCCCAGCCCTGACTTTCTAATTACTTGATCTGGAAGCTGCCTGTGTTCTAGAAAAAGACTTGGGCATTTGTAGAAGTCAAGTATGGATAATGCAAGAAGAGGAAAGTAGCCAGGGCTTCTCTGAATTTTGCACATCTGGGTAAGATAACATGATTGCTGTGGATTCAGCATTGGGAAGTACATGTGAGATGCTTTCTAGAGGTGTGAGTTGAGCCTGTGTCACACTGTCTCCAGTGGAAGACTCCTTCCTCAGTGCTGTGCTATCGACCATTACAAAAGGTATTGACAGCTGTTCTGAATTTGTTACTAAATATAGAGTTTGTGAAATACTTCATCCATGATCAGTTAAAGTGCAATGATATAACCCCCTTATTTCTTTGAGAACTAATACTATTCTCCATCATTACTTTTGTTCTTCATCTCCTTCTCTTTTTGTATCTCTTCCACATAATACTTACCAAGTGGAAAATTTTTCAGAACAATTCAGAATTAGTAGCATATGCTTACAGGGATATGTTAACTAGGCATATGGGTTATTGGGTCCTTAGGTTATTGTTACCCCTGTAGTTCCCCATCCTTAGTCTCTGAAGCCACATCTTGACGTGAATGATTTCCTTAAGACGTTTTACTTCAAGTTCTGAATTAGTGGGAATCCAAGCTGAGAAAACTAAGACATAAAATTGTAGAAGTTACCCATTAGTGAAAGTTATATGAGGATTTATATCTCCTGATGCAAATAGTCAGTGCTCTTAGTCTCTTTAAATTCCAATCAGAGGAACTGATTTCACTAAAACAGTTGGTTACAAGAAAGTTATTATCATAGTGTAGGGTTTAGAATCAATCACATGTTTATCTTTAAGTCTAGGTTCAATCTTTAGTTCATTATTTTGTAGAATTAAGACAACTTTCTCACCATTATCAACAAACTTATCTGGGTGTGGTCTCTTGGTGTGTATTATTTTTTTCTGAAGTACTAGATAAATATTTTTTCTAAAGTACTAGATAAATAACCAAGGAGGGAAAAAAATAAAAACTCACTTGTGAGACTATTATATAAAACCCAAGAACAAAAGTTAAAATCATATTATAGAAATAGCATATTCTAAAAACTAAGTCAATGGGGAAAAAAAAACATGGCCATCTGCAAAATAACTCTGCAAGGAAGTAAACCTTATATCAGACATCTAAGAAAGAATCATACAGAGAGATGCATGGGGAGTCCCTGACTGAGGACTGCACTGGGCAGAAGTACACTATGAAATACACATGGAAGAATTAATTAAACAGCTGGTTGAAGAGGAGTATGTTCATGGAAATAAAAGGAGATATGTTTAGAGAGATGGCCTAAGCCTTGCTATGAAGGAAGGTAAGGATTCGAGTAAGAATCATACAGGTAAAGAATCATACCAGGATCATGCAGGTAGAGACATGTCTTTTGTCCTGTGTTAGAATCCTTTGAAGAAATGCTTCAGATCTCAATCCCACTTGTTGGAAATTTCCATTGAAAGATCTTCTCTTGTTTTGGCACCCATCAAGCACAAAATTTGCTCCACTTTAATTTACAATCAGAATTGTGTTGTCTGAACTCAAGAAGATATCTACAGTATTGGCTATTGCTTCTGCTACTACTCAGTCACCTCTTTAACAAAAGCATAAACTAGATTAGTTTCTTCATTGTAAATGTACAGGATTTATCTTCAATATTTTTTATCGCTTATTAAAGAGAGTTATCCATTTATAAATCAACCTCTTAATTCTTTGGGTTCTTGTTTCCTTGAAACATACATGATTTCACCATTCTGACAACCTGGCCTCACTATAAATTTGCTTTCTGTTTTTCCTCCAATTTTAGCAGAATTCATGGTGCTCTCCAAGGGGTTCCTTTCAAGTAGAGAGCTTATCTTTTTTAGTGCTTCAGACTAGATCCTGCTCAGACATGTTATAACAAGTTTATTTTGGTGCAAAAAATGTAACTATGCATTTTTTCATAGTAGTTACTTTCTACTAACTTTTGAAGATCCTTCACAATAGCCAAGGCATGCAATCAATCTAAGTATCTGTCAAGTGATAAATGGATTAAGAAAACTTGGGACATAGGCAGTCCTTGACAATGTTTCAACATGTTAAATTAATATGTATTTAAATATATGTATAATGTACAAATATATTTATATTGTATTTCATATTTATCATATATATTATAGATTTTTATATTCTATGTATAAAATGTGTAATGGTTATATATTTATATAAATGTGTATATATATATATAAGTGTATATATATAAATGAGAAAGGAAGGAAGAAAAAGAGTGTTCTCATTATCTTGTTCACTTCCCAAATTCCTGCCACAGCTAAGGTCTAGAAAAACCAGCAGCTAGAAATTCAATCTGGGACTCCCACATGAGTGGCAGATGTCCAACCCTTCAGCCATTACCACTACCTCCCAGGGTATGCATTAACAGAAAGCTGAATCAGGAGTAGTGGTGCTACTCCAACTGAGACACACTAATCTGGTATGTGGGTTCCCTGAGCAGCAGCTCAATCACTCTGCCGAACACCAAAAGCAGTCATTAACATCTTTGTAAAATTATTTACCTCCAAATTCTAAGACTCAGAAGATGCTTCTAACTACTACTCAATATCTCAATATATCAATAAGATAAGGGACAATGTAACAATAAGACAGAAAATTTTGGCAAAGAAGAGGATTTAAAACATGTACTGGGGAATGAAGTCAGATAACTATGTAATCTGGATAAAGATATGCACATACGTGTTTACCTATATAACTACTGATCTTGTATTTTACAGGAAGGTTGCCTTATATCACAGAGAACACATGATATTTGTCCTTTTGGGATTGGCTGATTTCACTATTTAGGATAACTTTGTCTTCTCTTTTATTTTATATCATTAATTCTACTAAAAGCTATTAATTTTTTAACAGAAAGTTCTTCAAATATTGACTCTGTATCATAGGAATATTATCAGAGCACAACCTTGAAGTCACATCCAAATCCACACTCTACTGCATATCCTTGCAAGATTTTGGGAAACGGAGTATGTTTTCCAGTTCTCGATTGCCTTTCAATGAAATGGAAAAAATAATATTCACTTGAGATTCCATTGTAAGTTTCATGCCTAAAAATTCCTGTAATTCCTGGGCCTGGCATCCTAGCCTAGTTCCCTTTTAGCAAGGCTGCGCTCACTTGGGGAGTGAACCATCGGACGGAAGATCTTCCTCTCTGTCTCTCCTCTCTGTATATCTGCCTTTTCAATAAAAAAATAATAAAAATAAATCTTCAAAAAAAATTCTAGAAATTAATAAAATTCCTACCACTGCTATTTTTGATAATATTGCAATGATTTATCTATCAAATAAAAAGCTTTGTGTAAATTATAAAAATTGTTAATATGATATAATCAGTTTTTACATTGTTTGTTCAATAGAAAAATGAAAATGGCAATGAGGAAGGACACCATATCCTTAATTTCAAGCATTGGTTTTGTTCCACTAAGATGGAGGAAATCTATCTTCTACCTTCTCTGAACTCATGATGCACAGCTTACATGACTTTCTCAATTAGAAAGGAGGGCAAACGCGATTTCAGTCTTTAGCTTGAGACATCGAATAAAAAAAATTATATTTTGACCTTACAGTGTCTCCTTCAAAAGAATTTGTAGAAGCAAATATTTACTTTGCAAGAGGCAAAACCAGTCACTGTTGAAAACCAACATGGCTGAGTTGAAAATATCAGCAACATCTGTGAATTTCTCTGCAAACCCAACAGCAGGAACAGGCGGAGATCAACCAAATAAGCAAAGTAAATGACTCCATGGAGAACTCCTTTGTACAGGGCGGGTTATGGGGCCTGAAGCAATAAAACTATTCAGGCTATCCCTCTGAGGTTGCAGTTTTCATCTCCAGACATAATGCCAACTCTTGTGGCTGCTGCTTAGGCACCCAGGTCTCCAGCCACTCATTTGCTACTCTACTCAGGAAGATCATTTTCCAAATGTGTGGTGAACTTTCACAGCTTGTTATAATTGCTCCTGCTGCTATCTCCTCCTGGAATAACTCTGCTTCATTCTTCCCTCCGAGAAAGCCTACTCATTCTTTCAAATATTATTTGTTGCATTATCTTTGTTTGCTAGCTTCTTAGACATCTGCCTTGCCCCCCAGAGTCTCAAAATGGAGCCATTGTTCATTTACTTTTTACAATGGACTGAATTACACCTCCTTCCTGTAGATGAATAGCCCAGTACCCCTGAAGGTAATTCTATTAAAGTTAAATTAGGTGTCCAGGTGGATCCAGAAGCAGAATGAGCGTTTTTCCTGTTAATACAGATCAGAACACTGACCTGAACACAAAAAAGAATATTATTTAACTTTATGTTGTTTTAAATTTTCTATTTAAAAAAAATAACTTCTTTTTCTGTTGATTTTGTTTTGTGGTTTTTCCTTTGATGGAATGTATAATCACTATTTGATAAAAACTATCATATCCAGATGTGAAATACAAGGTTGTATGTATCTCTACTTCCGAATCAAAGAAGGACTCCCTGGGAAATTGTTAAATATGTCTTGACAATAGGATGCTGGACTCTCTGCTATTGTCCATACCTGCAATGTCAGGATATATTTAAACAGCAAGATGATGGACTTATGACTGTTTTTGAAGGACTACTCTATTGCAAAAAATATAGGGGAAACCAGTGGAAGGAAGAAGACTTGGGGAGGAGGGAATGAAAGTCCCAGAGGCTATGGAATTATATCATAAAATAATAAATGAATTTTGAAAAATGAGAAAAAGATGGTTGCTGAACACGAAGATTCTTGCTTTGTTACCCAATATTTAGGAGGAAAATCAAAGAAGAGACCTATGAATACCTCAATAATAGAACTCAACAATCAGTCTTGTCAATCCAAAGTGTGTGGTCATTGAAGATACTGTGTATTTGTATATATTCCTATCTCATACTTAGAAGTTCAGAAAACCTTGAAATAAATGTCTCACTCCTATACATTAGAATCTATATCCTTTACTGCCTAGAAGGATTTTGGTTCCAGGAAGTTTTTGATACATGTGCAAAATTTATTTGTCAATTAGTAACAATTGCATCCATGGCAGAGTAGTTCATGTCACAGAGTCCATTGAGAAACTATCTTCTCACGGAGAGACCCATTTGGAATGCTGAACCACAATAAATATCTAAAACCAATAAGGAACTATCATAATCCTCCAGTAAGTAGAGTGGCTACTGAAATATGCTAGAAAGAACACTGCTTTTTAATATGAACATCTGTTATCAACTCCCATGATATCCACCTGCAATGTGAGTGAACTTGAGCAAGCGTCTTCACTTCTCTGAGATTAATTATCATTATGGTTGTATTGAATATGGTCATATTAAAGCTTGGGTCACAGCTTCACTACGAGGAACAAATAAGGTTTACTAAAACCATTTATGTAAGGTGTCCCATTTTCAGTTATGCCAATGTCTAAACTGCATGCTACACTGGGTTGGTTACAATGGTATTTGTACCCCCAACTCACTTTAGGTTGTTACTGGGGGCAAATCATTTACTTCTTTACATTTCACATAAAATATATCAAGCTTTTGAGTAACAGGGGATCACTTTAAATATGGCACCATTCAAGATCGAGAGAGGGTAAAATTTACCTTCTTGTTTTTTCTCTAGGTACTTTTTTCCATCTGAGTTAAAAATCAAATTTATGAAGGAATTCTCCTCCCTTCAAGCAGGTGATTCCATTACATTGTTACCAATTAGTAGTTTTCTTATCCAGGTAGAAATTACTTTTATCAGATACCATTGTAAAACCACCTGAAAAGAGATGTAAAGAATTCACCTGTATATGATTTCCACTTGCCTTCAAATATTTATTTGTGATTTAATGGTTAAATAGGATAGAAAGCAACAAAATTAACAAGAAAAAATAAAATGTTCAGTGATTTTGATAAGAGCATCATTGTGAAACATGACAGGAAACATTCAGGGAAACTACAGTAGCAAACAATCTCCAAATCTCAAACCGGAACAACCAAAGATTTATTTCACATCCATACCTTGTGTCCACTCTGTCTGGGATTCTGCTCATTAGGTACTCAGGAACTCCGCCGCTGCACACTCCTTTACCACAGCTCTGCCAAGGTAGCACAAGCCCCTTCAACTGTCAGTTCACTGGTCAGAACTGGCCATACTGTCCCCGAAACATGATGATCCTGGCAAGCACCTGGAAAGGAAGAGAACCGTTGATATTTGAATAGATGTTAATTATTACTGCAGTACTTAGAAGGCAATTGGCATGTGGTAAGAGTTATCTACATACTAATGGAATGAAATATGTTTTTGAGATAAGAAAATAATAACATTCTGCTTTGCAAGTGTTTAAGTATCTTAGAACATCTCTATACATTGATGAACAGTATTAGGAAGACAGTAGATAAAATCTAGACTATGAGAAAATGGCGAATCTTTGACCCTTAAATTTACTTAGCTGTTAAGTAGTAAGGGAATCAATTTGATAGCTGAATTTTCTTAATGTAAGCTGTGAGACCAGCTCAGTCAGGATATAAAGTATTGGTTGGAGGTATAGAGGAGATGTTGATTTAAGCACACATAATCTCAAAACCCAGCATGATAGCCTAGTGCCTAAACTCTCACCTTACAACTATCAGGATCCCTCATGGGCATCAGTTCATGTCCCAGCTGTTCCACTTTGAATTCAGTTTCCTGTTTGTAGTCTGGGAATGCGAGCAGGAAAGGATGGCTCAAAGCATTGGGACCCTGATCAGTTCAGCTCCAGCCATTGCAGCCCCTTGGAGAGTAGACCAGCAGATGGAAGATCTTTCTCTCTATGTCTCCTCTCTGAAGATCTGACTTTCCAATAAATATGGAATAAATCTTAAACACACACGCACACACAATTTCAGTTAAAGTAGAGGAATAAGTTCATGAGATTTATTGTACAGGACTCCAGCTAATAAAAATATGCTGCATTTAGTTGCTGAGTAGTTTAAAGTGTTTTTATCATGAACAGGTAAGTATGTAAGCTATTGCATGTCTTAATAATATCAACTTAGCAATTCCACAAAGCTTTCTTACAAATTCATCTCACAAACCAAAATACTTGCAATTATTATTTATGAGTTACAATAAATGAATAGATCTTTTGTGTGTGTGTGTATTTGAAATCAACATTTGCTTCTGCTTCCCTATTAACTAAACCAAAACCTACACTCTTACCTTTCTGTCTCCCAGTGGTAATGTGGCTCTTGATAACCAGTCTCTACTAGTTCCTCTATCCATAAATACTCACCAGAAGAGAGCTGTCATCTTAATAATCCTGTGCGTGTGGGAATAGGAGAACATGGCACAGCCCTGTCCTACTACCAAGCCCTTTCTAAAAGCTATGAAACACAGCTTTGAAATACCTCAAAATCTTTGTAAGGTTCAAGGTTGAATTAATTCCTTGACAGCAGTTACAAAATCCATTAGCATTGGCCCTGTTTCCAGCAGAGAACAAGGGGACCTCTGTTTATTCTTTAAGGAAGAATGCTGTTTCTATGGCAATCTACCTGCTCTCATCCAGGATGCTGTTTCAGAAGCTGCCAGACACAGCATCCAAAATCCGACAGCAGACATCTTACTCTTACAACCCTCCTGGCTATCTTAGCCTGTGCTCTTTCTCATTCCCCATATCGTGATTTTTCTTCTCATATCTCTGGAACCATGTATCCTTCAGCTGCTAAAAATATTCTGTTCTACCCATGTTCCAAAACTTCTTGCACACCCATGTTAACAGTATTTTCTTGCTAGTGTCAGCCACTGACCAGTCCTCCATCCCACCAACAGGGTCTAGAGGAACCACTTCTCTGACTCCACTCCCCCATCAGGAAGCAGCTGTGGAGACTGTTGTCATCTCAGATCTGTGATTTCCCCTTCTAGGTAAAGAAAAACCTTGTCCTCTCTCCACACATACTAAAATGCTGGATTTCTTAGGATCTATTAGGCCATTGAGGCTCCACTACTTTGTCCCAACCTTCATAAAACTGGGTACAGCTTGATAATCTAAAACGAAGTATAATTTGTATTGCCCGGTATTCAGCTACTCAGAAAGCAACTTTAGCACCTGGTAATTCTGCTTGTGCCCTACCCATCTTATCGGGGTTGTTGTGGTTCTATGCACATCCACACAATCCTCCCAACAAGTAGATTAGAAGGGGACCAGCATTCACTGCCCACGGAACTGAAAAACCTGACTTTCAGATCCCCTGTGATGTCTTTCCCTAAATAAAGCCATTTCTGCCTTGGCTGGTGGCCTCTGAAGATTCTTCAAACCTGAGAAATCCTAAACTGGAACAAGAGGGAAGCTGGAATCCAAAGCAGAGCCAGGCATCAAATCTCAGGGCTCTGATAGCTGATGCAGGTAACCCCAAATGGTTTGCTGCAGAAACATGCCTTTTAGAGTAAAGCATTTGCCCCTTGCTTTTGCTTATAGATTTGTTAAATGCTTCTTAGGATATGAAAAAACTCAGTAAATCCAGAGCTCTTCAATATTGTGTGTGTAATTAAATAAGTGAATGAATTTTTACATATAAATGTGTGGTAATTTGCTTCATTTTATTCATGTAGTCATTTAACAATCGTTGTTTGTCAACAACCAAGACACTTTCAAAAGTCCATAAAGGGTTAGGCTTTTAGCCTATTTGTTAAGATGTTGGTTAACCTCATCCATGTCCTACACATCCTATATCAGAAAACTTGCATTGTGGTCTAAAGGCTCCAGATTCCAGATTCCTGCTACTGCAGACCCTGGAGGCAGTGGTCACGACTTAAGTAATTGGGCCTCTGTTATCTACAAAAGGAGACTTGGGTTGCCGTTCCAGCTGGCAGCTTTGGTTGTGCCTCTGTCAATAGATGGAAGCTGTCTCTCTAAGTCTCTGCTACTTAAATATATAAATGAGTTTATTTTGGTGTTGTTACTGTTAATGAAAACTGATTTTAATTCAGGACAAAAACATTGAAATCAGACTGAAGTCCTCTCCTTGAATGCCCCAAAATCCCATATGGGCAACAGTTCTAATCCCAGTGGCCCCACTTCCCACCTGGCTCCCTGCTTGTGGCCTGGGAAAGCTTTGGGACCCTGCACCCGCATGGGAAACCCAGAAGAAGTTCCTAGCTCTTGACTTCTTAGGATCAGCTCAGCTCCAGCCATTGTGGCCACTTGGGGAGTGAACCAGCAGATAGAAGATCTTTCTCTCTGTCTTTCCTCCTCTATATATCTGACTTTGCAATAAAAATAAATAAATCCAGGCATAGTTGTCTCATACTATGCATTTTTCATGAAATTTCTGAGACCCCTCTTATGTGCTAGGTGCTGGTGTAGTTGTCAAGAATGAGATGGCAAATGATACAGAAAAAGTTCATGCTTGCACAAAATTTATTTCCCAGAAAACCAAAACCAGCTGGGAATAGGAAAAAGCACTGAAGGATTGCAGTGTTTTGTGGACAAGGATGGCATGCGTAGTCACTGGGATTTTAAGTAGAAGGGCCAGAGGAATCATCACTAAAAATTTAATATTTAGTATGAAGAACTGAAGGAGGTTTATACAGATAACCTGAGCTGGAGCTTG
This sequence comes from Ochotona curzoniae, assembly GCF_017591425.1. Lineage (NCBI taxonomy): Eukaryota > Metazoa > Chordata > Mammalia > Lagomorpha > Ochotonidae > Ochotona > Ochotona curzoniae. The sequence goes on along the minus strand of NW_024467121.1, from coordinate 13,871,410 downwards.
TAGGGCAGACTTGTGGGGCAGTGAGGAAGCCATGTAGCTGCACCTGGGTGGCACAGATGAGTTGCAGCCTCATTTGGCAAGTAGGGGCTGAGGCAGGTCCTGTACAGAATGGGTCTCATCTCACTTCCACTTTAACAGGATCGTGCCTACTGCCTGCCTGAGACCAGACTACAGCAGAACAAGAACAGGAGAGGCACTGATCAGGAGCTCTCCCAAGCAACATCCTGTCGTGATACAAATACCTGCTTTACCATACACATCTGTGATTGTGTATAAACATGCCCACGCTGATAAGATCTTGTGTGCTGGCAGATAAGAGCTTGAGAAACACATAACAGCTTGCTCCAGCTTTCTTGTTCTATCTGCACTGTTATTGTTACCTCTGAAAACAAATTCAGCATGCAGATCACTTTCATTTGTTGCTCTTCACATGCTAAAGAACTTTATTCACTGTATTGCTTTTTAAAATTAGAATTTACTCAGTGCATTTCTTTGATACGCAGAGAAACAGAGAGAGAGAGAGAGAGAGAGTTTTTTCATTCTCTGAAGTACTCTCTAAATGCCTATAGCAGCCAGAGCTGAACCAGACCAACACTGGAAACCTGCAACTCAACCCAGGTCTCTAAGCATGAGTGACACAGATCCAGCTACTTGAGTTGCTACTTTCCAGAGTGTGCATTTGCAGGAAGCTGAAATTGGAAATGGAGCCAGAGTGTAATCCCAGTATTTTGATACGAGATGCAGGCAAGCCAACCATTATTGCCTAACCATCACATTAAATGTCCATCCCCTTCATCCCCTTCACTGTATACTTATTTGGTTGTCACCAAAAAAGCATTGAAAGAAAAAAATTAAGCCACCACTTACTGAATACTTCACTGGCACATTTTTGACTTATATGTCATTAGTTTCTTGTATTAACATATAAGACTTTATCAAGAGTGCCACCCCCAATAATACTAGGTACTCCGACTATCCACAGAGTATATCATAAGTAAAAATAACAATACCGGGCCCGGCGCGGTGGCGCAAGTGGTTAAAGTCCTCACCTTGAATGCCCGGGATCCCATATGGGCTCTGGTTCTATCCCGGCAGCCCCGCTTCCCTTCCAGCTCCCTGCCTGTGGCCCGGGAAAGCAGTCCAGGACGGGCCAAAGCTTTGGGACCCTGCACCCATGACCCGGAAGAGGCTCCTGGCTTCGGATCGGCATAGCATCGTCCATTGCGCTCACTTGGGGAGTGAGTCATCGGACGGAAGATCTTCCTCTCTGTCTCTCCTCTCTGCGTATCCGCCTTTCCAATAAAAAAATAATAATAAAAATAAATCTTTAAAAAAATAACAATACCTTATGAAATAGAATTACAAAATATTTCCTACATACCTCCAATAGTAGTTGAGTTACATTTTATAAATTCAAATCAAAGGATTTTTTGCTTCTATTTTACATTTTCTCAAATTAACAATAAAATTCAGACATATAGTCACTTGATAAATTTAGTAGGTGCATTTTAGTCACTGAAGAGTTAATGAATTTCAGATATGAAGGAAACTCAAATGATTGCAGAGGAAAACAGTCAATTATTGAACATAATTGTGGATATTGAAAAACTATAGAGGAAGAATTATTTTTGCACAGGCCAGTTTGCTTAACATGGGATCTGATAAGGGATACACAGAACTGGTTTGAAGTGGAAAGTGTCACTCCGTAAGACATTTTCCCCAGATTTCCTGGAATTGGAACTAAAACAGACAAAAGTGGTTACTTGAAGACAGAATAGAGAATTGAGAATATTCATGACACTAAGGCCTTCACAGTTGTTAAACCCAACTCTAGTCTAATTGTAACAACAAATACCATTGGGCCCTATCTTCCAACAGCTTTTTTAAACGGTTGCAAAGAACAGTGTTGTCAAGTACAAACTCTCCTCATTTGAGTTTTCATGTTTCAAACAGAAAGGAACACCCCATGAACACACAATATAAGTTACACTTTTTTATTTTTCTAGTGGAAATTATAACCACAAGTTACCATGTTTCTTTTCCTGTGTCTGAAAACCACATGTGTTTTAGTGAAAACATTAAAGCAAAGAATAAAATGGAAGACTTTCAGATACGAGGCCCCTATCACTGGAAATCGAAATGTCTTATTGTTTCTTTCATGATTATATGTCACAGTAAGTTTTCAATCATCCGAACAGATTAAAAATTATTTATCCGAACAGAAGAAAGAAAGAGAGGGAAAGACAGAGAGAAAGAAATAAAGAAAGAAAAAAGAAAGGAAGGAAGGGAGGGAGCGAGGGAGAGAGAGAGAGAGACAGGAAGGAAGGAATGAAGGAAGGAAGGAAGGAAGGAAGGAAGGAAGGAAGGAAGGAAGGAAGGAAGGAAGAAAGAAAGAAAGAAAGAAAGAAAGAAAGAAAGAAAGAAAGAAAGAAAGAAAGAAAGAAAGAAAGAAAGAAAGAAAGAAAGAAAGAAAGAAAGAAAGGAAGGAAGGAGGAAGGAAGGAAGGGAAAGTAAACAAAAGCTCAATCTTTTGTTATTCAGCAACCCTTTCAGCTCCCTAACTTATAAGTACAAATAGGTGCAATTGAACAACTCAGAAGACAAATTTCCAGCACCCAACCCTCCCTACAAACATTTATTATTCACAGCTAGGATCTCTACCAGTAAAACTTTATCTTCAATTGCCTCAAATTGAAAATTTCTGGTTGGTTCCTTTTTATTAGAATCATAGCAGTGAAGGCTATTAGAAGGCACTGAGGGCCCCGCGTGGTGGCCTAGCAGCTAAAGCCCTCATTTTGCACACATCAGGATTCCATATGGGTGCCGGTTCTAGTCCTGGCAGCTCTACTTCCCCTCCAGCTCTCTGCCTTTGGCCTAGGAAAGCAGGCAAGGATGGCGCAAAGCCTTGGGACCCTGCACCCACGTGGGAAACCCTGAAGAAGCTCCTGCCTCTTGACTTCTTCGGATTAGTTCAGTTCCAGTCGTTGCAGTCACTTGGGGAGTGAATCTCCAGACGGAAGATCTTCCTCTGTCTCTCTTCCTCTCAGTATATCTGACTTTCCAATAAAAATAAATAAATATTTTTTTTAAAAGAAGGGACTGGAGACACCACTTTGACTTTCCTCATCAAATAGAAACACTCAGAAAATATCAACAACCTTTTTGAGGTCATTAACATCATGTGTTGGCATGCTGAGCAGCAAAGAGAAAGCTAACACATTCATTGTTCCTTTTGCACTCACTGAGCCACACATGAATTCCAAGCTTCCTGGGTAACCATCCTTATTTCTGGTTTTATAGAAGCGACAAAAAAAAATGCAGTAATATCATATTTCCTTTTTCAGGAAATCTTTTTCATTGGGGATTAACATGGAGAAAAGTGTGCAACTCACATACTGAGAGCTAGATGAATTTGTACAAAATAAACACACCTTGGCCGCCACATTCCACAGCCTATAAAAATAATCATCATAAACCTTCTAATGCCCCTTCCCAGACATTTTACTCCCCACCTCCCCAAATGGAATAACCACTATCCTGACAGCAGAAACTAACTTTGATTTTGAACATTGAATAGAAAATCACTGACTGCGTTCTTTGATCCTGACTTTATTCTCTTAGCACTATGTTGGTAAGATTTCTTCATAGAATGGCATTGGCAGTAGTTTGTCCATGTTCATTGATAGACACTTGGGCTGCTTTCACTTTGGGCCAATGATAAACAGTGCTTTAAGGAGCAAGGTGTACTTGCCTTCCAGTGCATGCATGCATGTTTCCAAGGCTCATGCACTCATGACATTCTTGGGTCACTGGTTATGCACATGTAGATCTTGCCAAACAATTTTCCAGCATTCTGCTAATCTGCATGAGAATTTCACTTTTTTTATACCCTCTCCATAATGGTACATAATAGACCCACCATGTCCATGAAATTACAAAGTAGAGCATGGAATTTTTGGCATTTTCTTTCATTGCTAAGAAATAAAAGGAAGATTTTTTTCCCCCTTTACAATCATGAGCAAGGTCTCCATTCTATGCAAAAGAAATTTCAAAAAAAAAGAGAAGGTTAAAGTCTGAAGAAAGTAAGTAAATGTAGAGAGGTTTGGGGAAGCAACCTGAAACATTCTTTTCAATGCCTTGTATTCCATGGAGAACACAGAAGACCTTAGCCTCAAGGGTTTATTTTTAAAAAATTTTTAGTTCATTATTTGTTGTTGTTGTTTAGGTGAGATTCTTACTGTATTCTTAGGAAAGGCAGAGGCTTGGCAGTGAGTTGTGGTAGCTGAAATATGCTGCACCTTGCTGACTTTTACCCAGAAACCCTTTTAATTGCTGATGTTGTTAAGTCTCTTTTGTTTCCCTTGGCAGGTCAGTCTCATGATCTGAAAGTGCTAAGGAACAACCCTCTTGTCTTTTGCTTGCAGAAAAACTCTCAGTGTGATTAAAATTTAATCCACATTTGTGCAGCCCTCTCAAATTTATGTAACACTCAAGCTTATTTACTGAATACTCCAGGGCAGGTCAATATCAACTGCTTTGGTCTTGACTCAGAGCAGTTTTTTCTAGGTGGAGGCACATGATCCGATTAGTAAACAAGGAGCTGGTGAAGTTTTTTCAATGTTCTACAAAAACTGCTTTAAATGAGTTTCAATTGAGGAAACAAAAAGTGGCTTAAGTCATTCTGTGGCATTACAAGGCCAAATTTGAACAGTTTCATTACTTGTTTTTTGAGGATTGTTTTGTGTTGGAGTAGTTTTGTCATGTAAAAAAGAGTGAACTAGCATTCTGATCATTTGCCTAAAAATCATATTTGTAATTTCCTGAAAATAAAACATCAACAAATCAAGTAAACACCAAAAGAATTTTTAAATGGTGTGTGGACCAAACCACTTACTGTATGCTGTCAATGATTTTACCTTCAATCTAGAGACAGCTGAGCCCAACCATGTTATCTTGGCATTACCAATGATTTAACATTTTTTTTACATATATTTTAAAGTTTTAACAACATCTATAATGACATTCATTGCATCATAATTCAGCAACCAGTACAGTTATTTTTTAAAGAAAAATTATAAAAAATATATGCATACAGTAAAGAATATAAGGGAATATGCCAAAATATTCATTCTCTGGAAATGAAATTTTAGCTAACTTTTTATCTTTTTCTCTAATTTCTAACTCTGTGTGTATGTGTAGACTTATAGCTTTTTCTCAGAGGAAAAATAAAAAATATTATTGTTTGGCCTCTGTAGTCAGCGTGAAAAATTTAGTCCCACATAGGTTCCAGATGGAGTCTCCCCAGGGTTTGACTATGGCTCTGCCTCTCACCTCCTTTGTGACCTTGAATAAGTTACTTACCCTGTCTGAACCTCAATGTCTCATCTGTAAAGTGTGAATGACATTTTTGAAATTGCTGTAAGGGCTAAGTCACATAATCCTTGTAAGTTTAATGATTAATTCAAAGAACATCATTTTTTGTTTTTGATTTTTATAGGAATCAACACGCGTAAATTTTAATCCATTTGACTTTTTTAAAAAAAGCTTCCTTTTTATTAACCTTAAAACAAACTCTTGGAGAAAAGAGTTTGTGAAATAAGTCATGAAATCTGTCACCTATTTAGAAAAAGTTTATCTTCTGTTTGCTGATACTACAAAGCTTATGTCATCAAACATCATGCCTGCGTCAAAATCTCACATGGACTACAAAGAGATTCATTCGCTTGTTCTCGATTTTTTAAAAAAATCTATATTTATTTACTTGAAAAGTGGAGTGCCAGAGAGAGATAGATAGTTCCTCAATTCACTGTTTTGCACCCCCAAACAGCCACAGAAGCCAGAAACCAAGCCAGAAGCCAGACTCCATCAGAGTCTCCCATGTGAGTGGCAGTGATTCAAGCACTTAGCCACTGTTTGCGATTTCCTGGCTGCATTGGCAGGGACGTGGATCAGAGTGGAATAGCTGGGACAAAAATTGGTTATCTCTTATGGAATATAGCTATTCAAAGCAGCTTACACAACTCCCCACAATGCACTCCCTCCTGTTTTCACCATTTTTAGTGTGTAAATGCACAAGTATAAGTTATTATTAATCTGATTGCTTAAATGTTACATATTGCTGTCAGTAGTAAAATTGAGCATCAGGCAATCAAGGTATGTGGGGTTTTTCATTGTTGTTGTTTTTATTTCTTTGAAAGACAGGGCTACACAGAAAGAGAAAGGCAGAGAGGGAAACAGAGAGAAAGGAGCAAAGAGAGAAATAGAGAGAGATCTTCCATACGCTGATTCATTCACCAAATGACCACAAAGTAAGGAGCTTGGAACTCAGTCTTGATCTTCCACGTATGTGCAGGGGTCTGGATACCGGGTCTATCTTCCCAAATGCATTATCAGGGAGATGGATCAGAAGAGGAACAGCCAGGACTCAAACCATTGCTCATAGTTGATACTGGCATTGATGCCAGTGGCTTAAACTGTTGTGCCACAATGCCAGCTTCCTATGTATTATTTTCATGAGCAAAATATAAATAAAGCATATGTGCCCTGAATGATTCTATGAGTTTCCACAACTTTCCTTTCTTTTGTTGCTTCTATCTGGTGAGAAACAGAAGACAAAAAGGAAGGAAGGAAGGAAGGAAGGAAGGAAGGAAGGAAGGAAGGAAGGAAGGAAGGAAGGAAGGAAGGAAGGAAGGAAGGAATAAAAAGTGGAAACATGGAAATGTCAACTGTCATTTGGGTTTACTTATAGCACATGAAGCAAGAAAGAAATTGCCACATCTGAGTTTTGCCATCTAGGGCCCAAAGGAAATATTCTGAAAGTGAGAGGCTTAAGATAAAAAATAAATTGTGATCATAAAACAAAACACATTTAACTGACTTACACAATAGTCAAATACTTCAGCTTGGCCTCATGAGGTCACTGTGCTAGTCACTGAGGGAATCAAGCCTTTATACTGTTGTTCTACAAAGTTTTCCTTTAAAGCATATGTTTCAGGCTGTGGTATTGTCAGAAAGCTGAATACTAAGAAGCAGGCAATGGTTTTCAGTCATCAAGGAAACTGCGCAGAGAAAGAAAGTCATGGTTTTAATGCTTTCTTGGTGCAATCAGTATAGGACCTCCCCAAGGGTATCTAAAAATACTTATACCAGTGTTCATATTAAATTAACAGTGAATACCATGAAAAGAAAAATGTGGTACATTCTCTGTCACTGACAGTACCTTCTTGTCATTGTCTTCAGAATTATATAAGCAGAAGACACCCGAAAGAGTATCTTATATTCATCAACACATTGTTTGTGAAGTTGAAGGTGATCTTTGCACTGTGTATTTTGTGTCTGTCTGTCTGTCTAAATTAAACCATATTGAGGGTAGTGTGAGTTTGAGGGGTATGTATGAAGGAGAAGGAAGAGATGAGATTCTGGTGTAGTATTTGTCTTTTCATTTAAAAAATGAGAGATAAAATGACTTACACTGGACATATGTGCCTTCGACAAGAAATTTTCAGATTGTAGGATAATTGCTCTAGGTCAAATTATAGAATCATGCTCACCAAGTCCATAAATATGATGGAATGGTTCATCTTGACTTCTCCTAGATTCACAGATTAAATCTCAGATGTACTCTTCCATGGGAGGATTTCTCATCAATTTGTAAGATCTTTCAGGCTTTCATTGCTATTGCTTTCCCCTTGAAAGAATTCCTGAAAAGTAGTCTTTGAAGATTATCTAGTTATTCTCCCTTTACTTCCAGATAAAATTTTATAGCCTTTTGGACCTTATTTACTGTGCTAATATCCCTGAGGGATATAAATACAAAACACAATACTTGGGGCTCTTAAGAAATAGTGGATTATTTTCTTTCATACTGACTCTACCTTTAGAACCCAGAAACACAGATGTTCAGTATTAACTGACATCCATGGTAAAACAACATTAAAAATGCAGTCATTAGCCATCCAATTATGCATTACAATTGCAATAGTGACTTCAAATCAATGTCTGTAGGGTTTCCCAAGCTACAAGTAAAGCAAGGCGGCAATACCATCTTTTTATAACTCCTCCACCTGTAAGTATATATAAGAAAAACTATCATGTTCAATTTTGTCCTTTTCTGAATGTAATTATAAGTGATGCTCAGGAAAAAATGATCTTCTCTAAAAGTTATACATCACTAAGCACTACATTTGGGCTTTTTTCTTTATTATAAAGGAGGCATTGTGATACATTATCATTTAGACATTGGTCTAAACAAGTGTGAGCTTCTTTGTGCTCAGAATATTTTATTGATTGGAATACCATGCATATAAATTATTATCTTACTGTTTCAAAAGCCAAACTACAGTCATAGTTCTTAACATGTTTTGTTAGGTATCATGACAAAAGTCATGGATTTTGGATTCAATCAAACCAAATCCACCACTCATTGGCTAGGGGAGCTTGAAAAAACCATTTGCTTAACTCTAAGGCTCAAATGTCAAATGAAGAGGATATTACCCATTTTACAAGAGTTCTTTGTGAGAATTAAATGAAATAATTGGAATAAAATGTTTGACATCATGTGCTGACAGACGGAATAAAATTCCAATAAGTATTAACTAGAATTGCTTTCATTCATTACCTCTTTCTTAGGTCTCCTATGCTAAGATTTCTAAACTATCATAACACAACTAAATATACCTAGTACAAACCTCCAATAATGAAACTTTCAAAAATATACCATGAGCATTCTTCCTATTTTACTTCAGGATAAAGCTTGAATGCACCTGTTACACTTTCCTCATATGGTTTATCAAGAGTAACCAAGGTTTATTCACTCTCCAAGAGAAGGGTCAGTCTCTACTTAGAGTTCTGTTCTGGCAATAACAAATTCTAATGATCCTTTTTTCTCTTCACTTGAAACTATAAGGCTGGATTGAAGTTGGAAAGGGGAAAATGTCCCTCATCCAAGCTGTGAATTTAAAATACCTGGATTTTTTTTTTTGTTTGCTCCTCTGTCACTTTGAACCAGCTCTCAGAATGATTTTTGCGTTCTCCAAACAAATGCACACTAGACTTCATACATCTCGGGTTGGAGTGGATCATTTTCCTCTGATTCCAAGCTGATTCTTCTGAGGCTTCAAATTGGAACCCTTTAACCATTTTTCCAGGGTGGCCTCTGGGACTATAAACCACTGGCGGTGACCAAACTCCTCCTGAAACAGTCCGAAGCAGTCCCTTCTGCGTGTTGACCTCTGAAGACAGAAATGTCCTTGTTAAGTCACACTACACTCAAATCGTCCATATTTGGCATACTCCAAACACCATTTATCTCCAATTTGAGGCTCAAACTAAGAATGCTTTGCTTTGAATTTCTACCCTAAATTCTCTGTGGAAAGTCATTCCACAGGAAGGCAGAGAAAGTGATGTCCATAGGAGCAGAACATGTTCTCCAAAGAAGTCTGAAAGAAAGCACTTCGCAGACTCCCTTTTCCCAGTTCCCTATGAAAGGAAGATGAGCTGTGGTACTCCACGGGATCCCCTCCTTTCTGCGCGCTCAGATCCAGAGGAATAATCAGACTGTTCTCGGCTGAAGGGAGCACCTGCTCCACATCCTTACCCAGCATGATTCCGGGAAACTTCAGGGCAGACACGGAAGGAGGAAAAGAAGTACACAACAGAAAGTTGGGGTGTGTTTAACATACTGAGTGGAACCTCACCACCCACATATCGTCCTTGCCAGGAAATGCCATTTCCTCTTCCAGGAAACACAGGTGTGGAGAATCTTTGAAGTGCAGCCCTATTTATAAAACAATGAGACGGTCTGTGATAGAAAACAGAACAGCTTTGTAGACAAAGAGAGCAGAAGGCTCCTGGGGATTGGCGTTCAGAGACGTCCACTACACTATATACATCATTGAACACACATCATAGCATATTTGGGGTTTTTGTCTCAGATGAAATTTTAGGACCAAACATCTCCTTCTCACCCTTTTCTAGACATGATTATCATTTTTAATGAGTCTATCTTTTTTAATGAGTCTATCTTCAGATCAATAGATGTCCAGTTGTAGGGTTATATGGTTGCAGAATATTGGAGCAACCTGGGTCTCCAGAAACCAATTGTTAACAAGATAGAGCAGCAGGAAATTGAGGCTGTGGTTTTCAGCATGGAAACCTCACCTAACACGTTTGGGGAGAGTTCTTCAGACTGGTCAGGGTTAGGGTCCTGGCTGTGGTACTCTGCTAATCAAATAACTTTGGCAACTAGATAGTTTTTATAAACTGCCTTGATCTTTCCTGTTGAAATAGATAGTGATGATGATGTATGTTATTAAGATAAAAAAATATATATTGCACGCAGAGTGCTGAACATTGGGACAAGAATTGGGCCAGAGCATCCGGCCTCTACACCAATGTCAGCAGCCCATATGGGAACCAGTTTGAGTCTTGGCCTCTCTGTTTGCTATCCAGCTCCCAGATAATGTCCCTGGTAAGATGGTGGAATATGGTCCCAGTGTTTGGACTCTGCCACCTCTGTGAGAGATCCAGATGGAGTTCCATGTTCCTGTCTTTGGCCTGGGCCACCCCTGAGATCCGGGGATCCTTCCACCTCCTGAGTAGAAGTGTCCACAATCTAGCAGCCACTGTGGTACACAATGTGTGAAAGGACAGGCGTAAGGTGAAGTCCAATGCTACATCTTTGCCTGAAGTGTGTGTGCCTATGTGTGTGTGTGTGTGCACATACATGCATGCCTCATTAATATCACTGGGTTCATAAGACAAGTGATTTAATCAAATTGCCTAAGGCGTTAGGACCTCAGTTTTTCATCTGCAAATTAAGTTTGGAGCTAATCCTACTTTAGGATCCTGGAGAGTTTTGTGATTTCTACCTTCTTTATCTTTCTCAGCAAAAAAAAAAAAAAAAAAAAGAGGAAAAAAAGAGGAAAAAGATTACTGTTTTATTTCACAGACCAATCTGCTCTTAATGTCGCAGAACAACTAAAGGTGAACCAAGGACATTTTAGTCATTTACTGCCGTCATTGAAGAGGAAACTGCTCCACAACAGTGTTAGTAACCACACACACCGTTTCCTAATCTGAGTGAAAAGCCATTTATGTAAAGTATAGGAAAAACCTGCTTAATTTTCCTCATCATGATCACTATGGCGAGTATCTGCAACCAGGAGTAAAAAGTTCTAAAGTGACAAATGCTCCGCATACACTTCACACGGCGCTGCTCAAAGTTTGGAAATTGTGTATAAAACGACAGTGTGCGAATACAGCACATCACAACCATAGGGAAGACAACATAGAAATCAATGTCCCCAGGAGACGGCTCTATACAAACCTCCCCCAGCAGGTGCTTGCAAGTCTTTTCCGCTGTAAGGGGAAAAAAAAATCGATGCTTGAACTGGTACCAGGGCTTTCTGCCTGGTGACCTTAATTAACCCTTTCTGCTGCGGCACCTATTGCTGTTTTCGGGTTGCTGAGACAGACGACACGCTGCGGTCTGTCGCCCCTTTTCCTGGTACTCAGAATGCAGCTCCTGCTAAAGAGCCCCTGCTCAGCGCTGCTTGTGGCATCAGCATCCGCCAGGGGTGGTCCCAGCCTCGTGTACCGCAGCTGCCTGGTCCAGGTCGCGGGGGAACCGCAAGTGGCCAGTAAGGAGAATGGAGGGTGGGGATAGCACCGGGGGGAGGTCTGAAGGCTCTGGGCGAGCTGAGGATCTCGGTGCGGCTGAGTGCGGGTCCCAGGGCTGGGGGGTCTCAGTCCCCACTCCTCGGGTGGCCCGCGGAGGGTGACGAGCGCCCCCTGGCAGGCGCCGCCCGCGGGGCGCACCCAGCAAGCGCTCGTCCCGCGCCGGTCCCCGCGCCACCGGAGCAGCAGCGGCGCCGCGCACGGACCGCGGCCGCGACACCAGGTAGGACCCCCTGACCCGCACACCCACCCCGCGCCGCGCGGACCTGGAGAGAGGGAGCTGCGAGGCGCCTGCACTCGGCTCTCCCTGGGAGCCGTTCCCGGGAGCGGCGAGGGCTGCAACGGAAAGCCGGGGTGAGAGCTCAAGCGAAAGCAAACTTGGGGGCAGTTTTTCGCCTGGGTTTGTGGTGCGCGGGTCCCATGGGTTGCTGGCGACCTTGGCCAGGTGGAGACCGCTTGGTCCAGGGGGGCGTCTCCTTCTTCCTTTTCCTCTCTCCGGGTTTAAGGTGACATGGGAACAAAGGAAGGGGTTGGCAACTTTTTATACTCTTGGCAAAAATGTGTAAAGAGTGGTGTTTTTCTAGATGTGGCAACCTGTCCAAGGAGATAAATACACCATTTTCTGTGAATTTTGCTGGACCCTCAGGCGTGGCTGCCCGCTTATGTTCTAAAAACAACGAGTTTCTCTTAAGTATCCTGGGGAGGGAGCATTTGAACTTCGGTAGATTTTAGAATGTGAAACAAATTCATCTTGCAGCCGTGGTATGAGGTGGTTTTCTTTCTGCCTTTGAAGCCACCTGTTCACAACGTATAATGTGGCAGAGAAATACTTTCATTTTATTCTGTTTGGAGCAGTTGTAAGGGGCTTCTTCAGTGCTAAATGCCCAGGGACTCCTGCTCGCGTGCAGGAAAGAGGCCCAGTTCCTGGCTGAACCCGGAGGCTGGGTCACTTCTGCGGAGAGAGTGCACAGTGGTGCCTTGCGCTCTGGGCTGACCTGCCATGATGCCAGCTTGACACAGTGCTAATTAAAGACGCGTCAGTAACGGCATAAGCAGACCAGGAATGGGTGGGAGTGAAGTGGAAACCAAGCAGGAGACTCCTGCCTCTGACTGTGTCGGTGGGGGGTGGGAGGGTAATGAACACTGGCGCCCAGTGCCCGGGGCCTGCAAGGTGCAAGCACCCTCTCAGAGGACACATCAAGCCTCTGGGTTTTTATGAACCGCTTACAATTTGGGGAATTCTTGCTTCTTTTATATCCTTTTTACTTGGAGGCTGCTTAACACAAGGGAGAAGTCCTGTGGCTCCACTCCTGGTGTTTGATAGCCAAGCCCAGTTTAGCAGGTTCTGGGTCCCCTACCCTACCTTGTGATCTCACCATCTTTGTTTCACGCCCCCCCCCCAACCCCGCCAACTGATCTCTGCTAACTCGGGCAAAATGGCAAGCTTACTGCGGATGCTTGATCTCTTAAAAATGCTGTGTCTAGTGGGAAGAAGGATGACATTGACTAATTTAGTTGCAAATTACTTTTGAAGTTTATGCACAGCTGTTTAAAATCCCTCAGAGATCAATGCCATTGTCTGGTGCAGGTGTCTACCACGGAAAGCTCTTGTTAGCGCCTTTCTTCTGCTGATTGAATGATACACATATTCAGATAGCATAGGAAGATCTAAAACCTGCCGCGTCTCAGTCTCAGCTGCAAACCGCCTCTACGTTAGCGGTCCACTCCAAACTCAGTTTTGTTTGTTTGTTTGTTTTTGTTTATTCTTTCATTAACTTTGACTTCCAAGTTCACTAGTTAACTAGATTGTTTTTGTTTCAGGGCCCTGTGATGCCCTTCTACACTTTTAAATTGTAAGTTTCGAGGAAGACTTGCATTATCATCCGCTTTGTCAAGGTCATTTCTGCCGGTTTCTTGTGCTGTGGTGGCTCAGGATGGCAGGCAGGTCTTGGGGCACTAGCTCGCCCACCAGTGCCACCTCCTAGCACTGAAACTTTCTCCTTGAGTCTGTCCTTAGCACACACCAGAAAGCAGCTGGAGAGCTGATCTTTTTTGCTGTCTTCTCTTTCACTTGTTATGGCTCGTCTTATCATCTAAAGGTTGCCTTTGAAACACTAATGAAAACATTTAAAACCCTGCTTTACTTAGGGTGGGAGGTCCCTGTAGTAACCTGTTTATCTCCAGTGGCTTTTCTAAAGGTTCCTAATCATTCTAACACTTACTCTCCTTTCTGTGGAAAAGTCTGGGTTCTTCTTTGGTCTTAATTAGCTGTTTCATTCATTCTCTGTGGATTATTGAGTACCAGATTTTCCTTGAACAATGTGGGCTTCTGACACAAATGTTTAACTTCAGGGATTCTGGGGTCAGTCTCCTCAGACAAATAAGGCAGTGCCTAAGTTTGACATATTTATCTAAAAGTTGGGAATTAGCATTAGGATTTCCTGTTGATTGTATTGTTTTCCCTTAAAATGTTGCTGATGCATTCATCTCAGATGGCTGGTTTGTTAACTAGGTTATGTTTGAGTTTCGGTGGTTTCCTTTCGATAGGTTCTTTTTAAATATTTCTTTTAGAAAGTAATTCTTCCAAAATCGTTTAAAAGTGTGTATCATTGTATAATGAGAAGTCCTGCAACACAGATGCACCGTGTGATTCATACATATGAATATGTGTCCCCCAAACACATACGTACTCACAGCCCAAAATCAAATCTATACTTGAAAGTAGAGAATTACTCTTGCAGTGACACCCCAGCTTACCAAGTGTCTCATTTCTAAATAGTATTCACCCACCTTAGCTTTTCTGTATGTATTGCTAATGCAGAAATTATGAAATACCTATAACAAATGGGGTGTTGAGGAAAATTGAACTACAAGGTGCTTTGGTTGCAATGATGGAAACAGTTTTTCCTTATGTTAACATGCTGAGCATTTGCACACAGATTCTGATGGCTGTCATCTAAAGCGCTCTTGTAGGGGAGGGGGCGAAACAATAAACAGAAGATTTAGGAAACAGGAGTAGATCACCCAAGTCTAGAATCATGGATTTCTGCTCTGAGATGAAATGAGCAGATATGTAAAGCTCCTTGCGCTAGCAGCATTTCCTCCTACAGCTTGCTGTGGGTTGTTGTTAGCTTTTGAATTAAGCCAGCAATGTTAATGATAATAATCAAAGCTAACCAAAGTAATTAAGCATGCACTTTTGGTCATTATTCCATATAACTGATGTGTTGAATATTGTCGTGAGGATTTTCTTCATACTTGAAGGACATTGATGCCTTTTTAATATTTATAAAACCTTCACGAATTAGATATTTTTATTTAAGTGCTCCATTTTCAGATGGGGTATCTGAAGTTCAGGTGGTTAAGCCACTTGTCCAAGGGTTTATCACTGCTAAATCATAGCTTCATGTTTTTCTGACTCTTCAGAACTTGCTATAAACTGCAGCACTGGACCTCCTACCATTAACTTTTTTTATTATTGTGGCAAACACACACACACACACACACACCTGCCACTTTTATGTGTGCAATCCAGTATCATCAAACGCTTTCACATTGTGGGGCCTCCATCAGCATCATCTATCTCTAGGACTATATTCATCTTATAAAACCGAAACTGTCTCCCAGTGAAACAACTCCGTATTCCCCTTCCTTTGGCCCTGACAGCCCCCATTCTACTTTTCTTGTCTCTATAAATCTGCTATTCAAGAGATCTCATGGAAGCAGAACTGCACAGTATCTAGCCTTTTGTAACTGGTCTATTTTACTTAGCATACGGCCTGCAAACTTTATCCACATCATGCCTTGTATCAAGATTTCCTTCTAGTTGAAGACTGAATGATATTACTTTGTGTTTAGATACAACATCTTGCTTATCCATTTATCTGTCGAATGGGTTAGGTGGAATTACTCCCTCTACATGTATTCATGAAGCAAATTATCATAAATAGTGCTGCTGTGAAAATTGTTCAAGTTTCTACTTTCAGGTATTTTGGGTGTGCCTAGAAAGAATAGGAGAATCATAAGATATTTCTATGTTTGATTTCTATAGGGCAATGCTTTAACTATTTTTGATGGTGAAAATCTCACTATATGGGATTTAATTATACTGTCATACAGTATTTTAAAATTTCATTTTATTTGAAAGGCATTAGGACAATTCTTCTGCTCATCTATGCTCCAAATACCTCTAATAGTCAAGGATGAGCAAAGCTAAAATCAGGAGAGCAGAGCTCATGTGAGTCTTCACATGGATGACAGGGACCTAAGTACTTGAGTCATCATTTGCTCCCTTTCTCGGGGTGTACATTAGCAGGAAGGTGATAATGTAGCCAGGACTCAGACCAGACACTTGCATGTAGGATCTGAGCATCCTACATCCTACAAGAGATGACCTAATCAGTATGCCAAATGCGTGCCACCTATATGGCCTTTTCTCGTGTGTGCTGTATGTCTATATCTGTTTCCATTAACTATCTTTCCTTCGGTGGCACCAAGGTGTGTTGGTATTAGACTAAACAACTGGGTTTAGCCCAAGAAAAAACTGGGTTTTCTGAAAGTTCTTGTAACCCCAGTCTGGATCCTCACAAAATCTGAGTTCTTGGAGAACCATTCGGCCAATGAACCTTCCTGCAAAAGCATCCAAACATGTGATATTTTTTTATTTCAATTAGAACAGGACCTGTTTAACATTTTTTTTTAAATTAGAGCACAGGCTTAGGTACTTGGAATTGGAAACTAAAATTGGAATCTCAGCTTTATGTTGGGACTTAAGAGTGTCACCTTCATCCTGGGGAGGGAGAACTTGCTTGTCACATTGAGTTACTGGCAAGCACCTGGTGAAACAATGGATGTGTGAAACTGTGGACTCAGTCTTAATCCAGTGGTGGCAGAGGCTGTGGGCACCTCACTAACAGGAGATATATAGATGTCCAGGGGCCGTTCCAGCATCTCCTTTCCTCTGCAGTTATTCATGAAGTAAGTAAATAAATAAATAAATTTTAAAAAGTGCTTAGGAGTGGAAAGGTCTAGATTTCATTCTGATTCTGCCAATCAAAAGCTAAATAATCGTATGTAAGTTAACCTCACTAAGTCTTGATTTGCTATCTGTGAAATAGAAAGAATTATGCCTCCTTGTGAGAGTTTGGCAAGCACAAAATGGGAGAGCCAGAAGATGCGTTTAGCATCTGTCCTATAAGCAGAGATAATGTCTTAACACTGTCATTTACCTTCACTTCAGTGTGATACCCCCTTCTCTGCCCCCAGTTTCAAGCACTCTATTTATATCAACTGAAAGCGTTATTCTTTTCAGGAATGGGAATGTTAAATAGAAGGAAATTTTCTGTCAGAATTCCATGTTTCAAGCTATAGATGGTGAAGGATTGTTGTTGCCATGAGAGTGGAACATTATACTGCATAATAAGAGAGGCTTCCTTGCCTCTCTTTCCCTATAATGATTAAACGGTGGATCCTTGGTATGATCAGATGCATGCCACTAAATCATTCCTCAGCCATCAGATTTAGGATTCCCTTCTCTTACCATCCTCTCTTCTATTTTGCTCCAACTATCTCTATTTGTCTACCACAATGAATCATTATTAGGGATGATAAGAAGTAACAGCTCATCAGGCAGATGGGCACACACAGCTTCATCCTCCAGAAGCAGTGTTATCCTGAGAAAAGTATTTAACTTCTCTGAATATCTTCAGTTTCCTTATCTGTGAAACAATCATAAGGCATCTATAGATCTGATGTTGGTGCTTTGGAAAACATGATACCAGTCCATTGCAAGGTTTAAAAACAACTGAACTCTTAGATACTTGTTTCTCTGCGGTTCTGATCATTCCTTTACAATCCTACAGTTAAAAAAAGCAAGGGGAGGGGAAATAATTCATCATATTGACCCACTGAATGTGTTTCCAGTATGAAGTGACTGCATCACTGCTACTTCCACCCCTGATCATTTTTGATGAGTTGGTTATAAACAAAAGTGTGGTTTTAGCCTTGACTAACTCTCTTTCACTAAGAGTGTAAAAAGCAGACCCCTTGCCCTGCCTTATCTTCATTCTCATCCCACTGAGTTGCCCAAACTCAGAGGATGCTAAACTAAGTATTTGATAAGTAACTTGCTGTCAAGATTAAATAAGTTTCCCACGCAAATCCAGGACTGTGAGTTTATAGTCAAGTAAAAGAATGCTTCATGGAAATAAGGAGCCAAGTGTTTCATGAAAATAAATGGAAATATCTTTCTTACAGTTTTCATAGAAGTTCATCTCAGTTGTGTACTAAGTAATGTCAAAGCATAGGCTGCAGTATCTTCCAGTTTGTGCTCATTTGTAAGCTTCAGCTGTTTGAAAACAGGTCTTTTTCAATGTTTTTCAATCTGCAGGACACAATCCATTAGTAACTTGTGGCATGAAATTATTAGGTGGTGGAAAACTTGTCTTTAAAAATGAATTGGAAAATGCATTTGACATGGTAAGAGTAATTAATCGATTGAATTTTGCATCATGTAGTTTGGAACTCAAGAAGTCCATTGCTTATATGAAAGTTTGAAAATTATGGAAGTTAAGTAAGCATTTAGTTTTCTATACCACTTCACTGAGCCACAAAATCATATAAATATATGGCTGGAAGGAAGATGAAAAATGAAGACACCTACCCTGAGTCCCACGTGGTTGTATGGGGGATAAATGGAATGCTCACGGTTAACAGAAGAGACACTGAAATTTGCAGAAGCTATAAACATTGACCAAGAATCACACAGCAAATGATTACCATTGAAAAGTAATCTTTTTGATCCACATTTAATATGCTTTTTTATGCCCCCATGAGCTGTATTCCTAAAATTAGCCATTGGCTATTAGGAGAAGATGGTTTCTTAAGAGTGTTATGACCATATTCCTCATCAGGAAGACTATAATCTTGTGATATGTCCCGTCAGCTTCATAAATAAGAAATGGTGTCTGTCCTAATGTCCAATCTCCACATTAAAATTACAAAGATAAAACAAAGCCACCCAGCTCTCTTCTGAAATGATGTTTGATGAGCTGGTTATATGAGCTCCTTTGCTGCTGGGAAAGGTGAGCCACATGGTGGCAAGTGGACACTGTGCCTCCCTTCTAAATCTGGGCTCACTGCTGAGTCCAGCTGCCTGCTTCTTCCAGTGTCTATACATAGGCAGATGAATTCTACTGGGAAAAGTTATGCAACTGTACATATCACCTTCCCAAACGCCATGATTTCCAGGAGAGACAAAGAGAGGAGATAGCTCGAGGAAGCCATAGAAGGATGGTCCCTTTGCTTTACAGAGAAGGAAAGGCTGCAAACATGTTCAATGCAGTGAGTGTCAGCTCAGCACTCCTATTCCCTAGCTGTTGGACTTTTCTTTGCACCACTCTTTTCTTGCCTTGCACAGCAGTGATTCCAGACCCTCCCCTGCCACTGTCACCTAGCCTCCATTCCCAGAAGGCTGCCTGGTTTCCTGGTCTGCTGAGAAAATGGATATTCTCTGAATGAGAATTACCCCCATCCTGCGTTCATAAGGCTACACATCTAACTTTATCTCAATTAAGCCTCTGCTCTTCTCCTTCATTTGCAGCCCCCACTACAGCATAATTCCTTGCCTCATACCTAATGTCTGAAACTATTCTTTACTCATTCTTAGCATTTTTATACACTTGAGTGTCTCTTTCCTCAGGGGTATTTTCCTTCTCTCTCATTATTGGCCTTTTTTGATCATTGCATCAGATATGTTTATAAAGCCTTTCCAACTATGAAAAAAAATCCTTCTGTGCCGTCCTCTGCCTACTTCCTTCCTATGTCCCTTCTCCTCACCCTCACATCTCCTCGTTGTTCATACTTGCTTCTGTGTTTTCACCCTGTGTGACATGAGCATCCTTTCCCTGTACCATCCTTTTAACTCCATAATGTTCCTCTTCATGATTGCTACTTCTTGCTACAGGCTAGCCCCTATTTTCCTTGACTTGCTGCAATATCCAGACTGCTAAGCATTGCGTTATCTTCAGAGTGTTGATTTCCTATTGTTCCCATGAACCCATGTCCTTCTTCTCCTTTCCTTTGCAAATTACTTCTCTCCTTCCATCAACCTGGAAGAATGGAGTTCCTCAACTTTCTCATCCCATCGGCAAACGTATCTCTCATTGGCCTTATAAGTAATCCTCCTATTGATCATGACTCCGATTCCGATGGCCCTC
This sequence comes from Ochotona curzoniae, assembly GCF_017591425.1. Classification (NCBI taxonomy): domain Eukaryota; kingdom Metazoa; phylum Chordata; class Mammalia; order Lagomorpha; family Ochotonidae; genus Ochotona; species Ochotona curzoniae. The sequence continues at coordinate 13,851,518 of NW_024467121.1, read as the reverse complement.
TTCTCCAGTAGTTCGTTGGCACATTTAATAGCACATGTCCCAGACAGAATGTCCTATCTTCTATCTTCTCTTTTGATAAAAGTTTTCCTCTCTAATACCTGTCTGGTACTGACAAACAACGCTACCAACATCACACTCTGGCAAACCTGAAATAAGGTGTTTTGCTTAACTTCTTCTCTTCCACCTCCATGACTCATGCAGACCAAGTTCTGTCAGTTCATGAGTGAACACCTGCTTGGTCCCTCCACCCTTTCCCACCCCCACTATGTCTATTTTGGAGGCAATATTAGTATTCTAGGTTCCTGCCAGAATGTCTTCCCTAATCTGTTACTGTGGGTGACTCACAATGCTACAGCTGGAAGGACAATTCCAGAACTCACAAATAAGCATGGCAATCCCTTGCTTTACATTCTCCAATGGCTTTCTTGAAGTGAATCCCTGAAAACAAGGTTCTGATCCTTTCCTGTGCAGCCCCATCCTTCCACCCTGAGCCACTCTGAGATCCACAGAGGTTCCATGTGTTCCTTGCATTATAGGCTGTTCTGCCTCACCTCTGACCCATTCTCTGGCTACTTCCTCTTTATCTCTTTAAGCACACTCTTTAAGCTTTCCCTGACCCTCCAAAACAAGATTTGTTTTTCTTCTACATGTTTTCAAAATGTTCGTGAGATCACCTCTGTAAAGTGCCAATTGTAGTATTCAATCCACAGTAATCAGCTCATGGGTGTCGCACCAATAGTTCCTAGAATGTGTTGTCATCGGTTGCTTCCTTTCAGGCTTCCCCAGTTGACCACACACTCCATGAGGACAGAATCCACAGTCTGTGTTATGATTTATTACACCCCAGCTTTTAGTTCGGCATCTAACACATGGTGGATGCTCAGTAAATACTAGTGGAATTAAGAAATTCGTTCTAACTTTTGGAACTTGGATGGGCTAGGGGATTTGTGTTAAATGTTAGAAGAAAAACTACCACACTGGTGATTTGGATCACTACACATTAGGATCATGCTCATACTGGGAAATTTTGCCTGTGCACCTCTGCAATTAAGTAGATAAATTCAGCTACAAATCAGAGCTGAAGGTAATGGGACATAGTCACAAATTCAGAGAGATGACTTTGCTATAGAATGAGGCCCCAGCTTCCCTTGCCTAAGATATTAGCTTCTTCCCCTGCTACCCCATGGCATCTTACTTTGCTGATCACTATAATGCCAATAGCAAAAGAGGAAAGCTAATCTAAGAATGATTCATAAACAAAAGATATCATAAAAATATTCAAAAATACATTTGCCCTACAAGCAACAGGATGATGCAATAGGTAAATATAAAAGCAAATATGCTGAGAAAGTAAAAGTTGCTTGAAAGATGACAAATATTAAAAGAGGTGAAATGATGGGCAGAAATTTGGCATAGCCGTTAAGATGCTGCTGAGATCCCACACCCCGTATCAGAGCGATATGTCTCGGTTCAACTCTGATTCCAATTCCCTCTTGCTAAGTGGGTCAGCAAGTGATGACTCGAGCAACTTAGTCTTTGCCACTTAGGTGGGAGACTAGGAATAAGTTCCTGGCGTAGGCAAAGAAGTCTGCAGGCATTTGGAGAGTGAACTAGTAGTTGAAAAATCTGTCTCTGCATCTTTCCTCTCAAATAAAAATGCATTAAAAAATAAATGATATGTTTCAATTAAATGATAAATAATCTTAATATTCTCCTGGATAAAAATCATAATTTTTTAAATTTTTCGAACTAGTTAAAAGTAGGAAAGATAAAAGTTAAAGATTCAATTCAAAACTAGAGTGATAGAAAACTAACAAAGATAAAATGTGAAAGAATTAATACAGGCAAACCATGTTTTAAAAGATTTATGGATAATTTATTCAGAGAGAGACAGAAACAAATCTTTTCTCCACTGGTTCAGTGCACGAATGGTCACAATGGTTGGGCAGATTCTAAGGGCCTAGAACTCCATCAGGTCACTTGCCTGGGCCCCATCTTCCAATGCCTTCCCTGATGCATGAGTGGGTAGCTACATTGGAAGCTCAGCTGTCAGGACTCAGGTCTCAGGGCGTCAGCATTGCAAATGGTGGCTTAAGCTGCTACAACACAAAACCATCTCCACAAGAGATTTTTTTTAATAAAGAGTAATTAGCCATTTGGGGGACTCAGTCAAAGGTCATGTATCACAAAGTCTAAATCCAACAGGAAAAACATTTTTGGGGGGCAAGGTGCAAAAGGCTGGTGCCATGGTTAAACCTCTACCTAAAGCACCAGCATCCCATATGGAAACTGTTTAGAGTCCTGGCTGCTGCCTCTCTCTCTCTCTCTCTCTCTTTGTTAAGACTGATTCATTTATTTATTATTAAAAGGGAAGATATACAGAAGGAAGGGGAGACAAATTTTCCATTTGCTAGTTCATGCCCCTAGTAACCGCAACAACTGGTACTGAGCCAATTCAAAACCAGGAGTCAGGCACCTGCTCCAGGTGCAGGGTCCCAAGGCTTTGGGCCATCCTCCACTGCTTTCCCAAACAATAGGCAAAGAGCTAGATGGGAAGTGGAGCAACTCGGATATGAACCAGCACCCATATGAAATCCCAGCAGCTGCAAGGCAAGAATTTAGTCAGTAGGTATTGCGCCAGGCTTGGCTGCTCCACTTATGATTCAATTCCCTGCTCATGGCCTGGGAAGACATCAGAGGATGCCCCAAGTCCTTGGACCACTGCACCCATGTGAGAGATCTGGGAGAAATTTCAGTCTCAGACCATCCCATCTCCAGTCTTTGTGGCCATTTGGGGATTGATCTAACAGATAGAAAATGCCTTTCTGTCTCCCCTCCACTGCCTGTAAACCTTGCTTTTAAATAAAAATTAATAAAATATTTTTAAAAGTCTTTCAGAAAAGAGTAAAGATAAATGCCAGCAATCATAAACTAGTGTGGTTCCCTAACAATGACTAAGCCACAGCTAAAGCAATGGTAAAATCAGCACTATGATTTCTGGCTTGCACCACAAAAGGCCATAGGAAACTCTGTGGGATTTCAGAGGCATCATTTTTTTAGAAAGAAAATGCACTGTGACTGCCTTGTGACATTTTGCTACTGGGAACGGTTGGCACATCATGTGGGACAAGCCAAGAAGTTAGCTCATGTTTACCTGCGAGAGTGAGGATGACACATCTTTCTCGGTGGGACTCAGCACCTTCATCTTCCATCTCCCAATTTTGTCTCCACACAAAATATCCTCATTGTTTGCAGAAACAGGAAAATATGGCAGTCTCTGAAATGCTGAGTGCATTTGAGACCTCAAACAGTCTCTCTATGTCCTGCCCACAAAGATTGCTTTTCAATGACAGCAGAGCCTACTCATGCTACACTAGACACATTTTTAGAAATTATCCTTTCTACAGTATCTTTCCCAAGTCATCTGAACCATGTTTATTCCCTCTCTGCAGCCCTCTGCATCTCTGAGAACTTGAGCTTCTATCCAGCTCATTTCGGGAGCTGGATCACCATGTTTTAATTAAGTTACTGTCTCCTGAGAAAGCTGCCTGCTATGTCTTTGGTTTTATCTCCTGTCTGCATCCCTTGGCACAGAGTTAAGACCACAACTAGAGTTGAACAAGCGCTGGAAGCCTCCACATAGCCAGAAAATATTTAATTTTTCTTCAGTTACAAACATGTAGGTTTTTGAGTGGAAACATCACAATTTTGAGATTAGCCAATGTGAGCCCTTTAAATTTTGGGTTGTTCACCTAAAAAAAAAAAAGATTTACTTATTCTCATTGGGAGGGCAGCTTTACAGAGAGAACGAAAGACAAATTGAAAAAGATCATCCATCTCTTGGTTTATTCCCCAAATAGCTGCAGTAGCCAGAGCTGAGCTGATCCAAAGTCAGCAGCCAAGAGCTTGTTCTGGGTCTCCCGTATAGATATAGCACCCCAAGGACTTGGGCCATTCTGCTGCTTTCCCAAACCATAACAAGGGAGCTAAATGGGAAAGTGGAACAGCCGGAATATAAACAAGTGCCCATATGGGATATTGGCATTTGCAAGGGGAGCATTAGCCAATTGAGCCATCACATTGGACCTGATTTGTCCACTGTTTAAAGGTGAGATTTAGGGAGTCTGACTTAAAAGCACACCAAGTCCATAGAAGCCTGTGGGTTTCAGTTTTGTCCTATTGACCAGAGCGTGAGAGTTAGCACTGGAGAGTCTGCAGGAATCTTCCTGACCCATCTAATTCCCCTTTTGGTATCCATGTGTTTCAGTCAGACCATAGGTATGATAGACAAGCGGATCATTTTCAAGGACACTGGCTATATTAAATCTATCCTATTTTAAAATTAGTGAAGAACAGGGCCCGGTGTGATAGCGTAGCAGCTAAGGTCCTCACATTGAACGAACGCACCCAGGCGCCGGTTCTAATCCTGGCAGCCTTGCTTCCCATTCATTCCCCTGCTTGTGGTCTGGGCAAGCAAGCAAGAATGGCCCAAAGCCTTGAGACCCTGCACCTGCATCAGAGACCCAGAAAAAGCTCCTGGATCCTGGCTTCATATTGGCTTAGCACTAGTCGTTGCGGCCGCTTGGGGAGTGAACCATCAGACAGAAGAGCTTCCTCTCTGTCTCTCAACTCTCTACATAACTGCCTTTCCAATAAAAATAAATAAAATCTAAAAATAAAAATAAAATTAATTAACAGTTTCTATAGACTAGAGACTACAATTATTAGTTTTACATGCAATTCTTCACCGAGAGAGAAGAAAGCAGTCACCCAAACTCAACACCCGTTCAACTGCAATTGGCTTTTGAAATTTTAATACAACCATCAGAACAGTATATGGTCCCTTCTCCTGCCTGGTGCTGAAGGATTGTTAAATGAACACATTTTGGAAACAAAAAAAAAAAAAAAACAAAAAACTTGTCTTCCTGAGTGAACTTGATTTCTGAAAGGTAAAGTAATGATGAAAAAATATATAGCATTTTCTTGTCTCCAAGAATAAGAACTCTTTCAATTCTTGTGCATTATCTCCATAGCAAAATGAGATATATTTCATCTGGGACATATTCATTTCATCCAGTGTGTTAATATTAACTGTACCCTCAAGCAAATGAACAAAAACCAAACAAAACCCTCTGTTTACTTTACTCCTTAAATACAGATGATCCAGTCTTGGGTAGGTAATTTTGTTGTATTTAAAAAAAAATTGGTGTTGAAAGTAATGCAGTCCAAAATAGCTTGTATATATCCAAATTCTACAGCAGAGGCAGCTTACATGCTAACTAACAACACAGCACAAGAGCCTTTAACATGGCTTCCCACTTAAAAAAAAAAAAAACACCTCACTATTAGAATTCTTTCTTAATTCCTGGAATTTGAGACTTAGTAATACTTAGAGTGCACTTGTCATTAAAAACTCTTCCCGAAAGCTAAGTATCTTAATAGGAGGAAAAGTTACTTTGCAACTTATTTGACCAAAAGGGCTAATATTGCAAAAGCATAAATTAACACATTTTTAGAAGCTTATGAAGTAAACTCATCAATGGTGTTTTCAAGTTGGAGCTGGCTGGCAGAGAGAAATGTCAACATACAACATCGTAGGTGAATTTCATTATTTAAATAGAAATGAAAGACCAAAAGCCAACTCCTTGTCTTTGAAAACAGGCTGTAGAAATATAGAAATATAGCAGTATATGTATTTATTGACATACATAAAAAATCAGTTGCCTCCTGCAACATTTCAGCTCCTAGAAAAATATGTAGGTACTTTTTTTTTTCTTAATAAAATTTATTTTGACATTCTTTACATAGTTAGTTAGAGTAAGAAAGTTCCAGGGCTACAGGAAAGTGGATAATACTAGTATGTTTTCCATATTGTTACCTTCATGTTTAAAGGGGGGATTAAGGGAGAAGGCCCACCCAATTTCCCACCCTCCCCAGGTCCCGGATGTAGGGCATGCTCTGAGGTTCTTGCTCAAGTGGTTTTGATATTGCCACAGTTATGAATCGCTGTCAATCTTGCCACTCCAAGCACTATGAGGTCTTTGAAAAATCCACTGATTGACATAGTCCATCATAGCTGAGATGGTTGGTTGACCCGTTCCGTCTTCTCTCTTTTCTTCGTTAGGGTTCTGAGTCCAGCATTTAGATTAGGAAGATCTCCAAAGAAACTTCTTGTATGTGCTAACAAGTACAGGGCCTGGCACCGTCCATTGCTCCAATCAGCTGGTGGTTGTAATTGCTGGGTTGGTTCTATTTTCACTCCCGACTTCCACTGGAACCAATGGGTGTTGCAGTCCAGCCTGGTTCTGCCCCACACATACTTGGCCCTCACATAAACCAGTGGGAGCTGCAGCCTAGTTGGAGCGACCCACAATAACCCCCACCAGGCCTGCCCCCTACCCTGGTTTGCCAGTAAGTGTAGCAGTAATCCAGTCTGTCCCACACCCCATTCCACCCCAGCCGCTGTCTTAGTTTTATGTCCTCCCGTGGAAGTGGTAACCCAAGAGGGATGAGCCCACTATTTCCCTCCCAGGCCTCGCCCACTCCCAGATTCCAGTTGATGCTGCCCAAACAAACCTCGCCCATGTAGGTACTTTTTAATACATCTAAAAGCCCAAGACCTAATAAAATATTGCACTCTTTATTCAAGTACTGTTCCACTTCAAAACACTTAGCCTGCATAATTATCAGGCCAAATTACTAGAGAATCATCAAGCATTCCACAGTTTCCAAAAGGGGAACACCCATCTGTTTGGATGTTTTTTAAAACTACAAATAGAAAAATTCAAGCTGAATTCCAGAGCATTTTAATCCAGGCATCTCATTTTCTTAACCTTTTACAGGATAGAATCAGAGGATTACAATTTCTAAGATTCCCTTTTTAAAAGCTTAGGCCTTAATCAGGTAAGTGTGGCAGAGGCTTGAAGGGAAGGATTTGGAGCAGTGCACCAGTGTTACTGCCCTCAGTTGTCTGGAGTGCAGTGTGTTCCTGATTTCATATATATATATTGTTTTGGATCTCAATCACTGTGCAAAAAGAACAGCCCCGAAACTTGATGGTTGAACACAACTCTGCTGTTTTTGCTCATGAATCTATGGGACAAAAACACCTGCTGACCCTAGCTTTGTGCTTTTGTTCATTGGGCTGCCCTACTCCACCGGGTCTGTCATCAGGTTGCAGCCAGCTTGGAGATGATCTGTTGGTTTGGTTTGTTTACAAGAAGTTTGGGACTGACCTGCTCCCTCTCCTCTCCATGTGCCCTCTTTTCTTAGGGATTACATCTGAAGAACAAGGCATGCAAGCACGCAAAAGCAAAACCTCAAATCTCTCAAAGCCTAAAGTAGGAACTTGCACAAGATTATTTCTGCTGAAATCTAATGGTCAAGATAGGTTCCAGGCCAGGCAGCATTCAGAAGAAGGACAGCCGACTGTGCCTGTTGGGGCATAGCAGAGTGGCTGTGATGTGACAGGCTGTTGCAACTGTCTTTGGAAACACCACCTAGCTTATGCTAATATTTAGACTACTAGAAGGACAACATTACCTAAAGTTGGCTTCATATGTATTCTAAGATTGGGCTTCTGCTCTTACTCTATGCAGCTGACAGAATAATTGTTTCACTAAAATGAATGTCCGATCACTACTGTCCTCTTGAAAACTCTCTAGTTGCACTGCACTACCCACAAAATAGAGTCCAAACCCCTGCAAGACTGACAAGATCATTCCCTATTTGTCTCTTGCCTGCCAGAGCCTATCTCCCAAGGCCATGATCCTGGAGTATAGGTAGATTCCCTAATACGCCTCGCATTGGCACAGCTCCACATCAAATCACAGATGTGGAATGCATTTCCCTCTCCCCATTTGAATCCTAGTTTTTCTAATTCTGTGGAGTTGTCATCCCCTTTCTGAAAGCTTCCTCTAAGTCTGTATCAAGGTGCCCCTACTCTGTTTGCTGTGACATCCTGTCACACAGATATCTCATCAACAACAACCCTCCCTCTGTGAGGTTGGGGTGGGGGCAGGCCCTGCTTCTTTCTCTCTTCAGCCTAGCCCTCGCGTTTAGCAGACAGTTCCTCTATAAACCAGTTCTAAGTGAATAATCATTAAGTGTCCGTTTAGCGTAGGCAAATGATAGAATGGTAGAGTGCCTAGGGGAAAGACCAGAAAACCCCAAACAGGAAGAAAGTGGGTGCATTGAAGACAGTCAGAGCTGTAGATGGATGAAAAGCGGGGCCTGACACTCTGGGCGGAGAATCAGAATGATCTGGATGAACACAGAATTGGAAATAAAACAGAAAAATCTGGCTTGATTCTAGAAGATAAGATGGCCTAGTATCCAAGCTGATCGTGGGGCATCCACATGGCTGTGGCAGGGGCATGCTCACAGGGCAATGATGAATCAACAGGCAAAAGTCCCGGAGTCCAAATGAGCAGAGCCTTGCACCTACAGACATCAAGCAGTCCTCAACAAGTGACCTCCTCTGTCCCCCAGGAAGAGAGAAGGGAAGGAAGGTAAAGTTGCTCCTTCTAGGGAGAACTGTTGAATTTTCATTTTGAACTATGAGCTATCTTTTATTTCCTTTGATCAACTACCTTTATTCTTAAGCCAGATTGAAGTCTCTCTTTCCCTCTCTCTCTCTCTCTCTCTCTCTCTCTCTCTCTCTCTCTCACACACACACACACACACACACACCACATTCTTGACTCCAATTAGCAAGAAAAGGGAGTTAATGTGTTCTTGGGGAACCCATACTGGGGAGGTCAGTTGGCAGCTTAGACTGAAATAAGACTCACCCTGAAAGATCCTGTAGGCTCCTTTAAACAAAATAATGCTAAAGAAATAATTGTGAGGAAACATCTTTCCACAAAATATTGGGAGATGTGCTGCTTGTTTGTTTTGACTCTGAGTACATAATAATCATAACTAATAAACATTGAGCCTAATTCTTACAGCAACATTGGAGGTAGGTCCTTTGATCACCTTTAGTTTACAGATAAAGCAAATGAGGTTGCTTAACTTGTTGAGGTCACAGAGCTCCTCTGTGGCTGAGCTGTGATTCAAATGCAAGCTGTTGGATGCGCACCCTGCGGTCCCCACACCACTGTGCTAAGTTTGCATTAGACAGCGTACTGTGTCTCCTGACTCCTTTTTAGAAACACTACCTGGCATTGGTATTCTGAGAAGTGAGCTTTATGACTTCCTTCCCTCTTTCTCTTCGCTATGGTCTGGGGTATATTTCCTTGTTTCACTGCCAAATATGTTGCTCTTGTTAACAGCAAAGAAACATTCACTCCAATAAGGACCCATCCTCAAGCTGGGAGTTCTGTTGAAATGTAGGCTTAGTTTTCAGGATTTGTCTACCACATTCCCCATGGGATCCTGGGAAATTGGTCTCTGTGTGGAAACATCTGCAAATTCCTCTGGGTATTTTAGAGAAATTGCGCCGAAGTTTTCAAGTGCTTGTTTAATAAGGAAAAACTTAGGGAGAAGAGGCAGCCCCATCCCTGTTGTCTTCTCTGTGCTCCATCACCCAGGATGTAAAGTTTCATGGATGTAGAACTGTGGACAAAGGACACAAAAATGAGCTTGTTTCTGTCCTCTCTCTTGCACCCTTCACTCCAATCCATCTTCCCCATCCTGAAATCCTTTCCTGCCCTGCATGTCTTTTTTCCTGGGAGCTGGGTACCAGCTTCATTCCCTCTGATTTTCTTTTCTACCAGATGTTTCAAACCTATATTACTGAAAATAAAAACTTTAGGGAAACCTAAAACATCCTTTGTACAATCCTAATCCATTCTTCTGAGATTGTTTTTATTTTTTAAAGTCTCAATTCTCAAGCTCTCATTACTTCTTTCTTTAACACTTCTCTTTGTCCTTTCGGTTTTGTTCATCAGCTCTTTTAATTAATACAATACACAGATTAGAAATGGCAAATTCCATCTCATCAACACAAATACACACACACTGTGTAGTTCTTGTGAAGGGAAAAATTAATTAAAAATGAATGAGAAATGCAGCCAGATTAACATTCTTGAGTAATGAGGTTTTCTTTATGAGGTTGTTCTAGGATTAGAAAAATAACATGTTTTTCTAAACTGAAGCATAGTGAAATTACTTTTTAAAAAAAAAATATTTCTTTCTTTGAAAGGCAACATTACAGGGAAAGATAGAGAAGGGGAGAAACAGAGAGAAATCTTCCATGTGCTAGTTCACTCTCCAAATGGCCACAGTGGCTGGGACTAGGAGAATCTCAAAACCAGGAGTTAGGATGTTCTTCTAAATCTTCCACGTGGAAGAAAGGGTAAAAGCATTTGAGCCAAATGTTTCCCAGGTACATTTGCAGGGATCCTCTGTGGAGCAGCCAGGGTATCAGTGGTGCCCATAGAGGATGCTGGCACTACAGGCAGCAGATTAACTCATCATGCTACAACACTGGCACCAACTTCAGTTACTTTTAGCATATGCTTGCTGTACCTTTCTAAAGTTGGCCTCCAAGCTGGTATATTTTCATGTTTAGGAGTCAATAGTTTGCATCAATTTTATGATTTTTTAAAATTTACCTATTTATTTGTGAAAGGCAGATTTACAGAGAGAAGAAGAGACAGAGAAAGGTCTTCCAAATGATTCCCCAAATTTCTGTAATGGCCAAAGCTGAGCTGATCCAAAGCTGGCAGCCCAGGGTCTCTTCTGGGTCTCCCACATAGGCACAGGGTCCCAAGGACTTGAGCCATCCTCTACTGCTTTCCCAAGGCCATAGGTGAAGAGCTGAATAAGAAGTGGAACAGCCAGGATAGGAACCAGCGCCATTTGGGATACTGATGTCACAGAGTGGAAGATTAGCATTTTAAGCCATGGCACCAACCCCTTTGATCCTTTTTATACCCACAGTTTATTATTACTTGACAGGTTGCTAATATGCACAATTCCAAAAAGACATCATTATTTAGGGGAAAAAAAACATTTCTCTGGTCAATCATTTCAGGGAATCTTTTTTTAATCTCAAAGAATCTATTTTTACTTAGTTTCCAAAATAAAATTACATACCTTGGATACCTCATATTTTCTCAAATTGATCATTTTCAGAGGTTGAACCATTTGTTAACTTTAAACACTAGCCTTGAAAATGAATGAGGAGAAAAATTAGGACAACCAAGACACAGGTCATAGAGGATATACTATCTTGGGGGCAAAAACCAAACCTCTATACTTTGCATGACTTCCGTTTTAACCCGACTGTGGTATGATGCACAGCCTCCCTTCTGCCAGCATTTCTAGAAGATTTACACATTCTATCATAGGAGAACAGGAAAAAAAAATATTTTATAAAATACTGCAGATGAATTTTTCCTTGGGGAAAACTTCCCATCACATCAAGGCTGACTGGCTTTAGAAGGTCATTTCCAAACAATCTCAAATGCCATAAAGTTCTCTCTCCACTTTTGGATTTCTTCCAACTAGATTTATAAACAGCACAGATCTTCTTAAAAGTATGAATCTGGGGGCCGATGCTGTGGATGTTAGTTTAAGCTTATGCCTTGGGCACCAGCATTTCATGTGGTCACTTTTGGGTGCCTGCATCCTACGTTACAGGGCAGGATTCAAGTGCCTACGCCACTTTCAATGCAACTTTCTGCTTATGTGTGTTCTGGGAGACAGCAGCTGATGGCCCAAGTGCTTGGGTCCCTGCACTCATAGAAAAGACCCTGTTTTGGTTTCTGATTCATGACTTCATCCTGGCTCACCCCTGACTAAGGAGGATATTAAAGGAGTGAACCAGCTGATGGAAGATTGTTCTGTGTCTATTTGTCTCTGTGTCTATCTACTCTGCATTTCAAATAAATACAATATTTGAGTTTAAGTACTGCTGATGTTTTCTTCACATGTAAGAGTGGTTTTATCAGTAATCAAGAGAAAACAGAAATATTCATGGAGAAAGAGAAAGCTGAGTTTTATGCAGTAATAAATGCTTAATGAGCAAGCACCTGTTGTGTCAGTATTGTGGGTAATGGGAATCCAGGGAAGGAAAATGAATGATAGGGAGTAACTAAGTGCTGCTGTTAGAGAGCCTACTTTGTTTAGGAAGAGAAACACAGTAACAATACAAATAGTACACAGATTAAGTGATGTTCGGCATTAATAGTGGTTAGGGAGTCAAGAGGATGAAAAACCACAGAGATTTTTGGACCTGGACTTTTCCATCAAAAATGTGATAAGCATTCATTGCCACAACATCATGACTAAAAGACAGGGAGGGTGTTGAGGAATCATCAGGTGAGACCAAACAGGCATTACTCTTTCTGAGATGGACCCAAGCATGGAGCGTTCTTGTCTTATCCACTCTGCAAGGGCCCAAGCTCTTTTTGCACTGCTCTGCTCCTTTGTAATACTTGCCTGGCACTTAACTGGTGGCCAGCAAACATCTGTGGCTAAATAAATGTATCTCTGAGCAATCTAATCTGTAGGACTCTTACATAGTTAGACTCCATAACTTTCTTTTTATCTTTCGTGTTTTGTCATATAATGTTGAACCTTAAGCAGCTAGGCCAGTGTTTAGAAGGAGTCTCAGAAACAGCTAATTAATTTCTACCCGTGTAGCCCAGGCCAAAACAAGGTTTCACTTGTCCTTCTTTGAACTTTCATATGCATCATCTCTGAAGGGATAGCCCTGCTGTTCTCAGTCATGCACTTGGTAGCTCCCTAAATGCTTCATTGAAAAGAAAATCTTATGTCATTTTGTGAAGATTATGTATGTATGTATGTATGTGTGAAAGACGGATTTACAGAGAGAAGGAGAGAGAATGATCTTCCATCAGTTTGTTCACTCCCCAAGTAGCTGCAATGGCTAGAGTTGAGCCAATCCGAAGCCAGAAACCAGGAGCTTTTTCTGGGTCTCCCACACAGGTGCAGGATCCCAAGGCTTTGGGCCATCCTCCACTGCTTTCTCAGGCGATAAGCAGGAAGCTGAATGGAAAGTGGAGCAGCCAGAACAAACTGGTGTCCATATGGGTTCCTGGCACATGCAAGTTGAGGATTTAGCCACCGAATCATCACATTGGACCCCCTATGTCATTTCTAAGTGGAGTTTTTCATTGCCACCTTTTCTTATCCCTTAAGGACAAAACAGTCTGTAAGTTTTTCCCCAAAACCTTTATACATACTGATAAAAAGAGTAAAATATGGAATTAAACTGCTCAATGTCAACTTTAAAATCATAGTACTCTTCCTTCATCAACGTGACCATACCCTCACCAGAACAAGGGATTGAGTTCCAATGGTGACAGCATACCAGCAAGCAGCGAATCTTCTCAAAGCCCCGGGTTCCTAAGGACTTTATGCAGAGTCAACCTGCCAACTGCCTAGATTAAAGCAGTTTCTAAGATCTTCCCGTTATAACCATGATGTTTGCTTGCTAAACCATCAGCTGAAGTTATTTACACTGTATCTTTTATCTCCATATTCTGGTTATATTTTATCTGAATCATCTTTACTTTAGCTGAGCTAAAGCTGTGGTTTCTCAAATTAAATCAGTTGTAGATTTTTGCGTACATCTTCTCCATGTGTTTACCGTGTTTAAAAAAAAAACTTAGCATTGTCTGTCTTGTGTGTCTGTTTTCATCTTGAAAGTTGTGTGAGGGGGAGGATTTGTTTTGCTTAAAGTTCTAAAGCCTTGAACAAATTCAAAGCTATTTAGGGCACAGTTTAAGAAACCAAAACATTTAAAATGCCTTGTTTAAAAATGTGTCTTTACTACAGATGGATCCTCTTCATGTTTTCAAGTGTGTATGCAATGCACATGATGAAGATAGCATGTGGTTCATGAGCATAGACATTATGCTTTAAGATGATATTTGATTCCTGTTTCTAAATAAAGAAGTGATTTTTAGGATAAAGACTGTATATAGTTAATATAGAGAAAAAATAGGCGCATGAAAAGACAGAGGGCAAGGTATGACTAGAAACTATCTACAGAAAATCCTTGAAGTCCTCAAGGTAAAAGACTGGAAAGCGGTAATTGCATAAAACAGAAATAACCAGATAAAATCTGTGAGACTTTTTGAGCAGATGGAAAAGAAAGATCTAATAGGCTGATTTTACTATGTCTTGCTTGTGAGGCTCATTGGCTGGTGATTCCTTTAGTCAAGACGGGAGAGAGGGAGGAGGCATGGTTGCTGAGAAAAAGGTGCTATTCCCATTTGTTCTGTGTTTGAGAGGTTGGTGAAATCCTGTGATATGTAGTTGAGAATGTTAGGTTTTAATCGCACTTAAAGTTCCTGAAGTTCTTACGTTGTTACGTGCAGCTATTTCCCACAGCAAAGTCCTCTTTCCACAATTTTAGTTTATTGCGAGCCCAAACACCAGACACTATGAGATATTAGCAGGTCTTTTTATTCCAGCAGGGTAGGAACTGGAGCAGGGGTAAAGGGGGAGAAAACTGGAAGGGTCACATCTCCTGCTATTGTGGCAGGTTGGGGACTGCCAGGGCAGGGGATGGGACAAGATGGAGAGGATGGCGGAGGGAACCCTGTAAGAAGGGAAGGGAAGGGGGGCGGGGAGGAGAAAGGAGGGGATGTGTGAACTGTGTGCTTGCACCAGGGACTGGTGACTGAGATTATCTGAGCCACAGGTAGGTGGGAGGAGACTAGGAGGAGGGGCCAGAGATTGAGGAGTGGGATTATCAGTTAAGGCACCAGGTTCCATTTGATTGGTGAATAACCAGAATAGCACATGGTTCATGAGCTGTGGGGAAGGGGAAGCAGGAAATGAGCAGGATCCAAAATGGGATGTTCAAATCACTCCTCACATTCCTCCCTTTTGTTGTATATAAAGGTCTGTCTGTCTTCCTGTGTATATATTATACATACAATATTATATATATATGCACATACATACGTATGTATAAATTATGAAAAAAAAATAGTTTCAGAGATGTGGGCAGGGTGGGAGTGAATGCATGGCAGACTCAAATAAGACTAGGTTGGCATTAAATTGAACCAAAGGGAGGAAAGATGAGCAGATTTGTGTCTTGTGTCTTCCTTTTCCTCATTGAAATAGAGAAACTCATCTGCCCACTGTGGGGAAGACAGAGTTAAGGTTTTGGAGAGTAGAGGAGTACTATGAAAGGAAGCTGACCAGGAATGAGAAGATGGTTAGCAAACTCAGTAATAAATCATATGCTTACAGCATTTGTTGCTTTTTTGTATTGTATAGATATAAATAACATAAAATATACCATTTTAATCACTCTTTTTTTTGAAATTTCTTTTTAGTTGTTGGTTGTAGACTTAATTTGATATTTGTTTAGAATGGGTATTTTATAAAGTGCAATCATGCATTTTTCAATTTTTTGACCAATCTGTTAAATATCTTCCTTCCATTGGCTAGCTTTACTGTATTTTTTGCAAGGCTTTCTAATTATGATATAGTCCATCTCTCTGCAAGCATGATTTTTAGGCAGCAATCTCTTCCACTGAGACACTGAACATCTTCAGGGTTGAAACACCGTAGTTCTTATTTTCAATTCCTGATGACATTTAGGAGTGAATATTGGCATCCAAGTGTTTTCCTGAATAAAGAACCCGGTGTTCAGAAGATCCAGTGTTGATTGTCCATGGTGCCCCAAAGTTAGACCAGAAAAAGACTGTCAACCAGGACCTTCCTTATGCTTACATCTTGTTCAAAAGTCCAATTCAGTGATATTAATCAAAATCACAGTGTTATACAACTATTACCGCTATAGCCAGAACTGTTACATCACACAAAACTGAAGTTCTGTGCCCACTAAGTAACAATTTTCTTCTTCCTCAGTCCCTGGTCATTTCTTTCTCTTTGAATTTGTCTGTTCTAGACGATTCATGTTATTTTCTGCTTCTAAAATATGATTCAAAAAACAGAAGGAAAGGAATAATGAAAGAATAGTCACGCTTTCACAGATTTCTATAGATGAAGAGGTAATTCTTGAAGCATTCCCTATTTTTTAAATGTACCGTAAGATATCCTGTTATAGAATATGCTGTCATCTTATAAAATTGGTTAAACAATACCTTTAATGTGATACAAATTAGCTACAGCATGTGGCACCCTTAAATTTGACTTTAATTTTGAAACTCTGAATGCCTTTGTCCCTAACCCCCATCCAAATGATAATGCAGATTTTGAGTTTGATAGGTAACTAATTTTCTGCTTAGTAATTTGCTTCTGAGAATTGCTATATTCATCTGAGTATATGTTGTCTGAAATAGATGGTACTACAAAGAGCTTGTATATATGCATCAATTTGAAAGATCAATGTTTTTACATTAAATCTTCAAATAATCACTCTACCTCTCATAAGTTACAGAGAACATGAAAAGATCCTTACTTATTTTTCTTTAAAGATTTACTTATTTGTATTTGAAAAGCAGATTTTACAGAGAAGAAAAAGAGACAAAAATAGAGATCTAGTTCACTCCTCAAATGATCACAATAGCCAGAACTAAGCCAATTCAAAATCAGGAGCAAGGAACTTTTTCCAGGTCTCCCACATGGGTGCAGGGGCCCAAAGACTTGAGCCATCTTTCACTGCCTTCATAGGTCATAAGCATAAGCAGGGAGCTGTACTGGAAGTAGAGCAGCTAGGACTAGAACTGGGGCCCTTATGGGAATGCCAACACTGTAGGCAGATTAGCCTGATATGCCACTGTACCAGCCCCAGATCCTTACATCTTCAAGAGGATATTCAAAGGACACATGGTAGCATTGGATCAGTTATTTGAATTTGTTTAAAAAATATTTTCATTGTATTTGAAATGGAGAGAGAGAAAGGACAGAAGAGTCTTCCATCTATTGGTTCACTCCTCAAATGCCAGTGAGAGCCAGGGCGCACTCATTCTATACAAAACCTCTCAGGTCTGGTGCCGTGACCTAGCAGCTAAAGTCCTCATCTTCAAAGCACTGGGATCCCATACGGGTTCTGATCCCGGCAGCCACTCTTCCCATCCAGCTCCCTACTTGTGGCCTGGGAAAGCAGTAGAGGATGGCTCAAAGCCTTGGGACCCTGCACCCACGTGGGAGACCTGGAGGAATTTCCTGACTCCTGGCTTCGGATTGGTGCAGCACCGGCTGTTACAACCACTTGGGGAGTGAATCATCGGACGGAAGATCTTCTCTGTCTCTTCTCTTCTCTATTTATCTGACTTTGCAATAAAAATAAATAAATCTTTAAAAAATAGAAAAAGAAAACCTCAAATATGCATCTGAAGAACTATCTACGAGGGTGTTGATAATAACATGTTTAAACAGTCCTCCCCATCACCACCAGCAAATACAAGGACAGATTGTAATGTGCAAGCTTTGATGATGTGCTATGGAGCCAATGCTATTCATGAAGGGTGGTCCAGAGAATCTTCTAGATGCTCTGGATTTCTTCGTGTTTTAATGTATAAGGGTGTTTGTTAGTTTACGTATTTTTTATACCTGAAATATTTTATAATGCAATTTAAAAACTAATAGCTATTCACAACTCAAAACCAATAATGAAAAAGATACTCAATGTAAAAATGGGCAAAGGTCTTAAGAGACATTTCTTCAAAGATGTACGAATGGCTAATATGCATATAAGAAGATGTTCAACATCACTAATTATTCCTCAGTCTGCTGAACTAAATTTTAGTTGGATGTTATATATTAAAACTCAAATATAGAGGAATAGGTCACTATCTAAATATCTTGTTTTCATGATAAACCTATTACTGTACTTATAGTAGAAACATCCGTTTTTAAAGAGCTTTAGCCACATGTGGAAGAAAGAATTCTGCAAACATTCCTTTGTTTACAAATTGCGGACAATTTCTTTAAGGACTCTCTAATGCTTTTTAAATTATGACATCAAATAAAAAGCTAAGGAGCTCTGAATAACATGTGGCCTTTCCTTAATAAAATTGTATCAGGCTCATTCATTGTAACAAATGTACCAAGCCCATACAAGAAGGCCACATAAGAAACTGAGTGCAACCATGAGGGGGAGGGTTTTGGAAGGGGTGGTGGGAATCCCAGTACCTATAAAACTGTGTCATATAATAAAAAAAAAAGAAACTGAGTGCAGAATATATGAAAACTCTATTAAATAAGAAGTTCATATTTTAAATGTAGTAATAAATCTGACTGGGGCCAGGTTGTGGCATAGCCAGTATCACCACAGCCTGCAATGCCAACTTGGTGTCCCAGTTTCCCACTATTGGCCTGAGAAAAGCAGTGGAGGATGGCCCAAATGTTTGGGTTCCTGTCCCCCATGTGGGAAACCCAGTTGAATCTCCTGTCTTATCACTTATGTCTGGTCTAGCACTGACCATTGTGTAAAAATGAAAATTAAAATCACAACAAGATGTTGTTTCCTAAGCTTGGCTAATAGCAAACACAGAAAATAACAACTGTTGGTAAGGATGTTGAAACATGAGAACCTTTTTGCAGTATTTTTGGAATGTAAAATAGTACAGCTGCTATGCAAAACATTGGATCAACTTCTCCAAAAGTTAAAAATAGAATAATCATATGATGCAGCAATTTTACTTAGGGGTGTATACTCCCAAAGACATAAAAGTAATGTGTTGAAGAGTTATTTGCACACCCATGTCATTAGCAGCAAGGTTCACAATGGCCAAAAAGCAGAAATAACCCAAACATCTCTTACCAAATGAATGTGTGAACAATATATGTTACAGACATACAATGGAATATTAGTTGACCTTAGAAAGGAAGCAAATCCTTTACTCTGGGCCTGTGCAGTGGCGCAACCAGCTAGTGTTCCACCTCCAAGTGCCAGGATCCCATGTGGATGCCAGTTCATATCCTGGCTGCTGCATTTCCCATCCAGCTCCCTGACTGTGGCCTGGGCAAGCAGTTGAGGATGGCCCAAAGTCTTGGGACCCTTGGGACCCATGGGACCCTGCACCCTTGGCTTCGGATCGACCAAGCTCCGGCCATTGCAACCACTTGGGGAGTGAATCAGCGGATGGAAGATCTTTTTCTCTGTCTCTCCTCCTTTCTGTACATCTGACTTTCCAATAAAAAAATAAATAAATCTTTATAAAAAGGTATTAAGATGGCACGTGCTGTGTTACTGGGTGTTATAATCAGGAAATAATAGCTGTAATAAAATCTTAAGCCACAGCCTTTCAGGTTTCTTCCTGTCACTTTGGTTATCGTAAAAATGAGTTAACTCTTTATCAGCTATCTAATTGAATATCTTGCTCAGACGCCTTGCTTTATTCTAGTTCTTGAGACTGACATATTTAGCATTCTGCTCTTAAATGTTCCCTGCTTTGTATCTTCCTGCATCCTACCAAGAGGAACTCTAATGATTCCGATGTAGGATGCTTAATTACATACCATAGTCAGAAATCAAATTTGGCTGCTTGAATTCTCTTGCTTTGCAAACCTGATATACTTACTTTGTAACTGTCTTGCTGTCCATTACTCAGATGATCCTATGTATTGCTTAATCATTCCGAGGCATTTGATTGCTCCCATCCCCCAGAATGTAAGCTCTTGGAAGAGAGAGGTCATAATGACATTTATTTGGCCATGTCTGCTTCAGAATTTGCATATGGCACGCACTAAAGGACTGGTGAATAAATGAATGAATTGGATGGATGGATCAGTGTCTCCAAGATATAGCTGAGTGCATTAGGAATTAAGCATCACTTCTGTTGAGCTTACAGATGTTGGTTTCATATGTTTTACTTAATAATACATGCTCCTGCAAAATTATTTTTCATCAGCATTCTCACATTACTTTAACCCAAGAGATACCTCTACCCCAAGGCTTGACGGAGTCTGGGGTGAGACGTTCATTACCTCCTTCTTTCCTCTGTTCCCAGTTGTCACCCTATTGCTACTGTCCTTTCTGTTTTGAGAGTTTCACTACTGACTGAGAAAATAAAATAGAATCAGGTAACAAAAAATGGTAGCTATCCAGGGCTGGACAATACTGCATGTGACATTTTCTGAGACTGATTTGGTATCATACCTCACTGGGTTCCGTTCATCACCTACTCTGCTTGCTAGCTGTGAGGTTTTGAAGACTCTCTTAATTTTTAAAAATATTTATTGTGGAAAAATATATACAGCATCAAATTTACCATTCTAGCCATATCTGATGACCTAAGAACATGCACATTTTTTGCACATTTTGCAATTATCACCACCATCTCCAAAATTTTTGGTTACCTCAACTTGAAACTTTGTACCCGTTAAACCATAATTTCCCATTCTTCATTTATCCTTTCTGTCTCTGTGTATCTGACTACCCTACGTACTGCACTGAAGTGAAAACACACAATATTTGTCCCTTTGTGACTGGTTTATTTCACTTTACGTTTTCAACATTCATCCATACGTAGCATGGGTCAGAATTCCCTTACCTTCTGGGTCTGAATAAGATTCTACTTCAGTGTTTTTAAGCCTCAATTGCCTTCACTATAAAGTGAGATAAGTAGCCCATTTGGAAAAGGCTGTTGATTAGATTTAATGATATCATGAAAAATAATGGACACACTCAACACAGTTCATTGAACCAAAATAGACAACCAATCTCATTCCCTTTCCTTCCCTTTCTGGCTGCAAAGTTCAGGAGGACTAGGGACAGAATATGTTCTTCTCATTTCCATAGCTGTCGATGTCACACTTTACTGCGTGCTCAGTAATCATGATTATGTTTAGTTGAACTGGGGAATCTCTTGGTTTAGCATATTGGAGATTAGTTCCCAGAGTCTCAACGTTATAAAAATTATATCTGTTTCTCCCTCCCCCACTACTCCCTCCTTTGCAGATCAGTCACCCAAGGAGAATAGCAATCTCCTGTCACTTAGGAAAACAGAGTTAATGGAATATATTGTGGAATTGGCTCGCTAGTAATTTAGGTGAAAGACAGTTTAAAAAGCCACCAAATCAATTCAGACACTGAGAGAAGGCTGAATGAATGATGCTACAAGTGAAGACAGTTTCCAGCCATCATCATTTGTTATTGTCCTTGGCATAAGCCAATTAGAGGGGGGTTAATCACAGTCCTGCTCCTTGTCAACAGCATATTGCGTGGTATTTGCATTGTTAGAATAAACACAGGGTCCTTCAGGGAAAGTATGCCTGGGGCATTTAAGAAATCAGTCTGTCTGTTGAAGACCTGGAGTGATGATGACTTTGGCAGAAACCTGAAATCATCCACAGATCATCCAGATTGGATGTCAGATGATAGGAGTTAAACTTGACCAGGTGACTGTGTTACAACCATTTCATTTCTTTAGGGTTTATCTTCTACACTGGTAAAATTTGCATGAAAAAAAATACTGCAATATAATCTGGTTTACCAAAGATTAGTTTTCCCAAAACATTCTCCCAAGTGCTGTCCCCCACCACCAAAGAAGGAAATGTGGCTGTTAATAAGATAAGTGACAGGATCCATTGACTTACCTGAGAGGGACATGCAGTGGTCACCTGCTCTGTAGCTGTGAGCAACTGACTGAGCATAGTACATCCCTCAGCATAAGGAGGCTTGGCACCCTGTGCTCTTCAGTCCTGACCACTGCCGACTACAGCAGACCAAAAGCAAAGCCACTGACTTTTCCAGCACAAAGGACTTCCTTGAAGAATGAATGGCAGGACCTCAGTGGACGTTAGTGAAGCAAAGCCTAGCCAACTCCCATCCTCCCTTAGGAGCTACTTCCAGCGGGAGCAACTCCATCCACTCTGGATATGTCTCAAGAAAAGCTCCATGGGACTCAAGTGGCCTTGTCAGCAAACCTGCTCTGTGAGGAGGGAGTTTATTTGATCATCACTGACAGTATTTTGAGTGTCTGGAGGTGTGTGTTTGCTTTTCTTGTGCAACCACAAAGTGGTGGTTAGTTTTACTCTGATAGACTAGAGTCACAGAAGTTATTGTTGGCTTGAAAATGATGTCTAAACTCAGCATGAGAGTATGTGTGATGAATTTAGTCATGATAAATATGTTTCCACATTTTTCCTTCTCATCTTGTTCCCATCACCACTGGGGTTCCTGGTGTTGTGCTTTGGCTTTGCTTGTTCATTTTCTAATTATTTGGAAATACAAAGAAACCAGACTGGGCTCAGCAGAAAACACAACAGGAAGTCCATGCCACGTGAACAGGGTTGAGCCTTTTCACAAACCCGAGCTCCACCTATGTGTCTTTTCTTCCTTTCTTGTTAAAGGTATGCACAGCAGGATGTGTACTGCTCAATTACTGAGCACACAGAAATATAGAAGCTGCTGGGATGATGAAGCTGACTTCAAGGGCAGTGCAGAGGAATCCCGCCTCCACACTCCTTCACTACCAACAGCCTTCTTCATGCCCTCCACCCCTGCCAACAGCTTTTGCCAGACCCTGAAGGCTGAGGCCCTCCAAGAGAGTCTTGATTGGCTGGCCTCCCCCAAACTAGTGACTTCCCAGTTAATGACTTTGCTGAGAGCCTTGCGGAAGGAATGGGGCTTCCCCCAGCTCAGGACCTTTTTTGAACCCCAACAGAAAATGAAGTATTTCACTTTCTTTTTATGGTATCTCATTGGTTTGGCAGGAACAAAGTGCAGTGTGGTCTGAACTTGGCATTGTATGAATGATGCATTTATTTTATGTACACTTAGGCATCCCATTGAATACAGGCAGACAGGATCGTGTCCCTCCTTTTGAGATAATGAATTGAATGCACAAGTCACCTTGTAACATCAATTCCAATGTTTAACAGGTCTCTTGACATTTCTCATATGTGTCTGCATGTGCTAGAGTCTGACTTGTAGATTCTTTTCCTTTTGCCCATGCTACCAGCAAACTTAACCATCTCCTGGCTCCGTTCATGGGAGCCCTCATAGTTGGGTAGCCAACAAGTGGCATAGTGGGCTTCCAGCCTCTGACAGCTCCTCCTGCACCAACGCCCAAGAGGCAAGGTAAGAGGAGGGGTTGTTCGAGTTAAGGCTGAGAGATGATCTTCGGGGGATGCTGGCAGCAGCCTAAGTCCTGTGCTCCTCCTCCAGGAGGCAGTGAACACATTCTCTTCCTTCCTGCTTTGCCTGCAGGCCAGATGCTCTGTTTATGTCCTTGCCTTTTATTACTGTCACATCAGCAGGAGGAAGCACTGAACCGCAGCCAGTGCAGAGGAGGAAGTATGGGGAAGGGTGGCACCAAGTGAGAGAAGCCAGGAAAAGCAACGTTTGTCCCGCACTCCCTAAGAGCTGAGCTTGCAAATACCGAAAGACAAGAGGTGTGGCTCATTATTGAGAGCAATTGAGATGAAATTGACCATTCAGAGACCCAGAGTCTAGATGAATAAAACCTTCTCATCTCCAATAGGGAAAACCTTCTCATCTTCAATAGGGATCAGCCACGGAGAATGAAATAGAAACCCAGTAGTTGCTTGACAGAGCTCAGCATAACTCAGTCAGGTGCCCTTAGAAATAATTACTTACAAAACAGCCTGCAAGATATCAGATCCCTGTATCTGTTTTCAGAACAGCCCCTGAGGAAGGAAAAGGACATTTGTAGTAAGTCCTCAGAAGAGCTTCAGCAGCACTTCAGATCCAGTTCCCACTGAGCATCAACTAACCATGAGCACTGGGCAGATGACTTCACCTCTGAACCCAGACCCCTATCTGTGTAAAAGGAATGGGAATATCAACTTGGCTATGTCCCTAGACTATGGCATTAAAATGGGGGGGACGTATAGGAAAGCAGTTAAAATAAATATGAGATTCTATTAGTCTCATTCTCATCTTGCCCAATCAGATAAGTTAACAACAAAAAAATACATATTGGCTTCAGTTTTCTTAAAATAACATGACACTCTGTTTTTTGAAAAAAAAAAAAAGTAAAAATAAGAAAAATTTTTTTTAAATCCCCAAATTCTTTTCATACATGTGACAAGAACTCATTGCGAAGAGCCAAGATCAACCTCCCGACCTCTATCATTCACAACTACACTCCCGAGGTGCTGCAGCCACTTCTTCTTTTAAAACTTTAATATTATTTTATTTACTTGTTTGAAAGAAAGACTGACACACAGAGACAGAAAGAGAAGTATCCAATTCGATCCCCAAAATATCCAGAACAGCAAGGGTTGGACAGAACCAAAGCGAGAAGTCAGGAACTCCAACCATGTGTCCTACAAAGGTGATAGGGGCCCAAGCACTAGGCTGTCCTCCACTGCCTTTCGAGGTCCATTGGGGATCAAAAGAGAAGTGGCCAGGATTCAAACTGGCGTTCATACAGGCACTCCCATGGGGGTGTCAGCTTCTCAGTGGTCTCCCTAACCTGCTCTGTGACAACACTGGTCCCACCGGCTCCCATTTTTCTATGCTGAAATTTTGCTGGATGTGTTCCAATTCAGTGCCATCACAGCTTCTACTGGCTGGGAATCTTGGAGGGCTGAAGTGAGCAAGACTATTTTCAAGATGCTGTGAGTTTTGTTTTATCTCAAGGAAGATTCATTCTACATTCGTGTTTAGTCTTTTCCTTCTTGCAGGCCCAGGATGCAGAGTCAATGCTTCCTCTTTCTTTCTCTCCCAGGATCTTCCTCCAAAAAACAAATCTGAATTTCAAATTTTTAAACCCCAGAAAGACATTAGTGCCCTCCAAAATAGCTCATGTTTATAGATCTGTTCCAGATCTGCAGAACACTGGCTCCTAACACCGATTCTGATTACCAACATTCATCCTGCTAATCCCTCCCCAGCCCTCTCCAGAAAAAGGGAAAATTGGCTAGAGGGAGGGAGAAGTTTTAGAGTATAGTGATAACATTTTATGTTGCTTTTTGGAGAAATTTTTATGGTCCAGAAAAAAACCTTCAATTCGCATCACATTTGTTTTTACTCTGTTTCACTCTGTTTAGCTGAAGTCACAGGACCCCAGAGAAGCTGAAACAAGTCATTGAATTCCTTATGAGGTAAATTCAGGCCCAGGCAGTCAAGGGTGTTGCCAATATCAGTCGCTTCCACATTCCAGCCAGCAGCAGCAGCTGGGCCCAACCTGGCCTGCACCTGCAATGAAACTGAAGGGGAGGGTGTGTGGGGATCACCCGGTCTTAGTGTGGATGGGAGATTTATGCCACAGACTCTTGGTGACACCAGTTGCACATACTGTGTTTCTTTTTATCCTCCTTTGCCTCAATTTCCCAGCTAATGCAGATCCTGGGAGTGAGGCAGTTAATAGCTCAAGTAGTTGTATCCCAGATACCCATTTGGGAAATTCAGGTCAAATTCCTGGCTCCTCGCTTTGTCCCAGTCCAGTTCAGGCTCTTACAAACATTTGGGAAGGGACACAGGGATAGAAGATCTCTATCTGTCTCCATTAATATCTCTGCCATTCAAATAAATAAGAGTTAATTTTTTTTTAAAAAGTTAAAGCATGATTTTAAGTATTAACTTAAGAAAATAACTTATGTAAGTTTTTATCCTTTTGTGCAAGTTCCTGTTTTAACTACTATGGCTAGATTGTCTCTAATTTAGTATATACTTGTAATATATTTGTTGTAAAGTATTCTTTTGGATCTATACGCCATAAGCTGTTCTTCACACTGCAGGCTATTTCCTACTTGACTAATAAATAGTTTGCAATGCACACTTTTGTTTGCATATCTTCACACACTTGCCTTAATATATTAAAATCATTTACTATACGTTTCCTCCTATAAATATTGACACATTCTAATTGTCAGATCTGATTTCAGAATTCATATTTTATAAAAGTGCTGATGTTATTTACTACATATTATAAAATATTTCCAATGAATTAGATTGGGAGGGTATAGAGTATATTAATATCTGTGAAGTAAATAGGCAATAAATAACCTCACAAAAAAT
This sequence comes from Ochotona curzoniae, assembly GCF_017591425.1. Lineage (NCBI taxonomy): Eukaryota > Metazoa > Chordata > Mammalia > Lagomorpha > Ochotonidae > Ochotona > Ochotona curzoniae. Next base: position 13,825,684 of record NW_024467121.1, on the reverse strand, counting down.
TTTGCTGCCAAACTAGTTTACATCAAAGAATAGTTTTTTTAAGCTGCAGAAATGAGATTAGGTATCTGACTAATTTATGTATCTAATTTCTAGTGAAGTTAAGCTTTGTAAGTTTTATTAGCCATTCATATAATTTTTCTTTTATTTTTACTGCTGTTTAAGAACTTCTCACATATTTGTCAAAAACTCTGTCACTTATTTACAATTGCATCTTTCTGTTTGTTAATGTTTGGCCTGTATAAGTGTTTGCGCAAAAGAGCATAGAAATGTAGCTCTTTGTAGAGTCTGTGGTATCCTATTCGAGTAGTCCATTCCACACAGTGCCCATCACCTAGATGAACCCCAGTGTAAATGCAGACTCTGGGTGATGATGGTGCACCTGCCTGGGTTCCTTATTACTTACATCTTCCTGGGTGAGGAGGAGGAAGGTTGGTCACAGTGTGTCCAGTGCTCACATGAACTGTTTGTACTTTGTGCTCATTTTACCATGAACCCATAACTTTTCTAAAAAAGTAGAATGTATTAAAATGAAACAAGACAAAAGCTAGACAATGCTCCTAAAACCATAGAACTTATGTTCAAGAAGGAAATATTTTTTCCAAAAGGAAATATTAAAAAAAATAATGGATCAGAACAGATTGCAACTTAGCAAGTGTTGTAAATACTATGAGGTACCATGGCGTAGTGCTTCTCAAGACTTTTGATGGGGCCTGGTGTGGTGGCCTAATGGCTAACGTCTTCACCTTAAATGCGCTGGGATCCAATGGGATCCCCTATGGGTGCCAGTTCTAGTCCTAGCAACACCACTTCCCATCCAGCTCCCTGCTTGAGGCCTGGGAAGGCAGTTGAGAATGACCCAAAGCCTTGGGACCCTGCACCCACATGGGAGACCCAGAAGAGGCTCCAGGCTGCTGGTTTCAGATTGGCTCAGTTCTGGCTGTTGTGACCACTTGGAGAATGTGTCAATGGATGGAGGATCTTCCCTCTCTCTGAATATCTACTCTGCAATAAAAGATAAATCTTAAAAAAAAAAACTTTAGAAAGACTAATATCTTTTTGACAATTTTCCTCTGTTGAGACTGGTATTTGGTGAAGCAGTTAAGCTGCTTCTTGGGATGCCTTGAGAAGTATTTAGAAGTACCTGGATCGGGCCCGGCACAACAGCGCAGCAGTTAAAGTCCTCGCCTTAAATGCGATCCCATATGGGCGCTGGTTCTAATCCCAGTGACCCTGCTTCCCATCCAGCTCCCTGCCTGTGGCCTGGGGAAGCAATCCAGGATGGCCCAAAGCCTTGGGACCCTGCACTCGCATGAGAGATCCAGAATAAGCTCCTGGTTTCGGATTCGCTCAGCTCCAGCCATTGCGGTCACTTGGGGAGTGAACCATCATGTGGAAGCTCTTCCTCTCTGTTTCTCCTCCTCTCTCTATATATATCTGACTTTGCAATAAGAATAAATAAATCTTAAAAAAAAAAAGAAGTACCTGGATTCCTACCTTTCATATGGGAGACTCCAACAGAGTTCTGAGTTTCTCACTTCTGTGTGTTTGAGGACCATGCATTGCAGCCATGTGGCAAGTAAATCAGTGGATGGAAGATACCCCCCCACAGACATTTTTTCAAATAAAATGAAAATATTTAAAAGAAAGCTTAACTTCACTATTTATCAGAGTTAGCAGTCTCTTCATTACTCTCATCTTTGAAAAGTCATTATTACAAGGCACTCTATGCATAATAGTTGTTATCTGAGATTAATCTGTAATAGATTTCTTATTAAAATGAGATAATTCAGTCTAGCTACATCCTATCCTGAAAGATGATGTAATTGAATTTACAAAATGCTGCAGAGTTCTCATAGGAGAATTTGGTGGTCTTGTAAGATTAGTCTTAATATGTTTCAAGCCATGTCTCTGATCACGAAACAGTCTTAATGGCTTACTCAAAATTCACACAGTAAAACAGATGCTGGACATCTACAAGAGATGCCCTCCATCACCAAAAACTTCCTTTTCAATCACTTTTTTTCTTCAGCAAAGTTGAGTTTTACATCCTTCCACATTTTTTGCAAGGGGTGCATGTAGAAGAGATCCCTTTGGAATATGAGTAACTGACGGTTATATGAATAACTGTTCACTTCCTATCAGAACACCACATCTGAGATGGCTCTACTACTCAAAATTTTGCACTAGTCACCTGCATGAAGTCTGAGTGAATCCAGGTTCTGGTATCTGAGATTTTAATCAATGTTTCTGTATATGTAGTGATAATGCTCTATGCAAGAGCACATGCAACCATTTTTTTCATATCCAGTTTCTCACTAAGAGTAAGTGGAAAGATAGCTGCTAAGGCGCCAGGACACCTGGCTCCTGATATCACTCCTGTCGTGCATGAGATAAGTAGCTTTGAGCACTTGCCCTAAGTTTTCTGAATCTCAATTCCCAATTTCCTCATCTGTTATATGAGAAGGCAGGCCACTTGACCACTAAGAACCCTTTCACCTTTCAAAATTCAAAGGGGTAAAAAGGTAAAATAGACCTTTTGATTTCTTTTTCACCTTGTTATAACTGATGCATCCATTTACTTGTTCTGGGGCATTTATTGTGAGCACATTTTGTGCTAATTCCTGTGCTGCTTGGAAAAGAAAGATTCCACCAATCCACTGTCTTCTCTTCTTGGAGGCTGGGAAGGATAGAGTGCAACAGACTGGAAAGAGTGGTAAGAGATAGTGAGGATTGGATGGGAGGCAATATTGTTGGCACCACCATCCACTCACCTAGAACAGTTTCTTGACTTCAGCATGATTAGTGTATTTGTTGTGGGTGTCTGGACCTGCTTGCTGTAAGTAGTCTAGCCGGATTTTTTTGGCCTCCACACATTGGACATTGATAACACCTGTTCCACATACTTTAGATGTGTGCTCCTGTCCCCCAGTGTGCCCTAGCTGAGAGACACGCTGAGTGAGAACTACCTCTGTGCCAGGGACTGTGATAGATGCTGGACAAAGACAGCTTGTGCCTGTGGAGTTGATTCTGGATCCGTTTCTCTGACTTAAATCCACATCAGAGCCCATAGGAGACCTTGTCAAAGCTGGGTTGCTGAGCCATGCCCCACAATTCCCCACTCGCAGGGCTGAATCAGGACAATTTAAAATTTTGGAATAATTGCTTAATGATCCTGATAGTGCTGGTCCTCCAGGAGTACTCCTTGAGAAATGCTAAGTGTTGGGCTCCCTGCTGCAGGGAGGTGGTGCTCACTAAAGTGGAAGAGGCTGGGAATACAGAAGCTCTCTTCTCACACAATAAAATGAATGCATAGTGTTTACATTCCAAAATCATGTCCCCAAATGAATTGTTAAACCCATCATCAATCTGGATGTCTCAGAAAGATAAGCAAGTAGAGAACTTCAAAAACTAAAGCAGTAGCAATGGATCCTTAGTTTTATGTGTTAATTTTGACTTCCTTCTGAATTGACAGTTAATGATTAGTGAATGGATTGATCTAAGGAAATATCTATTACCTGTTGTTATGGTTCCTTTCAATTCTAAACTCCAAACAACTGCAAATTAGCTTTTGTAATCAATTCATTTACGAATCAGGGACATTTTTGTGTGTAGCAACAAGATATGAGCAATTCAGAGTCCTTAACACAGCATCTTCCCAGGTTGACCCCAGATCTGCTCTTGCTTTCCCATCTACCTCCTTCCTGCTTCCACCTGTGTGTTTGTAGTATCCTTGTGTGATGGCAATAACCCAGCCCACTGTTGCCTGTCCTAGATGGTACGTAGGGGATTCTGTATTTTGTAAAACTGCTAGTTTATCTAGTGACAGAACACAGCTATTTCCTTTTGCTGTGGTGACACTACCAAATATTATATTTTCTGTGAAAAGTGTGAAACACCCATGTGAAGGAAGTGGGGTGGGGTGTGGTCTTACAGTAGCACCATGAAAATAGGAGTGTTTTTGCTTTTGTTACACTCGAGAGTGATGGTTTGCTTTGTCATTCTTTGTTCAGTTTCCAATATCAGATTCACATTACTTAGCCATGTTACTCTCTCCATGGAATGAGAGAGCAGAAAAGTGGACCTCCCCCCTCCACTCCAGGTTCTCAAATCCTCCTTTTCTAATACCATCAAGGCTGGAAAGAGCTACCATACATCGAGTGGCCATGACTTATTAAAAATAAGAATCTGTTGCATTCACAAGTGTAGGATTCACAATTGTTTATTGTATCATGACAATGAATCAATCAGGCAGTCTATCAATATCAGTGCTGTTAGACATGTCTGGGCCATGTTATAGAGCAAATTGCCATCTATGTCCTCATAAGGAAAATTTCTGAAGATATTTTAGAAAAGCCTATGATAATCTTTTCCATAAAACCATGATAAACATTTTCCACGGGTTAATTCACTTAATTCTCAGGACATAGATCCCCTATGAAGTGAGTCTGTTTCTTATTTTGTTGATAGCAAAATGTAGTCACAAAGAGGTTAAGTCATTTGTCTAAGACCAAACTTTTGCTAAACTATGGGGATGGCTCCTCTGTGTATTAGTTCATTCTTGTATTCCTATGCCTTTTTTTATACAGAAAATTCAAAATATGATGGAACTACATGTCCCAGGACTACATATTCTCCTTCCAACCAAAGTAGCCTTTACTGACCTGTAGTTGACGTACCTGATTTGAATAATGTGCTTTTCCTCAGCGAGCTCCTAAGCAGTAAGAACAGGAGTTACACCGATTGATCTAAAGGTTACCAAGCACCCAATGTCTCCATTAGAGCTTCTGGATTACAAGAGGGCAGAGCTACAGAGAAGACTGTCTTTGCAGAATACATTTTGACACAAGGAACAGAGGCCATATCCACTTTATAGGATGAAGTTAGACTTTGGTCACAGAAATCCTCATCACCCTATTGCGCCACATTGAGAGGCATAACTGGAAAAGCAATGGAGGTGAGATCACATGTACTGATGACACTCTGACAGCCCTACCCGAATACGCAGTGGTGACCTCTATCCAGTTCAAAAGAAAACCTACAAACCAAGAAATTTTCAATTCTTTATGACCCATGGGATAGAAAGAAATACTAATAAACAGAAAAATCACATTGGTTAGTGCTTAAGGTAATAAGTAGCAATTGATAGAGCAGATAGAGATAGGCTAGAGTGATATCTTCCTCCCTGATCTAACCTTCAAAGACATTTTCTAACAAGCAGCTATTGATTAGTTTGGGTGGAGACACTTAGCAACCAGAGCTGTAGTCTGGGTTCTGTCACTTAGCAGCCCTGCAAAACCCTTGACACAGTTGTTCCAATAAACAACCTCTCCTACACCTCCTCACCCACTTTTCCTGTCTCCCTTCTTCTTCACATTGGTAGCAATAGTATCAGCAGAAGGGGAGGGGGGAAATATTAATATCTAAAACCAGATGCAGACCCCATAAGGGGTTACCTTTAGCTTAGTGTGCCTGCTAAGACCTCAGCTATGACTGAACCCAAATGACAGCATGGATCAGAGAGGAGCCATTCAGCTCAGCACAGCTCAGCACAGCTCAACACTGAATTGGGGCAAATGAATGGTGATCGAATTCTGGAATCATCTGTTACATTGCACAAGATAACTGGAACAGGAGCAAAGTTAAGAGCTGTTATCTCCATAGAACACAAAATAGAAATGTAAATTCACAGATTCATGTTTGGCTAAATATATAAAGTCTTACAAGGAAGTAACCAGTTATAGCATTTTTATTTGTATTATGATGAAGAGTGTGGGGAGCCATTTAAATCAGGTTAGGGAGCAGAAAAGATATTTTTGAATGAATCAGTACATAAGTGGATCCTTGAAGTATGAACAAAAGATTTTGAAAGATGGCAGTCATACATGGGTAGAGATGGATAGAGCATTGCAAACCGAAGAAATGGCATAAACAAAGCAAAGGATAAATGGTCAGGGCATATTCAGCAAACTAAGACCAAATAGGCTGAGAAACCTAGTGAGAATTTATGTGGTGTGGGAGGGAAAGGTGAAACTCATACATGGAAGCTTTGAAATAGCAATTGAAAAGTTGCAAATTAATTCAATTGAGACCAGAGCGGTTTTCTGAAGAATCAATGCAATTTAATCAAGTAAGCATGAGTAAGACAATCTATTCATGCTACACATTGAAACCAGTGCCAGAATGTTGCTAATGTGGTCCATATGCTGTATTTCTAGATAGTTTGACTTTGATACTGTTGTTGGGATGTTCTGGCTATAGGAGTGGGGGACTTGCTAATGTTTACAAATCATGAAGACCTGTTTGGTTCTCCAGTAAAATTTCCTGTGTTACTAGTTCTAATAATTGAATGTTAAGCTTATGCTTTTCTGTCATTGTGTATTGTAGAGGTTCTTTTAAATTATTTTTAAATTGCTTATTATTGTAATTTACTTTTGAGACTAATATTTAACCTTTCTTTTTTTATTTCTATAGTGTATGGAAGTCTGATCAGTAAGTGAACCACTACCTAATTATGTGTGTTTTTATTGGTTACCAATTTTATTCTGTCCAATTCACAAGGAAGCCTATTTTTTTTATTATTGATTGCCTACCCTAGGGAAACTTTTTAGCTCATATGGAAATATAAAAGCTTATAGATTAAGCATAACTTAGTTTGATAAGCATTTTCTGAGCTGTTGGTTACTTTTTCCCTAAGACCAACATTTACTATCTTGAAAATGCAGATTTTCTATGTATTTGTGCTGATCGCATTTCAGTGTGTTCATTCCATTGAAGCAAAGAAAAGGCTTAGCAAGGACTTCGGGATGAGTTTTCCATTTTGTGCACACACTGTAGAACATTCAGTGAGATCACATCTGGAAGAAGAACCATGGAGAAGTCACATTAATTGGACACAATCTGTCACTAGAAGGAGCTTATTTCTTCCATTTCCTTAGAAAGCTGCTGAACTCTGTGTTCTCCTTTTTCATGTTATTCCTCTTTAGCACCGTTTCACCTCAAATTTGGCTAAACAGGGGCAGCTGGATGCCACTGAATGGTTTTGTTCTCCTCCCAAGTTTACTGTTGATTAAACTTCATTCTCTCTTCTGCGTGATTGAGATTTGGCACAAGCAATAACATTGTTGTTTGACTCCTGTAAGGCTGTCCCCCATCACTGAAACATCCCAAATAAATTACAGCAATACAAATTCTCTCCAGAAATTTTTTTTAAAAATAAGGATCGTACTTCTTACTTCAGTTGCTTCAGAGAAAGAGAATTTTCTATATTTTTTCCACCCGATGAGAGTATATAGCACTTCTGTTTCTTTCTGTATCTGTGCAGTTTGTCTCCAACACACTGAAAACTGTGGAAGGTTCATCAGCCTGCATCAATAGGTGAATCAGTGCCCAATGAGTTAAGAGGACAGAATTCTCAGTTCAGTGCAGAATGTGTGATCTTAAGCACACCACTGAGCAAGTATAGTTGATTGTAGACCTATGTCTCAATGGTTTGCCAAACACAAATGAGATCACACTTTAAGGTGAAAACAGTGAAGTTGTAAGAGTAAAGACCCTCTGTAAACTTAGAATACTTACAGATGGTATTTTACAGTTGAATACCAAAAGCCTGAAAGATTGGATGGGCAACCTCATGACCATTATGATAGGTGCCAGTATTGAGAAGGCTACATGGAGAAAGCAGAGTGCATTGAACAAGAGGTATTTGTAGCATTTTATGGCAGCTCAGGAGCAGAAGGCAGAGGAAGCTCATGCAGTTCAATCAACACATGCCTCTAAAACACTGTTTCTACTCTCCTCTTGCCATTTTTCAGTATATATCAAAAATGTTTAGAAAGTCCATTAAAAATCCATGAGTTCTAATAACAATAATAACAAAAACTAACATGTATGGAAAGTTTATTGTGTGCCAGCCCCATTTTAAGCATCTTCTTTGCATTTGCCCCTGTAATTCTAATAGCCCTTTGAGACAAATTGCTGTATTAGCAGCAATTTCCAAGAGAGAAAAATAGGCTTACGAAGATTAAATCACTCTAGCAGTTGAACTTGTGAGGACATTGATCTTCTGCCTGTAACAGGTGCTGGGATGTCTGCTTTGGTGTTGACTTCCTCTGTAACTGTCTGCCAGTTAATTTAGCCATTGTATACCCTGGCAGGTAAAACAAATGCATCAGATGAAGAGGTCATGTGGAAGGGTGCGTTTGGAAATTAGCTCCTTTCCAAAATGGACTGAACATTTATCACTTATCAGAGCAGGCAGTTAGCTCTGAAGACATAAAGATGATTAAGATGTGATTGCTGCTTTTAGAATGTATCGTCTTGTTAAGGAAGACAGACAGGAATGAATAAGTCCAATAAAGCATTCAAGGGAAATTCAGCCAGGTGGGCACCAGTGCTCTATCTCCTTTCTTCCCCCAACTTGGAAACTGACTGGTCATAGGATTGTGGAAATCCTTTATCTTTCTTGGCAACTAGGGCACTCCAATCACAAACAACAAAGCAAATATATTTTTGCAAACTATATTGCAGATGAGTCCAGGGAGACTTCTTTTTTTTTTATTTTTTTTTTAATTGGAAAAGCGGATATACAGAGAGGAGAGACAGAGAGGAAGATCTTCCGTCCCATGATTCACTCCCCAAGTGAGCGCAACGGGTCGATACTATGCCGATCCAAAGCCAGGAGCCTCTTCCGGGTCTCCCACGCGGGTGCAGGTTCCCAAAGCTTTGGGCCGTCCTCGACTGCTTTCCCAGGCCACAAGCAGGGAGCTGGAAGGGAAGCGGGGCTGCCGGGATTAGAACCGGCGCCCATATGGGATCCCGGGCGTGCAAGGCTAGGATCTTTAACCACTTGCGCCACCGCGCCGGGCCCCAGGGAGACTTCTTATACTTGGAGTCCAGTCTCTCTTCAGAATCTATGAGGCATCTCAAGAATTAAGAGTTTTCCTGATGGGTTCATCTATATCCCCCCAAATGGGAGGACTGCAAGCTGGAGACACATGCTGAGAGCAGTAGCCACATCCCACTCTGACTTTGCAAATGCCAGGGTTGCTAATTATGACAGGTGCTGTCTCACTATGTACCTGGCGAGTTCACCCTGGAAGGCTGAGTAAACCTTCCCACCCAGGATGTGTTGTTGGGAAGGCAGTGAAAGTGGAAAGTGGGAAAGAAGCAAGGCTTCAAAGAGAGGATAGAATAAGCAGGAGCTTGAAATATGGATGAGGTAGAAGAAGATGGAATGAATTGAAAGATATTCTCAGGAGAGTACAGCTTTACTAAGAGCCTAGAGCTGTGCAACACCATGGCAAGTCGAAGAAACAATGACAGATTTGCAAGATCCTAGGAAAAATCATTCAACTGGAGGTAGAGATGCAGTCAGGAATGAAAAGTGCCTAGGGTTGGACACAGAGAGAGTGAGACAAAATTGAACTCAGGTAAACCTGAAAGAGGGACAAGAACTACAGCAAGCTGATTGTAAGGCAGGTGTAAAGGGAAAGGAGAAGGATGAAAGCTGAAACAGAGGGCTAGGTAGGAGCATGGCTCTAATCATTGAACTGGTAAAATAAATGGAGGAGCAAATTTCAAAGGAAGCTCATAAGGAGTACCCTTGGAGAGTTAAAGATGTAATTTTGTTGCTTGGATGACAGATCTATGTAGGGACCTGACCTCTCTACTCTATTAGGATTAGGTGGCCAGTCAGTCTTCCTGTGCAATTGTTTCTCTTAGAGAAGTGTTAGACTACAGTGCAAAGGGGGTAATGATGTGCCTGACATGTTCATCCCATGAAGGACAGTCTCACAAGCTTAGCCTGTGGCATGTAACACACAAGGAACTCCCTCTTCTATTTCAGCACCCAGGAAAATTTTCCTTTTCCCTACCATCAGTTCTGAGCACCAAAAGGCAGCCCTCAAAAATTCTTCATTAATTTCATCCATGTGTGCTTAGTATACATTCTATTCACTCTTAATATACACATGTGTGTATATTTATCTATCTATACAGATGTCAATTCTATCTTCTATGTACCAAATCTGATTACAGTGATCAGACCTTCAGAAAAAGGAACACCCATTTGACTATCACATAGATAGCCAACATACACATGGGTTAACAACCAAAATGAGCATGCATGTGAATATAGTGAAATGGCAAGTGAATCTGCACTGCTTGTTAAGTAAGGAATCACTGATGTCCAAGCAAGATCTCTGTGAGAAGAAAGGGTTTCATTCAACGCCTTCAAATTGTAATAGAAACCTTGTCCCCCTTGAGAAATTCTGCCTGTTCCTAAGACACAATTTCCCAGATATGTGTAAAGCTGCTGCTTGCTACCTGAAAATAGCACAAGTCAATCAAGGTCAGAGTGGTTGTAACTCAGGCTCTGTGAAACAACATCCACTGCAGATTGAAATCAGAATCTACTGCTTACCTTAACTTATGTTGTATGAAACATGAACAAGCTCAGTATGTGTACTCCTCTAAATGAGATTCTTTTGTGAATTTTCCTGAGATTGGTCTGAAAGACCCAAGCACTGCAGGAATGAATAGGCTGTCTCCAGAGGACTTCCAGCTGTTAGCCCAGCTCCTGTCCAAGGATTCCAAATGCAGAGCGGAAAAGGGTCCCTAAACACAAATCCGTTAGACATCTTGCTGCTAACTATGTGATACATGCAGAATGTTTCCAGAGATAAAGAATAGCCAACAAATCATGATGTTGACAGCTACTTTAGTTTATCTTTAGGTGAATTTTCCATATTGTACAGGAAATTAGGGCTTTCTCTCTCTGTCTCATATATACATAAAGAAGAAGAAAAATGAAGGGAGAGATATTCCATCTGCTGATTGACTCCCCACAGAGCTCCACAACCAGGGCTGATGCAAGCTAAAGCCAGAAGCCCTGCGCTTCATTTGAGTTTCTCCACTTGGCTCACCTTCTGCTATCTTACCAGGTGCATTGGCAGGGAGCTGGATCAGAAGTGAAGAATCCAAAACTTGAACCATTGCACTGACATGGGGTGTTGGCTTTCCAGGTAGCAGCTTACCAAATTGTGTAATAATTCCAGCCTCATGACAAGTTCCATCAGCTTTCTCAACATCTATGAAATGAACAGCACTTCTCTAAAGCCCCTTATTTGTGGCTTAAAAATGGCCAAAATTCACCAGCCATTTAGAGGATGGGAAATATGACTGTAGCAGATTGGCTATTATAAGCACAAAACTTATAACATATCATTGATTCTTACTTCTAAGTTCCTGTTACTCTCTATAAGTTTCTTCCTTAATTTAGAGGAAGAAATGAAGCTAAAGCTTTGTTCATGTTCTTGACTTTCTTAAGAAAGCTGGGGGAAATGCATGTGGACAAGACAGTTCAAGAGTAGGAAGCAAGGAAATAGCTTCATAATGAGCAGAAGATGATAGTTTTAGATTAATGGGAGTTCATGGAAAAGTCGCTAAAGAAAGGAGAGTTGTTATGATAAGGTGACTAGACAGAGCAAACAAAGATGCAATCGCAGATGAAGTATCAGACTAGAATCCTGGGACATGTAAGGAATGCTATTGATTGCTTACACTTAAATGTCTAAGAAAATATGATTCTGGGGGAGAATCAAGATGGTGGAATAGGGTAAGGACACATTTAAACGGACGGAGAAAAGCAGAGAGGACACATTCCAGGAAATAGGAAAGGACAGAACAATGGCAGAGGGGTACCTGGAGTCTGACAGACACAGGAAAGCAGTGAAAACAACGGTGTGGTGTTGCAGTCACTGATATTCCAGTGGCATTCAGCAAACAGTGATCTGAACTCCACCAAAAGCCAGAACTCCACCAGCAACCAGGTGGGAAGGGACTTTCACTGGGAGCTTGGGAGGTGAACCCAGACGAAGAATGGTCCATCCTGCTCGTCTGTTTGATTTGATCAGGAGCAGAGACAGAGCAACAGATCCCAGATGGGCAGTGCGAGAACAGAGTGATTTTCACAGCCTAGTAAGTCCCCTAGAGCTGAGTTGGGTGCCAATTTGCCTAAGGAGGCAAAGGTAAGGGAAAGGACGGAGCATATGCTGAGCTGGGAGTGAACTCATTTCTGACTCAATGAACTGCAGCAATGTGGTGTTTTACAGGTTCCACCCAAGACAGGTCTGGGTAGCCCTCAGACCTGACGGCCAGCAGATCAAGAACTCTAATAAGGGCACATCAGATTCCATTTTGTACACTGTGGCAAAAGCTTTAGGACTGCAGGGGACAACAGTGAACTGCGCATGTGCTGAGCTCATGAGAACTCACTGAGTTCCATGGATTGCACTGGTCCCACAAGAAAATAACACCGACTGTGGCATCGTACAGATCAAAATGGGTCCATGTGGCACCCAGAGCTAACATCCAACAGGTTCTGGCAAGATCAGCGCCACCAACAACCTAGCTATATAGGACACCGGGTGTCTTCCTAATCCTGTGACCTGCTCCAACCAGAAGTGGGAGAAAGGTTGTACAGACAACTGTGCAGCATCAGCATGGTATCACAGGAGTTGGAGACAGGTGATCCAGGAGTTGGGGCTACAGAGACTATGGTGGAAATCTAACATAAGAACCCAGACCTGGAACTTGCTTGAGGTTGTGGCACAAGTGGCTCCAAGCAAAGAGTTGTGTACCAACTGCAATAAGTAAAATCGCATTGTAGACCTGTGGGTGACACATCTTAGAAACCTGCCCCAAGGAGAAGACTGCTAACCAGAAGAAAATGACCAAGAGCAAAAGAAGACACAAAGGCAAAATGAATATTACTGAAAACTCCCCTGCAAAGGAGCAAATCCCTATGCCAACCTCAGAGTTAACTGAGGATGACATCGAGAAAACAGGGGACACAGAATTCAGAAAACTTATTTTAAAGCTTCTGATCAACAATGAGAACCACATACAAGAGTTCAAAGAATTTAAGGAATATTTTACACAAGCAATAGCAGAAATAAAGCAAATCAGGGTTGATATATCAGAAATTAAGACCACAGCAGAGCAAATTAAAAGTACAGTGAAGAATCTCCAAAATAGAATGAAGCAAGCAGAAGAAAGAATCTAAGAGCTGGAAGATATCCCTGTCACCAGGGGGAAGCAAACAAAAAGCTGGAAGCAGAGCTGGATCAGGCCAAAAAAAAGTATTCAAGAATTGAAAAACACTATTAAGAGGCCCAATATAAGAGTTATGTGAGTCCCAGAAGGTGCAGAAAGAGAAGCTGGTTTTACAAATACATTTAATGAAATCACAAGGGAAAATTTCCCTAATCTACAGAAAGATTTGGGAAACAACATCCGGGAGGGGCATAGAACTCCCAACAGACTCGATGAAAAGCAGTCTTTACCTCAACACATGATAATCAAGCATTCTTCAATAAAACATAAGGAAAAGATTCTTAAATGTGCACGTGAAAAAAATCAACTGACATATTAAAGGAATGGCAATTAAACTCACAGGAGACCTCTCAGAGGAAACTCTACAGGCAAGAAGAGAATGTAGTGACATATTCCAGATTCTAAAAGAAAAAAATTGTCGGTCCAGGATAATATACCCCACAAAGTTTTCTTTTGTCTTTGAAAATGAAATAAAATTCTTCCAGAGTAAAGCAAAGTTAAAAGAATTTGCCTCTTCCACACCTGCCCTACAAATGATACTTGAAGATGTTCTCTTGACAGAAAAGAGGAATAGCACTCAACAAAACCAAAGGCAAATGGGAAGAACATCCCAGTAAAATGACAACAGAAGACTAAACCAATGAACAACTCATTCCTAAAATGACAGGAACAAAGAACCACACATAGATATTAACCATGAATGTAAATGATTTAAGCTCAATCAAACGTCATAGATTAGTAGACTAGATTTAAAAAAAACCCATCTATTTGTTGTCTAGAAGAGACACATTTCAGCAACAAAAATCAGCAGAAGCTATCTCATGGATTTTGATGATTTTGTTTTTGTTAGTTTCATTTCTTCCAAAGTTTCTTGTGATTAAATTATTCAATGATTCATAGATCATACAGTAGCATCATTTTCTCAAGAAGGTTCTTGATTTTCTTTTTCATTTTTTCAGCAACACATTAATCATTCAGTAGCATGTTATTTAACTTCTTGGTGTTGTTAATTTCTTTTTTCTTCCTGTTGTTGATTTTGTTTGTGGCTTTTCATTTAAGGGGATGTATAATAGCTGTGTAATGGAGATTGTCATATCTAGGAACATGTTATTTAACTTCATGGCATTGTGAATTTCTATTTTTCTTCCTATTGTTGATTTTGTATTGTGACTTTTCATTTATGGGAATGTACAGTAACTGTGAAATGGAGACTAACATACCCATATGTGAGGATACAATGTAGTATGTATCTCTACTTCCAGACAAAGATGAACTTACAATGAAACTGTTTACTGTATCTCAACAATAGGATGCTGAACTCTGCCATTGTCCATGCCTGCAATGATGGACATATGACTGTGTATGAAGAACTATACTTTAGTAATAATATAGGGGAGCTTGTGGGAGTGTAATTGGGGAGGGGATAAAGGAAATCCCAGAAGCTTATGGAATTGTATCATAAAATGATAATAATAATTTAAAAAAACAGAAAAAAGAAAACATAATTTTTTCATTTATGATAGATTTTGTTTGACCTTGACCAGTAAAGTGCTATTTTATAGGTTTTTAAATGGCTCATGACATTGAAAGGTCCGTGTGTGTGTGTGTGTGTGTGTGTGTGAAAGAGAGAACGAGATTGAAAAGAAAGTGATCCTTTTTGAAAGTATTTGAAGTAAGATCAGCTGTTCAATGCCTAAAGTTAATTCCGTTACACACAAAAATAGACCCTGTAAGAATTGTGTGGTGTCATATTTAACCAGTGTGACTAAAATAGACTCTGTTTATAAACTTATTTTCTGATGACTGTATCATATTTCCTGGGCACCTCCTTGAATAACAGGAGAAATAAATAGGTAATAGTTGCTTCACTATTAAGCCTACCTCCATTTTATTTATTGGCATTTAGTCATTACTTCAATGTCACAAATGAGGGTGAATAGAGACTTCCAGAAAGCCTCTTCCCTTGGCAAATCAGTCTGTGGTTTGAGTGAGTTCAGCAATATTTTGCATATGCAGAACTAAAAGCATTTCTTCTGGATAGCTGACCTATTTGAGGATATGGCTGTTGGCGATAAGACACTGGTTAAGTGGAGTTGGGGTAGCAAAAATAATACAACTCCTAGCCCCTAACCTGTGATTGTCTTTCATCATTTTCCAGGGAGCGACTATGTCACCATTTCTTCGAATTGGTTTGTCCAACTTTGACTGTGGAGCCTGCCAATCTTGTCAGAGTGAGGCCATTAGCCCTTACTGCGCTGTGTTGGTCAAAGAATATGTTGAATCAGGTAAGTGGAGCACTGGGGAGGGGGAGGAGGAGAAAGATCCTCCTGCAATCTGTGCATGAAGCAAGCACTTTGAGAATCTTGAGAGTCACTTAGATTAAGGTTGCATTGTCTTGGAATCATCTGTAAAGATTTCATGCTGTGCCTTTTACTAAGCATATATAAAAATTAATACAGAGTCTATAATTAGACATTAAAATGAAAAGTTCAGAAAACTCTCTTTATCCATTTATATGCTCCAGTTTGAGCGATGGAAAAATCATGCTTTGTCAATTTTGAGTATTCATAGGTAGTCATGGTGAGAGTGCAAAGTGAGTCAGTCAACAAGGATTCCATCTGTGGGTTTACAGGTTTCTATTAGAACAGCCCTATTATGCAGGGTATCTCCCCACTGCTTCCACTCACCTTGTTCGTTGCCTCTGCATGTGAATATTCTCATGGGGCAGGTATGAGGCCCAGTGATTCAAGTCCCACTTAATAGAACTGCATTCCATATCAGAGTGCTGCATTAATTCAGGTCCCAGTTCCAGTTCTCATCGCTCTCTCCAGCTAATGTGCTCTGGGAGATGCAACAGGTGATGGCTCCAGTGGCTGGGTTCCTGCCACCAGTGTGAAAGGCCTTGAGTTCCTGGCTCCTGGTTTCTGCCTGGCCCAGCTGAGGTTTTTCTGGACCTTTAGAAAATGTTTGGGATATCTCTATTTGTAAGCCTGTCTCTCTTGTGTGTTTCTCTCTCTCTCTCTCTCTCTCTCTCTCTCTCTCTCTCTCTCTCTCTCTCTCTCACACACACACACACACACACACACACACACACACACTACCTGTTTCCCTATGTAGCTTTCTTAGCTTAGCAGACTCCTCAAGACTTATGATTCCCACTGATGCAGGTTTCGGGTAAGTGCAAGGATCATCACAGCTCAGAAGGGCAAGAGATATTGATGGGGAGCCTGCTGGGAGGGTCCTGGGGTTGGAGCCCAGAAAAAAGAAAGCAAATAATATGGGGTAGTAGAGGTTGCGAGGCAAGTTCTCTTTGAACTGCTCCTCTCAAGGAGATGAAAGGCAATAACTGAAATATTCTAAGTAGAAATGATAAGTGCAGTGAAAAATATCCAGATAAGGTAAAGGGTAGACAGAAAGACTGGGGATGGAGATATGTGTGTTATTTCATACACAGCAGGCCATAAAAGGCCTCTAGGAGATTTGCATGTGCAGATGCAAGGGAAACGCAAGTCAGATGCTGAAAACCTCCAGTTGGATGTTTACTCCCCAGAATGCTGGGGTTCCAAATCACAGCATTCTAGCTTCCACCGTCCAGCAAAGACGCGTTCCTTCATGACTGATCCCCTCCTTGCAGACATGCTGAGTACATCAAAGCCTGAAAGTCTATCCAAATCTTCTTGATTCCCCTTCTTCCCAGAGTTCTCTCCTCTTTAGTTAAAAGTGAGGATGTCACTTCCTCCCAACCTAAAACCTTTCAAATGTCACAGACATCTTTGAAGTACAAAATGTCGGAGTGTTTCAAAGCCGCTTCTGACTTAATGGGTCTCCTGGATCCAGTCCTCTTTATAACCTCAGGACTCCCTGACATTTGCCTCCTGAGAGCCCGCTTTTTATTGCTCCTTTTTTCCTTGCCTTTGAACTCGGTCTCATGGGCCATGTGGATCAAGAGACCTTGTCAGAAAGGGAAGAAACTAAAAGAATAGGTATGGAGTCAGGGGATGGTTTGAATGGTTTGAATGGTTTTGTTTTGGTTTTGGTTTGGTTCAGGAGAGAAATCGCTGGCAACACTGTCATTCAAGTGTGACTCCCATAGGATTTAAACCTGTTTCAGTCCTCTGGCTGCGAGGCTACATTCTCCTTGGCGATTCTGCAGAACAAGGACAAACAGGCAACCAGCAGTCTGAGAGCCTTTATCAGATGGGATCCTGAGTTCTGATTCTCTTTTTGGGTGACATTGAACCTGGCTAAAGAAAATGTAAAAAGCTCCTTGTTTGCAGGAATTGCTCACCCTTTACCTAGATGTAGAGAATAAGATGAGAGGAAGGGAATTATTTTAGAGAAAGCTTCACATCTGTGGAAGGAAATTGTGGATGTGACCATGAATACCATCACTGGGTTCTGCAAAGCCCAATCTCTAGTTAATTTTCTTACTCAAGCCATCAAAATCTTCCCCTTCCTATTACACTCTTGATAGTATCATAGTTAGTGCTTCTGTTAACCTAGGTTACCTACAGGCTAAGCTTCAGCTTAGTGAACTTTATATGTAGCCCTAAAATAAATATTAATCAAACAAATGCTAAAGTCTTGTTCTATTACGGCCTTGTTCATAGAAGAAAAAGGGTCGACAGTAGTTACAGCAGCTTTGTATGCTCCTATTTAAGTGAATCTTGCCCTTCGGCTAAAGTTGCCATTTAAAGTGCTTATTATCACAAGAAAGAAGCAGTCAAATACAGATGAAGTTTGGCCTAATACCAGTTCAGTTGATCACATGACCCTACTCTTTTTAATTTTTAACTTTTTTTTTGAAAGTCAGAGTTACCGAGGGAATGAGAGACAGAGTGGGAGCTCTTCCATATGCTGGTTGAGTGCTCAAATGGCAGCAATACCTAGAATTGAGCCGATCTGAAGCCAGGAGCCAGGATCTTCCTCTGGGTCTCCCACGTGGATGCAGGGGCCCAAGGACTTGAGGCATCCTTCGTTGCTTTTCCAGGCCATAAACAGGGAGCTGGATAGAAAGTGGAGCAGCCAGGACACAAGCTGGTTCCCATATGAAATGCCAGTACCACAGATGGTGTCTTAGCCTGCTGTACCATAGCACTGGCCCCATGTCCAATTCTTTACAGATTCAAAAAGGAGAATCTTGAAAGCATAGAAATTTTTTTCAAAAAGTTTATTTGTTCAAGTGTTCATGTCCAAAATGAAGCAACCAATCATTGGAGAATAAAAGAAAAATCCAGTGCAAGTCAGATAATTGTTGCCTAAATTACATACTTTGAACATTTAATAGTCAGTACATTACTTTGCTTGGATATCTTGAAGCTGTCTCAACCTGTGGATATCATTTCTGTGTAGGTTATTTTTTCTCCCCTACAGAATTATTCATCCTACAAGGCAGACAGAAAAGATGCCATTACTGGATTAAATTATATTGCTTTTCCAGAGCTGACAGAAGCAGTAATGAGAATATGTCTTTTTGTTCTTAGAAAATGGACAAATGTATATCCAGAAGAAGCCAACTATGTACCCACCCTGGGATAGCACTTTTGACGCCCACATCAATAAAGGAAGAGTGATGCAGATCATTGTGAAGGGCAAAAATGTGGACCTCATATCCGAGACCACCGTAGAACTCTACTCACTGGCCGAGAGGTGCAGGAAGAACAACGGGAGAACAGAAATCTGGGTAAACGTCTGAGCTGCGAGCCTCATTTCAACACCTTAATTGATAGGCAGGATGATAGCTGGTAACTAACTCCAAATTTTCACCCACAAGGACTGGCCTGAGTAAACATCCTAACTGGTGGCAGTGATTGTTCATTAGGGATTTAGAACTGATTGACATTTTCAAATCTCTTTCACCCCTGTGAAAGGGGAAGAAGCTATACATTTGATCTGTTAAAGTAAGCTTGGAAATATTGCAAATCCCCCTTAATTTAGGAACCGAGCTGTCTATTTATCAAAGCATTGAAATATGAGAGGATAAAGCAAAGATTACTTAAAGTTTCATATCTTGTTTCCTTTCTGTTAACCTACACGTATTTTTGCAGTCATAATGATTTTACTTAGCTTAGATTGTACTAAGAAGTACATCATACATAACTCAGGTCAATAAAACAGATTTTTGAAAACCTAGGTTAAGTACCAAATGTGTAGAAATGCAAAGGGAAGACTAAACTATGAAAGCAGGTCTTTTTGGTTTTGGTTTTTGCTTTTTTAGATCTCTGGAACTTGAATTTTTTCCTCCTTTGAAATTTATTTTTAAACTGATTAACTTATTTGATGATACAGTTCCAAAGGCTTTGTGATATCCCCTCCCCAATTCCTTTCCTCCAACGAGTTCTGTATCTAGAGCAGCACAATCTACAATAGCAAAGGCATGGAAGAAAAAAAAAAAAAACATTTCAAGAGTGGATAAAGAAAGTGTGGCAAATCTACTCTATAGAATACTAATCAGCCATTAAAAAGAATGAAATTCTACCATTTGCAACAAAGTGGTCCCAACCAGAAGGCCATTATACTCAGTGAAATAAGCCCATCATAAAAGGACAAATATCATATGTTCTCTCTGATATAAGATTATCCATGTACAAAGTATAAAATGAATAGATATATAGGTAAACATGCATGTACATACAGTCATCTGGAGAGACTATTGCATTGAGATGTGAAGATACGATGCAGTATGCATCTCTGCTTCCAAATCAAAAATGAACTCCAAAGAAACTGCAAACTATATCCTGACAATATGATGCCAGACTCTGTCATTCTCCATGCCTACAATGTAATGATACACTTAAATAGCAGAATGATAGACTTAGGACTGTTTTTGAAAGATTAAACTGTTATAATAAATTAAGGGAAATTAATGAATATGATTTCTAACCTAGGCTTTGGTTAACTTGATTTTTGTCAGATTGTTCGCTTTCTTTGTACTCTTAGATCACTTCAACAGAAGCACATGTCAGCATTCAGATCCTCATTTAGACAACTACCCAATTTTTTACATTTTGAAGCTTTGGCGATTTTTTCAAGGTTATTTCCTAGTTTATTTTAATTTAACAGACATCTTAGGATTATTTTAATGTGTTTTTAAAATTTGTAATGGACTGTTTTTAATTGAAATATGAAATCAACAGGTTGTTTCGCCCCCGCTTGCATTAGAATCTGCTTTCTTAAAATTTGCTTTCCTATCCAAATTTTTTTTTCTCAGACTTACCTTTCGTCTCTATAGACACCATCCTGCTTCTAACCAGCAGTTTGAGATTTGCCTTTTGCTTTCCCTTTGCAACTGTGTGCATGATTGTGGCACACTCTTTTCTTGTAAGTAGGCTAGGATATTACTTTCTCAATGTAGTCTTTCTATTCACTGACTGGTTTGATTTCTGCCATCACCTCTGTTTCCTGAATTGTGATGATATTGTCACCTGATACTAATTTGGGCACTTCATTTGGGACAGACACCTTGGGAACAGGTGTCCTCTTCTTCCGGTTTTCCTTCACCTCTACAAATTATTCCATAAGCCAGAAAACAATGATGTGTATACTTGGCATTGAATGGCATTCCCCTCTGCAGGAATCTATATAAACTCATAGGAGAATGGATAGTTGGCCAAACAGTACAAGCTTACTGTGCAACAAAATTCTAGTAGTAGTGATGCTGTGACAAAGTTTGTTGCTATTTTGTCAGATTTGCAGATGTCTCCTAAGTTTCAGTGACTGGTACACAACCACACAACTGGGAAATAATTTTTGTTCAGTCCTGGGTTTATCAAGACATCTGTTGCTGCAAATGGCTTAAGTCATTTTTCTCCTCCTCCTCCTTCTTCTAACAGTCTAGTGTGGTCATTGAATGTATGAATAATCATCCTCAAATGTTCTTAGATGTGTTCTTTGTTCCCCTTCTGCATCATCTCTTAAATGCTGCTTTGTCCTGGTCCCTTCTGCTTAATCATGTTGAAATACATTTATTATCCCATCACAGACCAAACCACTGAACATTTCCTGAAGTAGTTCGCCAGTTTTCCAAGAAGGCAGTCTCTCTTTACAAAAGGAAAAGTCCACTCCCACTGAATACCCTGATTAGCTTAGAATGTGAGCATCCTACCTGGAAGGGAAGAGAGAGGTTCGTGAGCCCCTGGAAGCAGGATTCATCTTTCCTCCTGACGGAATACTTTCCCCATGGGAACTGATTCTAGTGTCAAATCTCTTATCCTGACTAAAATCAATGTCTGCTCTCATCACTAGTTTTCTTCACAGGCAAGAAAATCAAATAATATAATCTAAAACATTCTTTCCTACGTAAATTTTGATCTTTAAGTAACAATGAGGAACAGCTGAAGTGTTTTAACAGAAGAAAGGCTGTCTTCAAGAATTCTGAAGTAATCTGATGAGGAGTAAAGTATAGAGGCACAATAATTTTTCTCAATATTGGAAATCATCTTTTTTTCACTTGAAATCTTTTGCCATCACCAGAGAAATCAGTTAACATGTCATTGAACTCTGTTGGTTTCTCATCCTAACTGATACTGTTTTTCCTTCTCCCAATCAGCTGGAGCTGAAACCTCAAGGACGAATGCTAATGAATGCAAGATACTTCCTGGAAATGAGTGGCAAGTGACATTTCTTCTTTCTGATTGGGGTTGAGGAGGGTATGACCTTCTCTTCAGGTACAACTTCTTTTTATTTTAATTTTTATTTTTTGATGATGATTACATCATTAATCAGAGTGGGAAGGACCAAGGGTTAAGTAAAAGTGGGTGAAATCATTGTTTCCGAATATTCTGTTTCTCTTGTCTCTGGGCAAATTGGAGAGATAAGGAGGGAAGCCACGCCCAGACTCCCAAATGTCCCAGTACCCAGAGATGGGGAACCACCACCTGATATCAACCCAGGGTCTCGTTGTGGTGCATGTTCCAAAGGTTCTGGCCAAGTGGTTTGGATAATTCTGAAATGCTGTCAATTTCACCAACCCAAGGTTGTGGCAGTCCTCTCAATGTCCATTGGGAGACATAGTCAACCTCAAGTCAGCCTCTACCCAGATTTTTGCTGTCATCGTTTGGCTGGGGTAAATGTCCATTTTGTTGAGTTCTTCTCCTCTATGATGGTACCTAATGAGCGCCCATATTCTCCATTTGCATCAGGGTCTGAATCCACTGCTTCACCTTTTCCACTCATAGGCAGGCCCAAGGATGCACACTAGACAAACTGAGTCCCACCAGATCCCCTGCACCTTGGACTTACAAACCTAGCACCTACCTTGTGGGTGGGCCCTAGGACCTGGGCCAATGACCTGAGCCCCACCAGATCCCCCACCCCCAGGGCTCATAAACCCAGCACCCACTTACCCCAGGCTGACATGGCTTGCCTCACCTCAACATCAACTATTGTGTTGTGCAACCTGGCTCAGTCCAGCCTGCCCCCAGCTTCAGCTCTTGCTTGTGGATGCTGTAGTGTATCCCAGTCCAGCCAGATCCCTGTCCTGGCCCTAATGTGAAGTGGCTGATGTTGCAGCCCAGCCTGGCCACTCTGCACCCCATCTGAGTTCTCAGATCTGCCAGTGAATGTTTTGATCTGGCCCAGCCTGGTCTGTCCCCAGACCTGACCGACATCTATGCCAGTGGATACTGCAACCTGGTCTGATTTGGCCTATTCCTTGCCTTGGTTCTTGCACTCACCTGCAGGGACTGCATTCTGACAAAGGAGTTCCCCATGTTCATCTGTCAGGTCTCCTCCCAGTGTCAGATCTCTTGCACAACTGTGGGTCCTTGGCCCAGGCTGACTTTGTCTATCTCTTGTCCTAGCAGGAACAATGGCCTTGCTCAACCAGTCCACACCCATTTTGGTTCTTTACTGTTATATGTTGCAGCCCAGCCACACCTGGTCCAAGCCCAGACCAAGCCTTCATATGGTTCACCGGGAGTCAAGACTTAGCCCAGCCCTTTCTACACCCACTCTGGCTCTCATGAGTATCAGTGGAGTGTTGCCCAGTCTGCCACTCTACAGACCCACTCCTCATCCACACCAGGGGAAACTATAGCCATGTCCAGCCCAGACTCAGCAGGGGCTTCCCATGCGCTCCCCAGCCAGACGTGTTCCCATCCATAGCTCTTGAGCTTGCCAATGGAGATTGCAGTTCCACAGTGGTGAGCCCAAAAATACACCCCTATATTCTGTTACCAGACTAGTTTCTCTCACATGCTAGTTTTTGTCATGGCCCATGCTAACATTACCCATCCCCTGTTTCATCTTTCACTAATGGATACTATGATCTTTAGTGTGTGCCAGTGAGGGGTGCTCGGTAATGGCCGTTTCTTAACTACCCCAGCTCAGGTCTCCCACATGTGCTGGTACTTTGTCCTGACTCTTAAAGGGCCTCCTATTACCCCCTAAACTGGTCTCAGCTCCTCTTTTACCTATACATGCAATGGCTTTATCCATGGAAGTCCTTCAACAGTAATTCCTAGGCATAAGCCCTCAGGTCATCACTCATCCCCCCCCCCCCGCCAGTGCGATCCCCCAATTCCCCTGCTGATCCACATCCCCAAACACCCAGAACTCGCCCACGGGCTTCACCCAGCACCAGTAGCACCTGGGTTGCCGGCTAGGGGCAGGAAAGCTCTCTCCACCTGCCCAAATAGCTGCCCACCTCCGGGCGGGAGAGGCCTCCTTCAGGTGCAACTTCTTTTCTACTGCAATTGTGATAGAAAAGAATTAGGAGAAAAGGAAGAGGTAAGAATTTTCTTAACATCCCTAGAAGTACTCAGGCATGAATTGAAAATAAGTATCTGGGCCCAATGAGCATAAAACATTTAGAGCATTCACTTTTAACTTGCATGAATTCCTATGCTCAGTGCTTTTACAGTGTGTCTTTATTTTAATTATGAAATAGAATGTAAATGCAAAAGATTCTGTTGTAGGCACATATTTTCATGTATAAGTGATATGCTATAAGGTGCTCATACTATCAATATAATACAAAATGAATTTTAAAGCTGATATGTTCCCATGAAACAAGTGGCAAAATGTTATTGCTTACAGTTACATAGTTCAAAGCACTGTAAAAACTGCATTGCTGCAGAGTTTTAGTTTCACATCACACACAGATTTTGATCTCAGAACTAGAATTTACAGTATTTAGTGTCTGAATAGCCTATCAGTACAGTTCAAATGAATCAAGTACCACTACATATAGAATCTTAATTCTCAGAATGAATATGTGAAGTTAACTAGTGGTAAACTGATTTTATTTTTTTCTAAATTAGCATTATTATGTCCCTCATTCCAAATGCTTGGGAGCATAAAACTCCCCCCAAATTATTAGATTTTAGAATATCTGCATACACATAGTAAGATAATCCTTGGGCATGACAAACCCAAAATTCATTTATGTTTCATATGCACTGTAACATATAGCCCGAAGATACTTTTAAAAAATATTTTAAACATTTTGCACATGAATAAAAGTTTTATAGGATACAAATATCTACTTGTAGCGGTGTCTTATCACTTAGAAAAAGTTTGCGATTTCGGAACATTTCCTATTGAATAAAAGAGTAGCAAATGTGAGAATAGCCAGAGTGAATCCGTGGGCTCTGCGAAAAGCAGGCATATCAAGGATGAATGCTGGATGGTGCAAAGGCCAAGCAAGGGGTGTGTGTAGACTTGGACCATGGCATGAACCAATGAGAAGAGCACATTTTTCTCTTATTCAACTAATTTCATATTATTGGCTTTTATTATAAAGTACTTCTTGCCGTGGAGAAGAGATGAGAATTTGATACAGATGTGCTTTTATAGGAAATAATTAAAAGGAAGTATAAAAGATGATAAAGCAGCAATGAGATTTCACAGGAGAATTAATGGAACTTGTATACTTGTTACAAGTTCACTTTTGAAGTACTTTATAATTTTTAAAAGTGAAAGTTGAATGACTAGAAAACACGTTGAGAGATTCTTCTTCAGATAGCCAAATTTGAAAATGATGATAGGAGGGACAGAGGTGGGAGATATGGAAAGGAATTCATACCCAGGTAACTTTCAATATAGCACCGTGTCTCCCAAATCTCTTTTCAGAGAACACCATCCCAGAAGCAGATGGTTCAGCAATACCATCCATAGTTCACTCCATTTTTTTTTCTGACCATGCCCTGTGTTAACTTATGTGCAAGAATCATTTTTCCCTTTTTTCCCTCTGTTCTTCTCCCATCCCTTTCATCTTTAGAATTTGCCATCATCTTCTGATACCCCCGACACCTGTTTCACAACTTCTTGTGCTTTATCTCTCTCTAATAATTCAGTACTCATTGCTTACCCTCAACTCATCACTTACAAGATTCTCCACCTCAAGGGACCCAGCCTCATACCTTGCTATCTCCTATCTATTAATTCTGTCTTTCCTCTCACTGAAGAAGTACTAGTCTTCACCCTAATCCAATTTCACTTTCACTTCATGTGTTAGCTCATTCGTGTGATTAACTCCTTACCTACTTTGATCAAAATGCTAAGCCTTTGACATGTCCAGTTATCATGAATTGGTTCTTCAACCACAATACTGCAATCCCCTAGTGTTGCATTTTCTCTTCTCACTCCTCATAGCTTTCCTAGAAAAACAGCATTCAGCTGAGTCCCTTTTAATGGGTGCTGCCACATGATGTTTCTCTTTCAGACTCATGGATTTGGTCTCTTGGTAGGACTGTCCAACTACATTTTGTGTCAGTACTTCAAATTCTGTCAAATATAAATGACAAAATTTAAAGCATCCATATTACCCAATATTACTATTTTCACCAATAACCTGTTCCTTGTGTACTCACTATCTTGGTTATTTATAACTTCCTCCACAAAATCTGGAGGCAATTTTTAAGGCTCCCCTTTACCTCTCACATCAATCAAGACTTTGTGTCCACGGATCTAGTCAATGTTTCTCACTTTGTCTGCATACATCATGACTCTTATTCCATATCCCATTCATTCTACTAACTTGCCAGGGTGGACTATATTAAGCTGCTACTTGAACAGGAAAGCTGCCACTTTCCTCTACCTCTAATACAACCTTTCAGTGTTTGCAGTTTACCTACAGAAATCAAGCTTGTCTGGTGCTTGCCCATCTCTATAAAGCCCCTGGTCTGCCTCTCACTATTCTCACAAGAGTCAACCACATTTGATTCTCCCACTTTCTTTCTGAGGAGTCTCATCTCTGTATCCCTCTCGTCTCCTCTTCTCTTCCACTTCAAGAGAAAACCTTTGGTTTTATCCACTGAAATTTCCCCCGCATATTAATAAGAGTCATTTATTCTTCAAAACGACTCATCATCATCTCTACCTGTATCCACTTGTCAAGTTTTGCTTGCTTTCTCACCTCGCATCTGCTTCCACCTGCCTTAGCTTGTGTGGTTTGTCACCTCATAGTTCCAGGGCATCCTGTAAATACTTGTGTTGTTACAGTTGCCATTTTGATTGACTTTCCTTATGGATTCTCAGCTCCCTGCAGGACAGCAGTGTTTGAACCATGTCTTTTCCTATGTGTCCAAGTTGCAGGCTGAGCACATAGGAAATACTTGATGAATGTAGAATGGTCAAGTGGGATTCGGAGCTTTGATTTCCTGTAGATTTTCACACAGTGCTGATTGCAAAAATCCTCCTTCACTTTGGTTTCTGAAGTTATCCTGGTCTCACTGTTGGAGACTGATATTGGCCCAGTGTGATTGAGGGAGACTCCATCTTCTGCCTCTGCGCTGCCTCACACACTTCCTGTTTCATTTCTCCCCTTGTTGATCTCAAGCCTGCCATCTTCAGCAGCCTTTCTCCATCAGTACACTTCATTAACATTTTCCAGCTCCTCCTTCTCTCTTGGCCAAAAAAAAAAAAAAAAAAAAAAACCAAAAACTGAATGAAGCCATATTCCCCAGCATTGAAATATATCTCTCCTTTTGACCATTTTACCTCTATGAATTCTTTCCTTTTTTCTCCAAAACAACTGTTGAAAAAACAGTTTTTATAAACTGTTTCTTCACTCCTACAATTCTTATACGCTACAAATCTAAATTGTTTTGATAAAAATTTTGGAATATGTTTTCCAAGATTATGGACCCTCAAGGCAAGTTGCCAGTCTCTGAGCCTTCAGTTTCCTGGATACTGCCATATCATTTCATGCTGAAAAAGTCCCCATTCTTTCTGGCTTGTCTTATGTGACAGTATCCGAGTCTTCCTCTTCCTTTGTCAGCTGCTTTCCTTTGGTTTCTTCCATAAATTCTCTTCCCGCCTCTTAAAAAAATACAAGTAATCATATCTGAGTCTACTTTGAGTCTATATTTGACTCTATTTTGCACCACCTTTCAATGCCTGTCATAGTTAACGGTTCTTTGTATGTGTGTCACGTCTCCCTGACTTGCCTGTTAGCTGCTAAAGGGTTAGGAATGGCAGCTCCTATTTCCTCATAACACTCAGCATAGCAATTTACTCAGAGTTGCTGAGAAAACATTTGTGATCTGATTGACTGCAAACAAGTGATAAATTAGGCTGAATAAAAAAATTAGGAGCAAAGCAAACATAAAAACCAATAAGCTCATTCAAAGCAATAATATGAGAATAAGTTACTTTAGAAATAAACATTATTAATACCAAAATAATTTTTTAAATTCTATATCCATATATATTTACCGACTTCTAATAATGACTGGAATGTTTAGAGGATAAAGAAAATCACAGAAAGGAGCATTTCCTGATAAATTTTAATTTTCAGTAGGCTAGTATATACACTAGTATTTATCACCTGTCATTTATCTATTGCTTAGTTAAATCTTTTGAATATAAAGGTATAAATATTTCTTTCTTTTTATTATATCTAGACCAAAATAGAAATGAATCAAATGACCTAGTCTAACAATCATATGTAGTAAATAGATCTCTAATCATATAACAGCAGTACTAGCAGAGAATGACTAACTCAATAACCCTAAGGAAGGGGCAGTGTGCCTATCTAAGGGGTTTCCGAAGGAACTGCCCTAGAGATTACTGTAGGGGAGATTTCATTCCTAAAGCAGTTGGTGGGAACTAGAGATGTCTTCCTACAACATGTTTCCCTGTCTACCTAGTGTGGTTCCAGCCTCCCTACTAATAGGGATGGGAAACTAACATCCCCAGGCAGGGGCATTTGCCTCAGTGTATCTCGGGCCTTTGTTGCTGCTTAGCCAGAATGGAAGTAATTTAGGTTCAATAGTGTTCATTCTTTATGTTTGTGAAATATGATGGGTCTTTTATTCTTAACTAAACTACATTTTTTGTATTTGTGAAAATAAAGTTAATATAAAATGTAATCTAAAATTGTTAAATTGTGCAAGTATGATTCTACCAGTTGTAATAGTTCATTATTTTTATCTTAGTGTTTGTTATTTTGGTTGTCTTTGTTTTATTGTTTATAGTATTATTCTCTGTCATACACTGCCTAAACATGACTACCTTATCAGTTTGTGGTTTGGAGGATTCTGGGCTTCTGTCAGGGTATTCTCAGAATTTTGCTAAGTTAGAATCCTTCAAGTTTTTGCATAGGAATCTATGCAGAATAATTATGAATAGTTACTACCCAAAACACCTTCATCACTATCTGTGAACTCAGGGGACATAGAACAAGTGTGAATTTGGTGATTTGGGTTAGATGACTGGGTAATGCACAAGGATATATGGACATTAAACAAAACCTGCAGTATTTTATAGAAGTCAGTTTTCTGCCCGGTTCCACATTGATCACTATGATCTGTAGCTGGTACATCTGATCACTGTGACATCAAGAACCAGATTAAATCGAGCTTCTCAAAGATGTGTCTGCCCTCACAATTCTCCCAAGTTCAGTCTTCCGTGGCCAATGTAAAGTATCTGTACACTCAGAAATGCGGCTCCCACGTGGCTGTCCACTTTATTCTCTAGAATTACTCACAGAGAGGCAGTTGCCACTTCCTGCCTTTCCTGGCTTACTTACCATGAAAAAGGAGAGCTTAATAAATAATTTTTAAATTGTGATGTCTGATTCTTAAGAACTGAAAGAGGATAGCTCAGTCTATGAAAGAAGAGTGAGGGATTGACCTCATAATCCACATTCACATATATCCTGCGATATCTCTAATTAAGGAAAGAAGTGTTATTATAAAAGTCCTTTCCTAGCCATGGTTCCATTTTCTGTGATTTCAGTTCTACTCAGTTGCAGCAAAAAATATTAAAGTGAAACACTGTAGAAACTATTCATAAATTTTAAGTTATGCGTTGTGTTGAGTAGCAGAATGAATGATCATGCCATCTCTCTCTGTCCTACCCACATCATGTATTGGCCCTTTGTCCAGCACATCTGCTCCATAAATCCTACCCACCCATTAGCTCTTTTTAACTGCCTTGATTATCAGATCTACCATTGAAGTAATGCAGGATTCGTGTTCAAGTAATCTGTTTTTGACTTAATGACTCTAAAATACAGAGTAATAATGCAAAGGAAATGCTAAGGCATAAAATAGAAAAGGATAGATAACTCTGGTACTGTATGGGTACTTTGTTGAGATTTATGGAAAACAGAATTTTAAAACAGGAATTTTTTTAGCTTCAAATGTAGTTATGCTGTCGGGACCATTTGATAAAAGCAAACCAAATATGGATTTGATCTTATCTGTGATTTCCCACATCCACTGAGGATCCTGGGTTGTATTCCTCACAGATAAGAGTGGAATATTGTATTACACTTACCTTAATAAGTAGCTAGAATCAGATTAACATAGGTGCTCAGTGCCCACCCCCTTCTGTTCCTTACCTGACTACCACCTGACTCTCCCAGCTGTGACTGACATATTGCAAAACTTCGTCTTGTTCCCAATTCTCTTCCTACAGACACAAAGGACATGAGTGAATTTGAGACAGAAGGCTTCTTTGCTTTGCATCACCGCCGAGGAGCCATCAAACAGGCCAAAGTCCATCATGTCAAGTGCCACGAGTTCACTGCCACCTTCTTCCCTCAACCCACATTTTGCTCTGTCTGCCATGAGTTTGTGTGGTAATTTGGCATTTCATTCCAAATTTGGGGGTTTTTCTAATCCATTTGCTTAAACCACCAAGCCTAGTGTGCTCCAGAAGGGGGCAGGAGTGTTGCCTGAGTAAGTACTATGAGAGCTGACTGGACTGAGGAGATGTAAAATGATCTTAATCCAAGATTCATATAGTGTGGGTCCTGTAGAGCAAGGTCCTTTGGGGCAAAAGGCATAAAGGACCTTAGTTTCTAACCACACAAAAGGGTACTGGTGATGAAGAGGAGCTTCATCATGTAGGCATAGTTGATTTTTGTGGCCAAGGCTTCTGTCACCTCAGTAGCCCAGCTGTGCTGGTGCTCCTGTTTCCAACAGGCAGTAGCTTCCATTGAAACTAGTGGTTTAAAATGCCGATGAGGCTCTTGGGTGTCTTTACAACCTCAGACACTTAGTTGAAGACTCAGTAACCACATAGCAACAGACATGCTAGAGTGAAGACTTGAAATGACTCCTGTTTCTGATGTTCAGCTTCCTGGACTATCAAGGGATGTTCTTTCCTTTGGGTATTGCAGGATCTGTGACTGCACCACTCTGACTTCACCAAGATAAACAAAAGTCAAACAAACTTTTGATGTATATTCATCATCCAATTTTTATCTGATTAATTGAACCTACTTCCTTTTCAATAACAAGTATTACTCAAAAATTGTTCTTAAACTTGAGACTTTGTTGGTTGAAAAGATTCAGAGGCACTTGGAGAAAGGAAATGAAATGTGTTATAGATGTCTTTGTTCACCAGGTATGAGATTGTTCATCTAAGCGAGACAATGATGTAGTTTTTTTCTTTAATTAAAAGTCAGATTTACACAGAGAAAGACAGAGAGAGAAAGATGCTCTGTCCACTGGTTCATGCCCCAAGTGGTCGCAACAGTCAGAGCTGAGCTAATCTGAAGCCAGGAGTAGATGCTTCTTTCTAGTCTCCCACATGGGAGCAGGGTCCCAAGGTTATGGGCCATCCTCGACTGCATTCCCAAGCCACAGGCAGGGAACTGGAAGGAAAGTGGAGCAGCCGTGATACAAATTGGCACCCATATGGGATCCCAGAGCATGCAATACAAAGAGGACTTTAGCCACTAGGCTACCATGCTGGGTCCAACAATTATGTTTTAAGTGGAACACAAGGACATTTCATGCTAGGAATTTGGGGTGATTATCTTGTCTCGAATTTTAAACTCTATATGTTGCTAGGAAAATACAAAAGCAATAAAGAAACCAATTTATCCAATTTATTCTTAAAGATACCTAGTTTGTTTATCAGACTTTTATCAAAGCAGCTTGAAATAAAAGACACACTATCAATTTAATACTCACTGCAAGTGATCCATCAGAACTGATGGTACTCTGTGAGCTCAGGACTCTGTGAGATCTCATTCTTCTTGAAATGGTTTTTATGTGGATGTTGATGTGAATATCTAAATAAATCAGTCATGTGCTTTATTGCAGGGGTCTGAACAAGCAGGGCTACCAGTGTCGACGTAAGTAAAAAGGATTTCCATTTTGTTGTCATCATCTTTTTAATCTAATTGCTCTTAGTTGCTGAAAGTTTGAAGTTACAACTATGTCTTTCCAGAATGTAATGCAGCAATTCACAAGAAGTGTATTGATAAAGTTATAGCCAAATGCACAGGATCAGCTATCAATAGCCGAGAAACTATGGTATGTATTTGATTTTTTTCTCTGTCTCACAAAGGTTTTATCCTGACATTACATTTGATAGTCTAATCCTTTTTTAAAAATGTCTGAGCTGCATGTAACTTAAGTAGAAAGCCCATTCTCTGTGGTGTTGTAGAAGAATATAGGGGGTTAAATGAAGATGAAACCAGAGGGCCAACACTGGTACACAGCAGATTAAACCACCACCTGTGATGCCACCATTGATTATGAGTACCCATTGAGTACCAGCATCTGCAATTTTGGTGGAGCTCCCTGCTGATACATCTAGGAAAGTGGCAACTAATAGCCCAAGTGCTTGGGCTCTTCCACCCATGTGGGAGACCCAGATATAATTCTAGGCTTTGGGCTTCGGTCTGGCCCAGCCATTGCTATTATGATCATTTGGAGAATGAACCAGCAAATGAAGAGTGCTCTCGGTTTCCCCTCTCTCTCTATCCTCCTCCTCTCTCTGTACGATATTGCCTTTCAAAAAAGTGAAGCTTTTTTAGAAAGGAAGAAAGTGAAATCAGAGGACACTGAAGGTGAGAATAGAGGATTAGAAGGGCACTGTTTGCTAGTGTGTGCCAGTGTGGTCACCACAGAAATGGCTCAAATTTATCATATTTTAAGGTGACTGTTAGTTAAAAATGACTAGCTGCTTCAAAGGACTGGGTGTGGATGATTAAATACAGGACTCTAAAGACAGTACTTATAGTCTGGCCTCTTCAAATGTTCTGTCTCAGGATGAGTGATGAGGTAGATAAAAAAAAAAAAAACGTGGCAATATGAATAAGACTAAAAGAAAAACACCTGTGATTCCATTATGAACATGTTTGGTCCGAGATGCTATGGAAACCCAAGTGCAGGTATCAGATAGCAATCATATATATATATACATATATATTTATATTTATATCTATATATACACTTCTACATAAGTTTATCAAACATGTGGACCAATGAAACAATTCTATAGTTTTGAAAGTGGCTGCAATATGTGTGAAATTTAAAGCTGCTAAAGATATTACTTAGAAAATAGAGTGAAGTAAACGCTTGTAACTGACTGTAAAGGATACTGATGTTAAAAGTTTGTAGACAAATAGGGATGGAAATCAAGATTGAGAGCACAGATGCAAAGTGAGTTCCCCAGAATATATGGAAGCTACGGAAACCAGAAGGTGATAGCATCGGTTCTTGTCTATGCAAATGTAATGTTGAGAAAGAGCAGAGTCATGTGGAGATCACTGAAGCTCCATGTCGGAGAAGTGTCGGTGACATTGTGAAGGTCTGACACTTATGGCCTGAACTAAGGGAGACTGACAGGTGAGGATATGAGCACTATCAATGTCTTGCTATTGTTAAAGAGATTAACTAGGAAGTTACTCTACTAGTTACAGCAGCTGGAAGGTGGAGAGTTCTCTCTTTGCCAAGGAGAGATGGATGAAGCTAGGGAGAAACAAATAAGCCTGTTGACAAAGGGAGGGGTCTTGATCTCACATAGAGATAGGCCTCCGATGAGCAGAGGGACACTTCATCAGTTTTAAGAGGAAGGGAATAGAGCGAGAGGGCCACTGCTGAGGGGACATTGTAGATTCATTGGTAGGAAGCTGTCTAAGGGAGTTTGAGTGGTGGGGAAGTAATAAAGGCCCATGAAGTGATTACCTTGAAATGGGAGGGCCAAGAGATTTTTTGAAAAGCAGTAGGAGTGAAGCTCAGGTGTGTGATTTTCTGGACACAGAGATATAAATGGGTTGAATTTTTTTGCAGAGTACAGTTTCTTCCAAAATTTAGAGCCAGAGGGGATAGTCTGGTATTAACCTGTGATTCTCGAAAAGGGCTCTAAGAAGTTCAAGTTGTTTATGCATACTCAAATCACCTGTCAATGATAGAGCTGTGCCTAAAATTTTAACCTCAGTCTCTCAGGCCATGTTTGCATTTGTTTAAATCAAATTGCCAGCTCCAGACCTACCCTCCCATTTCTATTTTGATGCCTTCAGCTTTTTTGAAAACAATCATTATTTGTCAGCATTGCTGATAGCCTCAATAGTTAGCCAAATCTTTACCATAAGGAGAGTATTCATAAGTTGTTAGCTAATGAATGAATATCTGCATGGATAATACCATGTCCTTGGTATATGTCTTGATTTCTTGCTCCTTCAAAAGTATATCATGTTTGGGGACTTTTTGTGCCACAAATCTGATGGCGTTGTAGCCAACAAAATAAGCGAAAGCCAACTGGATCACTTAAGGTTTCAAATAGTCACATTAAATAAAGAAGGCAAAAAAAAAAGTAAGGTTGATTTAATCATGTTTTGTTTGAGTCAATCTATCCAAATATTATTTCAACATGTAATCAATAGGAAAAAAATAAGACATTAGTTTTTAAAGCAAGGTCTTCAAAATGTAGCTTAGATTTTATACCTACAACACAACTCACTACCTTTCAAATGTTTCTAACCCCATTCAATTAATTGGTTTTCCTTTTGGGAAGAGCAGATCTACAGTCTTCATGAACCTGAACCGTGGCTTGAGTCATTTGGAACTGTGTTCAGAATTTGCAATAGTCCCCTTCTTTTGGACTTTGACCTATTAACTGTGTTTCTGTCTTACAAAACAAAAGCTTTTCTTTCAAGCTCCTTTTTACTTGGTTTAAGGAGAAGAAAGCAAAGAGCTCTCATGTGCTGATTCACTCCCCAAATGCCGACAGTGGCAGGGGTTGGAATGAAGCCAAAGCCAAGAGCTAAGGATACACTCCAGGTCTCCTGTATGAGTGGCAGGAGTTCAACTGCTTGAACCATCACCACCACCTCCCAAAGTCTGCGTCAAGAGAAGGCTCTCCAAATTTGGACCTTTAACTCAGGAACTCTGTTATAGCATGTGGCTATAACAGAGTTATAAAACCACTAAGCTTCCTCTCTGTCTCTCTACCTCTATATATCTGACTTTCCAATAAAAATGTATGTGTTTTAAAAATAATCATTTGAGACAAAATAAATCTGAAAGTTATGCAGAATTTTTTTTAAAGATTTATTTATTTATTGAAAAGTCAGATATACAGAGAGGAGGAGAGACAGAGAGGAAGATCTTCCATCCGATGAGTCACTCCCCAAGTGAGCGCAACGGCCAATGCTATCCCAATCCAAAGCCAGGATCCTGGAACTTCGTCCAGGTCTCCCACACGGGTGCAGGGTCCCAAAGCTTTGGGCCATCCTCGACTGCTTTCCCAGACCACAAGCAGGGAGCCGGATGGGAAGAGGGGCCACCAGGATTAGAACCGGTGCCCAGATGGGATCCTGGAGCGTTCAAGGCGAGGACTTTAGCCGCTAGGTCACGCCACCGGGCCCTAGGATTTTTTATAGTAGCTATTCTGAATAAACTCTTAGAAGACACCTCATAAAACTACCGTTAGCATCGTTCTCCCACCTCTTACCTCATATCTTGAGTCATCAGTTTTGTTTTGAGACAAGAAGAGGATGGATGGGCTTCAGTTCTGAGTTCTTAGGTACCCTGACTCAGCTGTGTGATCTGGGCAACTTTCTTGCCCTTTCTGTACCTATTCTTCTCATCTGTCAAAGGAGACTAGATGCCAAGGTGACTTCAAATGCTGTATTTTGAGAATTAGTTGAAATAATGTATATGTAAAAATGCACATGTGACATATCTGTTCACTATACCTGGCAGCATTGCCCCTGCCTTTTATTACAGCAGTTCTTCTAGTCATGAGTAACAGGCGCAAAAATTGTTCCCACCTTAGCAAACCCATTGCAACGTTTCCTGCAGAAAGGAATTTTGAATGTGTTCCAAAGGTTAAAACATTAGTTCTGAACTGAAAGAAAAAAGGAAATATTTATATGAAAACAGGAAGGGTGGTTTCATTTATTTAAATGATGATAGTTTCACTCTCTTTTGAATAAATAATCCTAGTTCCCTAGTCACCTTCTCCTGAAATGTTAGCCTGCCTGTGCTGTTGCCTGACTTTAGCTGTCCAGGGTGCTATATGTGTGCAGGTGCAAGTCTGTCCCTCTGCTGGATGAGCTTTAGACTCTGTCTCCTTCAGACATGACTAGAAGGCTTCACAATTTTAAAAGATGGTTACAATGCACACAGTACCCATATTTTCCTTAAGGTCAGTGCTGTGCTGAAGTATCTATGCATCTGCGAGGACTTTCAAGGTCAAGACCCCAAGACGTATGAGGGTCACATCTTCTGCCCTTTCTTTCAGTTCCACAAGGAGAGATTCAAAATTGACATGCCACACAGATTTAAAGTCTACAATTACAAGAGCCCAACCTTCTGTGAGCACTGTGGGACCCTGCTGTGGGGACTGGCAAGGCAAGGACTCAAGTGTGATGGTGAGTGGAGCAAGGTGGGCCCCAACCTCTGCAAAGGGCAGGAGGTAGAATATCAATAATAATATTTTTAAAACTAGGGAGAAAAGGATCTAACATGCACCCTGAGTCCACCCATGAACACCTGCAAGAGTCTCATTGTTGTATCAAAAAAAAATTGCTCAGCAGTTTAGATTTAGTCATGATCCAGGCGTTGCCTCAACTAACTTTTGTTGTACCACAGTCATTGACAAAAATAAGGAATTTCTCTTCTGACTAATCAGCTTCTCTCTGTTCTAAACTGCTGCCTTCTCTGTGGGCTCTGGTCTGCCTCTCCCTAATTCTGGCAGGTGAGGTATGTGGTACCCCATTGCCCTTCTGCTTTGCCCCAGCTAACAGTCTTCTGTCATTCCATCAAGATGCCAACCCAATCATGATGCGAGCAAGTGTTTCTCCTTGTCTGAGCTTTCCTCAAAGGCTACTCTTAGAGCAGTACCTGAGCCATTCTTCACTAGTGGACTTCCTCAGACCTACCTTGAGGAAAGGAAACAGGATAAGGTTTTCTTGCTCTGAAATTCTAAGTTTCTGGGGAAGTGATCTTTAGAAAGTGAGAGGTTGTTGTGCCAGAATTAGGGAGCAGTGAGACAAAAGGTTCCAACCATAACCAAGAATATGATCTGTTGTGGTTGGGACATGTTGAGGCTAGGAGCCAATCCCGGGTGATGTAGACTCAAATGGAGGGTTTCTTGCTGCAGCACAGGCCTGTTAAGTATTTAAGCAGGTTTTTTTGTGCCAGTCATGTCTTAATTCATGTCATTGGGTAGTATGAGTTTGTGTCTTCTCTTTTAAGCACATATAGGCTATCAGAAGGTGCCAGACCATCCTCCACAGACACTCCTACCTCATCCGTGTAAGTTTCTTGTGCCTAGTGTAGCCTGGAGTGACATCTTAAGAAGACTTACATTTCCAAATCACTACCTAAGGCAAAAACACAGGTCATTATAATTAATCCTAGGAATCTCTTCATGGTCCCCAAATATCACGTAATTTTCTCTACATGCCTGTTCATGATTATGTGGCTAGGTAGGATATTATAAAGTACATCATTACAGGTTCATAGACAAAAAGACTAATGTCCCAGTATTCTCATTTCATAAATAGAAACATAATTATTCACATTCCCACTGGTTAGTAATCCTGAGATGGCATCAAAGTCAGGTGCCACCACCCTGGAGCCCGAGAGTCCGCCTATTGAGGCCAGGCAGATCCTGATCCATTGACTACAAAGCTCAGAACTTTCCCCAAGATTCCTAGGCATTATTTCATGCTCACATCTCCCGCTTTGTTCTATTCATTTTCTCTAACATTCTTCCCTTCCCATTCCATTCTCTGCCCCTACTGTCTCCTTCCACTTTCACTTCACATCACTCCCCTCCCTCCTTTCTGTTGTTACCTCTCCTTCCCCTTTTCCCTCCCCCTCTCTTTCCCTGTTTCATGGTCCATTCTTGCTTGTTACAGTCCCTAAATTTCCCTGTTTCCTCAATTCTCTTCCCTTCCACCTGTCCACTTCCTACTGATTGTCTTCATTCTCTAATTCTCTTTCCCCCTTTCTTTTCTTTATTCTTTTCTCAGCTTCTCCTTTTAGTTATCTTCTTAAATAGCCCCCCGTTACCCTTTATCCTGTCTTCCCTCTGTCTCCACAGTAATTCCCATGAAAATAGCCACCAAAAGGGACTTTTTGCATTCACAGAGGTCAAGTTGCCATCTGATAGGTCAGTAACAAAAAACTAACGATGTGAAAGGGGATGGTGGCTTTTCTTCATGACCATGAGCATGGGAGACAAGCCTAGGTCTTGCTACAGTTGTAAGGAACAAAATAAATTTGCAATCCCATTGTGCTGTCATGGAGTCCTGTCTTAATTCGCATTGTAGTAATGAGTAAAACAATAGAACTGGGCCACCCAAATTAAAACCTACATAAACATGTCCCCTATAATGCTAACTGCAGAATTCGTAATGGTATCATGGGAAAATGCTCTAGCTATATGAAAGATTTTAGATGCACATAGAAGAGTTTGCTTCAAGTAGATTCTTATGGCTCTATCTATGTATGTGTATATTGGGACTAATAACAGTTGGCAGCCATTTGCCAAGAAAATACTGCTTGATACTGTTTCATGATGAAATAGTTAAAGAAAACTAAACTAGTTTAAAGATGAGGACTTCCCAATTTCACCTAAATGTTTTGATATATATGTCAATGCAACAAATGATAAAGATGAATGTGATGTGATCATTGAGTACCTACTCAGTGCTCATCACTATGCTGAACTTTTGTATGAAGACTGCTAATAAAAAGTTAAAATTAAAACTATATGATTTTGTAACTCCTACTGCCCAATTACGTATGACTTGCCTAATCTTTGGAGAAGCAAGTAACACTTGAAAGTAGGGTTTTATTAGCTGGAACTTGGGAAAAAAAATTTAGATTCTTCTTCAACGAAATTATAACATCCCATATATTAAGTTTGCACTTTCTAAGACTAATGACATAATGCAGTGAATGTGTATGTATGCATGCAGTAGGACTAATCCAAGAATGATCCTTTGCTCACAGAAAATAGTGGTTAGTTAGTTATGGTGTGCTTTTCAGGAGTCATGAATAAAAATACTTGCCAAAAATGGTAATCTTAAAGGTAGAAGCCTACAGAGACCGTAAGGTCTTTGCAAGTGATCCCTTACCTGAGGTTCATGGAGTAAAAGTGACTTGTTCCAGGCCACCACAGCGTGTACTTTTCTCCCATGGATCATGCTCCCGTATCCCCACTCCTCCTCCTTTTTCTCTTAGCAAAACAAAGCTAATGCCAGTGTGTTCATTTTCTGCTGTTCATCAGTCCCATCTCTACCTTTCAGCATGTGGCATGAACGTCCATCATCGATGCCAGACAAAAGTAGCCAACCTCTGTGGTATAAACCAGAAGCTAATGGCTGAAGCTCTAGCAATGATTGAAAGTACTCAACAGGTAGGGAAGCATTGAACCAATGAGTTCTGCCACATTGGCTCATAAGGGACACTCAAATTCTCTTGCTCTTGGTTTATTACAACTCTACGGAGCCATATGGAGTATATTTCTGAATACTTGTCTTGCTGCTTTCACCTTCATGCCCATAGCCTTCCCTTGTATATATGTATTTATTTCATGTCACTTATGATATATGAATTAAATAAGATTTTTAATTCTTTGTGGAATTATCAGGGACAGAAACAAATTCAGTCATCCCAAATCAGCAAGAAACTGGTTCCAGGCAAATTGTATGGATGCTCAGGCACGCTATATGAAATGAGGTAGTATTTGCATACAATATTTCCACATGCCTCATTTACTTTGAATTTTTCTAGATTATTTTAAAACCTAGTGTAATATAAATGCTTTATAAACAGTGGTTACACTATATCATTTAGGAGTCAACAAAAAATTTGTTCAAAACTGACACAATTTTTTCTGAATATTTTCCACAACATTGGTTAAATCTATGGATATGAAACCAAAGGACACAGAAGGATGCCCATATATTCATTATAATAATAATTATTATCATAACAATTATAACTTATCGCCAGTTTCATAGCTGAAAATTGGGGCCATATAATAACCCAGATGAAAACACATGCTAGAGTTATCCCCAAAGTTCTCTCAGAACACAGACTC
The DNA here is from genome assembly GCF_017591425.1 of Ochotona curzoniae. Taxonomy (NCBI): domain Eukaryota; kingdom Metazoa; phylum Chordata; class Mammalia; order Lagomorpha; family Ochotonidae; genus Ochotona; species Ochotona curzoniae. The sequence continues at coordinate 13,785,820 of NW_024467121.1, read as the reverse complement.
CAAAACAACTTTGGCTTTGTCATTACTTACTTGGCATTAACTGAATTCTCATACCCAAGAATAAGCTCTGATTAAGACTTGGAATTGCCTATGTAAGCATGTTTTGTATCCATTGACTTTTTGTTCTTATTTGCGATGGATCACATGGATAGTTTGACAGAATTTAGCTAATCCAAAAATACATGGAGTAAGTGTGAGTGTTCTGCTGGTACAGTAAATCCTCCCACAGAATAAGGGACCCTAAAAAAATGTTCAGGGAAAGGGGATCTTTGGTAACCCTTGAACTTAGGAATTGCAAGTGACTTTTGTTTCCAGGGAGAGCCTACCAAACTGTCTCCTGGAAGTGATAGGTGGATGGACTGACTCTCTATCTATAATCTAGGCTCGCTCCTTAAGAGATTCAGAACACATCTTCAGGGAAGGTCCAGTTGAAATTGGTCTTCCGTGCTCCACCAGAAGTGAAACCAGGCCGCCATACCTACCGACACCCGTGAAAAGAGGTAGCCATTGTGGTGCGCAGTCAAAATCTGTATCAGTAATTAACCTTGAGTAAACTTAACTTGCATCCTCCATATGTCAAAGTTACTGGTTTGTAGATTGATAGGTGATGTTTTTCTGTTCAGAGATGACAGACCTAACCACTAAGAGATCTCTACTTCTCAGGGATGAAGACAAAATACTTCTGACAAGGATCATCTGTGAGTGGGGAGGAGGTGGGGAAAGAAAATAAATTAGGCCTAGAAGAAGCAACTGCATATACATCCTTAGAATTCTAGAATGTAGCTTCATGCCAGTATCAAGTGGTTGTATTAAATAAATCTCAATGGTGGAAGCACTAACAAAGATGTTCTTGTGCTGCATTCTTGAGGCTTTGCTACAAAACGATGATAGAAAAAAAGAATTGCCAAGCCCAAAGTCCTTAGCAGTCATGAAGTTATCAAAGTTTATACAGCCTACAGGTTGAAGGTAGTTCATGAGAGCCATAATTACCTGATTCCAGCGCCTGTATCGTTTTAGGATACATGCAATACTTATTTTCATTAGACGTAAGAGAAAATATAAAATATGCACACAAAGGTAAAGTAAAGTCGTAGTATCAAGTTGAGAGGGAGAATTCCAAAAAATGTTTTCCTGCACTTACTCTGGCATCAGGACTAACTCAACTTTAAGATCTGAGCTGGATTTAGGAAGCATCTCCAGGCAGTAAAATAGAACAGGTCTCCACAATGATCAGCAATGAAAATCGTAAGTCAGTGGGACCTTTAACAATCTGATAGATCTTACTTCCTATTTCCTCACATTGTGATTCATTAAGGATGAGTGCCTCTATGTTTAGAACCACATGAACATGAGCAATCACTTTCCCTCAGATTCGGTTAAAAATTTACCTGCTCATGATTTGACATTATTAAAGCTCATCTATTTTTGCAAGTATGGTCTTTTGATGAGTGGAATATGTTCTTAAGCTAATTTATTCCCAAGTCTATTAAGTAATAGGAGACATATATAATGCAGCCCCAAATTTCAGATTCAGAAGCAGGAGATGCCACTGCCCCCACAGATGGATGAGGAGGTTTTAAAACTGCCTGAACGGCAGGAACCTACTGCTTCTCAAATTACTGCGGAAGGAGTACAGAGTGGGAAATAGAGAGGGGATGCTCTGGGTAATGTCATAGACCTTTTGTTATACCGTGCTTGGTTTGAACCTTTGGCTTACCATTTTCAGAGCCTCAGGGAATCTCCTGGGAATCTCCATTGGATGGGACTGATAAAATATGTCATCGTCCAGAACCAGAAGTGAACACAGAACGACCATCTCTACATATGAAACTGAGAATTGAGGATTTTATCTTGCACAAAATGTTGGGAAAAGGAAGTTTTGGCAAGGTAAGCTACTGTACCATAGAACTGTATGGGCCAGCTTCCAGGAAATGAAGAACAATGTAATAAAGATACATAACACATGAAATGGGATTCCCAGTTGCTTGCTATTTTTGTGCACCCAAAGCCACCATTATGCTTAGTACCTGCTCATCAGATTTTAACAGGAAAACTTAGTCAAATTATTGAACAGTAAACAAGCGTAACTGAGCATCCATCACAGCTAAATAACCTTGTGCTTGAATTTGGGGCTTGGATTTAAACACTGAAGTAGTGACTCTGGGCAGAAATCTCTTCTGTCCAGAAACTAGGTGATGTCCAGGAGTCCTTTTGGTTCATTTCCGCATGACTGTGAACCACAGTAGACTCATTTAGATTTAATAGAAATTTAACAACCAGTCCTCATTGTAATTTAGCAGCAATTAATGTGCAATTCTAACCTATTACCAGAAATTGAAATCCCGTTATACAGATAGAAATTGCGTTTTTCAGCTTCTTAGTTAGTAGCTGGTTTTAGAATATTTTACTGCAGGAAGCAATCACCAAAAGAGTACTTTTACTTGTTAATGACATGTTTCTGTCTCTCTCTTCTGTTCCCATGTGGAGTATCACATTTGAACAGGTTAATAAGAAAGACATTAAAGTTAAACCTGCAAGCCTTAGTAAATGTCCCAAGGGGCTTCTGGGCGATCCAGGCATCCCTTGCTCTGTGTCCAAAGCTGGATGCCTCTCTCACTGGGACCTTGGCTACCTACACACCAAAGCAAAATGGGACAGCTGTATTTCTCTTTCTCACAGTACTGACAATTCTCTAAAACTTGATGATCTTTTTGATCCTACACAGGAAATCCGGTTCCTCACCAACATAGCAACCCCTATACAGTTACTCTCATTCTACTGTTAAGCCCAGGAGAATAAATGTCATGTTTTCTAAAGTTGTGGACATATAATCTGAGCCACATTCTCATCTAAACTCTAGCCTCCCTATCACAGTACACATTTTCAATAATTTATAAGGACTTGAATAGTCCTTAAAAATCTGTGAAATAAATAAATGTTCCTAACAACTATCTCTCAAAGAGCATTTTGTGATTTGTCAATCACTTTCTCATGTGGTATGTCACTTGAATTTCACCTCAGTCCTGTAAGTTAGCAAACATAGTCGTGGTTATCTCTTTTTGAGCTTCACAGTTTTCTGCATTTCCACAACAAGTGACTGTCTGTGAAATGACACAAGAGCTGGAGCTTTTGTACACAAATGATGTGTGCTTCAGACTGCAAATAGTGAGTTGATGCTTCACTTGTCAAAACTAAAGTTGTTAAAACTATGTTCCACATCATGTGGTATCCTTTAACGTAAGACTCAGGAAACCAAGTGGCAGAAATGAACTTGGAAGTTTCTTCTGCCACTAAGTATTAGCTCCATTAATTTGAGCATGTGAAGACAATCTTTGGACCCAGTATATTGTGAATATGGTCAAATGAGATAGTGCACATAAAGCACAGAGCAGAATATCTGACATATACTTGGTTCTAAAGTTGCTATGCACTGTTTCATGATGAAGTGGTATTTATTTTTTTAAGTACCTAAAGAGACTCATAATTCTGGAGAATTCTTTTTGCCTTAAAAAACTGGCTCAAATGAAAGCTGATTTTTTTTTTCATGTTTTTACAGTCGTTTCCAATACAACCAAGTTCTCACTCCACTGGTCACCCTTTCTTTCCATGTGGGCATAGCCTTTCTGCATGTTTATTAAACATTTACTCAGGCCCCTGAATCATCATAACACACTTTTTAAAGTAGAACTTTTCAGGTACTGGGAATAACCCTTCCAATTGTACAGTAACTCCAAGAGGTTTGGGGAACTGTTCAGTGATACCATGAAAATTTTTTCTAACATCTAAGCCAATGAACTGCACCATTTGTCTCAGTCATATCCCATCCAGGATGGAAGAGAACCAGAGAAGGAATCCTCTTTACTCACCCAACACAGATTTCTCTAAAGCTTTGCCTCTTCATGAATGACAATTGAAATTCTAAAATAAGCTTACTTATTCGCTCTCCCTGTAGGTCTTCCTCGCAGAGTTCAAGAAAACCAATCAATTTTTCGCAATAAAAGCTTTAAAGAAAGATGTGGTCTTGATGGACGATGATGTTGAATGTACAATGGTGGAAAAGAGAGTCCTCTCCTTAGCCTGGGAGCATCCTTTTCTGACACACATGTTTTGCACATTCCAGACAAAGGTATGGTTTCTGCTCAGTGACCTTTCTCCGCCAACCCCAAACTGTCCCAAGCCTGGTGCTTCTAGTGACATGCTCATTTAGAAATAGATGAAAGATATTGCCTGCATGTCATTCTTATTGACTTTCAGTTCATCTTTCATCCATCCATTCATCCAAATTCCATCTTTTCTTAACACCTTGGAAGTGTTGCTTAGAATATCTTAGTATAATTGGTTAAGAAACAGCTCTATTTCCCAATGGGTTTGCTGTTTGTTTCTTTGTTTTTTGTTTGTTTAGAGTTTGGTTTAACTTAGCATAACAGCCAGGCTTCTGAATAATCACTAAATTCAGGAAAAAGAAAATTAGCTAACACCTGTTCATTCGTCTATTATCGCAGTATTTGAAGAAAAAAAATGCTGAAATATAAATTCAAATGCATGTATTGTTATTGTCCTTCCAGAGGAAAAACAAGCCCTAGAAGTGGGCTTCATCAGCAAGCTAGCTCCTGAGCAAGAAGCAGTAGGCAGATGTGTCAGCATAGCTATTCATCTTTGAGCTCCTTCCTTATTCTAACTGTACAATTTCCCTTACTATAACAAGACCTGTTCAGGATCTAATTTATAAGGAGCTAAGGTTTATTTAGTTCTCAGTTTGGGAAGATCAAGTCCAACATTCGCATTGGATACCTCACTGGTTTGGCATCCGGTGATGGACATCACTTGGGGAGGAATGATCTTGTGAAATGCGAGGAAGCAAAGAGAGAGATTGTGTCTGAATGCAGGCAGGCCTTGATAACAACCTTTTCCTGAGAACTTCCTATTCATAGCTAATCTCCAGTGTCTAAGGGCATTCTCCTGGTTCCAGTGTACTATGACTTGGGAGTTTAAAGTTCTGCATGAGGAGCAGGTGCAACAATTAAGACGATGCTTGATAAATGGGACAGCTGGAGTTGTGATATAGCGAGTATAGACATTGTCTACAGCACAGGCATCCCACATGACCAAAAGTTTGTGCCCTGGTTACTCCACTTCTGATCCAGCTCCCTGATGATAGCCTGGAAAGAAGCAGAGTAGTATGGCTTAAGTGCTTGGGCCCCTGCCACCCATATGAGAAATCCAGATATGGCTCCTAGAACCTGGCTCCTGGCTTTAGTCTGGCTCAGTCCCAGATGTTGCAGCCCTTTCAGGGATGAATCAACAATTAGAAGATTGTCTTTTTGTCTCTCTCTCTCTAGACATGACTTTAAAATTTAAAAATAATAATATAAAAAGAAACAAATTCCGGCTTCCTACTATTGCACATCCTGGAAGTAGCAGGAGATGATTCAAATTGTTGAATCCCTGTCACCTCTATAACAGACCAAACCTTAGTTTCCAGCTCCTATCTTTGACCTGGCCCAGTCCCAGCCACTGTGGACATTTGGGAAGTAAATTGGTAGATGAGCATAAATGAGGTATATCTAGCTCTGATAAATGAAAGAATAAAAGCTTTTTAAGGTCCTGCACAAATTCACATTCAAGTCGCATTCAAACCAAAGCACCAATCTTTATCAGAAGTCTCCATTTTTCTAAAGGGTTTTTGTTCTAATCTCATTTTCTCTTTAAAAAAAATGTTTTAATGCTCTCTCCCCTCTGTTGTTCCTGATTCAAATTTTATAGATTTGTAGAACTGAGAAATGCTTATAGATTCCAATAAAATAGCTTGCTTTTACCAGTTGGATGTAGTCAATCTTAAAGGTTTATCTTTCTAGATTTCCCCTCATCGATTTATTTCAATAAAAATAGCAACATACTGTAAATATCTGCTGTTCTGTGGTTTGCATTTTTATGTCACTTACATTCATTTTTTCCCATCTGTGTACATTCTCCTACAGATTGATTTACCTAATTAGAAGCTTCTTTTTACTCCCTCTTAAATAACCTTGAAATGAGCCCTGTCATTGGTCAACCTCTATACATGAGCATTATGCTTTGTCTCTCCTGGTTTTCCTTAACTTGTTAAAACATTTTACAATCTCAGTTTTATCTCAAAAGTAGAGAGAGACACAAAGACAAAGAGAACTGTATTTCTTATCTGCTGGTTCATGTCCCAAATACCCACCAGAGCAGGGCTGGGATAGGTAGACACCAGGAACCCAGAATACAGTCTGGATTCCCCATTGCTTGTGCTGTTACCATTCTCTCTCAGGATATGCATTGCAGGAAGCTGAATTCAAAGTGGACAAGCTGAGACTTGCAGCTGGCACTCTGATACGCTGTGTGTATTTCCCAAGCAGTGACTAATCGTGGTTCCAAATGCCCACCCTGCTCCCCTCACTTCTCTGCCCTCCTTTACACTCTCCCCTTACACAGACTCATGAGAAACCTTGTGACTGAGGGCCAAAAAGGATGAAAAGTGAGGTTTATGGCCTGCTTTAATTTCAAGCCAGGGTGACCTTAGCAAGAGTCAGAGGTGACCTGGGGTGCTTCTAGCCACAGGAAAAATCTGGAGGCATTGCAGGAATCAATCGGAAAAGATGGAAGGCTACTAGATTTCCATCATTGCTGCTGCAGCTCCCCAAAGATAAAATACACATTTTTGTCAAATATATGTATATACATAGACTTTTCCTTTTTCTACAGTTATGTTTATTGATATAAAGGGGGAAAAGTAATGTATCTCACAGGTGCAGTTTTTTAAATATTTTTTTAAAGATTTATTTTTATTATGTTTTATTGGAAAGGCGGATATACAGAGAGGAGAGACAGAGAGGAAGATCTTCCGTCCGATGATTCACTCCCCAAGTGAGCGCAACGAGCCGATGCTATGCCATTCCGAAGCCAGGAGCTTCTTCCGGGTCTCCCACGCGAGTGCAGGGTCCCAAAGCTTTGGGCTGTCCTCGACTGCTTTCCCGGGCCACAGGCAGGGAGCTGGAAGGGAAGCAGGGCTGCCGGGATAGAACTGGCGCCCATATGGGATCCCGGGCGTGCAAGGCGAGGACCTTAACCACTGTGCCACCGCGCCGGGCCCCACAGGTGCAGTTTTAAAAACATATTGATACTTTCCACTCTATCCCACTTCCCTCTGATTCTCAACTTTCTTCCTCCTTCCTTCCTTATTTTTCTTTCACTTGTTAAAATGACATACTTTCTATTTTTTTATACTCACAAGCTTAACCCTGTACCAAGTAAAAAATTGAGCAAGTAGTAAGTAGAAAATGCACTGTTCCTTAAGAACATAGACAAGGCTCTCAAAATGTCAGTTTCACACAAATGCATTACAGTTTTTGATCATTTTAAATTTTTTGGCTAGCATATTTTCAATTTACGTTGTAGTCAAAAGTTTAACTCTCCTTTAAATAAAGAGTTCAGTAAGGAAAATGACCATAATCCAGCAGGAACCTAGGTATGGGCCATATATAACATTAAATGAAAAGTTATCGAACTTACCAATATATAGTAGCAGTAACACTTAAAAATTTGACAAAGAATCAAGCCAAAATTTTGTTTTGGATTTTTGGGTTTTGTTTTAAACATTTACTTATTATTATTGGAATGTCAGAATTATAGAGAAGGACAGACCCAGAGAAAAAGAGCTTCCATCCACTGATTTATTCCACAAGTGGCCGCAACAGCCAAAGCTGATCCAGTGCAAAGCCAGGAACCAGGAACTTCTTCTGGATCTCCCATATGGGTGTGGGGTCCCAAGGCTTCGAGCTGTCCTCCATTGCTTTCCCAGGCCATAAACAAGGAGCTGAAAGGGAAGGGGAGCAGCCAGGTTACAAACCAGCATCCATATGTGATCCCAGTTCATGCAAGGTAAAGGCTTTAGCCACCAGGCTACCACGCCGAGCCCCAAAACAAAAATTTTGACAAAACATTCTGTGTGCAGCAAAACTGATACACACAGGCGTTTCTTTCTATGTTTTTGTCTTTTGATTTTTCTTATTTGCTTAACTTTAGCTCCCAGATAATTATAAAAAGAGAACATGTGGAATTTGGCTTTCTGTGTCTAGTTTTTAACTCATTTCACCTATTTCACTCATTTGCGACCATTTGGATGTAAAAGCTAGAACTGAACTCTTTGCATAGCTGAATATTCCATAGTATGTTTGTGTGTGTATCACATTTATCCATTTACCTGGTGATGGACAACTTTGTTCCTTGTTTTGCTATTGTAAACCGTGCTGCTAGGAATATAGTGGTGCAGGTATCTCTTCGATAGAGCATGTTCATGCTTTTAGATGTACACCCAGTAGTGGGTTTGCTGGGTCATATGAAAAGTCTAATTCAGGCTTTTTAAGGAATCTCCTCCCTGTTTTCAGGAGTGGCTGCCCTGATTCACATCCCCACCAGCAGGGAGTAAGAGCTCTCCTTTCTCCACATCCTCCCCTGCATCGATTGCACCCTGGGATTTTAACTATTCTCACATGGGGTGAGATGGCAGAGAGGTTTTGATTTGTTTTTCCCTGATGGCTAGTGATGCTGAAATCTTTTTTTCGTGTATTTGTAAACCTTTGTATTTCTTCTCTTGAAAACTATTGAGCTCCTTTGACCGTCTTTTTAAACTGAATTGGTCGTTTTTATTATTTTTGGTAAATAAATGAAGAAATGCACTTGGGTAAAGAGAAGCCAGATCATAACAAAATACCGACTGAGCAGACACGATACTGGAAGCTTGGTAATGGATACACATCTATATAAGAGTCCTCGAGCCAGTGAATTTCGTACTCTAAAAGGGATAAAAGACTTAATACTACTAACAGTGAGGACAATATTAAATTAAGATGCAGACTCAAAGTACCAGAGCAGAGAAAAATTAGAAATTGGAATGCGAATAGGCAGAAAGGGTATTAGGCATCAGAGGTGGGGGTGCTGCAGGGGAAAAGATGAGAAGAAATGAGGGGGCAGCAATACACAAAAGAGTAAAGACATTCATTTCTTGCAGTAAGTGGAAGTTGGGAATTTCTGATAATGAGATTTTCTACCAATGACTTCCTTCCAGAGATGATTAATCCATGCCAGCCTGGGAGGGTGTAGGCTTCTAATGGCATCGTGTCCTAGAATTCTTCTGTGCCCTGGAGGGGCTACTTGTGAACCATCTTTTCCTCTTGGAGTATTATGAGGTTTTCCCAGAACTGCTAACCACACTTCAAACCAAGGCTCTAGGAGCACAATACTGCCTAGTTTAATTTGGTGCTTTTTTGCTGGCTTTTCTTAAAAATGTATTTGTGTGTCGATCATCTTTAACAGAAATCCTACTTTGTAGAAAACAGGTACCATTTCCTTCTTTCATTGGTCCATCAGAGCCTTCGGCTGTTCGTTCCTTGCGCTCTCTGAGCTTCCCCACAGGCGTGATGCTCTGCCAGGGCATGGCAAGTTCAGTGCATCAGCAGCTTCTGTGCCCAGAGAAAGGAAAAACAGTAGAGAATAAGCACCCAAATGTAAATATCTTAGGGCACTTAGGTTTCAAGGAATTGAGTCCTTTTAGAAGCGCACGAAAGGTGATGGGAGGAGCTTACATCCCATGTTACCAAGTATTATATGCAAGGTTTTTGTTTGTTTTTAAGATGTCCTAGTTCTTTATTCATGCGTGGACGCATCTAACAAAGCAGCTGATTGAATAAGGCAAGTAGCTGTAAAATGCATCAATATAACAGTGATGACTTCCTCTGGAGACATCATGGGAAGGGAATTTCTTAAGGGGACAGTTGCCTGGGCATACTAGAAAAGACAGAGAAGGCAAATTAACCAGATACTTTTCTGTGGAATGATTATTACTTTTATGGAGAAAATGCACTTCTTTTTTGCCTCTCAAGAGCCCTTCTGTTGAATATGAGATTCTCCAGGAGGTGTTCAAAGCAGTTCTTCTTTTCCCATTTATCAGAGGCATGTAGATTGAATTACTCAAGGTATTCAGTGTTCATAGACAAAGGGTAAAGCCCCAGGAGTAACCAAGCTGAGTACCCATCCTGTGTAGTTCAGTCCCAGCTGTGCTCACTCCCCTTACCCAGAACAATGAACAGGAATCAGCTAGCACAGAGGCTCTATGGGGTGTCAGCCAGAGGTACCCTTGGGAAACAGGAAACTGGGGACACAGATGGACCAAGCAACCCATGGACTCCAAGCCTGAACAAGGGTCCAAAGCAAGGAATCTTTCCCATTGTATTCTGTCTGCCGGCTCAAGAGTACTCTACAAATTCAAGTACTGACAAACTGCTGGCCCCAGAAGCTGCTGCAGATCAATATAATGAGCGGTTATTGTTGTCTTGATGGGAGGAAGGCAAGTCTTTAAATTCTTTCCTTTGTACACCCACTTATTTCTCCACATTCTCTTTTCTGTGTCTCACATGAAGTCCACATGTGAAATTGAAATTCCATGGTCTTTTCTTAGCGCCAAATTCAGTGTGTGTCAGACACCTCCTGCACCAGTGGATTTTAAACCTCTATTTCCAATGCCTATTTTTACATTACTTATATTTTTTAAAGTAAAAAAAAAAAAGTAGGAAAAATTTGCAATGAAATTGGTTTTCAGGAATAATTATTACAGTTAAATCTTTTAACTGTATTCACTCACATGTCAATTAAAAATCCTTAGAAAAACTTTGGATAAACCATTGAACCTCACTTCACACATTACCTAGAAAGATCATTGTTAAATTAATTGAGGAGATTATTTTTAGAACCAACTATTTGAAAGCTCTGGCGTTTTCTCCCAAAGAGGCAAGACTGTAAAACCTTGTGGGAATTGAACTGCAAAGTTTTTTACTTTGTTAGCTGAATCAAACTAGTAAATAGGGGGGAGAAAACCTAACGTGGATAAGTAATATTCTGTTCTCTTGACTTTAAGATACTTTTAATCAGTTAGGTGTACTATGGGTTTTCTTGACAAAGGAATTTTAACTATTAATATTGGAAACTGTCTCTATTTTAGAGTTGCCTAAATGTGGAACAATATGTGTGTTAGTTAGAAAATGCATTTGACTTGTAGTAACAGGAACAGAAAGTAGCAGTGATTGAAAAAATGAGATGTGTGTGAACAGAGCAGGTATGACAGCTCCACAGTGCCATCTGAGGTCCAAGCATCGTTTCCTCTTTCCCTCCCCTCAATCCCGGCTTCTATCCTCCAGGGTACTTCTCCATCCCAAATAGTTTCTGGGATCCCAACTTCACGTCAAATCAAGAAGCACAGGAAAATGTGGGGCGGGGTGGTTTGAGGACAGAGCAGGCCATGCCAACTGTCTGTACCTCATCAAAGCACTCTTCTTTCTTCGGCCCATAAAAGCTTTCTGCTTCATCGCTTTGATCCCACAACCTTGCAAGGCTGCAAGGAAAGCTGGAAAGTGGAAATTTGAAGATTTCAGCTGGGCACATTTACCATCCTGAATGATTTTTTTCTTTTCTTTTTTTTTTTTTACAAAAAGAGATAAGCAACCATCCATCTCTGTTCCACAGTGTACTTTAAAGTGAGGAAAATAGGGTAAAACTATGCTGAATTTGTGGACTCATGTTGTGTCAAACCATTTCCTAGAAACTTGGGATACATTATCTTAATGAAGCCTGACAACTAATAAAGTCCATATTAGTATTCCCGTTTTACCCATGAGAAAACTAAGGCAGCGCCTGGCTTCAGCCCACCCACCTCTCTGTCTTTCAAGATCTCAACTAAATGATTAGAAACAGAGATGAGAGAACCTGTCAGCTGAGCTTGAGCTTGGCGGGTTTCAGCCTGAGAATCCCTATCATGGTGTCAGGAGCCAGAACTTAGCACTGCTACTTTGATACCACAGCCCTTGACTTCCACACTCATAGCATGAACCAGCAAACATGCTTTGTCAGTGTGACCTTGAAATTTCTCTTTTATGGTCAAGAAAACTGAGTTTCACTTTCTATTTATAGCGCGCACAAAGCTTGACTTCCCCCAGTGGCCCCAGGGTGTCAGTGAAAGCGCTTTGAACAGGCAACTAACATTTCTTTACGACATTGGTTCTCTCTTTTTGTCTGTAAAAGGATAATGGGAAAAGATAGTGCTTGACACAGAAGTTTGACTCTTTTGAGGAGAAACTGCAAGATTCTACTGCTATCCTTATTTGAAATAAAATTGTCACTCCTCTGACAGTCTTTTAAAAAGTACATAATCCTGGTATTTCCAGGGTTTGAAGAGCTAACTCCAACTCCCATTGGCAGAATGTGCTTAATTTCAAAAACTTTGTTCAGAAACTGCTTTCACTAAAGCTCTCAAAAACATATCCTAAACTATAAGAAAAAAATGCCTGATGCCATCTCATGTTTTTCTTTTTTTCCCTGCTTTGTGTGACTCTCCTGGCTCTTCAGGGTACAAGGGCATTTATTGTCAGTTCATTCCTTCTTCCGCTCCTCCCACAAAGCTGGCACAGTCATGCCACCTGCTTCCCAGGAGACAGAGTATTGGGTGTGTCTTCCCAGCTTTGTCAGAGAGTGCCTCCCATTTTGGAATCTACTCCCCATGCTTTGAGAACTTGCTCAAGTTCTGCCTCCTCTTCCATCAACTGCTTTCAGATGCACCCAATCCCATTTTATTACCATTACTGATCATTCACTCTTGCTTCCAGCTCTACCCCATACAGAAATGGGGTTTTGCTCCTCCATGTTTTCTTGGTTTTGCATGGTTTCCTGCATGTTTGGTTGCTGCGATTTCTTTTATATGCACTTTTCTTCATGCTTCAGTTAAATAATACCCACCTTGAGGTGGAGAAGCATTTTTTCTTCTTTTTTTCATCTTCCCTTAGAATTCCAGATAATGTTCAAGCAAATGAGGCAGGATGAAAAAGAGCTACTCTTAGCAAATTACACTGACTGCCAGAACCCCCCACAAAGCTGCACAAACTGTCCTGAAAAGAACGATAGAGCAGAGGAATCAGCCCTTGGCATGCCTTCTGCCCATCCTTCTGTGACTTTCAGTCCCTGTCCTCTGCAGCCAGGAGACTGCGTGAGACTCTGATTTTAACTTGATCCCCGAATGATGCCATTTTTAAAAGATTTGCTTGTTTTTATTTGAAAGAGAGTCACAGAGGATAAAATAACAGCTGCACATGTAGTACAAGTGAATATGTAAGGAGTTCTTGCTGTATACCAAGCAAGAGGCTATTTTATGAGGATTAATTTAATTTTTTAGATGGACCATGGTTTCCTTCTGTTCTTCAGAGTGGAATTACCAGTTTTTTTCCACTGGTTGTAATGGAATATATCTTGAAGTAAATTGAATTCTACTCTCTAGTTTCCATACTATATTCTTGATATTTCAGGATTTGTTACATATACCTAACAAATGACACTCTGAAAGGGTATACAGAGATGACTTGCAATGAATAGTTTAGGTTTTTTATTTATTCAAAGTTTTTGATATTGATTACAATAAGGGGAATGTATACCCATGTGAGCCTCTGATTAGGGTAGGAAGGGTGGATATGTAGAGGGGTGAATAGATAGATGTTTTTCTTTGTTATCTCCAGGGTACATTATTACCCAGGGATGGGCACACTCATTTGATGACACCTTAGGACCTGATGTGGAAAAGAGAGCTCCAAGGGTGTCACTTGCGTGGTTTTGATAGAATGTTCTGAGAAATTGTTGACTTAATTACACCAGGGATGAGAAAATCTTTCCAAGGTTTATTGGCTGACCAGGTCCACTTCAGTGCATCCACAGACGCAGACACTTACTGCAAAGGTTAGCCAGGGGAATTACCCAACCTGTTCTACTTTCCACCTTCTGATGAGGCATTCAATGTCCTCTGCTGGCCTGGATGAGCTGGCTGTCATGTCCCCCATGTGCATCTGGGTATGCTCTCTACTGCAGAGACATCAATAACCGAGGAGGTCCAGTGCTAATACAGGCACTCCAATATAGGACCACTGTCGCGTAGTTTTCTCTGAGGACAGAGTTTGAGTCCAGTTGTCTAGGTGGGCAGTCCCTCAAGAAACCTCATTTGGGAGATCATCAGACTCGACTCTTGTGTGTGCCACTTAGTACTGGATCCAGTTACATTAAAAATACAAGCAGACCCCAAAAAGGAAATTTGATCTGTTAAGCTTTTCTGTTTCTCCCTCTCTCAGGCACATATGAGTGACACACATGCACACACAACCTTTAGATATAGAAAGTATACAACTAATTACCTGTTGCATTTTTATGGTGTATAGGTATGAGAAGGAAATAAAATCATTATATTGAAGAAGTTGAGTCTTGAAGTGACCACACTAATGCCCCAGGTGGAAGCATACCAGGGAGATATCTGGATGACCTGCCCAATGGGTGTGTCAACCTGAGACAGTAAGCTCAATTCCCGCATGGGAATAATGGTTCCCACCAAGTGCGTGCTTGAGCAGCCCTGACCCTAGCTCTGTGGTCCTCTTCAAGACATGAAAACTCTGTCTTTCCTCACACCACAAGACCATAAATGTCAAAATAAGAATCATATTGAAGTAAAAGACAGGTCTCCCAGTTTGTAGCTCTCAGTTTCAGCCTTGCTGTGAGCCATGTGGTCTGTGCACTTTTCTCCTGCAGCAGTAGACAGACAAACATAAACCTGTTGTGTGGGAGTACACACACTGAAGGGAATCCCTGCCTCTACCTCTGACGGTATGCTGATGGCCGAAGTAAAAAGGACAGGGGTTGTAAGATCGAGATCCAAAGGCGAAGTCTGTGTTAAAATTAGACCAGGATAGCTTAAAGAATCTGACCTCCAAAACTGTTAAGATGAGCAGGACACAACTGACAGTTGAAAACACATTGACAGTTCATGGGCCAGAAAATTATTCACACAATTTTCTCCTGATATGTAGTTTTTATTTCATGTGCTCACTTATGCCAGGTTAAGTCACCTGGATGGCTGAATTTTACGCAGTTAACAAAGACACTGAAAATATAGGAAAATAAATATAAATATAATAGTAAAATCAATAAATATATATATATAAATAAATTGTAGAATGTCTCAAATGGATTCCTTCAGTTTCTGTAAGCACACAGGAAAACAATACACAGATCCATAGGTCAAGTGATGAAAAATCTTCCTGGAGGCTCTGAAAAAATGCAGCACTTTGTGTACAAATACACAGCACTGTCTGCAGAAATGCTAGTCTTGTTGATTATTTGACTATTGAATATTCAGATTTAAATGATCTTGTAAGATTGTAATAAGTGCATTTTCAAATCATCAAAGGGAAAACAAGTACAAAGGAATCAGGGTACCCATTTAATTTCAGAATATACACCTTGATTATTGCCTTTAGTGAGCTGAAAATCACAACAAGGCTATAAGTAGCAATGGAGCTCATCTTTTGGGGAAGGCACACAAAGACACCCAGTTTTGTGATCTAGCACACATAGCATCATGCCCATCTTCACTGGCCCTGTAAATCGGAAAGTTGAAACACAAGCACATGTTATTGAATGGTGCATCAAATGCTTTCTTATTAAGCCAAAGCTTTCAAATCTTCATTCAATGAATCCACACTTAGCATGAGCCCAATGTAATTATACTGTCAACCTCCAGTTAGAAGTTACTTCATTGACAACATGGAAATAGCTCTGTGTTTCACCATTTCATCAATGAAAACCAGTGCATAATAGAAACATGAACAGACAACTCACTCTCAGGACTCAGACTGATGTTAGCAGGAAGCCTTAACAAAACCACGCTACAAATACGTCAGGTTCTCTTGACACTCATAGAACTTCCAAGAAACTTAATATGTTTCCCCCGAAAAGGACATTTTAGAGCCAAGCAGCCTCTCAATTACAAAAGTTATTTTTCTAAGGAATCACCTGATATTTGGTGCATTTTTGCCACCAAAATAAGTAAAATGAAAAAAAAAAAGCATGAGTGCTAGAAATGAAGCAAGGACCCTTCATTGCTGTGAATGAAGAAAATTCACCTTTTTTTCTTGATCCTCTCAGTTGTTTCTCGAGCACGTTTGCTGGATGCTTTCATGGTAAATGAAAGGCACCCTTCAGGATCCCAGGACAACAACCAGTGTAAGGTTATTCTGCCATCCACAGGACCCACCCACAATGGCACTAAACTACCTTGCATCTTTGCTTCATTCTGCTTTTCAGGCTTTGGCTCACATGGGAATCATTTAAATGGCAAAGCAAACCAAGACACTTAGGACCTTAAATGCATGTGTGGGACACAGAGGTATTTGGCCCCCAGCCAATGGCCAAGTTCTGTGGGCACAGATAGGGGACTTCCTGAATAAGAGGAAATGCTGTGACATTTCTTTGGTGACCTTCTAAGGGTGGTTATGGTGCACTATGGGCACAGCCATACTCCCCACCTCTTTGGCCAAAGGAGAGAAGACACGTTTCTATTCTTTAGTTACACTTCAAATATGTACTATATCTGCTGAAAATGTCATTTAGAGATTTTGAAAGCATAGCACCCACTAATATTTACTTTATTGCCTAAGAAAACACCACATTGGTCTTGGTGCAATGGGCTTAATAGTCATAGGACATTGATTTCATCTTTTTCTCTAGGAAAGGCGAGGGGACATGAAATGTATGTTGAAAATTAGGGGATCTTTAGGCTAGAAAGGGAACAGTTAGTCAAGGGGATCCCTTATCTCAGAGGATGAAACTGAAGCGCTAGGAAGGTGTGATTTTTATGATTACACACCTGGTCAGTGATGACCCTCTGAGCAAATGCCATGTGAACTGAGACCTGTTGATACAGCACCAAAGATCCCAAGACTGTCTCAATCTTGCTTCTCACTCACCAAAAGAATTTGCATTACCCTGTATAAGGAAGTGAGGTCTAGACTAGTGCATAGTTATATAAAATTAACCCAGACATAAACCCTCTTTTCTCCTTGCTGGCCTGCTAGCCATTTCTCAGAGCCAGTGATTAGAACAGAAAAGACAGCAGAGGAATAAAATTAATTATCTGTGTTCTGCATTGTTTCAGTGCTATTTCCTTATTTCGGGAAGTATTTGCTGCTGCTGCTGTTACCAATGTTTTTACTTTGTTTTAGCCTGCTTCCTCTAATGACAATAGCTACCAGGTAACTGAACACCAACTTGGAGCTTTCTACATATGATCTTATTTAAAACTCAACAACAACCTGTAAGGTTGAAATCTCATACCCTCCGTTTCACAAATGAGCTTGATCTCAGCAGAGATGAAGTATTTTCTCTAAGGTGAAGGTAAACGAGATTTGAGCTTGGCTCAGAGTCAGAGCGAAGTCCACTCTTTTCACAGTGACCTTGTGTCTTTCTTCTGGGTTTGGGGACTCTCATTTGGAATATTTCTGGTGTGGTAAACATTGCTCTTTGACAGGATTTTGTGGAAATTAAGGATACATTCATGCAAATCACATTTAACTCTGAACATGCTTACTCTAGCTGTTCATGAAATGTTAGACCTACCATATTTGCTTGTTGTTACCATTTCTATGACTGGGATTTTGGCTTTAACTTTTAAGAGACTTATGTATCCCTCATACATGATCCTCAAAACCCCAGTCTTGTAGTTGTGTGATCAGTATACACACATATATGCTCACTCCATCACTGAGCCACCTCAGCGGGCCCTGAGTGAGTGTTCTCCAAAGCCTTCTGCACACAACCACAGCCCCTGGATAAATAGCCAGGCCTCCAATCCTATCCACCCAGGCAGGACTTCAGGTTAAAAACAGCCCATATCTCTAACAAAGGGTGTTCACCCAAAACAAAGTGTTAGATTGGTGCCAAAACGCCATCATAAAAGACAACAGGCAGTCAGTTGGGAGTCTTCAGTGCCCCCAACTAAATCCCACCATGAGAATTAGAACTGATCCTTTTGAAAGATTTATTGTGGAACTGACAAATCTTTCAGTGGGGCTAAATATCACATCCAACATGCTATAGATCTTACTGTTTAATTAGTAATCATGGCAACAGTTTCCTCATTCCCATAGAAGCAAATCCTGAGCCTTCAATTTTGTAGATCCTTCTAGCCCACACAGATCTAACTCTCTAATGCTGGGCACCAGGAACAGAGTCAAATCTAGACTTGAGAACAGATGGGAATGGTGTGCAGAACTGAGGGGTGGAGATTTCACCACCATTCCTCTTCCCTCAAGTTCATACTGACAGGAAATTAGTTCTGAAACTTCAGCCTTTACAACAACTTGTAAATGTCCTAGCACTAAAACAAAAACCATTCACCTAAGCCGTATTATAAACAATCTGACTACACTTTTTTATTTTTTTACTCTCTTACATACATAATGGAAGATATCCACCATCCTGACTTGTTCGAAGCCAGTCTAGTTTCTGAGTAAAAGGGTAAAGATTAGAAACTTTCATATAGTGCTTAGGAGAACAGGAGCCAGTGAAAATATGTCAGTGAAAATGCAAGTGCACACAGGTGGAGCAAATTAAAACTCTGAAGTTGAGTTCGAATAGCAATGATTAGTGATAGTTGATATCACCCAAGAATTTATGCCTGTCATCCAAAACAAACAAGGGTGTGCTCCAGCTGAAAAACCAAACTTTGAGAAAGCAGGTGTTGAATATACCGTTGCCTGAATTATTAAAATAATTGCCACAAAACTTCTTCCCAATCGGTGAGACCCAGCAATGAACATTACTGCCATCCTAGATGCCCTTCCCTGCTGCCCCAGATGCCCCCACTACTTCAACTAGTCTCGCGTAGTAATTTAAAATTTAATTTTGTTAAAAAATCACCAGGGGATATTTTTCAGGTGCAGAATTATGCATAGGCACACCGAATGTCTACACACCTGAGGCAATGCTAATCTTTGTGATTCAGGAGAACCCTTGAAAAACCAGTGTGTTCAAAGAATATATTTATCAGAAACATATTGTCCCACACAGTTGGAAGAGTTTAGGCTAGTTGGGATCAGTGCTACCTTTGATGCTGTGATTACAACCTGAGCCCTGAGTGACAACAGGGAGAGCAGCTCATCTGATTATCCAGGTCTGCTCTCCCTGCTGCCATGCCGGGCTCCAGCACCTGTAGCATGAATGCCTGGCCATCTCCAGTAGGGACTGCATGCTCCGTTAACTGTAACTTGACCCTGCAACTTGTAAAGCCTGCCCTGGAAAGAAGGGAAAACTTGATTGCAACCTTGCCAAGGCAGGAGCTTTGTCTTACTTATTCTTTTTTTTTTTAAGATTTATTTATTTTTATTGCAAAGTCAGATATATAGAGAGAGAGGAGGAGAGACAAAGAGGAAGATCTTCCATCTGATGAGTCACTCCCCAAGTGACCGCAATGGCCAGAGCTGCAACAATCTGAAGCCAGGAACTTCTTCCAGGTCTCCCACATGGGTGTAGGGTCCCAAAGCTTTTGGCCATCCTTGACTGCTTTCCCAAGCCACAAGCAGGGAGCTGGATGGGAAGCAGGGCTGCCAGAATTAGAACTGGCACCCATATGGGATCCCAGCCCAAGCAAGATGAAGACTTTTAGCCGCTAGACCACCGCACTGGACGCTGTCTCACTTATTCTTGATGGCTGAGGCAGGAGTGAGCATCCAGGCTTACTCCCCTGCAATCCCCACACTCACTGCTGCACAATACCAGTCCCGCAGAATATGCTCAGTGACTAGTTACTGAGTGATGCGTGAATGTGCATTTATAAGCTGCGCTCTTGGAGTCTGAATATATATTTCAAAACATATTCTGTGCACCATCTTACACATCAAGAATTTCAGTAAGCATATGATCAGTACCTGCTAAGTGCCCAATACCATCCACTGTCCCATTGTCCATCTGATGGACTTCTCACTGTTACTGTGCCCAGTTGCCAGATCACAGCACACAACCTCAATCAAATATTGGACAGCATCTCAAATCTGTTCCTCAGATATCCTAAGGTTTAAAAAATACAGATCAGCTAAAGTATTTGGATAGTCTGTTGCTACGTGATTTCAAGATAGAATTAGTTCCTACAAAATTATCTAATCCACTTAAAAGTAATCCTAGTGCCTTTTCTTTTAAGAAGTTATACTGGAATTCTTTTGCTTTTACCCTTAGGAAAATCTCTTCTTCGTGATGGAGTATCTCAACGGGGGAGATTTAATGTACCACATCCAAAGTTGTCACAAGTTTGATCTCTGTAGAGCAACGTAAGTGCCCTTGGAAGGGATTGGGATTTTTCCATTGTTCTTGTCATCTCCCATGTCTCCAGTGTTTGTGTTCTTAATTCCTCCTGTGGCATCCCAAGTTCTAGGGCAAAAGAAACCCTTGGGATGCTTTCAAACAAAACTATAGTCTTCCTTTTTATGAAGCTGAAATGTATGTCAGTTTGGCTTCATGCCCGTGTGTTTTGAAGCAAACTGCTTTAGTTGTTTAAGGGACCATCTTGCATCCTCGGGCTCCTAAAACATGTGAACAAAGAAGGAAATATATTCTCTTTAAAAGCAGAACATACAATTAGAAAACAAATCGCGAAGTGGCCCCCAGGGAAGAAGCTTTTAGCTGAGGCCTCTCGCCTGATGCTCCAAGTGGAACCACAAGGATTTGGCTCCTGGGACAGGAGAATTAGGAAACTGAAAGAGGCACTTGGTCTACTTGAGAGTATAGCTTCGCCTTCCTTGGCATCAAGCATTATAGGCACAAGTTTGCCTGGTGGTCCTGCAGAGACTGAGCCCCTGGCAGCACCTCCTGCCTCTTCTATCTGTGCTGTGCCCTCATGGGAACAATGAAACCACTGCAGTTGAGATGAGCATTTGACCAAGCACTAACCACTCCAGCTGGGACTCCAGCATTCGGTATCAGAGCACCTGCATTGAATCCCTGGATCTGTTCTCATTTGCAGTTTCCTGCTAATGTAGCTCCTGGGAAGCGAAGTATCAGTGGTGACTCAAGTTCTTGGGTATCAACCACTCATGTGGGAGACCCAGTTAGATCTCCCAGCTCTCTGCACAGTTCTGGCTGTTGCAAACACTGGAGGAGTGAACCAGTGCTGAGGATTCTCTCTCTCCCTCACATACACACACACACACACACACACACACACATAATCCCTCTCAAATCAATAAAAGCTTTTTTTAAAAAAAAAAAATACAGCTGCCTCGCTTGAGATTGAATACATATGAGTTTCTCTTGGGTGGTGTCTTTTGAACTAGGTTAAAAGGTAGGCTTGACCCCCGTCCCCCAACAGCTCCTGCAACAGCCGTGCCTGAAATGGCTGCTGTGTCAGGCCACTGGTTCACATTGCACCAATCTCATTGCCTACAGGAACCCTCAGCAAAGCGCCCACATGTAACTCTAGAGGACTTCTGCATCACCATCCTTGCTATCTCTGTGACATATCACAGCCAATTCAAACACTCATTCCCTACTGTGTCCTACCTGCTTCCCAGCAAGCAGAGTTTTGGATTCTCAGTATGATCCAACAAACCTCACTTTCAAGAAACACGCTCTCCTAAACATGGATACTTCCAAAAGTTTATGGAGAAAAAAAGTGAAATGCAAAGATCATGTTTATTTTCCATGATCTTTGGGAAGACCAATCATATCTGACCTTTATTACAGTAATGATAGTATCAACTTGTTTCCTTTAAGCCTGTCTTCATTGAAGATGAAGATTATCACCTTCCATCTGCTAATATCCTTTTTTCCACCTCCTGAGCTATATTTTTTGCCTGGGCTAAACACTGTCAGTATGAAAATAAACAACCAGGTCTATTTGGAATGGCCTGAGTACAAGTCTCTGAGCTTCAAGCAGAGTTTAAAATGAAGAAGGAAATTATTTCCCTATTGTAACTATACTAATACATGTAATGTTTGTATGATGTAGGTATTGCGGCGTAAGTTTCAAAGTTAACACTAGATAAAGGCAAGTCTAGATAATAGGATAGCTTGTACTCTGGCAGGGAGAAAGCATCTGAGCTTCCACTTTCTTCTGTGTAGGATGAATAATGTCCTTAGGCAAGGTTAGACCAAATAATATGCATAGAACACTTAGCCTAGTAGGTATTAAAAACACACCAATCCATGTCTGAGGATTTTTTTTGTTCTATTAATACATTCATGGTGAGTTTTGGCCCTCCCTCTTTCTCTCCCTCAGGTTTTATGCTGCTGAAATCATTCTCGGTCTGCAGTTCCTTCATTCCAAAGGAATTGTCTACAGGTAAATTGTGCTTGTGGGAAGCAAGCGCTAAGACACAGGCTTTCCTTGTCCAGTTAATGGAATCATTGTTCAGCCCTGATTGGGGTATGCTGTGAAAACCATTTCTACCAGGAAGTAGATAATTTTTTTTAAGAAGCAAATTTTTGCAAGGAGACAGAACTCCAGAAAATGTGAGAAAGGAGGTCAGTGGGGGAATATCAGACAAATGAGTCCAGCTTTGGTAGAATGGTTAGTTCTTGGACGATCATGAGAATGGAGTAGACCTGGGGGTCTATGGATCTGTGAAAGCATTGGCTTCTTCTGAGATGCCGTAAGCCTGGGTTTGGATTAAATGTAAAACAGGGAGCTGGAAAAGATACCATCATAAAGACAGAAAACTCTAAATCCTCCTCAGATTATGAGAACAAGGCCACAAGGTTGCTTTAGTGATGATAAAAGTACTCCCAACCCATACTTGTGAAGTCAGTTCGCAGTGTTTTTATATAGATCATCTCATTCAGTGTCACATGACCCCCCTGGGAAGAGCCAGGTAAGCATTTCCCATCTCTGCTTAATGGCCAAGTTATCAGACACTCCCGGAGGAGAGCAGTAATGAGGATTACTAACCATGAAACTCAGGTTTGGTAGCCACTTTAACTCCCACTCTGCTTCTTCTGAATGGAAAATCACTGCTTGCATTTACCACATAACAAAACGAAAGACTTCTGCTTACTTCACTATTCCTGATGTACTCATGAGATATTTTTTGAGCAGGAAAATGATAGCAGGTGAAATTCAGTGTGCCCTGATGTCTTGAAGGGACTAGGCAAAAAGTGAACAGTAGGATGTGTCTCAGAATACTCCTCTCCCCAGCCCCTATAGGATCTGTGGCATTGCCAGGGATCTCCCAGGAATCTGACAGGTCTTCCTCTGCCCCCACAAGTCTGGCTTTGTATGTAGGCTTTCTGGAAATTTCTTGTCCTAATTTAAACCTCTCCAAGCTTCAAGGAGTTTTCTCTCAGAACCCCAAACATATCTGGCTCATGTTATAAGGCAGATTGAATATTTGACATGAAGCTTTATTATTCCTAGCAATGAGGACCAGAGAACATTTATTTTTAGAATCAGTTAAAATGCATCCTTGTACATCTTAGCAAAACCAATTTGATGAAAAAGTCCAGGTGAGTCTGATATATAAAGAAGTGTCAGAGCAGACAAAAACCGAGTGTGCCTCCTCATCCACTGGCAGGCTCTGTGGGTTGAAATAGATTGTATCACACTTTTCACCAGAAAAGGAAAAACAGACAGAAACAGTGACTTCAGAATGAAGGATTTTTGTAAGAATTAAGTAATCAAATTGCATTTGCAAGCAAGAAAGTCCAATGCAACTATTAGATCTTATGTTAATCACTCCTGTGATCCATATATAGCTTCACAGCTGGATGTCTGCTTCCCTGGAGAGGACCCAAAACCGGTCTGCTGTCAAATTTCTAGAAACGTAGGAACATGTCCATTAATGATACAAATATGCTCACATGGCAGAGGCTCTATGTGATAGCAGTATGGATCAATAGCAAAGCTGAAACATTAGTACAAGCAGTTAAATACAATTCATAAGTTGCACAGTGTATTTCGTTCCAATGAATGTTCAAGAATACAGAAGACTAGCAGTGTCTATGGAGAAGCCGTAATGGATTGAGTATCCTTCATCATGTCAGTGGAGGTGGGATAGCCGTGAGTTAGGATGAGAGGGCAGAAGTGACACAGCTCTAAGATGTACTCCAGGCCTCTCAGGCAGAAGATGCGTGGGATGGAGACCGCCAAGCTCTACATAACTTACTCTCACACAAGGTAGAGAATCCAAGAAAAGGAAACATAAATTAACTGCTTCTATTAATCACCAGTCTGTTATTACATAATTGTTTCTTGAATACTCTGGGTATATTATGCTTCTTTAAAAAATAATCATAGCACAATAAATAAGAAAAATCAGCTCTCACCCTCATCTTGCTTCCTGTTGAACAAAGGAGATACCCCAAATAGGATTAGCAACTTTTGAAGAATGTGAACATTCTGGGAGTAGTTATGGCGTATATTCCATGTATATGAACTGAAGATTTGGCAAACCGTGATAAAGACAAAAAGGGCAATTATTTCTAGGATGGGGACTGCATGTAAATATTTTGAAGAAAGATGAAGGATCTCTCAAGAGTTAGGGAACCCTCTTTTACACAGTCAACATATTTCTTTTAATTTTTATTAAAATGAAGTAGACAAATTTCATGTATTTCATAGGCACAGTTTTGATAATCATACTTTCCTCTTCCCTTCCTCCAACCTCCATCCTCCTTTCCCTTGCTTTTATTTTTAATTTTTTCATAAGCATAATTTCAATCCACTCTATAATCACAGGCTTATTTCACCCTAGTCATAATATTCAACAAGCAAAAAACAGAAAGACCACAGTTCCATGATCATATAAGCAAGAGCTAAAAACAACAATCATATCACAAGATATCCATTTCATTCCTATACATTCTTCTTCTATATTAACCACAAAGAACACATATACTTGTCATTTGGGGACTGATTTATTTCACTAAGCATAATGGTTTTCAGTTGCAAAAGACAGGATTTCGTTCCTTTTTTGGCTCAGTAGTATTCCATAATACATAGAATAAGTATATAATATATAGAATATTGTATATAGTATACTACTGGTTTTATATAAACTACCACATTTTCTTTATCTAGTAATTAGTTAATGGGCATCTGAGTTGATCCCGTATCTTTACTGTTGAACCTCTTCTTGGTCTTAATTTGATTGCTTGAATTCCTAGCTCAGTATAAACATTTGCAAAACTCATCAAATTGTGCAAAAATGAGCATAATAAAATATAATATTGAGTAGTATTGCCCAAAATTCAATCAGTGCATGCTTTCTTCAATAGTTCTATTATAAGGAGCAGAATCTTTGAGAAGGAAACCTGAGAGAAAATTCTAACAGATACAGAAGGAGATGAAAGCCATAATTCTCTTTACCTTCTTCCAAGTTGTCTTAGCTACCTAAGGAAGACAGTGGTAACCATCAACAACCACAAATCCTATGTATTAACAGTGGATTTCAGAAAGCGTGGAAGTCCCTGAGCAGACCACATGTGGACAAAGAAAGCTGACTGTTACAGGAAAAGCTAAAATTTATAAAGTTGCATTGACTAAAATTGATTGGGTAAAATTTTAAACAAATTGATGTCAACCTGAAATGAGTTTTATAAAAATTAATTGATGGATTCTTTATTGTATTTGAAAGGCAAGGCAGAGAACGAGATAGTTAAATCTGACATCCACTGATTCGCTCCTCAAATGCTCACAAAAGCAGAAGTTGAGCCAGGCCAAATGCCCAGCCCTGAATTGTTTTTTAAAGATCAATTTGAGGGCCCGGCGCAGTGGCGCAAGTGGTTAAGGTCCTCGCCTTGCACCCCCCGGGATCCCATATGGGCGCTGGTTCTATCCCGGCAGCCCTGCTTCCCTTCCAGCTCCCTGCCTGTGGCCTGGGAAAGCAGTCGAGGATGGCCCAAAGCTTTGGGACCCTGCACCCGCGTGGGAGACCTGGAAGAGACTCCTGGCTTGGGACTGGCATAGCATCGGCCCGTTGCGCTCACTTGGGGAGTGAATCATCGGACGGAAGATCTTCCTCTCTGTCTCTCCTCTCTGTATATCCACCTTTCCAATAAAAAAAAATAATAATAAAAATAAATCTTTAAAGATCAATTTGATAGTCACAGGATGGGATAATGGCAGTTTATGCTTAAAAAATAAAACAGACTACTTGAGGATTTTAGTTTGCAGTTAGTTCAGTCCGAACCATTATCATGAGGAAGGTATTGTAACAAGTAGTGCAGTCGGATGGCAAAAGGTATGTGGGTGGTCTCAGAAGCTGACAGCACCAACTTCATGTATACTAATTAGATGCACCCCTTCTCAAGAAGAAAATTGATAAATTTAGGGGGTTTTTGGAGGGGAGAGTCAGAACATTGAAGAGTCAAAAAAAAAACCATATCATATGAGGAATAAAATCTCTGAATTTCATGAAAGATAAAACTTCAATTTTCAAGATGCCATACAAAATAATATTAGCATCATAACAGGCCATAACTTGGCTCATTTTTTAAAAAGGTTCATTTATTTGTTCCAAAAGCAAAATTACATAGAGAAGTGAAAAAATAGAGAAAGAGAGTGATTCTCCTGCTATTTTACTCTGCAAATGGTTGCAAACGTTATGGCTGGGCCAGGTGGAAACCAAGAGCCTGAAACTCCAAAACAGATTTCCCATGGAAGCAGCAGAAGCCCGAGTACTTGGCACATCTTGAAGAGTCAGTATTCCTAAGAAATGCCAGTGTCACAGTCATGACACAGCACCAGCCATGGCTTGCATATTTTTGAAATAAATATTGTCAGCTACTTTTAACTTAGAATAGAATAGGCCATTTTAAGAAGTATTGTCTTTCTGAGACTCGGGGGAATTTGTTGATGGGTGTTCTGGTCTCTCTCAGATGGATTCTGGTGCTAGAGGCATTCTTTCTTAGTTAGGAATGGACTTCCCCAACTGGACTTGCAGGTAGGGGCAGTATAAGCTATGCACAAACAATCTAACATACACAGAACATGGCATAACATCGTGTATCTCCAGGCCTTCCTCCTGACCATTGATCCCAGAAAAAAATATTGGGGTGCTCAGTCCTTCATATATTGAGCTATACCTCTTGGTAAGACAGACAGACAGGAATTCACAGCAGCCAGGCACTCGAAGAATGATGCACTTTTTGTATGAGTGATTCCAGGAAGACGATCAGATTGAGGTGCTGTTTCATTATCAACCAGTTCTCCACTGTGAGAATGTGTTTTGTGAAGGCCCCTCTTAAAATTAAAGGATGTTACACCAAGGAAGTAGCAGTACAATTGTGAAATCTAGCACATACTGCGTCATTCACATAAAATTCTTGGATTGAGCTCTGAAGATATATCAGGTGTTACGTGGGGGTAAAGAACCCATGCAGGCTGCCCAGAGTCAAAAGAAGCTACAGGGGAAAAGTCCTGAGAATGAGCCAGGAGTCAAAGAACCAAACCTGGAAGCGAGAAAGGAACAGTGAGCTCCCTGAGCAGGGCTGCGGGCTAGCAACTGGGTTGCCAGAGGGGGAAGGGATCCCAGGTGAGCTGTGACTGGACGAGAGAGCAACATTGCATATCGGGAGTTTTTGCTTTGCTTTTTGCTTTTTCAGGGACCTGAAGCTAGACAATATCCTGTTAGACAAAGATGGACATATCAAGATAGCAGATTTCGGAATGTGCAAAGAGAACATGGTAGGAGATGCAAAGACAAACACTTTCTGCGGGACTCCTGACTACATCGCCCCGGAGGTAGGGATGCACCACCAAGGCCCTGTAACCGCCTTCCCCAGCTCAACACACCTGCGCCAGGCACTGCTGCCTCTGCCTCTGCCTCTGCCTCCCCTTCCTGTCAAAATATTTTACTATTTGGGGCAGGACTGATCTTTGTTTTCCTGGATTTTTCATAAATGCAGTCACACAATTGGATGGCTATAATAGTAGACAATAATCTGAGAAAGAATGCCATGCATATTGATTACAGCATCTCTCCAAGGCTTGAATAGGTCACTGTTCCCTTTCAGTCATAACTCTGTGCCATCATCTCCAGCCTTCAAACATAATCACACTGCTCAGACCAACCAGAAGTTGTACCTGGTGAAGAGCCAGGTGCAAACAGGTAACCCGCTGAATGAAGTGGTTCCAGTGCACGGTCAGAGAACCTGAATCACTGTGTGAGCATAGACAGATGGCCAAAGTCTCCCTGATCCGATTTCATCCTCTGCAAAATAGTTCCAGTACTTGCATCATAGTATTATCGCAAAAATTAAATGAGAGAGCAAAAAAACTCAAGCTCAGTGCACACCTCTGCCAAAACAGTAGTAATAGCAGCAATCCTGATAAAAAAAAAAAAGGCATCTCTCCAATGTTCCCAGTAGCTAGAAAATGACATTGAGTCAGAAGGTATCCATCAGCCGAGTTAAACCCTTGCTTCCTTTTCGAGAATCCCCTCCAGCTGCCTACCCCAGTGGGATTAGAGGCTTCCTCATCCCATGTTCCTTCTCTCACACTCCTGGCTGCTTTTGCCTTTGAATGTATCTGCACAACCAGATGTTTGCTTTAAATCAAGAACTGTTTATTTTTCACTCTTTAAGCCTGTTTTTTTTTTAATTTTAAAATAATTATAAATTCACAAGCAGTTACAAAACAGCACAGAAGCATCTGCTGCGTGTGCCTTTTACCCGGTTCCCTTCAAGCATCACATCTTCTATAGCTGTGGTGCTACATCAAGACCAGGGTGTTGACACTGGTTCTATACCAATTTCTCATATAGGTCTATTTTTTTTCCAAAAAAAAATCTAGTTGTTTGTTTAAGAGGCAGAGAGACAAACACACAAGCAGGCAGGCAGGCAGGCACAACTCCGATCTTGTCAAATGCTTGTGGCAGACGAAGCTTAGCCAGGCTGCAGCTGGCAGCCAGGAACTCAGTCCAGATCTCCTGCCTGAGTGGCAGAAATTCAATTACATGAGCCGTGCCCTGCTGCCCGGCAAAGTCTATATTTTAGCAGGAAACTAGAGTCAGGAGTCAGGAGTCAGGAGGTGGGGATTGAAACAAGGCATTCCAAGGTGAGCCAACGGTGTCATAACTGCTGAGGCAAATGTGGGCAGATTTATGCAGTTAATTAATCAATTCATTCATTAGATCAGGCAAGGCTGTTTGATAAAGACTGTGTTGATCTCTGCTTTCCTGGGTGAAACAAGTGTGGCAGAAAATCCTTGTCGCTGCCAAGGAATTGGAAGCCCAAGTCAGATTTAAACTTAAAAGGTTAGCCTCTGCTCCGTAAGAAATCGCAGTGTATTAAGTTTCAGGAGAATTGCTTAAGCTCACAGAGCTTGACTCATTGCTTTCATAACTTCATGATATTCGAGGAATCAGTGCTTTCTCTGGGTTAGCACAATTACAGATATCAATGCAGTAAACTGTTTCCCCTTGAAGTGAAGCCAGAGCTAATTAAGGCACACATGAAGGAGCCCACAGAGAAGGGACTTCCTTCACCTGCTAGATTCCCCTTAGTAATTGTTCTAAATATATTCACTCTTCTAAGGACACATCATCCTCAGTAGAGACCCCCTTTTTCATTCTTTGAACCTCACCCAATTTCTTTCCTTTTCTCCTTCAACATATTCATGTGTCTGCCTTCCTCTGATTCTCTCTCATCTGCATAGACTGCACATGGCATCCCTCCGAGGCAAGACTTCCTTTCTTGATATGTTTTTTTTTTCTGCCTCTTGCTTCTCTCTCAGCAACATCATTCTTTTGTTTTCAATTATACATATGCTGACTGCATGCTTGCTCCTCTTATCTTATGGGTTGTTGCTCTGCTTATCGCTAGGGTTTAATACCAGATTTCAAAACTGGAGGCCCAAGCTGCTTGTTCCAGACCTACATAAGAATGTTTCTGCTTGAGCTTACCAACTGATTGGCACACCAAGCAGACAGACACCAACACAATCCATCTAAAACCCTTCTTTCTGAAGCAGGCATTTGGCACAGTGGTTAAGTCTCCTCCCTGGGCCCAGGATGATGGCTCAGGGGCTAGATCCATGCCTTGCATGCTCCAGGATCCCGTTTGGGCACCATTCATGCCCCAGCTGCTCTATTTCCCATCAAGCTCCCTGCTTGTGACCTGGGAGAGCAGTAGATGACTCAAAGCCTTGGGTTCCTGTACCCACATATGAGACCTGGAGGAAATTTGTGGCTCCTGGCTCTGGATCAGCTCAACTCCAACCACTATGGTCGCTTGGGGAGTGAACCAGCAGATGGAAGATTTTTCTCTCTGTATTTCCTTTTCTCCATAAATCTGCCTTTCCAATAAAAAAATAAATAAATAAATCTGTCAGTCTCTCATATTGGAGACCTGAATTTGAATCTCATTCCTGCTCCCAACCCCATCCTTGTGCTAATGTACATTCTGGGAGGCAGCACACAACAAATGGTTCAAGTACTTGGATCCTTGCCACCTATCTGGGAGACTGAAATTGCATTCCAAGCTCTTGGTTTCATTGCAACTCAGCAACAGCTATTGCAGGCATTTAGAAAGTGAACAAGTAGACTGGAGGCCCCTGTTGTCTCTCATTCTCTGCCTGTCAAATAAACATGTAATTTCTTTTTCAACTTAACTTCCTCTGATGAATTTGCCATCCCCTTCCTATTTTTCCTTTCTTGTTGAATTGCCTGCCATCCACCCAATTGTCTACATAGAGAACTAACTCGACTTTTCTCCTTTAAGTACCACCCCAAACTCAGTGAGACATCAAGTCTTTTGAAACTGAACCTCTCACACCTTTCCTAATCTTGTGTCTGTACTAAGACTCTCCCTTTATTCATCATTTTTCCTCAAAATGAATCATTTTGATTTATTCCCCAAAGACTCTCTAGTTCCTCTCCATCCTTACTCACCTAACAGATCAACATCTCTGCTCCTTGTGGGTTCTGAAAACACCTTTCCAGTGTTTCTTCCATGCACCACCCCACAACCAGGGCATCTTCTCCATGCATCTCAGACCTTTTGGTCATACTTCTTCATCATCTCAAAAAGGCAACCCTATGGGGAGGTGGGGAAGGAAAATCCCTGAGCCCATGAAACTGTGTCATGACTTAATTAATTAAAAAGTTTTACAAGGGGAAACAAGTGTCCTTAGGTATTTATATTTACCTATAGATTAACAACACTATAGTGTATGTTATAAAATATGCCCCAAATGGGGAAAATCAGATTGAACTTAAGGTGAAATCAACAATATTTTTCAACAGCTCAATGTTGTTCTACTTACTGCACAATTATGCCTTCATTAAAACTATAAGATTAAATAATCCTTAGGACTCTAAAAGATCTAATTCACTGATTTCTATTCTTAGTCTTCATTGCTATCAGAGCAATAAAAAAGAGTCCTTAGCAATGATACAATAGAAAGAGACTTAAAAACATGTGCCTTTGGGAAGACTTTTTGAAGAGCATGGTGAATGAGTTCAGAATTCAAAGCCATGTTTTCATGCACTGTGTATTGTTTTTAACTAATGAGGTCATCATTTCTTAGAACTTTGACACGTATTGT
Source organism: Ochotona curzoniae (assembly GCF_017591425.1). NCBI lineage: Eukaryota > Metazoa > Chordata > Mammalia > Lagomorpha > Ochotonidae > Ochotona > Ochotona curzoniae. The sequence goes on along the minus strand of NW_024467121.1, from coordinate 13,754,412 downwards.
TGAGAGAGACATGGGGGCTGCCATTTTCTGATTCTTTGATTTATTTGCATTATTTATTGCAATTTTCTATCCAATCCAATCCTCTTAGTAGATAACTTTTTTTTAGAAAGTGGGACAGAGAAAGATATTTTCTATCCTCTGGTTTTCTCCCCCAATATCCACAAAACTGGGAGATGGCCAGGCCAAAGCCAGCAGGCTGGAATTCCATGCATTCGCCCACATGAGTGAGAGGGTTCCAACCTGAGTCATCTTGTGTTGCTTTTGAAGCAGCATTAGCAGGGAGCTGAATGAGAAGTGTAACATCCAGAAATCCACCCAGTGCTCCAACAGGATATGCCAATATCCCAATAGGCAGCTTAACCTGCTGTACCGTGACATCTGTCCCTGTTGACAGCATGCTAAGGACAGGACTTCTTATTTCATGAAAATTAATCTAGCTAGAATAGGACGCACATCAGTAGCACACACTGATTCATGGCAAGTGAATAACAAGCCTGGTCATCATCAAGCTCCTTCTGAGACACGGCTTCCTAGGCCAGCATCAGGACACCTCCTCCATGTTTTTGCTTCAGCAAGGACAGCCATGTCACTGTGAGTAAGCGTCCACAAAACCCACACCGCTTCTCACTGTAGAAGCTTTTAACAGTATGCAAAATATGCAAGGTCTGATTTTCCTCCCATTTCTTTTGAGATGGTCTAAATCACTCCAACTGTGGGTGCCATGTTGAAATTCCACTCTATCAAGTTAGTAAACGTATCTTTGCCATGTGCAAAACCTGTCACTCCAGTACTTTAAAAACTTCCCAAAATCCCCATTAGTAACTGAATAGAGCCAAAGGCCAGAGACAATGCCCCTAACAATATATCATAGAAAAATAATGACCTTCCCAACTGGGCCAAACTGTGTCTTGCTAACACACACATCCTGTGTCCTTGGCCGGGGAGCATCCCCTCACCCACAGGAACTTTCTCCCAAATTTACCCCTACTTGCCTAGAACATTCTATTGTTTCTTTCTCATAGCACATGTGTTTTCTGCCCACCAGAAATTGTGAGTTACCTACCCCCTTCCTGGTCTCCTATCCACATCTCAGAGCAGGCACCCATCAGCTGGCTCCTGGATGAGCGACCACACCAAGGCATGGACGCCACATGTCCATTTCAAAACCTGTACTGTGTTCCTAGTGCTTGGGCTCCTCACACAACACCCCTCTCCGACCTCCCCTTCTCTCCTACCTCCCCTTCTCTACCTGACAAAATCCTCCCTACTCTGCAAGACTCCAGACTGCTTGGTAACTCTTTTCTTTGTCGTCTTCATTCACCTGCTGCCTTCTCTTCCTTCAAAAACAAAACAAAACTGCAGGTGTAGCCTCCTTCTTGTTTGCCTCAGGGGTGATGTCACCATCCTTAACTGCAGTTCCAAGTCTGTACTGCCTTGTGTTGCCTTTATGAGTCCCCAGCTGCTAGCTTCATATTAAAGTATATGTCCCTTCGGGGAGGGGACTAGGAGTAGCACAGAGTCAAATCAGCAAAGAATTAAGAAGACAGGAACACTAAACAGCTGGGACAAAGATCCTGGGACTCATTCAGAAGACGAGGATCTCTCCTCTGGGGAGAACTCCAACTGCAGAAACAAATGCTTACTAGAGCAGCACCAGGAGCAATTCACTGAAAGCACTGAGCCCTGACAGCCATGAAATGGTCTCACCCAGTGGTGCCTCCAGAGACCTAAATGTGCTCTCAGCAGCTCCGCTGTTCCTTCTGTCTTCCCAGTACGGGATGAAGCGGGTCCCTTGCACACCTTGAGGTCCAGATTCGTTTGAGCAATGATCAGGGAAACAGTAAGGTAGGCAGGCATCCTGCCTTCTCACGTGCCGTAACCATGTAGTAGGTTCATATGGGATTTCAAACCCATAAAAGCAGCTCCCTTGAAAAAACAAAAGTTGCTTGGTAACCAAAACCGTGTCAGCCCTGACTGGTCACCAGATCTGTGAACCACACTTGCCTCGTCAGGTGCATCACCATAGCGGCCCAAGCATAGTTAACTCAGCAGACCCATAAAGCTCCTGGCCTTAGCTGGGCCCACACCTGGCTGTTGCCCCTTCTTGGGGGAGTGAATCTGTGGGTGGAAGAGATCTTTATCTCTTCCTTCCTCCTTGTCACTCTCCATTTCAAATGACTTAACAAATACGTATTTGTAAAAGAAAGAAATTTAACATGTCTTGTTTCAGACGTTATCCTGTGTCACACCAAGCTGATAGTACCTACACCCTGTTCTGCTTACAAATGAAAGACATAAATTAAAGTTCTCAACACATATCAACATCCCTTAAGCAAAGAATTTACATTGTGTCTCCCTTCTAATGAAAAGCTACAGTGTTTTTGTCAACGTCACCTAGCTAGAAGGCTTAATCACCTTTATCTAAAATGTCTCTAGTTGTCAATATCTTTACATTGATCCTACCAAAATGAAATTGTTTGCAAAGGTGTTTCCCTGTCCATTAATCTCTGTGGTTGCTTTGGCTCCTCCTTGTGTCACTTCCTGGTAATTGCATGTGATCTGGCCCACTGCCCCAGAACCCTGAAGACAAATCGGACAGCATTTGTTCATTGTCCGCATGTGTACATGTGCCTGGGTTGACTTTTAAATTATTGCTTAAGGCAAAGCTCATTGTTTGCTGAATTTTAAGGTGAGATTTACTACTCAGATACTAAGTTAAAGTAAGTGGGTAGCTTTTCTTTTTAGAAAATAGTGGTAAACTGTAAAGTTTTCTTTGCAACCTTTTTTTCTTTTTCATAAAGGGAAGCAAGTTCCTCAAAACAGATGGTTGATTATCTATTGCAAAGATTCAGAACCTAAGTGAGCAAAGCTGGGCTCAAGTGGATGCCTCCAGAAGCACCAGAGAACTGAGATCCACAGTGGCTTTGTTAGGTTCATTATGTGTCACCTACAGCCTCCCATAACAAACGGGAAAATGAAAGCTAACGGCACAGGTTCATTGTTTCATTTAAAGCCAGGGAGTAAGCAGAAACTGAAACTCAGAAATATTTATTCAAGCTCAAACACAACAATTTCAGCATGTGAAGTTATTTTAATCCAGTTGCCAGTCTGTCAAAACAAAAACAACTTTTATTATGATCTTTATTTAAAAAAAAAAACATATGCTACTTCATTATTGATTATTTACTGAGTGAGCTTGACACGTTTACTCATCCACCTCATTTCTCTGAATTTCTCTGCCTTTTGGTCACACAGATCTTGCTGGGTCAGAAATACAACCATTCTGTTGATTGGTGGTCCTTCGGTGTTCTTCTTTATGAAATGCTAATTGGTCAATCGCCTTTCCATGGCCAAGATGAAGAAGAGCTGTTCCACTCCATCCGCATGGACAATCCCTTTTACCCACGGTGGCTGGAGAAGGAAGCGAAGGACCTTTTAGTGAAGGTAAGAGATTAAGTAGAAGTATTCAGCAGATTTGATGTTCTGGTGGTATTCCCTTGTCAAACCTTCTAGCTTATACCAGTAGAGTAAAAAATGATTACTTTGAATTGGATTTAAATGGGATGTTCACTATCTGTATCTTAACTGGTGCAGACATTAAGAAAATGGAAACCAAACTCAGTATGAGATAAACTCTAGTGTGCACTTTTTATGTAACAAATACCCAGTAACCAATTCCACAGTTCTAGAATGTTCTAGTTGGAAATGGAGGGGGCCCATCAAAGAAGAACAATTTGTGGTTTGAAACCCAATGTTTTGTTTCCTGTAGTCTCTGTGAATCATTTAGTCCAGCTCATCTTTCCTGCTGCTGATCAGAAATGTGAATAGCACATCGAGCAGCTGATGTTACACATATTATGATCTTTATTGATCTTGTCTCCTAAGTGATGTTTTCACAAGAACCCCATATTGGAGCATGGAGCATGTGATTCAAGGCCTAGCTGTTCTGCTTCTAAACCAATTTGCTGCTAACAGATACCCTGGGAAGAAGCAGACAGTGTCTGTAATACTTGGGTCACTGCCATTCATGTGGGAGGCCCAGATTCAGTTCTGAACCAAACTTAACTTTTAAAGGTAAGCCTTTTGCTCTCTTTCTGCTGGTCAGAGTTCATAGTTGGGAAATGCTCACAAAGGGTGTGTAAATAGGGTATGGTTGAGTGTATCATTATGCACTCCTCTCCAATTCTTGAGCTTCTATTTCAGATCACACCAGGCCGAGGCAGAGAGGACAAAAGAATGAAGAGAAGGAACTCTTCTTATATGTTGTGTGGCTTCATACTCTTCATTCAGGCTCAGACTTTTGTGAGATGCTTGAACTGGTTCTTTGGAAATACTTACTCTTAGGGACATTCTGAGGGTCAAGTCTTAAGATATAGATTATTCAATCTTCACTGGCCTAGGAACTGAACCAGAACTAATTCAGTAACACCTTTCCACTGTTGGTTGCCTGTCTGATAGCTTGTCTTAGTACTTAAAATGGACACAGACCACCTGTTTCTCCTTGCACTCCCCTGTGTTGACCACTTGAACCATTGATGCACCCTTCACCCTCTAACAATCTCCAGAGTTGTCCAAGCAGAAATCAGTCCCCGTCTATGGCAGCATGGCATCCATTACAAATAATTGTGTGTTGCTATCCGTGAAAACCAGGCTCATGTGAACCAGAAGCTCCCAAGGCAAACCCTTGGGACAGAGACAAAAGAATACCTGCCTAGGAACTATCATGAAAGATATCAACTTCAGGCCGAGCCCCATTTTGCCCTTTTCAAGATGCAAGATTCTATATAACAGTGCATGAGTCTAGTAAGTTGTAAAATTAAAAATTAACCATGCCAATAAAACATACTTAAGTATATATGAGAAGAATAAACTTTATGTGTATCTTCTAAACTGTTTTGACAAATAATTTGGCTCAAAGAAACCTACTAGTGTGATGAAGAGGTGAGTAAATTCAAAGCCAATGGACCAAGAATACAAGCGCTGTGAAAGAAATGTTGGTTTTCCTAAGCTCCCATATATAAGTTGGGTTTTTTTTAAGATCATCCTTTAGAGCAACTATTTTTAATGTTGTTGTATGGGAGGGGTGGGAGGAATCCCCAGCGCCTATAAAACTGTACTACATAATACAATGTAAGCAACAATAAAAAAAAAAAATTGGAACAGGACCAGATCCTTCAACAACAGAAGCAACCCGTGTGTTTTATATCAAAACATTGAAAAATATTACCAGGCCCATCTTTTTTTATTGGTCAACTTTTTTCCTTTTGAAAAATTACTTGGAATTAAATTTAAAAGGCCCACACTTCCACTTTTGTAATACAAATGATAACTTGTCTGCAGTATTAGAAATTTTGAGGCAGTTCCAGAATTCTCCCCTGGGAATCAAGATCTTAAATCTAAGAAGTGCTGACAAAGCCCTCACAGGATACCTAGCCCAAGGTTAATTGAACTAGGTATTTAAAAATCTGAGCAAGTTTTATGAAGCTTTTGCCTTGTGAGACTGTGATCCAAATGGGCAATAAACTTAGAAAACTCCCTAAATGACCAATTAAAGTCACTTTTAATAACTAAACAAAACATACATAAAATAAAAGCTAATTTCAAAATTAACCCATAAAAGATAATGGCAACAATAAAAATAAGCTGGTAGGATTTGAATGTAAATAGTTTTCCTTTACATGAAGGCAAGTGCAAACATTATTTTGCAGTTGCTACACCTGTTTTGCACTTGACTCTGTGAAGGGCTCAATGTGTGAAGGGAATGAGTTCGTTCGGTCTGCCATAACAAAATCCTGCAGATGGCAGCACAGCAGACTTTCTTCACATGGTCTGGAGTCTAGAAATCCAAGACCAAGCCTCAGCAAAGTCAGCTGGTTCGTGGGTAGCTGTTTTTTTGCTTTGTCTTTGCCCTGGTAGAGAGAGCAGAAGTTAGAGCTGGTGACTGAGAAAGAGGGACAACGGCTGTTAGTATCCCTTTTATATGAGAATACTAATCATGCGGAATCAGGATTCCACTCTATGACCACAACTAACCCTAATTATTTCCCTCAAGAACCTGTCTGTGGACTTTGGTGGGGGGTAGGGTTTCAACATTTGAATTTAACTCCCTAGGGCTACTCTGATGAAAATAAAATCAGGACAATTCCCTGGAAAAAAAGAAATGAAGAAAGACCTTGGTCTGTACCATGGGAGGACTTGGGTTACCTGTACACTCAGGGGCTGTTTTCAGATGATCCTCAGAATGAAAACCTTGGAGCTCCATCCGCAAGTCCACACACCTGTTGATATCCCCTATAGAAGCCAGCCTTCCCCAATGGAAGACAACCCATGGGTGCCACTGCCACCCATGTGGAACACCAGCACAGATTTCTTCCCTTCTGGCCTCTCCATGGCTACCCATACAGAGTGAAAAAAAACACATTAAAGAGGTTTTCCTCTCTCTCTCTCTCTCTGTCCCTCTGGAACTCACCAGAAGTAACTCTAAATAGTCAGAAGTTGGGAATGATCATTCAGAATGGAGGAAAATTGAGTAGGAAGAAAGAACTATTCCAGTTAGAGGAAAAACAGTGAATGTTGCATTGATGGAATCCTACTCAAATAAAAAGAAACAAACAGTTAGTTCATTAAAAAAAAAAAACCTCAGAGCCCAAGGTCATTATGTGGAGTGCAAAATGCCAGTCTTAAAAAGGTCACCTGTTGCTATCTGTCTATTTATATACAACATTGTTATAATGACAAAATTGCAGGGATGGAAATCAGATCAGTGATTGCCAGGGGCTGTGGTTATGGGGGCAGCCAAATGAGTGTGACCATAAAGCAGTGGTACATGGTAGATCTTAGTGGAACTGGGACTGTTTGTATGGTGTTTGTCATGGTAGTTGCCCAGATCCACTCATATGATCAAATGTCCTAGAAACAGACACACACATTTCACCAATTCCAGCTTCCTGGTGTGAGACACTGAACCATCTGCCAGAGGTAACCACAAAGGGAGACCAACTAAAGGACACACAAGCAGTCCTTGTGCCAGCTCTTTAATGTCCTGGAAAACTAAGAGAAAGGTTTGTCATAAGAGTAGAAAATATTAATTTGACTAAATAAGGCAGAAACCAAGACAATCAGGGTTAGAAAAAGAAATTAAAATGCCTGGCTAGTGGAAGAGATTTAAGTCCATATAGAAGGTATTTATTGTTTCACCTCCAACTTAATAAAAATGCCATGTCCTTTTCTTTGCACATGAGTCTTCCAGGGGTTGATCAACAGTACATCTATTATGCAATTCAGTGATCATGGACTTCTAGCTTCCTTTTTACACCTAGATTGCTTTCTTTGATGCAGCAGTCCCCAGCTCCTTAACCCTCATTTTCTGGGGGGAAAAAGTCAAAGGCAATGTTATTTGTCAGAAACTCCCCTTAAGAAATGTTACATAAGGTTGTGAAAACTAAAAGTTACAGGTCCTCAGGTAAAAGCTGAGCAAAACAGCTTTCAGTGCCACCTGTTCCAGCATCAGTGTCAGACTCCATCATTGTTGGTCCATGCAGGACACAGATGCCTGTGGTTCACTGAACAACTGCACAGCAAAAAAGGTTATGCACCATCAAGTATTACTGCTGGACACCATGATCAGCTTCGCCGTTGCTGGAGAAACAACCTGTTTCCCCTTGTTTATCCATCAGGATGTCCTATCCATTTGTTTGAAAACGCTGGAAGACTAATGAACAGAAATGCCACTCCTTGTAGAAAGACACATGTGAGGAAGGAGTGAAGAGGCAGGGCAGGTTCCAAATAGAACCTGTCCACAACCACCAGGGAACATAGGGACCATCCCCAGCAGCCCGCTGTGTTTCTTTGCTCAGACTGTCAAATAGGTCTAAATAAACTTCAACGACATCCTGGCCATTTCTGAAAGAAGTATAATATTTCCTGTCAATGAAAACCACCCCTCAGACAGTTTTTTACAGACAAAGGCAAGTCTTTCTTCATGAATTTTATTTCTTCTGTGCAAGTTGCTAAACCTGAGTACTCTCAGAGGTCGCCCACCAGCCTCACGACTGTAGGTGGCTGATTTACAGCAGGCTGAGAAGATCATATCAAGGCTGTTCCATACACAACTAGAAAGAATATTAAATCTTGCCACTGGAGGCCCTATTACATTGTCATTATTCATTCTGTCTTTAAAATGTGCTCTTCATTTCACAGGCACATGTACCAAGTACTTGGTCCTGAACCCCTTAGGACTAAATATCACATGGTTACTGGAAAACTTATGGTGATGTACGCTTGTCCCAATACAGTTCCTTCTAACCTAATGCCCAGAAACATTTCATTACAACACGAGCTTGTCTGAGGTCTTTCCTTGAGACACTTATACCTTCTCCCTAATCTTACTTCATCAAAATGTCTTTAAGTCAAAGCCAGTTATTTATTAAGGTCATTGCAAGGGAAGAGAAGGAGTAAGCCACTTGCTCCCTCTACCTCTGAAAAATCAGTCTGCTGTTCTACCTGCTGATTCCTACTGCTATTTTGAATATAACAAAATGTATCTGGCTTTGAATTTATTACCTTATCTATGCTAAAAATAAGATGCTAATAGATAAGGATTGCAGATTCATGATCTACAAATACAACAAATGGAAAAACAGCTCATCCACTTACTCAACAGGATTTGCTTTGTGTGTGGCACTATCCTAGACTTTCTGAGGAATAGAAACTGTGCCTACCATTCAGTACTTGCAGCCTGGCTGGCAAGGTGGACATGGAAAGCAGAGCATGCTAATCTCTGTAATGGAAGTAAGCCATTCTGTGGAGCACTGAGGAGGCAGCAGTGGCAAAGAAACTGCGCATCAATTTCAACCTAGATGGAACTGTGATCAAAGGCAAGTTACATCCTTACTTCAAGCATCACTGTCTCCAACTGACAGTTGGAATTACAAGACAGTTCCAGCTTTTAGAGTTAAGATAAGGGCACAATGTTAAACCTAGTTGGAACCACTTACATTCTGAAGGTCTATTTCACAGCATGGGGACTACAGTTTAAAACAATATAGTGAATACTTGAGGCTTGCAGAGAAGATGAATTTTAAGTGTTCTTACTACAAAAAAAGTAAATGTGTCAAGTAACAGATAAGTTAATTAGCTTGACTTCAATACTCCAGAATATATGCATATGTATCAATGCATTATATTGAAACTAATAAATACATGCAATAAAAAATGAAGAGGTAAATCAGTAAAATGCAGGTGGGATATCTAACACAATGCCTAACTCTCAAAGAACATTTATTGGAATAACCTAATCTAGCACATGTCTGAGAAAGCGCTTAAAGAGGAAGAAAACTTCACCATGAGTTGAGGTCATTGAGGAAGATTAGAAACTGAGCCCTGAATGATGGTGCAAGACTTAAAGAGGAGAAGAGGGAATTGGAAATACAAAGGGGGCATGGCCTTGCCTTGCAAGATGGAAATCTAACTAGTGAAGATCAAGATAGGAGAAGTAGGTGTAGAGTGCATAGATATGTCTGGATAAAAGAGGGTTCCCTGGGAAGTTGAGTACATGTGTCAAGGTCTCACTTGACTGGCCATCTGGAGTTCAGGGACCCCAGAACTCAGCAGACACTGGAGAATTCAGCTTGTCGAAACCTTTGTTGTACAGATGAGGACATCAAGACTTTAAAAATGGACCGAATGTCACAGGTGTTGTAAGCCTCTTGACTGGCAGTTTCATGTCATTTTAATCAGGTACTTTGGAATCCCTCATTTCCAGACAGGAGCATCAGGGACCACCCCACAGTAAAGGGGATGAAGGTGCTAGAACTATGATGTGGATCGTGGCACTTGAGACTTCAAAAGACTTTGCTACTTCAGAAAGGGGAAAGAGGTCTTCCCATGGAGGTGGAATGTTTACTTTCAGTGGCATGGAACCTGTTAAGACAGTAAGGAATTTTTTGAAACGTTAGTAAGGAATAAAAGCAAGCCTACATCTTCTAAAACGTGGCTTTATGTAGTAAGTAATAGAATAGCCTACATAAAGCCATGTTTCAGAACATGTAAAAAAAATTTTTTAATTGACAAAAGAAAGGAATTTTTACAACTTGGGTGTGAATGAAGGCATCGCATTGGCTAGAGCTTCCTGAAAAATCTGGAATTTTACCAAGTTTTCTGTTTTAAAGATCAGTAACCTCCTTAAAATGCCCTCTAACCTAGTGATTACATTATAAACAAACATCTTAATGATTTAAGAATGCCTATTGCTTTTCCAAGCTAATATTTAAACTTTCCTGTTCCTTGACGTCCTTGAAAAGTCTTATTTAAGGTTTAAAAGTGTTTTTTAAGTGTTTTTCCTGTTGTGCGAGTGATCCTTTTTACTTGTAGCAAAAAAGTAAAGGAAGAGGGGACAGTGCTCAGAGGCCAAAGGTTACAAGACACGACGTTCAAACTAAACTTTTCATCCAGTAGGTTTGTCATGGTCCAGAGTGATTATCTGTACTCTAAACATGACTTTGCAAAGTCCAAGATGACTATCTGAAACTAGTCTGTTTTATACCTCAGCACCCACCATGCTGAAATCCTAAAGCAGCTCTGTAAGAAATAATGTTTTCAACTGATGAGCAATCAGTCAATCAAACCACAAATAAATGGACATGCTATGCTTTTACCTACCCGGGATATGTTTTTGCATACTGAGATTTTACACATCAGGAGCTATAGTGCACAAATGTGTGTGCATGTATACATGCATATCTATCTTTACACATGCATCCTACATGCGTACCCACACATATTTGTGCATACTTCCATGTGTGTATTCATTTCTATGTGCATAGATGCTGCTTCTGTGTATGAACATACATGTGTGTTTCTGTTTTATTTAGTCCTCAGAGCAGTCCTGTTGGGAGGGTACCTGGCTCACTTTGAAGGTGAGGAAATTGACTCTGTGCCCTGTCATTGGCCCGAGGTGCCATAAATAAGGCATGCCAAAACTGATTTCAAACCAGGCAAATCTAACTCAAAAAAAAAAAAACAGCACATGAAGTGAGAGATTAAGGTAGCAAAAGCCCAGACTAGAATTTTCAGAACGGTTTCATCAAGGACGCATGTCAGGACAAGTTTGGCTTTATTAAGGTGAGTGAAAAACAAGACTGGGAAAGCAAATGACTAAGAAATGGAACATCGCTGGATGCAATTTGGTTTACCCTTTGAGAAATACACTTCACTCTGCCTCCTTTTTTTCAGCTTTTTGTGCGAGAACCTGAAAAGAGGTTAGGAGTGAGGGGAGACATCCGCCAGCATCCTTTGTTTCGGGAGATCAATTGGGAGGAACTCGAAAGGAAGGAGATTGACCCACCATTCAGACCTAAAGTGGTAAGTTCTTACCCATGGGAATTTCGGGTTCCAACCAACCTCCCTCCAAGTACCTTCATAAGCTTTCTGATTATCCAAATTATAGCAGCCCTGAACCCCTTCCTTCCCCAACCATTTACTCTGATTTGCAAAATTTAATCTCTATCATTGAAATGAGCCTGCATGAAAAGAGAATTGTTGAGTATGCATGCCTTAGATTGAATATGCATTTGCAAAATGTGAACTGAGGCTATCATAGGGGATGGAGCTTTTCACAAAACACATGCATACTTAATGACCAAGTCTGGGTTCTGAGTGGGTGGTTCCAGCTTCTACTGAATCCCTGAATCTTGTGTCAGAAAATATGGAACCATTTTTCTCCCATGATGTTTGGGAAAGGCTATTATGACATTTGTAAATTTTTCAAATAACCACATTTCACAATGGAAGTGTGGTTAGGTATCCTATTTTAAAAAGAGAAAGTAGATAGGTGCTTAGAGAAGGTAGATCTCTAAATTCCCATATGTGTACCACCTGGAGAATATCACATGTATATTGTATATTGTATATGTATATGTATTGTATATGTATATTGTATATTGTTGTGCACAGAGTATAATCTAGACTGCAAAAGTCAAGATGATGAATTTTGTGAACCTTTTCTGTACTAAGCACCAATAAACCAAGTAATCTCAAAAGAGTTCATATCACTCTGAGATATCTATAAGAAAACATTTTAAATGTTTAGCACTAAAATTAATGTGAGTAGAGGAAGTAATCATGAAGATGTTGGTAAAAGTAGAAGAATATATGATAGGCCACATCAGGATGGTGAACCTTTTTTTTTTTTCCCACCAAGAGCCATTTGAATTTTTATAATATTGTCTAAGGACCATAGAAAATTACCAACTTAAAAATTGTACATTTTTGAGTGCTACCCACTGCTGTCTTCATTCCGGACACAGTGATTCCAATAGGCCATCTATGGCCTGCAAGTCAGATATTCCCCCACTCCGGCATAATGATTACAGGCATTACTTCAGCTGAGCTGCTCTGCAACACCCACTTTGTTGTGCACAGAGTATAATCTAGACTGCAAAAGTCAAGATGATGAATTTTGTGGCTGATTTTCTTTCTCCCATCTTGATCTAGAAATCACCCTATGACTGCAGCAATTTCGACAAAGAGTTCTTAAATGAGAAGCCCCGGTTGTCCTTCGCAGACGGAGCACTGATCAACAGCATGGACCAGAACATGTTCAGGAACTTTTCCTTCATCAATCCAGGCATGGAGCGGCTCATCTCCTGAACCTCATCTCTCCAGAGGCACAAAGGGATTCATCTTCTGTCTGGGAACTGGCTCAAGCCACACCTCTTGGGTCCCTTTTCCAAGTTGGAAAAGAAAAAGAAACACTCAACAATAAAGGCTAAGCCCTTTGAGCTCCTCACACGACTTCATATCTGTAGCAGAAAACCGACTCTACTTCACTAACAAGGCCCTCCATTTCATCTCCTAGCATCTTTCAGAGCCGCTCATGAAGTTAGGTCATTACTAACCACAATTACTTACTTGAACAATGGTTCTCCATATTGTGGAAGATGGGAAACTTCATTATGCTCTAAATGATGGCTCTTCCATTGGGCACCAACTACTGATCAATGAAACGCTTGACGAATCAAGGAGCAAGCTGAGAACAAACTCTCTGAAACAGCCTCTGGCTGATGTAGTTGTAGATCTCATTCAGCTGCAGACAAGTAACCACTAATCCCTTTCATTCTGTTCATGTCTGTGAAAGTATAAATGCCTAGAGATAGGAAACCCTGAGTAGGTATTTATGGGGTTCCTCAAAATAAACATAGCTTGTAATCTGACATTCACAGAGACACATTCATTCTGATGAACCAAGAAATTCACATAATGGGGGGAAATGGAAAAGAGGAAGAATCCATGTCTTTGATGGAGAAGGTTCACCAGAATGTCTATACTGGTTGCCTTGTCATCATGGAAACTAGTTGTAGGACTCAACAAATCAATTATCATTTTATTCCTATGAATAAAACCTTTGTGTCCTTCCATTCTCAGTCAGTTTCAGTACTGTTACCACCATGATAGTATAACAAGAAATGAAATGCATTGATCTTATGAGACAAAATAAACCCAATCCCTTTTGAATTTTTTCCATTCTCAGTCAATTTCAGTACCATTACCACCCTGATACAACAAGAAATGAAATGCACTGTTCTTATGAGACAAAATAAATCCCAATTATTGGTGATTTGATGACTGTCTCTTTTTAGACATCATTCAATATAAATGACCCATGCATGGTATTTGTGGTAATTAATCTCATTTAACTAGAATTCTACGTATACATCTTAAAGTATCTGTGTTGTCTGTGTATTTTGATAAAGTAATATGGCAATGATGAAAGTGAATTGTAAAAACAGAATAAAAAATATGACTGTTAATAGTTGAATTTTCTGTTTTCAACCCAAGGACTTGGTCCTGTCCTGTGGAACAGCAAAATGAGACTAGCTTTTTTGAGTCAATATTTTAAAAATTGAGAATCAGGAGTTGCCATTTGGCCCAGTGGTAAAGATGCCACTTGCCCACATCCCATATCAAAGAACCTGGATTTGATTCCTGGCATTGCTACTGATTCCAGCCCTGGCTAATGTGCACCCTGGAAAGCAGCAGGTAATGACCATCCACATGGAAGATCCAGATTGACTTCCTGCTCCTAGCTTCCTGTTGAGGGCATCTGGGGAATAAGCTAATGGACGGAAGACCATTCTCTATCTGTGTGTCTGGTTCAGAAATAATTTTTTTAAAATTAAATTCAGAACCATAAAAATTTGTAGGCAAATACCAGCAACCCTTAGTTACTGGTTTTATATCCTCTGGTCTTCCCACATGAGATTACCTCTGTTTCTCTTCCATCTGTTACAGTTCTGCCCTCAGATCCCCCTCTCTCTGCTAACACTACTTCCTACAAACCTAAGCTCTTGCCAGCCCCGGTGGAATGTTCTCAATCCTCATCCACCTTTTGGCAGCTTTTTGTACTGGAAGGACATTCTCATTGACTTCCCCACCTTGGAACCTCTGACATAGTATGTTCCTGTCCCCTCTTACACCTTTGGTTTTCCCTCTGCTGGCTCCTTTGTCTTCTCCTGCTCCAAATCCTGCTCAAGGAACTCACCTTACCTTCCCTTCAATTCCCTTTGGTGTTCTTTCAGTTCCTACCTTTCAAAGATCACTCCATGCAAATAATTCCAAGTCTACATATCCACCATTGGATGACACAGCATGAAGGCCCTGGCTTGATGCCAGCACACACTTTTGAACCATCTAACTTTCCAGAACAACTGAGACAAATAGATTCCCTCGTTACTTAGACATTCCCAGGCATTCTGTTAATTATGCAAAATGTGTGCCTTAGTTCATTTTGTGTAGAGGCTGAATGGTAACCCAAAGATACCTCCACCTGGTATGTACATGAGTGTGATCTTATTTGTAAACAAAAAGTTCTCAGCAGATTTTATGATGGTTCTTAGGATGCTATTGTCCTGCTTAGAAGAGTGAGACCTAAACACAATTACAAGTGTCTTTCTAAAGAAAAACCAAGAGATTTTACATAGACATCCAGTGGAGAAGATCATGTGAAGAAGTAGGTAGAGATGAAATGGATCTAGTCACAAGCCAAGAACACATGGAATCCCAGAAGTTACAGAAGCAAAGGGCAGATCCTACTCGAGCTTTCAGAAAAAAAAAAAAATGTGACTCTACCACCACTTTCTGTTCAGAATCTGAGCCACTAAGATTGGAAGGAAATAAATTTTTATAGTTTTAAGCCACCCATTCCATGCCACTCATTCCCACCAGTCACAGGACTTTGACATGCACTGCTTCATGGAACCAGCTGTGTTTCGGGGCCAGGCTACAATGAAGGTTGTGTGTTCCTGCCCCTTACTCCATATTTGTAGACAAAGAGCATCTGCTCTAAGGCCTATCCTGTGACACAGCCTCCCACAGCGTTTCACGTTTTGTCTACCTGAAATCCCACTGTGACTCCTGCTCACTTTTTCATTTTTCTCCAGCGTCTCATTTCTCTCCTAGTTTTTCTTCACCTGCATCCAACATCCTTTTCTGCAACAGTGAAGCTCCTGACAGTTCCAAGTCAGCAGCTGCTCCTTCTTGGAGATAGACGTGCTCAGTGTGGCTGTCATTTATAAACTTGGGTGAATTGTTTGAGTGATAAGGTCCTTGTATTTCACCAGTCTCAACAGACTGTCTGAGGTTGACACGGCCCTGTCTGTTCTTAAGAGCCCAGTTTTCACAATAAGCCTGATTAAGTGTCTCCAGAAGCCTACAACCTCAGTATTTGTTCAAATTCTTCCTCTTCTGCCCCCTCCTGTAGTGACAGTTGAACACCCTGATTTGCCTTCAACAAGAACCTTTTCAAGCCAGCTTAGCCAGAATTCCCCCCACCCTTGAAAACAAAGTTCCTCTACCAAGGCTTCCAAGCTTTCAAGAGAAATATCTTTCATGAGAAATAAAGAGACCTGTCTGAGGAGTGACTTGGCAGAGCTATTGTAAGAGCTAGGATCCTGTGATGTATCATGTCAGCATCTTATGTCAGAGAATTGGCTCAAGTCCCAGATGCTCTGCTTCCCATCCAGCTCCCTGTTAATGTGCCTGGTAAAGAATAGAATAATGGCTCAGCTATAAGGATCCCTGCCATTCAAATGGGAGACCTGCATGGAGTATGGAGTTCTAGGCTTTGGCCTGGCCCATCCATGGCCATTATACCTTGTGGGGGAGTAAACCAATGGGTGAGATATCTATCTCTCTCTCTCTTTTCTTTCTCTCCCTTCTCCATTCCTGCTTTTCAAATAAAGAAAATTTTTAAATTTTAAAAAACCAGTAAATCATCTTAAAAGATCTTACCCACCAAATCAAGAAGTATCCTGTATAATCCTTTGCTCTTTATCTATCCTTGGAAATGTCCTTCTTAAAATCAGTTAGAGACCTTCTATTCAATATTCTCTCTCCAGAGACAGTATTCAATCTCTGAAGATGTTTTAACCAGTCTTGTTCTAAAGAAGCTGCTCTCCAACCTGTGAATATGTGCTGCTGCTGACCTAAAGCCTGCTTTTGAGGATCAAGACAAAATGTATTCACTGTGTAATGACAAATGAGGAAAACATGAATTCTGACCAGAACTTAACTACCTTGGAACACTTCTCATCTTACTCTATAGAAGTTGTTGGGCTTGTGTCTCCCAGGTCCATGCCATTTGCAATCTTCCTTGAACAAACCTTAAGTTACCTTTTTGCAGTCTATAGCTCAATACTAGCATTATAGTATAGATTAGGCAGCTGCCAGTATCACCAGCATCCAAAGGAGCACTGATCGCACTCCAGCTATTTCACTTCTGATCCATCTCCCAGCTAAATCCTGTGTAAGCATAAATGCAGTCCAAGTATTTGCTTCCCTGCCACCCATGTCTGATACCAAGATGGAATTCCTGGATGACGCTTTGCTCTCTCTTTGTCCCAGCCTTTTCAGCCATTTGCCAGTGAACTGGCAGATAGGTAATCTCTGTCTCTCTTTCACTATCTCTTTTCCAAATGTTGTGTAACTCTTTGTAAACCTGTCTCTGGCTAGTTTCACAAGGACCTGAGAACTGTACTTTGTACAAGATAGTGCAATGGTTCAATGGCTAAATCCTAATCTTGCAAGCACCAGTTTGTGTTTCAGCTGCTTCACTTTCCTTCCAGCTCCCTGCTTGCAGCCTGGGAAAGCAGTCAAGGATGGTACAAAGCGTGGGGACCCTGCATCCATGTGGGAGACCTGGAAGAAGTTCCTGGCTCCTGGCTTCAGATGGACTCAATTGCAGCTGCTGGAACCATTTGGGAAATGAATCAGCAGATGGAATATATCTCTGTTTCTCCTTCTCTCTGTAAATCTGCCCTTCCAAAGTAGGTAGATAGATAGATAGATAGATAGATAGATAGATGAATAAATAAATAATTTTTTTAAAAAGACACATCCTGTGGGAAGTGGGAGTCAAGTGGAAGTAGATATTTTGTCCTCAGTGTGCAAAACCACCTCTGTCTCAATATCTGAAAAGTGGTTCCTCCTCCCACATGAAGTCTACATACATGATCTTGCTAATTCCCTTGAAAAGTCAGAATGAACCATGTGCAAGGACAGCTGCTGTCAGCTCCTCTTCCTTTAAGGCTGATGACTGGCTTGTGAAGCATGCAGGCAGCTAAGCCCAGGGAGGGAGGGAGTTATTTCCATCGTTATGATATCTTACCTGAACAGCGTACCTCATTCTGATTGAATGCTTATTCAACAATAAAGCTGGTTTTTTTTCTACTTCCTTTGTGGGTTTTCTGGGTTATAACAGGAATTTTTTTTTCAATTATGTTACCCTGACACCCACTTCTCCTGGCAGTCAATATAAAGAGAAAATTTGGAAATATGTACAAACTCTCTGTTTACTTGCATTGAAGGAAGATAAGTAAAGTCAGTACAATTTGTCCTAAATAAATACTGTCATGAAATAAGTCCTAATACTGTAGGTAAAAATACTCTCTGCTTTTTTTCTCACACTAAAAATGAAAACCCATTTAGTAAGGCTGTTGTTCTTCGCATAGTTGTCTGTTCCACAATCTTAAAATCATTCACTGAAAATGTATTGAGCACCTCCTATGGAACTCCCAGTACCTGGCTTGCATGCAGGATCATTCCTGAAGAACTCTTGTGCATTTTCTCCTATTTCCTGTTCCATCTAAGACATTTTCCACTCAAAGTAATGGCCACGACTTGGTAACTGGGCTTGTTAGAACATGAGTTTTCATCCATCTGTTCTCCCCTGGTCTAGTACTTTTGTTCCTCCATAGTGGCAATATTGCTCCAGCAATCCCCCAAGTCTGTCTCTGAGGCTACTTCTGCTGTTTGCTTCCAGAACATGCTTCATGCTCAGTTCGGCCAAAGGCAGAGGTGTTATCTAGCTTGCAGTGAGTTAGCCATTCTCTTCCTTCCACAGGCAGGGCTTTGCTTTAGGGGACAGTACGCAAGCCAGTGCACCAACTCACACACGTGAAAACACCGAAAGGTAAAAGGGAGGAGCCAGATTTTGCACCATGGTGATTACTAGGCAGAGGATTTAGGATGTCATTTTGTCTCGACTAGTTGAAACTGTGGATAGTATCATGCCAAAAACAATGAAATTCTCAAAATATAATTGCCAAAGCATATTTTTAACTGTATGTAAAATGAAGCAATTAATCTCTATATATTACCCTAGTTTCTCAGGGAGGCAATTCAAAAGCTTTGCATGACAGAATGGACTCAAAAGATGAGTTAAGAAAAAAATGCTTATTTTGATGAAGAAAAAAGTTTATGCAGGTTTTTTTCACATTTCATGTTTTTTCCATGAGCTTTTTAAAGATTTGGTACATATGTTCCACATGACTCCTTATTTTGCAGATTTCTGTTGAATGAATGAACAAGCATGTGCATATTCTAAGGTTTTCGCACTCTCAGGTACTTTTAGGCACTGACCAAGATGAGTGACAGAGTGAGCCTGAAATTAGATTTCCCAAACACTACTCCCCCAGCCCGTGGCTTCCCCTTTACTTGTTGTGAACATAGGTCCCATAACCATGAAAACTATGAAAAAGAGCTTTGAAAAAGAGCTATGAAAAAGAAATGCTCTCATTTCCATCACCAGAGTAAACAGAAAGTTCAGCACTCAATATTCTCTGCAAAGCAGAGATGTGACTGCATTTGTGTCATTCTGTCTTCATTGGAGAGCTGGCCAAAAACGATTCCAATATCTTAATACATTTGTTACAGTTACTGCAAAAAAAAAAAAAACAGACTCTTGCTAAAATGGTAGGAAAAACATTCAGGATTATCACAATAGGTAGAGGGAGTACTGCAATGAATCTTGCAGTAGGAGAGAGAAATCAAATTAATTGAGCAGAGCTGGAGTCAGTAGTTGGAAAATCATGAAGAGGAACCTTCAAGGGTGTGTGTTTGAGCAGAGAGGATCCCAACTAAATTGACCAATTAGGATTTTTGCTGAAGATATACCAAGATGATAGACATCGCTTGGTGCAAGAGAAGGAAGAACCTGTTCAAACATCGGGGATAACCAGCTAAGCAAGACTCACTCAAATTGAATCATGAAAGACAGACCCAGAAGTCCAAAAGCGAAGCTTCGTTGCAAAGAGGATTCAGAGGAGCTTGATAAGAATTTTGTTAGGGTTAGACTCGTTGGCCCATGGATTTTTAAAAATAAAATTGAGGTCCTTTTATGTGGGGCCAATACCATGGTCTTGCCATTTTCAGAAGAACCAGGGCTCTTTCTAAGGCAAGCAAACTGATAAGGATATCATCATGTCCATACACTTGTGGGTCTTTGGGGCACAAGCTCACCATTGCTATTTAACTCAACATTACTTTTTTCTGAGACCTACCTCTTCTGTGACTGCAAATCTTGCATACTTTCTGTCCAGACATGCATGGAAATGCTGAGAATGCATTTGAATCTGTGTTGATATTTCTGTTCATTCCATGGCCCACAAAATCAGGTAAATATAGGTTATTTTGTAAATACAGGTTATTTGATGTAATCATATACAGCCTATTTACCACAGCATATCCTGCCACACAAATTATTAATGATAGTCTGATGGCTTTGATAGTATGAAAGTGCTATGTGAATTCTATACAGACTTTTATTTTCAGAATCAGGACTCTTCTAACGTTCATCACTGAGCTCAATTTTCTCCTCAGGGTCTCCTGTCTCCTTCCAGAAAAAAAGGATGAAGGAAGGTAGTCATGTCTTCCTGAAATAATAAGGAAACTCTCCAATAATTTTCAAATCTGGAGGATATTTTGCTGTCCAAACCCATCAATTTACATTTGAGGAAGCAGAAACTTCCAGAAGACAAATGGCACCCATGAAAGTGTCCTTAGCAACCAACCCCCAAAGAAGCCTGTTCCAGGCTCCTTTAATTAGGTCTTGTGACCTAACATACGGCTTTCTCAATGGTTTAGAGCAAGAAGAAGATTCCCAGTTTTCTGTATCAAAGCTTTGACCTGGAAAGGGGGAATGGGTTAATAAGCCACTTTATTGAGCCTTTATAGTCCAAAAGGAGTGTAGACATGCACTACAACCATCTAAGTTGCCACTATGTTCCCATTTCCTTCGCCCATTTTATAGCTTAGAGTCACAGGTGTCAGCAATGGTAGAGTGGGAGACTAGATTATTCCAACTACAAAGCTCCAGATGTTATCCCCATCAAGTGCTTCCTGCCCCTCTCCTTGGGACTGAACTGAACATACTGTTCTCGTGGTGGAGGACATTTTCCCACAGCATCAGCCTGCCTTGATTGTACCTACCACCTAACCTTCACACACAGAGTAGCATCAACAACAACACCTTTAAGGACTTTCAGTTTAAAAACAAGAAGGGCCCGGCACCGTGGCGCAGTGCTTAAGGTCCACGCCTTGCACGCCCGTGAATCCCATATGGGTGCCGGTTCTAATCCCGGCAGCCCTGCTTCCCTTCCAGCTCCCTGCTTGTGGCCCGGGAAAGCAGTCGAGGACGGCCCAAGGCTTTAGGACCCTGCACCCGTGTGGGAGGCCCGGAAGAGGCTCCTGGCTTTGGACCGGCATAGCATTGCGCTCACTTGGGGAGTGAATCATCAGACGGAAGACCTTCCTCTCTGTCTCTCCTCTCTGTATATCCGCCTTTCCAATAAAAATAAAATAAAGCTTTAACAAAAACATCCTTTGCCTACCACTCTCAGCACCTTTTTTCAATCCTCATCATTGCTCATCAGTAAAAGCTGGGGCAGGAAAGTAAGTATCTGAAGCTGCAAAGAACAATACTATTGTCATTCTTACCCACTATGTCAAACCAGTCTACTTACTCAGTCGTTTTTGAATCATGGAGGAAGTGCTGAGTACAGCAGGTCTTTTCTTTCCCTTGTATCTGGATCAGGAAAGCAGAAGCAATTCTCTGGGAAAGCAGAGAAAATCACAAAGTGGAAGTGATGTAACATGGTTGCAAAAGGTAAGATGTCCCCAAATTGTGTCATGGAGGAAATTAACAGCCCTGACCTCTGAGATGGTGACTACTTTCACTGGTTAACCTTAATGGTCCAAGGTCTTCAGGAAGGCACCTGTTGAAAACCCCAAATAAAACGGGGTTTGCTTGCCTGACACCTGGTAAGCCAACCACTGATGGCAGAGTGGTAGAAGAAAGATATTTATTTCACAGTGCACGGGGTAATGAATAAGATCAGTTGCAAAGCTGGAATACGTAAGATATCGTAGATAAGATATTGCATCAACATTCATTTTTGAAGTTTATAACAGAACCAATTATCCCTATTCTTAGGAAATGTATAGTGATGTATTCAGGCATAAGAATCATGTCTCATTTCAGTAGTTCAGAAAAGTTATTAAGAGAACAAACAATAAAGCATATGCATTAAAATGTTGACAGATAAATCAAACAATTGATAAGTGGGTATTATATGTAATTTTTTAATTTGAAATATTTCTTACATTGAAATTTTCATATTATTAAAATAGCTATAAAGGGATCCTGTTTATTATACTGACCATGCGTAATAGTAGCTACTGCTTCTTTTCATTTTGACCCAAATGCTAAGATTGCTAAGAGTAGCCCTGTGAGGAAAGAGAACCTACGCTGAGAAGACAAGAGGAAACCTCGTACCTGTTCTCCGCTTGCTGTAGCCTACATCATTCCTAGACCTATGCATGCTAAACTACAAAACATTCCTAACATATTAATATATCATTCCTGTTTCTTCCTCACAAAAGGGGGATTACCAATAATAAGTGAAGATGTAAAACCAGAATAAGCTATTTAACTAAAGTGTTTATATGATCAAAAAATTTCCTCTTTGCATTTGCTTCAATCTTTCTGCCCACCATGCTTTGTCTAAGGCTAAGGGAAAGTATTACCCAGAATGAGATTGACAATTCCTGACCCTCTCCACCAATTCCAACAGAGACAATTCCTGGATAAAAAAGAAAAGAAAAGAAAAGAAGAAGAAAATTCAGGAATCAGGCCCAGCGAGGTAGCCTAGTGGCAAAGGACCTACATAGATGCTGGTTCATGTCCCCAGCAGCCCTGCTTCCCTGCTTGTGGCCTGGGAAAGCAGTCTAGGACAGCCCAAAGCCTTGGGACCCTGCACCCACATGGGAGACCTGGAGGAAGCTCCCAGCTCCTGGCTCCTGACTTCGGATGGGCTCAGCTCTGGCCAATGCGTTCACCTGGGGAGTGGATGGGATGGAGGATCTTCCTCTATGTCTCTCCTCCTCACTGTATATCTGACTTTCCGATAAAAATAAATTAGTCTTTAAAACAAGAAAAAAAAAAACCTCAGGAATCAAGATTATTTGTTGACACAAGAAGAACCCGCTGACTTGATTAAAGAAGTCAGCATAGCAAAATGCTGGCCAAGACAGTCTCAAGATTTGTAAGATACTGGAAATGTCAACAGACTCTTGGAACTCACAGGCATGTTCACTCATGGGATAAATTAGCCTTCAGGAAGACAACACAGGAGACTTCATAATTTCCTCTTTATTCATCCGTAGAGGATAAGATGATCTTAATGAGAATAGTGAAGTGGTTTTGACAGTAGATAATAAAAGTAGCCTTTTCTTTTCCAGGAACCTAGAAAGAAACAAGCAACAATAATTATTTGGCTAAATTTGGAGGAAGTAGAAGCAAGACTATACACCATATTTAAATGTTTTGTTTTAATGTAGCTTGGAAACAGTTGGAATATTGGAAATGAGATGCCCCCATCCCAAAAAGTAAAAAGTAAAATAGAAAGCTAAAAGCTCAGAAGACAGTCTAAATACAAGAGAGGAACAGAATCTAGCATGACACTAATTACAATAAATGCCAATGACTTTAATCTTTCTAATAGTGTCCGGATAATGTATATTCCTTCTTAGTGTATCAAACTAGATCATGTTTATACATGTGATAACAACTTAACTCAAGCGTACTTAGGGACAAAAAGTAGAAATTCATGCCTAGTTTTTGCAGTTTCCTCAAAAAATAACGGAAGTATTTAATATGAGAAGAGCTGGACTTACTTGATGGTGATGACTGTACAATGGAATATATCTAAAACCAATGTGTTAAAAGTGGTTAATACATTAAATTTAGTGGCATATGTATTCACCACAGTTAAAAGCTAAAAAAAAAAAAATCTGATTAAAAAAAATGAAAAAGCAGAGACCGTAGTGAAGAGCCCCTGCTAAATAACATCAATACTCAAATCTGAATGTTTTTAATGGCAAATTTTGTTCAACATTTAAGTAAGATATTATGAAAGCATGTTATAAAAATTACCCCAGGAAGGAAACAAATGGGAAATTTCCAAACTCAATTTTATGAAACTATCACAATCCTAATACCATACAAAACATCCTTGAAAAACAGCTAAGTCAATCTTACTTATTTAATCCAGTTAAGTTATTTACGCTGGATTACTGTATTCTGTTATCACCCAGGAGTAAAACAGAGTCCTTGAAAGTTCAGAAGTGAAGCAGTCAGGACTCAAAGCAGCACTCCTTTATGGGATAAAGACATCCCAAGCGTGGCTTAGTGCTTTGTGCAGCAGTGTCTGCCCCTCTATAGGATAGCCTCATCAAGAACCAGACACAGGCTTTACAGCAATTAGGCTGAATAACTCCTAAAAGTGTACAGGGTAAAAATGAGAATTCGAAAGAAAACTGCAACCTGTAAAATATAAGAATTTTAGGGAAAAATCACAGTAGGACATCAATGGATGGTTTTAGTAACACCTTAGGCCCTGACAGAAAAACCTAGTGAAATAGAGAAAGGTCAGAAGAAATTATCTAGAGTAAAGCATGAACACACGTAAAATAAGATGAAGTATACTTATTAGATGCATAAAGATCTGGGAGGGTGAATAGGCTGTAGACAAATACCAGAGGTTGCCCCTAAGCCAGAAAGGATTGGGGGCAACATAATGTAAACAGAGCATTTTCACTGTATAAGTATTTTATAAATGTATCTTCATTTAAAAAGCCAGCCAGGACAGACAGACTGATAGATGTGCCTATTCACTCGCTAACTTTCCAAATGTGGCGAAGGGCTGGGTGAGGTTAAGCACAGAAGCCTGGGACCTAATCCAGATCATGTGGGTGACAAGGAGCAACTACTGACCTGTTCTGTGCTGCCCATTAGGGTGCACAGCAACATGCACACAGCATACTGGTCCAATACGAGAAGTGTCCCAAGCAGCATTTCAACCACCGTGCATAATGCCCACCCCTGCCCTATCTATATATTTGAATTACTTTCACCAGAACTAGTTCGTGAATTACGTGTTTGTTTTAAGCTAGCCCTTTTTTTTCTTTTTTTTTTTTTTTTTGAATGTCAGATGTACAGAAAAGAGGAGAGTCAGAGAGGAAGATCTGCCATACAATGATTCACTCCTCAAGTGGCCACATCAGCCAGAGCTTAACCAACATGGTGCTAGGGCCCTGGAGTTTCTTCCAGGTCTCCCATGCAGGTTGCAGGGTCCCAAGGCTTTGGGGCCATCTTTGTCTACTTTCCCAAACCACAAGCAGGGAGCTGGATGGGCAGTGGGGGCACTGGGCACAAATCAGCACCCATATGGGATCCAGGCCCATGCAAGGCGAGGACCTTAGCCATTAGGCTACCACACTGGGCCCTTAAGCTAACTTTTTAAAAGGATAATACCTTGTCTACATATTTTTTATTATGATCATACAGTTTCTACCCCCCCCCAAAAATGCCATAAAGAACTTGCAAGCCTGGGTTCCCGTTTTAATTATCAAGTGACAGAGATCAAACTTGGAATCCAGCTCTCCTGACCTTTGCTGCTGGGATTAGCCAGCACATACAGCTCCCCATGAGCCAAGCGAAGAAAGAGTGGCTTACTCTGCTCGTAGGGCTGAGAAGGGAAAAAAACAACTGTATCAAGGAACGTTTATTTCTTTTAAGCCCGACTCAGACATGAGCTTGGAGGCTTTATTCATTTTTAAGCTTTCTATAATTTTATCAACATCAAATTTCTTAAGCTATAAGGGTTAATCCCTTTAAAGTTTTCAGAGTGAAAGAAGACACACAAGACACTTACTTTCGTTGACACTTGCTCCAACACTTTCACAAGACTCTGCCATGGTGCTTTTGCAATACTTGTCAGGGGGATGTGTTAGCTGTGAGTCGTGTAGAACAGAAGATACAAGCCCAACTTGGAATACTCCCTTCCTTGAAGCCAAAAAGGCCTGGAGTTTACTGTCACCTGTGACTGGGCCGTATGAACACTCCAGTCTTACTTCAGAGAACGGGCTTAGTCTCCTGGCCTTCCTTGCAGACACTCCAGAAGGAAACTATAAAGTCTGTCTGGTATTCCCAAATCCCGAGGAAGATGGTGCTGGAACCCTGTGCAATTTATGGAGGACATGGCTCCAGCCTCCAGAGTTGCTCCAACCCACTTCTCTGCCTGAAAACACCTGTAAACAGGAGGGAAGCTCTGATTTCTCACTAAAACAAAAAAGTCAGTGAAGCCACAAGCTGCAAGCAGAGAACTGATCTGTAGCATTTAGAATGGGTTCTTTAAAGCTAGTTTTGGAACAAACATTTAGCTTCGTGGTTAAGACAACCTTACCCCCACATCTGAGGGCCTGCGTTTGATTCTTGGATCCAGCTCTTGTCCGACTAATGTAAGAGTCTGGGAGACAACACTTATGGCTCAAGTAATCAGGTTCCAGATAGCCATGTAGTTGGTCCGGATTGAGTTCCCAGATCCTGTCTCTGGCCCTGGCCCTGTTCCAGTCACTGCACATTTGAAGAGTGAACCAGAGGACGAGAGGTAGCACACACTTTGCCTCTGAGTCTGTCTCTGTCTCTCTCTCTCTCTCTCTCTCTCTCTCTCTCTCTCACACACACACACACACACACACACACGCATACATCCACACACACAGAGTATTTGCAAAATGCCATCTGTTCTGCTTGGTTGGCACCCATACTATGAGAGTATTCCAGTATTTTGAATATCAGTCCTAAGTGGAGATATATGGGATAGAAAAATAATAGTTATGTGAAACAAAGACCTGTAAGTTTCTTTTACTATTAATATTCATAATTTAGAAGACTCTCAAGTCAGGTTGCAATGTAAGTAGTGTCTAGGGCTACTGTGATGTACCAACCTGCATCTAATAAAGGAATTAGAAATTTAAAGAAAAATAAATAAATAATTTTTAAAAAAATAATTAAAAAGAGAGAGAGTAATCTCTGGCTAGGTGCAATAGAAAATGCTGTACAACTGAATACCTCCCAAAGAGAAAGCCTGCAGAAAAGAATATATATATATACACACATATATATATATACATATTTACATATATATTGTTGAAGCCAAAGGGCAAGGGAATTCACGTGACCACGAGCCAATAATAACAGCAAGCTGACAGTGTGAAAAGTATGCTGCAAGATTCCCAAAATGATATTGAATTTAGGATAGTATTTTATACGGTAAACATTCCACCGGAACCAAAACCAAGATCTCATCTGTTGGGATAAAGACAGGTACTTGTCTTCCGACCAGATGTGAGGTGGGGTTGTTCTGAATACAACTAAGACCGTAGATCTCTGATTATGGGGAGAGGCAAAACTCCTCTTCCCTTGCTTCATAGAAAAATGTTGTGGCAATTTTCCAAGTTCACCTCCTGGAAAGACGAAGAAAGTCCATCAGAGCCCTGAAGTGGACAGCCTGGGGAAAGAGACGCCCTTTTCTGCTTTGAATTCTCTGTGAAACCTTGAACTTGTTTCTTTATCCTCTGGGCCTTCAAACTAAAGGGGTCAGCAAAGATGATATCTAAGGTCCCTTTGAGCTCACATGCTTTCTGATTCTAATCTGAATGAAAATCCCAGGATGCCTAAAGGTCAATTAGCAATACTTTCCACACATACAGGACTTACTGAGTCCATTGGTTGCAGACCTGGGGCAAACCTGGGATTCCTCTTTCCTTTTGTTCTTTTTCGCCCAGATACCCCATGGTACCCTTCCGCTACCCAGAGACCCCCTCAGGAGACAGTGAAATAAATGAAGATTGTTAACTCTTTGCAACGATATATACAACTTTTCATGCCTACCCCATACAGTATACAAACCAATGCCTGATTCATAATTGATTTTTAATAAATTAGAGAATTTGTTGGATGGCTTACAATGTTAATATTTACTTCATATTTCAGAATGCACCAAATACTTATACACTTCCATCTATCCTTACCGGAGCCCTCTAAAATTGCTTACTGATATACCTATTTCAGAGGTAAGGAAATAAGACTCAGGGAGATGGTGACACACTGAAAGTTGCACTAGAAAGTTTCCAAATGGAGGCTTGAACCTGGAATTCTTCACTTAGGATCCTGCTTCATTCCAGAGCATGGGATTCCAGCTGCACTGGGTCACTGGTATGAAATGATCCTCACTAAGAAGTTTTAAATGGAATCCCCAGGTTTAGGGTGACACCTGGCTCATCTTGTCCCTATACAGGGAAACCAAGCAGAGAAATGGTCTCTGATGGATACTGTTCTCACACCACCCTCAATCCCATCCCACATAGTAATTTTTTCCCTTAACTTGATCTTGCCAATAGAAATGAGAATGCTCCTCTTGAGCCAAGTCAAAAGTAATAGAAAAAGATCCTTGCTTCTTTTCGGAAGCTATGGACTGAGAATGGGCTCTTTTAACAGATTATTGCTTGTGCATTTGCAAAAGGAAGAGACATGAGTGGTCACCACGTATAAAATGCAGCCCATTGAGAGGGCAGTCCAGATGCCAGTTCATCCTCTCATCCTTGTTGACAAAGGAAGGAATCATAAACCTACAGCAAGAGCAGAAGCACTACATTTGTCTATAGCAAAAAGAAGAAGAGGAAGAAGAAGGAGAAAGAGGAGGAGGAGGAGGAGGAGGAGGAGGAGGAGAAGAAGAAGAAGAAGAAGAAGAAGAAGAAGAAAAGAAGTTCAGCTTCAAGGCACCGTCTGTCTCCAATGGACCATATCCGTCAAGGGCCTCTGTGATTGCATCTGCTTTAACCACCTACAACATCCAGAATGTACCAAAAATCCATCCACAGCAGTACAAATCCAGGCATATTTCTCCCACTGCCCCTTTGCACTTCCTCTCCTTTCTCCCAGTTTGAGGAGGAGGGATGGGGACTGAAGCCATGAAATTCAGATGTGAGAACCACAGGAAACTGCCCCTGCTTCCCACTGTAGACACCCCACTCCCCAAATCACCACATTGGCCAGAGCTGGACCAGCCAAGGCTAGAAATCATCAGCTCCACCCACTCCACCACCAGGGAAGCAGGGGCCAAAGCACTTGGGGGCCATTTCCACTGCTTTTCCAGGCACATTAACAAGAAACCGCATCAGAATTGCCACATCTAGAACTTGATCCAGGACTCAAATGAAAAGCCTGTGTCACAGGCAGTGGTTTGCAGAACTGTTTCATAATGCTTAGCAATTAAAGGGCACTTTAACGTGATCAGAAGTCCTGAGTCCCATGAGATTTCAGTCATAAGTTGAAAAAATTAGCCCCACAGAGCAGGCTTGAAGGCACAGCAAGCCAAAATAAATAAAATGTGTTTGTTTGACTTTGTTTTGCTCTAACAGTTCCATTAATTTTTATAACATGTAAGCATGTATTGAAGCCAAGATTGTGCTGCTCTTGATGTCACAGTGCTTGTGAAACAGTTCTTATGTTTAGGGGGCACAGCCATTGTCACAGATGCTCCCACCCTGAAAAGTGCTCAGTAAATGGTGAAAAAGTGAGTTGGACTGAAATGGCCTGGTAGTAAAGTGCCTTGTCCACCAGATACTACAGAGATGTACTGATTCTGGGCTCTCTGCCAGATTGCAGGAAAAGGCAGAAACCCATCGAATGAGAGAGAAGGCACCATGCACATGCCCATAGCAGCTAAAGGGCTGAATAATGGGAACTGAGATGTGAGCAGCAATTCTGGACGAGCAGAGATTTCTGTACCAGGATGGGAACCCCTCAATTCAGGCCAAGAACTGGTCACTCCGAGAACACTTGGAGTTCCACTGCAACTTTAAATCCCTGAGCAGTGGCAAGGCTGCTGGGGAAGTCCACACGCAGCCTTCTCACGGGATTGGATGGGTCCTGCAATGCAGCAAATACTCTGAGCCCCTCAGGAAGACATCCTGCTTGGGGGTACAGGGTATACCCCCAACCAGAAAGCAGACCAGACACCAGAGCCTCTGAATTAATTTGTTCCCTCAGTAACTTGTCTAGCCTGAGTGAGGCAGGGGAGTCTTGATTTGCCTTGTTTGTTTTCACATTCCAAATAAGCTGTGACCCCTGAGACATAAGTGTTCCTGTTAGGGGTGTGTGTGTGTGTGTGTGTGTGTGTGTGTGTGTGTGTGTGTGTGTGAAAGAGAGAGAGAGAGATTTAATTAAACTGCTACAGTTGTACTGCATGCTATCACTATCAGCAGACTGGCTGACTCACTCTTCCCTACACACCTAATGTGTATTCCTGCCTGGACCTTTACTCATTCTCTCCTACCAACCTGAAAAGACCTATGCACCTTGTAAACAAGCCGACAGCCACCCATTCCCCAAGACTCAGCTAAAAACCCAACCCTTAAAGAGGCTTTGCTGACCGTGCCAGTCGATGCTAGCCAGGGATATTCCCATTCTTAATTTGTCCTTTCATGTGAAGAGGACTATAATATGTGGCAATAGACAGAGTATGCCCGCCCACCAGGTTGTTGCTGTACAGCTTACCCCTCTCTCTCATGGAAGCTTCTTCCGTGGGCAGAACCAAGAGAAGTGAAGGATATTTCACCAGCAAAGAATGCCCCAGCACTCTACCTGGTATGTCAGTTCTTCATTCTGTTACTGACGACGCTTGGACAGTAAAACACAGCATTATATATCATATTCACTTCACTAACTGAAGTTGATGGGGGCTGCTGGGCCACAAGCTGACAAGTGAGGAGTTAAAGGTTTCCTGATTAGTATTGTTGTAGGTGCTTTATGCATATTATTCCATTTAGTTCCCACAGCCACTCTGTAAGTATAACATAATGTCTCCTGTCTTACAAAGAAGGTGATTGAGATTTGGAAAGGTTAAATATTCTTGTCTAGAGTCATTAAAAAATAGAGGTAGAATTGGATCATCAGACTGCATTTGATGACAAGGCTATGGACTTTGTCACCATAGGGGATGTTGAAAATGTCTCAGCCAAACAAGCACATACTAGAGCCAAACCAGTCAGTTCACATCCCAGTTGCACCACCTGCATGATCCTAAACACTGGACAAGTTACCTAAACACTGCACGCTTCACTCTTCTTGTTGACAATGTAAGGGCAACAGCCAGGTATACATAAAGATGCTGTAAGAACCAAATAGCAAAAGGTGTGCATGCGCAAGTTACTTAAACACTTCATGCTTCACTCTTCTCATTAACAACATAAAGACAATAACCATATAGACATCATAAAGATGTTATAAGAACTGAAAAACATAAGGTGTGCAAAGTACTTCAATGACTACCTCATGCATGATATGCACCCACAAATACAACAGTATTGCTATTTTCCTGAGTAGCCCAACAGAAACACTTCAGAGGTCTCCTTCATATGAAAAATAATTCTATCTGACCCCCAATGGAATTGGGGAAGGTTCTCAATAAGTGAAAGAAGGAACATGAATTTCTGCTTTATTGTTCTAACTATCAAAGCAAAATAAAGTTCAATTGATAAGTCAATACAAATAAAACTACATAAGTAGTAGCATAAAAAATAATCATAATGACATATAAGCCACTCAAGAAATGGCCATGGGAAATGGGCAGACATTTCACAAAGGAACAAACCCAAATGGCAAACAAACACATGAAAAAATGCTCCAGCTTCCTGGCAATAAGGGAAATCCAAATTAAGACATCAATGAGGTAACACCTGACACCAGTAAGATTGGCCCACATACAGGGAAACACCAACAACACTTGCTGGCGTGGATGTGGGGAAAAGGGAACCCTACTCCATTGCTGGTGGGACTGCAGGCTGGTACAGCCTCTATGGAAAGCAGCATGGAGAACACTCAAACAACTGAACATCTGCATACCATATGATCCAGCAATAGCACTCCTAGGAATATATCCAAAACACCTGTTACATGAGAAACCAACATGCACCCCTATGTTCATAGCAACACAATCAGTAATTGCAAAAACATGGAAGCAACCAAAATGCCCGTCAGCAAAAGACTGGATAAGAAAGCTATGGTTCATCTACTCCATGAAATACTACTCAGCTATTAAAAAAAAAAAAATGCAGTTCTTTGTGGCCAAATGGGCCCAACTGGAAACCATAATGCTAAGGGAAATGAGCCAATCCCAAAAGGTTAGATACCACATGTTTGCCTTAATTTAACCTGTAATTTTTTTTCTTCCTTTTGAACCTGTAATTAATACTGTCTCAACCCATGTGTTTTGAAAAATTGCAAAACCTACTATACCTTCAAAACCTTGTGCTACACCCTCCTATAACTGTTATGCACCTCAATCGTTAAAATGTCAATGGAGTAGTCACAAGATGTGGTTAAGAACTTGCATTATTTTTAATAGATTGTTTACTTAATACTATGTCAATTAATACCATAACATTGTATATTGTTGCTGATGTTATGTTGGGGCTTTTGATTGATCAGGTTTTTACTCTGTTGGCACTACCTTCAGACCAGAGAAGGTCTCCCCAAAAAGACGTTGAACTTATCTGGACAATAAGATGCTGGACTCTATGCTTGGTATATGCTTGCAATGAAGGAATCTCAATTGAACTTGAACTGTGGTCACGCAACAAGGTGGAGGAATCCACCATGGGGGCAGGGTTATGGGAGGGGTGAGGGGAATCCCAGTACCTATAAAACTGTGTCACATAATACAAGTTATTTTTTAAAAAAAAATAAATAAAACCAACTGAGAGACATTCTGTAAAACAACTGGCAGCTTCTTGCCAGAAACTATTCATGCATGGAAAAAAAAATAAAAGATTGCCTTCATAAGGAAAAAAAAAAAGAAAGTCTTATGTGAATTATGTCTTAATTGGAATCCTCTTCTAGTTCTTAGATTGTCTAATGGAATAAAGAAGATAATGCAATAAACACAAGGAAGAAATATTATTCAAAAAACACGAAGAAAACAAAAAAAATGAGAAGGGGTAAGATATATTAAACTTTTGAAAGTCAAAAATTGTTAGGGAAGTCTTTGCACAGTAAAGACAGGATTCCTAGCATGAAGCCTATTTATTCTTGAATCTCAAAAAGGAATGGAAAAGTAAATTATGTCAAGGCAACTGTGTAAGATGGAGTTAATGGTGGGGTTCCATGGTAACTCTTTGAGGAAAGCAGTTAGATCTCAGGACAGCTTGTCTAGTCAACTAAAATACTGTCCTGATATGTGGCAGAAGACCAGAAATTTGTACTCTAGCAGAGGGGACCTTGAGAAGCTCTGGGACTCAGGGTCACTCATGGTGGGGTGGGGAGAAAAGCAATTATATCTAAAGGTGATATGAGGAAGTCTACATACTCAATGGGAGAACTTTCCCTCTACCCTCCTTCCTTCAAAATATGAATTTCTCTGCTGGGTGGAGAGAGTAAGGTTCCTTGCTGAGAAACCTATCAGATTAAAAGAAAGGGCTTCATGGATCCAGCCACTGTGAAACTCTGCGAATCGCTGACTTTCTGTCTCTTTCTCTAAGTGAACCTCACTGATGTATAAGCCCATCCTAAACACTCAAAATTCCAAAATAATCATTTTAGTGTATTTGTCTACAATACACACAGATCATTAAGAATTACCAGGCACTGAGGCAAGTGTTGTGGTGCAGTGAGCTAAACAGCCACAGTTTATAGCCCGGCTATCCCTGAAATCAGCACTGGATCAAGTGATAACTGTTCCATTTCTCACCCAACTACCTGATAATGAGCGCGAGCATACACCAGGAGATGGTCCAAATGCTGCATCCCCTGTCACCCATGTGGGAGATCAGGATGGAGTCCCAGGCTCATGGCTTCAGCCTGGCCCAGCTCCAGCTGTTGGAACCATCTGAAGAAGAAACCAGTGCACAGAATCCCTCTCCCTCTCTCTCTCTCTCTCTCTCTCTATCTATCTCTCTCTCTCTCTCTCTCTGTCTCTCTCTGTCATTCCATCTCCTAAGTAAATAAAGTAAATCTTTGAAAATAGATTTTCTGGACCCAGCGGCGTGACCTAGCAGTTAAAGTCCTCGCCTTGAACGCTCCGGGATCCCATATGGGTGCCGGTTCTAATCCCAGCAGCTCCACTTCGCATCCAGCTCTCTGCTTGTGGCCTGGGAAAGCAGTCGAGGACGGTCCAAAGCTTTGGGACCCTGCACCCGTGTGGGAGACCTGGAAGAGGTTCCTGGCTGCTGGCTTCGGATCAGCGCAGCAGCAGCCATTGTGCTCACTTTGGGAGTGAATCATCGGACAGAAGATCTTCCTTTCTGAAAGTCTCTCCTCCTCTCTGTATTTACTTTGTAATAAAAAAATAAATAAATCTTTAAAAAAATAGATTTTCTATTATTGAAAAAAATATCACTTCTGTCAGAGACTTGAGAGTGAATAATACACAGAAACCAAAACACATTAATAAATGAGGTGATTACTAATTATAAATAAAATGCAAGTTTGTTCAAAATACAAAGGTAACCATAACACATTAAGTAGATCCACTATGAATAATATTCACATGCAAATAATTATGCAAATGAAAATCAATCAATCTGAGACTTATAAACTAATTGAGAGAGAATGGATGAGAAAGGATGGCATGTATGTGAGGGAATAACTAAAATAAACTCTCATTTACATTCAGGGTTAATGTGAAGAGGTGGTAATTTGGTCCTGTCATTTTAGCAATGTGTTGTTCATTGTTTGATTTAGTCCTCTGTTGTCATTTTACTGGGAAGTTCTTTAAATCTGCTTTTAGTTTTGGTGGGTGCTTTTACTTTTCTTTGTCACAAGAACATCTTTAAGTATGATTTGTAGGGCACGTCTGGAAGAGGCATATTCTTGGAGCTTTTCTTTACTGTGGAATAATTTTATTTCATTTTCAAAGACAAAGGAGGATGTGAGGGCGATCTGGCTGCGACATCTGTCACCCCATTGATCGCCAGGGTTATTCATCTGGCTGGCTAGGCGGGTGTCCCCTTCCTCCCTCACCGCTCCATGTGGTCCCTCCCGAAGCTGCGCGCTCGACCATCCCCGCTAGAGGAGGACCAGTCTTTGGTCAAGGGTACACCAGTAGCTGCACTCCCCTGCTAAAACCTCCAAAAAAGTTCTCAAAGACAAAGGAAAGCTTTGCTGGGAATGTTATTCTGAGCTAACATTTTTTTTTTCCTTTTAGAACCTGGAATATGTCACTCCATTCTCTTCTGGCCTGTAGTTTCCTGTGAGAGTTCAGCTGTAAGTCTCATTGCCATTCCTCTGTATTATCAATTGATTTCTTTTTCATGTGCACTTTTAAGGATTTTTTGTTATGTTCGACTGAAGAGAGCTTGGTTATCATTTGTCATGGTGAAGATTACTTTTGGTCAAAACTGTTGGGAGGTCAGTGCCCCTCCTGGATGTTGTCTCCCAATTTTTTCTCCAGATTAGGGAAGTTTTCCCTTATTACTTCACTAAATGCATTTTTAAACCCAGCTTCTCTTTCTGTGCCTTCTAGAACTCTCATAACTCTCATATTTGGCCTTTTTAATAATGCCTCTTAATCCTTGAATACTTTTCTTAGTTTAAGTCAGTTTATCTTCCAGTGTTTTTTATTGTTTCACCATTCTGGCAAGAAATATCTTCCAATTCTGAGATTCTTTCTTCAATCCAAATGCTGAAGTGTTTTAAAATTATGTCTATTTATCACTCTGAACACACATCTAATAATGGATGCATGCATATATACACATATAAATAAGTAGATTAGATGACAAATTTAACTTAGGTAGATACAGAGAAGGAGACAGGAATAGAAAATAGAATAGAATATATGGGGTTAAATCAGTGAGTGGATGGATAGAGAGCAAACTGGTAGACAGAATAGATAAAGAATAAAACTGATAGAGAGAGAGAGATACAGTGAGCCATTCCTTGGGTCTGAGACTAAAAAACACAGCACCAATCATATGTTTGTCATCAGTCATGTGTCTCTTATTTATTTTCATTGGAAAAGCCAACTTACACAGAGAAGGGGAGACAAAGATCTTCTACCCACTGGTACACTCCCCAAATGGCTGCGACTACCAGAGCTGAGCTGATCTCAAGTCAGGAATCAGGAGCTACGTATGGGTGTCCAATGTGGGTACAGGGTCCCAAGGATTTGAACCATCCTCTGCTTCTTTCTCACGCCATAAACCAAGAGCTGGATAGGAAGTGAAGCATCTGGAATACAAACCAAAGTCCATATGGGATCCCAGTGCTATCAAAGAGAGGTTAGCCAATTGAGCCATCCTCTGCTCCCACCCCTCAATATAATTCTATAAATCTATGTTTGGCACCTCCAAGTTAGGGAACAAAGTTGCCACAAAAGGTATGAAGATGTATGAAACAAGCAAGACACAATTTGTCTCGCAAAGAGGTGGAGGATTAGCAAACTGAGTCTTAAGAGCTTCTAGTTCTAACACAATCAGTCAACAGGCCTTTCTTTAACCTATGTGATTCTGTAAGCAGCCACAGGAGGCTCCTGAACTGGGAGCCAGGAGTTGAGTGAGTATTGGAATGGTCTTTGAGAGCATTGATTGGCAGGTTTTCATTCCACGTTATTGTGTTAGCCCTGGAGAGCTAGAGAACGCATAGGAACACACTTCATTTTACCTCCTTGGGGAAACCAGAGGGCAACCAAATCCCCTCTGACTTGAAGAAGAAAAACAGATTTTAGCATCCCACTTTGCCTCATTCCACTTTGCATTCAAAATGATTTCAATCAATTGCATCACCCTCACTTTGCTGGGAGCAGAGCAAAATAAAAAGGCTCAGCTCCTGCCCAGGAGGACAGTAAGGCTTAAGTGTCTCTCCACACTGCAGGGCCCAGGCTGGGCAGGCAGGGGACAGGCAGCGGGTGGCATGGGGAGGAGGGAGGAAATGGCGGCGGTGGCAGCAATGGTGGTGGCGCTGAACACAGGTAAGCTAAGGGCCCTGGCCATCCTTGGCCCCCAGCCCCAATATTCCTGCTCCCCTTCCCCCCCAGAGAGAAAAAGGTCGTGGAGAAGAGATGGGGAGTGAGTCCCAGCAGCAGGAGAAGCAGCAGCAGCTGTTTCCTTCACTGTTTCCTTCATCTCTTTGGATTCATTGATGTCCTCAGCAAGACGAGGCTACATAGAGATTTTCGTAAAGAATTTTTCAGTCTCAGTGGTTTTAGAGATGCATTTTTTTCTTTGACTCTTTAACAAAACCCCAGAATTCACAGTGGCCCAGTATTTTAAAGTACAACACCACCACATTCAATCAGCCCTGTAAGACCACAGGTTCTGCCAAGTGCAGATCTGAAGTATAGGAAGAAAGGAAGAAAGAAGGAAGGAAGGAAGGAGGAAAGGAAAGAAGGAAGGAAAGGAGGGAGGGAAGAAGGGAGGAAGGAAGGAAGGAAGGAAGGAAGGAAGGAAGGAAGGAAGGAAGGAAGGAAGGAAGGAAGGAAGGAAGGAAGGAAGGAAGGAAGAAAGAAACTGTACATGCACTACAAAGACGTTTTTCTTGGCATTCTTCCACCAAATCCCTTACAGGAGTGCTCGTCCAAGTCCCAGTTCCTCCACTTTCAATCCAGCTTCCTATTACTGCATGCTGGGAAGCTCAGGTGATGATTCTAATACTTGTGTCCCTGCAACCCACGTGGAAGACTTGGATTCAGTTCCAGGCTCCTGTCTTCAGTTTGACCCAGCACTGGCAGTGGCTGGTATTTGTGGAGTAAACCACAAAACATAAAATATCTCTCTCTCTCAATCTCTCTCCTCTTTCTCCTCTCACCTTTCAAATAAACTTTCTAAGCATTTTTCTAACTCAAAAGAGAAAGAATTCCCCACACCAGCATGTAGTTCTCACCACACATACTTCTGCTTTTGTTTTGTTTTCCAGTGCTGCAGGCATTAAGAAGTGGAAAATCTAAGTCCAGCAAAGCCTACTCAGATTTCAGTCAGTATTTCAAAATACCTATAATGACATTCACCCAGAAAAAAAAACTAAAAACTGCCCACTTTAAATTGCCCCCACAAGGACACAGTTCTGTACCTCAGCTTCCTCCCATCCTATTCTGCTAGGAAAAGGCATTGAAAAGTGTGCTTTCCAAGTTCCTTGTAGAAGCTCTTATTGTATGGTACCATGGAGCCCTCTAGTGTCCCAAAATGAGATTTGCTCCAAAATAAATACAATTTGTGTTGATGACATTAAATCAAGAAGAAAGTGGAACCTAGTAAGTCTGGTTCTAAAATGGCAAATAGAGGACAATTAAGAATTGTTTGTATTTTCTACATTCATTGTGTGTCTCGGTCAGCCACACCAGACATTCCAAATTACTGTATTGTGGTGAATCTCAAACTTCAACAGAAGACCTGCAGAAGGCCTACTGTGTTACATCTTCAAAAACAGAAATATTAGAATATTGTCAACAACAGAGCCATAACTTGAACTCACCAATTCCAGAACAATATATGAAAGCATAAAGTTCTAGAGTTGCAGAAAAAGGGAAATCTTTAGGTGGTAATAATCAAACTCTACTGTGCAATATGAATTGCTACTTCTCTCTCATCATGAGCTGGTCCTGGTATCACCTTCACTCATTAAAAACAAATTCAATTTCATCAGATTAGAAAGTCCTTAACCAGGAGCTTAGTAATACATTGGTGTTTTTATGAAGTTTAAGGATGTATATAAATTCTTGACTTTTTGACTGTAAAAGTTTCTCCTCATCATAAGGATATGAATATGATCAGATTTGGCACAGTTTTCTCCAAGTTTATTGTGCTTGGAGCTCATGGAAATTGAATCTATTGGCTCGAAGTTACCACCAGACTTAGAAAATTGGGTGCCGCTATTTCTTGAAGTTTGTTTTATCTCTCTCATTCCTTTGAATCTTCAGTTGCATTTACATTTGCCCTGTTGAAGTTATCCCAAAGTACACTGCTGTTCTTTGCTTTTCTTGGTTTTTCTCCCTTTTGATTTCTTGCTTTCTTTCTCTATTTCTTCCTCCCTCCCTCCCTTTCTTCCTTTCTTCCTTCTTTCCTTTCTTCCTTCTTTCCTTTCTTCCTTTCTCACATTTGTCTCAAGGCCTTGCCTTGGATAGCTTCTCTCACTATGTCTTCAGGTGTACACATCTTTCCTCTCACAGTAATAAATCTACTGTTAATCCTAACAGTGCATCTTCATTTTTGACATTTAATCTCTTCTTAAAATTTGCATTAATATAAGGAAAATAAAATTCATCTAGTTCATAGTTTCAATTCTAAGATAATCATAGTTCCCTTCCTTCTTCTCTCCCTCCCTCACTCTCTCTACTTTGTTCCTTTTCTTCTTAAGCTTCTACAAAAAGCATAATTTCAGT
The DNA here is from genome assembly GCF_017591425.1 of Ochotona curzoniae. Taxonomy (NCBI): domain Eukaryota; kingdom Metazoa; phylum Chordata; class Mammalia; order Lagomorpha; family Ochotonidae; genus Ochotona; species Ochotona curzoniae. The sequence continues at coordinate 13,715,362 of NW_024467121.1, read as the reverse complement.
CCACTCTACCATCACAAGCTTGAAGTAACACTGAACATGATATTCAGTAAGTAACAATCAGAAAAGACCACAGCTTTATGGGAGGATAAACAAAGGCCATGACAACAATCACATCAAGTGATGCTCCTCTGCAGTCTTAGTAGTCTGTATTAACTGCCACGTATCAGGGAAAACATATGATATTTGTATTTTGAAAACTGGCTTAGATTACTGAACACAATTATTTCAAATTTCATCCATTTTGTTGAGGATTTCATTCTTTTATGGCTAAGTAGTACTCTACAGTGTACATATATCACATTTTCTTTATCCAGTCATCAGTTGGTGGACCTCTGGATTGATTCTACATCTTAACTACTGTGAATTGAGCTGCAATAAACAGGGGAACAATTAACTCTTTCATGGGTTGATTTCATTTCCTTTGGGCAAATTCTCAGATATCTGAGAAACCTTCAAACTGCATTCCACAAGGTTGTACTAATTTCCCTTCCCAATAGTGGTGTATTTAGAGCACCTTTTCCACTCAGAGCCTCACCAGATTGATTATTTATTTTTTATTTTTGGATGGCAGCCATCCAAAACTGAAGTGAGGGGACACTTCATTACAGCATGTGTGTGTGTGTGTGTGTGTGTGTGTGTGTGTGTGTGTGTGTGTGTGTGTGTGTGTGTTGCATTTCTCTGATGGCATCTTTGCATGTGCTTGTCAGCCATTTGTATTTCATACTTTGACAAACGCCTGGTTGTATCCTTTGCCCATTTCTTAAATGAATTTCTTGTTTTTTTGCGGCTGAGTTTCTTGAGGTTTTTATATAGCTTGGATAGTAATCCTCTGTTACATAGTTTTCAAGTATCTTATCCATTTTGTTGATGTTTCTTTATTTCATTATTTCCTTTGCCGTACAGAAATGCCTTAGTTTGATGTAATCCCACTTGTCAGTGTTTGCTTTTATTGCCTGTTTTGAAGAAGTCTTTGCCAATGCTAATGTTCGTCAGAGTTTCCCTGATGTTTTTCTCTAGTAATTTGACAGTTTCTGGCTGTAATCTTAGATACTTGATTCACTGTGAGCTTATGTAAGTATAAGATATAAGATAGACTTTCCATTTCATATTTCTGTTATGTGCAGATCCTATTTTCCCAGCATCATTAGTGGAGAAGACTGTACTTTCTTCAGCGATTGATACTAACTTAGTTACAAAGATGAGTTGGCTGTACGTTCATGGATTAATTTCTGAAATTTATATTCTGTTGCATTTGTCTATATGTCTATTTTGTGCCAATACTAAGCTAGTTTAATAAGAACTAAGTCTTGAAATCTGGTACTGTGATGCCTATGACTTTTTTTTTTTTTAAGATTTTATTTACATTTTTGGAAAGGCAGATCTACAGACAGGAGGAGAGACAGAAAGATCTTCTGGCTGCTGGTTCACTCCCCAAGTGGCCACAACGGCCAGAACCAAGCCGATCTGAAGCCAGCAGCCAGGAGTTTCTTCTGAATCTCCCACATAGGTGTAGGATCCCAAGGCTATGGGCCATCTTCTACTGCCTTCCCAGCCCACACAAAGGAGCTGAATGAGAAGTGCAGCAACCAGACACAAATCTAAATCCATATGAGATCCCTACGTGCGCAAGGCAAGAATTTAGCCACTAGGCCATTGCACAAGGCCCGATTTTGTTCTTATTGTTTAAGATGCTTTCGCTATTTAGGGTCTCTTGTATTTCCAAGTGAATTATAGCACTGTTTTTCCTAGTTTTGAAAAGGATGTCCTTGGTAATTCAATTGGGATCACACTGAATCTGTAAACTAATTTGGGTAGAATGGACATTTTGATTATACTAATTATTGTAGCAGGAACCCTGGCCCAGCACAGATTCTCCCAGCCACAGCCACATGCTGGGAAATTCAGACATCCATGCCTCTCAGCAGATTTACCTGGGCTCCACCCTGACATATTTTAATAGGGTCTCCCTTTCTCTTCCTAAAGTTTCCTCCCCTCCATCCTGTTCTCCCCTCCAGTCCATTCAGTCTTAGAATGGGTGTCATTCATGAGCTTTCACAAATTGGTCCTGCTGCCTCTGAGGTGTCTCCTAACAATGTAGAAGATTATCAGCCGTTTCGCTGTGCATTCATCCTTGTACTGCATGCATGGGGACACACTTCTCTCTGTTTCTACCTATGGCCAACATCTTCCTGTATGACTCTAATGAAAGTACAATAAGGACCAAATCATCGTTACTTATGGGCAGTAGAATAACAGTGATAAAAGGGACATTGACAATCTCAGGTGATTATAAGCAGTCTCTTACAGATGATTAATAGGTTACATCACAAGATCTTATCACAAAAGATACAAATAGTGGGAAGTGCAATCAGGTAAAATTCACAGGTAAAATCCTTAGATTTGGCAACATATTATCTTAAATTAGAGTAAACATGTGATATCTGACCTTTTGCAATTGGCTCATTTCCCTTAGCATAATGGCATCTTTTTAAAAGAGTGATTGAAGTAACTACAGACATTATATTATATTAAACATGTTATTATATATTATAATGCAATATAATATTATAATATTATAGTCATTATATTGAAATCTAAAATCCACATATGTACTCATAAATGATCACAGAAAATAGCAATACCAGGCTAGTCCCAGTTTCTACGTTGAGGGATCAATAATTTAAGTCACTTGTAACCCATTTGCCAATACCAGGCTATTCCCAGTTTCTACATTGAGGGATCAATAATTTAAGTCACTTGTAACCCATTTGCTGTGTATCAGTTGGCACACAATAGGAAGCTGTCATGTAATCAATTGGGAATAGTTTTTACATGCCAGGTAGGGATCCAACATTACTGATTTTTGAAATATTCAATACTGCTATTGAGTGGGTATTTTGGCCTTTATCCACTAAGCTAAAATGCATTTTTATCATATATTACTTTATCATAGGTATTTTTGAATGTTAGATGCTATGATCTACTGAGCTGTTTGTCCATTCTGCAGTGCAGTGCTTCTCAATGGAGGTAAATAACTTAAGTAAAAACTATCCTTTGCTGGGAGGGACTGCTCTGTTCACTAAGAGGCCTTTTGCCTCCTTGCTTCCTAAGCACAAAATTCCAGTAACACTCACCAGCCAATATCCCTAGGTTATTTTGAAAATCAAATTGTCCCTGTGCATTTTCAAACAACACCACTTCTCAAAAGCCGTGAATTGTGAATTTATTTTGGATCAATTTCAGCAGCTGGTGACCTAGAAATAAAACCTAGACTTCTCCCCTAATTTTCCTTTCAAATGCGGTAGATATTTTCTCACTACTCTGCTTAGCAGCTATGTCCAGACATAAGGGAGCTGTAATTGCTGACGCTTTGCAATTTCAACCTACGAGCTTTGTTCATTTAATCTAAGGATTTATATGACTGTAAAAGCACATATGCTGCCAAAGAAGCAACACTTAAAATGATCCCGTAAATGTTTCTCATAAGAGTAAATCACCTCAAAATCAGCCAGGAGATCACCGAAGCAAAGCAGAAAATAAGAAAGGTCTGAGAACAGCTGGGTAACAGCATTTCATCTCATCCAACAAATCCGAGTATTTCTTGTCAGTGATGTGTAATGGCTGTTGAATGAACAGCAAGCACATAAAGACATTTATTCAGTAATGAATACCAAAGAAGTACTAAAGAACTGACTTACACCGTCTGCACACGTTTTCCCACACAGTTTATGAGCTTCTGCCAGACTTCTAATGGAGGTCAGTCTGAAGTTCAACAAGGTCCCCTCAATTCTGGTTGTCACAGCATCAGCCAGTTTTTTAATACATTCTATCAAAAGTATAATTTGCTAACCTTTCTACATTACAAGACTTATAATTTTGCTATTGGAGTAATTTCATGAACTAAGAGACTTCAGCATGGTTTAGTACCATAATTCTAGCTATTTTTCTCCTCCCATGAAAACGATAGCTTTCCAGTATATCAACATTTATGCTGTAACACCTGCTTTATGCTGTAATATACCACCCTAAGTGGTTACTCACACTTAACCCAATGAAGAAGAACATGCTGCTGCATCTAAATTCTGACATTTCAAGGTTATTTCAGAATTAACTGAAAGTGAAATACAATTAGAAACTCCAGGAAGCATAGGGAAATGAAAACTAAGTAAATACTGCAGCTTCTGGAGAGGACAACACCAACACTAGCTCTGTTTTATGAGATCCACACAGCAACAGACACCTGGACTCAGTTCTTTCTTTAGTCCTCTTTGAGCATCAACTATTAGAGGACAACTGCCTTGATCACTTAAATACCTTTGGACACTTAGAACCCTCGTGGCCGAGACCAGCGCTGTGACACAGCATGTTGAGCCATGGCGTAAGACGGGCATTCCATATGGCTGCTGGCTCAAGTTCCAGCTGCTCTGCTTCCAATCCAGTTCCCTGCTGGTTTGCCTGTGAAAGCAGTGGCAGCTGACTCAAGTGCTTGGGTCCCTGCAGTCACATTGGGAGACTCAGATGCAGAGCCTAGCTCCAGGCTTTGGTCTGGCCCAGCCCCAGCTGGGCCACACTCCAGCTGTTACAGCTTTTGGGGAGTCAATCAAAGCATGAAAAATCTCTCTCTTTCCACAGTTCTGCCTTATAAATAAATAAACAAATCTTAAAATTCATGACAAACTTTCCTTTTGTGTTACTGTGAAAAAAAAAACCCACCTTGAAGTACATCCAGCAGACAGATAAAACTTGAAAAGTTAGATGAGGAAGAGAAGCTGCACCAAAGTCACATAATGAATTGACTGCTGATGATAATGCAAATTAAGGCCATTGCTTTAGGAAAGACTTCGGTATTGACCACCAAAGCTGAATCTGAACATACAACACAATTACATCATTCTTCTTTAGGGAACATTCTTGTTCAAGCTATTATCAGGAAGTAGTAATAATACAAGGCTACTTTAAAAACTCTATGGATAATGAAATTAAAAGATACACATAAATTTGCACAAAGATTGAAATTTGTGCAGTTTTTTATAATGCTATGACATTTCTATATACATCTCAGATATATAGCAAAATCATTCATAACAGCAAGAATCTGTAAGCAATGTAAATGCCTATAGACATTTGAACAGAAAAAAATATTACTAATAATAAATTAATAGATTATGGTGACAAACATTTAAAAAAAAAAAAGACAGTTTGGTTTCATTTATCTCATTAAAAACATTGCAAGAACCAGTATTGTGGCATAGCAAGTTAAGCCTCCATCTTCATTGCCAGCATCCCATATGGGTGCCCGTTAGAGACTCAGCTGCTCCTGGCTAGCATGCCTGGGAAACAGGTGGAGGAAATTTGAGCATTCTATTTGAAGACATTAGAAATTGATATTGGGCCCAGTGTGGTGGCCTAGCAGCCTAAGTCCTCGCCTTCCACACACCAGGATCCCATATGTACACCCATTCTGATCCCAGCAGCACCGCTTCCTAACCAGCTCTCTGCTTGTGGCGTTGGAAAGCAATTGAGGATGGCCCAAAGCCTTGGGACCTTCACCTGTGTGGAAGACCCAGAAGGAGCTCCCAGCTCCTGACTTCAGATCAGCGCAGCTCCAACCATTGTGGCTGCTTGGGGAATAAATCACCAGATGGAAGATTTTCCTTTCTGTCTCTCCTCCTTTCTGTATATCTGGCTTTTCGTTAAAAATAAAATAAATCTTTTTTAAAACAGAAATTGATGTCAGTTTTCTTGGAATGGAAATGGAGTGGTGGCCTTTTTTTTTTTTTTTCATAAAAGTCCCACAGAGAAATTTAGAGATATCATTATATATTGATTTAAAATACATTATATTTCATCTGTTAAAAGTGACAAATCTTCATGTACCCATTATCTGTGTTCAACATTTACTCAATCACTGTCAATCTTATTTCTACACCTTTACCTGATCCATTTCCTTCAGTAATGATTGAAATTCTCCACCACAAAAAGTGGCTTAGGTAATTATGTACAGCACATTTAATTAATGAGATGTAAATATAATCGTCTTAATAAATGGCGTACAGTTTAAATATCCTTGTGTTTGAATCTCAAAAATGCAAGTTGAGTAAAAGAACTAAACAATTAATAAGTAAATGCACTGTGATTTCATGTATGTGAAGTTCATAAATAAAACTTCAACAAATAAAAATGCTTTAATAGAACATGAATTGAAAGACAAAAATTTAAACGAAGTTCAGGTAGTTTTTATCTATAGTAGAGAGCAGGCTTTGGAATTAGAAATACCATTTAGGAGATTCATGAAGTTTTCTCTTCACTGGTCATTTTAGTAAATAAGTGAATATTTATCTATTATTACTCTTTAAACCGATTGTGCATTTGCCTTTTGCCCATTTTTTCTTTTAAAAACTTCAAGTGTCCCCAGCGCCTATAAAACTGTACTACATAATACAATGTAAGCAACAATAAAAAAAAAAAAAACTTCAAGTGTCCTAAAAAAAAATTTTTTGCTTATACTCCTAAAGATTGATTGATTTGAAAGGCTGAATGAGAGAGGAAAGAATCAAACAGAAAGAGAGAAGGCTTGCACCAACTATTGCCATCTGCATATGGCTGCAGCAGTCAAGTCATGGTGAGGACTAACCTGTTGCACCACCACGCAGACCACATCACTTTATGCCTTATATTTAGAAGGTTGATCCATTTTGAACTTGCATAGTTTTAGAGGCAGAGGATCAAGTTTCTAACTTCTGCTTATAAATATATGCATTTTCCCCACTTCACTTGTTAAAAAGACTTTTTTTCTCTCTAGGAAATGTTCCCTACGGTTTTGTCAATGATAAGTTAGTTGTAAATACATGGGTCTTTTCCTGGGAGTTCTGTTCTTATATTGGTCTATAATTTTGCTTTAATACCAATATCATGCAGTTTTAATTATAATACTCAATAGTATGTCCTAAAATCCAGCATTGTTCTTTCTGTTCAAGATTGTTTAACTATTCTCATGGTCTTTTGTGTTTGCTTGTGACTTCTAATGGCTTTTTCCTAGTTATGTGAAAAATGTAATTGAGATTTTTCATAGATATTGTGAATATAAAAATTTCTTTCAGTAAGATGGACATTTTAACATTTAACAACATTAATTATTTCAAACCATGAGCAAATGTCTTTGTGTGTGTTTCCAATCCACTCCTTTGTGTTTTCTTCAATGGTTTGTACTCTTCATTGTAGAGGTCTTTCTTAATGACGTTTTTCCAAAGATGTCTATTTTGGGGGAACCATTATGGGTGAAACTGCTCCTACAAGTTCTTTCTCAGCAAGTTTATTATTGTTGTGTAAAAATACTACTGATTTCGGTGCATTGATTTTTCATCCTGCAGCTTTGTTGAATTCATTTTTCAGCTATGTAGATTTCTATTCCTGAGAGAGTGTGTAGGTTTCTCTGTATAGAATCTTGCCATCTGCAAATAGCAATAATTTCTCTTCCTTCTCCTATTTGTGTGCCTTTTTGTTTCTTTCTCTTCCCTACTTCCTCTAGCTAATCTTCTAGTAGTGTATTGAATACGAGTGACAGTAGTGCACATGTTTGTCTTTCTTCCACTCTACGGGTTTCTAGTTGTGGTATTGGGGCACTTTCCTTCTGTGCCATGAATGGTTGCTAAATTGATCATGTCCCTTTTCTGCTTGCATTGCTCTTACCCTTCATTCTGTTGATTTGATGTATTTATTGTTTCCTGTGTGTCAAACCATCCTTGAATCCTTGAGGTAAATCCTACTTGGTTAGGGCAAGACTTTTTTTTTGCTATTTCCATTTTGCAATCCTTTCTAAAAGGTTATTTATTTATCTGAAGTGAGGGGAGGAGAGAGAAAAAGAGAGAGAGATTTCCTATCAACTGACTCACTCCTGTAAATGACTATAATGGCCTGGACTATGGCCAGATCAAAACCAGGGGCCTAGAGCCACATCTGAATTCCCCACATGAGTGGCAGGAGGCCAAGCACTCGGGTCATCTTCCACTGCTTTCTTGGGTTCATTAGCAGGGAGCTGGATCAGAAGTGGGATGGACAGACTGAAGCAGGTGCTCTAATTTAGGATGCCAACGTCACAAACAGGTCTCACCCACTGTGCCACAATGCCAGCCCTACTAGATTTATTTGCTTTTTTCAATATTTTGACACATTCTAGCACAACAGGATGATCAAGGCTTCCCAGGTGCCTCACCCACTCTAACCTTAAGTGTTCATTTTTTGTGGCTTCTGTACCAAATTATCACAAATGTGTTGCTTGGAGCAACAAAAATTTATTCTCCTATAGTTCTAGAGACTAAATACCTGCAATCAGTGTCAAACACTTGTGAATGCGCACGATTGCATACATGCTCATGTGCACATACAGACATGCAAAGACCCATTTTACTAGTATAGATCTTCAAGCATACCACATGCTGTCTTACTTCCAAGCCCAGACAGGAGGCACTGCCTAGAAAACTTTATCCATCACTTGAGCATTGACACTTCCCTCTCATTCCTACTCTAAAATCACCTCCTTCAGATCTTTTTCATGACCTATTGATCCTCTCCTTAATCCCCTTTTGCCCCTGCATGCAGCCTCACCACCACATCCACAACCAATTATCCACAGTATGCTCAGCCAGAATGGAAGTTTTGTCCTATCTTGTATTCTCTAGTTCATGACAGAATGCCTAAAATAGACAGTGAATATGCATGAAATGAAGGGTTGGAAGGATGGATCACTAACTCCTTCAGCAGGATCTATTAGAACATAGCAATTTTCTTACTTATAAAATAAAGAAATGATGCCTATCGTTTTTTAACTTTGCCCATTGATAAACATAAAAGCCATACCATATTTTACATACTTACCTTGCATTTGTTAATTTCAACCTTATGACTGTCATCTCATCAAAACAATTACTCCAACTTCCAGTTCATTCCACTTCTGAATTGCATGTTTTACATGTTAATTATGTCACTCATTAGCTGTGATTAAATCATCAAATCTAAAATGCATATTTCTGAACTCACATCAGACTTCCAAATTAATCTTATGCCGAGCCAATCAAAAATGTCCTCTGTGTGTGGTTGAAAATGTTGTTAAACTGACTAGAATAAGTATTATTAATATTCATTTTCTGAGGGAAGCTTGCCCCAGATCCCACATGGCCACATAGCACACCTGTTAGGGGCAGGGAAGGGCACTAGGTAGGACTATGTCACCTTGGTCCTGGGCTTCTGGGCTTGAAAGTACTGCAAACTGCCCAGGAAACAGTCTGGGCACATATTGAAGTAGAGGCCACCAAGAGCATCTTTGACAGGTGAGGAACAACTTCCGGAGGCTTCCACAGACCAGACCATTACAATTATAGGTAACTGAGGGAGCTGGGACAGGGTGGTTCAGAAAGGGGGATCTGGAGGACGAGTCTGGGTCAGGCCAAGGCATCTGCCCACGTTGGAGAGTGGGTGGCTCTTCACCTACTAGAATACATGAAAGTTGAGGTTGAGGGGCAGGTCTGGCAAGGATAGGCCACCAATAATTGTCAGTGCAGAGGGTAAGCCATGTCAGGCAGGGTTATAGCATCCAACAGCACACCAGAGAACCTGGGCTGGAGGCGAACTCAGTACGGGATTTATGGGCTCACCCCTGATGAATTGCAGCATCCACCAGTATACATGAGAGTTGGGGTCGGTCGCAGACCAGATCAGACAAGACCACAGAACTCACCAATACTTATTAGACTCAGGATTAACAGCAATCTGGGCTAGACCAGGCTATAATACCCATAGACATGTGTAATAGATGGAGCTGGGCATGGACCTGGTTGGGGAACTCTGAAACTTATGCTAGACCACAATTCCTACTGGTTAGCAAGAGAGCCAGAGCTGGAGGCAAGCCGGGCCAGGTAAGGTTATGGCACATATTGGCATGCATGTGGGCAGGGTCTGAGGGCAGGGTATGGCAGGCTAGACTGCAGCATCTACAGGTATGCATGAGAGCTGGACAGGATAGGCTAGCTCACAACAGCCATCAGCTCACATAAGAGCCAAGACTTGGGGGAGGTAAGGTTGGACTAATCCGCAGTACCTGCCCACATGCACCAGGTCTGAGATGGACTTTGTGGGGATTGTTAGGAGCTGCCAAGACTAAGTAACAACACCCACCAATGTACATGAGAGCCATGCCTGTGGTGAACTGGGCTGGGTAAGCCACAGTGCCCATCGAGTCGCATGAGAGATGGGGCTGTGGCAAAATTGACCAAGCAGCTGCATACACCGGTATGTGTGTTGGCCAGTGCATGTGATGGACTGAACCTGACCCTGCACTATACGCACACACAATAATGAAGTCTGAGAACTTCCCAGGCAAGGTTTCTTAGGAGAGGTTCTTGGCAGACTTCCCAACTAGACCACTGGACTCAAAACCCAGCCTCAGGAAAAATTGCCAAGACAGGTGATCCAACCTTGAAGTACATATATCATGACTAGGCCTCTCCGGTTGCCAATGCCTATGCGATAGAGAAAATATTCAGATGCACACAAAAGACATGACAGCCAGTCGTATAAGCCAACGGTGGACATCAAGTACCTCATCAAAAAATGGAAAGCAGAACAGGTTAAACAACTCTCCTGACCAGGCTTTGCAGCAAATGTCTAGGTCTATGGATACACTGAAGTAAACCTCATCAGCCAATATACCTTAGGACTATTTTCTCAACCCTGGTGCAATGATGCTGACATCTTGTAACTGTCAAGACTACTCAAGCAGCACCCTCAGAACATTCTTCCCCACATCAGGTTCTCTAGGGCAACATCAAATGCATGTCTCAATCCCCAGGCACTGATGTGGCTTGACAGAAAGGAGCAGGCCCTCCCGCCCCACACCTCCCACCGTGCTGACACAGAAGGAAAAAAAATTCAAAAAGAGCTGAAACATTCATCTCACCTATCTTCCTTCACACCTTAGCCCTCGTTGCCCTGATCAGAGGCCCACATGGGCTTGCATCCTTCTCAACTGTGTAACAGATATTAAAAACAGAATATTGTTAATCAAAATTATTTTCTGATTGTAAAAATTGTTAAATAATTCTGGTGAAACATGGCAAATTGTCCAGAGAGTGATTTCCTTTCCATTTTCAAAACTTCTAGGGGCAGACATTTGGTTTCATGATTACGATGCCACTTGGCAGGGAGCCTTTTGCACCGGCACAGGTGCAAACACCGGGCAGCGTGACTTCCTGGGGAAGGAGAGGCCAGCTAGGCTCCAGGCCCTCCCCAGCCTGGGAGCCCTTAGGACTAGCACAGGTGCAGACAGCCGGGCAGCATGACTCCTCCAAGGGAGGGGAGCCCCTGGGCTGTCCAGAGGCACTCTGAGGATTTGGTGGTGAGGAATTATGTTTGATCTGGGGGGTGGCACAGGTTGAGGCAAGCAGGGACCTGAGGGTTCATGTACAGGTGAGGAAAAACAACTTCCAAGGGTCTCTCATGGACAAGGCCACTGTACTTGCAGGGCTAGATCACAGAACCAACCAGTTACAGTTGGAACAGGGAATGGGTAATATGAGGCTGGTCCATGACACTTACCAGTATGAGTGAATTAGGCTTGGGGGTAGAATCTGTGGGGAAGTATGTGAACTCACCCATGTGGAACAATGATCTCCATTGGCACATGCAAGATCTGTGGCTGAGAACAGGCCTGGCTGAGGTGCTAAGGGGATGCACCAGCTGGGTTGGGATCCCACCGGTGAGCATAAGAGCTGGAATGGAGGTGGTGTGCTGGACTGGACATGGCTGCAGTCTCCCTCAGCATGCATGTGGACTGGGTCTGGGGAGCGCCAGACTGGGGTAGACTCATGAGAGTCAGGTACTCATCAGAGTCAGGGTTGGTGTAGAACAGGGTAGGCTAGGTTTCATCTCCTGCTGAACCACATGAGGGATGTGTCTGGGTGGAGAATAAGTGAGGCTGGGTTGCAGCACTCAATTGTAAGAACCGGATTGGGTTTGAGCCAATTGAGCAAGCACACTGTTCCTGCCAGAAAGGAGGTGGACAAAGTCAATCTGGTCAAGGAACCACAAGTATGCACAAGATCTTAAAAAATCTTAAAAAAAAAAAAAAAGGAATGGAGCATGGGAAAGCGACCAAGGGGGAAAGAGACCACTTTCCAGTAAAATTGTCATGTTAACCAAGAGGCTTCTACAATCGATCAAACATGAGGGTAAACAGATTTCTAGTCGTGAAAAGATTTTGAAGAGTTAGGTCCCTTTTAAAGAATTTGTTTCATGAAAAGGAAGCTATAAACCAAAATGAGAAAGATAAAGAAACAGAAGTTCCAAAGGAACATTATGAAGAAGACCCCCAAACAAAACCTTCTATGGTAGTTGTCCATAGCAAACCATCCAGGTGCCGGCAGGGGGATGGAGGGATGAAAGAGAGAGTCTCTAATTAGAGAAGGAACTGTTTCAATTACTTAGCTAAATTATGAATGAATTTACCTGGTCAGAATAATGCAAACACTGATTGCATATCTTGAAATTTTTCTAGGACCAACATTGTGGCACAGTGAGCTAAGCCAACATCTGCAAAACAGACATCCCGAATGGGTTCTGCTTCAAGTCCCAGAAGGTCCATTTCCAATTCAGCTCCCTGCTAATGTACCTAGGAAAGCAGTGGAAAATGACCCAAGCTCTTGAAACATCCAGATGGAGTTTGACAAACTTGGCTTCAGACCGGCCCAGCCTCAGTCATTGTAGATATTTGGGGAATAAACCATTGAATAGAAAATCTTTTTCTCTCTCCCCCACCCATCTCTCTCCTATGTAACTCTGCCTTTCAAATAAATAAATACTTTTTATAAAGAAGAGAAAATGGTATGGAGGGTATAGTGATGCAAAAATTTGAAATTACCAACCACCAAGTTAACAAATACTGACAAATATCAGTGAATTAAAAAATACTGTTAGGGGGCCCGATGCAGTAGTCTAGCAGCTAAACTCCTCACATTGAATGCGCCAGGATCCCATATTGGCACTGGTTCTAATCCCACTGCTCTACTTCCCATCCAGCTCCCTTCTTGTGGCCTGGGAAGGCAGTAAAGGATGGCCCAAAGCCTTGGGATCCTGCACCCATGTGGGAGACCCAGAAGAGGTCCCTGGCTTCCGATGGGCTCAATTCCAGCCGTTGCAGCTGCTTGGGGAGTGAATGAAGAGACAAAAGATCTTCTCTGTCACTCCTCTCTGTATATCTGAGTTCCCAGTTAAAAAAAAAAAAAATTTAAACAAATAGTGGTAGTAACATACAAATTACTATGAAAATTACAAATAAATCAATAAACAGATAACATTTATTGGGTACTCATCAGATGCTCACCCAATCAAGCTGATCAAACTCTTACTCTCCTTCATAGAACAAGGAAATGGAAGCATCATTAGGCAAAAGAATTCAGCACACAGCTAGTAAGTGACACAGCCAGGATGGGACAGCCAGGATGGGACCAAGCAGCTGTCCCTCTGTGCTCTTAAAATACATGACCTTCTTTCTAGGGAAAACCTAACATGAGTTTGAATAGTTGCCTCCAAGCAAATAGGGAATGTTGGTGCAGGAAATTGCGGTTCTGTTTTTTTTTTTTTTTAATAGCACAATGACATGTTTAAATTTTTTTATTTATTTCTTTCAAAGGCAGAGCAACAGATTGGAGTGGGATAGGGGATGCAGAAAGCAAAGACAGAGAGAGACAGACCCCTCATCTGCTGACTCCCTTAAACCCCTGCAGCAGCTGGCGCGTGGTCAGCTCAGAGCAGTAGCCGGAAATCCCGCCTGGATCTCCGGAAACTGGGTGCCAGGAAACACAGGAGAGACTCCAGGATGGAGCGGGAGCCTGCAAGGCAGAAAAATGACTTTACTCATGCTTGTTCCAGTTTACAATTTATTATCACTTAGCTCCAAATTCACTTTTTGTGCAACTGTATGATTCTGAGGTTGGTCCCACAGTCATTCTGCCTTCGAATACTAGTGCAAATGCTGACTTTGTCCTTAGATGGCGCTAAAGGACATTGTGGAAAACCTCTCCCTGTAACTGAGCACATTCCAAAGAGTGCTGGTCTACAGCCTCATTGAGAAGTCTAATTCCTGACCCACTTGGCTTCTGAGGGATTAGGAACTGCAGATTTCTGGAAACTAGGAGGTGTAGCATAGAGGTGAGCACTCTCCCCAAGCATGAGAGACACTAGCAGGGATCAGCTGTGCCCGGCTACCTTCCCAGGAATGTTAATTAATTAATTAACATACATTAATCATAGAGAAGACAAAATAAATACAAGAGTGTGGGGAATAAGTAGAAGAGGAGGACCAGAGCATGATGGGGAGAGGGGTAAAGAAGGGCTGCAGGGTCTGAGTATTAGGGTCCAGGAGCAGGTGCTACGGCACAGTGGGCTAAGCCAGCGCTTGTGAGGCCCACGTCTCAGTCCACCTGGGAAGCAACACATGACTAACCAATACTTGGATCACTGATAACAAATGTGGGAGACACGGAAGGAGTCCCTGGCCCCTGGCTTTGGCCTGCCTCGTTCTGATTGATTTGCTGGTATTTGCAGAGTGAACTAGCAGATGGAAAAGCTCTATCTTCTCTCTCTCTCTCCACCACGTGTGTGTGTGTGTGTGTGTGTGTGTGTGTGAGAGAGAGAGAAAGAGAGAGAGAGAGAGAGAGAGAGAGAGAGAGAGAGAGAGTTTCTCTGTCTTTCAAATAAACAACTTTTTATTTTTAAGGGATCTAGTCCCTTAATGGAAGTCTCACGTGCCACACAGGGTTTCTTCTTGTGCGAGAAAGATTTAATATAGAAGGAGTAATTACTATCACTCTTCTTTGAAATATTCAGGCTATTTTCTTTTTGTATAGAGAGTTTTAAAAAGCAGGGAAATATGCTTTGGCAAAAAGCATTTAATATCAGATTTTCTGGACCTGTTTCATACTAACTTTGTGTTAACTATTCCCGTACGCCAGCATAGTTCCCTACTCTTCAACATTAAATCCTCAAGGCTGGGAGCAAGAGTGGACCACTGCCACCTGCTTGCCCTGGGCCCTTTGACTAGGATTGGGGGGTCACTGAGGAGTTTTGTTATGGGCATAGCTGCAGCCACCAGCCTCCCCAAACCAAGCTACTGCACTGTCCAGTGTATGCATGAGACAAGGCAGGGGGAGCAGAACAAGCTTGGGAGGGAGGGTCAGAGTGACTGGGCTCCTAGACCAGGCCACAACACCCACTGTGAGGAAAGTCCCACTAATGACTTCTGGCATCATCGGGCAGCCAGTCCTTTCATTTCATGTTGGCCTCAGACACACCAGTATCTCTGACCTCAGAGACAGAGCCGTTAGGTATACGACTGGCTTCAGCATACACACTGCACAATTAGATCCCCCAGATTGCTGACTCCTGTGCAGAGCCAGCAATATCGCACAGTAATGCTGAAGACGCAGGAACACAGACAGTGACATTGAACAAAGTTCATCAATGAGATAGAAAGAGATCTGAAACTGGAATAGACAAGCCCTACTTCCCCAGTCAGCTGGGAGTAGCTACAGAAGACATAACTCAGCTCCCTTAAGTAATAGTTGGATTAAAAGTTGGACATCCCAGGCCTGGCAAAATAGTCTAGTGACTAAAGTCCTCACCTTGCAAGTGCTGGGATCCCATATGGACGCTGGTTCTAATCCCAGCAGCTCCATTTCCCATCCAGCTCTCTGCTTGTGGCCTGGGAAAGCAGTTGAGGACGGCCCAAAGCCTTGGGACCCTGCACCCACATGGGAGACCTGGAGGAAGCTCCAGGCTCCTGGCGTTGGGTTGGCTCTGCTCCAACCATTGCAGCCACTTTGGGAGTGAATCATTGGACGTAAGGTCTTCCTCTCTTTCTTTCTTTCCTGTTTTCTACATACTTGACTTTCCAATAAAAATAAATACATATTTTTTAAAAAGTTGGATATCCTGGGGCAGCCAAGATGGGTGGGGGGGAAAGATGAAATGGGACAGGTAGGTAGCTAGCTTAGGATCATGAGCTGGAAGCCACACCTTCCCGCTCTTTGTAAATCCCACCCATCATCTATTAACAAATGACCTGTCCCCTAGTATGTACTCCCCCTCACTGGGGACCTGGTTACAGAAACATCCAGAGTGTGAAAATATAGGCTTGCATATTGTGTCCTTGGTATTTAGTACAATGCTTCAGACATATTAGGAATGAATAAAAGAAGGATTAGATTTAACCCAACATTTTTATGGTTTCTGAGTCCTTGCAATAATTTCCAACAGTGATATACACAGGGACATTCAAAACGTTTTTAAAAATAAATATAAGAATTATGCATGGATCCCAAAAATTTTTGCACTGAAATTAATTTGTTTTTTCATCCCGTTTTCTCATGAACTTTCCAAAGTCCTACCATATTTTGCATGTATATAAAATAGCAATTCTGAGGTTTCGTCACTAGAGGGAGGCAGAGGAACATCAATGAAGCGATTCTTGCAGCCACGAGACAGATTTAAACTGGAAGCAAGGATGAACCTAATACTTCATTTCCCAAGCAAGAGAAAAAATACACTTAATTTTTTTTTCCCCCTGAGCTTAAACTGTGCATTCTGTCTTTGATCAGGGCATCTAGTGTAAATGATAAGGGAAACACTGTTTATGGTAGAACAATGCATAATAATGGAGCCAAAATTAGACAAGATTCTTGGATCACCTTAACACCTTGCAGCAGGCTCTGTGACTCAACAGGCAAACGTGCGGGAATCAGAGCTCTCTGCTTCTGCAACCCTCACCACGCTATCCTCTTGGAACCTCGGTTTCTTCATCATTGATCACTTCTATTTCACTGGATTGAGATGAAGTGATCAGCAGGGAACTATGTCTAATCATTCTTAGCTGCACATTCAGGTCACAAGGTTGTCTACTTGGTTCTGTTCTTTGCAGGCAACAAGCTGTGCAAGCCGGAATGATGTCTGTTGCTCCCAGCATTGAACACAGTATTGGGTAAACAGGTGTTAATTTTATTTTTTGTATTTCTTGAGTGAAAGTACATGTAGAAAAACCACATAATTTACCAACTAAAATAACCTCTTTTTTTAACTAAAAGGAAGCATTGTTAGTAATTATTCCAGGAAGCAGGTTAAAAACAGAATCATCTTAGACCAGTTGAGCCGTGGGCTACAAAGTGATACAGCAGTCATGCTGTAAACATAGGCCCTGCCCTAAACATATTCCAGTATCAATTTTACTTCATCTTTCTAACTTCCCATGAGTTTGATGTATTATTAAATACATCCAATAAGTGTTTATTAGCCACCTGCTTTATCTCCTAAGTCTTCTAGAATCCTGAAAATCATCAAAAAATAGCAACCAGAACAACACATATTTCTGTCCTCCCAAAGTGTAGGAAGAAGACTCTATAGAGATAGGATAGAGAGTACTGAATAGACATGATAAATACATAAATGCTATTTTACAAAGGACCAAGTACAGGAGATTTAGAGTGTGGAGCTAGAAAGCTTAGGCAGAAAAACATCATATTTGCTGCCAATATCTCCAGCTCCAAGGGAGCTTCCGTGCTGGTTCAGAGCACTGCCTCCAGCCCCTGTTTTGAACGTAGACATTGCTTTCTCTTTCGTTTCTGATATGCACTTTGCCACATATTCAAATCCACTTCCTCCCCAAGTGGCAGAGAGGAGGGCACCCACAGTCTGGCCATGCTTCCTTGAACTTGGCCCACCCTCCCCTCTTGTGCACCAGTCTTTTCCACAGCTGATGATTTGGTCTACGGCTGAGTTCACACGAGACACAGGGCCCTGGGGTGCTGCCTGCCTACCCAGCAGGAACCAGGGCCACATCCCTTGTTCTATCTAGAGAACTCTGTGTTCGTGTGTTTGGGGAAATGGCCAGACAAGCCCACCAGACAGGACTAAACAAATGACTCTGAGGGGAAGGGCCAAACTTCCCGAAAGTCTAAATTGCTTGAATTTATGCTGGCATTTCAGCTTGTTTGAGCTATTCAAACCACATGATGTGTCAAACTTCCTCCACCCTCCTCCCACCCTTCTATCTCCTCCAACTCAATTCTTTCTCCTACTTCTTGTCTTTCCTCATCTTGTGATGCTGGCAAAACTCCGGGGTGGTTATTCAACCTGTCTCAAGACACCTTGTGCCAAAAAAATAAGAAAGAAAAGAGAAAGAGAGAATGGGTGAGGGCAAGCACTAGGGCAAGAGCTGCTGGGCCAGACAAAGGTAGGAAGGCTTACACTGCCAAGGCACCCTCAATAGCCTAGAGCTCGGCAGGCAACACAAAGGAACCTTTCATTTGAAATCCAGTCTGCAGAAAGAAACTGCACTTCTTTCCATAGGCTGAGTCTGAGCAACTATCACGCACTGTCCCAGCTCTTACCTTTTGCACCATCCAGTAGTTGAATCATGGCAAACCTGTGCGGAGGCCTTACTATGTGTCTGTCACATGCTCACAGTTGTTTATGTTAATGAACACTGTGACTTTCACCCGAATCTCTGTCCCATGGCTTCCTTTCCATTATCCATAGAGCAAAGTGGTTGGAGTTGACATAGCACCACAAATTCAGCTCATGAATTCTGACTAGTTCTGTGTTAGTGTGTGTTTCATCAACTTGACCAGATACCTGAGATGAGTTCACCTCATAAAGCAAAGAAGTTTATTTTGGCTCATGGTTTTGGAGATCCAAAATCCAAGATGGGACTGACTCCACAACTGTGGCCTCTGGTAATGCCATTCTTGCTTGTAGAATTCAACAGTGACAAAGGAGATCATAAAGCAGAAGACAGGGAGTGCACATCTGTCCATGTGGTCCCTTAGAAAACTACCAGGACTTAATCGTGGGGGTGCACTCTGACAAACCAATTCAATCCAATCACTTTCAAAGGCGCCACTTCCAAAACCATATTGGAATGTTTTCCTCCTCTTAATACTACAAATTTAGGGGATTAAACATCTGAGATCAAAAGGGCAACTATTCAAACCAGAGCTAAGTTCTTACTAGATGTGAGCACCCTGAAAACAGATATTAGCAAAGGCCATGACACAAAGAAAAATGATGGACAAACTCCTGAAATAAAGCTGTCCAAGATCAACAATCACCCCAGGGTGGCAGATGCCCATTCTAAATGTATGAGAACTCAACCTATATCATTTCCCTAGTATTGAATAAGAAAGTCAAGTCCTTAGCAACTATAAAAGTATTGGCTGAATTCTTCAAACTTGAAATCTCAAAGTACTTCAAAAACATGGTCAAATTATATAACAATATTTTATCTTGAAATAAGAATCATTCTTATTTGAACAATACACATTGTATACAATATCAGGTTATTACACTATAAATGTAATCAGGTTATTACACTATAAATGTAATCAGGTTACGTATACTATAAATAAGATTAAAAATGAAAATACATATCTAATTTTAAGAAGAGTTATCTATTAATTCAAAATCAAAGCGACAGAGAGGAAAGAGAGAGAGAGATCTTTGATTCTCTGATATACTTGCCAAGTGGCAACAATGGCTAAAGCTAGGCCAGGACAAGTCAGGAGCCTGGAATTGCATCCTGCTTTCCCATAGAGGTAGCAAGATCCAAGTACTTGAGCTATCTTCTGTTTTTGCAGGCAGGTTAGCAGGAAGCTGGATCAGAAACAGAACAACCAAAGACTTTAACTTGAACTCTGATATGGTATATCTTGCAAGTGGTAGGTTAACCAACTGTACCACAATAGCAGCCCAAACATCACTGACTCACTGAGAGGGCTTACGCTTCTTCATTTCAAAGCTTACTGCAGGGTATGGATGTTCAGCCTAGCAGTTAAGGTGTTTGTATTCCGCAGTGGAGCTCCTAGGATTGCTCTTCCATTCCTACTTTCAACTGCAGCTTCCTTCCACGCAGACTCCAGGAGACAACAGTGATGGCAATAATAATTTGGCTTCTGCCACCTTCATGGGATATACCTCTTCAGCTCCTGGCTCCTGGCTTCAGCTTTAGTTCAATGCTGGTTCTTGCCGGTCTTTGGGGAGGAAATCAGTAAATGGGAGTTTTCTATCTTTTTCTCTTTTCCTCTCTCTGTGTCTCTTATCCTCTAAAACAAATCAATAAATAGCAGCAAAGCTACAGAAAACAACACATTGTGGTTCCAACATCGGCTAGATACATGAGAAGCCTTCAAAGCAGTGATGGTAGCACTGCCCTGGCACATGGAAGACCTTTAGCAAATGTTCATTAGAAACTATTAGAAGATCCATGTCTGGAAAATAAATTCTCCAACACTTCCTCTCAGCCATTCTTAACCTTACACAATCATTGCTTGATGTGGAGAAAACAGATTATCAAATTTTCCCATTTCTTGGAACAGCATGGATTTTTCTTTGTCCTCCTGGGTTTTGATTCATAATGTGCCCTTTTCTTCATCAATGACTGAGTTCAGTTCACTTAGTGTAGCAGATGGCGCAGTGTGAACTCCACTGTGGGTATTCCTCCTGACACATGCTCAGGCTTACAAGCCCATCTGAGAGTCAGTTCCACGGGCACCCGATATCGCCGGTTCCCAAGGCAGGCTCACCGTTGGGAGAAGTGCTGCTCTTGTGAAAGCTGACCCCTAGCAGGTCCATTATTTTTGGTCTCCTCCCACATTTTCAGGTGTTTGTGTGATGATTCTTCCCCCTCTCCATTGCAGAAGTAGCAGATTAGAAAAATGACTGGTTTCATTCAAGCTCATTGTGATGTGTTGTCTTCCCTGTGAGTCAGCAAGCAGCCTGTGGAGACATCGTATGGCTGGAGACCAGACCTCCACAATCAAACAAGCAAGACCTAGAGTTGTGTCGAAGTCAAACTTACTGAGGCCCCTGCTAAGCACTACTTATCACCAAAGATAAGGAATAGACTGACCGGCACCTGCACTGATAACTGAGTAAAGCACTTTACACACAAATAGCAGAGCCAGTGAAAAGGAAGTTGTTATTTCTCCCTGCATCTTCATTCATTCACTTAACTAGTAGAAATCAATTGTCTGGCCCACACCAGACAGATATGAAAGTGCAACAGGATTTGGACCTGGACACAACTACAGTAGGCTGTGATGGCTGCCACTGCAGGAAAACAAAGAGTTAATGTGGAATCATTCAGTAAGTTTCGACTCCAGGTTCTGTGAAATGTACCTGCCACTGATCGATTCAGAATCAGTACTTCTTTCTTTTTCACACCAGAGGTTGTGGCTTTATAAAGGATATTCCATGAAGGATATTCTGTGAAGGATCTTCTCTGAGGGATCTTTATATATATGTATATGTAATGTATTTGTTTCCTTGAAAAGCAGAATTAATAGAGAGAAGAGGTTGGGAAGACAGAGAGATTTTTCATCTGCTATATTTCACTTCTCAAATGGATTCAATAATCGGAGCTCAGTTGGTCCAAAAAGAGCCAGGAGTTTCTTCCAGGTCTCCCATATGGGTACAGAGCCCCAAGGACTTGGGCTGCTCCCCATTGCTTTGCTAGACTGTAAGAAGCTGGGCAGTGGAACAGCCAGAACATGAACCAGCACCTTTGGGATTCTAGCACCCAGGCTATGGCTTTAACCTGCTATACCACAGCTCAAGCCTCCCCCCCACCCCCGTCCAGTTTTATAAGTAAGATGTATTGGAGCACAGCCGTACTCATTCAGTTATGTATTGTCTATAGCTGCTTTTGCATCCCAGCAGCAGATCTGAGCAGTCATGAAAGAGGTCACACACCTGCAGAGTAGCAAATTATTAACTGATCCTTCAGAGAGGTTTGCCAGACCTGTGCTATGAACAATATTCACTAGATTTGACAGAAAAAGCTTTACATAAATAAAAGTAAACTCTAATAAAAACAGCTAAAACAACTTATAAGTAAATGGAAACATTGTATGATGAAAAGACAGTCATGTAAATAATATCAATTCTCCCAAAATTTAACCTGGACATTTCATGCCTTTCTAATAAGCATCTCATGGGATTTAGAAGATTTTTGTTGTTCTTTGTTTTGATTGCTTGTTGTTTGTTAAAAACTGGGAAATAGCTTACATTTACACAGGAAATAAATGGCCAAGAAGAAGCCAAAGCTTTTTGGTTTTCTTTTTTTTGTTTTTTTTTTTTTTTTTTTAAGCTGAAGGGAGGGAGAGTTGTTTTAAAGAGGTTAAAAAAAAAAAAACTTTTTTGTATCCACTTGAATCCATTATAATAAAGTCACTAAACATTGACATCAGCTGGTAGATAAGAAAGCCATATCTGGAGTCCAGTGAACATAAAAATGAATTCTATGAAAAAGGCAGTGTTTCCATTCTGTGTGGAAAGAATGGATTATTTAATATTGCTTGCAAAACTACAGGTAAAGATGCCTAATCCAGTAAAATAGATAGATATTCTATTTTTACTGCCTTTGCCCAAATACCACACTTAAAATAATAACACATGACCTTTTATTTTTCCACATACACCTCAAGGGTAGGGAAGAAAGAAGAACCCATCATGATAACATTTTTGGAAGATAAAAACCCAATGAAAGAGCAATAAAGACCAAATCAGAAATAGAGAAAAACTAGAAACAAATTGAAATGGAATCGCACATCCTCCAGAGCTCAGAAATCCCAACCAGTTAGATAAGGAGAGGGGACGAAGGGCAAAATAAAAAGGGCTTGTTGTAAATCTGTTTAGGAATCAGACTCACGTGTCTTCTTTGTTATTCAGCAGCCAGGCAGCTAGTTCTTCCTACTCTTGCGTGAAACAGAGGTCTAAATTCAGAAAAGGCAAAAATAGAGAATTTGGAGTTGCATTAAAAATAAGTGTGTAGAAAACTAAGAAAATGAAGTAAGGAGCTTGGTCTAAATCCAGAAAAAACAAAAAGTTGTATCAAAAAGGAAAAAATATGTAATATTTAAAACTAAAATACGGCTCATAGTTGCGGTCTCCTCACTAATTTTGTTCCTTTTCTATATGTCTGAAGCCATTTCAAAAGAAAAAGTCACCACTGTGTTGAGATTGCCAAAGATTCCCTCCTCCTGAAATTCACCAGCTTGGTTCATCTGCTTTAATCCTTTCCTGGGTTGTGAGTGGGACCTGTGACCAGCATCTAATCATTAGAATATGGCAAAGATAATGGAAGGCGTGTGAATACATTACATAAGATTGTGGTACCTGACTGGCAAGTCTGTCTGTCTCTCTCTCTCTCTTCTCTCTCCTTTTTGCTCTGAGGAAGTGCACCTGGCAATGAGCTGTGAGTGTTCTCAGGAGCTGAGGTCAGCTTCCGTCAGAAAACTGGGAAACCCCATGCATGTCTGTGTTCTTCAGGATGTTCATGGAAAATGCTTATTACTCAAAAACTATGCAGAGCTGTTACAAGATTTACGTGTTAAAATTAGCTTATTGTTTAATTTTCCATGAACTTTTTACATTATTCTGGTACATACATCTGACAAATTTTATTTAAAAATTAGTCACACTAAATATCAACAGTAACCAAAGGGACAAGCATTATGGAATAACAGGCTGGGTCACTGCTTGAGACAGTCACATCTCATATTTGAGTACCAGGGATTAAGTCTCATTTCTGTTTCCTGTTAATACCTGTCCTGGAAAACAGGAAATGACGGCTCAAGGGTTTGAGTCTCTGCCTCCTATATAGGAGATCTGAATCTCTGCCGGAGTGTCAGGCTGTTGACTTCAGCCTTACTCAACTGTATTGCTCTCTCTTTCCATCTCTCTCTCTCTCTTTCGCCCTCACTCTCTCATTTTGTCTTCCAAAGCAAACAAACAAAATTTAAAAAAAAAACAATAACCAAGAATAACATGGAAAAAATATAACACACTACAATAAAATTTAAGTGAATGTGGTCTCTAGCTCTCTAAGTTTCTTGTAATATATTACTTACCTTTCTGTTCACAGTGGGTCTTAGAGAATGTCCTACACAGGTAAGGAGGTGTGAAGGGTTTATACTATACCACAAAAGTGATGGGGCATCCCTTCTGACATTAGCTAACAAAAACCTAATTCCCACTTTGCTCTCACGCTCTCTCCTCCTTTCTTCCTATGCAGTGAAGTCAGGTGTCATGTCACTCATTGCAGGTGCATCTGGGACGGCCCATGTGGCAGATATCTCTCCAGCCAGTAGCTACAGGTGTGAGCTTGGGAACAGTGCTTGCATGTGCTGATCTTGCCCAACCAGCAGCCTTCAAGATGGCCTTGCAGGAGATCCTGAACCAGAGCACCTCCCAACCAAGTCACTCCTGAACACCACCACTATGAGATGATGAGTATTTATTGTCTTATGTGGCTGAGTCATGGAGCAATTTTTTTATACAGAAATCAATAATTAATACAATAGATTATATGACTCAACTTTAAGTACCTTTATACAAGGGACTTCAAAAAGTTGAAGGAAACGAACTTAAAGATTCATGACAGTTCCTACAGAGAACATGGTGATAATCAGAGCCTGGCTTCCATCCTCACAGAATGCCAGGCCAGCAAGTGAATTGTGGAAATGAGAGCAGGCTGTGACCTCAGCCCTGCAGACACTCAGAGAGCTCACTGTCATTGCCTACTGGCTGGGCCTTGGTGACCTCCTCCCCTCACCCTGCCTCAATGATTTAATTGCAGTCACAGCCTCTCCGCCTAGACCCCATAGACAATATGGTGGTCCTGGTCCATCCCTGAGGCCCTGTTTGTGGAAGGGCCCCAACAAACAGCCAGAGATGCTGTGTCTCTGAGCCACAGCAGGCCTGAAAGGATGAATAGAATCATTATCAATCCCAGGTTCCCAGGTTCTTTGGATCACTTACAAATAGAAATCGACAAGAGGCCAATGTGCAACCTGCACAAGGTTTACTAATGGCTCCCTGACAGGAGCTAAGACTGCAAGTTCAGCTACTTTGTTAGGCTATGGGCCACAGGCCCCGTGCTCAGGTTACCTCAGTGTCCAAGTTGAAGACAACTTCATTTGCCTTTTATGTAGTGTACTAAAAGGACAAATAAGTCCTAACTCACAACATTCAGTTCTTCTAGATGTAAAGAGCTTGTTGATGTTTGATCAAAGTAGAGTTGGCTACACTGATAAACTTTACAGGTGTGGGCGTATGGCAATGTGTTCCTGGTCTACATCAGAGTGCCTGGCTTGAGTTCTGGTTCTGCTTCTAACTAATGCTGTGCATACTGGAAGGCAACAGGGGATGGCTCAAGCAGCTGAGATCCCAGCCACTCATGTGGAAGACTTCAATGGAATTCCTATTAGAGCATTTAACCTTTCTAGAATCTTAAATGTGCACAACATGTGCTAGAGCAGAGGACTAAAGTAACACCCTTTAAGTATTTCATTGGTGCTGTTTCTTAGGAGTGGTTTTATGTTAGGAATGGGACTGTTAAACTTGATGCCTCAGAGGATGTGCTGACTGGTCACTGGGTGGTGGACTGGGAAGAGAGTGAGTGGAAAATGGTTCTGCACATAGGAATGGACAAGCTATTGTTTTGCATGAGTTTTTCAGTTGTTTTGCTGTGCATTAAAGTATAAATAAGTCCTGGTGCCTAAAGTGTGCCTTAAGTGTTAAAGGTGGAGGTAGTGAAATAATCCCTGTGTAAGCATTTGTTTCTTAGCTTCAGGAAGAAGTGCCTTCCGGGAGTGATCTTTGTTAATCCAGGTTTTGTAAATATTTTTCCTAGTCCTGTACTTTGCACTGCAATAATTAAAAAAAAAAGAAAGAAAGAAAAGAAAAGAAAAAGAAAGAGGAGGAAGGGGGAAGGGAAAAGCTCTGGGCTAACATCTCCGTATCTACGAGATGGTTGTAAATTACACCAGTTGGTTCTTAGGTGCATTTTTGGCAAAGTGCCTATGCCTATTAGTACACACAGTTCATTCTTTACAACATCTAAGGTTTATAGATGACCTGAAGTGACAGTGTGTGATTAAAAATATGACTTAGTCTTTTACTGTGGTAGAGAAGGACAACAGCACATCATAACATAAGAATATACCCTCTGTTAACATTTTGGCTGCAGAAATCTGGGAATGAGTTCTCTTAGAAACATTAAACAGCATTTATTGTGGTTTTATGTTTCATGCTAAATAGAGCATTAAAGGAATACAGTATTTTAATTATAACTCTGCCAGTACTTTTATTTAGAAGCTTGTTGCCATTTTTTTTTTTCTTTTTGAAATTTCCACTTCCAAGGAAGGATTGTATTTTTTTCTAACAACTTCAGTTGGTGATGTGCATTCTTGGTACTCAAAATCCTTATATAGCTTTGGGATTCTGAATTGGTGAATATTTACAATGTGTGGGAGAGTGGGATACACTCATATGATCTCAGTTCCACAAAGCCAGATGTTGTGCATATACATACAAAACTTAGAAGGCCATGGCTGACTGTACTGCCTGTGACTGTGGAGGACTTTGATCTTCACTCTTATGTTTTTCAGTTTCCTATAGTATACTTAGCTTTGGGGGGTGGGAGAAGGTTATTTTGGGCCTGGTATGGTGGTAGCCTAGTAGCTGAAGTCCTTCCCTTGCATGTGCCGAGATCCTAGATGGGTGTTGCTTCCAGTCCCAGCTGCTCCATTTCCCATCTAGGTCCCTGCTTGTGGCCTGGGAAAGTAGTTAGGGAAGGCCCAAAGCCTTGGGACCCTGCACCCATGTGGGAGACCCAGAAGAAGCTCCTGGCTTCAGATTGGCACAGTTCCAGCTGTTTTAGCCACTCAGAGAATGAACCAACAGATTGAAGAGGTTTCTCTCTGTCTCTGCTTCTCTCTATAAGTCTGACTTTCCAATAAAAATAAATGAATCTTTAAATAATAATGATGAAGGTTATTTTAAAAAAAACAAAAGAAAGGAAGAGAAAAACGTCCATTTTGGCTCAACAAATGTCAAGATTTTATGCTGCTTTCTCAATATGCATTTTTCTATGAACTTTCCAACCTAAGTCTCCTTTCCAAAGAAGACAGTCATACAATGCAGCTGAAGACTTGAAAACGTGAAGCAGCAATGAATGATAAAAGTAGGGCAACCAGTTACCTCTGTAAACCAGGGAGGAAGGGTGGGAAAGGGTGGCTTGTGTTTAATCATGATCTTTGTATATAACAAGGTAATTTTTTAAATCTGTTGTACATTTCATTTTTAATAAAATTTGAACTTAGAAGGCTTCCTTCACCACGCAATCAAGATTTGAATCTTTAATCTAAATCCCTTTCTATCACAAAGTTGCAAGAATTGATTCATTTTTTCTCAATAGCTTTTCCTTTGTATCATGCTTTAACCCTTGGTTTTACAGTTGTTTCTAGTTTTTACAATCCCAAACATTTTCATTCTCTAGCCAAGCCTCTACTTCCCTGAATTCCTAATCATGTGATCTTTCTTCATTTGGCAGGGTGTGTGTGTTTCTGTATGTATAGGTGTGAGGAGTGTGCAGGTATGCGTATGTATAAGTACCACACTACATTTTTTTTTATTCTTCCTAGTGAAACAGGGACCCAATCATTGAATGTGTAGAGTCTCAACCTGTAGCCTATGCCTGGCAAAGAGGAGACATTCAACTCATGTGTAAATGAATGAGCCTCCTAACTGAACTCTATCCACCACAGGAAACTGGAAATTACCATGGTGGATGAGGCTGACAGAGCAGGGGGAAAGGAATGCCCTTGGCTGGCATGACCACTTGAGCCTTTGTGGGGGACTCTGGCTGTTTGGCTCAGCACCAAGCCCTGTGAGGCTGACCCCCAGGTAGCACCAGGATGATGGCCAAAATGGGCAGAGAAGTGGCCAGAACTGAAGCCAAACAAAGGCCATATTCAACACACATCCCTAATAAGCTCAGTGAAAATACTGGCGAGGAAGAACTAACATTGACCAAATGTTGAATCCATTACCACCCAAACAGAAATGCAGAGGTAGGGACCTCCAGCAGGAGTTCTTCAGAGGGTAATGCAGTGGACCAAAGCCAAGACCGAGGAGACTCTCCCAACAAATCAGACAAATTCTTGTTAACTTGGATTCTTGATGCCAAGAACTGATGAGTCTCTTCTTGGTGAGTTATGAGACTCAGGGTCTGAAGAGAACTATTTGATTTCTCAGAGCCATGGGAGACTTTAGAAATCATCCACATCCAGAAACTTTCAAATTGTTTGATTAGGCCCCCAGCTGCAGGGGCAAAGAGGCCTGTCCGGTTTTGCTCTTCATGGATTCTCAGCTTCACGCTGAGTTCCTAGAACATGACTGACAACTAATTAATATTGGACGAGTGAGAGAAGCAGTGAATAAAACCCCTGAGAGCTCATTCCTGCAATGCTCTAGAGGAATTCTGTCTGAGTCTTCTGAAAGGTAAAGAATTGGATAGTTTCTTTCAGTGACTATTTTAACCTAATTTATTGATTTGAAAGGAAGAGCAACCCACAGGCAAACAGAGAGAGAGAGAGAGAGTTCTCTTATTCACTGATTCACTCTCCAAATGGTTGCAACAGCCAGGGCTGGACCAGGCTAAAGAGTCAGGATTTCTGTCTAGATCTCCCAAAAAAGTGGCAGTGGCCCACATACTTGACCCATCATCCACTGCCTTCCCTGGGCATTAGTGTGGAGTTGGATCAGAACCAGAGTAGCCAGGGCTTGAATCAGCACTCCGGTAAGGGATGCCAGCATTGCACGCTGCAGCTTAATTCACTGCCCAAGACTATTTTTTAAAAGATAGGAAGAAACATTTTAGTTGTTTCCTATTCTCTGCTTCTACTGAGGCAGTTGCTGAGAGAGAAATCGTAAAATTAACACTAAAGGGGCTGGAATTGTGACATAGCAGACTAAGCATCCACCTGCAACACTGACACTCCCCATGAGCACTGATTCTAGTCTCCACTGCTCCACTTCCAATCCAGCTCCCTGCTAATGTGCGTGAGAAGTGGGAGAAGGTCAGGTGCTATGCCCCTGCACCATAAAGGAGGCTCAGATGAAGCTCATCCCTCCTGGCTTAAGCCTGGATCACACTTGGCCACTATAACAATTTGGGGAGTGAACCACCAAATGGAAGTTTCTCTCTCTCTCTCTCTCTCTCTCTCTCTCTCTCTCTCCCTCCTTCCCTCCCTCTTTTTCTCTGTGACTGTTTCAAATAAATTTAAAAATAAACAAAATAACACTAAAAATAACAAATCCAGCTGCTTAACAGAAGGACAAGTTTCTTTCACACACCCTTCCCAATTGCCTAGAGAAGACTTACTTAAGCTCCAGGTAGCACACTATGACCCAGTAGCACTCTTTAATTTTTGATTAGCAGTGCTCAAAAACCCATATAATTTTGCTCAGGCTCTAATTTTGTGTCCAGACACCTACATTGTTCTAGAAACGCAATGTACAAAACGGAAACATAATGCAATCCACATTTTTTAAGGTATAAAAGATAAAGTTAATTTTACCATTTTATTTTATTTCACTCCTATACCTAAGATAGTGTTGATTTAACATGTACTCAGTGCTCAAAATTATTTATGGGAGACTTTGAGCTTCTGTACTATCTTTGAAATCTAGTGCCTTTTTTATCTTTCAAAATCTTTCAGGAAACACTAACTAGAACCTAGCTGCTTTTCCTATTACAGCCTCCGTCAGCTGTGGCCCCTTGTCTCATCGATCTCCTCTTCTCCATCTCAGTGTGCTCACGTGTGCAACCTTGTCATGAGATTTCATGAAATTCTGTGAGGAAGTCCAGGATGTACAACAATCACGATGCAGGAAGAGTCCACCTGTCATAGACCTGGATTCTGGAAGTCTCTGAGGCACAGTGGACCACAGTTAGACATCAGTGGATTGAACTGTCTCTGCATCCTCTGCACGTCTGCCCTTTCCCATGCCCTGCTCCTCCTGTACCCAGAGCTCTCCTTGTTTTACATGGTTGGTTGGTTATTCCTTAAGGCAGTGTTATGGACCAAGTAACACCTCTGTTTCTGTTTTGCTTTTTAGTTTTTACTGGAAACATAGAAAGAGAGAATCTTCCATCTGCTAGCTCACTCCCTAAAAGGTCACAATGGCCAGAGTTAAGCTGACCCAAAACTGGGAGGCAGGAGGTTCCTCCAGATCTCCTGCATGTGAGCAGAGGCCAAAGAACTTGGGCTATTATTTTCTGCTGTTTTCCCAGGGCAGAAGCAAGGAGCTGGGTCAGAAATAAGGCAGCCATGTCTCAAATCAACATTCATATGGAATGCCAGCACCAAAGGCAGAAGCTTAGTCTGCTACACCAACATACCAGCCCCAAGACCTGTTCTTAGAAGAACTGCAGTATGGAAGTGGCAGGTACTGGCTCTGGGCTGCACACTGCTCAGGTCTGAATTCTGTCTATTACCCTCCATCTGTGAAACCCTAAGCAAATCACTTCAACTTTTTATGTCTCAGCTTCCTCATCTCTAAAAACTGCATTAGGCTAGTAGGGGTGGTTAAATATAATCTGCCCAATAAAAGCCTTACAGTAAGATGTGTCGCACAGTAAGCACTTCACAGTGTGCATGGTTTTTATTATTCTTTCACATCCTCAAGGCTTCCCACCAACTCTTCTTTTCACATCATTGCAAATTAGAACTTGGAACCTCTCACCGAGCCCATTTGCTCGGCACTGGTTCCCCACCTTCGTCATCCTCTTACATTGCCCAATTTGCCAACACCTGATCTTTTCCACTTTGTCTTTTCTGCTCTTTCTCCTATTCATTAGCAAGGCAACCCCTCAAATAAACCCGCCTGTCACCATCTTCCTTAAACATCTTGGCTACTTCTTTGCAAATTAGAAGTCTTCCCTGGATTATCATGCCTTTGATAAGTAAAGCATGGCAGATTTTCACCTGTGTCTATATTCCCCACACTATGGCACACCTTAGCTGTCACTTGTTAAATGCCTGATCACTTTGGGAGCCTAAATCATGCAAGGTAGAAGCATGTGCTGTACATCAGCCAAGACAGAACTTATGTAGGAGGACCCAGAAGCTGAAGACAGACATCAACCACCTATTTTTTTAAATGTCCTTATAGCTTAGCCACAATAGCTGAAAATCCACTTCCTTTTTTTTTTTTTAAAGAATTACTTCTGAACATACTGTAGTCAGCTGCTTGTTGTGGTAGACCCTCCTACTCCCCAACAGACTTAACCTAAAAAAGGTTAGGGTTGCCTGTTCTTATGCAAGCAAAGGCCATGAATCCAAGGATCATCTAATGGGAAGGGAGCCAGTAACACATGAAGTGATTCAGCTCAAATAATTGCCCAGTAAGTGAGATAGTCAGTCACCACTTATGTCTCATGGCAAAAATAATGTGGAAATAACTGGCTAATAAGGGAGAAGAAGCCAGAAAACATGATATGTAATGACAGAAAATCAAATTATTCTCTCTCCAGGGTCACTTCTGATGTCTACAAGCAGATTCAGTTAAAATAAGAAATCATGGCTGGGCATTTGGCCTACTGCCTGAGTTGAGACTTGGCCTCTGACTGCACGTTTCTATAGATGTGCCCGCTAGATGGTAGCAGGGATGACTGTCATTGGGCCCCTTCCACCCATATGGAAGCCCTGGTTTGAGCCTTACATCCCAGCTTCAGCTTTTCTGCTCCACCAAGAAATTATGGACATTTGGGGGGTGAATCAACAGGAGAGTGCCCACCCTGCCCCAACTACCTGTCTTTCTGTCTCTCAAATAATTTAGAAGGAGAAGAAAAAGACAAACCAATTATGATATGTCCATAGCTTCTAAGTGACACTTGGCAAACCTTCTGTGGTTTTACAATAAGCTGTGCTCCCTGGAAAACAGAACCCAAGACAGATCTTCCTCACTGATGTTTCAGAGGGTATGGGTGAAACCCCAGAGCAGTGCAAGAAAAGGGTGGAGAGACAAAAGAGGAAAAGCAGGAATGAGGAAAAGTAAATACAAGGTATGCACAGCCTCAACGGAAAACACAGTTTAGTTAAACGGGATGTTTCAGGGCAAGTGAATGGCATCACTAGCCTTTAGAGCATCTCACAGGTGTCAGCAGGAGGGAGTGGGGAGAAAGACCCAGCAGCTCCCCATCAATGACCTCACTGGTATCAGTTCCCACTGTTTCTAATTGTGCTCTTTTAACTCACCTCTTCTTTCAGCTTGAGTCCCAGGATCCCTAATTAGCAATTGGGAACCAAGAGCCCATTCTCACAGAAAGTCTGGGGGTATGGGGAATGCCATAAGTTGGGGCAAGGAATTAAGTGCCAAAGCTGGTGCTACACTCCTACCATTAAACTGCAGCTAAGGACCCCGGGGTGAGAGTGAGAGATGGGTGTGCAGACCAAGTGCAAGTAGGAAGATGCATGCATTCAGCTCAATACAGCTATTTTAGTAAAGCAATCTGAATTTCCCATTCTTAAAGTTTAAAAGGGCTAACTCAAAATAGACACTCATTCTCACCTTCCTCTTGCCTCCTCACCTCCTGGTGCCCGCTATAATCACTTCCAAAACAAGCTCAATGTGAACCTTGTTACCATTTCACACAATCCAGATCCATGTCATCTTATTTCAGCAGCATCAAAATGTTCTTTGCTCCAACATGTCTATATCTAAACACTATGTATTCCACTCAGAGGCAAAGCATTCTAGGATAATGTGCCCCAACACTGCTTTTACAAAATATGACTGCAGTATCGCCCTGCTAAGGTATGCCAAAGGAAAGTAATTCCCAACCCAGTTTTCAAAGGAGAGAACGCTTATGAAAACCTAATCATTCTTTTTTCTCCTTGCCATATCTTAAAGTACATATCTAGGGCAATGATATGTAAAGCTGATGCTTTTGTGAATAACGTTGCATGAGGAGGCTGTGTGGATTGTGGAAAACTAGAAATGAAGATAATCGACTTGTGATGCCCCTTCAGGCATTAACGCTCTTCATGTTACTGGTTATCCTAGGTGTCCACCCCATAGAACAAGGATGTTACGTAAGACTCTTGCAAAGCTAGTGGCCTGGGAGGTTATCTTATCATGACTACACCAAGGAATTTCCTTTTTGCTTTCACTGGTTATTAATCCAACTTTCAAAAACACATGAGTTGCTTGGGTTTAAACTCTACAGGTAAAGTACTTCCCACATCTCTTATTTCTGGCAGAGGCTAGAGGTGGTGGGGTTGTCATAACAGCCTGCCAAGTTTCCCGTGACTCCAGTATTTGTAGGGTCAGGCCATGGGAGCATCAGTGCCTGGCCTCACCAAATCAGCTCCTCCCACAGGACCCTTGAAAGCCTCTTCCTAGGGACCAGGTCATCTATCTGATGAAACAGGTCAAGTGGCATCTACTGGGAACCCAAGTGGCATCTACCAAGACCTACCTTGCAAATATTTACACACTGAAGTTCACTTTAAGATACATTTCAGCTGCCTCCACCCTTCAGCTCACTGTCAGAAGAATGTGGCAAACGTAAGGGAAGAGTCAGCACAATCATAGGCTCCTGAGCTAAGCAGGAGACAGCTGACACATGGATATGAGCCTCATCATCCTCTGCAGTGCAGGAGTTGTCAGTGAGGGTCAGGGGGCTGTATCTGAGTGTTGTAAGGCCATCGACACTCTTGGAGATGTGGTGGGATGGTGTTGTTTACTTTGAGGAGAGGTTATACTGAGTTTAGCAAGAACTAAATAGAGCAGCTGTTATGAATGGTTCACTCTAGCTTGAAGAAAGCAGTCACTAAAGCTGACAGGACCCTGTTTCTCTTACAAGCAAATACGGG
Organism: Ochotona curzoniae; assembly: GCF_017591425.1. NCBI lineage: Eukaryota > Metazoa > Chordata > Mammalia > Lagomorpha > Ochotonidae > Ochotona > Ochotona curzoniae. The sequence goes on along the minus strand of NW_024467121.1, from coordinate 13,681,598 downwards.
AGGGCTTTCTCACTCTTCCTTGCAGCCATTAAGTAGGAGGAGCACTCATCAGGCTCTAGCAATGACAGGAAACACAGAGATTTGTGTTATCAACTAAGAGGAGTCATGGTGAGACTCGAGATAACATCAGAAATTATTAGATACTCATTAATGTATGCTCATTAATGTGTGCCCTTGTGTGTCTCTAAAGCAACTTACTTTTTAAAAAATATATGTAATTTTTTTTCAATTTGACAATCAGAGGGACACAAAGAACAAGATATTTTTCTATCCAATGGTTCATTCCCTAAATGCCTGAAACAGCCGGGTGGGACAAGCTGAAGTTAGGAGCAGGGAACTCATTTCAGGTCTCCCAGGTGGATAGCTAAAATAATCAAGTAAGTGCCTGCTGCCTCTAAGGGTGCACAACAGCAGGAAGCTAGAAATGGAAGCCAAGCTGGAAATGGAATCCATGTATTCTGGTATGGGATATGGAGTGTCCTGAGCGACCTCTTCACAGCCATGTCAGATGCCTGTCCCCATTTTTCTTCACTATGGCACACTTGTTCTATTAACAGTCCCTTAGGGGGCCCAGCACTGTAGCCTAGTAATTAAAGTGCTCACCTTGCACACACTGGGATCCCATATGGGCACTAGTTAGTGTCCTGGTTGCTCCATTTCCATCCAGCTTCCTGCTTCCTGGGAAAGCAGTTGAGCATGGCCCAAAGCCTTGGGATCCTGCACTCACGTGGGACACCAGAAGAAGCTCCTGGTTTCTAGCTTCAGATCAGCTCAGCTCCAGCACTTGGGGAATGAATATGCAGACAGAAGATTGTTCTCTGTATTTCCTCCTCTCTGTATATCTGACTTTCCAATAAAAATGAATAAATCTTTAAAAGAGTCCCTTAGGGACTTAGTGAATGATAAACTGGGTTCCTCTTTTTACACTTCCTCACATTTTATTTAGAGTAAATTGATTTACAATAAGGAGTAAATTCTAAGTCCTCACTTCACAAACTCACAATTCTTAACACAGGAGAAGAGTGAAACAGAAGGTAAAGGCCAGGGGTTATATATGTTTTTGGAACCAGCAATTGTGTGTGGATTCATGAGGTTCTAAAATAGGAGTGTGTGTAAAGTGGATTAATTCCTGATGACTGACAACCAGAATGTGGAGTGATATTAATGAGAATGGAAATATCACTGACCTGGATATCGGAAAACCTGGGTTAGAGCCTTGTTCCTACCATTTACTCTCTGTATGACTTAAGTCTTTGGTTCACTTGTCTAGATGTTTCCTTAAATGAAGAAAGAAGGGATTGGACCATTCCATCTCTTCATTGCCATCCAGCTCTGAGATTTTAGTCCGTAGGATTCTTTTGCCTTCCCTGGATATATCACAGCATCTTTTCACATAACCCAAGGCAACATTTAACAAAATGTAGTCATCAAACCTGATGCAACCCAATGGCTTATGCAACTTCTAAAATAAATATATACTGACTCAGGTATTCCGTTCATCAAGAGGCTATGTAAATACAATTTCGTAAACTCTTTTCATGCATTCATAATGTATAAAACAGTGCACATGACTCAACGGCAAACAAGTCACTGCCTGTGACTACATCAGGAAAAGACCACAGCTCAGGAGAGGAAAATCATTATGCTTCACAACAGTTTCTGAAAGACTCTTCTCTTTTGCTACAAACTGAGAAGGCTGGGAAGAGTTTGGAGTCCTGAAAATGGTGAAAAACAGAGATCAACCATGGCAAAGGAGATGAAGAGTCCAACTAGAGCTCATGAATGGCTTCATGACAAACTATGAGTACCCAAAGGACCCATCTTTTCAGACTGTTGACAAAAAGAGGAGGTTTGCTTGGGCTGGTGCCATGCCATGGTAGGTTAGACCTCTGCCAGTAGAGCCAGCATCCCATATGGGAGCCAATTTGTGCCACAATAGCTTCATTTGCGATCTAACTCCCTGCTTATGGCCTAAGGAAAGCAACAGCAGATGATTCAGTTGCTTGGACCCATAAGCCCATGTGGGAGACCAGATGAAGCTCCTGTCTCCTGGCTTCAGATTGACTCAGCTCCAGCCATTGTAGCCATTTTGATAATGAACCAGCAAGTATAAGATCTCTCTATCATTCCTTTCTCTATAAATCTGCCTTTCAAATAAAACCTTTTTTAAATCTTTTTTTTTATGCTTAAATTTTCTTTTTTATTAATTTATTTTATCTTTGGTGTTGTTTATGTAATTGAGAAGAGTATATAGCCACATGGACACTGATAAGAGTGGGAAGGTCGAGGTATGAGGGAACGTGGATGAGACAATTGCATCCAGTTGGTTTTTCTCTTTCTGTATTTGGAAGAAGGTGAGAAAGAAGGGGAGAGGGCTACTCGCAGCCTAACTGCACTAGCACCCAGAAACAAAGGATGACCACTTAATGCCATCCCAGGGCCCTCAGTGTGGAACATGTTCTGAGGGCACTGCTTAAGTGGTTTCGATAGTTCTGAAGTGTTGTAAATCTTAAAAAAGAAAAAAAAATTTTTTTCAAAGGATACTTGCTGTGGTTTGTTCCCCAAGTTCTCCTGACTCGTTCTATCTGATGTGAGGGTTATCAGGCACAAGCATGAGGAACACTGTGCCGTGTGCTTGGGCAAGGTAAGAGGTTGGACACACACATTCTCTATGGAAATTGCAGGCAGCATTTCTGCCTCCACTTTCCTTTGTTTTTGCTTTGCTCTCCTCCCAAGTTTTGCCGTCTTAGACAAGCCTGTATTTCACAAATTTTTCACCAGCTCTTCTCTTGAATGGCAAGATTGTGTCTCATCCCTGCCATGAACATCTGCTCGCTCCATGCATGAAGTTAAGCTCCAGGGAGGCTGTGGACAGTAGGAGAGGATGGTAGAAATGCAGTTGCATGCCTTGCTCCACAGTCGCAGCTCTGTGTGTCCATCCTCCTGGCATTCCAGGCACAAGAAGCAACTTGAGCTGCTTTTGATGAGAAAAAGTAATTCAAAATGCATCTTTCTTCCTTGCCCTCTCAAGATGCATCCCCTTGTGGTATTATTTTTTTTAAGATTTATTTATTTATTGGAAAGTCAGATATACAGAGAGGACGAGAGACAGAAAGATCTTCCATCCCATGATTCACTCCCCAAGTGAGCGCAACAGCCGATGCTATGCCGACCCGATGCCAGGAGCCAAGAACTTCTTCCGGGTATCCCATGCGGATGCAGGGTCCCAAGGCTTTGGGCTATCCTCGACTGCTTTCCCAGGCCACAAGCAGGGAGCTGGATGGGAAGTGGAGCTGCTGGGATTAGAACCAGCGCCCATATGGGATCCCAGCACGTTCAGGGCGAGGACTTTAGCCACTAGACCATGCCTCTGGGCCCCCCTTGTGGTAGTATTAAGTGTCCCACACACCCTACCCTATGAGCCTGAGCCTTAACCACACAGTCAGCTATTTGTTAGCCCTAAGTCCAGCCCTTATTGCCCTCCTTGCTCCCACCATTCCTCATGTCATCCTGGCTTGAAGTAACGCAATAACTAGTCCCTTCAATGGCCCAATGTCAGAGCCGCAAGTAAGTTTTCCTCTAAATCCCTGGTTTGTTCAGCAGACTTGTGAAAAGAGGAGGAACTTGTGCGATACTGTGACTATCTCTCATAATTCCCTTAGTAGTAAAGGCAGCTATCTAGCCACATGTACCAAAGGATTTCAAGTCAACAAGCTCCCCTGCCCCCTTAGTGCAGGCTCATCATTCCTGATATGATACACTGGTTACCTTGTAAGTAACCATATGCTTATGTCAGATGTCATATATTTAAAAAAAAAAAGTACCCCATTCAGTTGGCTGACACAACAGCAAGGATTCATCTGTGTAAAAATGACAACACTTTGCAACCAGCGTAGAAACTGAAGCCACAGGATGAAGAAGTCAAGTGCAGATGAGAGAAAGTCAGTTGGGGTCATTAGCCGGCACCTTCCCAGCAGGAGCGTGGTGCCATAGATAGAGGGGGAAGGCGTGGGGCATCTGGGAGGGAATGGGGGGGCTCTAGAAACTCGGTTCCAGGGGCACAAGAACAAACGCCGTGAGCGTTCCCAGCGTTGCCCAGGCAGACTCTGTCCCATGGTTACGTTTCCACTCTCTCACAATGAATGCAAAGCTCTGGAGAATGAATGGGTTTTGTTTGGCTTTTCTGAGATGCATCTTAATTCAAGTGCTTAGCCTGTGTGAGTCAGAGGCAGGAAAGCCTCCAGCTCCACACAGCTGGTACTTTTCCATGCCTCCCCCTGGATTATATAACAGGACACATTTTTAGCAACTTCATTCTGGTGGCAGAGAGTTCTGAGCTAAAACTTCAACTTTCCAACCCTCATACTCTCAAAATCTGAAGAGAAATGTTTTGGAGCTATGCAGGACAGAGGTTGGAGAAGAATGCATCCTTTTTATATGTAAGAGGAATTAAGAAATTTGATGCAGTTGTCTCAAAATATTTTCTTGTTCCTGTATTTAATTGGGAGTAGGATGAGAGAACCTGAGAAAGACTGTCTCCCACATGGATAACAGGGACCAAAGTACTTGAGAAGTCACCTGCAACCCCCCCCCCGCCCCAAAGTGGACATTAACATAAATTTGGAATTGGAAGCAGATTTAGAATTCAAGATCAGGTACCCCAATGTAAGATGAAGTGTAACAGTCTTAACTGCTGTGCCAAATGTCCTCTCCCAACGCCACAGAATATTGTGCTTGTTTATTTTATTTAAATAACATAAGAGCACAGGAGAAAAAGAGAGAGATCATCTATCTGCTGGTTCACTCTCCCCAGGGCCACAGCAGCCCCAGATGAGCCAGACCAAAGCCAGAAGCTTCTTCCAAGTCCCCCAGATTAGTACTAGGCTCCCAGGCACCAAGGCTGTCTTCTGCTTCCTTCCCAGGTGTACTAGCAAGGAGATGAATGATAATTGAAGCAACCAGGACACAAACCAGCAATCACATGGGATGCCAGCATTGCAGGCAGCAGTTTTATTTCCTACGCAAAGACTGCCTCCATGATTATCAAGTTCACAATGCACATTAAACAGGGACAAGGATCAGCTTCACTCTCTCAATTTCCATCCCGCTTACAGGACGCCCAAGCTTCCCCTCTTTGGGCCATTTGTTCAAACCTTCCCCTTGTCCAAATGACCAATTTTGATTGTGTCCTCTCCAATGTAAGTGTCCAGGGAGCAAAACCCAAGAGCCCTAGGGCAACATGTCTTCCTCTGTGCACCTTCTGAAAAGCCATCTGCGTGATGAGAAGCATCTTCTTTTGAAATCACCAAAGAAGATACAAACTTAGTCTCAGCTAAAATCACTGGGCTACAGCCAAACAGGAATCGAAAGAAGCAAAGGCAAGGGCAGGGCACCATGAGCTGCAGCTGTTCAGCAGTTGGCCATTGGACCCCTGTCTGGTTTCCTTCCTTCTCATGCCCACAGACACTGCTTAATACCTACCACACTAAGGGCTTCACAAGATAATAGTGTTGTCATCTACACTGAGGACTTCAACTGAATTCTGGCCCTAATACATACCTGATTTTTGCAGCCAATGGCCTTGGTGTTCATTTGTTTAAGCTTCACTTGGGCCACGGCCTCTTTTGTAGCTGCAGGTCAGACTCTGAGAAGCAAACCAGGAGGTTTGTGGATGTGTCTTCACAAAGACAATTCAGATCCTCTCACCCTATTTCCAGAACAGTTGTGTGTGTGTGATACTTGTCTGGCATCTAACTAGGTAATGTGGCTTTCCTCAGAGTACCATCTCTGCTTAGTGATGGCAACAGGATACTCACAGTTGTCTACCTCCATCAAGCTGGTCCACAGACACACACAGTAACCACCCAGCCATTCATATCAGGCATACATAGGAAATACACAGGCACTGAGTGACTGCGTGCCCACACAACCAGATGCAGTCAAAGATGAGTAAGATCCTCTTCCTGTATCGCTCTCCTAAATACTTCCAAGGTCTACATGAAAACCACACCACAATGAGGCCAGGTGTGTGTATCCCAATCCAAGACGGGAAATATCACATGAGTACCTTGAAATCACTCATGTTGGGAGTGCTTTCCCTGCAGAAACGGGCAAACAAAACTGTAAATCTGGGGTTTTATTGGTGGTGTTTTGGTTTGAGATAGGTTATCATTATCATCTTTTTCCCTTCCTTTTTTTTTTTTTGAGATTTTTTTTGTCTACAGTTAGAGAGGAATTAAAATTCTAGAGCAGAAAGCTTATCTTCCGACTTTAACGGAATATGGTAAGATTTTACATACAAGATAGTTTATTGGTTGCACATTACAAGTTGAGTAGCTTTTTATCAGACAACGAAACAATTTCAGAAAGAATAATTGTGAATAAAACCACAGCAGTATCAAATTCTCCCTAAAGCTCTAGCAATTCAGAGAAGGAAAACAGTACAAACAATTGTGCCACTTAGGGCAGGATAATTGGGCTCTAAAGAACACCCAGGTCTGAGCAGCTGGGTGGGGGCAGGGACGTGGAGGAGAGTGTTAACCTAGAACCAGGATCACAGCCATGCCCCATGAGCGACACTGCCCAGCTCTGCTAGGGCAAAGGGGAAGGCAACACTGAGGCAATCCTTTCTTCTCCTCTGCCCATCCCTGGAACCTCCATGAAATGTTCTGAATGCCAAAAACATTTAAAACATAAAAAAGAAACGCTGCACAGAAAAATCCCAGCTTCTACAGTATGGGGATTCCTCAGAAACTAAAAATAGATCCTATTGTAAGACCCAGCCATCCTAGTCCTGGGAATATACCCAAAGGAACTAAAATCAGCGTATGAAAGAGTTATCCTTAACCCCATGTTTATAGCCACTCAAACTTACAATAGCTAAGACATGGAATCAATCCAGATGCCCTTCAATGGACAACTGGATAAAGAAAATGTGGTATATATACACACTATGGAACACTAAGCAGTCAATAAACAGAATGGAATCCTGTCTTTTGCAACAAAATGAATGCAACTGGAGACCATTTTACTTAATGAAATAAGCCAGATCCAAAAACGAAAATATTACATGTTTGCTCTGATTTGTGGTATCTAATATACACAGTGCAAAAGCTGACATATATGGTCAAGTTGACATACTACAATTTATTGCTTGTAGTCCTTGTCTATACTCTTACAGAGCAAAAAAGTCTATTTGTTGAATTTGTGATTACACAGTAAATCAAAAGAATTGCAAAAAATTGAAAGAAAAAGATAGAAGGAAATATAATGTTATTTTTTTCTTTGAGTATTGTCTTACATATAGTTGCAAGGGTTGCACATCCATATGGGTCTTCAAATAGGGTGGAGATGGTTGAGGTGTGAAGGAAGGTAGGTATGGAGGGAGTGGGTAAGCCACTCTGCTGTCAAACTACATCAGCATCCAGGAATGAGGAGACAATCATTTAATGTTGCCTTAGAGAACGCGATGTGGGTAAGAGTATTCTGATAGTATTCTAAGAGTATTTTGATAGTTCTGAGACATTGTCAGCTTCAATGCACCAGAGTTGGGAAAAATTCCAAGGTTTGTTGCCTGACCAAGTCTGTTTCAATGCATTCAGTGTGTGTTGTGGACTGTCCCAGCCTGGCCCACCCCAGATCTGGCTCATAAATATGCAGATGGGTGCTGCAGCTCAGCCTGGTTTGGCCTGCCTCAGCCTTAGTTCTCAGTCATCACTGTGGGCTGCAACCTAGCAGGTGAGTTCCCCAAGCTCCCCTACCAAGCTCACTCCCAGCAAGTGCTACAGTCCAGCCTGACATGGCCAGCTGCCAGTCCTGGCATTCACTGGGAAGTACTACAGCCTAACGGTCTGCATCCTTCCCCACTTTCACTAGTGAGTGCTACAGCCTAGCCTAAACTGACCGACCCCCAGACCTGGCTCTCATGTGAACCTGCAGGCACCATGGCCTAGCCCAGGCTGTCCAACATCCATTTTGGCTCTCAAGAGTGCCAGTGGGAGCTGGGCATACACCACTCTGGCCTGCCCTCAAACCCAGCCCACATGCATGATGACAACAGGTACTACAGACTTGCCCAGCCAGATCTGCCCACAGTTGCCACTCTCGCAGCCACCAGTGGAAGCTGCAACAAGTAGGAGAGTCCCTAAAGTTCCTCCACAGTGCTCATTCTCAGCTCTGGATCTTGTGCATGCTGGTGGGTGCCACAACCCAGCCTGGCACAGCCCATCCATACTGTTAACTCTCATTGGTGTGTATTGCAGCCTACCCAGCCAAGCATAGCCCATACCCTGTCCTAGCTTTCATGCATGCCAGTGAATGCCACAACCTGGTCCAGCCAGGCCTGTCCCATACCTGGCACACACAATTACTGATGAGTGCTGCAGCCTTGATTGGCCTTGTCTACTCCCTATGCCAGCTATTTTCCAAATGGGAGTTACAACCTAACAAGGGAGTTCCCTAAATTTCCCTACCAAGCTCAGATCTCATGTGTGCCAGTGGGTGTCACAGCTCTGCTTGGCAAGATCTGCCCTCAGTCCTAGCCTTTGTATGCGCCAGTGGGTGCTGCAGCACAGCACAGCCTGATCTGCTCTCACTTCTAGGAGTATCAGATGAGTTCCACAGTCCAACCTGGCTCATTTCACCACCACCCCCAGCTCTCCACACAAACCAGCAGGTCCTGTGGTCCCACACAGGTGAGCACACAAGTCCTCTACAGAATGTTTCTGCAGATCTGAGTCTCTCACTTTCTGGTGGAAGATGTAACCCAGCCTGACATAGCCCAGCACCTGCTCCAATGCTCGCAGGTGGGTGCTGTGGCCTAACCTAGCCAGGCATGCCCCCAGTCCCAGTTTTTGCATCCACCAGTGAATGGTGGGCAATGTTATTTATCCCAGCCCAGGTCTCCCATGTGTGAGGGTGCCTCAATCCGACCCAGACATGCCCTCCGGTTTTGCCCCTCTAAACCACTCCATCTCAGCTCCCTCACATATCTTCAGGTGCAGCAGTCGTGTCTGTGGTTGACTTCAGAAGTCATTCCTCCCGTCAAACATGCCCTCAACCACTCCCACTCCCATATGTCCCCAGACCGCCTTCCCTGGGAAATCTGCAGCACTCCCTGTCTGCCTGGGAGTGTCTCCACCCCGTGTTCCCCACTTCTCCCACATATCTTTAAAACAAATAACATAGAATAGGTAACTATGCAGGCACACTGGTATAATTAACACAAATTTGGTATTTACCAGACCCAGAATGCCCTCCACAATTGTCTGTTTTTTTTGTTGTTTTGTTGTTGTTGTTGTTGTTGTTGTTTTCTCAGCACCTTCCCAGGTACAAAATAACCTATGCAGTTGCCTATATCTAGGGCAAATATCACCATACTCTTAAAATTGTACCTATTAGCTACATGAGATCTGCTCTTCTTATATTAATAAAAAAGGAATAATGAAAAAAGTTAAGGTTGGAACCAGAGTTAATAGATTCTAAGATCAGCAGGGAAAGCCCAGCATTTTGTAGAAGAAAGACAATGCAAATTTGAACAAATCAAGGCTGGGTCCAGGGCCTTGGAGGAGAGGCTGTGCCCACTTCTTGGATCCCATCTCACAGTTCACTGTCGGCGCTCACAAGATGGGCTGGCCGTGCAAAGCAAGACCTTGGAGTTGCCAAGGCAACCAAGGTGAAAGAAGTTTCCCTCCGCCTAGAGTTAGGGAGTGGGAGGGTGCAGGCCATGTTGCCAGAATAGGACAAGCTGGTCACTGAAACACTCTCCTTCAAAACACCTCCTTATCATCCCAGATGTCTGGATCCCCCTATGCCCATTCCTATATTCATGACTGTGAGAAAGGAAAAAAAAAAAATTTTAGCTCCCAAGCTGTTTTGCCTAAAGCCAGAGTCCATTCAGACATTCCTCTTGCCTGCTTCTTTGTGAGGCCATGTTTTCCTAGTGCTTTGCTTTGAACAGATTTCTGTTATGTTTGCACTTGTCTTCCCAGTTTAATTTCTATACTAAGCTAAGCAAAGAACCCACGAAGCCTGGCCACCAACATGATTGTTATACAATCTTTAATACATCTTGAAGTCGGGGAAATACAGCTTTGATTATAGTGTAGGAAAAAACTGTAAGACTGATGAGTTGTGGTAATAAACATGAAACATGATTGTGTGTGATTTATAGCCTTGTGACACTTGTCCGTGTGTCTCATCTTCATCATAATAATGTGGATATTTTATGATGAAAGAAGAATGATAATCAGCAGCCATTTAACTTTACTTTAAAACACATACCTGCTATAAGTTCTATACAAAGTCCATGTGTTATATAATATGAGCATATTTTAATAATTATTTCTCTTTTCTATTCTGAAAAAAACTCACCTTCTACATTCCTAAAGATGGCAGAGATAAGGCTAGAGAATCATTCTTAATTTGGGTTCTCAGTAGAAATTCAGCATTCCTCAGTTTGCTACTAAGCATCTGTGCTTCCCCCAGGTGAGTATTCCCTTCCTTGGACAGAACTACTCTCATTCTTCCTTCTTTCCCACAATATGAATGGTGGCCTGGAGGGAATTCTGCTTTTTATGGACTAATCCTATGTTTTAGGAGCAGGTGGTTAGCCTAGCAGTGAAGATAGGTCCATCCCACACTGAAGCGCTTTGGTTCAGTTCCTGGCCTGGATTCCCACTAATGCTGACCCTGCGAGACAGAGAGGGTGGCTCACCTCTGTGAGAGACCTGGATTGCATTTCCTGCTGCCTGCTTCAACTTGACCCAATCCCAGCATAGTCCCAGTGTATGGGAATTTGAGGAATAAACTAGCAAATAGCAACATGCTCTCCTCTCTCTCTAATATGTATTTGTTTATTTATTTTATATCATGCTATAAAAGAGTAGCATAATGATCACTTCCTACCTACTGGAATGGCTAAAATCCCAGTGGTAGCACCAAGGCCAGCAAGGATACTGAACAACTCTCCTTTATTGCTGGCACAAACGCAAACTGGCACAACCACTTTAGAACATAGCTTTGCAGTTCATACAAAGAAACATACCTTAACCATAGGATCCAGGAGTCGTGCTCTCAGGTATGCATCCCAAATGATTTTCAAAGCATTTACAAACAGAAACCTGCACATGGATGCTGGCAGTAGCTTATTTCAGAACCGCCTGAAGTTGGAAGCAGCATACCCTTCTGTAGGTGAACAGATAAATAAACTGTAGTACATCCAGACAATAGAATAGTATTCAGCACTGAAGAAGAAAATGAGCTACCAAGCCACAAAAATACATGGAAGGAACATAAATACATATTACTAAGTGAAAAAGACCAATATGAAAAATGTTCTGGGTGTGTTACATTCTGGAAAAGGCACAATACTGAAACCAGGGTAGCAAGTAGGAAGGACCAAGCACATGAGCCATTCAAGACAGTGGAAATGCTCTTTATGACACTGAAAAGGTGGATACATACCATTGTACATTTCTCCAAATCCACAGACTCACCAACACCAGCAGGGAGCCCCATTGCAGGCAGTGGACTATGGGTGGTAGCAGTGTGTCCATGAAGATCTACTGGGTGCACCACAACCACCACGCGGGACATGTACAGGGTATGGGTTCGAAGGGGATTCTTCACATGTCTTGCTCATTTTTTATGACCCCGAAAATACTATTCTGTTATATATATGTGTGTGTGTGTTATATATATAAACATATATATCACGTGTGTGTGTGTGTGTGTGTTTGAAAAAAGACAGTAAAAAAATTAGCACAAGGAAGAAACCCCAGAAGGGCTTGCCCTGAGCATACCTGAGGGCCATCAGGTGGCGCAGTGGAGCCCTTTTCTGGGTGTGAGGTTTCATTCCGAGTCCCTGCGTGGGGTCCCAGCAGCAAAATGAGCAACACAGACAGATGAGCGCTGAAAACAGAAGGAAGAAGCCAGAAGCAAAAAGAAGTATCAATCACCTGAACCAGCTACAGATTAGACCAGAATGCATCAAGCTGCTTCATCACTAAGTCATTCCTGCAGGGAACTGTATTTGGAAGAGTAGAAAGAACAGCAAATCTGAGGGGTGCGGTTCTGTCCATTTTGTGCATAGCTTGGTAAGGAATGGTTTAAGAAATGCCCACTGGTGTGGGAGGAGGAAGCAACAGCAACTGGCTCCGTTCTAGAGACAGACTCTAACAGTGCATCTCTTCCTGCCTCCTCGGCAACATCTCCAGGCTGCATGACAAAGAAGCTTGGATTCAGCTTATGCCGTGCACTTTCGGAAACTTCCTGAGCCTCGATGGGCCCATTTGTAAAATGGGGAAAATATTACACCCATCCTCCCATAGCCATTCTGAGATAATTTATATGGAGATGCTTTATAAACTAGAAATCACCACATAATAATTTTATCATCATATTCTATTCCCCCAGAATCAATCTTTTTCTGTACCCACAGCCTTTATGAGATGGGGCTATTGGAGAAATTACTTTCATTTCACCAGTACCACAGTATTCACTTACTGTCTAGTCTCCCAATCAGTATTTCTCTAACTCTATCAGGAATCTACATAACTGCTCAAGTTATGTTGCCCTTGCACTGTGAAGAATGGAATCCCAGAATTACATCATAGGGATTGGGAGGCCTGATTGAGCCCAGAGAGACCCCTGGCTAGACTTCGTTCAAATTGTTGTCTTTGCACACGTAAAAGGACAATGGGAGTCATAGATAGAGCTGAGTAGAAAACTCGGCTTCTCTGAAATACAAAGGGAATCACACACATTCAAGACACGAGTGCAGAAAACCTCAAGAAAGATAGTTATTCACACTCATTCTGAAGTCGTTCTTTTATTGGATGGGGATGGCGCACAGGGCAGAGGTTGATTGAAGATCCAAAGCAGGCAAGGGCATGGTTAGGACTGCCGTGTATGTGGTAGTCTTCAGGAAGGTGTCACAGTGGCAGATGCATAATTAAAAGTGAAACATAGCTCTATGATGAGGAGTGGGTTTCCCAATCTTCAACCACACTGAATTAGCACAGAAGAGGATGGGTTTGGGGCAGTGTCTATGGCTTGGTTGTTGGTGGGCCTTACCTCCTTGTTTCTCACTATCTCCCTGCCTATCCCACTGTTTAGATACTTTAGTTAGTGGTCTCAGCATTTTGTGAGTGGAATAAAAACTCCTTAACTTGTTAATTAAGGCCCTGCAGTCTCCACATCTCTTTTCTACAGGTCCCAACATGTGCATGATGCTCTTTGGTCACTTACCATCCTCTTAAGTCAGCCCTTTAACTTTCTGTTCAGTGCATGGCAGAAGTTGAATCCAAAGACCTTGATTCTGCAGCCTGGAGATGCAGCTCAGGACTCCAACAGGTGTAACTCCTTTCTTTGACTTTCCCACTTCTCCTAGGTGAATTCTGTCACCCAGGTGGCAGATTTAGATGGACCTCCGGCTCTTTGATTTGACCTTGGCTCAGCCATAGCCATTGCAGGAATTTGTCCTCCACATTTTCTAAAATGTCTCTTCTTGAAAAGGAACTTTATTACCTCCTGTTCCCTGATCCGATCTGTCATTCAATTCCCTTAAAATCAATTGGGCTTCACCTCTAGCCCCCACATTGCCTAGCACATCTTGTAATAATAAAAACTTGATGAACTGATTAGGGCTTACATGCTTCACTTGTCTCCCTACCAAAGCATGAAGTTCTAAAGAGACAGAGTCCTGGGCTGGCTTTTTTCTTATGCCTACAATATGATGCAAAGAATTCTATACTGAGTAAGAGACATTTAAAGAGCAGCTGAATTGATTGGGAAGTGGAGTAGGGCAGAAGTACAGAGGAATCTCAATGATATTAGTGACCTTTTTGCAGTTGTGGGTTTTTTTCCAAGTTGAAAGGCAGACAGACAGAGCTCTCTCTGCTAGTCCACTCTCCAAATGCCAGCAATGTTCATGCTGAGACCAAGCCAAAGCAGGAAGCCAGGAAATGGCTCCAAATCTGTCACCTGGGTGACAGGAGCTCAGTTACCTGAGCTCAGTGTCTCCCAGGGTCTACATGAGCAGGAAGCTGGGATCAGAAGCCAGAGTCAGGGAGAGAAGCCAAGATGTTCTGACAGTGTGGGTCTAACCACACGGCCAAACGCCCACCCCAAGGCCTTAAAGATCATGGCTAATGTCAGGTGCATGAAAACCGCTTTTCAAATTATTTGAGGAACCCACTTACCATTTACTTGGTTATTTTTATTTTCTATCTGGCAGTTATAATTTCTCCATGTAAATTTCCAGTGCTGATTGTATTACCTCTATGTTGTAGCATTTTTAAAATTTTACTTCTTTTTATTATTACTATTTTATGATACAGTTCCATAGACAGTGGAATTTCCCTTATCCCCTCCCCAATTCCTTCCCCCCTCAGTGAGTTCCCTTTTATAATTACTATAGTATAGTTCTTCATACATAATCATATGTCCATCATTGTGGGCATGGACATGGCAGAGTCCAGCATCCTATTGTCAAGATTGGGAGTCCATCTTTGTTTGGAAGTAGAGATGCATACTGCATTGTATCCTCACATCTGAATATGATAGTCATCATTACAATTACTATACATCCTACCCGGTGTTGGAGGCTGACGGAGGACAGGCAGGGCGGACAGGCTCTTGGCGCTGGGCGTGCTGTGGGTCACCCCAAGGGGACACCGCGGGGCGCTAGGAACCACGGCAGGGCCACGCAGGCTGGGTGGCTGCTGGCGCGGACCTGCAGCCTGGCTGCGGCACCATAGGTGGGGACGAACACCTTTCTGAAGAAAACGTCCCGTTCGTTAAGCAGTTCATGTCTGATGAAGATAAAGCCCAGTTGGCCAGTAAACTATGTCCCTCAAAGACGAACCCTGGCCTTTGCGTCCGTGGGAACCAGGTTCTTCCAGGGTTGGTCTGATCTCTCTGAAGCTCGGCCTGATGCCCTTATGGACCAGGCATGGTCACAGGCATGTGGCAACACTTCTCCATGTACAGGACTGTCATGTCCTAAAATACACTTCATAGGAAAACCATAACGGGAAAATGGCAACCCTAACTGTAGGAGGAAAAACTGCATCCCGCTACCGGAAACCTATCTCAATATCGGAGTTTTACCAAGAACTTGGCTTTCCACCAAAGCAGAAAGTCAAAATCTTCCATGTCCCAGATAATGCTGTAATTAATCCAGGCAAGCCTCTGTATGCTGCTCACTTCCGCCCAGGACATCACGTGGATGCCACAGCCAAAACTATTGGTAAAGGTTTCCAAGGCGTCATGAAAAGATGGAGATTCAAAGGGCAGCCTACTACTCATGGACAAACAAAAACCCACAGGAGACCTAACGCTATCTCAACTGGCGAGGCTGCCAGAGTCTGGCCTGGGATGAAGATGCCTGGACAGATGGGAAGCATAGACAGGACAGCATATGGGCTGAAAGCGTGGAGAATAAACACCACGCACAATATAATCTACGTGGGGCCCAGCGGGGTGGCGCAAGTGGTTAAGGTCCTCGCCTTGCATGCCTGGGATCCCATATGGGCGCCGGTTCTATCCCGGCAGCCCCACTTCCCTTCCAGCTCCCTGCCTGTGGCCTGGGAAAGCAGTCGAGGACGGCCCAAAGCTTTGGGACCCTGCACCCGCGTGGGAGACCCAGAAGAGGCTCCTGGCTTCGGATCGGCATAGCATCGGCCGTTGCGCTCACTTGGGGAGTGAATCATCGGACGGAAGATCTTCCTCTCTGTCTCTCCTCTCTGTATATCTGCCTTTCCAATGAAAAAATAATAAAAATAAATCTTTAAAAAATATACATATATATATATATATAATCTACGTGAATGGCTCTGTGCCCAGACATAAAAACAGCTTAGTAAAGGTCAGAGATTCGAATCTGCGTGCATATAAGGATTTCTGCAAAAACCTGCGGTTCCCTACGTATTTTCCTGATGGAGATGAAGAGGAACTACCTCAAGATTTCTATGATGAGGATGTGTGTCAGCCCAGTGCACCTTCTGTAATATTTGCTTGATGCCACTGGGTGTGGCAGAACTTGTATAAACAGTGAGCCTTGAAGAGCCAGAAAAGTAACGAAACCAGGACTTACATTCCCAATTCTTGGTCACAGCAAGTGCCAGCTTGTTATCTTTGTCAGGGTCCTGAGCCACTCATCCCTCAATTACATTTGATTTTTAAAATTATCACATTTAAGGAAGAAAGCAGAATGGATTTGCAAGAACTGGTAACTTGTGGACACTTCATTCGTTGTTGCTGCGCATTTCCCATGTTGTCTCAAGAAGCATATACATTTAACTTTGAAGAATTGTCTTTGAGAAGGGCTGACTGCAGAACAACAGTGGGAAACTCCATAGCAACTACGGCACAGTCTGTCTGGATCGAGGGAACCATTTTCTAAAACTCATTTTCATCATTTTAGAATCTTAAAGGGAGAGCACCTGAACATCTTATTAGTTTCAGACACATATATTCAATAGTGGCATAAAGGCTTCTGACAGAGTGCACATCCCAACCCTGGCCTGCTCACCTCTCTGCAGCCAGGTGGCAATGGACTCTGCTGCTGCGTGGTGCAGTCCATCAGACAGCTGTGGAGGAGACTCACTTCCCAGCCATGACATCCTGATCTGTGCTGAAATGGATTCACTGTTATAGACTTTGTCTTGATGTAGGGAGCCTTGTTATAACTCAGCATGATTCAAATAATACATTTGGGAATGCCCACGACCCAACCACTGGACTCAGAACTCCAAACATGGAGGAAATTGCAGGTTCCATGGTCTCACCATAGAATGCATGTGTCAGAACTGGGCCTCCTCAGTGACTTAGATGGAGCTGTGGACAGCATATCCAGATGCACATGGAGGATATGGCAGTACATCAAAGCCTGCAGAGGACACCTGATACCATAACAGAGGATGGAGGACAGAACAAATCAATCAACTACACCAAGCAAAGAGTTGGCAATCTGAATACCTTGGCAAACAAAGTCTCTAAGGTGGACTGTGTCAGCCAGTGGCATTGGAGAGATTTCATCATGATTGGAGTGGCAAGATTGACAGCAATACAGAACTGCTGAACTATCAAAACCTCTTGAGCAGGACCCTCGGAGCACGCTCTGCATCAGGGACACTGGGATGGTTGGGAGACTGGGTGTGTCTTCTCTCATTTCTCCTCATCTCCCAGGCACAGGAAGGAAAGAAGAGAATGTGAGAACAATGATCTCATTATTTTCCTCTAGCCCTTGACCTTTTGCACCCTAATCAAATATGTAAAAATTCTCAGAAATAAAATTTGCACAATTAAAAAAAAAATTAGGCTGAATTTTCTCCTCAGGACCAAACTAAGCAAAGCCATGAATTTGTGATAAAGCAATGGGGGGGGATTATTTCATTTACAGAGCAGAAGGAGTGAGCACAGCAAGGGAGATGATGCTCCTCTGGTCAGAGGCCGTTACACCAGAACTAAAAATTCCATCTAGATAATAAATTGTTTACTTGAACATATTTTAACATGTTGGCTCTTTTAGCAAGGAAAGAGTTTATGTTCTAGAAAAATAAATTCAGAAAGGACAGTATTCATAACTGCGAACTTACTAATAATTAAACTCAAGTCCATCAGTTTGAAGGAACTTTGAGAGGAAATAATTTTCTTCTTTTGTAAAAGACATGTCATTACACTGGACATTTCCATTTATAAAGATGCCTTTGTAGTAAGTCTTCCTGCTACATGCTTAGTACCTGAAGACCCACCTGCACCACAAAATGATCATCATTAGCCATTCCTCTCCTTTCACTTTCCTAATTCCCCCATGCAGAAGCCCTAACTCTCTTACCTAAGATGGTATATAAGCTTTGATCACCTGGTGACCTCCTTGAATCACATGTTTCCTTTGCGAGTTCCCTATAAACTTATCTAGATAAAATGATGTTCTCTTGCTATCTCCTCTTTTATCACCCTGAATCATGAGCTCTAAACATTGCTTGGAAGGCAGAAACTCTTCATTTCGAAGTGGGGCAATGACACCGCCATGTTAGGATTGTTAATGATAAGAGAGAAGATCAGGATAGAGTTATAGATAACAAGCATCCATGGGCCTGGCACGATAGTCTAGTGGCTAAAGTCCTCGCCTTGCATGCCTGGGATCCCATATGGGTGCCAGTTGCAATCCCAGCGATTCCACTTTCCATCCAGCTCCCTGCTTGTGGCCTGGGAAAGCAGTCAAGGATGGCCCAAAGCCTTGGAACTCTGCACATGCATGGGAGACCCAGAAGAGGCTCCTGGCTCTTCGCTTCAGATTGGTGCAGCTCCGGCCATTGCAGCTGCTTGGGGAATGAATAAACAGATGAATCATCTTCCTCTCTGTCTCTCCTCCTCTCTGTATGTCTGACTTTCTAATAAAAATAAAATAAATCCTTTTTGAAAAAGAAAAGAAAACAAGCATCCTAAGAAATCAAGGCAGAACAGCATAGAATCTGGGGCAGACTTTTCTTCCAGATCCTAAAGGAATCAAGGCCTTAACAGGTCACTCTTCTAAATAACCATGTGGCTTTGTTTTGACTCCATAGTCAGTCAGGTCACAGGTCACCTATTGATCCCAACCTGCAGAACTATAGGGAGTAAACATCTGTTGTTTAAAACATCCAACCTATACTGCTTTGCTATGGTAGTGTGAGCTGAGTAAAAACACCTGCTTACCCATGTTTAAGTACAGTTCAAGGACATTAAACCCATTAACACTGTTGTTTGAAAATTATCTTTCAAATGCTGTTTAATTGGAATTAAGACCTTCGTAAAAAGGGTGGGAGGGTAAAATCATCATAAAATCAAAAGTCTGCATTCAGGAAATTTTTTCCAAAACATCTTTAAATCCTGACTCCTTAATAAGGAATCAATATTGGGGGAAAAAATTTTTTTTAACCTGACTGGTATATGGAGAAAGTCAAGACAGAACTTTAATCAGTGAAGCTATACTCTTTACTTTACAACAAAGAGTCAATAAATGACTATTCCTGATACATTGTAAATGA
Organism: Ochotona curzoniae; assembly: GCF_017591425.1. Taxonomy (NCBI): domain Eukaryota; kingdom Metazoa; phylum Chordata; class Mammalia; order Lagomorpha; family Ochotonidae; genus Ochotona; species Ochotona curzoniae. The sequence goes on along the minus strand of NW_024467121.1, from coordinate 13,662,564 downwards.
GAACAATTTAGTCCGTTGACTTAGTTTGTTTATTTTCTTCCTTAACAGGGATCTTTTGATTAAATAACCAATCGCTTGTGTCAATCACGTAAGAAGGAAACGCGTACAGATTCCATTCCATCTGGCTAGCCCTTGAAGGATGAGTGGATTCCTACCAGGCAAAGGAGATAAAGATCACAACCAGTGGGGAGGAAAATGTTTGAAAAAAAAGTCACAGAACCACGAACACACATGACATGTTGGAGAATTGGTGCAATATCAAGTGTGACTGGAACACAAGGTCTTTAGGGAATTTCAAGGGTGAGACTCAGAAAAACTTACTGGTCTCAAATTACCTAGTGCTTGAAAATCACATCGGGACATTTGGACTTGATCGCATACGAAGCCTTTGAAGTTTTCCTTGGGGTTTTAATCTGGGAAGCTGCAATGAAGTACAGCTCACAAACAAAAGGAAGGGATGATGCTGCTGCCACCTCTTCTGCAATGGTTCATGAAAGAGGTAACACAAATCTAGAAGAAGTAATTGCAGAAGAACACTGTGACAAAGACACTTCAGGCAAGGAACTAAAACTGTTAGTCATCAATAAAAGATGTTTTTGAAGATATGGTGAAGGTTTTTCATTGATTTCATCATTAGTTAGGATAGACTGAACTGGCAAGAAATTGGTCAAGGGTTTCTTCCAAACAAACATCTTTGCAACACAGGTAAATTCATTCTAGCTGATTGCTACATAAGCCTCAGGTCTGGCCACTTGGGAAGAAGATCAGAACAAGACTGGGGTGGAAAAATCTAAGACTCTTTCAGGTCAGAGATGCCTAAAATAATAATAGCTGCTGAGGATCTGAGGTTGGTGGAGGGGACACTGTAAAGCTATACAAAAGATGCCATGGCCCCAATGCTCTGACAATTTCTTGAGAATATAAAATATGTAGTACAAATAGTCCTCAAAACTCCTCTGTCAATAGAGTCTGATAGTACATTTTTATAACATCTTTCCTGGCATTTAATGAAATTATTCACTTGAATCTAGAATCTGGTGTGGCACAGTAAATTAAACCATCAGCCACAATACCAACATCACATAAGAGCAATGGTTTGAATTCCACTTGCTCCATTTCTAATTCAGCTCCCTGCTAAAGTTCCTGGGAAACAATGAAAGATGGCCGAAGTATTTGGACCCCTGCAATCCATCAGGGAGACCTAAATGAAATTCCTGTATCCTGACTTCAACCAAACCCATTCCAGTCTGTTGCTGGACTTTGGAACCAGCAGATCTCTCTCTGTCTCTCTGTCTCTCTCTTTCTCTCTCTCTCTCCCTCTCTGTCTCCGCTCCCCCAACATCAATTGTTTTCCCTTGTTTCTTTTCTGGAAGCTTCCACTACAAATATCTCTGTTTACTTATCATGATGGCTTTTTGCTTTGCCAGCTGTAAAAATAATTTAAATAATAGCAGTTAAAGTCTAGATAAGGATGTGCAAAGTCTTCTAAAATTGGGTTATTGGGTTAATTGGCTTAGATGGACTTTGTGCATGAATCCAGGCTCTTGTGAACTCTACTAACTCTAAAGCTCTGTACCTCTAACTCCACTGGGAAAAAATTAGAGGTCAATAAAATGTTTAGTTTATGTCAACTTCATTTTAGATATCATCTTATTTAACTTCCACAGCAATCTCATGTGTATGTATTAATAACCCCACTTTAGAGATAGAGAAGCTAAGACTCAGAGGAGTAAATTCACTCTGTGAAAGTCATAGAGCTAGAAAGTATCAGACCAGAAATTAGAACCTGGATCGATCTGATCCCAAAATCTTTACACTTTTATTACAAGATCAACTCTTGATGTGGTACCAGCAAATTGAATTGTATGAATGGTAACTGGCAAAAGTCCGGGATCACAATAAAGCTGATATGAAGAGATACTCTACATACTCAGTAAAAGAAATCCACAGCAACTGAGAATTGACAGTCTACACAGCAACACATATCAAGGATGAGAAGAAGCTGCCTTTGGGTAATCATACTGCTCTGTCCTGGTCCTGTCACAGGCAAGGAAAGTTAGGAAATTCTGGGCTTCCTGGATCCTCTTAACATATTTTTCCTGCTCTAGTTGTCCTTAAGCAGCTATTGTAAGGAGGTGTTACAGGCCCACTCATCAGCTGGGTGGTATATATACTAGGCTCCCTAACCAACTCTTGCCCTGAAGGCAAGTAAAAATGCTGGCTGAACATTTCTTTTGTGGCAAGAAGTAAAAAGCAAAGTGGAATTCAGGGAGGCAATCATGGCTTCACTCTGATCACATTTCCCGAAGCAAATGTACTTGCTTGAGTTTTCACGGTATCTCAAAGTGCAGAAAATGGGGACGAAGTCCAGATCCAGCCCAAGATAAAGCAGCAGTCTGCTAGAACTGAATCTTGGTCATACTGCACACAGGATGAACAAAAAATAGGCTCACATCTAAGAAAGCATTAGGAAAACTGAATCGAAGCATTATGTGGAAGCCAAGGAATGCCCCTCCAAGAATTCATAGCCGCAAGCCAGTCCTCATGTAAGCCTGTACCCTCACATATCTGTAGGTCATCTCTCAGCAAAATATCACCCAGAATAGGCAAATGAATGAACTGCATACTAAGAATACTCATGACAACTCTGTGACACAGGAGGGTATTACAAAAATTTTGTGGAGACGTAGGCATTGTGGTATAGCAAGTTAGCCACCCCTAGCAATGACCATGTCCCATATGAAAGTACCAGTTCTAGTACCAGCTGCCCTACTTCAAATACTCAAAGGGAGTTCCCAGCTCCTGGCTTCAGTCTGGCCCAGCCTTGGCTATTGTCTGAATTTAGGGAGCCGAGCTGATCTGAAGCCAGGAGCCAGGAGCTTCTTTCAGGATTCACATACAGGTGTGGGTCAAAAGGCTTTAGGCCATCCTCTACTGCTTTCCCAGGCCCCAAGCAGGGAGCTGGATGGAAGGTGGAGCATCTGGGACACAAACTGGTACCCAAATAGGATCCTAGCATTTACAAGTTGAGGATTTATCTACTGAGCTGGCATTCCAGGCCCTTCTTTCCATATTTTTGAAGCTCCCTTAGAGGTCCTTCTTCCTTAGTTTCATTTTGCTGATAAGGAAACCAGGCTTAAGAAAATAAGACTTGCCCAAGGTCAGTCTGGTTGTTGTTACAGTCTTACTCTTTGGCCTCTGCTACGTGACCTTTCCAGAGGGAGCTTTGCTGGAACTGATGTATCATCTCTCAAATGAAGTAATGAGACAGGCCCTGCTCCCTACAGGTGATAATTTCCCATGCAGAAATGATATCATTCACAAGGGAGTTGCAGAGCTGACCCCTGCCAGTCAGGGAATTAGATTCCAGTCTGAGTTCTGGCAGCACTCATTCACTTCCTGTCACCACCCTCGTTGCAGACGCATTCATACAGACGGGCCAGGTACTGGGTGCAATGATAGTTCTTAGCTCTTATAATGACTACTAGCATCAACTGTCAATTTTAGAATCAGAGCTTCCAAAACTGACTCCTAGCTTTCAAGTGGTTTGCGTTTAGCAAAAAAATGAAAAATCACTGAAAAATGTGTGCCATGTAGTATTTTCCCCTTCCTTTGGTATTTTTAAATTTCCATGTACTTAAGTGTAATTCAATACATGTATAAACACAGATTAACTCGTCAAAATGAAGGCAGTATGAGAAACTGGTGATTTCCAAGACATTTTTTTTCTAAAACTTTCCTTCACTCTTTCCAGAGAAGCAGAACTGGGCTATCTGTCGATAGATCAAGTGACACCTTAAAACCCAGCATCCATTTTGAGTACAGCTTTGCACCCAAAAGCTCAAGAAGTGTAAGACACAAAAAGGCACTTTAGTGGAGCACACAACACATTTAAGTAGTAGGAATAGTGGTTGATCTAGTGAAACACTCTATATCTTTTTTTACTTTCTGTCTTTTGCCTGCAACATGTATAGTTTTATAGTGCTGTTGTTGTTTTAATTTGAAGGATTGAAATAGATGGAGAACTTTCATGTACTGATTCACTCACCAAATGCCCCTAATAGCTGGAGCTGAACAGACGCAAAAGTCAAGGGTCCCAGTTGCCTGGCCATCTTCCTGTGCTTTCCAAGCACAGTAGCAGGAAATGATGCAGCTGGGATGCTACCTAGCACTTTGATATGGGATAGCAGTGTCACAAGCAGCAGCTTAATCCATTATTCCAAAATACCGACCTCTCATTTTAAACCTACAGAAAATGACACCAAAATAAGCGACATGAGATGTTCTGAGAATTTATGAGTCATGGTTGGAACCAGTGCTCGGTCATTCCATGACTGCCATGTAGCTTGTAAATAACAGTTGTATCTTTTTTTAAGTTAAAGATCATCCCCAATTCTTCACAAAAAAAAAAAAAAATAGAAACTAGAAAAAGAAGCAATAAGCAGTTACCTAGAATTCCAACACTCTGATACAAAGACCAGTGCTATATTTTATTAGATGTTAACATGATGTTTTAGGTTTTATTTCAAAAATGCACATGGCAGGGGAGGGCAGTGGGACAGGATGGTGGCATTGTGTGGTAATGGGTAACGCTGCTGCCTGCAACCCTTAGGGATGCCGCTTTCTGTCCTGGTGGCTTTGCTTCCCATCCAGCTTCCTGCTGATGCTCATGGAAAGAATAGCAGAAACTAGCCCAAGTGCTTGGGCCCCTGCTGCCCACAGGGGAGATTCAGGTGAAGTTTCTGGTTTCTGGCTTCAACTTGGCTCAGTTCTGGCTATTGGGTGTCACTTAAAGAGTGAATCCACAGAGGGACAATTATCATTCATTTAGCCAATCCTCTATCTTTTATAAAGGCTATTTCGGAGGGCTTATAAACACTGTGAAGGCAGGGCATTTGTCTGCCTCACTAATCGTAATACTCTGGCCCCAAGGAGTCTACAGCACATTGCTGGAGCTCAATTACAGTGAATGAATGGATGATGGACCAATGTTTGTACTTATCTCTGATAATTTCTAGAAAAGCCTAAAATAGCTTGAGCACCAACACTATTATTCTGGTTAACATTGTCACATAAGATACAAAGCATCCATTATTTAAAAGTATTTAATTTCCCATAACACTCACCTAAATTATTTGCTATTTATCTGAAATAGGAATTTAACCTGGTATACCGTATTTTAATTTGCTAAATCTGACCAACTAATTCTGGATATACCACCTTCAGGGGACAGGCCGGCTATAATTCTCCACTGGTCCCTGAGCAGAAGCCTAGTTTCCTAAGCATCTGAGCTCATAGGACTGCAGCCACTAAACTGATTTCCACCAGTTAAGACAAGAGAAAACCAAGAGAAAAGAGGAAAACCCAATCACAGCAACACACATCACAAAACGTTAGCATTTTCCAAGCTCTACTTTTGCATCCCTCCCTGTCCTCCCCTGCCTCTGACATCAGTCAGTACCCTGAGTCACTGCAGATGGTGACCTATAAGGAACAGGTGACCTGGATCCTGCCCTGCTCCCCAGCCACATGCCTGCCCCTCTCCCTGTCTTTGTATTCCAGCCATCCAGATATCTTTCAGTTCTTCCCTTGTCCCACCAGCCTCCCTCCTGACAGGAGATCTTTAAACTTGCTCTTGATTCTGCTTGGAAAGGCATCCCTTTCTCCTCCATTTCCCCAGGGCATGGTTAACTCTTGGTCACTTTTCATTTCAATGCCAAAGTCACTTCCTCAGGGAAGTTGTCCCTAACTAACCTTTTAGATTAAGCCAGTTTTCTTTGTTACAAAGGTCAACGTACTTTCCCTTCTCTGTACTTCTCATCATTGAAGTTTTAGTCTTGTTTTGGATATATTCTTTGTTTAACATTTCTATCTACATGTTAATAAAAAAGCCCCATAAAGACTGGAATGTTGTGTCTCTGTGTTACCATTATGGCCCCAGCCCCTAGAACAATGTCTGCCAGAAAGAAAATGAACCCAGACACTCAATCAATATTTGCTCAGTGCTAAGTGGAAGCCTTAGTTTGTTAATATCTCACCCCTCCCACAGCAGACAAACAGCTGCATATGATCTGAAGACTGACTCATTCCAGGTAAGGAGAACGAGAGTGACCTACATCCAACCTTTGCTTTGAATAAATGGCTATGGAACAGTGTGTGATTCCCATACATGCCACACATGTACCCATATTATGTTTGGGTTGTACAATGTGATGTTTTTAGACAGATGGAACTGGCAGAATTCAGGAAATGCGCACAGAAGAAAGTAAAGATTTTTTTTAATCTATCATTAAAGCTAGACTTTGTTTTTGTTTTTTTTTTTCTTTTTCTTTTTTTAGCTTTTCTTTTCTTTTTTGTTTGTTTGTTTAAAGCTAGACTTTCTCACAGCTGAAAATTTTCAACCTCAGCGCTTGGGAGATGTTTCACTCTTCCATGGACCTCCAGCATACCATTTCATGTGGGTCTTTATCCTAGTTTATCCCTTACATGAGATCCTCTTCTTTCATCAGATCTGTATCTCTTCTCACTTCGCAGTAGTTATAATAAAATGTTAAAATATATGTAACCAGTATAAACTTGTGACCAATTTTTTTTCACCTATTCCTCACACACTTTACTTTCCAATTATAACAGGATTACTTTGAAGTAAATCTGGGATATCATATTATTTTATCCATAACCATTTTTACCTTTTTTTAATGGTATAAATTTTATTTCTGAGAATTTTACATATTTGATTAGGGTACAAAGGGTCAAGGGCTAGAGGAAAATAATGAGATCATTGTTCTCACATTCTCTTCTTTCCTTCCTGTGCCTAGGGAATGAGGAGAAATGAGAGAAGACACACCCAGTCTCCCAACCATCCCAGTGTCCCTGATGCAGAGCGTGCTCCGAGGGTCCTGCTCAAGAGGTTTTGATAGTTCAGCAGTTCTGTATTGCTGTCAATCTTGCCACTCCAATCATGATGAAATCTCTCCAACGCCACTGGCTGACACAGTCCACCTTAGAGACTTTGTTTGCCAAGGTATTCAGACTACCAACTCTTTGCTTGGTGTAGTTGATTGATTTGTTCTGTCCTCCATCCTCTGTTATGGTACCAGGTGTCCTCTGCAGGCTTTGATGTACTGCCATATCCTCCATGTGCATCTGGTTACGCTGTCCACAGCTCTGTCTAAGTCACTGAGGAGGCCCAGTTCTGACACAAGCATTCTATGGTGAGACCATGGAACCTGCAATTTCCTCCATGTTTGGAGTTCTGAATCCAGTAGTTGAGTTGTGGGCATTCCCAAAGAAACTTCATCTGAGGTAATCCCAGACCTGATTCTTGTGTGTGCTTGCCAATACGGGGTCTGGCACAGTCCATGGCCCAAATCGATCTACGTGCATACTGTTAGTTGCAATTGCTGGGTCAGTTGTCTCCAACTCTGCCTTCTATACAAAAACTGGGTGTTACAGTCCAGCCTGATCCACCCTACCACACACTCAGCCTTCACACAAACTAGTGGGAGCTGAAGACTAGTCAGAGTGACCTGCAACAAACCCCGCCAAGCCTACCTCCTGCCCTAGTTCCTGTATTTGCTGATATGTACAGCAAACTGTTCCTGTCTGTCCCACATCCCATTCAGCTCTCATACGTGTCAGTGAATCCTAGTTGAACCCAACCAGTACCACTATCCAAACCAGACTCAGCGGGTGCCACTCTTTATCTTGCCATGCCTATATCAGTCCTGGTTCTCATGCTCACCAATCAGAGTGGCAACACAAGAGGGAAGTGCCCACTCTTCCCTCGTGGGCCACACCAACTCCTGGAACTTGTGTTCTCCAGGTGGTACTGCAGTTTAGCTAGACAGAGTTTGCCCCATGCCAGCATCTCCCAGCCGATGCTGCTGCAAAGCCAAACCAACCCTTACCCACTTTGGATTATGTATGTACCAATAAGTACAGTCAGCCCAGCCTGGCTTGTCCCTGATCCAGCTTACATGCAAGCTAACAGGTGTTGTAGCCCTGCCCAGCCTGGTCTGCCCCCAATCTCAGCTCTCATGCTCACCAGTGGGAACAGTGGCCCAGCAGGGAAGCTCCCTGAAGCCCCACCACCACCACCACCACCAAATTTGCCCACTTTCCCCCAGGTCTAACATGTTCTAGTTGGGTGCTGTGGCCCAGTCTGGCATGGCCTGCCTTACCTCAGCATTTATCAGTGGGTGCTGCAGCCTGGTAAGACCCGGCCTACCCCCAGTTCCAGATCACTGGTGGGGACTACAACCTAGCCAGCCCAGACAGCCCTCAGTCGTGGCCCTCAGGTGGACTGGCTGGTACTGCAACCTGACTTGGCATGATCCACACACCATTGTGGTTCTTGGATTTGCCAGTGGGTGATGTGAACTGGCCCAGCTTGGTCACCCCAGACCTGAGCCAAAGGTAAGCCCATGGGTACCATAACCTTGCCTGGGTTGGGCTGCTCCCTTTCTTAGTTCTTGAGCTCACCTGCAGGGACTGTGTCCCGACACAGGAGTTGCCCAAGCTCCTCTGTCAGAACTCATGCAAACCAGTGGGTCATGGACCAGCCCTATTTAGTCCACCTCCCATCCTGGCAGGAACAGTGACCTTTCCGAACTGGCCCTCACCCATTCTAGTTCTTACTGTTGGATGCTACAACCCAGCCAAGCCTGCTCCATACACAGACACAACCCATGCATGGTTCAGTAGAGACAGAGACCTGGCCCAGCCCATCCTACACCCACCCTGGTTCTCACAATCACCAACGAGTGCTGGAATCTAGCCCAGTCTTGCATCCCCAGACCCAGTCCATACCTGTGCTTAGGGAGAATGTATCCATGCCCAGACCAGACAGCAGCCCCCACTATGACCCATCACTCACCAGTGGGAACCTACAACCCAGCCAGGGTATCCCCTTAGCTCTCCAAGTTGGCCTTCCCAGCCACAGATCTCACACATGCCAGTGGTTGCTCTGACCCAGATTGGCACAGTCCCTCCCCTCTCTCGGTCTTTGCCTTTGGATGTTGCAAGTTGGCCTGGCCCAGGTAGCCCCCAGTCTCAACTCTTGCTGGGGGCTGCAACCTGGCCCTGCTCAGTTTGCTTTATTTTCTGAGTCATGCAAACCAGTAGGTCTGGCAACCTAGCCTGGCATGAACCACACTCCATCCTGGTTTCTGCACTTGCCAGTGGACTATGGTTTTCTCAGCACCGCCCATTCCATCCCTTTCCAAAACCAACTCACACACTTGCTGATAGATGCAGTTACTCTGCCTAGCCTTCCAAACACCCAGGTCTGGACCATGTGTTCATCAGCAGGAGCTGTGACCCAGTAGGGGAGATTCCCAGGTTCCCCTGCTTGGCCACTCTCAGACCCAGATCTCATGCATGCCAGCAGTTGCTTATCCTTTACCTGACATGCCTGCCCCATCCATCCCGGCCTTTGTGATGAGCTGGTGTGGCTCTGTATGCCCCCTACCCTGTTTTAGGGTGCTCATATGGGTGCTGAAGCAGGGACCTGCCCAGTTTGTTCCCAGCCCCAGTACCTGTGAGCATCAGTATGTTCCATGGTCACACCTAGCTCAATACATCACCATCCCAACTCTCGAGCTAACCAGTGGGACTTGTAGTTCCACAAAGTTGTGCCCACATATACCCACGGATCCAACCCAGGACCTGGTTTCTGTCGCATGCTGGTTGGTGTCATGACCCAGTCTAATGTGACCCATCCCCTGATTCGACACTCACTGCCAGGTACTGTGGTCTAGCCCTGCCAGACAGGCACCCAGTCATAGCTTGTATGTGCACTGGCATGTGGTGATCAGCCATGTCCATGCTAACAAGCCCAACCCAGGACTTCCATGTGGGTGGTGTATCAGTCTGACCCATAAAGATCTTCAGGTCTCTCCCCTGCAAACCACCAGGTCTCAGGATCCTCGCTTTCCTCCAAGTACAGTGGCCCTGTAGTTGGGTGACCCTCAGGAGTCATTCCTCACCTACATGTGCAGTAGCCTTACCCATGGATATCCCTAGGCAGTAATTCCATACCTCCAAGACCCCAGTGCTCTCCGCTATGCGGCCAGAGCACCAACCAGAGCCAGTTGTTGCTCTGGCCGCCCACAAGCCCAGGGTCATCCCCTCACCAAGCAGCAGTGGATGGGGAGCTAGGATCTTCACTTGTATCATCTCCAAAAATGTAAGGCTTCTTATATGTCCATTTTTGCCCATGGTTTCCAATTCCCCAGCTTCAAATTGGAAATGGCACATGTGAGTTCAAATTTATCATCTCCTGTTCCTGACACTTAACAAGGCACCACCATGTTTACATCCCCAATTTAACATTCTGGCACTTGAACTCATCATCTTTCTTCCAAATCTGCTCTTTATCATTCCCTTTCTGGATGAGACGTTCGTGTTGTTTCAGAGCATAACTCTGTTAGAAACACATGGAATTATACATCCCGGACCCCACCTGCCAATGACCAACTCTTACAATTTTGTCTCTTAAATATCTCTCAAGCTCTTCTCCTTCTCTATAATGCAACTTCATTGTTTCTGTTTGAAAAAATAGTTTCTTTTTTTTTTAAGATCTACTTATTTATTGGAAAGTCAGATATACAGAGAGGAGGAGAGACAGAGAGGAAGATCTTCCATCCGATGATTCACTCCCCCAGTGAGCGCAACAGCCGATGCTATGCCAATTCGAAGCCAGGATCCAGGAACTTCTTCCAGGTCTGCCACACAGGTGCAGGGTCCCAAAGCATTGGGCCGTCCTCGCCACCGGGCCCGAAATAACAGTTTCTTGTGTGATTTACTGCCTATTTCCTGATCCTTCTGAACTTGGCCACACTCCCCTTACACCCTCCTCAGTTGCACACCACTTCAAACTTTTTTTAATTTTTGGCCTCCTAAATATAAAAATCAAAACCTTGATTGCATTCCCAAGTACATTGACAATTATGTACAAATTGGTAGACAAAACACAATTGTAAGAAAACAGATAAGGTGACCCTTTCTTACATTGTCTCAATTTCTTGTTTCACCCCCACTTCAGCTGAAGTTATTGAAAGCACTTTGGATTAGATATATGGTTCATGTTTACTTAGACTGGATCTGATTATTCAACTCTGAAAGAGAATCTTAATTATCTAAAAGACTATTTCTAGGACTGCAAGTGGCAGAAATGTGATGAATTCAGAGATCTGTCCAAACTCATCTTTGAGATGAAAGAGATGGAAGAAAAATAAATTGTCTAGTTCTAGTGCTAATAAATTCAGTCAATTTAATCTTGTCTTTGTCCACAGCTGAACCAAGTTTTTCTGTTCATTTTAAATGTCTCACCTAGCCATGGGATAAGTCATGGCTTTAGATGGCTACATGCTCATCATGTGGCACTGAGAGGTGCCTCTTCAAATCAAAGATAGGTACCAGCAGAAAGAACAAGCAACAAAGAGACCTTCTATGCTAGCCACCTTCCCGCCTGACAGTGGTCCCATCAGACTGCCTGTCAGTTTAGTGACAAATGCGATGCTGACATTGCCACAGTTCATACAGGATCACAAACCAGCTTACCCTCACATCCATCTTCAAAATAGGCCGAGACAGGGCAAATTTAAGACTTGTGGTTGTTTTTCCTGCTCTCCTATCCAAGCAAATTAACCTTTGAAGCAGCATCCCGAGTGACCAAAGGTTAAGAAAAATTGTCCTGCAACTGTTTTGAATTATTTGTCACCCCCAATTTCTTTCACAACCCTGGGCAGTTCATTAGGACTTCAATTGGCTTCAGGGTTGACAACTTCAGTAGCAAAACAGGAAGTGTCGCCCCCTCAGGCCCCTGCTTTACTGCAATCTTTGGGTATTTTCTTTTGTTTTGTTTTGTTTTTTTTCTTTGGTTGGTGACTATGGTGGTTTTTTTCCCTTTTTTTTTCTGTTTTGTTTAGGAGCCTCAGCTGGGCAGACACTGCCACTGCTCCTTATTTGCATGCAGCTCAGCTGGGGCAAGGGTGAACTGAGGACAAGCTGGTCCCTTTTGACTGCAAAAGCAGGAAGTCAGCTGCAAGAGCTACCACTTTGCAAGCAAACTGAGGTGTCTTTCTCTCCCTCCCTCCCACCTCCGCCTCTCTCTCATCCTCTCCTCTCTCCCTCCCTTCCTCACTCTCTTCCTCCTTTTAGAAGAAAATACAAAATTAATCTCCAATAAAACACAAAAACTTAAAAGGGGGAGAAAATGAAAGTAGCCAGGTCATTCTTGACCCACTTGCTTTGTTTTGTTGTTCCTTCAGAGAGGATCAGATCATCAAACTGGAATTGTCCCAGGTGAGTTACAAGGCTAGGCAGCTGGAGGACCAACATTTGGTGACAATGAGAACAAGCAAGCACTATTCTGAGTACCCGTTTTCTATACAGCCACCTCCTCTCCAGTCCTTTGGGGGTGAATCCAACTTATATTTCTTAGTCATTCTGCCTGAGGTCTGTTTCAAGTGAAGGTGAGTGAAAGGTTTATGCAAAATGAACAGGCTCTGAGAGAGGTGATTGCATGATTTCAAAGCAGTTTGGTCCTTTCTCACTGGTTTTCTGATTCAGTTCAAGTCTCCCCAACTTTTTGTGGGTTTGAACCTCTTTCACAGATCTGTCCCTTGTAGCTGTCACTTACAGCCTTACTGTCTGGTACATCAGATTCCAGAGATGCCAATGGGCAACTTTGCTCCAATGTGTTTGGTAAAATATCAAGCCAACACTCACCAAAGAAACTACATCTCTATTGTGAGTGATATTCAGCCAAGCTTCCTGTATCCTTTCTCAGATAAAGCAGCAAGCTTTCCCAACAGTAAGCAGCAAGCAGATATAATAGTGCATTTATCTCACCTTGATCCAAGAAACAAACAATATAGTAATGAAGTATATATTAATACTTAGATATGCCTAGAAGTTTCATTTCAGGAGAAATATTCACCAATATTACAGCCATCCTGAATATTTCCCGCTCCACGTTGGAGTGCCATGAGCCCCGAGCCCTGATGAGGAGTGTCGCCAGGCCTCTAAATCACTGCAGCAATAGTTTCAGAGGGCTGTCATATGAGTTTGCTCTCATAGATCCAAGGAATCGCAGTTCCTATCAAAATCTCCATCACATAAGCTAACTTGCCTATCCAATGTTTAAAATATTTTCTCTCATGCCAATTATTTATTAACAAACAGTATTTTCAGTACCTGAAAAGCTAGCCCCTCATTAGCTAAATATTTCATTCCAGATACTAAATGGCAGTGCAAGAACTATCTAACAAACCATGTAATTCAAAATCATACCTCTTCAAAATTAAAAGTACCATAAGTTATGGAACTCTGAGGCTGATCCAAAATTCAAGAACAGACTACATTCTTTGAAGAGTCAAGAGTACACACTAGCCTGAGTAGTAGAAAAAAATGTGTAACTCAGATATCTGGAAAAGAACTCCCCTCTAAGGAAGGTTTGCTTGACTTCCAAACATGTGATTGAATTGCTAGGATAAGCCTTAACCTACAAGAGGTTGGTTTCTATTGCCATGGGTATATATAACTGCCCTTCAAAGAATTCTTGGAAGATGTGTATTGTCAAAGAACCCACACAGTGTTCAAATGTTTTTGTACCCAAAAATTTACCTTTGAACTCCAGCTATTCATGAACTTCTTCAAGTCCCTTCAGATATCTAATTTCTGTTCACCTTTATAACAATTTACTGTTATGCAATTTTTGAAGACATTTATATATTTGTTTGTTTGAAAAATAATGAAAGGGACATAGGGAGAGGAGAACTCTCCTATCTGATATTCAGATCCAAACTAATCATCTCTATGTTTTAATGGGGCTCCATTCATATTTTTTTTTTTGCTCTTGGTCATATGTTGGGGGCACTGACCATTTCCTGCCCTGTGATTGGCCCTTTGCCCTGATTGGTGTGCCTTGGTTATCTTTAAGTTGATTGGTCAGGTTTGACAGTTAAGCAGGGGGATTGGCGGGGGAGGGGCTGGAGCGTAACGGGCATAACGGACACAACGGAGTGAACGGACACAACGGAAGATCAGAATAAAAGCGCCTTGGAGACTCTCTCAAGTGTCGGGTGATTTCTTCCGCAGGATGGGAGGACCCCCGATAGTCATATCCTTTCCCATCCACATTCACTTCTGTTTATTATTTGGAAAAAAAACAGTTGGCGAAGACAAAATTTGAAGATGCAAATGTTTGTTGTTTAGGTGTCAGTTCATTCTTTTGCCAGCTACCATCCAAGCCCCTGTCACTAGTTTAAAGAGAGATTACTAGAAAAGCAAAAATACATTGAGGCACAAAAAGCCTTCATATTCCAAGGTAGACAATGGGCCTAGATACTCTATATAACTCTCTGAGCCCTCATGGGTTTGATAGGATTAGTTTGCTGAGGCCTGATACGCAATACTCAGTACTCTCAGACTCATGACCCACCTCTGTTCTATCGCTTACACCACTGCCTGTCTGCATTCTGAACAGGGAGAATTGGGCCTTATAACTGGCAGACACTTCTGGACTTCAGGGACTGCCAGGCATACTTGGTTTCCATGCATTTTTTTAAGAGCTAAACATCAACAGCTCACATTTCAATGTTTATGTTGCTACTTAAACAGAGAAGTATGATAATGTGCTGGAGTATATGGCTCACTTACCAGAACTGGTGCAGGCTTGTCTCGTTCGGGGGCTATATTGTTATCCACACACCTCTTACTGGCCCACACCTTCTGCTTGAGCTGTCTCAGTTATTTCTGTGGTTTCAATTCCTTTCCCCTTCTGTCATCACCTGTCTCCTTCCTGCTGTGTGCTGCGCTCTAGACTCAATCTCCGCCTGGCAAGTACACTTGTATCTTTCAGAGGCCTGTGTCTCCACCATGAACATTTGAACTTCACCTGCCAGCCTCCCTCCACCTCCAGAAATGTTCCTCTTCTGTTTGCTAATGCGGTTTATTCTCTGTTGCTCATGCCAGAACAGGAAGAAGCCAATCCTAGCACTTCACATTCCATCTCTCTTACCACGCTCTCCATCCTGGTCACCATCAAGCCCAGTGAGGCGGCTTCAGCAATAGTGGAAAACTCATTCATTTCTTTTTTTTTTTTTAAAGATTTATTTATTTTTATTACAAAGTCAGATATACAGAGAGAGGAGAGACAGAGAAGAAGATCTTCCGTCCGATGATTCACTCCCCAAGTGAGCGCAACAGCCAGTGCTGCGCCGATCCGAAGCCGGGAGCCAGGAACCTCTTCCAGGTCTCCCACGCGGGTGCAAGGTCCCAAGGCTTTGGGCTGTCCTCGACTGCTTTCCCAGGCCACAAGCAGGGAGCTGGATGGGAAGTGGAGCTGCCGGGATTAGAACCGGCACCCATATGGGATCCCAAGGCGTTCGAGGCAAGGATTTTAGCTGCTAGGCCACACCACCGGGCCCTGAAAACTCATTCATTTCTACTCGACTGTGCTGCTCCATTCTGCTCTAAACCACTCTGGCTTCTCAACAGTGCCACGACCAGAACATGGACTTGATCTCGCCACAACTTGTTTTTCTTTCCAATCATATTCACTCTCTCTCTCTAACTCTGTCTTCAACATTTAAAAAAAAAATCTAAAAAAAAAAAATACAAGCACAAGCACATTATGGAATATTACTCAACCCTAATGGATTCCTATCTTCTGTAACAAAATGGACAAAAGGAAATCATTATGCTTAGCAAAATAAGCCAGCCTCAAAGAGACATATAGATGTTTTCTCTGATATGTGGCGCGTAACATAGAACAGACCAAAAAAAAGGTAAGAATGAAATGATGATTTAGCCCATGTTTATATTCCAGTGGAAATGCAGGCTTGTAGTCTTTTAGTTTTCACTTGTTGAATACTATATTTAGTGACAAATTACACCTCGGAATACAGAGCGGATTAAAATTATGACCATTTAAGTGCTGTAGAAAAGAAGGAAGAGATGAATGGGTGGGGTGAAGGAACAGGGGCACAATGGAAGTAAGGTTATCTTCTTGGAACTGTACATAGAGAATGTATGGAATCTATTCTGTTTATATTAATTCAAAAAAATGTTTAAAAGGCAGAGAGGAAGATACACAGATATTTTTCATGTGCTGGTTCACTATGCGTATGTTCCCAACAACCAGGATTGGGCCAGGCCAAGAGCAGGGCTGGAACCCAAATCCATGTCTTACATGTGAGAAGCAGGGACCCAACGTCTCGAGCTGTTGTTGCTTTGTATTCAACAGTGTGCAAATCATCATAAAGAGAACCAGAAGTGGAATAGAATTCAAACCTAGCCACTCCAGTACATGATGCAGGCATGCACAGGATCTCAAGCACTGGGCCAAAGTCAATGTTCCTGCCCTAGGTTGTTTTTTAAGTATATGCATTCTTATGTATGAGCAATAGTCCTCAATTCAAAGATTAGAAATATTTTGTTCTTTTTCAAAGTTTATGCATTTTTATTTATTGGAAAGGCAGAGTAGCACTGAGACAGAGACTCAAAGAAAAATCTTTTATCTGCTAACTCAGGTAGCAGGTGGCTACAACTGCCAGGGCTATGCCAAGCCAAAACCCAAAGCCATGAATTCTATGCAGGTCTCCAATACAAATGGCAGAGACCTAAGCACTTGTACCATCATCTGTCCAATCGGAAGTGGAGGTAGGACTCAATCCCATGCATTCTCCTATGGGATACAGATGTTGCAAGTGGTGGCTTGCCATAGAATTTTTTTTTTTTTTTGTCATTCAATTTTGACATTTCTTCACTTGAGCTCTCTGATTTAACAGTGCATTCATTCTTGGTGTTCAGTGTCAGTCTTTGGAATTATTGGAATAACAGAGCTCTCTCATCTTTGTCTTGAATTAATTGATGATTACTCAGCATCGCCTGCAGTTGCCAACAGTTACCTCTATGATTTGTCTAAAAGCATCATTCAGTTTTCCTATAACCTGCTCTGTTTATTTGAAGACACCACAGTTTTTTTTCACATGAAACACATGAATAATTACTAGCAACCCATGCCATAACTGTACTTTGTGTAAATATTGCAAATACAGTGTCAGTAGTCATTGTCAGTTTGGAGCAGAGGTCAAGAATCTTCAAGAGTAGCCTGACCTGCTCATCAAGCCTCAGGAAAAATAACAGTATGTCATCATGTCAGGATGCAGGTTAACTGGGGTTCCATGAGAACCGAAGCATCTACTTACACTGTTTGACAGCCAGTAGCAGGATTTACATCCAAATCTACCTTGAGCAGGTTATTTAGCCACCTTTTCTTCCAGTTTCTATAGCCAATGAAATGGACATTAACAGTAATGCCTACTTCCTTAAGGTGCTATAAATAACCTTAACACAATAGCCTGCATCATTCAATGGAGAGACTAAAACTTTTAAAGGAGCAGTAAGTGCAAGTGTCATGACAGCTTTCTTTCACTGCTTTCTCTCAGGACCATAGCAGTGCAGGGATTTGTGGAAGGAAAGTGAGTAAACGTGAGATCTGAGGCTCAAATGTGCAACTTAGGGACTCATTTTTTTTTTCTTCCATGGTTAATGACATGAGGGCAGAAATTCTGCCTATGTGTGTCACCCTGTGTCCTCAGCATTTACTCCTGTGCCTGGCAGAGAGAGATACTCCACAGAAACATTGGTCAAAGGAGCAAGTTCACAAAGACAACATGCATGGCACATTCCCTTGTATAAAAAAAGTACACAACTGTTGGAAGTTACACAAGCTCCAGGGGTTCTTAATGCCATAGTAGCCTACCCGAGACCATCCTGACGTACTTGAGAACTGATTTGTGATTTGGACAAGACACATTTCTTTGTGTGTCTTGTCCTGCATTCATCCATCAGTTCCTGATTACTACAGCTAGACTTGTGTGTGTGGTTGTTCAGATAGAATCTAAAACTGGACTGTAAAATACGGCAACCACTGCTACAGGTGGCTACTTCATGTTAAGGCAATTTACACTTAACAACATTTTAATGTCTATTCTTCAGTTGCACTAACCACATTTCAAATGCTCAGGTCTTGAGGTTAGACACTACTATTTTCAGTAGTTCCAATAAGGATGAAAAATCAGCAATATATTTTAAAAATTGTCTTTATGGGCCCGGCGCGATGGCGCAAGTGGTTAAGTCCTCACCTTGCACGCCCGGGATCCCATATGGGCGCCGGTTCTAATCCCGGCAGCCCTGCTTCCCTTCCAGCTCCCTGCCTGTGGCCCGGGAAAGCAGTCGAGGACGGCCCAAAGCTTTGGGAACCTGCACCCGCGTGGGAGACCCGGAAGAGGCTCCTGGCTTCGGATCGGCATAGTATCGGCCCGTTGCGCTCACTTGGGGAGTGAATCATCGGACGGAAGATCTTCCTCTCTGTCTCTCCTCTCTGTATATCCGCCTTTCCAGTGAAAAAGTAATAAAAATAAATCTTAAAAAAAAAAAAATTGTCTTTATGAAGAATATCACATTACCCCTGTATTCTGGTGTTATTTTTTGAACCTAGGTGCTTCACAGTGTCTTAATTATATCAGTGTGATGGTTAACTTCAATGTCTGGGTGAATTATTTTCAGTGTGCCTGGAAGTGACTTCCTGGGTGAAATGAACAATCGGAGTGATAGACTGATTAAACTGATTGCCTTTCCTAATGTGAATTCATCTTGTCCATTTAGTGAAAGACCTGAGCAGAATAAAAGACTGAATAAAGGGGAATGTGCTGTCTCTTTGCCAGGCTGTCACCATCTGGCCTGTTGACCTTTTCCTACCCTAAGATTCAGACTCATACTGGAGCTAACACCTTTGACTCTCCTGAACTTCTACTTGCTAACTGTAGATATTTGGGTTTCTCAGCATCCAAAAGCACATACCAGTTTCTCTCTCTCTCTCTCTCTCTCTCTCTCTCCCTCGCTCCTTCCCTCCCTCCCTCCATGTATGTATAATCTCCTATAAATTCTATTTTTCCTTAGAACCCTGACAAATACAAGCAGATGGATGGAAAATCTGCCTTCAGTACAAATGAAAAAGCTATGCTTGTAGGAAATGAGACTTTTTCTGGGTCATACCACAGGCCAGGTGTCTGGACTGCAGAATGTGGTTTCTTAGTTCAGACTGAGCCAGCCACAGAGCAGAGAGCTTTCTGTATTTCATTAAAATTGGCCATACCCGCTTCATCCCCAAGCCCAGGGTGCTGTGGGCCAGTCAGACTTTGTTGTCTGTGGTTGTGCCCATCAGCCAGGCTCCAGGATCTAAACCAGGCCCGAGCTCTTCCCACTGAGTTCAGGCAGGGGGAGTTCTGCCTTCCAGTCAGCCACAGTGTTCAGGAGCTATTGCATGCTTAAGCAGTCTGGAACCTAGTAGGGAATTTTCTATCTCTATGTTTTTTGTTTTTTTTTTTTGTATTTCATTTTTGGTGATGTTTACATAGTTGATTTTGGTGGAAAGAGTCATGGGTTAGGAGAAATTGGGTGAGAACATTGTTTCCATGTTTTCTTTATTCTTCTTCCTGTATCTGGGGGAAGAGAGAAGTTGTACCCTGCCTTCCAACTGCCTCAGTACCTAGGGAAGGGGAGTGGCCGTCCAATGTCATCCCAGAGTCATAAATGTAGAGCATGCTCTGAGGGTTCTGCTCAAGTGGTTTTGATAGTTCTGAAATGCTGTCGATCTCACCAGTCCAGGAAATGAAATCCTTCCAAGGTCCATTGGCTGACACAGTCCACCTTAGAGTCTCCATTTGCCCAGATATTTGCTGCCAACGCTTGGCTGGGTTGTTGATCAATTTGTTCTGCCCTCCTTCTTCTGTTATGGTACCAGATGTCCTCTGCAGGTTCCAATGGACTGTCATATCCTCCACGTATACCTGGGTATGTCATCTGCTGCTCCGTCTAAGCCACTGAGGAGGACCAGCTCTGACTTGCATCCCACAGTCAAGCAACAGATCCTGCAGTTCTCCCCATGGTTGGAGTCTGAGTCGAGCAATACATTTGGGGGAATCCCAAAAATATCTTCATCTAAAATGATCCTATACCTGACTCTTGTGTGTGCTTGTCAGTACAGGGTCCGGTTCTGTCTGTCACCCACATCAGCCTACATTCACACTAGTAGTGGCAATTGCTGGGTCAGTTCTGTCTCCAGCCCCACCTCCTGCACAAACCAATGGGTGCTGTGGTCCAGCCTGACCCTGCTCACCACACTCAGCTTCATATGCACCAGCAGGAGCTACAACCTAGTCGGAACGACTCCCAATAACCTCAACCAAGCCTGCCCCCAAGTTCCTGTGCTTACCAGTAGTAGTAGTTCTTAGTTCCTGTGCTTACGAGTATGTACAGTAAGCTGTTCCAAGTCTGTCTCATATCCCATTCAGTTCATGTACACATCAATTGGCATTGAAACCTAGTTCAAACAATACCACTATCCAGACCAGACTCATGCCAGCAGGTGTCACCACATGTCTATCCAGGCCTGCCCCAGCCCTGGTTCTCATGTTCACCAGTGAGGGTTCCAACCTTTCAGAGGGATGCAAACAGTTTCCCTATTGGGCCCACTCCCATTCCCAGCTCTTTCACTCTCCAGGTGACTCTGCAGTCTAGCTTGACAGGAGTTTCCCCCAGTGCCAGTACTTACCAACCAATGCTAGAACAAAGCCCACATCCACTGTAGCTTACGCTTGCACCAATGGGTACAGTCCGCCCAGCCTAAATCACTCCATGATCCAGCTCAAATGCAGACCAATAGGTGTTGTAGCCCTGTCCAGCTTGGTGTGCACCCATTCCCAGCTCTCATGTTCACCAGTGGGAGCAGTGGCTTAGCAGGAGAGTCCCCTTAGCCCCCACACCAGGCTCACAAACCACCACCCTACCACCACCCACACTGCATCTCAAATGTGCTGGTGGACACTGTGGCCCAATCTGCCATGGCACATCTCACCTTGGCATTTTCCAGTGGGTGCTGTACCCTTTCCATCCCAGCTTGCCCCAATTCCAGCTCATGCTGATAGGTACTAAAGCCTAGCAGAGCCCAGCCAGTCTCCAGTCCTGGCCCTATTGTTGTGACCTGTTCTGCACCACATCTTGGTTCTCAGATATGCCAGTGGGTCCTATGGACTGGCCCAGCCTGGCCTGCACCCAGACCTGACCTACACATATGCCACATGTAACCTGGATTGGTCTGGGCTACTCCTAGCCTTGTTTCTTATACTCAGCTGCAGGGACTGTGTCCTGACAAAGGAGTTCCCCAAGTTACTACATCAGGTCTCATAACAAAGGCATATCGCACATACACTGGTGTATCCTTGACCCAGACTTACTTAGTCTGCCTCCTGTCCTGGCAGGAACAGTGGCCTTGCCCAACTGGCCCACACCCATTCTTGTACTTACTGTTGGGTGCTACAGCCCAGCCATGCTTGATCCACACCCAGACACAGCTCTCAAGTGGTTCAGCGGGGACAGAGACCTAGCCCAGCCTGTTCTACATCCAGCCTGACCTCTTACAATCTCCAATGGGTTCTGGAGTCTAGCCCAGTCTGGCACATCCCATACCCAACTCACACCCATGCTGTGTGACACTGCAGTATCCAGCCCAGATGGCTGCCCCCATTCCGGCTCTAGTAGCCACCAGTGGGAACCCCAACCCAAACAAGGCATCCCCTAGCTCCCCAGTCAGGCCTTTTCCCAGCCACAGCTCTTGTAATGTGCCACTTGTTGCTCTGACCCAGCTCGAAATAGTCCATCACCCATCTTGGTCTTTGCCTTCAGATGCAACAGCCTGACCTATCCTGGCCTGCCCCCAGGCCCAACTCTCACTGGCAGGTGCTGCAGTCTGGCCCTGCTCAGTCTTCTCCCATCCCTGGCTCATGCAAACCTGTGTTATAGTCTAACTCGGCATGACCTAAACTCCAGCTTGGCTCCTAAACATGGCTAGGGGATAAGGTTGGTCTGGTCCTGTCTAAATTGCCCCCTTCTAGAACCAATACTTTCTGATGGGTGGAGCTACCTTACCTGACCTGACCAACACCCAGGCCGGAACCACATTCTCTCCAGCAGGATCTATGTCCCACCAGAGGCGTTTCCCAAGTTCCCACCAGGCTCACTCCCAGACCCATATCTCACATGTGCCAGCAGGTGCTAGGCCCTTACCTGGAATATCCTGCTCCCTCCATCCCGGCCTTTGCATGAGTTAGTGGATGCTGTGGCCCTGCCCTCCTCATATCCTATTGTTGGATGTGCCTATGGTTGCTGCAGCCTGGACCTATCCAGCCTGTTCCCAACCCCAGTACCCATAAGTGTTGGAGGGTTCTGTGGTCATGCCTATCTCAGCCCATCACTACCCCCAACTCTTAAGCTAACCAGTGGAAATGGCAGTTCCATAGGTGTGGGCCCACAGAATCTGCCCCTGAACCTGGTTCTTTTGCATGCTAGTTAGTGTCATGGCCCAACCTAAAAATACCCATCCCCTGTTCTGTCACTGGCAAGTATTGGGATATAACACTCCCAGGTAAGCCCCCAGCCCTAGCTTTAGTATGTACCCCTGGGTGGCAGTCACCTGTGAACCATGCTAACTAGCCCAGCTGTGATCTCCCACATGGGCTGGTGCATCTGTCTGACCCATAAAAGTACTGCTTCTTCTACCCCCTGAACCTCTCAGTCTCAACCCTCTCACTTACCTGCAAGTGCAGTGGCATTGTCGATGGGACTCCTTCAGGGGTCAATCCTTGTCTGCAACATATTCCTTCAGCAGTATTCCTCCCACACATCTCATTACCTACTTCCCTGATCAATCCACAGGCCGTGTACTTGGGGAGATACCCAGGCTCACTCCGCCTATATGGACGTGAAGTCCCAGGTGTCCCCAGAACCCCTCCCCTCCATCACCAGTATCATTTCCTCATCCCTGAACAAGCCAGTACCCTCAGGCTCCCAGGAGTGTGGGGTCAGGCTCCTTGCACCCCAGGGTCAACCAGCCCACATGCCGGCTGCTCACCCAGGGAATTGTCAAGGAAAAGATCAGAGATGCATCTCCACTGATTCTCTCTGAGCCAATTTCAGTAGTATTGATCATTAAAAGAAAGAAAGAAAAAAAAGGAACTGAAAAGAGCCAGGCTGGTTCCAGGTGCAGACTTCGCACAAGATGCCTGGGTTGGTGAATTACAATCTTGTGTGAGTAACTCATCATCAGCCTTCAGGATTCTTCTTTGTCATGGAATTGTAATATCACACTCAAAGTCATTTCAAAACCAACAAAGTTGTTTAGCCTCAACACTGCTGACTATTCATCATTATCAAGGGGCAGTTCTATGTATTGGAGGATGTTGTATTAGAACCCTGGTGTCTATCCACAGTATTCTCCAAAGTTGGAACAAATGAAAACATTTCCATCCACTCAAAAATTTACCTTCTATACAAATGGGAAAGCTATAATTAAAAAAAAAAAAAAAAAGAATGAGTTATACTGGGCCTAGCACAGTAACCTAGTGGCTAAAGTCCTTGCCTTGCCCATGCTGGGATCCCATGTAGGCCCTGGTTCTAATCCCAACAACTCCACATCCCATCCAACTCCCTGCCTGTGGCCTGGGAAAGCAGTTGAGGATAGCCCAAAGCCTTGGGACCTCCTGTACCTGCACAGGGGCCCAGAGGAAGCTCCTGAAGCCTCAGCTCTGGCAATTGAGTCCACTTGGGGAATGAAACAGTGGACAGAAGATCTTTCTCTCTGTATTTCCTTCTCTCTGTAAATTTGCCTTTCCAATAAGAATAAATAAATCTTTAAAAAGAAAAAAACTGAGTCATACTAACCACAAGCCAAGTGTCTTGAGCTATAATCTGTCTTCCCAGCTCAAACTCTGTAGAGGGTTTGCTGTATTTCTGAAAAATGACCAGCACCGCTTTTAACCCCAATCCCAGGGGACAAGGGGCAGTCAAGTTTTGCTGCTTATGTTGTTCCCATTAACCAGACTTCAGAAAAGCCCCCAGCTGAGAAACATTGTTATGTATGTGAAGACATTTGTATAATCACAAAGCATTGCCCGAGTGTTACTGTTAACATTCAATGGTTTTAAAACAACAACATCATAAACACTTATAAATATTGCTTGGTTATTGTTATATTAATATTTGTAAGAACACAGGAGCACATAAAATACACACTTGGGATTCTGTGTGGGAATGACTATTTCAAGGCCCAACTCAATGGCCTAGTGGCTAAATTCTCCCCCTACAAGTGCCAGAATCTCATACAGGCACCGGTTCATGTCTTGGCTGCTCCACTTCCCATCCATTGCTTGTGGCCTATGCAAACAGTAGAAGATGTCCCAGAGCCTTGGGACCCTGCACCAGAGTGGGAGACCAGGAAGAAGCTCGTGCCTACTGGCTTTGAATCACCTCAGCTTCAAATGTTGCACTCACTACGGGAGTGAAGCAGTGGATGGAAGATCTTTACCTGTGTAGCTCCTTCTTTCTGTAAATCTGCCTTTCCAATAAAAACAACTAAATCTTTAAGGAAAAAACGATAATTGTATTACAGGCATAGGTCCTCCTTATATTTCTAAGAAAGTCTGAGTGCACAGCAATCCCTGAAGGAGACAGAAGTCAAGTGACAGCTGCCACTTCAGGAGAGTGGACATGATCTTGGCACCAAGATGTGCGGGTGAGGCTTTTGTGTGATTTTTCTCTTCCTGTTGATTTATTGTAGCACTGGGAGCTCAGATACAGGCAACTATGTTCTGCACGGAGCATGCTCGAAAGGCAGATTGAACGTGAAACTGACATTTCTCTCAGTTACTTATATTCTACTCTGGAGAAAAGGGATGTGATTGGTACTTATGTTTCCAGATCTGAATAACTCTCCACACCAATAGGTTATAAAATAAGTTTTTCAAACTTCACATGATTTTAATCGCTGGTTACTAACCTGAAGTGATGCATGCACACTTTTCACATATCTCAATCAGTGTCCCCCAAACAAAACACAAGTACTAAATAAGCAAATCATCAGATTCAGCTGCACTTATCTTGAGGTTGCTTTGAACAAGGATTTTCACACCAGTTTTGTTTTTTGGGTTTTTTTTTTCCGTCTCTGGGACTTTCGGTGCACATACAGTTGAGTGTGATGGAGAAGACAGGAATGAGTGAATGCACACAAACATTTCCCCCCTAGCCTGGGGGTCTTTGTTTAACCCACTGGCAAGCTGGAGATCAAGCACCACATTCTTGGTGAGAAGCCTCTTTCACAGAGAGAGTGCATTCAAGAAGAAAATCGAACTTGAATCGCTGTTTCTGAGGCTGACTTTGAAAGACAGATGGAAGGAGTAGGTTCCATGGGAAAGGAAAGGAGGAAAGAAAGGAAGTGGAATGGTTTGCCAAAGGCAATCTGGCTGTGGCTGAAACTCTTTCAAAACTGCCAGAAACTTTCGGAGTCACATGCTTTTCTCTTCTGGGAGGAGACCCAGGGCAAAGTGACAGTTCAGTAACTGGAAGTGACTTTCTCTAAGACCAGCACCTCACTCAGAGAGAAAAAAAGAAAATGGAATAAGCTAAAGCCCTTCTTTCCCTTTGGGAAAAATTTACGGAATCCTAAGAGATGCCGAAAAATCACAAGTGGACAGATTCTTAATCTGGAATCCGTGACACACTACGAAGTCCCAAAGAGAGCCCTCAAGGAACCTGTGACCACCCACAAAGTTACACTAAAACCGAATTTAGACAGTTCTTAAGAAGTGTTCTATGCCAAATTAGTCATATTTAGCAGACGTTTTCAATTCATAAGCCCTCTTAAGAGCACATATTCCATTCTTCACTACTGGAGATATAGTTGGCCACACCAAATACTTTTCTGAGATAGTTTATCTTTCTTTCTGCTTATTTATTTGTTTGAAAAGCAGAGTGACAGAGGGAGAAAGTAAGAGAGACCCTCCATCTGCTAATTCACTCCTCCAATATCTCTATGAGCCAGAGCTAGAGCAGGCCAACACCAGAATTCAGGAACTTAAACTGTGTCTACCGCATGCCTGGCAAGGATTCAAGCACCCGAGTCATTGTTCCTGCCTTTCCAGCACATTAGCAGGGAGCTGGCAGGGAAGCTGCGACCCCAAAGCAACAGTCTAACCCACTGCATTTTGTCAATCATTATTATTTTCTTAAGATCTGTGTGAAATGCTGTCCTTCAGACACAATATGCTGCATCTGAGCTCTGATTTGAGGCATGACTAGGAGAAGTCCCAGTGCAGAGGGCTCTGTGACAATCGATGGGGCTTCATTTTGTCTCATTCTGCTGAGTGTGATTGCATATAATCAACCAGTGAGTCCTAATTTTATACTATGCAAGCTCTCTAGATGTCAAAGATTGCCAGTGTTTGACAGAAAACTTAGTAATTTGTCTTATATGTTAAAAGTTGTAGGACAGACTGTTTTCTGAAAACTACTTGTGGAAATTGTTAAAAAAAAAATTACCTGCAAGTCCTTATACTTGCCACTGGGGCTGTTTGTTTGCAGTGAACATGGTAAGGTCTGTAGGCGGAAACATTTTTGTTTGGAAGTTGTTTTCAGGATCTTTGTTGCAAGGCCACAGTTCATGCAGTGCTCCTATATGTGTGTGCTGGTGATAACCTTGAGATCTTAACTGAAACATCTAGTTTTTCTAGATATTTAAAGGTTTACAATCCTTGTCAAGAGTTCAGAATGGCTAACAGCTTACATTTGACTGTTGTCCTATTAATTCATAGGTATGATTATCTTTTGAGAATTGAATTGTTAAACTTGCTCCCTTGGAAAAGGGAAGTACTGAAGGTTTCTATGCTCCAAGTTATTACACAACTTTGGATTGTCTTACCATCGTTCTAAATTTGCATTTTAATTAATATGGGTATTTGTGCGAGTCCTAAGTTCCTAAAGTATGTGAAAACAGAGGTGGTAAAATAACACCTTTGTAAATCTTGTATGTATATATGCATGATTTTTTGTTTTGGTTGTTTGGTTTGGTTTGGGGTGGGTTTTTGGTTTATCTATTTGTTGTTGCTGTTGTTGTTGTTTATAAGGAGGAACTCTGTTAATCTTCCTCTCCATGGAGCCACACAGATCTCTATACTTCATCTGTGGGATGGTGGAGGAGGGAAAAGCCAGAGCGAGGAGGAAGGACCCCTTGCTATTACCACTGTCTCTAGAAGACTGTCTTAATAATATAACCATGGTCTATGTGTGGCTTTTACTAAGTACCTGTGTTTAAACAATATTCATTCTTTTTTAAAATTTGGGACACATTTTTTAAAACTTTGCTCAATCACTCTCCAAATGTCCAACAACTTGAAACAAAATTTTTTATCTGTGTATGAATTCTTTTCCCTAGTCTCTAGATAGAAGAGATAATTTATGCAGCAAATACTTACAGAGTGCCAAGCATGAAGCTAAGTGTTTCATGGTGAGAAGTTAGAAAAGGCCTTAGGTATGGGCTAGAAATGAGACCTTTGCTCTCAAAAGAGTTTACAATTTGCAAGCTAGACTAGAAGGAGAGTTAGATGAGGTTAGAGATGCAGGAAGAAAATGACACTGCTGAGATTGATTTGCTATCAATGTCATAAACTGGTGGGGCTGACAACATAGTTATATAGGCTATTCCTGTACTTTCAAGCACCAGCAGCCCACAGAGACACCAGTTTGTGTCCTGGCTGCTCCACTCTCAATCTGTTTCCCTGTTTATGGCCAGGAAAAGCAGCTGAGGAGGGCCCAAAGCCATGGAACCCTGCACCCACGTACAGGACACAGAAGAAGCTCCTGACTCTTAGTTTCATATTGGCTCAGCTCCATCCATTACAGCCATTTCCGTGTGAATCAGTAGATGGAAGATGTTTCTGTCTCAGTCTCTCCTCTCTGCAAATCTACTTTTCAAACAAATCTTTAATACAGATTATAAATTGGAGCATTGTTAACACAGGGTCTTTCTCAACTCCTGTTCCACAGCACAATGAAAGTTAACAAAGTGTATCTGTACTCAAGACCAGAAAATAGAGAGCCTATGTATCACTATGATCTGCAACGGCATTGTCTCTGCAGCTGGGTGAGATCAGGCTTCCTTCCTCAAAGATCTGAGGGTGAATAGGTCAGGTCATTAGACAGCTCAGTGAGCAGGCCATGATGCTTAGATAGTCCTTTAGAATCAGTACATCAGGACCCAGTGCAATGGCCTAGTGGCTAAGGTCCTTACCTTGCATGTACCAGGAGCCCATATGGGCACCAGTTCTGATCCCAGTGTCCCCACTTCCTATCCAGCTCCCTGCTTGTGGCCTGGGAAAGAAGTCAAGGAAGGCCCAAAACCTTGGGATCCTGCACCTGGGTGGGAGACCCAGAGGAGGCTCCAGGCTCCTGGTTTCAGATCAGCTCAGCTCTGGCCATTGTGGCCACTTGGGGAATAAATCAGCAGATGGAGGATCTTCCTTTCTGTCTCTCTCAGTGTGTATGTCTAACTTTTCAATAAAAAGAAAATAAATCTTAAAAAAAAAGAATCAAGACATCTATAGGCACCATGATCTTGCTAAACATAGTGATCAAATGATTTTTCAAGCATATTAGGTGTACATACAACCTACAGTTTTCAATGGGGTCTGCAATAGCTATTAAAAATTCAGTGGCACACTAAGTAGTTATGAAACATGATAGGAAGTCTGGACGCTGCACCCTTGTAAGTTTCAATCCAAATGAAGGCTACATTCTCAACTCATAGCTCTCAGTTCTTTGTTAAAATAGTAAACTTTGTGTGTCAGCTCAATTAGACCAAGTGATGTCCAAATAGATAGCAAAGTATTGCTTCTGCATGTGTCAATAGGAGTGTTCTGGAAGAAATCAGCATTTGAATCTGTAGATGGTACTGACAAATAAGATTACGCTCACCAATGCAGTGGCATCATCCAATCCATTTGAGCCCTGGATAGAAACAAAAACAGAAGAAGAGAGAACTCGCTCCCTCCCATTGAGCTGCAACCTCCATCTTGTTCAGGTTATGGAATCCTAGCCCCTCCTTCTTAGGTTATCACTGGCTTTCCAGGTTCCCTGGTTGCAGATAACCAATCCTGGGACTTCCCAACCTCCCTAACTGTATAGGCTAATTCCCATAATAAATGTTTCTTTATATATCTGTATATGCAGCTGACTGGTTGTGTTTCTTTGGAGAACCCTGACATAAGCTAAGTAAAAAAAGGATGGAGAGGTCCAGGGAATGACCTGTGCAAGACTTCTTGGCACTTGATTCACAGAAGGTGTTTTCATCCACTCGTATATTTCACTCAACAAATACCTGAGTCCATATCTACTATCTCAAGGAAACCACAGTAAATATAACTGATTAGTCTCTGTGTGCTTTACATTCCAATAGCAAGAACTGAAAATAATCAAGGCAGTAAAATAATTATTTTTGACAACTTTCATTAAGGAAAGAATCACAAAAGAGATTAGCCAGGGAAATATGCGCTACATGAAACAGACAGTAAAGTTTCTTCCAGGAGATGAGATACAAGTCGACATTTGAAGGATGAGAGATCTGGACTATGAGAAGATATCAAGAAAGATTAAACCAGGAAAAATGAAAGCAAATAAAAATATCTTCAAGTATAAAGCACTGAAAAAAAAAAAAAAAAACACCAGCATTACAGCAGTGTGGTGAGGAAAGGAAGAATGGCAGCAAATGAGGTATGAGAGGGATAAGAGACAGACTACCAAAACTTGAAAAGTGGGTGAAACCATGGCATGTTTTAAGCAGGGAAGTGAGATACTGACATTTGTGTTTTCTGCTGGTAGAAAAATGGATTAAAGCAGGCCAAAGTAAGCAAAAGGAGGCTGTTTGGCAATGTACTACAGTAAGCTAGATGACATTATAATAGTTTGTTCTTGGACCCAGTGGCGTGGCCTAGTGGCTAAGGTCCTCGCCTTGAACGTGCCAAGATCCCATATGGGCACCAGTTCTAATCCTGGCAGCTCCACTTCCCATCCAGCTCCCTGCTTGTGGCCTGGGAAGGCAGCGAGGACGGCCCAAAGCCTTGGGACCCTGCACCTGTGTGGGAGACCTGGAAGAAGTTCCTGGATCCTGGCTTCGGATCAGCATAGCATCGGCCGTTGTGCTCACTTGGGGAGTGAATCATCGGACAGAAGATCTTCCTCTCTGTCTCTCCTCTTCTCTGTATATCTGACTTTCCAATAAATAAATAAATCTTTAAAAAAAAAAAACAGTTTGTTCTCTGGCACTAGTGGTAAAGAAATAGAGCATTAGATGCACATGACATAAAACTCTTTTTATGAACGAATCCACAGGGCTAACTAGTGTCCCTAAGATGAAAAGAAGAGTGATGTGGAAAGTGGAGACACTGAGAAAGGACTCCCAGGTCTGACGTTTTAGCAACTTGGTGGGAGGGAAAAGAGAAATTGTTTTCATGAGAATCATAATGGCATATCATTGTCCAGACAATTCCACCAGGATGGCACGAAGGCAGCTTTGGAAAAATCTTACTTGGCCTCTGAACCTTTGCCAGTCCTGCTCATATCTGTGAATGACACATTCCCATTTTCCCTCAGAGATGGATCTTGTGCAGTGGCCTGAGTTCACAGTAATGAGGATTGATTGCCTGCTGGGAATGATATTTCTCCCCTTTACACAAATTGTCAGAGGCCTCCCACGTGATTTCCTTTGAGCTCTTAATCTGTGAGGCTCCTGGGATTTTTCCACAATGGAGCAAGTGACATCAATCACTAAGAGCCAGAGCAGATCAGTGGGGAACGAGGATCTGTCTCCAGTCAAAACAAGGCAGTGAACGTTGGCATGGAAGTGACTGGCTGCAGCTCTTCCAGCAAAGCCGGGAGCACAGATCTAAGGATGAACAGGGAAAACAGGAACCCAGGTACTCCTGAGTTTTCCTCCATGTCTGGATTTCCAAGAGATAAAACCATCATGCAATTCGGGTAATCCCTGTAATGCATAGTCATTACAAAGCCTGCAAGCTTCCCTCTCTAAAAGGAGCCAGTTAGGGCAGTGAAAGACATACCTGTCCCTAGGGTTAACCTTGAGACAAGAGGCCTGTCTGATAGGTGCCTGGGTGGAGGTCGTCAGGAGTCCTCCCTCCTAAAGAACCCCACATTCAGATGGTTCTCACAATGAATTGTCCAATGAAGCTCCAGAAGACGGACCCCAGGTGCATTTGGGGTGAAAAGATACAATACCTTGAAAAGTAATTTCCAAGCTTTCTCTTTATACATTATTTGAATCATTATCATGAGCATGCACTGCTTCTGTAATATCAGTTTGTCTACAAAACCCTGCTTGTCTTGAAAATTATTGAATTATCTCCAAAAGCTTCTAGATCTATCGCATGAAAAAAAATCACGGCACACAATTATCTGCTCCTTCCCGCAAGCTTCTTTCTCACATTTTCAGTCCTTCTCGCCTCAGCCTTCTTCTTCCAAGTTATAACACATTTGTGTAAACAGTCAGCAATACCTTTTATCTCATAGTTGCCATGACTCTTTATGGAAGAGCATGAGATAAAAAGACATCAGGGCTCTTCTTTGCTCTCTCTCTCTCTCCTACTTCTGGTCTTCCTTCCCCTGCTCTTCCTCTTCCCCCTGTTCCTGCCCTGCTGGAATAAACCTCTTAAGAAGCAAAAAAAAAAAAAAAAAAAAAAAACACATCAGAAGTACTGCTTTATCACATGTGTTGGTTCCTTTGGGTTTTGAAGTGCCTTTTTGCTACTACAATATCATCATCTATCTGCTTTTCCCTCCTCTGGCTTGTCTGAGTCCTCAAACACAAGATCAATTCCCAACGAATATATCTTCTTCATTAATGCACATGATGATTTTCTAGACTCCTGGCTACCTTCCTTGCTCTGATTGAATTGGACAATCTGGGAAGAAGCTTGGTTATTCCTGTCATTTCTTACCATTTAGCATAAGATGTCAAATGCTTTCGATTTTCACAGTTGTTCTCCTAATGGTCTGGAATCAAACAGGGAAATCTCTCTAGATACTAAAATGCTCTAGAATTTTCTCCTTATGAAAATTCCCTACCAAAATCCAATGAAGAGGCATAATGGGAGAATACTTGCCAGCTGCTGAGTCACATCACTCCACTGCCTCTCAAAGCCACGCTGCTTGCACTGCAGTCATTGCTGCTCAGCAGTTGCATGCTTAGAGGCTCCCATACACATCTCACATGAAGAGCAGGTGAAAAATGAAAGCCTGGGCCCCTCAGGTGGAATCCATGGTCCTTAGGGAAGTTATGAATACTTAGACTCTGCATTTATAACTTTGAACTTCCAGAGAGAGTTGCCCTATTCCGGGAAAGTAAACTGCAAATCTTTTTAGATTCTCAAAAAAAATCTATGTATAGCTGAGGTTTCAAGAAAGCTGAGAGAGTTCAGTGTAGGAGGGGGGTGGGGGGGAAGCCAGACATAGAACAAGATGAATAGAAAATAATGTTAATGTGCCCAAAAATAGTTTTATGCATAAAATATTTCTGAAAATAATACTTTGAAAACCAATAATAGAGGCTTGTGCTCTGACTCAACTGATAAAACCACATATGATGCCAGCCTTCTCTATCAGCCAGTCAAATGTCAGCTTCTCAACTTGTGATCCAGCTCCCCACTAATGTTCCTAGGAAGGTAGTGGCTGGCGGCCCAAGTGCTTTAGGCCTCTACTACTCATGTGAGAGATCAGGATGCTGTTCCTGGCTCTGACTTCATCCTCCCCCAGACCTAGTTGGTTGCAGTTATTCAGGGAGTAAACCTTCAAATGGAAAATTTCTCTCTCCTTCATTCTTGCTGTCAC
Source organism: Ochotona curzoniae (assembly GCF_017591425.1). Classification (NCBI taxonomy): domain Eukaryota; kingdom Metazoa; phylum Chordata; class Mammalia; order Lagomorpha; family Ochotonidae; genus Ochotona; species Ochotona curzoniae. The sequence continues at coordinate 13,629,765 of NW_024467121.1, read as the reverse complement.
TGTGCCTTTCAAATAAAAAAATAACCCTTTTTTATAAAAAGGAAAAAGCAAAGAAGCCAACATCATGTCATAGCATATAAAGCTGACATCTGTGATTCTGGCAACCCGTGTGGCTGCTGGTTCAAGTCCTGGTTGTTCCACTTCCAACTACATACCCTGTTAGTGGCCTGGAAAAAGCAGTGAAAGATGGCCCAGGTCTTTAAGTTCCAACCTCTTACGTGGGAGATCAAAAAGAAGTTCCTAGCTTGCAGTTTGGGTCTGACCCAGCCTTGGCCATTGCAGCAGCCATCTGGAAAGCAAACCAGTGGGTGAAAAGATTATCTCTGTTTCTCTATCTCGCTCTCTGTGTAACCCGGAATTTCAAATAAATAAATATATATATATATTTTTTTTTTAAAAATAATAACAGTAGTTGTTCCTAGGGAAAGAAATGGAGTGAGAAGTCAATTGGACTTCTGGTGAATCCGAGCACCAGAACAGAGTGTGGGTCAAGCCAGGTCCGGTTGCAACACAAACCAGTACACAACAAGTAATGCCAAGGTGAGATGAGCCGTATCAGATGTGGTTGCAGCGCACAAACAGCACATGTGATAATCGGGGAGGAGGCAAAGCTGACAGGGGAACGTGGGCACCCCTGCTGGATAACTACTTCCATTGGAAAGCGTGAATAGGGATGGGGGCAGTTCAGACTAGGCAGGGCTATAGCACCTGTGGGCCTCACGGCGAGCTGACTGTTCTGACTGGTGCAAGTAAAAATCAGAGTGGGTTGAGGGGTGTTTGGGCTTAGCCACAGCATTAGCTGGCAGAGGCTGGTACTGGAGCTAATTCTGTCAAGTCAAATGCCAAAACCACCTGGAGAGTGCATAATCTGGGAGTGGGTGTGACCTAGTAGGGAAATAGTGGGCACCTCCCTCAGGGTTACCACCCTTACTGGACAGCACGAAACCCAGGCTAGGAGCAGGGGTGGCTAGACAGAAAGGCACCTGCCAGTGGCTGTACGGGCTGGATAATAGGTTGATTGGGTTGAACTAGGCTTCAGTGTCCATTGACGTGTGCGAGAGCTAAATGGGATGTGGGACAGACTAGACAAGCCTTCGGTACATACTGGCAAGCATGGGGACCAGGGTAGGGGGCAGAACTGGTAGGGGTTTTGGGAAGTCGCCCCAACTAGGCTGCAGCTCCAACTGGTTTGCATGAAGACCGAGTATGAAGTGGGTAGAATCAAGCTGGACTACAACAGCCGCTGGTTCACAAGGAAGACAGGGCTGGAAGCCAAACAGACCCAGCAATCGCAACGACCAGCATATGCATAAACTGATTGGTGTGACGAACGGTGTTGGAGTCTGTACTAGCAAACTCCCTCAAGAATCAGATCTGGGATCAACTCAGATGAAGTTTCTTTGGATATCTCTCCAACTGAACTGCTGATCTTGGAACCCCAACCATCAAGAGACTGTCAGCCAGTGGACTCTGAATAGGTTTCATTGTGGTTGGGACGGTGAGATTGGCAGCAATCCAGAACTGATGAACTATCAAAACTGTTTGAGCAGGACCCTTGGAGCGCGCCTCATGTTGGGGATCGGGTGGGAGGTTGGGTGGGGCTTTTCCCTTTGTTACTCCCCTAACCCCAGATACAGGGCAAAATGAATATAATAGTGTGGAAACAACGATATTACCCACTTTCACCCTGTAGCCCTTGACCCTTTGTACCCTAATAAACTAAGATTATTAAAAAAAAAAAGAGAGAGAGAGAGAGAAGTCAATTGGAGAAAGGTTTGTTTTACAATCAAAACACATTAATACATTTAAAATGTTTAACATGTATCTATGTCAGCTATTAAAAAACAGTTTATGTATTTTTCAAGGAAACTAAAATTTCAAGTCATCTGATAACTTTCTGTTTCTATGGACAGGCTGTTAGAATTGACCTCTCTTTGTCTAAGACACTCTGTTGCTTGTTCTAGTGAGGAATATAAAATATACAGTGGCAAATGATAAGGCTTATGGGAGCCTCCGGGTTTCCTACCCACTTCCCAACAACATCAGGGTGTTGCTAATCGTCTATTCTTCCCTGCTGTGTTGGGGGGGTCACCTGATTGTGTTCACACAGTTTCTGCCACTCCTCTGTGAGTCATGGCTGGGTGACTCACTCAAAGCAATTCTCCCCTCCCTTCACTGCCGTCTGGTACAGAGAAGGTGAATGAACCAGATCCAGCTCAGGTCTCATAAGACAACTGCTAGGAGCACAGATGCAGGCTTTTCCTTCAAGTCAGCACGTGGGGCAGTGTTAGGGAGAGTCCTTGGCCTCTGTCCATTTCCTTCCTGCTGGCGCTGTACCAGAAGTCCAGACTGCTTGGCACTATGGCATCTGTCATCACCTGTGATGGCAGGTGTTGCCAATATACCAACCATGGCAGAATAGGAGAAAGGCAGATACTGGTCCTCAGGGACTTTACTAGAAGCAGGATACAATCCTGGCTATCCCTAGCTTATGATGAGGAACAAATCCCTAGGAATTCTCATCAGAAAGCCTATTATGTGCACAGTATCAATCACTACCTTTTGACCCAGAAATTCCACTTCCAAATGTTTATCTTGAGGATATGGTTATACATTAATGATTCATCATTATTATAAACAGCACAAGTATTTGTTCTCTATAGTGAAAATAAATTTTAAGTCAACTTACATATCCAATAGTAGACTGTAGGTTAAATAAATTATAACAGTATATGCGATATAGACCAACTTTTCAACATTGTCTCCCATCCAAGTACTAAACAGGCCCGACCCTGCTTAGCTTCCAAGATCAGATGAGATCAGGCATGTTCAGGGTGGTATGGCCGTGGACTCAATATAGTGTTGTAAAGAGCATTTAATATCATGGAAAGGTGTTACTGACACATTATTGCGTGAAAAAAAAAATCAAGGTACAAAACAGGTGTAAATAATGCTTCTCTTGTAAAACACACATATACTGAAGAGAGAGAGACTAAGGCAAGTAAACTGCATGCCAAAATCACAATGGCAATTATTTAGTAGATAATGGAATTGAACATTTTTAAACTTATTTCCAAGTATTGAACTTGCTAATTTTATTACAGTGACCACGTACTCCTTGCCTTGTCATTTCCATTGACTCTAGCAGAACACTGAGTTGCAGTAGGTATTAAAATAACACCAAAATAATATCATCAATAGGATCCCTCAGAAAGACTATTTTGTTTTTTTTTTCTTTTCAGATTATTCCCAATATTCTGGATGGTTTGGGGAGTGGGTACATTCCACTCACAAATAACTTAAACTCTTTGTAAGCTATGGTTCTCTGATAACAGGGATGGTGCCTCATCCAGAGTTTGAAGCTACACTGCAATTTCTGCAAGTCTGGACTGCAGAATCCACTGCATTTCTTTCCTCACCCATACTTACATATCCACTGCCTACTCTACCTGCCTACCACCTTGGTGCTAAGGTGTATGTCAGCAATACAGGGGCATGGAGCAAGGGCTGCAGGATATGAAAAAGGAATGTTGCACTGCTGAGAAAACAGAACAGAAAAAAAAAGGCAGCATGAGAAACAGTTTCCGAGTCTGTGAGCCCTGGGGATGGGAGGGCGGGTCCTGTGGATGCTGGATTGTATGGCCTGGGACCTTCACTCCACCTGCATGGTGGGTGCTGGGCTCATGAGTCCCAGCAGTGGGATGTCCTGGCCTGGCCCAAATCACCTGGCCCTGTCCTAAAGCCCACCTGCATAGTGGGGGCTGGATCCATGAGCCCCAGAGGTGGTGGGTCCAGTGGGACTCAGATCGCCTGGCCCCAGTTCTTGGGTCCACCTATGAGAAATGGCCCTTCACACTGTAAAGGATGGAGTGCTGGATGGCAGACTATGGTGAACATAGAGAACATGGTAGCCCATCTGGTACCATAGCAAAGCATGGAGAACAAAACATGTGGACAACTATCCAGCCAAAGGATGACATTAAATATCTGGGCAAATGGAGATGCTAAGGTTGACTGTGTCAGCCAATGGACGTTGGAATGGATTCCTCATCCATACAGCAGCGAGATCAGCAGCATTTCAGAACTATCACACCTACCTGGGCAGAACACTCTGAACATACGTCACATTGGAACCCTGGGTTACTATCGGGTGGTGTTCCCCATCCTGAAGTAATGGGACGGTTGGGAAGCTGGGTATGGCTTCTCCCCTCATCTCCATCCTCCCCCCAGAAATGGGAAGAAGAAATAGACAGTTTGGAAGCAATGATAACACCCACATTTCCCTAGCCCTAGATCCTTACCACCCTGATCAACTATACAAACATCACCTAAAGTAATAAAAAAAGAAAAACAGTCCCTGAGCCAAACCCACTTAATAGCTGCTCAACTCCATATCATTGTTCCTTCATTCCAGGAGTGATTATTTAGGGTACATAGCATGCCAGGGCTAAGGAACACATGGTACTTACATTCAGGCAACAGAGTTATGACCTCTGCTTTTAATTAGCAGAGGCACAAATAAATAAACCTTAGGACTTCTGTTGCAAAGATAAGCAAGTGTACAACAAATACTGAAGGTCACAAAGAGAGGACAGTTACAGGATTGGGTGAAACTGAGTAGGAAATTTTTCCAGAAAAGATGACAGGTGAACTGGGTCTTAAAGTTGGAACAGGAACTTTCAGAGAGGAAAGTCACTCCACAAAAGAAAAGGCATGAGTCTCCAGGGGTGTGTCCGGCACACTTGGTACCGGGAGGAGGCCATTTTAACACTTCCTCCCTCTAGAACCTGACTTCTCATGAAGGTCATGAAGGTAAACTAATGATGATGATGACGACAACCAGTGAGACCACAGAGCATTGCATGTTCCTTTTATTTAACTTTGTGTTTATAATTATGCAGTTTAAAAGTAGTCAATAGATTTTAATTAAAACAAAGCATTAACAAGGGTATAATATAGACAACTACTAAATCATACCCTGGGCATTTAATTTCTTGATTCAGGGGCAAGCATGATAATACAGCAGGTAAAGCAACAGCATCCCATATGAACAAGTTCAAGTCCCAGTTGCTCCACTTCTGGTCCACTCCCTGCAAATGCCCTAAGAAAATCAGAAGGCGGTTCAGGTGCTTGGACCCCTGCACCCTAATTCTCATTTCTGCTGTCTGGGGAATGAACCAGTACATGAAAGATCTCTCTCTCTCTCTCCTCTCTCCCTTCCTCACTACCTACCTCGCTTCTTCTCTCTCTTTAACTTCGAGTTTGAGATAAAATGGTGAATCTTTAAAACAAATTATAATAATTTATCAATCCATCCTTTATTTTGTTTTATTTTTAATTTTGAATTTTATGGTACAATTCCATAGGGTCTGGAATTTCTCCACCCACTCCCCAAATTCCAACCACCTGATTTTCCCCAAATTATTATAATAGCATAGTCCTTCATAAGCAGTCATAAGTCCATCAGTCTGTTATCTAAGCTTGCCCTGACATTGCTGGTACAGACAATGTGAGACAGTCCAGCATCCCATTGTGTAGACATGTCTAACAGTCTCATTGGGAATCCATCTTTGACTTGAAAGTAGAAATGCATACTGCATTGTACCTTCACATCTGGATGTGATAATCTCTAGTATGTCATCACTATACATCCCCTTAAATGAGAAGCCACAAAACAAAGTCAGCAACAGATATGGAATTAAAACAAAAAATTTACAGCACCATGGAGTCTAATATCCAGGATTTACAAAGAGCTTCAGAAACCCAGGGATAGCCAAAAAAAGAAAAAGAAAAGAAAGGAAAAAACCCTGTAACAAAATGGGCAAAGCAAATGAACATTTTTCAAAAGAACAGATTCAAATGGCTAACAGACACATGAAAAGATGCTCGGGCTCCCTAGCCATCAAAGAGATACAAATGAAAACCACGCTGAAGTAACACCTAACTCCAGTGAGACTAGCCTACATTCAGAACTCAATACCACCTCCTGGCATGGATGCAGGGAGAAAGGTATCTTCCATCACTGATGGTGGGAGTGTAGGCTAGTACAACCACTGTGGAAATCAGTATGGAGAATGCTTGCAGAATTGCAAATAAATCTGCCATATTGACCCAGCTTCCCCACTCCTAGGAATATATACAAGAGAAATAAAATCTGCATATGAGAAGGGGCTCTGTAATCCTATATTGACAGCAGCACAATCTATAATAACAAACATGTGGAAACAACCCAAATGCCCATTCAAGAGCTGTGGTTAAACAAACTGTGGTACATCTACTCCATGGAATATTACTCAACCATTAAAAAGAATGAAATTATACCATTTGCAACTAGATGGTCCCAACAAGAGACCATTGTGCTCAGTGAAATAAGTAAATCCCAAAAGGACAAATACCATATGTTCTCTCTAATATTAGAAAGCCTTTATGTACATTGTAAGATCACTAACCCTTTCCATACTGTTTTTGCTGCATCCCATGTGTTTTGATGTTCTTACTTTCATTTACATTTCTTCCAAATCGTTTCTTTTCTCTCATTGAATTCATCACTGCTTCATGGATCACACAGTAGCATCATTTTATCCAAAAGGCTTTTGTGGTTTTTTTTTTTTTTCATTTCTTCACCCACGCATTGGTAATTCAGTGGTGTATTTTTTTAAACTTCATTGTGTTGTAAATTTTTTTTGTTTTAACATCCTTTAGTTTTAAAACAAATAATTTGAAAAAATACTGCATTGTAGAGACAAACTCTAATTGCATAAAACAGTTCCATACAAGTTAAAATCTGCACTGAATTGCATTCTCGTACAGCTCTGGAGTCACATAGTTTCACTGTGATAGTTTCACTTCTTTCACTTCGGAAACTATCACAAACTTGAAACACACCTAATGCAAAGGCATGCAGCCAAGTCTACAAGACGAGGCTCCCTACACAGATGCAAGTTCTACAAATAGTGTGCTTGAGTCTGACAGTATTCACTAACAAACAAGCTATAAAAACCTGCTGATTGGAAACTTTCGTATCATTAAAACTCAGCTGTGACCACTTGGGTTGCCAGATTTATACCAACAGAATAACTTCTTCTGGAAATTGTATCTAATTAGTGGCATTCTTTACAATGATAATAGGAAGTGAACAACACTTAGGTGGTTTTAGCGTGATTTTTAAAATTCTCTGTGGACAATTATCCAGTATTGCTTGTCCTCAGGGCACAGCAGATGGACCCCATTGCCCAATGATTGGCATGCTGTTTACTGTAATTCCCTGGAGCAGAAACTTTAGAAAAACTAATTTAGATAGTCAACAATCGGACCTGTGGACAGGTAGATAGAGCCCCCAGCAAGGGCAAGAAAAAACCTTGGAAATGGTTTATCTTTCATTCCATCAGGAAATAAAGAGTTCTGCCAGAGGGAAAAACTCCACCTCCATGTTCTTTACGGAAAACTTCAGCCAAACTTCCCAGTCACATACAAAAGGCTCAAAGCTTTTCCATGCTCCTCAGTGTCAGGGTCATGACAGTGGGACAACAGAGACAGTCACAGAGGCCAGCAAAACACAGTGGAGCTTCTGCTTCCTGGCCCCAAGGTCAAGCCACAGCAAACTTTCCTGGAACATGGTACTTTAGCTACTTTGTCATTTTTGTTCCATCTTTCAAAAATTTTTTTCTTCCCCTTTGCCTTATAAACAAGATCTTCTTTCAATACAGTCACGCCTCTCAAGACAATTCTTTCTGCTATTTCAGGGACCTGGTTTTCCATTGCAGCCTTTACGCTGCATAAAGACAGATGAAGAGGAAAATCAGACTCGAAAATTAGTGGTTTCATTTTGGCAAGAGTATTTCACACAAATAACTGATCAGCACTTTTAAGATGATATTTATGAAATGATTTTCCAGGAAATTCCAGAAATAAAACACATTTGCACTGATCAAGAAAAGAGAGATACAGTCCTAGCTGGTTAAAAAGTGGTATTGGGGGCCCAGCGCAATAGCGTAATAGTTAAAGTCCTCGCCTTCAACGTGCTGGGATCCCATATGGGCGCTCGTTCATAGCCCAGCAGCCCCACTTCCTATCCAACTCCCTGCCTGTGGCCTGGGAAAACAGTCAAGGACGGCCCAAAGCTTTGGGATCCTGCACCCATGTGGAAGACCCAGAAGAAGCTCCTGGCACCTGGCTTTGGATCTGCGCAGCAAGGCCGTTGCGGCCACTTAGGGAGTGAACCATCGGATGGAAGATCTTCCTCTTTGTCTCTCCTGCTCTCTATCTACCTTTCCAATAAAAGTAAATAAATCTTTAAAATAATGAAATAAGTAATGATGTTGAATGGTAAAGCTCACTGCCATGTGTTTAACATATTAACTTACTGCAAAATAAATAGGAAATTTAGAATTAAGCATGACAGTATGTAAGAAAAAAATTTAAATAAAAAAGAGATTCACAAAGCTATTTTCTAGAAGTTTTATTTTTTTGGAAAGATTTGTTGGGTCTGACACAGTAGCCTAGTGGCTAAATCCTCACCTTGCATGCGCCAGAATCCCATATGGGTGTCAATTCATGAGCCAGCTGCTCCACTTCCCATCCAGCTCCCTGCTTGTGGCCTGAGAAAGCAGTACCGGATGGCCCAAAGCCTTGGGACCCTGCACCCATGTGGGAGATCCAGAAGTTCCTTGTTCCAGGCTTCAAATCATCTCAGCTCCAGCCGTTGTGGCCACTTTGGGAATGAACCAAGTGATGGGAGATCTTTCTCTCTCTTCTCTCTGTAAAATCTGACTTTCCAATATACATAAATAAAATAAATGAATAAATCTTTTTTAAGTTTTCTTAAAAAATAAAAAAGATTTTTTTATTTGAAAGAGTTACAGACATAGAGGGAGAGGCAGAGAGAGATCCACTGGTCTACTCCCCAAAGCACCTCAACAGCTAGGGCTGGGTCGGGCCTGAGTCTGGAGTCTGGAATTCATACCAGGGCCCCCACCTAGATATTGGGGCCAGAATGTTTCTACTGCCTTCCCAGGTGCATTAGTAGGGAGCTGGACTCAACGTAGAACTGCAGGGATCTGAACTAACATTCATATGAGATATCATCCATGGAGGCAGCACCTTAATATGCTGGACCTTCTCTTCTGAAAGCCTGAGAGAGAGGTAAGTGACGAGGGCTGAGAATCAGTGGCACCCATAATCAAACAATGGTGCTTTTGCCACAACTGGTTGTCCACTGAATGCATTGGTAGGGATTGTGGCATCAGACAGTAGACAGATTCCCAACCTAAGTGATGCAGCTATCTGACCTGACCCGCGTGAGGTCAAGAATGGAATCGTGGCAGGCAGGCAGGCAGGCAAGCAGGCAAGAAGGAAGGAAGGAAGGAAAGAATGGAAAGTGGGGGGAGAGGAGAGGAAAAGCAGAGCTATTCACATCGTCACCATTGCCTCTGGTTTGACCTACAAAATCCAAGAGAAGCTATAATACTACTCCATTTGCAGCTATACCAATGACTAAGTAACATCACAAGCCTTCCTAATGAAAACAACCAAAATGCTAGACCAGACATTCAACATGTGTTCTCCTCTGCTGAGAGGTAATGCAATCGTAAGCCAGCTTGTGGCCTGAGTTTCTGCTCTGATGGATTCGCAAAACCAAGCTCAAACCACACTGGAGGTAGGGGGTCTGTCTCAGAACACTGGGATCTCCCCAACAAAAAGGCAGATCATCAGGATGAGAAGCATGAGAAATTAACCCAATGAACATAAAGAAAAGGAAACCAAACTTGCTCACCTGGACCTTGGCCTTGTTCAGAAAGGGAAAACAATATGTCTTCACAAACTGTTATCACAGGAACAGGTGTTTGATGCAGTGGGTGAGATGCCACTGGGGATGCACATGTCATATCTGAGTGTCAGTTTGATTTAGAACCCCAGCTTTGTGCTAATGCATGCCACTGGAGGCTCAAGTGTTTGAGTCTCTGCCATCCCAATGGGAAACCTGGCTTGAGTTCCAGGCTCCTGGCTCATGCCCAACTTGCATTTCGAGTGAACCAGTGGATGGAAGCTATCTCCTGCTCTGTCCCTCTTTTTCTCACTCTTGTTGTCTTGCACTCTTTCCATTTCAAGTAAGTCAAATACAGAAACAATTAAATAGTAAAAGAAATAAAATTTGAGCAATAAGCTCTATTTTAAAACAAGCAACACAAGAAATAAGTTGCTACTACAAACCAAATTACAGAGTTTTCATCTGAATTCACAGTACTTGTGTACAAAGGTAATGAAAGGATCATCTGACTGCAAATCTGTAGAATGGGAAGTCATGACGAGCAATCCTCCCAGGCCACCGACAGGAACAAATCAACTGAGAGATGCGCTTACTCAGACCTTAAAGAAAATCCCAGGCAAAACAGCAGCCCAGGAAAAGGAAAGATAGCAAACCCCACTGTGTGAAAGTGAGCAAAAGCAACAGGCTACAGAACCAAACTTCCTAGGCACTGGAATTATCTGACACACAAAAATTTTAGAATTGTGTTATGATGTTTAAAGAAGTAAGGAGCTGACACATCATGGCACAGTAGGCTAAGCCTCCATCTGAGGTGCTCCACTTCTGCTCCAGCTCCCTGCTTGTGGGCTAAGGAAGAGAGTAGAGGATGGCCCAAGTCTTTCGGATACCCAGAGGAGGTTCCTGGCTCCTGACTCCTAACTTCAGATCAGCTCAACTGTGGCCATTTGGAGAACGAACCAATGGATGGACGATATCTCTTTCCCTCTGTGTGTAACTCTTCCTTTAAAATAAAAGTGAACAAAATTTCTTGAAAAGGAAGTGAGAAGCTTGATGACGAGAACAAGGAATATGAGACTACAAGGGATGATCAAGCAGGTTAGAAAAGAAACAAAGTCCATAACTGTAAGAATGTCTGATTGCCTAAATTAGAAAGGTTGAGATGTCAGAACATTTCTGATGCAATTAGGTATAATTAGTACCTAATTGCAGTAGTAAACCCCCAGAAATTAGTGTGCTATTGTAGAGGCCCGAGCAGCCTTTTCACACATGAAGAAGGCACTAGGTTCCCATGATGTCCATAATCCCTTCCAACAACTCAAGTATTGCCTAGATTTCAAAGAGGACTTTCTCAATTCAGAAACTAAGAAAAAACAGTATTCAAAAATCAAGATCCCTTTTTTGTTTTCAACTTTGGTTTACTACCTGAAAAAAAGATACATTGAAAAAGGCACATGCTTGTTAGCTTTGTATAAATAACAGAATTGCCATACTCTGTTCCTTCCCTTTATGTCTTCACAGATAAAACCAAATGGTAAGTCAGTCACTCGATTGTGTCACAAAAACTTATGAGATGGATCAATCATTACCGATTGGAGATCAGGAAAGAACTTTCGGTGTCCCAGTTCTACGCACAGGAATAATGTGATCCCTCATTTCCTGAAATTGGATCATTAACAAGGGGAATAGCTTGAAATGTGGCTTTCTTCATTGAGAAAAAGGGATTCAGATAAATCATAATTCTGTTTCCTAGGATTTGTCTCCTACAACTAAGCTTTGAACTGACATGCTTTGTGAGAAGTGGCTATCCTCAGTTACATCAACAGTGTTCTCCAAAAAAAGAGAAAGAGACAGGGAGCTTTCCTTGGTCTGTTATTGCCTTAAGCAAACAATCTGAATAAAACAGATTAACACAATTCTGCCCAAAACCAGGATTCTTTGCTTTAAGAATTGGGACGCTTCTGAAGGACACTTACAAGGAGTCAGTCTGGGGACCAGCTTTGCAACATAATGGTTTAAGACTCTGCCTGCAAATCTAGTACTCCATACAGGAACCAGTTCAAGTTACAGCTGCTCAACTTTCAATCATGTTTCTTGCTAATTCACCTACAAAAACAGTAGAAGATGGCCTAAGCACTTGGGCCCCTACACCCATGTGGGAGACCTGGAAGAAGCTCCTGGCTTCAGCCTAGCCCAGCCAATGGCCATATGGGGAATGAACCAGTCGATGGAAAAATCTGTGTGTGTGTGTGTGTGTGTGTGTGTGTGTGTGTGTGTGTTTCCACTTTTTAAATAAAGTATGAAAGAGGGCCAGGAGCAATAGCCTATTGGCTAAATCCTCACCTTGGATGCACCAGGATCCCATATGGGCACTGGTTCAGGTCCTGGCTGCTCTACTTCCCATCCAGCTCTCTGGGAAAATAACAGAGGATGACCTAAAGCCGTGGGAACTTGCACCTGTGTGGGACGAAGAAGCTCTTGGCTCCTGACTTCAGATCAGCTTAGCTCCAGCCATTGCGGCCACTGGGGAACTGAGCCAGCAGATGGAAGGTCTTTCTCTCTGTCTCCCCTTCTCTCTATAAATCTGCCTTTCCAATTAAAAAAAAAAAAAAAAAAAAACAACTCTTAAGAAAAAAAAATGAACAGAAGGGCCAAGGAGACACAGAACTGCAAAATGGGGTGATAGAGTTTCCACCAAATTGTGTGGGAGTTTGGGATGAGTTCAGAAAGGAGATACTGGCTTGGCTGACTATAAAGAGAAAGACAGAAATCACACAGGGAAACAAAGGTAGTTGGATGGAATCAAAGCCAAGGAGACATTAAGAGCCTACAAAAGTGTGTAAATTCCTGGGAAGCCATGTTTCAGTACTTCCTGCACAAGAAACAAAAGAGAAGTAAACCTTAAGACCAGCAGATTGTTATCCTTTATGTGTCACTTCAGACAGGATCTTAAAATGTACCCATGCAAAGGATCAGTGCTAGGGAGAAGTTCAAGTTCCAACTCACTGTGCACTGACTCAATTACAGCATCTCCACAAAGGCACCTTCAGACCTCTCAGTACCCCAACACTACCTACAGAAATGTCACCCCTCTCAGTACCCCAACACTGCCTACAGAAATGCCACCCTTTTGGTTAACTGAACTCATGGCTATGTACTAGGCTTAGTCAGAAGGAAAAGAGGCAACGGTGTAGATGCATGACGAGTCTGCGCAAGAGACCAGCTCATCTATAGTAACAGCATGGCCATCATTGAAGCAAATATCTTCACTAAAAATATAGGGGCAGGGGTTGCTATTGTGGCATAGCAGGTAAATCCACCACCTGCAATGCCGCTATTCAAAATGGACACTGCTGGATCATGTTCCAGCTGTTCCAGTTCTGATCCACCTCCCTGGTAAAGGCCTCGGCAGAGCACTACAAGATGAGCCAAGTGCTTCAGATCTTGTCACCAACTAAGAGACACTTGGAAGCAGCTCCTGGTTCCTAGCTTTCTCCTGGTCTAGCTCTGGGTGTTGTAAAAATCTGGAGAAGGAACTAGCAAATGAAAGATGAATCTTTCCTAATCTCTCTTTTTCTCTGTAACTGTTTTATCTTTTTAACTATAAATCTTTTTTAAAAATACTTCCATGCAGAAAGCATCCTTTAGATTTTCAACTGGTGTGTTTTCCCATCACTGAAAGAAAGCCATGGACACTAAGTTAGCCACAGCACCATCCAGAACATCATATTTAGTCCTACAAAAAAAAAAAAGAATACTAGGAAAAATGGAATTTGGACATCCTACAAGGGTACATCAAACAGTTCACGGAAAATGTAACTAAAAGACAAATTTATTTTGGTGCAAAACATTTTGAAATCTATGCACAGTTTCTTCATGACATATATTTTTCATAAACTTTTTGAAAGCCCTCTGATATTTGTCAAGTTTAAAAGAAGGCAACAGATAGAATGTTCTTTTGATCTAGCAGAGAATGAAATTAAATCAATCTGTATCAACACAGCCTTCAAGCTATGTGACTATACAGAGCTGAATGAGGTATGTTCTTGAGGAGCATAGAATAAATAAGACCAACTACCTGAACAAAAGTTGGTGCCCCTCAGCAAGCTCTTCCAAATGATCAACATCATTTACAGTCACCAAATCTGCATTCTTTCTGGAACCAACAGATTCAGAGCCTCTTCAGGTTTGCCCGCTTTGGGGTATGTGGCAAAAGATCCATCTGGAAGACCAAAGAAACTTTCAGGAGCCCATTCTCACTAGAATGCCTCTAAGCACCTGCCTATGGCTGAGGTCTGGCCTGTTAGATGAGTCATGCATCAACCCAGTTTGACTTTGGACTCTTTTGCGGTCTCTCCTTCCTTTCTGGAACTTGCTTTCAAGATCATCCTGGGAGGAATTGTACTGTGCTTACATAGAAATGTGTTTGGCTTGGCTTAAACTTAGATTTATCAAGCTTGATTGAGCCATAGAATGAACTCGCCCCCTTTGTTGTAACTTTCACTCAAGAGATCAGATTGATTTACAAGCTAGACATCTAGCCAAGAAATTTCATTCTCCTTCTCTTCTCTTTGTTCTGGTCAATTCTTTAAATAAACGGAATATAGTGCCTTATGGTTCCAGCCCAATTATTAAGAATTTCATGGGGATAAGCACTGAGTTACTGCATTCAACACTAGTATACCATATGAACACCAGTTCAAATCCCAAAAGCTTAACTTCTGATCTAACTCCCTGTCAGTGTGACTGGCAAGTAACAAAAAAATGGCCGAAGAGCTGAGACCCCTGTTAACCACATGGGAGACCCAGCTGAAGCTCCTGGATCCTGACCAGGCTGACCTAGCCCTGGCCATTTGAGGAGTGAACCAGAACATGGAAGATCTTTATCTTTCCTTCTCTCTGTAACTGCCGTTCAAATAAATAAATCTCTCAAACAGCAAAAATAAGAAAAGGGCTGTTTTGGGTGTACCAGTCTAATGTGTAATTTGTTTATCCACATTCTGGAGCCTAGGAAGCTGTAAGCAGATGGAGACTGGCCTTTAAGAACACCTGTGACTCAACATGGTAAAACAGAATCAGGACACAGGAAATAAACCTGAAACTATAGACATGAAAGAGGATCCTTTTGTAATATGGTAAGAAAGGAAGCTGTCATACTTAAAAGTATTTCAGAAGGATTACAGAAAAAAGGCCTGCATTTCATATCAGAGTTCATATCTGTTTCCAATCCAGCTTCCTGCTGTCGTGTTCCCCTGGGAGGCACCAAACGATGGTTCAAGTACTTGCTGCCAACATGGGAGATTTAGATTAAGTTCCAAGATCCTGACTTTGACCTTAACCAACACTAGATGGTTGCAATGATTTGGGGAGTGAACCAGTAGATGGAAGATCTCTCTGTGTGCATGTATATGAGTGTCTGATTCCGCAGTTGAAATAAATAAGTAAATGAAGAACAGCAACTTACTTTTTTTTCCATTATAAAAATTTATCAAGAGAATTTGAGGTTTTTCAGAGGCTTGCTTTAACAAAGGACAAAAAAAAAAAACTAAAGCCATTAAAATCATTGAAATTTCTTTTTTAATCTTGTGAATGGGGCCTATTACTCTTTTAGCTAAGAGACTGTTTTTCTCCATGGAAAAAGCTAATTTCCAAGCTACACTTTCATTACCCTGTGGCTCAACAGAGCGCTGTACCACACCAGTGCCGGCTCTTGTGGGAAACAAGGGGGCACCTGACAGAGGTGGCGTGTCAACTGGGAATCACAAGTGGAGTCTGTGACTTGTAATAGGACTGTTTAATTCATCATCCAAGCAGAACACTCATGAGAATGAAAGAACACGCAAGCAAAAAAAAAAAAAAAGGCCTGATCTGAGACCCTAGTTACAAGGCACATGGGACATTACATCTCCCAGGATGCCCTGCTCTGTCAGGCCTGTGCTCACCTGGCACACAGTACTCTGAGACCAATGGTTAACACCATTTAAGAAGGCAAACAATATAGGGCTGGGTTCAGACAGGAAGGATGCCCCCTGGGGACACTTAACCAGACAGAAAACAGCAAATCGGTTGAAATTCCAATGGATATTAAAATTAGGGTTGAGACTCTCTCTTCCCAACAAGTGTAGTTTCCAAAGGAGTGGAGCTGGCAGAACTGTCCATCCTCAGTGCACTGTCCTAGGGCTGCTGGGTGTTGTCCCTGCCTCGCCACCCTGTCAGCATTCCCCTCGCTGCTAGTCTTCTGGGAGATTCTGGAACAGGTACTGCTCCCAGCCGACTTCAATCAACTTGTAAAGCTGCATGGTGGCCTGAGCATCCCCCACAGAGGAATGTCCACTCTTCCCCATCTGTATGTCCCACTACAGCAGCTGTTTGGTGAGATGCTTCAGAGACGTGGTGGCCTTCTCTAGGAAGACGGCCTTTCAGCTGAGGAGGGGGATATAGGACATCACAGGTGAGGGACTTGGGGTGAAGGTGCTGGAAGGCTTTGAAGTCACTGTGGATGGCATGTCCCACCACTATCTTCCCTTCAAGGATCTTTAAGATCTGGCTCCGGGCAGTCTTGAAGGGGGTAGTGTTGACCATGTTCTGCTTCAGGATGCTGCTCCACCGGGTCCTGTAGTCTACGATGTGGCAAGGCAGCAGGATGTATTCATCATTATCATCATGCCTAGCTAAGGAATACAGACCATATTCTGGGCCCAGATGCGTGGCCTAGTAGCTATAGTCCTCGCCTTGAACGCGCCAGGATCCCATATGGGTGCCGGTTCTAATCCCAGCAGCTCCACTTCCCATCCAGCTCCCTGCTTATGGCCTGGGAAAGCAGTCGAAGATGGCCCAAAGCCTTGGGACCTTGCACCCATGTGAGAGACCTGGAGGAAGTTCCTGGATCCTGACTTCGGATTGGCATAGCAGTGGCCTTTGCAGCAACTTGGGGAGTGAATCATCGGTTGGAAGATCTTCCTCTCTGTCTCTCCTCCTCTCTGTACATCTGCCTTTCCAATAAAAATAAATAATAAAATCTTAAAAAAAAAAAAAAAAACAGCAGATGGGATGGGAGAGCTTCATTCCATTTGGTCTTTAGTCTCATGCCTACACTGATACTCAGCAAATATTTACCACCCACTTCACTGGCTCCAATCACAAAATCTGAGTCAGCCCCTGAAGCATCCCTCAGTCAGTGGTCTCATGAGGCTCAGCAGCTCCCTCCCTCCCTACTTCCATGCCATGCCCAAGGGCTTAGAAGTCAATCTTTAAATCAAAAATAAAAAGGATGTAGGTTATTTAAAAGGCAGAGTCACAGAGAAAAGAAGAATGAGCACAAGGGAGAGAGGAGTGAAGAAGGAGAGAGAGAGAGAGAATCTCCCACCTGCTTATTCACAAAATGGCCACAGTGGCCAGGGCTGGGACAGATTGAAGCCAAGAGTTTAATCTCAGTCTCCCATGTGGGTACAAGGGACCCAAGAACCTGCATCACTTTCTGTTGCTTTCCCAGGGGCATTGGCAGGGAGCTAGATCAGAAGCAGAGCACTCAGAATTTGAACCAGCATCCACATGGGATGCTGTTGTGTCTTGCAAACAGCAGTTTTACCCGTTAAGCCAGGGTACTGGCCCCAAGAAGTTTTTCTGCCACTTTCAAAAGGTACCCAAGAATCCTCAGAAACTTGATGTGCCCCTCAGCCATTTCCTTCACAAAGCATGGCTGACCTTAGTTCCTTCTTGAATGCCTTTTCTTTGCTTCATTCCTTATCTGTCCTCCATTCTCCTCTTTCCTCCAGCATGAAGATGATATTTTGGTCAGAATGCATGGTAAGGGCTGCGGGGTGGGGAGCCTACTGTCTTTCAGGACATTTAGGTCTCCCCACATGAGCTTTACAAAATTAAGGCCAAGACAACTTTTATCTCCTTTCAGTGATGTTATGCACACGCACACAAACACACCTTCCAAGGCAAAAGGCACAGAATAGTAACTACAAAACAACATAGGAGGGGGTCCAGCCCAATGGCTCAATGGCTAACTTCTGACCTTGCAAGTGCCAGGATCCTATGAGGGTACCGTTCACGTCCTGACTGTTCCACTTTCTTTCCAACTCTGTGCTTATGGCCTGGAGGGTGACCCAAAGCCTGAATGGGAGACCAGGAAGAAGCTTCTGGCTCATAGGTCCTGCCTTCAGACCAGCTCAGCACCAACCATTATGACCACTTGGGCAGTGAACTGGCAGATGGAATATCTCTCTGTCTGTCTCTATTCTTCTCTGTAAATCTGCCTTTCCAATAAAAATAAATAATTCCTTTAAAAAAAAATCACAGGAGGAAAATATGAGACTTGAGGGAAAAGTAAATCATTATCTAAAATTGGAAGGTCTAGATTTCATGGTCTTCTGAAAGTTATTAATGCCAGAACAAAGTCACTTACATCTAACTCTACTAGAATGAATTTGAGGGTCCCAAAAGGGGTGTGTTCAGCACTCAGCCTAAGCAAGCACAGGTACAGAGGAAAGATTTAGCAAACTGCAACCTGCTTCATGAGTCATGCAGCCAGCCACATAAGGACAGCACACCACTTATACAAGAAGTCTTGGCTGACACATTGCCAACACTAACATGACCGCTGTAATAATCCCCTGCAACCAATGCTCTGCTTGCTTTGAAACATTTTGCATGCACTTCTTTCCTTGGTCTTTACACACTTCCCCGTGGACTGAGTCCTTAGATCCTCCTCTGGTTTGCTGTCACATGCGTATCCCAGACTGCATTCCCTGCCATTACCAAATAAACATTGTCTGATAGCTGCTCTCTGTCATTTGTTTTATTTTTTCTAATGATTTTTTTTTGTTTACTTTCATGATAAGCAGACTGAAATAGAGGGTGAGAGAGATCTTCCATCTGCTTGTTGAAGTACCATATGGTCTTAACAGCCAGGGCTGAGCCAAAGCCATCTCAAGCCACCCTTGCAGTCATTTGGCATATCTTGCTTGACCTTTCCCCATGAAAACTCCCATAGGACTGTGTGATGCCTCACTCTACCTGGCTGGGAAACTCACCAGCCTGTGGCAGTTTCACTGCTGTATAGCCTCATGGAAAATGAAAGGGGTTTCTCAGATGGAGGTCCATCATCTCCAGAACCACATCCCAGAAACTGAGACACATACCCTTTCTACTCTGGAATCTGTGTTTATTTTGTTTTTCTATGGGACACAGACAAAGAGAAACAGCGCACACTGCTATATGATGGTTTGTTTACCCACCAAATACCTTCACGGTGGGAGCCAGGTACTCAATCCATGTCTCCCACATTGGCAAACAGTCATCGAGCCATCCACTGCTGTTTCACGGAGTACACAGACAGAACTCAAGTCCAGGCACTCCCATATGGAATGTGGGAGTAACAACCAGTTTCTTAACTGCTCAGTCCAATGCTTATTCCTTATAATATCCTTAATTTACCAGGGCAATGGCCTTCTCACAATTGGAATAGTAATGATTAAATCAAGGTCCCTGTGCATGGGACCTGAGAGCATGCAGTGAGCCCATACACATATAAGCTAAGTTATGCACATACAAGTTAAGAGCCAGTGTAAGAGTTCTTACTGTCTCCCTCCTGAGAATTCCACAAGCAGAGGAGGAACAGGGATCTGAAAGCTAATCCAGTCCTCATCAATCTTTCTCCAAAAGCCTCTGCTGGTCTGTGGCTTTTCCCTTTCTAACAGGTCAACTGAGCTTACATTATCAAGTTATCATATCCATTATAGCCATTTACATGACAAACTTCACACTCTAAAGCATCCAGTGTTTACTCTTGGCCTCAAAAAGCTTTCTATTTTAATTTTCTAAGGTGTCTGGCTCATGAACTTAGTTCAGAATCTACTTAGAAATCTGACTGATCTTGGTTCTACTGCCTTTTGGCTAAAACCGAGGCTGCTTGGGTTTCATGGGGCCAATTCCAGAAGGATCCTAGAGCTCAATGCCTAGAAATGAAGACAGAGAGAGATGAAACTTTGGTTCACAACTGGAGGTGTGCCTCACTCAGTCTTTCCAGAAATATCTTGACTTAATTATTATTTTATTAGGCCTACTTTATCTTTGAGAAAGCTAAAGTAACATAAATAACAGTCTGGAGAAATGGAATCTCTTCAAAACCTCAAAAAACCATCTTACCCTTTGTGTCCCCAATATCTTTTATTTTCTTCCTAATTTTAAGAATTACGTACTTAAGGGCCAGTGCAATGGCTCAATGGCTAAATATTCATCTTGCAAATGTCTGGATCCCATATGGACACAGGTTCGTGTCCCAGCTGCTCAACTTCTTATACAACTCCCTGCTTGTGGCCTGAGAAAGCAGTGAAGGATAAACCTACACCCATGAGGGAGATTGGAGGAGTCTTGACTCCGACTTCAGATCAGCTCAGCTTGCAGCCACTTGAGGAGTGAGCCAGTGGATGGTAGGTCTTTCCGTCTCTCCTTCTCTCCATGAATCTAATCTGCCTTTCCTATAAAAATGAATACAGCATAAAAAAAGAATTATGTACTTATATATTCATTTACTTGAAATTTAGAGTGATGGGGGTGGAGAGTTGAGAGAAAGAGAGAAGCTTTCTTCTTCTCTTTTTCACTCCATAAATGGCTGTGATAGCTGAAGCTGGGCCAGATCGAAGCCAGGAATTTCATTCTGGTCTCCTACATGTATAAAGACCCAAGTGCTTGGGCCATCCTTTGCTTCCTTCCCAGGAACACTAGCAGAGAGCAAGACCAAAAATGAAGTACCCAGGACTTTACTTGGCACTTCAATATGGAAACAATGGCTCAACCCCTTGTACCACAACATCAGCCCTTCCCTTATCTTATTGATGCACCAAAGGTTTATATGGGTGTGTTGCTGCTAAGAATCAAACCTGCATCTCCAAGCTTCCCTTGCAGGTACTTTGAGATGTTTTCTTGTGTCCTAAGATGAACTTTGCATCCATCAAATGGTTTGACTAAAGCAGTGCTGACTGCTGTAATAAGCCAACCCTAAACTCTTGAGAACATCACCAATTGAAAGCTTACATCTCATTCATGTGAACTACAATCTGATATCCTTGATAAAGTCAATTAACTTGTTTTCTACCCAGAAACCTTGATTTATTCTGTCCAGGGACCTTGTTTTCTGCTGAGAAACCCTCTTCAAGAGCCTCATGGTCCTCTCCATTCAATGAGCAGAATGACAAGAAAGAGAGGATCATCTTTCCTAAGTTTGTCTGGATTGAACATGCAGTGGTGCGGACAGTGTTCATTGGTCAAGACCTAATGCTATGGTTACATCCAAATGCGAAGGAAGTAGAATATAGTATCACCACACAAGTGAGCATGTAGGAAAATGAAGCACACAAGGATACCGGTGAGCACAAACATGTCAGAGTTCCTCAAAGAGCACATGCATTTTTCCCACCTCCAGATGAAACAAGAAACAAGTCAAGTTAGCAAATACTTGTTGAATGCCTTCTGTAGACATATGAACCAGACCTGATCTTGCCATCTATCTGCGATCAGTCCAGAAGGGAAAGGCAAATAGTTTTCCAACTAAGGTAAAATAATGTAACAAGGATGTATTAATTCTATTTGATACAAGTAAGGAAATAATCATGGTGTAAGTGATACTAGAAGTGGATCTTTATTGATGAGTAGAACGCTTTTAGACAAGAGCATTTTAGGTAGAAGAGACAGCTAAGCAAAGATATCACAGGCTGAAAGTAACTAGTAAAGTATGGTTGCTGTGTGATGTAAACTGTGGAAAACTCTGGAATCTTTCGTTTCCTAAATCTGTCTCACCCTATCTGTCTCCTGACACCTGCAAAACCCAGATTCTTACCAAAAGCATCCCTTAACAGCATTTCTTTCACACACCCAGCTGCCAGAGGCAGACATACTGCCCAATTAACCTTTAGGAACCCAAGCAGTAGTGCTCAATGCCTCCCTCATAGAGGGGCCTGCACAAGTCCAGGTTAATGACCTCAGCTTCTTCTATGGAATGGTAAATATCTCTGGTCTTTGTCAAACAACTGGAATTTTTCCTCACCTCCCACTGCCCCAGTAGCTAGTTAATGGTTAGTTTCTAATTGCTGACTCGCAGGAGGATCTGTGTGACTCAGAGCTCAACAGACATTCCAACGGGTCAGTGCAGAGACACTGCTCCAAACGTGACTGTAGGCACACAGGCCAGGGACACAGCGGGCACCAGAGGAACAAGCCTGGCCTCACTTGAGCAGTGCTCAGACCTCAACCGTGCTTCCAGTAAGAGTAACAAGACACTTACTGACTACCCAAATGAGTTTACACTGATGAAAAGGGAAAAGAGAAGTCTGTTCAGTCCACCTTTGTAAAAACAAATGAAATTTTCTAAGGTTGATTAAAAAAGAAAGAAAGAAAAAAAAAATGCTTCCTGAGTAGCTGTGCCTGTACAGCAAAGAACAGTTCAGAGCCTACGTTATGTTGTAGTGGGCAAACTCCCACCCTGCAATGCCAGCATCCTATAGGGATGCAGTCTAAGTTCCAGCTGCTCTACTTCCCATCCAGCTCCCTGCTAATGCATCTGGGGAAACAGCGGACAACTGTCCAAGTTCTTGGGCTGCTGTAGCCACTTGAGGGACCTGGATAATGCTTCCAGTCCCGGCGCAGTCCTGGCTGTTTCACCATATGGGGAATAAACCAGTAAATCTAAGATTCTCTCTCTCTCCCTCCCTCCTTTCCTCCTTCTCTCTCTTTCGCTCTCTCTCTCTGTATGTGTGATTCTGTCTTTCAAATAAATAATTCTTTTCTAAAAAAAAACATTTCTGTCCTTTTAAAAGATGGACATAAAGGATATTTTAAACATTTGCATACACTTAAGTACAGAAGTTAAAGGTGTACTCAGACTATATAGTAATATGTTTTTATTTGAAATGTAAAGTATTTCAGAGTAAAAGTAATAAAATAAATTCTCTGAGGCAAGTGTTGCAGCACAGCAGGTAAAGCCACTGCTTGAGGAGCTCTCAGGCCATATCAGAGTGCCTCTTCAAGAACCAACTACTCTGCCTCTGACCCAGCTCCTCTCTAATACATTCAGGCAGCAGTAGATGATAGCCCAAGTACATGTTCCCCTACCACACGCTTGGGACACCTGAATGTGGATTCCACTCACTAGTGAAAAAGAAGGAACATTTACTGCATTCCACAACATTCTCAAGGGAAGAGCACTGTGTGGGAAGGGGTCTCTGAAAGATGACACATGGGTCTCTCCATTTAGGTAACATTCCTGAATGATGCGTGAAACACATCTGTAAAAGGGATAACCCGAGGGCCCGGCGCTATGGTGTAGTGGTGTAGTATTGCACGCCCAGGATCCCATGTGGGCGCCGGTTCTGGTCCCAGCGGCCCCCGCTTCCCATCCAGCTCCCTGCATGTGGTCCAGGGCTTTGGGACCCTGCACCCACGTGGGAGACCCAGAAGAGGCTCCCGGCTTCGGATTGGCTCAGCTCCAGCCTCGGCTCCAGCCGCTGTGGCCACTTGGGGAGTGAATCGTGGGACGGAAGATCTTCCTCTCTGTCTCTCCTCTCTGTATATCACCTTTCCAATAAAAACAAAAGATTAATGTCTTTAAAAAAAAAAGGATAACCCGAATGAGATGTGCGATGATAAAGGTAGTCTCGGTAATGGTAAGAATCTACAAAAGCAAAAACAAAAAAAACTGCTTACGTGATCCACCCAGAGACAGACAATGAGGCATGGAAATCAGGAAATGTGTCTACGCTCTATAAACCAATGCCAGTGTCCTGGTGGCAATGTGGACCTTTGGCTGTATAAGGAGCTAAATTATTGAAGCACGGAAGCAGAGGGACAACTGGAAGAAGGAGGCAAGGACCTCCTTCCATAATTTTTCACAACCTCCTTGAATCTATGATTACTTAAAAGTTTTCTCTGTGGGGTTATTCTGCAAATATTCCCTTTCATGAGAGACTATTTAACCCTACCAGTTAGGGCCAATTTCTTAAGACAAAAGTCTTCACGTTGAAGCTGAAATGGAAAGGTCACTATACTTGACAGAACTTAACTGGGGTGGTGATAGCTGATGGTTAAATAATTTGAGCAATTTAACCTGTGACTAACTATCCTACCAGGAATCAAATGATAACTTCTAGCCAGAGGTATTTTTTCTCAGTTATGATCTGAAGTATATATATAACCCACCCATGCAAATAACCACCCCTTCTATCTCATGCCATGCTTCTTTTTCAAAATGGTCCTATTTGATATTTACATAACATGCCACCTATAATCCCGATTCAAGCGTCAAAACTTATACAATAAAGATGGCACTTGGAATACTACACAGGCTAAGTGACTGAAAATTTCTCTGCGGTCTGCAGAAGTTTTGGTCCTTTTTTTTTAAGATGTATTTATTTGTATTTGAAAGTCAGATATACAGACAGGAGGAGAGACAGAGAGAGGAGGAGAGACAGAGAGGATGATCTTCCATCTGATGACTCACTGCCCAAGCAGCCACAACAGCCAGAGCTGATCTGAAACCAGGAGCCAGGAACCTCTTCCAGGTCCCACACATAGGTGCAGGGTCCCAAGGCTTTGGACCGTCCTCAACTGATTTCCCAGGCCACAAGCAGGGAGCTGGATGGGAAGTGGAGCTGCTGGGTTAGAAACGGCACCCATATGGGATCCCAGCGCATGCAAGGTGAGAATTTAAGCCACAGGGCTACTGCACCAGACCCAGTTTTGTTTTTACCAAAGAAATTTTCATCCCCTAACAGGCGCGTGATTTTTCTTTGTCTCTGTCTCTCTCTCTTACACACACACACACACACACACACATACACACACACCTTTAGCTACGCCTTTATCTATCTGCATCATATTTTATGAATACAAGATGCTGTAAATTTTAAGACAGACGCTGAGTTCACATATTTGAGCAGGAGGAGAAGCATGCCTTGGAGTCGATGGGTGACCAGGCTAGTGCCATCCTCCAAAATGGGAACGTGGAATCTCTGCGCTTATTTCAAGAACAGATTTCTGCCTTCTGCTGTCTGTTTCCATGTGCAGTGAATCAAGTCCTCCATTCAAAACACAAACAAAAGCTTCCTTTTTGCATGCTAAGAGAGTGGGGAACAGGAAGATTGTGTGGTTATTTGCACTCCCTGGATGACCTCATGAGAAACTTCCCAGGGACCAGAGCATGGGTGACTGTGTGCGAGGCAATCCCGCTGGTCCCAAGGCCTCTGAGTCACTCACAAATCCACTCAAGGTTAAGGCTGGGGTTCCTGTGTCAGAGTGGCAGCCACTTCCTGTCTGAGCCAGGCTGCAGGAAGGCACAGCTGAGTCACCAGCCCCGGCTCACCATACCTCCTCCCATGAGTCACGGGCAAGCCATGTAGGGAAATCTTCAGCTGGGTTACACTGGCATCTGGCACTGGGAGCAACTTGCAGAAGCCAAAGACCTGGTGTTACTCATAACAGAGAAGGCCTCAAGAAGGAAAGAATGGCCTGCACAAGGTCTGCAAGATCTGCATTGAAAGGCTAAAAGGAACCAAGTCAGGAGCACCAGATGCTGGCCGCAGAGTGGAGGCCACCTGGGAGCCATCGAAACCAAAGACCCTTGGACATCGTCCACTCCATGAATGGAAAGAATTCAGGACCACGATGAAAAAAAAGGAGGGGGGAAGGTGACACTGTGGTGCAGGCCGTTAAGCTGCACCCTGCTAAGCCAGCATCCTGTATGAGCATCAGTCTGAGTCCCCACCTGATCCACTTCCAATCCTGCTCCTTTCTAATGGCGTGCAAAAGCAGTGAGAGATGGCCCAAAAGCTTGGACAATCTGTAACTTACATGGAAGACCCAGACCCAGAGGAAGCTCCTGGCTCCTTGCTTTGGTCTGGTCCAGCCCTGGCCATTTGTTGTAGCTATCTGGAGTGTGAACCAGCAGATGAAAGCTCTCTCTCTATATATATACATACACATGTGTATACATGTATGTTTTAACTCTTCCAGATATATATATATATATTTGAGCAGTTTGTACATACATATACATATATTTTAATATGTGTAGAGTTTATATCTATATATAAACTAAAAGTCCAAACTAAGAGGCTGAAAGTTCAAGTTCACAGTGCCAGCAGAACTTGTTTGTTCTGAAGCTGCATGTCCTCTCTGCTTGCCTTGAAATTAGCTGTCTGCTACTCCCACTGGAGAGCGTGAGCTGGGATGGAGGCAGACCAGACTAAGCAGGGCTGCAACACCCGTGGGACTCATGTGGACTAGATCAGGGAAAAGCCAGGCTGGGCTGATTGTTCCTAGTGGTGCAAACAAAATTAGAGTGGGCAAGGGTTGTTTGGGCTTAGCCGTAGCATCAGCTGGCAGAAGCTGGCACTGGGGGCTAATTTTGTCAAGTTAAACCACAGAACTACCTGGAGAGTGCAAAATCTGGGAGTGGGAGTGGCCTGGAAGGGAAATAGTAGGCTCCTCCCTCTTGGGTTACCACTCCCAAGGGAGGGCACGAAAACTAGGACAGGGGCTGGGGTGGCTAGACAGAGAGGCATCCAACAACATTTGTGAGGGCTGGATAGTGGAGCTGGTTAGATGGAACTAGGCTTTAATACCTACTGACATGTATGAGGGCAGAAGGGGATGTGGGTCAGACTGGACTAGTCGGCTGCACATACTGGCAAACCAGGTTAGGGGGCGGGCCTGGTGGGGGGTTATTGTAGGTCTCTCTGACGAGGCTGCAGCTACCACTGGTTTATGTGAGGACCGAGTGTGTGCTGGGCAGAATCAGGCTGGACTGCAACACTCATTGGTTCCAGTGGAAGTCAGGGCTGAAAACAGAACCAATCCGGCCGGCCGGGCCAATGGACCGTGCCAGGGCCTATACTTGCTAGTACATACAAGAATCTGGTCTGGGAAGACCTCAGACAAAGTTTCTTTGGGGATCCCTCCAATGAAACTGCCGGACTCAGAAACCTAACCATGAAAAGACAGAGGACAGAACAAGTCAATCAACCACCTCAGCTAAATGTTGGCAGTGAAAATACTGGGCAAATGGAAACTCTATGAAGGACTATGTCCGTGGATTCGTCAGTGACCTCATCGTGCTTGGAGTGGCCATACTGGCAGCAATTCATACCTGTTGAACTATCAAAATCACTTGAGCAAGACCCTCGGAGCATGCCCCACATCCGGGACCTGGGGTGAGTGGGAGACTGGGTAGGGCTTCTCCCTTAATATCCCCCTTTATCTCAGATACATGAAGGAAACAACATGGAAATAATAGTCTTGCTCATTTTCCTGTGGCCCTTGAACCTTTTTACTCTAATGAACTATGTAAAGATTGTCAAAAATATAATTTAAAAAATAGAAAAAGTTACAAAAAAAAAGAGAGAGACTGGCTGTCCTTCCTCCACATCTGTGTCCTAATCACCCCCTTGAGTGAGAACACCAATTCTGTTGGATTAGGGCCCAACCTAATGACCTCACTTGAACTTGCTTGCCTTTGTAAAGACCCTCTCTCCAAACAAGATCCCTCTCTGAACTTGCTGGTAGTTGTGCTCCAACATATCTTTGGGAGTCTGACAGACACTGTTCACTTGGTGACACAGGCCAGTTTCTGCATTTTTCTTCTAAAAAACCTCAAGCTCGCTGATGACAGAATTGCCAACAGAACACAGGTTCCCTGATGCAGGATTTATTGGGCTTTATTGAGGCAAGCATTGTGGTTCAGGGGAGTAAGCTGCCAGTCAGGACCCCTGAATGTAATATTAGTGTCCCTTAGCCTGGTTACTCACTCTGCTTCCAATCTAGCCTCCTGCGAACACATTTGGGAGGTGCCAAATTAAAGTTCCAATACTGGGGCCCCTGCCACCAAGTGAGAGACCAGATGGAGTTCCAGATCCCTAGCTTTGACCTGGCCCAGCCCTGCCATCAAGGGCATTTAGGAAAGGAGCCAGCAGACATGATACGAGGCCACTAGGCAGGAAGATAGACAGAAATAAGTTCTTTACACCAGAGATGAAAAATTCTTTCTAAGGTCTATTGGCTGAGCACCTTTACCTCACTGTGCCCACAGGCTTAGATGCTTGCTACAATGGCTTTCTCCTTTTCTCTCTGACATCTTTTTTCTCTTGGTCTCAATGCAAATCTTTAACATTTTGCTTATGTATTGAAAAGGTAGAGACAGACACACAGAGCTTAGCATCTTCGCCACCAAGCTACACTCCCACTCCCAGACTTATTTTTAAAGCACTGGCTGGAATGCACAAGTCATAGACTGGCATTTGGACCATTAAGCTGTTGGTTGGGATGCCACATCCACTATCAGACTGCCTGACTTTGAGTCCTGTCCCAGCTCAGCTCTCCATTCCAGCTTCCTGCTAAGGGGCCTGGGAGGCAATACTGATGAGTCCACATCTACATACTATCCACATCCCTGCTGTCTGCATGAGAGTTCCTGGCTCCTGGCTTTGACCTGGCCAAGTCCAAGCTGTTTGGGGCACTTGGAGAGTAAATTGGCCAATGAGAGCTTTCCCTCTGTCATTTAACCTCTCTCTCCCTCTCACTCTCTCTCTCCTTCTGGCTCTTTCATTACATAAATTAAAAACAAAAAAGGATGGTGAAGGGTAGAAACTCAGCAGCTTAATGTCCTCATAGGGCAACCATTCCCACGGGATAGGCTGCAGTCAAGAAAAGGAGGCCAGAACTTCCTTTCCAATCCTAAAGGGACATGAGGGATATTGATCACCTCTGAACATCATCCCTATCACTTAGCAAACCATACTGCTTACAGCCCCTTTATCCTGTGACATAGGGTTCTCTGTAACATACCAAAAGCATTCATGATGGCAAGTAGGAATCCATTCACTGCTTCACATGGGTCCCCTTCCTAGATCCTAACCAAGGTGAGGACAGGGTCTATTGTTTATCAGTGCTAAGCACAGATTCAGTAAATATTCCCAAGCAAATAATGAATGCCTGTCTCTCATATCCACACCCACCTCTTTGCTATCTTATTGCCCATTTGCTGCACTTCCTCCCTTAGCTTTAAAAATATTAAGTGTACACCCGACATGTGGGAGCAGAGGGCACATGACAACCTGCCTGGCATGCACTCCAGACTACAACCACCCACCAACGAAGGCCTTGTGGTTATTTGTGGATAAGATTACTCCAACTTCCTCTTCAAACATTTTTTATCATGGGTTTTATGTGCACTGCCTCATTTATTCTGCACCACAAATTTATTTAGAAACCCTTAGGTTCAGAGAATTGAACATCTTGTCCGAGCTCACACAACTACTTGGAGATGCCTGAGCCAAGCCTGCAGCTCAGATATGTCTGATTCAAGCACTGTGTTGGTTCAATTCATTGTAGTATCTGCCTAGAAAGGATTTCCTTGCTTTCAAAGTTTCCGTTTTTCAGCTCATCTCCAAGCACTATTACCATTCTGTCCAGCTGGTATTCAATAGTTGCATGTCAAGTCTGACTTCTTGCCTCTCAGCTCCCATACCCTCAACAAACTGTCTTCACAATCCATCTGGGGCTGACACAACAGAGAATGGATATTCTGTCTGTCCCCAAATAGCAGCAAATGAACTAACAGGTAAAACTCTTCTGGTCCCCAATCTAATCTTATCTGAGGTATTAGAAAGAGTGGTGACACTTGATGAGCAGCCTAGCTTGGAGAGTTCAACCATTGCCTTGCAAACCTTGTAACTGGTGTTTCCAGAATCCATTCAAATGCTAAACCATTTCCTCTTGGCACTCAAAACCAAGTTCCAGGCAGCTGAGGCAACTAAATACTAATTAGTGATCCCCGAGGATATGTGAAGACCATCTTACATATTCTTCACAATTTCACTCATTTGGTTCTGACTACTCTTCCCTTAACTGGCTTCTCAGGATTTAAGTTTACAAATTAGCAGATTTATTTTTAAGTGTGTCTTATTTCCTTTTTCCATTTATGTCACCAGGTATTTGCTGGTGCTTACTATCCCCAACAGCCCATGAGGTGCTCTGGAGAGCATGAGGAGCCAAATGAGCACAGTTCCGACCTATGAGATGTTGAACCCTAGTGAGAGAGCAGAGATTGGTCTAGCTGGGGTACCTGGACACTGCTCTCTGACACCCTGACACTGGATGCACTAGGATCTAGCTGAGTGAATCAGGAGTAACCACCAGCAAGTGCACAGTGGAAGAGAGTGTAGCAAATGCAAGAGAGGCAAAGATACAACTGGGCAACCCAGGGGTGTGAGCTGAAGCTGGAGCAGCAGGCCAGGACCAGAGCTTATGCTGAAGAGTTTGGTCTGAAACCCAGGAGCAATGGGGAAACCACAAGAGCTTCAAACATTGGGATGGCACTCTCCAGTATCTCAGAAACATTGCCTTAGTTTCGGAGGTGCAATAATGAATCCTATTAGCTCTGTCGTACTTGTCAGTAGAAAAGGAGGGTAAGTAGGAATTGGTATCTCCATGAGAGAGGGTGACTCCTAGCACACAGAACACTAGCACACAGTAGACCTTCCTCATTTTGCTAAATCTCCAAACACCCATTTAAAAACCAGATGAAATACTTTGTCAAACTCACATAGAATGACCCTCCTCCCATACATGATCTGATGTATTGATTTCTGAAGTCATCCAGGTACAAAGGACTAAGCTGGTGTCCAAAAATATGAGCTATCTAATGTCTAGCCCAGGAATGGTTAAGCAAGCCTTGCTATTCTCTGATCTTCTCTCCCACACTAAAGCCAGCTGTCCTCCCATTCTCCACATTAAGTCACTCCCAACCTCCTCATTTCAGTGTCTTGCCTAAGGCAGAGGCAATATTCGCTGCACTTCAGCACCACCAGACCTTAGAGGTGCAACTACAATTTGTTATGCCTAAAATAAGTCCAAGTCTTCCTAAATCATTCAGTCTGCGTACTTGAGTCTTAAATTTGCTTACAGAAAGTTATACTTTCTGCATCTCAGTGTTTTCAAGTATAAAATGGAAATAAAAGCAATGGAGAACAAGTAATTCCCACCAAAATTCCCAATGGGAACAACTGGGACAGATGGGAAAACATGTTTTAAAACAATCTCTTTGACCCGAATCAGGAATTGCCAATGCAGTGGAGACTGTCAGTAGGGAGATGAAGGTGCAGAGAAATGAGCCCCATGTTTACAGTAGCTCTTTCTGCTCTTTCTAGGATGCACGGACTGGGGCCAGTGATGGGATCTAGTGTCTCACCTGCTTCACTTCTGATCCAACTCTTTGTTTCTGCACCTGGCAAAGCAGCAGAAGGCGGCCCAAGTGCTTAGATGCCTGCTATCCACATGGGAGACGCAGATGGATTTCCCAGCCCCCGCCATTGTAAACACTTGGGCAATGAATCATTAGATGGAAGATATCCTTCTCGCTTTGCCTCCCCTTCTCTGTGTCACTCTGTTTTTCAAAGAAACAAAATAATTATTTTTTAAAAAATAGAAATTGAAACGCAACAAGAATATCTTGAGTAGTACATGAAAAAAAAGGCATATTACCTAAAAATTTCTAAAATTCAACAGAGGATAATGGAAGCATAAAAATTATCTTCAGCATCTCTAAAATGCTGAGATGAGACCATCCAGAGCTGCTGAGGTCTTAGCCACAAGATCAGTGGTCAGCGCCAGCGTTGCCCACCCATTTCCTAACTAATTAAGAGACCACCAATGGGGAACATCTTACCTGTAGGCGCTCCCACCCAACAAGGAGGAGTCAGGGAATGCTTAAAATCCCAAGACCCTTCCAAAGACCCCTTTGGTGTCTCCCTCTCCCTCCTCTTTGGAGAGGCACCCCACCTCCTGGCTTTCTCTCGGGAGGCGCTTCCCCTCTCCCTTCCCTGCTTACCTGGTCCCTTCACAAATAAATTTTTCTGTCTGCAACAGATTCCCGGCTTTTTATTTCTACACTAAGCTGAGGAAAGAACCCACCGGGCATTTCTGGTAACAGAGAGATTTTGTTTTTGAGTTGGTAAAAGCAAAAAAATTTGAAAGAAGGTATAGCACTGCAAATCCTACAGGCTTTTAAAATATGCTAAGAAGATATTTAAAAGTCCATAAAATAATTATGAAAATGTAGAGGCCAGAATCCCTAACCACCTCTTTGCCCTTTCCTTTGGGGAGCAAGGCCGTGGGTGAGTGTATTCGGAGGAAGCCTGGAGGAGGACCGACAGTCTGGCGGAAGCGACACTTCTGCGTGAGTACAAACTCCCCAGGTGGATTCTGAACGCCAACCGCCGGAATGGGTACCCTAGTGCTGAACTCCCAGCCACATTTCAGGCTGGTCTCTTCCTTGGTGGAGCTGTTATTCAATAAGTGCTCATTATTTATAACTAACACGTTATTTTAAACAGTTTGCGTTCTAGTTCTAGTTCATTTGATATTACAATATTATTATGCGCAGCTAATTCCCGCAACCTGGTTCTTTACCGTGAGCCGAAAACAGCAGGCGCGAGGTTTATTCCAGCAGGGCAGGAACAGGGAGGAGGTGGTGAAGAGAAACGAGGGGAGGGGAAAGGGAAGCCGGAAGGGGAAGAGAGAGCGCCGCACCTGGGGGCCTTTTGGTCTGCAAGGTGTGGGGGGCGGGGATTGGGAGGGATTGAGGGCAGGCCCCAGCGAATTGGCGACTGCAGGTGAATGCCTAGGGATGATTGGTGAGTGAGTGGGGTTGGGGAAGGGCTGGAAGATTGGGTGGGATTCTCAGGTGAAATGCCAGGTTACATCTGATTGGTAGATGACTAGACCAGCGCGAATTTAGTGAGCTGTGAGGAACAAGAAATGGCACCGGGTCCAGGGTGGGATATTCGAATAACTCCTTACAGGAGCAGGGGTGACACTCCTGGCCATCCCCACAAGTGTGCGACTTTGGGTTGATCCCTTAAAGTGACTCTTGCGGAGCTTTGGACCACCCCCTCTACACTCCCTAAATGAGTTGAGAGAAGACCAATCCCTTTGCTCTGTCTCCCATCTCCATTCTGTCACCCAAGCAGCTTCCTGCCTCTGAAACCCAAACAGCCTTAGAATGGGAGTGCGCATTTGGAGCTGCGCTGTTAGGAGATTCTTCCCTTAGAAGCTCTGATAGCTACAGGGAGTCTGAGGAATTCAGGGAACCTGCAGCCAGGTAGAAACCTTATCCCCTTCGAAGTCAGAACCAGCCATGGAAAAGGGAGCCGCAGTCTTGGAGTCGGCCCGTTGAGGAATTTAGGACCACGGTTTTGTTTGCATTCCTATTGTGATTCTTATCTCCATTTGGGATGAGGTAAATTCCCAAATCAGCTAGCCCAAGGTAATTCAAGAAACTTGCCCTTGCGGCTTCCCAGTTCCTTTTGGGGCCATCCTATTACAAGGGGAGCTCCATGCCTTGTCAATTTTCAGCCATATTGAAATCACGCACATTTATGTGGGCTTTTATTTTGATCAGGCCGAGAAGAAAGTTCAAGCAGTAAGCATTAGCAGTCATGTTCCTCAGCTCGAGGGGCTACTTTAGATTTTCAGGAAAAAGATTAGCAAGGGTTCCAGAGTCTCCACGGGGGATGAGATAATAATCACAGACAGGTGGGGTGAGGCAGGGGTGATAGTGGTAGTCCCCAAGCTCGTGGATCCTGTCCCGGCAGACAGCAGGGTCACTCCTGGAATGACTGCACACGGGGTCAGACTGGACCTGCCCCCAGCTCTGACATACACTTTGGGCATAGGCTAGACAAGGGAGGAAGGGGGCAAGTCTCTCTAGCCTGTTCATTGTCTCTTTATTGCTCAGATGGGATCTCAACATTCGCGAGTGGACTCCCGGACTTCTCTTGGTTGTATCCTTTAAAATTGGGACATATTTGGCTCGTGGATTGTGAGCAAAAAGGGCTTGATCTTTTTCTGCATGAAGGCCTGGCCCAAATACCCTCTTGCCAATGGTGAAACTTGACCTCCCACAGGAAGTCTTAATTACTATACCATCTCAGAATTGGACAGTTATTGTAGACGTTGGGGAAGGTGGGTAGAAATTTCCTATGTCCGAATATTACTGCTTCTCCGCGATCACCTTAAGAATGGCAAAATAGAAAAAAACTTAGTTCAGACAACTGGGGAGCTGGCCATTTCAGATTCAAAGGAAGAAGGTAATGAATAAAGATTCTTCTACCTCATTGAGGTAATCACCTGAAGGGATTCCATCAGCCCCTGCTCCACTGGGACCTAACCTTTGCTTATCTCATCCAGAGGAGCCCTGCTCCCCTTATCCATATCATCAAAGGAAAAGGCTTCTAGGCCTTATCCTGGAGTGCAGGGAGAAGCCATGCTTCCTCTTCAAGCTATGGGGGTAGGAGAATTTGGTATACAGATTGGTTATAATCCTTTCTCTCTTGGAGAACTCAAGGAAATAAAAAATGCTTTGGGCAGTTACACGGACAACAGTGATCAATATGTACAAACTTTTGAATGACTCCAGTCGGTGTATGACCTAGCTTGGAAGGATGTAATGTTACTGTTAGACAACACTCTGATTTCCTTAGAAAGAGAGAGGGTACTGGAAAAAGCTTGTGAGACTTGGAACAGTTATTATGCAGCTCAGGGGAAAAGCACCAGAGGGGCTTTGGATCACCCTGATGGTAGGCTCTCAAAAGGTCAATTTCTTGCTAGACACAGGTGCTCTATTTTCTGCCTTGCCTTTCTCTCTTGGGCCAAGATCCACTCAAAGTAACTGTATGAGACATCTCTGGCCATGGATTTGTACTTGGGGATGTCTCCACTTCTACCACTCTTTACTTGTTATTCCTCTGACACTGACCCTTAATTGGGGATGAGATATATTGATGAAGGTCCTTGTAGGCTTAGTCTTGGCCCCTGATGTGCAAGGCTATATTCCCTCCTGGGGTAAATATTGACTCTATGATCTAAGGTCAGCACCCCCTGTCAACCAGATTCTACAGAACCAACCTGGAACCACTGGAGAATTTAAAACTGCGTTTTAAAAAGGCACCTAACAGATAAGTGCTTTCTATGTCACCCCACTTCTTGTCACCCAATATCATCATTGCAGCTAGCAGCGTGGGGCCCCAAGAACATTATCTTTCAGGCTTATAGAATCAGGCCCATTGTCTTGCAGGCTTGTCAACTTGAGGTTATCAGACAGAGGCCTAGGTCTAGCACAGCACAGGGAACAGGAGCGGATTTTTCACTCCTGGACACAAGCTGTTCTACCGGAGACATCCCAAAGGCATAGAAGCTCAAGCAAGCGCGAGTCAAGTGTGCTGATCTCACCCTCACTTCCTTTCTCTGTGGTCTTCAGTACATACCTGGATGCCATAGGCTAGCCAAAGGTATCATTTCAGTACTCCCAGCACATACTATTCTGATAAGTGTGTCCAAGTACAAAACCAGGATATACTTGAACTGGCAGGAGTCCCACAACTAGCTTAATGCAGGAAATGGGAAGCTGAACAGAGATATTTCTGTCTCTACCACCTTAAATATTTGCTTCACCACAGTCTGCCTGCCTACTTTAGGTTTTTAATTGGAGAAAATTAGCCTGTGAGCCCTCTTTGCATCTGTACTGATAATGCATTCACAAAGTTCAAAAGTAGAGCATTAAAGTGTAAGTAAAAATAGTTGCTTTTTAAAAAGACATAAGATTTTATTTGAAAGGCAGAATTATAGAGAAAAGGAGAGACAGAAAGACAGAGAGATCTTCTATCTGCTGGTTTACTCCCCAAGTGACTATAAAAGCTGGCACTGAGCCAATCTAAAGCCAGGGGTCAGATTTTTTTTTTTTTTTGCTGGGTCTTCCATGTGAGTGCAGGGGCCCAAGGACCTGGTCCATTCTGATGGATGTTGCGGGCCAGCCCGTCCTGTACCCTGTTGTAGGATGCACGTGCAGGTGCTGCAGCTTGGACCTGCTCAGCCTATTCTCAGCCCAGAACCTGTGAGCATTGGCAGGTCCCATGATCACACCTAGTTCAGCCCATCACCACCCCAACTCTAGAGCTAACCAATGGGACTTGTATTTCCACAGGGCTTGGGCCCACTTATGCCTCACAAAATCTACCCCCAGACCTGATGCTCTCATGTGCTGGTTAGTGCCATTGCCCTGCCTATCCCCTATTCCGACAATCAGTCAGGTAGTGGGATCTAGCTCTACTAGACAGGCCCCCAGCCATAGCTTTCATGTGGGCTAGCCTGTGGTGGTCAGCAATGTTCTGCATCAACAAACCCTTTTAAGTAGGTGCTGCGGACTCCCCCTGCCTCCCGCCCCCGGCTCATCAGCCAGAAGCAGCTGTTGAAGTGGAGGTTCCACTTCTCATGCCTGGCCCCACCCAATTTTCTGAATTTGAAAAGTGTACTATGGTTAGAGAGGCTCTCTTTCTTCTTACAAAATACATATTTTTTTATTCAATAAACCATAGCATTTATTAATTCAGCAGTGGTAAGCAGATATGTAGTGCTTTTATAAAGTACTTGATACAGATTCTTGCATTTTGTGTCCATTATCACTGTAATGGGATGCTAGGTATCACTCCCATTTTACAATCACCTCACGGCTCTAGCAAAATATATATATCTAAATATGAAGATGTCAAAGGGCTTGGTTTGTGCAATCTATTCATAAATGATTAAGGGACAAATTAAGATGCTTTAATAATACTTACATATATAGGGAATGAAAAAAAAAGAGAGGGAATAACCTAGAAAATGTGGCAAATGTTTTTTCAAAATATTGGTATTGAAGAAAGAGTTTTTCTGTGCTGTTCTTGTACTTTTTCTTAGTGTTGAAATTATTTCACAACACAATTACAAAATCAAAGACCTAAGGATACATATAAATATCTATGCCAGCCTTCCAGACACAAAGCATAAATAGCAAGAGATCTAATTTTTCTTGCAACTCATGTGGGAGATCGATCTTTGCAGCCATTTGGAGAGAGAGCCAGCAAATGGGATCTCTCTTTCTCTCTTAAATAAATCAAAAATATTTAAGATTTATTTATTTACTTTGAAAAGTTACAGAGAGTGAGAGAGATAGAGAGAAACAGAAATCATTCATTCATTGGCTCATTCCCTAAATGGCCGGAACAGCTTGGGCT
This sequence comes from Ochotona curzoniae, assembly GCF_017591425.1. NCBI lineage: Eukaryota > Metazoa > Chordata > Mammalia > Lagomorpha > Ochotonidae > Ochotona > Ochotona curzoniae. The sequence continues at coordinate 13,592,898 of NW_024467121.1, read as the reverse complement.
GGCCAGGCTGAAGCCAGGAGCCTGTAACTCCACCTGGGTCTTCTCCATGAGTGTATAGGCCCAGGGACTTTGCCCGTTTTTCACTGTTTTCCCAGGAGCTGGGTTGGAAGTAAAGCAACCAGGTCAAACATTAGCACTCATGGAATGCCACCATTGGAGGCCACAGCTAAAGTCCTGCACTGCAACATTAGCCTCTAAATATTACACAAACACACACACACACACATACACACCTGTAGGTAGAAGCTGGAGGTAAAGTTTATGTGTGTTTTGCTAATGGTAAATTTCAGGAGACATGGAGAATACCATAAGGCTTGACTCATGAGGTAATTATTACCAACGTAGATGGATTAATTGAGGTGGGTGTTTGGCCTCATGGATAGCACACCACCTGCATCTGTCATCAGAGAGCCTATGCCCAACTCCAGGCTCCCCTCTTAGTTTCAGCTTCTTGCTAACACACACCCTCGGAGGCAAGCACAAGCAGTTGGCTCCCTGCCACCCATATGGGACACGTGGAATAACAGGGTTCCCAGTTCCCTGCTTCCACCCATGTTTGGGAGATTTAGGGAGTGAAAGAACCAACGGACAGGATCTTTCTTCTTCCCCTCCCCTCTTTTCCCTAGTATAGTTCCTCTCTAATTAATTTCTTTTTTGAAAACCTAAGACATAAAAAAATAAAAAGAAATATAAATGGTGGGTATCATGCAAATCTTGCAGCCCCAAGAGTCTAAACACTTCCTCTATGTAATTGTCTGCCCAGAGAGTGACAGGACCATATGCTAATGCATATATATTATACATATATTTTTATACATACATATGAATATATGTATATGAATTTATTTTTTCTTTTAGGCTTTGTGGTAACAAAGGAAATTGCCTGACCTTTTTTTTTCAGACTTTTTGTAGTCCTTCTTGGGTATTTACATTTGTCAGGAGAAAAGGTTATGTATGTCAATCTCTAATATTTACCACCAAGTGGGAAGAGAATTTACTTCACCTGTAAATCTATCTTCTTGCCAGGGTTACCAACTCAGGGTGCAAAATATGAGGATAGCTTTTCCATCCAGACAGTCCCCTACAGGGAGTAGAGGCTGGCTCCACTATCAGGAAGTAGACACCTGACTGGCAAGAAGAAGCAGCAGACTAAGAGCATGTTTTCCTAAGAAAGCCTGAAAGAGCAGCCAGGCATCCAAAATGGACTTTCCAGCCCCGTATTATGCCTAATCATAGACTTCAAAGGAAACATCGCTAAAGTTGCCCGGTGGTCCTGATGCTCCTTTTAGTTTGGCCTGTCTGGTTCTTGAGTTGGAAAATGATGATCCTGTGGCCTGCCCAGACATGTGTTTCTATCGCATGGCAGGGGCCTTGTACATTGCTTAGTTTTCATTCTTGTTAGAAAGCATAATACACTTACTCATAACATCTGATTGTCTCCAGCTACCTCTCCACTCTTTATCCCCAATCATAGCTTTTCCTAGGATGATAAAATGAACAATTAGCTCTGTTCCCAGATGTTCTTTTATGTGCACATGTTTATGCAAACACATGTCCAGAAAAAAAAATCAGATCAAACGATGTACATCAAATGACTTACTTTTTTCCCTCACTGCTTATTAGAAAGAATTTCCAATGTATATACTTAGAGCTTAACTTCATTCCTTCCAATGATGGCATAGTAAAACAGGTGCTCCTCCCAGAACACTCTCCCCCTAATTCCTTTACCACTTGGATGTGTCATCCCCGGCTGCTTCTGTGCTTGTGCTATGACTTCAGCTGCTTACATCTGCAACTCTCTTGTAACACCTGCCCTTAGGTTTCTGGAGCCATTCTCCTGCAAGCATTTAAGAACAGAAGGGACCAAAGGTGCATGAAAGCTGAGCCATCTCCTTGTCTCCAGTTGGTTTATAGTCCTAAGGGGATCAGGAGAGGTGAGCCAGGACTTCATCTGAAATCACACCTTCACTTCTTTCTTCCAACTGCCTGTTCTGCTTCCCACCAGTAGTTCCCATCAATGCAACTTGGAAAGGCAGCCAAAGATGGTTCAAGGGCTTGGGCTCCTGCTGCTCATGTGGGAGAACCTGGTGGAGTTCCAGGTTCCTGGTTTTCCTGGCCCAACATTGGCCATGGCAGCAATTTGAGTGAACCTACAGGTACAAAATCTGACTTTCTTTCTCTATATAACACTTTCTAGATAAATGATAGATAGATAGATAGATAGATAGATAGATAGATAGATAGATAGATAGATAGATAAATCTTTATTTTAAAAAATCACAAAACAAAAAAGAAAGCTAGTTCAAAGGGCACAGGCCCGAAACTCTCAGATTTAGAAAGGAGCCCAGAGATGACGTGAAGAAAGGGATGAGCATTTTTTCAAGCTTACGTGGTTTACCCCAAAGGAGCTCATTAGTCAGAGGTGACAGACAGCCTGCTTCCCTTACCCCTGGCCTGGGGCTTTTTCCAATAGTACACATCGCTAATGTTGTTAGAAACACAAAGGGCTCAAGAAAGAACTGGCGTAAATGCCAGAAAGCCCTACTGTCCCGCCAGCATTTCCTTAGTGACGCTGAGACTGATGATGGTGATGATGATGATGCTGTAATCTTGGGCTCACATCTTTTTACACCTAGCAAAGCGCTAGATTATAAAGGAGAAGGAACAGAGCATTATTCTATCAGCCTTGAGGATTCTGTCTATCCAAGGCCTCTCTCTGGGCCTGGGAACCGAAGCTTCACCAGCTAGACTGCCATCGTTCTGCAGATATTCTGCTCACAAATTCGCACATCCAACCCGGCTCATGGCAAAGGCTGCTTCCTCAACCACCAGCTTGGCCTGGCAGAGTTTTGGATGCTCAACAAAACAAAACAAAACAAAACAAAACATGACCTTCTCTTCATTTAAATTTACACACAGTCAGATAAGGGAGATATGTTATCTAGAAAAAATATATCTTGCATTTTTGTATCACAATTGATGGATTTTTTTTCCCCCAAGATTATCTTAATAGTCTTTAACTGGCATCATGTATTTTTCCTTTAGAGTAAAATAATGGATACAGCACAGTTCTACAAATATGATACAATTTATTCCATTTATCTTCAAAGTGGTATTCAGTGTATGATTTTTTTTTAAATAAATAGATGATGAGATTCATTTACATGTGAATTAGGAAGATATAGAAATAGCTTTAACCAGTAAGGCTAATGAATAATGGTCATTTCAACTGGTCTGCACCGACACGCGCACACACACACACACACACACACACACACACACAAAAGCACAGAAACTTGCACTGTTGATTCACGTTGATCAGAGGAAGTCCCAGACAACCAGGGTCCAAGGGACACCTGTCTCTGTGTTCCCTTCTCCCGCTCAGGTTAACGTGGTTTCTTTCAGCAACACCTCAAGAATGTGGTCCGAGCACAGACTGGGCTCCAGCATGTTGGACGTGACCCCAGGTCTGCCCCTGGAGGCTGAGGTCACATGCCTGGGTGTGCAGTTGCCACCCTGCCAGCCAGGGCGTGGCAGGCTTCAGGGGTCCCCTACAGTAACTCCAGTGTTTCCCTTCTGGACAGGAAAAAACACATCATGGGCCAGTGTGGAGACAAAACCCTAAACCATGTGAAAGCCCATGGTCCTTGGGCCCAGTGCAGCATCCTGCCACGGAACACAGGCCGTTTTCCAAATCCAGCTCTTCCTGGAGTCTTCATGGACCTCACACTGTGCTCCCTGGCCTAATCCCCATTGCCGGGCTGTTGCAACACCTCATTCTCTTGCTCTTCCCTCCACCAGCACACAAGGTAAGTGAATATTGGAATCAGGATGGTGAGAGCTGTTTCTGAGCTAACAACTCATGTCCCAGAACACCCCTTACCTGGCTGGCGGCTGCTGAGCATGTTCTTTGCCTAGCCTCAAGCAAATCCAGCTACTCTAGAGGGCTACAGCCTGTTACCGTGACCAATGACCTTGCCCAAACTTTTTGGGACTTCATGGGGCAGCTGGTTTACCTGAAAGCAAATTGCCCGGGCCCAGATGCGTGGCCTAGTGGCTAAAGTCCTTGCCTTGAACGTACCAGATCCCATGTGGGCGTCAGTTCTAATCCCGGCAGCTCCACTTCCCATCCAGCTCCCTGCTTGTGGCCTGGGAAAGCAGTTGAGGATGGCCCAAGGCTTTGGGACCCTGCACTCACGTGGAAGACCTGGAGGAAGTTCCTGGCTCCTAGCTTCGGATCGGCATAGTACTGGCCGTTGCACTCACTTGGGGAGTGAATCATTGGACGGAAGATCTTCATCTCTGTGTCTCCTCCTCTCTGTATATCTGACTTTGTAATAAAAATAAATAAATCTTTAAAAAAAAACCAACTTAATTCATTAGGCAATTAGCTTTTTTTTTTAAGGTTTATTTATTTTTATTACAAAGTCAGATATAAAGAGAAGAAGGAGAGACAGAGAGGAAGATCTTCCATCCGATGATTCACTCCCCAAGTGGACGCAACGGCCACTGCTGCGCCGGTCCAAAGCCAGGAGTCAGGAGCCACTTCCAGGTCTCCCATGCAGGTGCAGGGTCCCAAGGCTTTGGGGTGTCCTCGACTGCTTTCCTAGGCCACAAGCAGGAAGCTGGATGGGAAGCAGGGCCGCTGGGATTAGAACCGGCGCCCATATGGGATCCCAGTGCAGACTTTAACCACTACATTATCGCGCCGGGCCCTGAATTAAGTTTTAAGGCACCACTTTATTTTGCAACAAAAAAAGACAGTAATGTTTAAAATCACTCAATAAGTAACCAAACTTTAAGAGAAGTCACATGGCAAGAAAATATTATATTTTTAAAGGAGTACTGAAGATTTTATGACTTTACGTTACATCATAGATTTAAGTGCACCTATTGTGTAAGCTATAAATATATGGGTCAACATGGTGGTATTACAGCCTGATCTTCTAGTTACTGGCGCCAGCAACCTATATGAGTCCTGGTTTGTGTCCTGGCTGCTCCACCTCCTGATCCAGCTTCCTGCTTCTGGCCGGAGAAAGCAAGGAAGGACCGCCCATGTCCTGGAGCCCCTAACACCCCCATGGGAGAGCTGGAACAGGCGCCTGGCTCCCAGCTCAGGACCAGCCCAGCTGTAGGCATTGCAACCATTTAAAGAGTGAATCAGCAGATGGGAATCCCTCAGGCTCTCTCTCTCTCCATCTCTGTAATGCTGCCTTTTGAGGTAAAATAATCAAATCTTAAAAAAAAAAGTACAAACAAGCTTATTTGATTTCTAAAAAGATGCAAATATAGAGGTGAAACGTCAGTGTCCTAACTTATCATCCCCTGCTTTCAAGGTTAATTTATCTAATTAACATGTCCTTCATTTTTCTATGTATTGGCATGGCTAGATGCATTGGATGGAGACTAGTGTTAGATTATACAAAAATGTGTATTTTTTTTAAAGATTTATTTTTTCTATTGCAAAGTCAGATATACAGAGAGGAGGAGACACAGAGAGGAAGATCTTCTGTCCGATGATTCACTCCCAAAGTAGCCGCACTGGTTGGAGCTGAGCCAATCCGAAGCCAGGAGTTAGGAACTTCCTCCAGGTCTCCCACGCTGGTGCAGGGTCCCAAGACTTTGGGCCATCCTCGACTGCTTCCCTGGCCTCCCATGCAGGGAGCTGGATGGGAAGCTGGGCTGCCGAGATTAGAACTGGTATCCATATGGGATCCTGGCACATTCAAGGCAAGGACATTAAACGCAAGGCCATTGCACTGTGCCCCAAAAAATGTGTATTAAAGAAACTTTCAAACCTTTGTATGTCTATATGCTGCCTATCTCATTATTTTAAATTTTTGTATATATTCCATAATACAATGACATCAAAAATTTTGACCAATGACCATTTGAGTTGATTCAAATGTTTTATAGGATCCAGTGCTTTGGCCTAGCAGCTAAAGTCCTTGCCTTGAATGCCCCAGGATCCCATATGGACACTGTTTCTAATCCTGGCAGCTCCACTTCCCATCCAGCTTCCTGCTTGTGGCTTGGGAAAGCAGTCAAGGACGGCCTAAAGGCTTGGGAACCTGCACCTGCGTGGGAGATCCGGAAGAGGATCTGAGTTCCTGGCTTCGGATCGGCACAGCTCCAGCCATTGCAGTCACTTGGGGAGTGAATTATCGGACAGAAGATCTTTTTCTCTTCCTCCTCTCTGTGTATATCTACTTTGCAATAGAAATAAATAAATCTTTAAAAAAATATTTTATAGTCAAGTATCATATGTATAAAAACATTCCTTTGTGTAAGACATTTCTATCATTTCCAAATCTGTGCTTATTATAAATAAATTTTTAGATAAACATTTGTTTCCACAAATGCCTTTGGACCCCATCCTTGCGCTCTGAACATCCAAGGTTTATTTGCATTGATTTTAATTTATAAAACCTTAAAGGGGATGGCAGTTCTTCATCCTTGGGTACTGGGATGTGAGGAAAGTCATGAGTGGCTTCCCCCTTTTTTCTTTCACCTTCCCCCAGGAACAGGAAGAAGCAATAGCTAATTTGGAAGCAATAAGTTCCCCCAATTTTCTCTAAACCTCTATCGTTCCCACACTGATCAACCATGTAATCATTATTAAAAAATAAAATCTAACAAAATTTTTTTTAAAAACCTTAAAGGTTGAAGAGATATTTTCGGTTGTTCTAGGCCAGTGGTTCTCATCCTAGCTTGCATATCAGAAAGACATGGAAAAGTTCAAAAACCAGTCATGAGGACAAAGGGGCACCCAGACCAGTCAGACCAGAACCTCAGGGCCTGGACCTCAGCATTTTTTTAGAAGGTCCCAGGAGAGTGTGATGCGCGGCCAAAGCCAAGAACCCCTGCTTCAATTCGACTCACGAGTGCCATCTCTTATACATCTGTGTTAAACTCTTGCTCCCACAGCCTTTCTATTTCTTGGGGCTCTGGCTGCTTGGAGACCGAGGGAAGGGGGGAAGTCTGTTTCAGGGCACCAGACACAGCATTCTTCCATGTGGCACATGGCCCGTAGCATCTGCGAGGCCCTTGCCTCAGTGTACCGCCACGAGAGGCAGTCTTTGGGAATTCACCAGCAAGAACATGAGGAATTATTTTTTCTGTGATGGGTTTCAGCTCTTCAAAGAAAGAGAATAACTTTTCCACCACGTTGGCCCAAGAGACTCGGAAGTGAATACATTTTCAAGGAAAACACTTTAATAAAAACAAAAGAAACAGGTCAGTTTTCCAAAATCAAAGACTCTTGGTTCCCATGGGATTTTCAGCATTTCTGGCAACTTACTGATTTTTCTTCCCCCTTCTTCCTTTTTTTAAAATCTAAATTGTAAGGTTTTTTAATTTTAAGATTTTGGCATCATCACTTTTATCTGTAGATACTGTATACATACATAATATTTTTCTTGGAAACAGGGATATTAATATCACAGAAATGTGGGATTCATGAAAATGATTATAAATAAGATAGAGAAAGAAGGGCATATTGCCATGTATGTGCTACAATTCAGTGAAGCAATATTTGTAACTATAGGCCAAACAGTATGATATCAAGTTAGATCAAACCATACAACAAAGAAATTATTTTTGTGGTTACCTGACAGCCACAATTAATCGGCTTATTTCTTGCTCTACCCTATGTGATCTGGGGCACATGTTTTTCTTAAAGATTTATTTTGTTTTATTAGAAAGGCAGAGTTGGGGCCCGGCGCGGTAGCCTAGCAGCTGAAGTCCTAGCCTTGAATGTGATGGGATCCCATATGGGCACCAGTTCTAATCCCAGTGGCCCCACTTCCCTTCCAGCTCCCTGTTTGTGGCCTGGGAAAGCAGCTGAGGACAGTCCAAAGCCTTGGGACCCTGCACCTGCATGGGAGACCTAGAAGAGGCTCCTGGCTTCGGATCAGCGCAGCACTGGCTGTTGTGGCCGCTTAGGGAGTTAATCATCAGACAAAAGATCTTCCTCTCTGTATATCTGACTTCCCAATACAAATAAATACATAGAAAGAAAGAAAGAAAGAAAGAAAGAAAGAAAGAAAGAAAGAAAGAAAGAAAGAAAGAAAGAAAGAAAGAAAGAGAGAGAGAAAGAAAGAAAGAGAGAGAGAGAGAAAGAAAGGAAGGAAGGAAGGAAGGAAGAAAAGAAAAGAAAGAAAGAAAGAAAGAAAGAAAGAAAGAAAGAAAGAAAGAAAGAAAGAAAGAAAGAAAGAAAGAAAGAAAGAAAGAAAGAAAGAAAGAAAGAAAGAATTAGAGGATCTGGCCTCAACAGTCAAAGCTGAACCAATCCAAACCAGGACCTTCTTCAGGTCTTCTTCTGCAGGTGCAGAAGCCCAAGGACTTGAGCCGTAAGACACAGTCCTCCACTGCAGCGAGTTGGATCAGGAGCAGAGCAGCTGAGATAAGAAAAGGCATCCAGGATGGGATGTCAGCACACAAGATGACTTGCTATGTGCTCCCAGGCTAGCCCCTGGGGCACATTTTTTAAATAGCCAGCATTTGGAATCTCAGCACCTAAATTCTTTCTTTATGTACAATGAGGAGAAAAGATAACTGGCTCAGAAAGCTGTAAGGAGGAGCCGAAGCAATGAACGTCCTAAGACCAAAACCCACAGGAGGCTTTCAAATACCCCTTCTATTTACTCTCTGGGCCCTTTTCCTCGAACATTCTCTGAATTTGTTGTGAGATTTTCCTGTCAAGACCGGGAGGGGCTGTTTGAAACAGTTTGCAAGACAAAACATCCCAGAAGTGGAAAGGCAACAGAGGTGGGGACTGGGCGGGAAAGGGAAGTGGGGCTGGGGGGGCTTTGCACTAGCTGAAAGAGCTGAACTCTTGAACCAACTGGCCATGTCTTCCTTTGTTTTGCCTTGGCCTGGAATAGCCAAAAAGTGGTGGGTGGATGGATGTCACTGCCTGTTTCCTCCTCATTGTTTTTACAGACCCGCACTATAGAGTTCTAGCGTCTCGTCCCCAGAAGAAGAGAGCTTTGTTCAGCAATTCAGCCAGGCTGTCTGAGATGCAAAGCCTTTCCATTTCAGACTAAGGTTTGGCTCCAAATATAAAAGAAATGCTGCCTCTTTTCCGTCTCGCTGAGCCTGCTGGCTACCCTGGAGCTTGACCAAGTCTTCCACCCAACAGCAATACTGATGCCATCGGGGTGTCTAATAATGCCCAAGTATCAGGAAATAAGCTCCCAGCTATCAAAGAAGGGAAGGGAGGGATCTTGTTTCCACAGCCAGTGACTGAATAAATCCAAGGCCACCGTGGGTTTGTTTCCATAACAGCATCAACCCTCCTCTTGCTATGTTTGGGGCTAGCTGCAATTCTAGGTGTGTGCAACCAGATTAGCAGGGAACACAAAACCAGTCCAGCCTCTGGGTGGCAGATGCCTGCTGCTGTCATCTTCAGGGGATTCCAAGGCACTAACCTGTAAATGTGACATTTCTCTCTGATGCTCTCCAGTAACAGGATTAAAGGGTTGTGTTCTGTGGGCTCAGTATCAGTGCCAACTGCTTTAGTCCCTTCCTTAGGAAACAGATGCCAAATGCAGGTGACACGTCAACTTAGCTCTGCATTCCTTTTTTTTTTTTTTTTTTAAGATTTATTTCTTTTTATTTGAAAGCATCACAAAGAGAGTAGGAGACACAGAGAAGAATCTTGCATCCACTGGTTCACTCTCCCAGTATCCACAACATATTAGACCTGGGCCAATGTGCAGTCAGGAGCCAGGCAGTTCCTCTGGGTCCCTCATTGGGTGCACAAGGCCAAGAACTTGAGTCATCTTCTACTGATTTCCAAGGTCTAGCTAGGAGCTGTATTGGAGTTAGAGCAGTCAGGACTCGAAGTAGTACCCATATGGGATGCTAGCACCACAGACGGAAGCTTAACCTATTGTGCCATGGCACCGGCGCCAACTCTTTATACTGAAAAGCCCGATGGGTTGTTTCCTCAGCTTAATATAGAAATAAAAAGCCGGGAACTGGTTGCAGTCAGAAAAGTTTATTTGCAAGGGTATCAGGTAAGTGGGGAGAGAATAAGGAAGGGGAAAGCACCTCCCAAGAGAGCCAGGAGGTGGGGTGCCTCTCAAAAGGAGGGAGGGACACCAAAGGTTTGAAGAAGGGTCTTTGGCTAAAAGCCTTTCACTGACCCCTCCTGGTTGGGTGGGAACCTACAGATAAGATGTTTCCTATTGGTGGTCTCTTACCAGCTAGGACATGGATGAGCAAAGCTTGTGCCACCCTCTTGAAGGTGTGGCCAAAATTTCAGCAAGCTTGGAGTGTCTGTCTAGAGAGAAAGAGAAATAAATCTCACTGACAAGAGAACAACATCACTTCAAATTGCTTCCACTCCTTGCGTCAACATCCTCACCTGCAAAGGGGTAGAGCAACCTGGGCTTAAGACTCCAAAGCTTGTGCTGTGATGAACTTACGCTTCTCTCTGCTAAGAACAAGTGACTTTCACAGGATGCGGTTAAGAACTTGCATTTTCTAACATATTGGTCACTCAATACCATGTCAATTAACTCCATAATGTTGTAAATTGTTGTTTATATTATGTTGTGGCTTTTAATTGGTTGGGATGATATTCTGCCAGCTCTGCTTTCAAACCAGTGATGGTCTCCCCAAGAAACTGTTGAATTGATCTGGACAATAAGATGCTGGACTCTATGCATGGTACATCCCTGCAATGAAGGAATCATGACTGGATTTAAGCTGTATTACTTCAACAAGGTGGAGGAATCCACTATGGGGGAAGGGTATGAGGAGTGGTTGGGGGAATCCCAGAGCCTATGAAACTGTGTCATAAAATAAAATGTAATTAAAATAGAAAAAGCAAGTGACTTTCCCTTCATCTTTTTTTTTTAAAGATTTATTTTTATTATTTTTTCATTGGAAAGGCGGATATACAGAGAGGAGAGACAGAGAGGAAGAGCTTCCGTCCGATGATTCACTCCCCAAGTGAGCGCAACGGCCGATGCTATGCCAATCCGAAGCCAGGAGTCTCTTCCAGGTCTCCCACGCAGGTGCAGGGTCCCAAACCTTTGGGCCGTCCTCGACTGCTTTCCCTGGCCACAGGCAGGGAGCTGGAAGGGAAGTGGGGCTGCCGGGATAGAACCGGCGCCCACATGGGGTCCCGGGCGTGCAAGGCGAGGACCTTAACCACTGCGCCACCGCGCCGGGCCCTCCCTTCATCTTTTACAACACGATGATATGAATCCCTTCTGCCAGATTTACCCTAGCCTTTCTCACTTCTGCACAGAGCATTATCTCTGAGTGCTTTGTTAGCAGTCCAACATGAGTTGATCCTTAGCTTCCCTTGCAACTTCTTATCCCCCACCTAATCCTTTGCAAGCTGCAGATTTGAAAGACCAAGAATTACTTGTCCTTGTGTAATCTGCTTGCAGTAGAACTAACTTACTCTTGCGTGAGAAAGGTGATGTTGTTAACTGGGCTAAGGTGTGCTTTACGGTTTGACCCGGCCCAAAGCACCTGCACAATACAACCTTCCCTGTGTCATGTGCTCATGCTCTCAGACAGTCCAAACTAAAACGTGCTTGAGGTTTGTCTACCAAAGAGTTAACAACCAAATCCATCCACAGAGCAGAGCGTCTTCAGAGCTTCCTGTCCTTGTTGACCAGCCTGGTTATTTCTAGGGCCTGTTGTGGTTAAGCTGCCTTGGAGAATAACCTCTGGTTGTCACCAAAAGACCTTCAATTAGGGTGCCCTGTGTGGGGGTGCATTCTCAGCCCTGGCAATCAAACTGATGGTCTCATCCTCATTCGACTACTGCCACCAGGAAGGTTCGAACAACTCAGGCCTTTGGATGAGACTTGGAAGAAAGAGCCAACACGCTTTTAACTTGCAAGCTCAGGAAATTATGACACACAATTGTTTTTCTCACCTTCCCTTCCTTCCTCCTTGTGAGATCTGCAAAGTGAATTAGAAGAGAGCAGGTCCCAGAAAAACATTGTCTTGGCCCTTAGGGGGACACCACGGGAAATGGCAGCCTCCAGTTGGTATGGCAAGGAGACTGTCCCATTCACAGTGGGAATGACTTGGTTCTATGCTGGGGGGTGGGGTAGAGACAGAATGAAGAGTTCCCACGGGTTTACTTCTTTCCTCGTCCCCTCTCTACTTGTCACTACCAAATTCCTGTCTTCTAATGATGTAGTCTCAGATTTAATGACAAAGGGGAAAAAAAAGTCTTGGGTTGTTTTCCCCTTGAATTTAGGAGCCGAGAGGTCTATATTTATTGTGCCAACACTAGTGTCTGGGAAACAATAGCAACATCCTGGCACCCACATGGGTAGCAAAGGCTCAAGTGCCTAAGTCATCTTCCATCACCTTCCCAGGTGCATTATTGGAAAGCAAAACCAGAAGCAGAACAGCTAGGACTCAACCCACCACTGTCTCTCCTCTCTGTATATCTGCCTTTCCAATATGGAATGCCAGTGTTACAACCACTGGCTGATCTGCTGTACCACAACCCCAGTCCAAACTTGCATTTTGAATATCCTGGGAATGGAGGTGCAGTGAAGAAGCCTTGGCACAATGGCTTAGTGGCTAAAGTCCTCACCCTGTATGTGTCACAACCCCATACATGCACCAGTTCATGTCCCAGCTTCTCTACTTCCCTTCCAGCTCCCTGCTTGTTGCTTGGCAAAGCAGCAGAGGATGGCTCAAAGCCTTGGGACCCTGTACCCATGTGGGAAAACCAGAAGAAGCTCCTGGGTCCTGGCTTCAGATCAACTTAGCTCTGACCATTGTGGCTAATTGGGGAGTGAACTACTGGATGGATTTTTCTCTGTGTCCCTCCTTCTCTCTGTAAATCTGCCTTTCCAATAAAAGTAAAAGGAAGAAAGGAAGAAAGGAAGAAAGGAAGAAAGGAAGAAAGGAAGGAAGGAAGGAAGGAAGGAAGGAACCAAGGAAGGAAGGAAACAAGGAAGGAAGGAAACAAGGAAGGAAGGAAACCACTGGAGCTGATGCTGTGGCATATTGGTTAAGTCGCTACCTGTGGCTCTGACATTCCATATGGATGCTGGTTCGAATCTCGGCGGCTCCACTTCTGATTCAGCTCCTTGTTAGTTAATGAAGCAGAAGGTGGCTGATGTCCCACCCCTGCTTCCATGTGGGAGACCTCAAAGAAGATCTCAGCTTTAGCCTGGCCCCAGCCTGGCCCAGCCCCAGTTATTGCAGCAATTTAGGGAATGAGCCAGCAGGTAGAAGACCTTTCTCTCTCTCTCCCTCTAGCTCTCCTCCCTCTGTTAATTCTGCCTTTCAGATCATTAAAACACATCTATTTTTTTAAAGACACTATTAAGAGAATCAAAAGACAAGCCACTGATAATTAGAAAGTGCTCACCTAACACAACAAACTTTTCAACAAACCCCTACTTGTTTTTTTTTTTTGAAGTTTTAAAAATACATATTCCAAAAGTAGAGTGAGAGGGAGGGAGGGACAAAGAGATTCTTAAAGATTTACTTTTTTTTATTATTTTTTCATTGGAAAGGCAGATATACAGAGAGGAGAGACAGAGAGGAAGATCTTCCGTCCGATGATTCACTCCCCAAGTGAGCGCAACGGGCCAATACTATGCCAATCCGAAGCCAGGAGCCTCTTCCGGGTCTCCCACACGGGTGCAGGTTCCCAAAGCCTTGGGCCGTCCTCGACTGCTTTCCCAGGCCACAGGCAGGGAGCTGGAAGGGAAGCTGGGCTGCCGGGATTAGAACCGGCGCCCATATGGGATCCCGGGCGTGCAGGGCGAGGACCTTTAACCACTTGCGCCACCGCGCAGGGCCCGACAAAGAGATTTTTAAAAATTGTTTAATTTAAAGCAATTTAGGGAATGAACCAGCGAACCCAGCCCCCACTGGACCCAGGCAGGCATGACTCACCTCACCTCAGCATCTGCAGTCTTAGTGCGCAACCTGGCCTAGTCTAGTCTGCCCCCTGTTCCACCTCCTACTGGTGGTGCTGCAGCCTATCCCAGCCCAGCCTGATTGCTGTCCTGGTCCTAATGTCAACTGCCTGGTGTTGCAGCCTCATCTGGCTTCCTGCCCCCTGCCCTGGTTCTCAGATCTGCCAGTGGGTGTTATGTGCTAGCCCAGACTGGTCTGTCCCCAGACCTGACCCACATGTATGCTTGCAGGTACCGTAAGCTGTGTAGTCGGGGCTGCTCCTTGCCTTCCTTCTTGCTCTCACCTGCAGGAACTGCGTCCCAATGAAAGAGTTTCCTAAGCTCCTCCATCGAGTCTTGTCCCAGTGGCAGTTCTCACGCACACCAGTGGGTCGTTGGCCCAGCTTGACTTTTTTTTTAAAAGATTCATTTATTTTTATTGTAAAGTCAGATATACAGAAAGAGACAGAGAGGAAGATCTCCCATCTGATGATTCACTCCCCAAGTGACCACAACAGCTGGTGCTGCACTGATCCGAAGCCAGGAGCCAGGAACTTCCTCCAGGTCTTCCACGTGAGTGCAGGGTCCCAAGGGTTTGGGCCGTCCTTGACTGCCTTCCCAGACCACAAGCAAGGAACTGGATGGGAAGAGCTGGGCTGCTGGGCATTAGAACTGGCACCCATATGGGATCCTGGTGCACTCAAGGCAAGGATTTTAGCTGCTAGGCCAGCACACTAGGCCCGGCCCAGGTTGACTTTGCCCACCTCCTGCCCTGACAAGAACAGTGGCCTTGCTCAACCAGTCACACCCATTCTGGTTCTCTTTGTGGGGTGTTGCAGCCCAGCAAATGAGCACCATTATCTTAGCATTTCCTCTTTTGGGAAATTACACTTTTTTTTACATAAAGCAGAAGTTACTTATACCATATAATGGAAGTTATTGGCTTTTTTCAAAATAAATATCAATTAGTTTTTAAAAATTTTTAAATCAAATAAATAAGCAACAAGAATTCAAAATCCTAAATGATATTTTTTAAGAGTGTACAGGAGTCTTCAGATTGAAAAGTTTGAGAACTAATGCTCTGCTTTGTACTGCTCAAACTGTCCTAAACTCAGACCATTCAACATCATTGAGTGTCCTCTTTGACCAAAGTTTAGAGTGTGACAGAAATCCCTGGGGTTTTAAAGCATGGGACACCTTTGGTGCTTGGAAGAGTTTCCAGTCTGGGACACTGCATCATTTTTGGTGAGTGGAGATGAGAAACACCATAGAAAATGTAAGTAGTGTCCAGTGCAGTGGCGTAATGGCTAAAGTCGTCCCCTTGAACACATCGGGACATCAGTTCTGATCCTGCCAACCCCATCTCCCATCCAGCTCCCTGCTTGTGGCCAGGGAAAGCAGTCAAGGACGGCCCAAAGCCTTGGGACCCTGCACCCATGTGGGAGACCCGGAAAAGCTCCTGGCTTCAGATCATTGCAGCTCCAGCCATTGTGGTCACCTAGGAAATGAATAATCAGATGGAAGATCTTCCTCTCTGTCTCTCCTTCTCTGACTGTCAATTAGAAAAAAATCTTGGGCCTGGCGCGATGGCGCAGTGGTTAAGGTTCTCGCCTTGCACTCCTGGGATCCCATATGGGCACTGGTTCTAATCCCGGCAGCTCCGCTTCCCATCCAGCTCCCTGCCTGTGGCCAGGGAAAGCAGTTGAGGATGGCCCAAAGGTTTGGGACCCTGCACCTTGTGGGAGACCAGGAAGAGGCTCCTGGCTTCGGATTGGCTCAGCTCCAGTAGTTGTGGCCGCCTGGGGAGTGAATCATTGGACGAAAGATCTTCCTCTCTGTCTCTCCTCGTCTCTGTATGTCCGCCTTTCCAATAAAAATAAAATAAATCTTTTTAAAAAAATCTTAAAAGAAAAAGTAAGTAATCTGTTGTAGCTACTTGAAAGAAATAGGGACATGCAAGTTGAGGACCTGGAATCCCATTCCTTTAAAGGCAACTGTGCAGGAAAACACTTTGAAAAATCTCCATGTTCCCCAGAATGAGGGTAAGCAGAGGATATTTATTCAGGATGGCCAGGAGTAACACATTAGCTTAGAGACCATGCAGGTGCATACTACGATGAGACCCCTTCCAGCAAACCTGTTCTTCACAGTCCAGCGGACAGAAAAGCAGGCTTGCTAATTAATGTGCTTCTCCACTCCCATTCCTATGGTGTGGTGACTCATCCCACAGAGCGCCTGGCTGGCTGTGCAGTCATAGGCTGTGATTTGGCTAAAGGCATGCGTGGGCAGCCTAACAGAGCTGGAATTCATCCTCAGCTCTGGCTGGCCAAAAATCAAGCAAGCATGGAAGTTAGCATTGTGGCACAGTGAGTTAATCGTATGTTCGCGTTGGTTCAAGTCTGGAATCCTTCACTTCAGGTGCAGCTCCCTGCTAACGTACCTAGGAAAGCAGCAGCAGATGACCCAAGTTTTTGGTTTCCTGCCACCCACGTGGGAGACCCAGATGCTCCTCATATCAGCTTGGCTCAGCCCAGCTGTTGCAACTGTTTATGGAGTGAACCAGCAGATGGAAAATTCTGTGTCTGTGTCTCTGTTGCTCTGCCCTTATAAATCAACAAATAAATCTTTTGAAATTAAAAAAAAAAAGCAGACTTCTTCAGTTCTTCGTAGTTTCTACTCCACAGCTACGAAAAGGGGATGAGAAGGTCCACCTTGAGTGAAAGTACCAGCACACAATTCAGATGCACCTATGGTTTGTTATATTTTGCACATGAAGGTGATAAATTGATGGGACAACTTAGTAATAGGATATGTCATTTGATGAATGAAAGAACACGTTAAAAGACACTCGCAACAACTTGTCCAGGTTCACAGATCAAGAAGGAACCAAGAGCATCCACCTCCAGAGCGTGGAATGACCCCGGGTCACACACTGCAGCAGGCTCCCTTACACCTGTGATTCTCCTAGGTAGCCAGGACTTGGGCAGATAAACTGAGGCTCTCTCAATCAGGCCCGGCTACCTCGCTGCCCATGTTTAACAAATGCAGTTGCTGGTGGCTCAGTGAATCCCAGATGCCACAGCATAGTTGCCCTTGCTTAAGTTTGTGTCTCTAGAAACCCAAAATTGACAAATCGCCTGTACCTCTCTTACCTTCCCAACATATCCCGACCCCAGGTCTAAGCATTTACTGACAATACAGTGCCATGAATATTTTTTTTTTTTTTTTTTTTTACATATGGGGGACCCTTTGCTTTTGTCTTAGCCCCGTTAGGTTTCTTTTAGTTGTTTCCTACCCCAACCTGCTTCTAATTTTCATCTCATCATGAAGGCAATCAAAATGTTCGTGCGAAATGCAATGAAAAGATGGTCTGTTTCAGTGCAAGCAAACTTTGAAATACATGCCTACACAGCGGCTCTTTTTCTTGAAGTATGCACAGTACAAAAAAACCACAGTACAAAAAACATTTGCATCAAAATGAACTTGTCTTTGCATTTCATTTTTCACAAATATTTTGAGGTGCCATCAGCCAATCTGAGCCAGTGATTCTTGACTGATATCTTTCAAAAATCATTTAGGGCACCATAAGTATAAATGCCTGGAGGCCTTGAATTATAAATCACAATCCTCCCTCCAAACTTCCCAGAGTGATACCAGGACAGTAGGCATTTTGGAAACCATCCCCAGGCAATTGTGACTTGCAACTCTGATTAAGAACCATTGAATTCAAACTGATGGGCTCTGACTTGTAACAGTTTAGACATAATCCCATTTGGCTGGGGCCCCAAATGGGAGGTCAAAAGGCTGATCAGCCAGGATTGGCATAAGCAGGCATGTTCAGAGGACAAAGCTCATGAACTTCAAATGCTGTCCTCCAACACAGAAGCTGGACGCCTTGTCGCTAGCACTTTAAGCTTGAAAGCTTGAAGGAATGAGCTCTGAAGGCTCTGCTGAGACGCGTGGTGATGAGCAGAGGTTGATGCAGTGTGGGCAGTTAGATTTGCTACGGTAATGTGACCTCCTAACAAAAGAGAGTTGCAGGTGGTGCCGTCTGGGTTTGGGGCCAGAATGAGCCTGGAATCCTCATAGCAGGTGTTTCTCCCTCCAGGCCTGGGCTCAGCTCACCCTGCCAGCAGTCTCAATTCCAATTTTTTGTAACTATGGTAAGGATGGTTTTTACTTGGATTTATGTAACAGATGGCATTGAAAGACTTGGTTAACCACTTCAGGCAGAGGACGGGAACACTGGTAAATTTAGTTTTGAATGAGAAAAGGTCAAGCTTAGAAGCAATTTTAAAAAAGGATACTGGGTTTCTACTAGTCTGCCTTCAAGTTCATCATACGCCTAAGGGAAGCGGCATACTTTGAAAGGTTTGCAAGCAATTCCATGGGCAAAATCATAAAATATAAATTAAAAGCCATCCACCCGGTTACTCACTCCTCGACATTTAGTCAATAATTGCACACTTGGCCTGACGTCACACAGATGACCACTGGCCATAGGACCATGGCCAATTCCCATGGCAACAGCAGCTCCCGAGGACCTTGACATATGGATACATCCTCTTTTAGGGCAGTATCTGCGTAGGTATCATGAAAGACTGGCCAGATTTCATGACAAAGCCTGTGTCTTGTCAAGGCCACTGCTCTTTAACTGCACTGATTAGCAATCACCCCCAGGGGCCCAACCTCTTGTTTAACAGAGTGCTGTTGCTTCCAGACCACGCCATGGACGCCTGTTCTCTTCACAGCTAGTGTTGGGAATATGTAAGGGATGAAGCAAAGGCTCGTTTTGAGTCATGGCTATTTCTGGAGTATAGCAGCAGGGACCCTGGAGGGAAAAAAATCCAAGTGAAACAGCCACACGTCTGCATTCTTTCAGTCCTCAGCCTTGAGTGATGTAAGGAGAAAGAAACTAGGCAACTTGGGTGGTGAAGAAGCTACAGCAATGAAATAGTTTTTTCCTCTGAAGCTTTGGAAGGGACTAGAAAGGGATGGGGAACAGTGAGAAGTGAATGGACCCGGCAGTGAAACGTGCCACCTCATAATGCTTATTACTTGAAGACTCTTTAAAAAAAAGACATTTTTACTTGAAAGACAGGTTTACAGAGGAGAGACAAAGATTTTCCACTCTTGATTCACTCCCCAAATGAGTGCAATGCCAGAGATGAGCCAATCCAAAGCCAGGAACCAGGAGCTTCCGCCAAGTCTCCCGCATAGTTGCAGGGTTCCCAGGCTTTGGGCCAACATCTCCTTGCTTTTCCAAGCCATAAGCAGGAAGTTGGATGGGAAGTGGAGCAGCCAAGACATAAACTGGCACCCATTTAGGAGGTGGATGCTTGCAAGCAGAGGATTAGCCAATTGGACCATTGTGTCAGACCTATTTGAGGGCTCTCACGTGATGCAATGCTTACCCAAGAGTTGCAGCTGGGGGCAGGGTTGTGGTTCAGTGAGTGAAGCCACTCCCTGCATGCAACGCTGGCGTCATGAAGTGTTTTGAGTCCTGGCTGCTCTGCTTCCAATCCAGCTCCATGTTAATGCTTGGGAAAGCAGTGGAAGAGGGCCGAAGTACTTGGACTCAGTCCACCCTTGTGGGAGACTGGAATGGAGTTCCTGGCTGCCAGTTTCAGTCTGGCCCAACCCTGGACATTGTGGCCATTTGGGGAGCGAAACAGCAGGTGCGAGATTACTCCGTCTCTCCTGCTCTGTCACTTGACCCTTCAATTAAGTAAATATTTGAAAAGTAGAAACAAAAGCCCTGCTGTTTCAAACGACTGGGGGCAGGGAAGAGGGAGACAAAAGGAATCAAAGTGGCTGCATCACTGTGTATGATACTGTAGTGGCAGACACAGCAGCAAGCCCAGAACTCAGTGCAAAGCCTGGCGGGATGGACTCCATCACACAGCAACACCAGTGCCACACTAACAAAGGATGCCAAGAACTGTGTTTCGCCACAGAAACACTCTGAACTCGCTGCTGTTTGCCATCAATCTAAAACCATTCTAAAACATCAAGTATCACAACATGGACCCAACTTCTTGCCTGATGTGCATATTGTGTTGAAAGGAAGAAAACGAAGTGAATGTCAACTACAGGCCTCTCTCCCAACCCTAACAAAAAGATTTTGAGGTATACTTCATCAGTGTATTTCAACCAAGTATTTTATTGGCCTGGTAAATGCAAAATATACAAATTTCTGAAAGGCATTCCTTGTTTGAAAGCGAGCACAGCTTCAGCCCAGATCATTAATCCAAATATACAGAGAACAGAAGTCAGCAGTCACACATAAAAGGTCCCCAAACCAATGAACAACTAAAATCAACCTATACAGCTTTCAATCTTTTTGACTCCCTTGTACATATTAAATAAATAAATAGCACATCTGCTATCAAAATAATAAAAAAATAAATTTCAAGTATTACAAACGAAAAAAGTATCATTGGTGTGGTTCAAACAGTTTTTCTTTTCCCCCAGATGGGAGTTTTTTGCCCACGGTCTCAGGACAGAGTAAGGGAGAAACCCACTCAAAAACAAATATGCAAAGTTAAGAAAATTGGTCCAGTTATTTGGCAGGGTGGTGGTGTAGTGGAGTGAGAATCAGTAGAAACAGACATTCCACAGCTGTGGCCCACATCCACCCACTGTGCAGAGCCTCCTCCCAATGTCAGGTCACTGGCTTTCAAATTGAGCAGCTCCCCACCCTGTCCTGTACAACCTCTCTCCCTCACCTAGGCCCTTCTTGCACTTAAGCCCCATGTTCAGGGAGTCAGAGATGGGGGACTGCACAGGCCTCCAGCTCCTACCCAGGTTCAAAGCATCAGCTCCAACAACTACAGCACAAGACCCAAAAGTCACATGTAAGCAACCATTCTCAAGAGCAAATGGGCAGGCCCCTGCCTCCTGTCTTGAATATGCCCGGTCTTTAGACTCATGTGTCTGGGAGGGGGGGTGCGGGGGAAACAACCCAATTGTTACATGGCCCAGGATGCAGACCCAGACAGGCTCTGGGGCAGACAACCCATTTAAGGGAGATGGATGGGGTAGCAGGGAAGACTTGCACAATTTGGTTTGAAACACCAAGTGCTTCATCCTATGGGACCTGAGGCCATGTCCCCATCTCCCAATCAGAGAAATGTGTATACTTGAAGCATTCCCCTCAAACAAAAAACGTTCATCTCTCTACTCCCAGGTTCAAAGTCCTCAATGACCTGAACTCTCAGCCCAGGACTTGTACCTTTGCACAGTCCAAGGCAGAGAAGAAAAGTCACCTTTGGTACTCGGAAGCTATGAGATATCCTGAGTTTCCAAAGTGTTACTTCTGGGCCCAAGACAACTCCTCCCGCCCGGGCACGTGAGGCAAAACCCACAGGAAGAAACTACAGGTCCTCAGAACCACTGTCCTGTGCACCCCGCTTTCAATCCCAACAAAAACATCACAGATGCCATGAAGGCAAAGCCAGACCAGGCCACCATTCTACCCTTCTGAATTTTCCAAAGCCCCTGGTGTAGCACCAGGCCCATGGCAGATGCTGTACCACAAATACATGCAGAAGACAGTACCCTGGTTTGAGGCCTTGCTCGGGTGGGCCATGGTTCCCACCTGGGAAAGGCAGTCAGTCCTGTAGGAGCTTCTTCACGCAGCGATTTCAACGCTCTACTCCAAGCTTTCCCAACTGATGGGTGCACCCAACTCCCCATAATCATAGGCTCCGAGCCCCCACAGGCCTCTATCTGGAGCACCCAACATCCAGGTTCATGCAGAGGTGTGACTTCCAGATCACACTTTCAAGACCACCGATAAACAAAGTGCGAAAGCAAGCAGCTCTGGGAGAATGATTCTCTCCTGTAACCCCCGAGTCCAGAGAGGAGAGCAGGGGGACCTCACGGCTCCCTGTGGGGAGGGGTGTCCTGGTGAGTCCATCTTGACAGAAATGGTTTCCTTCTGCCTGTGCAGCCAGTTTGTTCTTGAAGCCAGGCATGTGGATGTGCGGAAGAGCCAAGCTGCTTCAACACTTGGCAGGCAGGCAGGCCAGTCTTACACCCAGGGACTTCTCCAGACAGCCCTGTTCCCCAACCTGGCACAAGCCAGAGTGCATTCTCCACGAGGCACCTTCCCTGGCCGGAAGGAGCTATGTGAAAAGTCTTTGAGTGTCCCTTGACCTTCAGCATGTATAATCTGGCCCTCCTGTGATTGCAGGGTGCTCCACCAGCCCTGTGTCTTCATCCGCAACTGACATGACAGGGCAAGAAGCTCACAGAAACTAAATGAGCCGGGGTCTTTCATCCCTCACCCCTCTCCAGTTCTCACCATCCTCAGTGAGGTCAGACACCCTGGAAATTCTGAGAGCTCTGAGGGTGGGGCAGCCGGCAGCTTGACATGGGAAGTCGTGAATCAGTGGGACTTTCTGGGGTCTCGGCCACCCCAACCACGATGCTGTGGTGGCATGTAGCTTTTCTTGAGCAAGCAGACGCCTCTTTGCTCCACCCACCCCGTCCCAGGGAAAGTCCATGGGATCAATTTGACCTCAGGTTGGCGGGAGGTCATAAGCTAAGGTGTGGGGATGGACCTGGATGCGTCTGCTTCAGTGCTTCCGGGAGGAGTCGGCGCCGTTCTGGGAGCCTCTCATGTTCTGTTTCCAGGAGACAAGAGGGTTGGGGAACAGGGTTAAGAGTGGTTGCTGGTTTATCTTTTAAAGCAGAAGACTACAAGCCATGTCACTTGCACCGCCCACCCTTCTGCCCCACCTCTACTCTAAAAGAAAACAACATAAGAAATGTGTCACCAGCCTAACAGGGGAGGGCAGTCCAGGCAGGTCCCAGAATCTGACCGGGTAGAGTCCCAGAGAGAAGGGCTGGGCACACAGGCACATAGCCTGACTGGCACAGGGGCCAGGGAAGCGGGGCAGGGAGGATTCCACAGCTCTTCCTGTGGGCCCCAACCAGCTGTTCAGGGAGGACCATGAGTTGCAAGGTTGGCAGAGAGGTAGAGCGAGGCCTCCAGAGAAGCCCAGCCTGCTTCTTGCTGCCTCTGCCCATCAGGCGCTTGGCCTCTGGATTTGAGGAACACAACTCAACAGGGAGAACATGGGTGATCTGTGGGATGGCGACAGTGGCCAGGAGGCCCAGGCCAGGAGCCAGGCAGCGGAGGGCTGTGTGGCTGCAGTCCCACACTGTGACCTGATCACAGGGACCCTCGCAAGAAGCTCCCTAGCCACAGCCCTGGGGACACATGGCTGCTGCCACTGCCCAACAGCGGCCTCCTTCCTCATCCTTCTTCCAGCTACGCCTCAAAGAACAAAAAGCAAAACATGGAAGTTTTAAAAGCATTGCCTCTGATCCCAAGGGCTTCCGCCAAGACTTCTACAGGCAGCCAATCTGAAGCCCACTCCTATCCCACGTCAAAGCTTGGGTCCAGGGCCGAAACATCCCTGATGGAATGGCAGGACTACCAGCACACGGATATAGGACTTGGGAATTAAGGAGTGTGGGGCCGTCTGTGAAGAGTGGCGTCTCCTGGGTGCAGCCTAGATTTGTGTCTACAGAGGGTCCTAGTCCAGCTGTGAGACCAGAGAGTAAGGGTCTGTCGTGCCCCTCCGCCACTACTGGCTCCAACCTGACCTCCAAGCACCCACACAGGATGGAGACACGACACGGGCACGTGGAGGGCTGCAAGGCAGGCAATGTCCCTGTCACTCAGTCATGGGAGCCCTGGCTCAGGCACACAGGGCTCCCACTAGAAAGGCACACATAGAAAGAACCTCAGGATATTGTAAAAACCCCTCTAGCACAGACACACACGAGGCACATATTCCACAATGGCCAGCCTGCACATAGACCAAGAGGCCCTAGGGCCGAGATGCATGACTTGGACAGATGGATGCAGAGGGGACAGAGGGACATGCACCCACTCAGTTACCTGTCCAAGGTTAGTAAGGAGAAAATTTTGAGAAAATGTGACATACAGTTCGCCTTTTCACGCACAGAGGGCAAGAGGAAGAAAGAGGTTGGAAAAGAAAAATAAGTCTTCAGCAGCAGTTTTTTTTTTTTTCATGTGCATGTAAAATATAAAACTGAAGGATGTGTGGGACCAGTATTGTGGTATAGCGGGTAAGACCACCACCTGTGATACTTGCAACCCCTACAGGTGCTGGTTTGATTCCCAGTCTCTCCACTTCCAATCCAGCTACCTACTAATGGTCTGGGAAAAGTAGTGGAGGTTGGCCCAAGTGAAGGAGCCGCTGATACCAATGTGGGAGATCTAGATGAAGCTCCTGGTTCTTAGCTTCGACCTGGTCCAGCTCTGGCCATTACAGCCATTTGAGAGTAAACCAGCAGACAAAATCTCACTCTTGAGTTGCTAGCTGAGGTTCTAGAATTGCTTTAACTCTCCCCTAGAGTTCCAAAGACAGCCACCAAGGCACAAACCCATACCTCACCCCAACCCTAATCATTGAGCTTGAGCACAATGCCCACGTGGGTTCCTAAACTCTCCCAGTCAAGGAGTACACTGACCAGCAAGGCTCGACTATACACAACACTGGAAAGGATTTCTGCTGAATTGGAAAGATTCTAGCCCAGGCCATTTTGACATTTGCCCTGGAGGTGGGCAAGGTCAACCTCAGCAGGTCAGGGAGATGCCTCTGAATGGTGCCCAACAGCTAAGAGTTTTCTTTCTTGGCAGCCTTGGTCAGAAGGGGCTATGTTCAGATGCCATGCCCCAAGGGTCCAAATACAAAGGCTGTTCCCTACAAGGAGAACCTTGATCCTGGCAAAGTCTAGGTGCTGCAATGCTGGCTCCCAAGACAAACAGACACTGAGCTGTGGGGATGGCTTTGTCTTTGAAGACTAACTTAACCCACAGGCTTATCACTAGGTAAACAAAACCGCAGCCACAGGAAGCAGCTGCAAGCAGAGGCTGTGGGAGTCAAACAGGAGCTGACAGCTGCATGACCTGGCCCTGCCCCACAGGTGGTAAGGATCAGGGAGCAGTGCTGGGAAAGGAACCGGGAGAACAGGATCCAGAAGAGAGGAAGACGCCAGCTCTAAGAAACAGATCCCTGCAAGGGCCACTTCTGGTGCCGGCAGGATAGGTGGTCACATGGACACACAGCTAATCGCAGCCCCATCTGGCCACCTCCAGGGGCGTTTCAGGGATGCGAGAGATTCATCATCACTTTCTCCTGTGCTGCAAAACCCTACATGGTACATTTTTGCCTGCAGGCTGCCACCATCATGTAGGCACAATGCCAAATCACTCCTGCTTTGCAGAACCAAGCCCTGCTTTGCAGCTCTTCCAGATAAACTTTTCAAATCCTTCCAGTTCCCATACAAGGGGAGTTGGGCAGAGTTGTGGCAAGATGGCAGCTGCCCTATGAAGCCCTTGGCTTCTTCCTCAGGTTGGGGATCCTGGGAGCCATAGAGATGTTGAGTTCTCCACCCTGTGGTTGCTGGAACTAATGTTGAACCAGGAACCTTCTACAAAGGGCCCAGGCAGAAGCAAGGGGCAACCTACTGGGTCTAATATGACAGCTGGACCTGATCCTGAGCATGATGAAGCTAATGGCTGAGCAGGCACCACTATGTGATCACTGACCACCAGATCCCTAGCAACAGCTGCCAACATAGAACTCTCCACAGCCTGGGGGGCTCCAGCCCCACCATTTGTCTACCAGGAGACAGCCTCCTTGATTCCTTTTGCAGATTAGGCTTTGATCTTGCCCCTCCTGCTCCCACGGGAGGCCCATGGTAGCATGCCCAGACCCACCTCACCAAACTCTGACTCTAGGAGGGAAAATGTGGATTTACACTCAGCTGCACACCAAGGCCATTACAACCACTCAGGCTTGGGAGAGGGACTGTGGAGGAGCCAGCTGCGGCTTCAGCAGTAGCAGGTCAGGCTGCTTACCAGCTGCAAGGCAGCGCTTCTTGCACACCTTTCTAAAAAAGAATCCATTAGCTCCCAGCTCCTCCTCTCACACCCATACTGCACTTCCTCCTCTCCCCAGGGAAGACCTCTCGGACTTCACCAAAACTGTCCCTATCTTTGACATGTTAACAGGCCAGAAGCCAAAGCAGTGAGCAGAAGAAAGAGGTGTGGGCAGCAGATTTATTCAGAGAGAAATACTTACAGACAGGCTTTCCCTAGCAAAGGCTGCAGGGAGAAAAAAAGTGAAGAGAGAGAGGTCAGTTGGGAGGCAGGACTTTATTCCAAGGGGCAAAGCCCTGGCACACACACACCCCACCCCACCAAACAAACACACCTGCCAGGTCACATTCCAGGCTCTCCAGGGTTTAAAGAAGCCCCTGAGGGAGTCAGGAAGAATTGGTGTGCTGAAGAGGTCTTTTGCTTGGATCTTAGAAACAAGCCCAATGTGAAATTCAGCCTGTAGAGTAGGGAGCGATACCTAACTTTGAGCCCAGATATCACTATGGCTTGCACATTTGCCCTGAATCTCGAGTATCTGTGAGGAAAATATCGATTTTGGGATAACAAATCTTACCACTCAAGAATGACTGTCTCAGCCTCTGATACCCAGAGCCAATAAAATCAGTGAAATCTGGTTGGGAGGAAGGGGGTTTAGTTTTTACTTCCTGCTAAAATAGCCACATGATGTGACAAAAGTGGCTCTGTCCTGTGGATCTGGCCTCAGGGGTATGCCAGCTCCAGGGCTTAGGAGGAAAGTTCTCTTCATGAACCCTGTGCTTCTCTGCAATGGAAGTGACCGCAAAAGACAGAGTGGGAAACAGAAAAGATGTGCAGGCCCAGAGCTGCATGGAGACCTAGAGATTAAGGGTTTGGTGTATTGGAAATAACCATTTGAGAATGTGAAAGGACACATCACTGTTTCTTGTGTGCTGCCTGGCTCTGTCCACATACTTGGCAAGGAAGGGGACACCACCCCCTGCTCCCCAGAGCATTCTTGTGCATACACGGGTGCACATGTGCACAGACACAGATTTATGCGCGCGCGCGCACACACACACACACACACACACACACACACACACACACACAGTCCCAGGCCTGAGGCCACTGCCACCCATCCCCCACCCCAGGGGAGGAAGGAAATAGGGAGTCACTGACTTGTCCGGGTAGCTGTGTGGGCACCTCCTGGGGCAGGCAGCTGGGCAGGGCAGCAGAAGTGGAAGCCACATGCTCCTCAAAGCTGTTGATGCGAGGCTTTTTGGTGGGCTCGGGGCTGGCTAGTGGGGTGACACTATTGCGTCTCATGAGCGGGTTAGGTCCCTTCTTTGCATCCTAAGCAAGACAAAGACAAAAGAGAGAAGGCGACAGTTACAAGGAGAGGGAAGGTCAATAAGCCATTAAAAAAAGTTCTCCTGTTCCTGGATTTTAGAGAGGTATATCACATGACTGACAAAGGAGGAGAGGGGGCCTGGGACCAGGCTGGGTGAGGGAAGGAGTGATGGGTACTTCCTCCATGTTCCTTCTGGTTCTTGGATTGCACACAGATTAACACCACCACGAAGATGTCTGCCAGGCAGGGAGGGAAACAATGGCCACAGGGTACAAGATCAGAGACAAGAACTTTGCTTCCAGCACCCGCAACAGACCAAGAGCCTGGGAGACAGACGAGGTCCACAGGAGGGGTAGGAAGAGGTGTCAGCACTGACTCCCTTCCACCCAAGCCTGGCCCTGCATCACACACATGCACAATGCGCATACAAACACCACCCTGGCTAAGGACAGGACACAGACACCAGATACACAGAACACCCACGGGAGGCGGAGCCTGCTAGGACCAGAGGACAGAGATGACATGACTGCCGGGGATCCAGGAGCCTCAGGGAGAGCCCCGCTCTATGCAGGGCAGCTTTCAGCAACCAGCATAGCCCAGCCCAGGCTGAGCACTAGAGCTGAAGTGCCAGACAGGGCTAGGCTGGTCCTCATAGAATAAATGCAAGTGCAGCATCTAGTTACCAAGCCTTGGGAAAGGAGGGAGCAGGAGTTAAGGCAAGGCCAACCAAGCCAGCACCCAGGCTTTCAGCCCATCAGCCAAGTAACTGCCCGTGGGAGCTGGCAGTACTCGGGTACTCTCAGAGCCTCTTAATGCCGAAGTCTGCTGGCCAAGCTCCTTGGCAGACTTCAGTTGTGTTGTTTTGGAAATTCAGCAGACAGAAAACCCTACCTGGTGAAAGAGGAAGAGCCTGACTCAGTCTGGTAAGGCTCTGCAA
The DNA here is from genome assembly GCF_017591425.1 of Ochotona curzoniae. Classification (NCBI taxonomy): domain Eukaryota; kingdom Metazoa; phylum Chordata; class Mammalia; order Lagomorpha; family Ochotonidae; genus Ochotona; species Ochotona curzoniae. The sequence goes on along the minus strand of NW_024467121.1, from coordinate 13,564,804 downwards.
TAAGCACATTCAAACTTGGGCAGAGAAGCAATCAGACAGACTCCCGGAATTCAGACCCCTCTGAAGTGCCAAACAGGTTTGGCCAGGTACTGGATCGCTGGTTAGCCATCTCTGATGGCGCTCATCCCCAGCCCCACCTCTACTCTCCCATGCTATCCAGTTCTTGCGCTAAGCAGATGCAGTTGGCCAAGGCCAACGGCAGGACCTCTTTGAACTGGTGACTCCTGAACTCAAAAGCATGGTTTTAGCTGTCAGAGAGGAAAAGGGAAAAGGCAGCAAAACATGCCATCGCTGTGTCTTCCTCTGTAACGTTAATTTCACAGGTGAAGGAGAAATGAAAGAAGTCACAGAGAGAAAGCAGATCTCTGGAGAAGCGACAAGAAAGCCAGGGAGAGCACAGGGACGCTGAGAAAGGCAGCCAGCTAGGCCGAGGGCAGAGAAGCAAGCTCAGGGAGAACATCTGAGCCCTACAGCACAGGCACAGGCTTCCTGTGGGTTCCATCACTCCACACAAACCCCAAGAATGATGAAGGCCAAGAAGGGAGGGGTATCCAGGTGCCCCTACTCACCTCTGACCTTTCGCGGTGTGTGCTCACTGACTCCACATTCAAGTAGATAGATTCCACCCGGCAACCTGGGGGAAAAGGGGTGAGTGAGAGGCTCTGGGGTTTCTATGGGAGGCACAGTTCTGCCTACAGCCTCACAGTCCCTCAGAAGCCATCACAACTGGGAGACCAGGGGGCTCGGCATGGGCTGCTGCTACTCACCATAAGCAACAGGTGTCAGTTTCAGGACGGTGTGAAGGGGGCATTTCAGGTAAGGCATCTCCTCTGCAACAGAGACGTGGTCCCACAGTTAGCAATGAGATAGGTGGAGAGGCAGGTGGAGACATGCTCGGACAGCCACAGGCCACTGCAGGAACTCCTGCCACTCAAGGAACCTCAGAAGCCATGCCTGACCAGGTGTCCTCTCCCAGCACAGGCCCATCCTGAGCAAGGCAAAGGGTGCTAGGAAAAGGTACCTTGCCAAAAGAACCCAGCCAAAGCAAGGAAACAGACCCACCCACTCTCACAATGAGTCAGTTTTTTGTGTTTTTTAAATACATTCCCCAAGCAAACTATTTACCTGAACCCTAGCTCTTAAGTTTATTTTAAAAATATTTGAAAGGTAGAACAATGCAAGACTCTAACAGCCAAGCCTGAACCAGGTTGAAAAATGAGCCTGTGGTCGCACATGCTCAATGAAGTCTCTCTCTCTCCTCCCTCCCTCCTGCTCCTCCCTCCTCCCAGGCCAGGAACCTGCTCAAGTACCTGCACTCTTATCCAGGAAGTAGGCCAGCAGGCAGCGCAGGACAGCCTGATGGCAGATGACCAGCACGTTCTCCTGCCGCTCAAGCTCCATGATCACTGGCTCAAGGCGCTGGACCAGGTCCTGGTAGGACTGAACAAAGAGGGACAGGACATCACGTTGGAGCAAAGGTACTTGGTAAGTAACCCTCCCGGACGTGTCATGGTCTTCTATCATTATTAGACAAGCACGCCACCCCTCCACTCACCCAGCAATCCACCTACTCATCTGCGCACCCAACCATCCACTCGCCCAACCACCATGTCCACTCATTCATCTACCAACCCATCTATACCCCATGCAACCATCCATTCATTCATCTGTCCATCTCTTGTGTTTATTCCTTCAAATGGCAAAGTCTATGAGAGAAACATAAATCTGTTTTCTGTCAATTCTTTCCTCTTCCTACCCTCTCCTCATGAGTTGAGGGACAGCAGTGGCTGAGAAGGGGATGACTTACTTATTTGAAAGGCAGAAATGAAGGAGAGCAAAGGAAACAGAGAGAGACCTTTCATTCACCGGTTCATCCCCCAGATGGCTGCAAGAGCCAGGTCTGCACCAAGCTAAAGCCCTGTCTCCCACAGGAGTGACAAGGGTTCAAGTACTTGGATCATCTTCTACCATCTTCTTGGGCACTAAGCAGAAAGCTAGAACAGAAGCGGAGCAGCCTGAACTGAAACTAGCACTGATAAACTGTAAGCAGTGGCTTAACCTGCTGCTGTGTTACAATGCCAGCCCTTACGATGGAATACTATTCAGTAATAAAAAAGAATGAGGTCCTGACATGCATGAAAGCTACACACACACACACACACACACACACACACACACACACACACACACACAATCACACATTATGAGATTTCGAGGAGATGTCTCGAAGAGGCAGATCCACAGACAATGTAGATTGGCAGTTGCCAGGTCTGGGATTTCTTTTTGGAATGAGGGGGAATTCCAGAATTAACAGTTATGGTGGCATGCATGGCATTGTGAACCACAGCCCTCTCAGCCAATACTGTGTCTGACACCTGCTCCCTATCCTGGCCATCCTCTGGAATGAACACAAGGCTGCAGACGGAGAGGGGAGGACAGGAGCTGACCCCCACACTCACCTCCCCTGTAGGGTAGCGGTAGTAGTACTTGTCCTGCTCACGTAGCGCATATTCCTCAGGGTAGGTATCCTTCATCTCCTCATATGTCAGCTCCTCGCACACGCCCTGGTGGCACAGAGCAAGTGGTCACTGGAAGGAACACGCCTGAAAGGGCCACCCACGACCATTCATTCCTAGAGATCCCCACTAGGGCTCCCCACCCTCGGTGCAGACACAAACGCCTGGGACCGGGACTCACGGCATCGATCTCGTTGAGTGCCTTCCACTGTTCATAGGACAGCTTCAGGGCCTCGGCTGTCTGGATGGTGCTCTTTAGCTGGCTGGTCCACACCCGGAGGCCCTTGAGGTTCTGCTCCTCCACAAACTTGCTCAGGGCATTGGCAAACTAACAGGGGGTGGGAGAGAGGGCAAGCTGACCTTCCTGGGCAGAGGGAGGGCTCACACAGCTCACACAGAACAGTACTTGGCTGAGATTAGATGGCGGGAAGGGTCCAAGAGCCACCATAGAAAACAGCTGGCTATGTCCCCATGACAGACATGCCACTGCAGAGCCCAGGACACTCACCTCTGCCCTCCACCTCCCAGGTACCCTCTACTGCACCCAGACACATGCACCGAACACACTTAAGGAACAGTGGCAAAAAAATGCATCCCCCCACGTGGAGAATCCATAACTCCCTTCTCCTGAACAATGGAGCAGTCCCCTCCGCTGTCCCTCCATCCTCAGCCCCTTTGTCACTCCTACCTTCTTGCCCCTGGTGGACAGGCCAGAGTCGCCCCCAATCTTGCCTTGGAGGTTATACTCGTTTTCACCATGCCGACACAGGTAGATGGTACGTGGCTGCACGTGGATGTTCATCAGGTAGTATACAATGCGGCTCTGGATGTGGTCCTGAACTTTGTTCACCAGGAACCTCCGGCCAACATCAATCACCTTGATCAGCGACAAATCCCTGTGGAGAAAGAGACCCTCCGTGAGGCCTCCCTCCGCCCAGCACAGCATACCCATCCCTAGGCCCAGGAGGCACTGCTCTAAGGGCACGCAGGATCTTCCTCTCCAAAGGTCAGAGAGCACAACAGTCAAGAGGCTGTGAGCATCCCAGATGAGGGCGAAGAGAGAAGCAGAAGGATGGTAATGTGAACTCAAATGTACAGTTGTGTATGCCTCTGCTTGATGTCAGTTGTATTTGCACTAGGGCAGATCAATGGATTACACCTGTACATGTGACAGTGACATCCGGCAGCAGAGTGCTGGTGCAGCTCTTAGGTGCTCCACTTCTGATGCAGCTCCCTGCTAATACGCCTGGCAAAGCAGCACAAGACGACCCAAATGCTTGGGCTCCTGCCATCCACATGGGAGACGTGGAAGCTCTGCCCCAGCCTGCCAACCCTGGCTCTTGTAGCCATTTGGGGAGATGGAAGATCCCTTTTTCTGTCTCCCTCTCTCAATCGCTCTCCATCTCTCTGCTTTTCAAATAAAATCTTATACATGTCTTTAAAAAGAAAAATATTTATACTAAGTGTAAAAGTGTGATCCTAGATTTTTTTTAGAGACATAAATAGAATAAAAGTTTATGGAAGTCTCCATAAACTGCATGGAAAATTGAAGACAACACTGCTAACCCCCAGGCAAGGGACAGGGTGCCGGCCACTGCTAAGGAGCTACCTGTCACATTTATCGGGGTCGAGGGGCTGGTAGCTGGCTTCGTAGCAATTGATTCTCTTCATGAAGTCATCCATGGCCTCTGCTGAATTGCAATCTTTGTAATCCGGGCTGGAGATTTTAACTTCCTGTAATACCACAAAGAGGCAGCTGATGAATCACACTGCAAGGCTTTCTGCGTAGATTAAGCAGGATTTGGGGCTTTCAAAAGGGGAAAGCACAGAAAAGCTGAGAATAAAGGTTATCCTACCCAGCATTTAAAAAAAAAAAAACTGGGGGTTGAGTCAGCCTGATGATTACACGGGGAGGATGCACCAGGGAGACACGGAATTGCTGGTTGGAAGAACGGAAACAGGAAGTCCAGGAGGATGCTGTAAATTACACCTCTGCGTGGACCACCCCTAGTCCGGGTCAGGCCAGTAACTGGGGGAGATCACCAGACAGGCCAGCCCTCAGGTCAGCGTTAGTCCACGAAGCACCTGCAATGCCCTGCACACGGAAAGCAGCTCACTGGGTAGAGGAGGTCCACTCGGTGGTTCCTAGAGATGCCCCCAGCCTCCTGTGGATGCATCTTAACTGTCCCCAAGAAAGGCAGCGCCCAGCTGTCACTGGGCCGAGATTAACTGCTTCTCTAACTAGACTACAAGCCTGAGAGACCTAGCAAGCAAACAAAACATTTGAATGCTGGTGTTCTTCTGCCCCCCTCACTGACTGTCCTAAGATCCATGTCAGCGGGCAGCTAGCAGTGATGTAGCCACGGCACAGCCTGTTTAACCTTTGGCCACCACTTACAATGCCAGCATCCCATCTGGGAGCCCCAGGTTCAGGTTCAGGCTGCTGCTCTGCCTCTGATCAGCTCCCTGCTAATGCACTTGGGAAAGCAACAAATGATGGCCTGAGGACTTTAGTCTCTGCCACCTAAGCTCAAGTTCACTACTTCAACATGATGGCTGGTAACTTTCCCTTCTTGGAGAAGACCGAGATGACAATGCAAGCCTGGCATGTCCTTTAAGATCCACCTTTACACCCAGCAGTAGTGTGGCAATTGCTGCTCATCCAGAAAACCTTTCTTTATGACTAATTCTGAGATGCTCAGACGGCAGAGGGTGACCCGTTGCAGAGCCTTCAGGGTCAGTCTGTTTTTGCTACACTGCTGTCAGAGCCAACTGCCCTCCACACACCTGAGCAAACGCCCTTTGGGGCACTGGAGACAGAGGGCTCTAGGGCGGGTGCATGGCACTTCCTCTGAAACATGGGAACCTCTCCACCAGGTTTTGTTTTAGTGTCACATTTTTAAACTTTTTAACACATTTTTAGTTTTTTTAACACATTCAAGGTAGTCCATGGATGAATTCTAATATAATATTTCCTCCTTTCTTCCCTACATTCCCCTTGAACTAGGGACTTTTTAAACATTTTCCTGATGAGCTCTGTACCTAGTGGGATATTAAGCCTTTGATTATAATGTAGTTTAAAAATACATTATCAAGGCTGCAGTGGTGGTGTTGTATGTTAAGCCGCCACCTGCAATGCCAGCATCCCATATAGGTATGTCCTCACTGCTCCACTTTCAATCCCAGCTCCTTGCTAATGAGAAAAGCAGCTGACCATGACCCTAGTCCTACCTACATGAGACCTAGATGAAGCTCCAGGCTTCTGGCTTTGGATCGGCTCAGCTCTGGCCATTGCACTCATTTATGGAGTGAACCAGGGTATGGAAAATCTGTCTCTGTAAATCTGCTTTTTAAACATTTTTTTTTTAATTAGAAGATTATTTTCAAGGTTCATCCACATTGTAGCTTGTATTCCTTTATTCATCCCAGGCAACACTGCATGCTGACTATTCTCAAAGACCCCTCACAGAGGAATAGCCCACTGCACGGGGCAGGCTTCTCGCCACACTTCTGACCTCTCAGACTCAACAGAAGGGGTCAGGGGTAGCTCTGCCCCAGGGTTGGGTCACTTTGCAGGCCCTGACCTGGGCCCCCATTTGTTTTGGATTGAAGACATCCTTGTGGTCTCAGCAAGCCGTCTTACCATAATGTTGGACGCAACAACGGAAGGGTCGTCGCACACAGACTCGATGAAAAACACCTGGTGGAAGCCAGACAGCGATGTTAGGAAACCGACACATTAAGGGGCAGGCACTTGTCCTACCACTCGCCCATAACCCCAACTGGAAGCATCCGGGTTTGAGACCCACCTCTGTTTCTTGCTATTACAGACCCTAGAAGACAACAGGTTAAGGCTCAAACACTTGGGTCTCTGTCTGTCACCTGCTCAGAGACCAAGCCCAAGTTCCTGGCTCCTGGCTGCAGCCCGACCAAGTACTATGGGCACTTAAGAAGTAAATCAAAGAACGGGAGATTTTTCCACCTATCTCTTTCCTTCTGCCTCTTCAATATTTTTAATCTTTGTAAATTAGAATGTCAGAGTTCCAGAGAAACAGGGAGAGGCTCTCCCATCTGCTGATTCACTCCTCAATGGCTATAATGGACCAGGTGGAAGCCAGGTGCTGGGAACTTCACGTGGGTTTCCCACGCGGGTGCAGAAGCCCAAGCATTTGGGCCATCTTCCACAGTTTTCTCAGATGCACTAGCATGGAGCTAAACAGGAAGTGGAACAGCCAGGACTCAAACTGCTGCCCCCATGGCATTCCAGCACTGCATGCAGTAGCATTACCCATTACTCTGACACTGGCCTCAAATATTTTTTTTTAAGGAAAAAAAAAATAAAACAGAACAAGAAAAATGTTTACAAAGAAAACTACACATCACAGTGCACCATCCTGGACGTCACTGTGGTGTGATCTCATACAAGGAAAGAGGCCATTCACTGATTCCGACAACAAAAATCCATGACCCCACTGGCCCACTGCAGGAGGGATGCCCCCTAAACCCCTCTGAGCCCTGCCAGAGCGAAAGTCAGCCAGCAAGAGGTGAAAGACTAAGCAGGAATTGGGGCACCAACTGGTCCCCCTGGTCTCCTTATCCCTTCTGAGCTCTCCAGAACTAAACAAGGGGTTTAGCTCACCTTGAAGTCATTTTCTTTGGCAAAATGCAGGATCATGTGTCTCCTCTCTCTGGTAGTGTTGGTGGCATCGAAAACCTGGGAGGGAAGGAAAATGGCCAGGAAGACACTAAGCTGGAGCTGAACAAAATTTAACAAAACCATCCACTTGTTTATTCCAATAATGTATCTAAAATGCCCTGGCCAAAGCCTCTTCAAGGTTGGGACTGCAGGCAGCCCTCCATCAGCCACTTCCTCCCACACTCAGGGACAGAAAGGGAGAGGTGGACATGGCAGCTAAAAGCAGATAAACACTAACAGCATCTTCTGGGAGGGTAGGTACAGAAGGGCGACTGGCGTCAAGGCCCTGGCCACAACCCAAGTTCCACCCTGCCTGGAGGAGAAGTCCAACTGCCACCAGGCTGGGGTAGGTAAGATATTTGTATGACTGAGCACACCGCCATTTGTGTGTCCACCATACAACCAGCCCAAGTCCCCAGGCTGTTCTAGCCACCTGCTCCCCTCATTTCTCATGACCCCAGTCCTGCTTGATGCTGTTCAGTATCCCTGGGAATATCCTCCTGCTCTGTCCTGGCCACTGGGAACATCTTCCTGCCATTGGGTTGCAGAAGCAGTTGGCTGTTCCTCAGACTTACAGCAATTTGGCCTCCTTCCTTGGTCAGGTAACTTTTGACATCTCTCAGGGCGGCTAAGGCACATTGCCTGCAACACACCAGAAAGAGAAACTGCAATCAGAGCCAGCCCAGCCACTGGAAGCTCCCTCACTGGCCCCAACAAACAGGAAGCCATAATTCCAGCTCAGGGCTGGCCAGGCCTTTCAATTTGGTGCAATGCGGATGGCCCCGGGCACCTTAAGGAGCTTGCACGCGCCTGCACGCATGGCTGCACGCCGGAACTACTGCTTAGGGGAGCTGTTCAACAAACAGATGTGTGGAGCCCACCCACAGATGCTTGCTGGACTGGCCTGTGGTGGACCCTGGCCCCTTCCCAAGCTTCCCAGGTGGTCTTAATAAGCAGCTGGGGGTGGGTGACACAGCACCAGGGATCCAGATCACCACCTGCCTCACAAGAAGAATCATTTCCAAAGCTACACGGATGATTCTCAGTGCGATGGACTTTGTGTTGAGCTTAAAAGACGTGGCTGCGGCTGCTACTGACCCACCTCCATCAGCTAAGGCAGACCCTCTGGGAACAGAACAAAGCAGCCAGCCTCTGGAGGCCAAGAGGCAGATCAGAGGGCCACCTGCAGGGAGCAGCCCTACTGGCCGGGTGGCTTCTCCTGCTCTTACAGAGTCCAGCCAAAAAGACAGAGTGAACGACCCCTCCTCCCCCCCAAAAATAAAGAAAAATGCTTGCCAGGAGGCTGGCGTCTTACTTTCGGACTTTCATGGCTTCCTCATTGTCAGGGCGGAAGAAGTTGTAGGAGCTATATTGCTTCACTGCCTCCCGGCGATACTCTCCCACGTTGAACACTGTGTGGGGGAAAGACAAAGGACAGCCCTAGGTGACCAAGCAGGAGGAAGGGACCAAGTTCCAGCCAGGAAAACAGTGTTGAGTAAAGGTGGGAGGAGAGGTGGGGGAAGATCAACGAACAAACACCAATCTGAACGCAATGACGACTCAGGATGGAAGCAAAGTGTGAATGTCGCAGTCCAGCCTTACCTGCTCCCTGCAAGCACTGGCCTGGCAAGCAGCTCAGCTTCCCCCAAAAACATAGTGTTCGGGACTGCCTGCATTATGTGACATTCTCTACTACAACCCAGGCCCATCGTGCTGCAGGGATTGTGAGAACAAATATCTTTTCCCAAGAGTGGCACCCCCGTGGGCCAGTCCCACACCATCCATTTTCCTGCTCTCAGTCCAGCAAACAGCAGGAGGACACATTAAAAGTGACTGGGCTCTGATAGCAGAAAGAAGCCAGCAAGAAGAAAAACATAGCTGGGAGGATGGGGCAGGTTCAAAGTAGCAACAACAGCCTGGAGCACGGAGAGAACTCTCAGCAGAGGAAATGTAAAATAATACTAAAAAAAATAGGACATTCAAGGACAATAATCTGCCCGGTCTGGGGCGGCAGCTCACCTTTCGTGGGGACACCGATCCAGTTGAGGTAACGAGTCAGTTTCTTGGAGATGTAAGTCTTACCCCGGGCGGGGAGGCCCACCATGACAATCACGGTGGGGGAATTCGTCAGCTTTGGTCCACAGGCTGGAAAGAACAAGAAAAAAGTAAGGTCCAGTGGTCCACAGCACAATGATGTGATCATAATCAATAATTTTTGACCTGTTTTGTATAGAATTTTAAGAGGAGCTTAGAGGCTCCAAACACAAAGAAACGATACTTAAATAAATAGAAATACGAATTATGCATGTAACATATATACATCATATACATGTAACAATTAGACACTGTATTCCATCCAGATGTGCAACTCTCATGTGTTAATGGGGGGAGGGGAGAGCCAGCCATTTGGCCTGGTACTTAGGGTACCTGGATCCCAAGAGTACCTGGGTTCAATACCTGGCTCTGGCTTCCACATCCAGTTCTTATTAACACCTCTCTTGACCATTAAGTCAGTAGTGATGGCTCAGGTAATGGGTTCTTTCCATTTCTGGCTCCTAGCCTTGCACCTGCTCCAGGTCTCAAGAGCACCAGAAGGGACTACACTCTCCCATCTCTCTCCAAATAAAAAATTCGGAAGAATTTTTATCAGTCATGTGACAAGCTAACAAACACAAGGCCATGGCCAACAATAAATCAAAATTCTGCTCATTTCCCAGCCCCTAAGCTCCTGCATTTTATGATCCAAAAGGATCACGGCCCCCTAGTGGCCAGAGGCCCAGTGCTGATTTACAGCTTCAGGGTGTATTTAGCACAATCCCAAACTCAAACCCCCACAACACAAAAGGCCCTACATCCAGCCTGGGCTCTCTACCACTGGTAGAAATGTCCCTCTCCCTGGGGTACAGAGAAGGGACCACAACACCAGGGATGATGAGGGAGAAAGAGGGAGAGGGCAGGGGGAGGTGAGTAACAATATGTCAGGCTGCAAGAAGTCAAGCACCAGCTTCCCAGTCCTCACCTGGCACGTGGGCACAGCCTTCCTAAAAGAAACTTTAACCTGACCTTCTGCTGCCAGGCAGCAAGCCATGCCAGGCCCTGAACCTAGGCAAGGGCAGACACCAGCCTGCCTGGCTTCTACCACTCAACCACTGCCCCACTTTCCTCAGCAGTTCCATTAACACTACCAGGGAATAAGGGCCTCACCTGGCCCGCTGAGAGAATTCCAGAGCAGCCTGTTCTGGAACCCAAAGACCTGAGACTTCTCAGGTGGACTCCTATGGCCTAGTGACTAGTGCTTGCACGCCCAGGCAAGGTGCCAAGTCCTGGGTGGTGCTGCCCCAGGACTCGCGGGCCACCGTCAGCCCAGCTGTCCTCGTGGCTTGCCAAGCACAGGCCACCTGCACGCTGGGAAGGGGAAACTCTGAAAGCCATTTATGGAGCACAGCCAGTGTCAGATTTGGACAGAGGCTGTGACGCACGGAGGAACCTCAGTGGGCAAGTGCCAGGGAGGGTGGGGAGAAAGCAGAGCCACTGTCCGGTGCACACCTGGGGGTGGGCAGGAAGGAGGACACCTGGCAAGGTCCCAGGCTGAGGTCCACAGCCAAACACCACCTTGTGACTCCACGGGCTCAGGAGATGAGGGGGAGAGGAGAGGGAACACAGAGAGCCCTAAACTGCATTCTTTGGCTTCTAGTGGCCCTGGAACAAGCAAACATGTTCCTAGAAAACAACAGCTGGCACTGTCCTGGGAGGGGCAGCGGTCATAATCATTAGAGTGATGTTAACCAGCACTGCGGGGCCTTCTGCCCTCAGGACAAGCAGACAGGCGGCTCCTAGAGGCACCCTGACACCAGAGACGATCAGACACATGCGTGCACAAACACCACACGCACATATGTGCATACAATCACACAGACACATGCGCACATGCACACTTCCGCTGCACTCATACATGGAACTGAGCCAAGGAAGCCCAGAGATAGAAGCTGCCTGATATCCAAATCGGGGATTAGACCCATCCACTCATCACTAATCTCCTGCACTAACACTTTGGGAACGGAAAAAAAATACTAACAAATCCAAAAAGGTAATAGCAGAGAAACCAAGACCCAAGACTTCAAGTGGCAGCAGGAGACTGGTGGTGCAGCCAGGGTCCCTCCTCCCTGGTCACCCAGGTCTCAGCAGGAACCACAGGGCCTTCCAGCAGAATCTCATTCCCCTACTTCCCTTTCTGCTTTTTTTTTTTTTTTTAACTCACAGCACAAGTCAACTCAAATCAACTTAATATAATCTCCATAATCTCCTGCCCCTGCCTGAAGGAAGCCCTTGGGTTTCCTCCCCTCCTTTCTCTTGACCCTGTTATAAAAAGTGGGACAACTCTGTCCCCCTGCCACCACCCTTGTTGGACCCCAGCCTCTTCCTCTTTCTCCTGAACAGCGTAATGATTGCACATGAAATACACCTGTATGTAATCTAAGATTCTCCAAGGAGTACGTGTGTGTATCTTTGGCATCATGTCTAACTTCTGACAAAGAAAGCTTTTGAAATGATGCATTTCATTGTCGGTTTTCAACATCAACTTCAAGATGCCTATTGGAGTTACACAGATGTTTGCTATGTTACAGGGGAAGGAAGCCATCTGTTTGGAGACCACTGGCTGGGCTAATATATACACACCCAACTACAGTCTGGTGGGCAGCTCGGGCTAAAAGGGTTGTCCATGGGTAAGGCCTGGTCACTTGAATTTAAGATCTCACCGGAGTTACCTAGACCCAGGTGAGGACCCTTGGCTCTGAAAAGTCATGTTCATTCACTTGGTCACTCATCAGACACACTCACAGGGTGTCAGGTGAGTCAGAGGATGGGTGGATGAATCGGGGCCAATGTCAGAGTGTTTTCCTGGAGCCGAGACCTGGCTGTCCGTAAGCCAGTCGTACCACACTGTATTAGTACCCAACACACCCTGGCTACTTGTTTCAGTTCTCTGCTAAAGGCCACCAAATAAACCCAGAAGACCAGCTGGTGTGCACGTGAGCTGCAGGCAGACTGCCAATCATGCAAAGAATCAGCCAGTTGGACGAGTTCAACCCTACCATCTGGTCAGGGCTGGCCCATGTCACAGCTAGCTTGGGAGACTGGCACCCCGGGTTCCAGTTCCAGCTCTCCTCCCTAGATTGAGCGACTAACCACGCCGATAACAACAGCTGCCCTCATCTACCCTACAATGTCCTAAAATTATTCTTAAATAAACTAATTAAAAAGGGGACCCGGTGCAATAGCGTAGTGGTTTAAATTCTTGCCTTGCAGGTGCCGGGATCCCATATGGTTGCTGGTTCTAATCCTGGCACCTCCACTTTCCATCCAGCTCCCTGCTTGTGGCCTGGGAAAGCAGTCAGAATGGCTCAAGGTCTTTGGAAGACCCAGAAGAGCTCCTGGATCCTGGCTTTGGATTGGCTCACTCCAGCCATTGTGGCTGCCTGGGGAGTGAATCATCAGATGGAAGATCTTCCTCTCTGTTCTCTCCTCCTCTCTGTATATCCGCCTTTCCAATAAAAATAAATAAATCTTTTTTAAAAAAAAGTTTGGAAGACTCTTGGCTGCAGCTCCCACACCTCCAACAAGTTTCCTTCTCTGGGAAATTCTATCCTCAAAAAACAACATGCGGGCGATGGACCGTGCCAGGCCCTGTACTTGCTAGCACATACAAGAATCTGGTTTGAGAACACCTCAGACAAAGTTTCTTTGGAGATCTCCCCAATCAAAATGCTGGACTCAGAACCCTAACCAAGAAAAGAGAGAAGACAGAACAGGTCAACCAACCAACTCGGCTATATCTTGGCAGCGAAATATGGGGCAAACAAAGACTCCATGATGGACTATGTCAATCAGTGGATTCTTCAAGGACCTCATAGTGCTTGGAGTGGCAAGATTGGCAGCGATTCATAACTGCTGAAATATCAAAACCATCTGAGCAAGAACCTCAGAGCATACCCTACATCCAGGACCTGGGGAGGGTGGGAAATTGGGTGGGCCTTCTCCCTTAATACCCGCCTTTAAACTTGAAGAAAACAATATGGAATAATAGTCTTACCCACTTTCCTGTAGCACTTGAACCTTTTTACCCTAATTAACTATGTAAAGATTGTCAAAAAAAAAAAAATACAAGTTCATATAAGTAGATGAGCTTGCTTCAGCTGCAACTTCAAGGGGAAAAACAAAGGGTTGTTTTGACAGATGACACTGAAGAGAGGATCCATCCCTATGGCTGCCAAAGGGAACTGAAATTGTGCTGGTTTGCAATAACCATCTCAAAGTCCTCCCACCAGAAGGAGGCAGAAGCCAAGCTGGGGAGAAAGATCGGTTTTAACCTGTAGTTACACGAGCTGGACCTGCAGGAGATCAGAATGCAGACAGCACCAGCACGCAGATGTGGGCCACTTGTCTGAGTGGGCCACCCAGACGGGACTCTCCTGACATCAGCAGTATCCTCCGAGTTAACTTCACATGAAGAAGCACATCTGAGTTATCCGCATCTCTTTTAAAACCTCTTCTGCACTGATTACCATGACTTTGCATGCATATTTTATGCTATCAGCTAATGAATTTGACTAACAAATGGCCTTTGCAGCCCCAGCCCTACAGTCTTCACCAGCAAAATGGAGGGGCAGATAAGATATTTTACTGACAAATTCAGAAGGCAATACAGCAGTAGAGTGTAAAGCATGAGGGGCTTAGAGTCCAGCAAACAGTTCTGAGCCTGGCCTCACCACTTCCTTTGCCCCCTGACAAGGTTACTGTCTCTGGATGCCTTTTGCTGTATAATAGGCCTCTGCACACTGCTGGGGAAGGCACTTCAGCAGTTTTTGAAAATGCTTACTGAGGAGCCCTGGGTGGCTACTAACTATCCATGTTTCAAACAGAAAATGAAGACTTGGCACAAGGGAGAAGTTCTACGGAAGAACTATGAGCAGAAGAACTATGAGCGACAGGACTTGGCTGGGGTCTTCCTTCCATGGAATCCTTCTCTCCTAAGTGAGGGCACTCCACCAGTGGCTGAACCCAGCAAGCTTCTACAATACAAGATGCCCGGGCCACAGCTGGGGCACCACTTACTGGGCTTGAGGCTCCAGGATGAGGTTCTTTTCACTGATTCTAACGTGCAGCCCAAGCGGAGAATTACTGCTAAACTCCAGGGACAAGCCTGGCATCTCCCAGGAAGTCACACGTCATCACCAAGGACCGAACTTGCTGCACGTGGAACCTACTTCCGAGATGAAAATCTTTCTGTCATCTGTCGCCAAGTCCCACACTGACCTCTGCTGACACTATCCTGGATCCCCGACCAAGGATCACCTGGCAGTTGGTCTCATCCCTCTGCACCTCACGATGCAGTCTCCCTACTTCCTATTTAAGGCAACCCTGTACAGAACAGAATGAATAACCACTGTGCTGCCCTGATGAGGCGGACCCTTTCCTTGAGGCTCATCAAGTGCCAGGCAGTGTCTTAGGGACCACCACACAGCATGGCACTCCTCAAAACCCCATTAGATGGACCGTAATGTCACGGCCAGACCTCCGCGTTTGACAGATGGGGTGGAGTTTGCAGCAAACACCCTGTGTCAGCTAGCACCCAGGCACCCAGTTAACGAGCCTTACTGTTTATAATAATTCTCCAGACCCTCTTTTAGTCATCAATCTCAGGGCAAATTTACTGCTCCCCTCCACCCCATGAGAAATCTACTCATGTTAACAGGTTTAGCAGGAGGAAAAATCATCACCCAATGTCCCCAATGTGCCAATGACAAGGGGTGGGGGCAGCTGTGATGACAATCCAGAAGGATGCCAAAAAAGGAAAAAAAGTCTTCCTTTTCATTCCAGTAAGAACCAAATGGGCCTATACACGTGGAAATCACGCCTCTCCACGATATTCACCCCCCACCCCGAAAAAAATCCCATTACTTGAAGCTAGACTATTCAATACACCCTCAGGTTGTAGATATTTTTCTAAGAAGGAAATGTCTCAGACTACACATGGGGATTCTGGGAGTGGGCAGGACAACAGACTCAATCCATCAGCTTTAGGCATCACATTCTCTCCCCTCAACATCAAGCTCTGAATGGTTCTGACAGCAATGCTCTCCCGTGCGTGAGACATGCAGACAGATGGGTTTCTTCAAGCCTGGAAGCAGGATGCATCTCCAGAGAATCAATCACTAGCAACTAAGTCCCATCCCGGTACCCAGCAGGAGAGTCTGCCAGGACAATCAGCACAGGCACACATTCAATCAAGCTAAAAGCCCCACCCTGTATTTACAGTTTACAAATTATGTTCCAGATAACATTTGTTTTATTCAAAAGTGGAAAGGGAGTGGTGTTGTTCCCTGAGGGTGCATGGTCCACCTCTGACAGGAAGATAAGCAGACCACGGGCAGCCCTGGTTTAATCAAGCATGTTGACAGGGGCTGGAGGAGTAGCAGAGCTGCCAAGATGCCAGTTCTAGGATACCACACCCAGGAGGGAGAAGTCGAAGTCTGTAGAGCACCGGCTACCAATCTCACCGACCTGGGGACCAGTGCCCACCACAAACAGGCTTAAGGACCCTGGCACGGGCCGGCCGGTGATTTAAGTCGGCAAAGCTCAGGGAGGGCTGTCATGTTCCTTGGTGGTGCTCCTGAGAAACGTGGCAGTCTGGGGAGACACCCGGCCAATCAACCGCCTGGCTCTCAGGTGCCCTCAGATGACCACAAGCCGTCTCCTGGGTTTGCACATGGATCCGCCGGTTCCTTCTCGGGCAACAGACCCAGCCTGGGCAAAATGCCCCACCTGGCAACTGGCCCTGGTCCATAAGTTGGGACTTCTGGGCGCGTCACCTGGCTGGGGTCTCCCAGCCAGTCCAATGGTAGAGGCAGAGGCAGCAGTCCCAGCGAGCACAGGGGTGACAGAGCTGCAGCGGGAGGCGCCCGCATACTCTGAGCCCCAGGGGACGTGTGCACGCGACTTCTTGCCCACTTGCGGTTGCGGCCGCACGCCTTCCCCTTCAACCACGCAATGGCTGTCCTGCCATCCCCCACCTCCCCTCTACACACACTCGGTGCCGGAAGGGCGCCCCGCAGTCACTGGAGCAGGGAGGGAGATGCGAGTCGACAGGGAAAATAAGGTAAAAAGAAGGAAGAGAGACACAGAAAGGAAGTCAGAGAAATACAGTCGCACATGGGACATAGAGGGTAAGGTGAAAGAAATGAGTGCACGTGGCAAAGCAGAACAGAGAAAAATATTCAGGAAGGGGAGACGGAAATCGGAGGAGGTCGGGAAGGGAGAGGGCGGACGCCAGAGACCCGAGCGAGGTGGCGGCCGCACCCCTTGGCCGCAGTCTCGGCGCCGGTGCCCCGGGCGGGGCGCGCGCCCGGCTTCCAGGAGGCGCACGCTTTGCGCCGCCTCGGCGCAGGCAGCCCAGGCTCGCCAAGCTCGCCGTTTCCGCGGCTACAGCGCCCCAGCCGCCGGACCCCGGGGGCGCAGTCGGCTGCCGCCCCCAGCCCGCACCCCGCAGAAGCGCACCGGCACAAAAGCGGGCGCCACACACAATGGCCCGGCCCTGCACGCGGCGGCGGCGCGGACGGCAGTCCCGCTGTGCCGTGCACTTGTACTCACATCTGGGCAGCGAGGGCCGGTGGTCCACCGGCAACCATATCTTCTGCACGCGGCTCTGGGTCAGCTCCAAGGGCATCTTCACTGCTGCACCCGGCGGCCCTCTACCCCGCGAGGGGATTCCGACGTGGGGAGAAAGAGTGGTCGCCGACCCCCGGAACAAAGGAAGAAGAGGGGTGCGTGCGCCGGCGCGCGGCCAGGCGCTCGCTGAGCTAACTAGGGGGAGAAAAAGACGTGCTTTGTGCTCCGAATCCTGGGCGCCGGTCCCGCAAGCGTGCTCGCTGATCCACTGCGAGGGAGGACGCGCGCAGGCACTGCCGGCTCGTCCGCTCCGGAAAGCACCGGGATGCGCGGTGACAGACGAGGGCAACTCGCCTGCTCTCCAACTCTGCCGGGATGCCCCACTCGCAGCCCGGCTTTTGAAGAGTCGCGGCGCACGTCAGCCTCGGGGCGGGCCGCATTCTTGGCGTCCCAGCCCCGTTTCTCCAGGGGGAGGAGGCTGGGCGGGCCAGAAGGCGGCTTTTGGGTGCCCTCTGCGGGCCGGAGACAGCAGCGCGATCGTGCTCCGGCAACCAAGCCCTGGGCTCTGACAGGCTGGCTGGCTCCAGACTCCTGTTATTGCCCTTCTGCTGTTAGCTTTTAAGACAGCTTCCTCCGGTAACTCGGAACTCTCACTTCACCTATGCTCGGGGACAGCGACGGCACGGCGCCGTACGTCCAACTGTAGTTTTGGACCCTCGTGGCCGAGTCTTTTCGGATGCGGGTTAACACGCATCCTACTACTGAGACCTATTCTAGCTGTGGGGCCCCGGTATTCTGCATTCCTAAAGCGCACTTCGGGGTCGGGTACAGCCCAGGAAAGGTGCGGGGAGGCATCTGGACCACGGCAGCTTCTTGATGGCACTTGTGAGTTATCGCCCACCACGATCCCTGCCCTCCGTCCTTGGACTGCTTGAATCCCTCCGAATCCTGGACTTGGACTGGGTGGGCCTTGATCCCCGCTTGACCTAGCCCCAAGACCGGGAGCCTTGAGAGGTCTGCCATACTGGACACAAGCAGCAAAGCATTGGAAAGGTCGAGAAGGCGGGCCTGAAAGGGAACGCTAGACTATTCGATGTGCCTCGATCTGAGAAGACAAATACATCAAACCTAAAACCCCATTCCAACCTCTGGTTCACCATGGGACTTCGTGCCCCAGGCTAACTACAGAAGCCCTCGTAGACCAAGCAAGCCCCTTAAGTCCACGGAGCTTCGTCTGCACCCCGTTCAGCTTCCCCTCGCCACTCGCCGGTGTTGTGGTGCTACCCTCGTTCCTTGCCCGGCGCAGGCGGTTTGCATCCGCTGGTGACACTGGGCCAATCGTGGGTGAACCGCAGAGATCTGTGGCGCTTGTAGCGAGGCCCCGGCGCTCGTGCGCGCCGGGTCGCAACAACAGGAGGATGCGACTTTAGTTAAGTGAAGCCTCAGCGAAAAGGTGCGGACCGCGCTGCTTGGCCGAGACGCGACTGAGCTGTGATGGGCGGGGAGAAGGCGGCGCCCGCTGAAACCACACTGCAGTGGAAAAGTCTGCGCAGAAGCTGCCACACGTAGCTCACGTCCCGCATGCTCTCAACTGGGAGGGCCCCTGGCTGCAGGGCGGCCGGCACAGCTGCTCCCTCTCGGTGGTGCTCCGACCCTAGCCCGGCCTCCGCTCCCGCCCCTGCTCAGTGTGGGGCTGGTCCAGGGGCCGAGCCAGTGCGCTGAGCATCACCCACCTGGACTCTGAGGCTTCCCTGCCCTGACTCCCGGACTCTCACGAGCTGCCCTGCCAGAACCTCCGCCCTGCTTCCCTCATTCCACCCCAGCTTTGCTGACCGGCTGCTTTCTGCACTGGGGCAGCTGTGCAGAAACCCGATGCATTTGCATTTGTACTTGTTTTCCTGCAGCGGGAGCAAATGCCAGAGGTGACACCCTAGAACTCCCAAAACAGAGCCCCACTCCACTCCAGAAATAAGAGTGGGCTCCTAAATAGGAGTGTCTCCTAAATAGGAGACAGAATCTGCGAGCGCCCGGAGCTTCCAGGAAAGAACCTCTGCCGGGAAGGAACACCTGCCCTCCAGCTTCCAGCTTCTCCGCGGAACGTTCCCATTATTTGCCCATCTTTGATTTCTCTCTCTCTCTCTCTCTCTCTCTCTCTCTCTCTCTCTCTCACACACACACACACACACACACACACACACACACACACCCCTCTCTTGGCTGGGCAAGCCTACTGGGTGGCTAGATTCTTCCACCCTTCTGAACGTGCAAAGACAATCCTGGTTTCAACTCTGGTGAGGAGGAGGGCCACCTCCTGCCCCATCTTCAATCTCCTAACCGAGCTAATGCCTTCGACCAAGGTCACCTCTCAGCAGGAGGCAGCTAATGTTCCCAGAGATC
This sequence comes from Ochotona curzoniae, assembly GCF_017591425.1. Classification (NCBI taxonomy): domain Eukaryota; kingdom Metazoa; phylum Chordata; class Mammalia; order Lagomorpha; family Ochotonidae; genus Ochotona; species Ochotona curzoniae. The sequence continues at coordinate 13,545,529 of NW_024467121.1, read as the reverse complement.
ATTGCCCCCGCCCCCCTGCCTTATCTACAGCCAGCGACCATAACAAAGAGTGAGTTCCTTCCCCAGTCACCGCCTGCAGCACATAAACAGCCAGGAAAGGGAATGCACACAACTCCCCTGCTTGGGATATCTAAGTGCAAACTGGGAGTTTGAGGGACAGGAAGGCAGGCACATTGGTTTTGTTAATGTAATATCCAGGTAGAAACCCTTGCTGCCTTTGCATCCCAGGGTGAATGAAAGAAGAGAAAAAAAAAATCACCTCACTACAAAAGTACTAGCCCAGGGGCGGCACTGTGGCTCAACAGGCTAATCCTCACCTTGCAAGTGCCAGCATCCCTTATGGGAACTGGTTGGTGTCCCAGCTGTTCCACCTCTCATCCAGCTCCACATTTATGGCTTGGGAAAGCTGCAGAGGACGGCGCAAAGCCTTGGGGCCCTGTATCGTGGGAGACCAGGAAGAAGCGCCTGGCTTTGCATCAGCTCAGTTCCAGCTCTTGAGGCCATTTGGGGAATGAACCAGCAAATGAAAGATCTTTCTCTTTGTTTCTCCCGCTCTCTGTACATCTGCCTTTCCAGTAAAAATAAGTCTTTTTTTTTTTAACTGCTAGCCCAACTACCTGAATTCAGGGGGACATGGAAAGAAATGGCTAGCATCCTTCAATTCTTCCTAGTTGGGAAAATATATCATCTTCACACCAGGAGTCACGCTCTAGGACTACACCAACTCCCATCCCTCCACAGTCTTCTTTTTTTTTAAATTTATTTTTATTGCAAAGTCGGGTATATAGAGAGAAGGAGAGACAGAGAGGAGCATCTTCCATCCAATGATTCACTCCCCAAGTGACCACAACAGCCTGTGCTGTGCTGACCCAAAGCCAGGAGCCAGGAACTTCCTCCAAGTCTCACACATGGGTGCAAGGTCCCAAGGCCGTCCTCAACTGCTTTCCCAGGTCACAAGCAGGGACCTGGATGGGAAGTGGAGCCGGGATTAAAACCAGCATCCATGTGGGATCCTGACACTTTCAAGGCAAAGACTTTAGTGGCTAGGCCACCCTGTCAGGCCCCACAGTCTCTTAATAGAATAATTTATTTCAAGCTAGAACTACCCCTGGGCAAACTAATAACCTACACCCTATTAAAGCCTGAGCCAAGTTCAAAGTACTGGTCAACTCCCTTTGTTTTGTGTGAAAGAATAAGGGAGGGGTGGAGATAAGTGAGGTTAAGAAAACATTCCAAAAATTAAAGAAGGCCTGATGGGAACAGGGTTGGTCTGAGGGATGTTTCCCACCTTCTGCTTCACACAGACAGAAGATAGATCCCAACGGGGACTTACTGTGGGCCAGTTGTAACCCAGGGTGCCTGATGGAATCCTAAGGCAGGGAAAGATCAGGCAGCCATTCAGATAAAATTGCCCAGAACAACTGAGCTGTTTGGAAGGCAAGAGCCAGAGAAAGGCTCTCATTGTGCGACTGAGACAATAGCAGGACAGTTACTTAAAATGAAACTCTGACATTTATGAAGAACCTAGCAGGTGCTGGCGAAGTGCTTACAGAGGTGAGATCACTGTGCCTGGTCCAGCCTTAGAGACAGGCCTAGGGATGTGGTTTTTCTCCACAATCTTTGTTCCCATTCCATCCTGCTGGCCAGTAATACCTAGCCCTTCACCCCTGCTCCCAAACGCAGCTATAAGAGCAGCAACAAACATGATCCTGTGCCAACTAGGAGGACTGAGACTTTTTTTTTTTTAAAGATTTATTTTTATTATTTTTTTTTTATTGGAAAGGCGGATATACAGAGAGGAGATACAGAAAGGAAGATCTTCCGTCCGATGATTCACTCCCCAAGTGAGCGCAACGGCCGATGCTATGCTGCAAGTACCAACCTCCTCCCGGGGGAAAGGATGAGACTGCTAACAAGCTGTGGCAGGCTGCGGGAGTCCAAAGTTGCTAATTAGACACAAAGTGTCATTATTTGCTCTTGTGAAAAATCCCTTGTGTGAGACTGAAGCCAGACACCAAACAGTGAAACCAAATCCTTTCATCACCACCCACCCACCCAGTGATCAGTCGGAGGGGGGGGAAGGGGTGATGATCTTTTCAAAACAAAAAATTTTATAACTCATGTTACCCAATGTCACATAAAGAGTTTGAAAATTCAATTCATAACGTGCATGTGGATGTTAACAGCAGCTGTATTCACAATTATCAAAACACGAAAGATTGGGGCTGGAGTGGTAGCATAGCAGTTTACTACCACCTGTAATGGTCTCATCCCATATGGAGGCTGGATCGAATCCCACCAGTTCCTCTGCCAATCTAGCTTACTGCCAATGACCTGGGAAAGGAGAGGAAGATGGCCTAAGGAAGGTCTTGGGCCCCTGAACTACGTGAGAGACCTAGAGGAAGCTCCTGGGCTCAGCTGGATCCAACCCTGGTTACTGTGGCCATTTCGGCAGTGAACTAATGCATATTAAAACAAAAAAAATCTGTGTGTCTTTCCTTCTCTCTTTCTGAAAATCATAAAAATAAGTAAATAAATAAATAAAAATAGAAGCAACCAGATATGGTAGCCTAGCGGCTAAAGTTTCCGACTTACATGCGCCAGGATCCCAAACAGGTACCAGCTCTAATCCTGGCAGCCCTGCTTCCTATCCACCTCCCTGCTTGCAGCCTGGGAAAGCAGTCAAGGGTGGCCCAAAGCCTTGGGACCATGTACCTGTGTGGGAGCCCCAGAAGAGGCTCCTGGCTTCAGATTGGCTCAGCTCCGGCCACTGTGGCCACTTGGGGAGTGAATCAACAGATGGAAGATCTTCCTCTCTGTCTCTCCTCCTCACTATATATCTTCCTTTCAAATAAATAAATAAATAAATAAATAAATCTTAAAAAACAATAGAAGCAACCTGAATGCCTCTCAGCAAATGAACAGATGAGCAAATGATTCAATGCAGAGAAGAAATGAGTAGTTGAGCCATGAAAAATCACAAGGGACATTTGAAAGCATTACTGCTAAGTAGAAGAAGCCAATGTGAACCAGTTGCATACCGTCTGATCACACCTGCATAACACTGTGAGAAAGGGAATACTATGGAGGTAACAGAAAGGCTGGTTATGGGCTGGAAAAAGAGGAGGAACAGGCAGGGATGGCAATGAAACGACGTTGTATGATGCTATTTGGGGGGGAATATGGTCATTACAGGTTTGTGCAAAGCCACGGAATGCACAACACCAGGAGTGAACTTTGGACTCAGAGCAATCATGGCGATGAGGGGGAGGATGGGGAGGTATTGAAGTGTCCTGACGTGGTACAGAGTACTATCAGCAGGGGGGCAGTGATGGTTGCATGGGTGAGGCAGGAAGTATCTGGAAACTCTGCTTTCCTTTGCCATCATTCTGTTGAGAACCTAAAACTGCTCTAGAAAGTCAAGTCTACTTTGAAAACATTTAGATGGTGCATGGCACAGTGGGTTAAGCTGTCACACCATATGTCCTGCTGCCCCACTTCTAATAGCTTCCTGCTAATCCACCTGGGAAGGCAGGAGAAGATGACACACATACGAGGGCCCCCTACTACCAATATGGGAAACCCAGATGGATTTCCAGGTTCCTAATTGCAGCCTGATCTAGACCCAACTGCTATGGCTATTTGGAAAGTGAACCTGCAGATAGAAGATTTCTCTCTTTCCCTCTCATTCTCTCTCTTCCTCCCTCTGTCTTTCAAATAAGTAAATCTTTTTTAAAAACCTCATTATGTTTAATAGATGTCACACATATCAATCAGGTGGATTTAAATATCTCATTATGGAGGGCACAAGGAGGGGCCACTGTAGCCATAGTCTGGGTCCTGGGAAATCCCACCAAACCTACCAGAAAATTTCCATCACCTTCTGTCTAGTCCATGTTACCACCTATAGGCCTTTCCTTTCTTTAAGGACACCCCTGCACTTGGAGCTACATCGCTAAAGCTGGTAGTATGTAGGATCTAGCACCACACTCTATCACTTGATGTGCAAGAGTTATGCATTGTCAGCCTCCTCACCCAGCATCCACACAGTCAAAAACATACTGCAAGTTCAACAACTTGAGCTTGTTTTTTTTTTTTAACAAAAAGATTTATTTATTTCTATTGGCAAGTGGATACACAGAGAAGAGGAGAAACAGACAGAAGATCCTCCGTCCGATGGTTCACTCCCTAAGTGACCACAATGGCTTGAGCCAATTCGAAGCCAGGAGCCAGGAGCTTCTCTGTGTCTTCCACATGGGAGCAGGGTCCCAAGGCTTTGGGCCATCCTCGACTGCCTTCCCAGGCCAAAAGCAGGGAGCTGGATGGAAAGCAGTGTTGCAGGGATTAGAACCAGCAACCATATGGGATCCCGACACATGCAAGGCTAGGATCCCAACCACTACGCTATCATGCTGGGCCCAAAAATTTAAACTTCTTAAAAGTCAGATCCACTGTAGTCTACTGCTCGGTATTGTAGCAACATCAATTTCCTTGTCTAGGGTTCTCTGCTACAGTCACTTACAATGCCACCATTGGTGGAAGCTGGGTGAAAGGTTTGTGGAACTCTGTGTACTCTTGCAACTTCTTGTGAGTTCAGTCATTTCAAAATAGCAAGTTGAAATTTCTTCACAAAGTGTAACATCTCAGTTTGCTCAAATTCTGAAAAAAAAAAAAAAAAAACCCTAACAATACATGGATTGTGTACATTCCAGCCTTGTGGGAGGAAGGACCTAGAAAACAACAGTCAGCAACTCTGTGATGATTTGCATGTGCTGACAGCACTTCACTTCTTGCAAATGACACACTCCACAGGGAATCTGCATACCCCCCCCCAATACCCCTCTGCATCTGCAGGCAAACAGATCCAGGCTCTGCTTAATTTGCAGGGTGACTCTATTTGTTGACTTGGCGTAGACCTCTGGGAGGACACTCAAGGGTCAGTGGTCACTCTAAGTGATGTGCTTACTTGATGCAGAAGTAAAAAAGTCACCGCACAGGATTCGGTGCAGGAATCTGAGAGGGTCAAGCAGGGCCTGCTTTGCCCCAACAGGAAAGGTAACCCAAAGGTAGTCAAGGTACTGGCCTGGTCATACCGATGGCTCTTGAGGTGCCCAGAGTTCATCAGATGCTCACAAACAGCAGCTGTGTCACACATACACAGGATGAAGCTGCTGAAGCAATCTGAATGATTTTTGGTTCAACCAGAGAAGGGAAAGTGATCCTATGGCTGCCACTGTGCCATTACAGCAAGCCGCGCACAGATTGTCACAAAGAAATAGCTCCCACACCCATGAGAGGTACTTCGAAAAAAAAAGGAGAATACACACCAAGCAAAATAACAGCAGACAGCAAAGATAGACATGTTAGGGAAGGACACACCAAATACCGGCAGGCCCAGGGCAAGTTCATGTTGTGAAGCAAAGTTCACCCATAACTGGGAACAGACTGACCGTGGAGTTCATGTCCATCCCACTGTTCTTTAGGTTTTTTTCTGCCAAGGGACTGGAAGTCAAGGTCTCTCATTTCTTTCTACATGCAATAAGTACTCAGTAAGAACTGTCTGTACTCTGGGGCGATAAAGACGAGCAATTTACAGTCTTTATCAGAAACAAGAATTCACTTTGGAATTACATCATGGCTCCCCAACACACACACACTGTCACTGTCATTCGCCCTCTCTTCTCCTTAGACTTCATGACACTGATGCGCAGAAATATTAAATGAATTATGTGTAATCACAAAGCAAATAGACTCAGGAATAAAAAATAAGATCCTCAGATACATTGGTAGCTTTTTTTTTTTTTTGCATTTTTCTATGTTGAATTAGAATACTGAAGAACTTTTTAGAAGTTAATTATTTATTTGAAAGAAAGAACACCACAGAGAGGGAGAAACCAAGACAGAGAAACAGAGAAAAAGAGATCTTCCATCCACTGATTTATTCCTCAAATGGCTACAACAACCAGGTGTGTACCAGACCAAAGCCAGGAGCCAGAACTCCATCTGGGTCTCCCACATGGGTGGCAGAGTCCAAATACTTGGGCCATTTTCCGGACTTTCCAAAGGCATTACCAAGGCGCTGGATCAGAGTAAATCATCTAGGACTGGAACTGGTACTTCATATGGGTAGTGGCATTGCAAGTAGGGTCTTAACCCACTGAATTACAATGTCAGCCTCTTGATGACTTTTCCAATATAATGCTGACAACAAAATTTTGAAACATCCTTGATATAGTCTCTGTATGCATTAATAATGTATAAATAAGAATTCTCTTCAAAAATCATAATGAAGATTTGGGCCTCACACAATAGCCTAGTGGCTAAAGTCCTGCCTTGCACATGTAGGAATCCCATACGGGCATCAGTTCCTAGCTCAGTGGCTCTGCTTCCCATCCAGTTCCCTGCTTGTGGCCTGAGATAGCAGTTGAGCACAGCCCAAAGCCTTGGGACCCTGCACCTGTGTGGGAGAAGAAGCTCCTGGCTCCTGCCTTCAGATTGGCTGAGCTTCAGCTGTTGCAGCCACTTGGGTAGTGAATCAACAGACAGAAGATCTTCCTGTCTGTCTTTCCTCCTCTTTATATATCTGACTTTTCAATTAAAAAAATAATAATAAATATTTTTTAAAGACACCATGGTAAAGATTAATAATTAAAAACCTACAAATGATCCTATAGTGTAAAATGCTTAACACATGACCACAATAAGCTGGATCCCCCAAAAGAGATTCATGTACCTGTAACTTCATCAGTTACAGCAAAAATAAAAAAAAAAAAAAAAAGCATTTAGCTACTACAGTTAAGGTTGATTTCACAAGGAACAACAATTTTAGGAAATGAATCAGCACCAAGCAAGAAAAAGATCTGAAGAAGGCCCTGGAATTTCTGTGCACAGTAGTTCTCTCTTATGGATAGGGTTGGGGGTCCGTGCAGTGGATGTGGGGGACATGAAGGAGTGAGGAGTATTGTTCCATTGCAGGCAGGGCCGCAAGGAACTTACTGCTGTTTGGCAGTGCCCGGTGTATGTCTCTACAACCAACTGAATGCAGCTCCACCTTCTTTTGCATGGGCACTGACCACCCTGCAGAAGAATTCTAATCCATCCAGGCATTACTTGCTACTGTGAGGCTGGCCTTTTACTCAATGTGAGCTTGGAGGTTAATGTCAATAATACTGTCTTGTAAAAGGGCCTTCTATATTCTGTATTTAGGGTTTCATTCTTTCCTCACTCTTTAGGTTCCCCTTTTCTTTCTGATACAAGATTGAGTTGTAGGATAAGAATTGTAGCAGGAACTTCTATTGTTTTTAGGTAAAACAAATGGCAGAATTATCCTTAGAAACACCCACTTGATCATGAGCCAGAGTTTGACTGATTTTGTATAAATAAAGCGGACGGCTTTCGTGCATTATCCATTATGATCATGAAATCCTAGTGGTCCATCTGTCTTTCCTCTTTGCGCCTCATCCATGTACCCTTCGCGAGTTCTGAACTCAGCTGGAGCTGGACTCCGGCAGGATAGAAAACACATTCCAAGTAGGTGCCTAACGTCATGATCAGTACTGAATGCTGTATGTATGCTCTGTTTGCCTGTACACACACATAGACATTAAAGTTTAATCCATAAACTAGCACAGTAAAACAGGGACTAACAACAATAGCTAAAAATAAAGTTGGACAAAATACTGTAATACAAGTTACAGGAATGTGGTCCCTATTTAAAAACAAACAAACAAACCTTACTTAACCTTCGTCTTTTTTTTTTTTTTTTAAAGATTTTATTTTATTTTTATTGGAAAGGCAGATATACAGAGAGGAGGAGAGACAGAGAGGAAGATCTTCCATCCCATGATTCACTCCCCAAGTGAGCCACAACGGCCGATGCTATGCCATGATCTGAAGCCAGGAGCCTCTTCCGGGTCTCCCACGCAGGTGCAGGGTCCCAAAGCTTTGGGCTGTCCTCGACTGCTTTCCCGGACCACAGGCAGGGAGCTGGATGGGAAGCAGGGTTGCCGGGATTAGAACCGGCGCCCATATGGGATCCCGGGCATGCAAGGCAAGGACCTTAACCACTACGCCATCGCACCAGGCCCTACCTTCACCTTTAAACTGGAAAAAAAGCAGTTTATAACTTTGCTTCAGCATGTCCATTGTGCCAGCATCACTATTCCTATACTTCAGGGCCATTATTAAGTAAAACAAGAGTTATTTGAACACAAGCACTGTAATATCACAATATAAGAGAATGTTTCGGAAGGTTCGTGAATACATGAAATTAAAATCTAAGTGCATATTGGTACAAGGCATTTTCAAATCCTTTTTAGTTTTTCATAATACCAATTCTTCATTACTGTTTGAAGACTCCTCTACAAATGAACTTCAAACTTTTTACACTAAACATAAGCTTATGCTTTTTAAGATTTATTTATTTTTATTGGAAATGAATTTTTTTTTAAAGATTTATTTTTATTATTTTTTCATTGGAAAGGCGGATATACAGAGAGGAGAGACAGAGAGGAAGGTCTTCTGTCTGATGATTCACTCCCCAAGTGAGCACAACGGGCCGATACTATGCCAATCTGAAGCCAGGAGCCTCTTCCAGGTCTCCCACGCAGGTGCAGGGTCCCAAAGCTTTGGGCTGTCCTCGACTGCTTCCCCAGGCCACAAGCAGGGAGCTGGAAGGGAAGCGGGGCTGCTGGGATTAGAACCGGCGCCCATATGGGATCCCGGGCGTGCGAGGCGAGGACCTTTAACCACTTGCGCCAACGCGCCGGGCCCAGGAAATGAATTTTTTTGGAAAAAAAGGACAGACACAGAAGAAGAGCTTCTATCTGTTGGTTCACCTCCCAAATGGCCACAACATCCAGAGCTGAACTGTTCCAATGCCAGGAGCTAGGTGTCTCCTACATGTATCCCATGGTTTTCCCAGGCCACAAGTAGGGAGTAGAACTGGAAGCGAAGCAGCCAGGCCATGACCTGATGCCCATATTGGATCCTGGCAGTTGCAGGCACAGGACTAGGCAGCTGAGCCATTGCACCAGCCTGGGGCTTACTTTTTAATTGCACTTTCCATGAACTTTCTGAAGTTTATACTTGTTTGGATACCAAGATGACTATGCAGTGACTAATGGCAGGTGGCTCATAACAAGCGAGGAGATGCTGGACAAGGTAATGATCCACATCCCAGGTGGGAAGGAGTAGGATGGCAAGAGACTTCCTCACACTACTCAGATCAGCACACAACTTAAAACTTACACACTGCTTCTAGGATTTCGCATTTAATGCTCAGGCCATGGTTGAGCAGGGTTATCTGAAATCACATGTTGTACCTCTCAATGGTTTTAAGACGTTTTTACTGGCCAATCAGAAAATAAATAGATAAATACTCCTGTATCTCTATCTTTAGTAAAGCTATTCAATAGGGGTGACTGTTGTGGTGCAACAGAGTATAAGCAGACAGTTGTGGTGCAATTGGTACTGTCCAACATCACCTCCTACCAGAGCTCCAGAATAACTCCTACCTGTTCCACTTCCAACCTAGCTCCCCCCGATGCACCTGAGAGCACAGTGGAAGATGACCCATGGATGTGGGCCTCTGCCACCCACGAGAGAGACCTGAATAGAGTTCTAGGCTCCTAGCTTTGGCCTGGCCCAGTCCAAGCAGTCGCAGCCACTTAGGGAACAAACCAGCAAATAAAAAGATCTCTTTCTCCTTTCTCTCCCTTTTTTTTCTCTCTCTGTCACTCTGCAATAACCTTACAGTCTTTTATTATATGACAAACTTTACAATTTTTTATTGTTAAGAAATATAGTGTTCCAGAGCAGCTGCCTCTCTTGGAGGTTTTAGACAATGTAACATCCATGAACTCAGCAACAGATCTGTCCCACAGGAACCACAAACAGAGCTTAAAGTTTCATACTAGTAGATGGCGGAATATAGTAAAGACGTTTAAACAGACAGAGAAATATTAGCCAGTGTAAAGCAGAGACCTCCCTGAGATTGCAATGGCCCCATCGGGAATATAATACCTATTTTGGCATCGTATGGGTAAAAATAGGTCCATGCAGCCCCCAGACCTAATGGCTAACTGGTTCCAGCAAGATCAGCAGCACCAACAACTTAGCTATATAGGACTCCTGGTGTCTCCCTAACCCTGGGACCTGCTCCAACTGGAAATAGGAGTAAGGTCATACAGGACACGGTGCAGCCTCAACATGGTGTCACAGGAGGTGGAGACTAGCGAGCTAGGAGCTGGGGTTACAGAGACCATGGTGGAAGTCAAACATAAGAACTCAGGCCTGGAACTTGCTGGAGGGAGTGGCATAACTGACTGCAAACAAAGAGCCTACATCAACCACACTAAGGAAAATCGAATTGTAAACCTGTGGGTGACACAGCTTAGAAACCTGCCCTAAGGTGAAGAATCTGATAACCAGAAGTACAATGACCAAGAGCAAAATAGAAGACAAAGGAACAATGAATATTACTGAAGACTACCCTGGAAAGGAACAAAAGTCTTTGCCAACTCCAGAGTCAACTGAGGAAGACATTGAGAAAATGGGGGATACAGAATTCAAAACACTTGTTATAAAACTTCTTATCAACAGTGAAAAGCATGTAAACCAGGCGTTCAAGGAATTTAAGGAATATGTTATCGGAGCCCAGCTCCAGCTGAGTTCAGAACTAGAGAAGGGTGCATGGATGAGGCAAAGAGGAACGAAACGAACCACTACAATTCCAGGATTATAATGGACAATGTGAGAAAGCTGGCCCTTTTATTTTTATACAGAAGCAGTCACAAGCCCTAGCTCAGACTTTTTACAGCATGGTCAAGTGGGTGTTTTACCTAAAAACAATAGAAGTTCCTGCTACAATTCTTATTCTACAACTCAATCTTGTACCAGAAAGAAAAGGGGAACCTAAAGAGTGAGGAAAGAATGAAACCCTAAATACAGGTCCCTTGATTAGCATAAGGTCAATGGGGACAGCCACGACAGTAGGAATAATAAAAGGCCCTTTTGCAAGTTATTATTGACATTAACCTCCAAGCTCACATTGAGTTGATATATCAGAAATGAAGAATACAGTGGAGCAAATTAAAAGTACAATGGAGAGTCTCCAAAATAGAATGAAGCAAGCAAAAGAAAGAATCTCAGAATTGGGAGATACTGTGTTCCTGTCACCAGGGAAAAACAAATAAAAAGCTGGAAGCAGAGCTGGTTCAAACTAAAAAAGGTATTCAAAAATTGAAAGACACGGGCCCGGCAGCATGGCCTAGTGGCTAAAGTCCTCACCTTGAATGCTCCGGGATCCCATATGGGCGCCAGTTCTAATCCCAGCAGCTCCACTTCCCATCCAGCTCCCTGCTTGTGGCCTGGGAAAGCAGTCGAGGACAACCCAAAGCTTTGGGACCCTGCACCCGTGTGGGAGACCCAGAAGAGGTTCCTGGATCCTGGCTTCAGATCAGCACAGTACCAGCAGTTGTGCTCACTTGGAGAGTGAATCATCGGACAGAAGATCTTTCTCTCTGTGTCTCCTCTCTGTATATCTGACTTTGTAATAAAAATAAATAAATCTTAAAAAAAAAAAGAATGGAAAGACACTATTAAAAGGCCAAATATAAAGGTTATGGGAGTCCTAGAAGGTGCAGAAAGAGAAGCTGGGTTTACAGATGTATTTAATGAAATACTAAAGGAGAATTTCCCTAATCTAGAGAAAGAACTAGGAAACATCCAGGAGAGGCATAGAATTCCCAACAGGCTTGATCAAAAGCAATCTTCAGCATGACACATGATCATCAAGCTCTCTTCAATTGAACATAAAGAAAAGATCCTTAAATGTGCATGTGAAAAATATCAAGTGACATACAAAGCAATGCCAATTAAACTCACAGGAGATCTCTCACAGGAAACTGTTCAGTCAAGAAGAGAATGGAGCAATATATTTCAGATTCTAAAAGCAAAAATTGTCAGCCCAGAATAATATATCCAGTAAAGCTTTCCTTGTCTTTGAAAATTAAATAATTCGTCCACAGTAAAGAAAAGTTAAAAGAATATGACTCTTCCAGACTGCCCTACAAAAGATACAGATGTTCTCTTGACAGAGAAGAGGAATAGAACCCACCAAAACCAAAGGCAAACATGAAGAACATCCCAGTAACAAAAACAGAAGACTAAATCAATGAATAGTCCATTTGTAAATTGACAGGATTAAATTAACACCCAATATCAACCCTGACTGTAAACAGTTTAAACTCATCAATCAAACTTCATAAATTAATAGATTGGATTAAAAAATCCATCAACTTATTGCCTACAGGAAATGTATCTCATCAACAAAGATGTGCAAAAAATACCTCATGGATTTGATTTTTTTTTTCATTTTTAGAGCAGGTTTATTGTGATATTATTTACATGCTACAATATTCATTCGTCATCTTTAGCTAATCCCAAATCATCACTCCAAATGGAGGCTCCATGCGTATTAGCTGTTACTCTCTGATTTGTTTTTTACTTCCATCTCTTCAAAATACTTTCTTTCTTATTAAATTCTTTACTGACTCATAGATCATACAGCAGCATCATTTTCTTCAAGATTTTTTCTTTTTTCATTTCTTCAGCAACACATTAGTCATTCAGCAGCATGTTATTTAACTTAACTTTATGTCATTTTTAACTCCTTTTTTTTCTTCCTATTGTTGATTTTGTATTGTGGCTTTTCATTTAATGGAATGTATAGTAATTGTGTAATGGAGACTATCATATCCAGTAGCATGTTATTTAACCTAATGGCATGGTAAATTTCTATTTTTCTTCCTGTTGTTGATTTTGTACTGTGGCTTTTCATTTAAGGGGATGTATAGTAACTGTGAAATGGAGACTATCATATCCAGATATGAGGATACAATGCAGTATGCATCTCTACTTCCAGACCAAAGATAGACTCCCAGTGAAACTGTTAACTGTATCTTGACAAAAGGATATTGAACTCTCTGCAAAATGATAATAATAATCTTGAAAAAGAGAAATTAGAAAAAAGAAACAAATTTCCTACTATTAAAAAGAACCTGGTGAAACTCATTTCAACAATAAATTTTGTCTGACCTGATATCCAAAATAGTTACCATTTCAACATATCAAAATATTTTAAAAAATATACTAACAGAGCTTGCATTCTAATTTCTACACCAAATGTCAGGAAGCAGGGAAGCAGCCAGACTTTCAGAAATCTGCAGGAATAGCCATCCAGAGAAAGGACATGGACAGAGGCCCTGGGGTGCAGCCTGATCCACAGAGGAGCACAGCACACGGAAGTCAGGGCTGGCGAAGGAAGGAGGCAGGGAAGGGCTTCAATCAGCACCGCCTAGCAGTAGAAAGACTGTCCGTTCATTAAGAAAGACAAGTGCCATTGGAGGGCACAGACAAGAATGAAAAGTGTAATAACACAATTCCACAGGCCAGTGAGCGACAGGCTTGATGATCACCTGTGTATTCATCCCAAGTGCCATGGGGACAGTAAATGCTGGTTGACTGAATGAGAACCTGCTTGAAAGGAGTGGCAGCTAGTGCTATTGAGAACAGGCTGCAAACAGGGGCATTGTAGGAGGACACTGTGACCCTAAAAGGTCAGGGAGCACAGGATTACAATTGATTGGATAATAACAACCAAATGGATATCTTTTTATAACTGATTGGATATCATTTGTATGAGAACAGTTGAGTGGATAGCATGTGAATGAGAACACTTGGTAGAATATACAAAAGGAGTTCCAAACAAAAGTATAGAAAGTATTGATGCATTTTGTTGATAAGCTCCATGCTTCCTCCCTTATCCCATAAGACCCTCTGTGTATAAAGTCTGATGCCACTAATAAACTTCCGCTTTTGACTATTAGAGTCCATGTGTGTTATTATCGGCTCTGTGCACCAAGTCCATTGCTGTGGACAGCGACAGGGCATGTGTGTCTTAGATCCTGAAGGAACCAGAAGGTCAAGTGTGTAGAGAAGTCTATAGGAGAACTCGTAAGGCCTCAAACTACCTGGCTCTCAAATCTCTTACCCTTTCCGCCGCTAACAACCTTTATCCTTATGACATGAAAAGAGGAGGGTGAGCCAGAAAGCTTTATTCTAAAAAGTTCCTCTAAAAACTGACTACAAAAGGTGATGGGGTGGGGGGGTTGGGTAGAAAAAGGACCATCATACTGTGTTAAGTGAGTAGCAAGGAGCCAAAGAATATTGCCATCTGAGATGAGAATAAATGCGTGAGAGATTTATTGAAAAGCTGATCCATCAGGCTACGTTGGCTTCTGCCAGCGTGGCTATTACAGTGACCCAGATCTCCATTCTCTTGGCCTTCCCGGGCCCAGTATCCTCTTAATTACCACCCAGCTTCCCTTACGCAGAGAATCCACCACATGGCGCCCTTCTAATTACCATGTGCCTTCCAACAGACTCAATTAGCTGGGAGCTGACCTGAATATTCTACTCCAGCTGGTGTCATTGATTGTCCTGAAAATGTTATTAAGTTTATTTGCTATTCTCTTACCAGTATGGTTTGTGACTCGGTCTCCCTGTGCTTTATATCTCTGGGTGCACTGCCAACATTCAGCTTTGACAGAAGGAAATCAGAGGACCAGACACTGAGCGTTAGTGTCCCACACAGACATGGCTAGCTGCCTGAGGAGGCATGCCCAGGTGGCGAGCCAAGTCCCTCTCGGACCCTCAGTCTTGTTCTTCCAAGGTGAACCGTGCAAATAAGTCTTACAGGGGCTGGTGTTGTGGCATAGAGCACTAAGCTTCCAGTGGAAACACCTACATTCTACCTCAGAGTATGGGTCTGAGTCCTGGCTATTCCACTTCTTACCCAGTTCCCTACAAACACACATGGAACTGCAGCAGATTATGGTCCAATTACTTGGGTTATCATTTCCCATGTAGGAGACCTGGGTGGAGTTTCCAGCTTCTGGCTTCAGCATGGCCCAGACCTGGCTACTACAGTCAATTGGCGAATCAGTGGATGAAAGAGTCTGTCTCCCCCCACTCCCTCTCTTTCTCTTTAAAATAAATGAAGGGCCCGGCGCGGTGGCGCAAGAGGTTAAGGTCCTCACCTTGCACGCCCGGGATCCCATATGGGCGCCGGTTCTAATCCCGGCAGCCCCGCTTCCCATCCAGCTCCCTGCCTGTGGCCTGGGAAAGCAGTCGAGGACAGCCCAAAGCTTTGGGACCCTGCACCCGCGTGGGAGACCCGGAAGAGGCTCCTGGCTTTGGATCGGCATAGCATCGGCCGTTGCGGCTCACTTGGGGAGTGAATCATCGGATGGAAGATCTTCCTCTCTGTCTCTCCTCTCTGTATATCCGCCTTTCCAATGAAAAAATAATAAAAATAAATCTTTAAAAAAATAAAATAAATGAAACAAAATTTTTTTTGAAATGTGTAACACTGCACTTCTGCTGTGCACTGAATTGTGCTCCCCAAGCCACATTCATATATTGAATCCCTGAACTCTGTTACCTCACCCTGGGGAGCTGGTCTCTGGAGAAGTGAAGGCGAAGTCACTTGAATGGGTCTAGTCAGACGGCTATCTGACACACCAGGGATAGACACCCACCGAGAACAGTCCGTGTGAGGACATGGGAAGCAGGTGGCCATCTGCAAGCACAGAGGACGCCCCAGAAAAAACCAAACCTTCTGACACACTGGTCTTATGCTTGCAGTCAACAGAATCACAGGCAGATTAATCGCTGTGGTTTGGGCCTCCAGTCTGTGATTTCACCATGACAGCCCTAGTTACATAACAGATCAACAGAGTTGGGACAGGAGCAAGAAACAAGATACAAATGGCCATGCATTTGATAGTTTCTTGATATAAATGTTTGAGATTGATGCACTCATACAGACAAAAGCTGATCAGAGATTTCCAGGGGGCAAAGGCAGTGAAGGACCATGGAGTGACAGATGAATGTGTATGGGGTTTCTTTTTGTGGTCATGAATATATGGGAACTAGACAAAAGTGGTGGTTGCGCAACACTCTGCATGTCCTAAATGCCACTTAATTGTGCACTTCCAAATGGTTCAACCTGGGACAGGCATTTGATACCATTGCTATGATGTCATTTCAGACATCCCCATTCCAATTTAGAGTAACCAGGTTCAAATCTCCACTCTGCTCTTGAATCCAGTCACCTGCTAATGTATAGCCCGGAAGGTACACCTTCAGAGTGTCTCTGTCTTCTCCCCCATCTCTCTTTAAATAAATAAATAGACTTCAAGTGACTAACATTATGTGGGTTTCATGCCTCCCCCAGAAAAACAATGGATGAAAAGAAACAGATAATTTGAAAAAGGAATATATTACACTTGTTACATTAGCACAGAGGGCCCGGCGGCGTGGCCTAGCGGCTCAAGTCCTCGCCTTGAACGTGCCGGGATCCCATATGGGCACCGGTTCTAATCCCAGCAGCTCCACTTCCCATCCAGCTCTCTGCTTTTCCCCTGGAAAAGCAGTCGAGGACGGCCCAAAGCTTTGGGACCCTGTACCCATGTGGGAGACCTGGAAGAGGTTCCTGGCTGCTGGCCTTAGATCGGCACTGCACCGGCCATTGCACTCACTTGGGGAGTGAATCATTGGATGGAAGATCTTTTTCTCTGTCTCTCCTCTCTGTATATCTGACTTTGTAATAAAATAAGTAAATCTTGAAAAAAAAAAAACATTAGCACAGAACAGCTCACCACATAGGGTGAAAAGGAAGCTAAGGTTTGGACAAAGCAAATTCATAATCCTTGAGATAACTGACACAGCCCTCTTTCTCCACAGCATGGCTCTGTCATCAGCTGTCAGCCTTCTCCAACTGGAAAGCTACTCAGCATCCAACAGCAGTGTAGCATGGAGGGTTAGGGAAGGAAGAGAAACCAGGAGGATTCGGACCTGACAACTTGTTTCACATCAAGCAGGTGGACCCACGAGGTAACAGTGACTGTCCTCAACCAGGGGAGGAAGAGCTACCTAATAGAGCTTTTATATGAAGAGCACCCTGCAGGGTACTTGGTACACAGTAGATTCAGTACTGGTTAACCAGGAGTTATGTCCAAGCCAAAGCATCATCTTACTAGAGAATCCAAGTTTCCTCCTGAACTCTCTGAATCCGTGGTGGTACCGGGCTAGATAATAGGAAGTTCCCTGATCCCTCCCCTCCCTGCTCCAATCCCATCCAACTCAAGTGAATCCATCACATATCTGGGAGGTTCCACTGGCGCAGCAGTTAGGGAACCACAGACATTCTCCCTGTTTTCCTACACAGCACCGGAAGGGTATCCATCACAATGCTAACCACATCCTTATCCAAAACTTCTGGGTGTCAGATCCTCCTAGGATCAACAGCTGCTCTTGAGTCTTCCCAGGTAACCTCAGTTGAACTGTTTGTTCCATTATTGGACAGTGCTGGAAAGGTCCTGGCTAGAAAGACATTTCTTATGCTGAGCCCAATTGGTCTTCTAGAATTTTGCCTTTTGGTTTTCATTCTGCTGCTAGATACAGAATATGCCTGTACTCTCTTCCAGCCACAGATGCTCACCCTGGAACATCTGTAAGGGGTTTTTATCTTCTGATTGTAACATGTATTCCTAGATCTCAGAGCAGCAAAAATACTAACTTCTCATAGTGCATACCAAAGGCATCAGACTTCTAGAAGCAGAGTGAATTCATCTCTTGGTGTCAAAATAGGCAGGTTGCAGGCAGAGGTCAATGTTGAGTGACAGTTGCATCTGTAGAAAATATCCAAATAAGCCAGGTAGTCACAACTGCTACAACAAAAAGCAATTCTAGATGAACCTCAAGATCATCTAGGTTTTGGCACTCAACCACTGTGCACCAGGTTTGTCTCATTTCAGATTTTACCCAATGTGAATGCAAATACAGGAAACAGAGTGGTATGGGGATGGGGACATGGCCTGAGAGTTGGGAGTCCAGGCCCTGACTCAGCCCATGTACCTGACCTGGGATGCCTGTGCCTCTATCTGCTGGTGAGGCATCCTGGTCTCTCAGCCTCCCATGCACTTCTGCAGCGGCAAAAACCAGTGGTTTCCATTGTTCTCCATAAAACACAAACAGAAACTTGAGAGTAATTATCAGGCTGTCAGCAATTTACACATAGGGTCTACTGTCCATCTCTGAATCACCAAAGCAGCCTATTGTGTCCTACATAGGAAGTGTTCGATATAGGCTTGTCTGATGAAGGGAAGTTTATATCTGCAAGGATTCAGCTAATCAACAGAACAGCCCTGAGTAGGGACAAGTACTGGTTCATGTTGTAGGCTGGAAGTAGCTTCTAAAGATCCCCCAAAACCACAGGGCTCCGAGATAGACAAGCAGCCATGCATGGTGGCCATCATCTGTAAAAGGTAGTTAACAGTTGCCCTGTCTACCTCGAAAGGTTGCCAGGAGAATCAAATTAGATATGAGCCAACGTACTCTTGAAAAAAACTGTACTCAAACCAATCTGCACCTCTGAATTGTCCAACAGGTGAGGGATGAACAGATTCCTTCTCATCTTGGAGTCCTGTCCTTTGATCTCCACCTCTTGGGTACCCCAGCAGTTCAAAGATATCCCCCAAAAGACACACACACGCACTAAGAGGAAGAGTCACAATCAAAACAACTGAGGTCCTAGCCAAAGAAGAACAGAAACTAGAGCCAGCCAGATCCCCCTGTGCTGGGTATGGGAAAGTACATCCTGGTGACACAGACTGCATTGAGACAGTAGGAGCTGGACAATCTGTCACAAGGCCTGCACGTGCCTGTGGTGCACACGCTCACAATGGAGCAGCCCTGGGCTGGTAAACCCGAGCTGGTCTCCTTCCCTAGCTCTTTGCTCCTTGTTCACCTCCTTTTTCCCAGCAGAAAGCATTCTAAAAATAGAGTTGAATCAACCCCATACACACATAAAATGCAAATTTTTGAAAGCAATGCTAACTAGGTGCATAAAACCGACCCCAGCTGGGCTATCTTAAAGTGTCTTGTTCACACTGGTAGAAAGAGAATAGTGATTGATTCTACATGACTCCCTTTAACGGGAATCTCAATAAACACAATTATCACCAGAGAAAGGGAATCAGGCAGGATATCTGAACCACACAGAAACTGTCCCTGTGCAGAACAGCCAAAGAACTGGACATGAGATACAGACCCTGAGATAGCATGCTAACTAGTTCAAGGACAGTGGTCTTGCACTGGGTTGCTCCAATAAACAGACGCTGGTTCCAGACACTGCTTCGAAAGTACAAGGGTATGCTGACCAAGTACGACAGACAACAGTTGATGGGGACATCCACTGAGGCCAATGAGGACCCCCAGCAGCAGCAGTCAAATGCCCATGGGTCAGAAAGCTTGTGGAAGAGCTCCATGCAGCAGAAAATAGGTTAGCCAGCCTCCGCTAGGCCTGAAAATGGGGAGGTTATGGTTCTGCTGAAGCCTGGACCTCCTTTCCAACTCTACCCAACCCTCCTCCCCCGTCCTGCCCAGCTCTGTGAATGCAAAAAACATTCTCCTGCACTCACAGTTTGGAGGATCTCACAGGTTCTTTGCAGTTCTAATGTTTCTGGGTCTAGAACTACAACATGGAGTCAATCTGGACATAAAGCTGCTCATCCAGCATTTAGTCCTCCACTTGACCAACTTGGGCAGGCAAGAGGCTTACCTGTGAGAAGCCCCTGGGAACACAAAGCTCTGAAGCCACATCTGCTGCCGGGGGGTTCGCAGGGTGTGACACAGGGCTCACAATCGAAGCGAGAACTCAGCTACAATTGCTAATTTTTTAACTGTTAAATGTGGCTCTCTTTAATTTTCCCTGTGGCAGCTGCCACACTCCGCTTCGCAATGCTGCAAGAAATACCTGAGGCTGGATAACTCTATAAAATAAAGATATTATTTAGCTCACACCAAGTAAGGACATGCATTTAGGGATGGTCTTCTTACTGGCAGAGTTCTGAAGCAGTCCAGGACATCACATGGCAAGAGACGGAGAGCACACAATGTACATGTGAGTCTGTGTGTGTGTGTGTGTGTGTGTGTTCCCTCTTCATATAAAATTGTCAGTCTTCAATCATTAAGACTTCACTCTAATGACCTTACTAATCCTTCCATTCTTGTCAAACACCCTACAATGGGGATTAAATTTCAACATGTCACCCTGGGGGGGGACACACTCATCCTATAGTCAAACCTTAGTAGCAGGCTTCAATGTTTGGCCATTAGACATCTTGCTCACTCTTTAAGACAGGAAACACAGGAAACAATCATGTTGAAATACAAGTTAATGAGACGATGATGAAGACATGTTAGAAAAGACAAGAATGCACTTTGGGGGTTTTCCACTGGCTAAATCTGCTGAAATCTGAGGAATAAAATAAATAATAGCAGTGATAAGATCATAACCCAGAGAAAAGTAAGAACACATGAATCGACCTAAATATAAACAAAATGAATGAATTAGTAGTTAATAAATGAGCACTGGATAGGGAAAATCTCTTCAGAGTAGGATGGCTAAAAACACAGAACTGACAGAGTTTGTAAGTCACCCTCTGGTTATCATTCTAACGATAACTGTTTCACACAAGAATCATCAAGTGCATGAAACAAGATAATTTTCGAAGTCCCAAAGTATCTTCGCACAAAGTGCCAGTCAATCTCAGAGGGAGGAGCAGTGACCTTGCCATAGAGAAGCCTGGCAGTTCCCATCCTTCAGGAGTTCACCTCGCCCATCTGAGAAGCACAGATCACTGCTTCCTGGGCAGTCCTTCCATCTTGGTCCATTCCCATGACAAATCCCTGTCCCTGGAAAATTTAGGACAAATAGCTGTTCACAGGGTTTGTGATTCTGGAGGTGGAGAAGACCAACAACGTGGTACCAGCATGTGCCCAGCTTGAAATGAGGGCCTTCCTGCTGCACCAGCACATGGCACTGGGCTTGACCAGGGTCAGGGGAGGGAGAAAGAGGAGTTGTTTAATGAGTGCAAAGTTTCAGGTTTGCAAGATGAAAAGGTTCAGGAGATAGATTGCACAATAACATGACTATAGTTGACATGCTAAATGTCATCCTTAATACAGCTGTCATGGTAAATTTTGCTACATACTTTTGCCATGATGGAAACCTTTAAAAAATGTAAACAACAAGTGCCTATATACTTCACAAATACAAAGGCCAAGACGGACAGGAAAGAATGAGGCCTGCTCTAGAAGGAGACTTAAGAGATGGGACAACTTGTTGAACTTGGTAAGCCTGTACTAAAACCTGATTGAATCAAATGCTCTGTAGGCCATAAATAAACAACACCAGAGGGAAAACTGGTATAATATAGAGAAGATCTGAAGACACCAGAAGTGCATCATATGGATTTCCCTATTTTGATCTCTACTTTCCCTGTTGTAAGGAAACACTCTGAAGTATCTGGTGCCAAAGGAACATAATGTCTGCATTTAACTTTCAAATGGCTCAAAAGATTAAAAAAAAAAAAAGTACTCCTCTTTCTCTTCCTCTCTCCACCCCACCCCCACACACATACCTACATACTTGCCATAAAGGTGTATCTACAATACCAACATATATATCTTCTCCCTCCATCTCTCCATGTAGGTGAGAAAGAGCTGTACAGATAGGTAGATGGATATATGGATGGATGCATGCATGGATGGACAGATGGACAAATGAGCAGCCAGGCAGATAAACAGGCAGACACACAGGAAATAAGGGAAAGGAGAGAGAATGATAAAGCAAAGAGAGAAAAATGTTAGCATTTACAGGATTCAAATGAAAGCTATCTGGGACCTTTACCCTATTTTTGAAACTTTGTTACAAGCCTGAAATTATTTCAAAACAAAAAGTTGAAACTCAAAAATGTTAAAGTTCATAGGAAGCATAAAATGGTCATCATTCTGCACACTCCCAGCGAAAGGATCTTCTCAGATGTGAAAGGTTGCCTCTGACCAGGATTCTCAAGGATTGTGAACGAACAATGAGTCAAGACATCGCTGATATTTCAAGAAACAATGCTGGAAAGACTGGCAAATCCATTTAACCGAACTTTCCACGTGCTGACTAAAAAAGGAATACCATGTGGGAAATGGGCAAGTTGGGAGAGATGGCCTGGAATGGTTGCTTAAAGCTGTGTCTTGTCATTTATTCTGTTTTAAACAGTACAGTATAAGATGCATGGTTCACAGAATCCTACTTACATACATACCAACTGCTGCAGGGGGGAGGAGGAAGCAGGCTAGCAATTAGACATGGGTGACAGCTTTCTGATTTCACCTCCTTGGCCAGACTGAGGCAAAGCAGGCAAATGGAGCCACTTAGCCAGGCCAGTTGTCCAGGACTCTACCACCAAAGAATATTTCTAGCCATAATATCCTTTTCCTATAACATACATTTTTGTGAGTGGGCAACTGGTGCAATGGCTAACAATTCTCTTGGGCTGTCCACACCCTACATTGGAATGCCTGGGTTCAAGACCTGGCTCTGCTTTGCAGTTTCCTGCTAATGTGAACTTTGGGAGGAAAAAGGTGCTGGCTCAAATACATGGGTTCCTGTCACCCACAAAACAGGACACTTCATATGAGACTCAAGTGGACACCTGGACTCCAGGTCTCAACCCTGTCTAGCCTCAATCTCAATGAATCAGTGGACTAAAAAGATTTCTCCATCTCTCCCTCTCTCTCCCTTTCAAATACAACATTACAATTTTAAAAATATGAGCTTTCAACATTGCTCAAAAATAATCTTTTATTATAATGACTGAGAAATGCCCCTGTGTTTTACAGCAAATAAAGCCAATGGTGATTAGCATGTTAGATCTCCAGTCCACATACACAATATCATACTTAAACTCACCTGTCAAAAATTCACAGTTCCTTATAATACAAAAGTAAATTAAGCAGTATGTACTAATGACAACGTACAGAAAGGGGAAGAAACGTTTTAATGTATGTGGAAATGCTGTTTGTTGTAACCCAGCTGCCGTCACACGGTTTTCAGTAGACTGAACTTTGCTTTGGTTAAAAGGGGGTGGCAGAGGTCCCTGATGTAGAGGAAAGTTATTTTCCAGCCCATTCACGAGGGTGACTCCTGATTAGGCTAATCTATTCCCCTCTCTCTAGGACTCATCAGGAGTGATCAATTCCAGCTGGTTAAGCCACTGCTGGACAATATTCTGTTACTTACAGTAAAAAAATATTCTTTGTAAATAAATCACTGATAGCACTGCACTTATAATATTTACAATATATTAAAATCACAACGGTTTTACTACAAATCATATCTCTGTCATATCCCCTCAAAACATTATCACCAAACAATTCTCTGCTTTGGCCTCACCACACCCCTGAAAGCAAGATGCATCACTTGAACCACTCAAAACACCCCCCACACAAAGCTGGGTTCTGCTCTTCTAAATCAACAAGACTTTAGACCATTGCAAGAGGGGTTTTAAACTGGAGAGGGCAGCCAGAAAGATAGCCTAGTGGCTGAAGTCCTCTCCTTGCGTACACCAGGATCCCATGCGGGTGCCGGTTCATACCTCAGCTGCTCTATTTCCCTTCTAGCTTCCTGCTTGTGGCTTGGGAAAGCAGTACAGGAAGGCCCAAAGCACTGGGACTCTGCACCCAGATGGGAGACCTGGAGGAAGCTCCTGACTCCTGGCTTCGGATCGGCTTAGACCCAGCTGTTTTGGCCACCCGGGAGTGAAGCAGCAGGTGGAAGGAAGATTTTTTTCTCTGTCTTTCCTTCTCTCTGTAAATCTGACTTTCCAATAAAAAAAAATTTAAGTAATTTAAGAAAAAGTTATAATTTTAAAAGGGGAGGGCAGGAAACACTGACATAGTGCCATTGGGTGAGGGTGTGCCCCTCACTGAGAGGCCTGGCTCAACTTCAGGATATGCTACTGGGCCAACAACACCAAGTGGAGGACCAGCAAGGCCAGAGCAAAACCAGTTGGAGACTTTGCTCCTCTACTGCCCGCCCTTCCTCTTCACTCCTCCCCCAGCCGGTGTGTTTATAGTCTGTTTTCTCCATCCCAGTTTAGACTTGCCCTCAGCAAGTTTCTGATACTCACTCATTGAAAGAGGAGTGAATGATGGATGGACGGTATAGAGTTGTGACCCTCAAGAAACCCTCTGGCCAAATACTGGTCCCCTGAACACTTTTTCCATGGAAATCTTCAAGAACAGCAAGACTCTGGCCACCAGGCTATTTAAATCCAGTTTCCATAAATTGAGAGCAGGCTGATTTTCTGAATAATGGGGGGGAGGGGGAAAAGAGAGTGTATATGCAAAGCTGATCACCAAACCTGAATGATGTAATGCAGATCAAAGGGTTCCAACACCAGCAGCACAATAGGAATAAAACAGAGAACTTAAAAAAAAATCTGATGTGAAAAGCCCATTGTGGGAAACTTAAATCAGAATTGCCAAGGTAAGAATCTTAAAAATCTTATGTGATTATAATGACCAGCCATGTGAAGACTGCAGTTTTCGCCAGCCTCACTACATTGCCACTTAGGCAAGGGCTGTGGGGCTCTGGAGAAGGAGAGGTACCAACTGCAAGGACTGCACTGCCTGTTGAGGGAACAAGACAAGCACACGGGAGGCAAGTCGTAAGCCATACTATAGTGGATTCTGAAGGTATTAAGGAAAGATTTGGGAGCAAAAAACACAGTCTAGAGTAAGTGGACCCTTGCCATTGGTGTTTTTGCTATCTGCAGGCTTTTGTACTACATGGTTCATGACACTGCCACTTAGTACTGAAAGGTTTCTTTGGTTGGTTTTTGAGAATAAAGAGTTGAGTTGACCTTCTAAAAGAAGGCTGATACATTCTTAGGATACTAAACTATTAGGTAGTTTCCAGTGAAAATTCCCTATAGCTAGACCCTCTGGAAGTCCCCAGGGACAACCTCAGGTGTGGCAGCACAGAAAAACTAAACCCTCTAAGGATGGGATTGTGTGTGTATGTGTGTTTATGTGCACACATATATGCTCATGTGTTTGCACAGTGTGCTCTGGAACCTCAGCTCATGCAGAGCTCAGCTACAGCCCTAGCCACTTTCTGAACCTGTGGCAACAGGAGCAGTCCCTGGGGACTGTAAGCCGCTCTGGCTACTCCATGCTATGAAGCAAGCAGGGACCCTGGGAGTTGGGAAAGGCATTGCACAGTCTGCCAGAGACTCCACCCTCTACCCTCCTGACCTCGGTCCCAGTTCCAGAACTGGATGGCAAACTTCACCCATATTCAGCCACCCTCCAGGCTGAGTCAGTGAAAGCACAGGATGATCCTGCATCTCTCCTCTGCGGGCTCCCCCCATCTTTACCCCAGCCCCACAACCATAGCTCCAGACGGAGTAAGCCTAGAGTCACAGGAGGGAGCATGCAATGGCACATCCTGTGTTGCACAATCAAGGCGGTAGTCCTAGCCCAACAGATCAACACTGGCTGCTTTGCTAGTCACTTTGCATTACTGAGAAAAACACAAACCGATGCCAAAACACAAATCGACCTGGCCCATGAGATCCTGGGGAAAGGGCAGGTTGTCACTTACAAACTCTTGCATCTCCCCAACATGGCCCTGATGGAAGGGCTGCCCCTGCAACCCTCCATTCCCATCCTCCCAGCTCTCCTTCTTGCCCCACCCATTGTTCTGTCCAGCAACAGCTACAAGGCAATGTGTCCACGATGACAGATTAGTCTCATTCTCCCCGTCCACTGACACCCAAGCCTCAGCCGCTCACGTACCTGCTGCTCTCCTGGCAGAGTTTCCCCAGCCTCAGGCTTTTTCTGCACCCAGAACCCCAATCTCAGTCTTCAAAGTGTAGGCATGCGTTGGTACATGCCTGTGTAGGTGTACATGTGTGGGTGTGCTCATGCTGGCGATCTGAGGATGCAAAGGCAAGGCAGACAGAAGCAGTGAGAAACTAGCTGGCCTTCACCCAGAGAAGCTGGGTAAGGGGTTAGACAATAATTTTTATGGAGAAGAGGAAGGATTGGTCAAAAGTCAGACATGACAAGGAGAGGTCAGGAACCATAGCTCCAACTTTCCTCTTTTGGATTTTTTTGTTTGTTTGCTTCATTGCAAGAAAATACCACATCAAATAAAATCTCCCTTTTAACCATTTTGAAGTACACTGTTGAGTGGCATTCTGTAAAGTCACTATTGTGCGATCATCACCACCACCCATCCCCAGACTTTT
Organism: Ochotona curzoniae; assembly: GCF_017591425.1. Taxonomy (NCBI): domain Eukaryota; kingdom Metazoa; phylum Chordata; class Mammalia; order Lagomorpha; family Ochotonidae; genus Ochotona; species Ochotona curzoniae. Next base: position 13,519,307 of record NW_024467121.1, on the reverse strand, counting down.
CCTGTTGTGAATCTGAAACTCTACCCACTCATTCCCTCCTGCCCCCCAGCCTCTGCCACCACCATTCTTTTTGTCTGTATGAATCTGACTATAGGAATATTCTATAAGAAAAATCATACAGTTTTTTTTTTAAAGATTTATTTTTATTATTTTTTCATTGGAAAGGCGGATATACAGAGAGGAGAGACAGAGAGGAAGGTCTTCCGTCCGATGATTCACTCCCCAAGTGAGCGCAACGGGCAGATACTATGCCGATCCGAAGCCAGGAGCCTCTTCCGGGTCTCCCACGCGGGCGCAGGTTCCCAAAGCTTTGGGCCGTCCTCGACTGCTTTCCCAGGCCACAGGCAGGGAGCTGGAAGGGAAGCGGGGCTGCCGGGATTAGAACCAGCGCCCATATGGGATCCCGGGCGTGCAAGGCGAGGACCTTAACCACTTGCGCCACCGCGCCGGGCCCTAGAAAAATCATACAGTTTTAATCCTTCTGTGGCTGGCTTGTTTTACTTAACATAATATCCTTGAGGTTCAAGCGTAAGTATCAAAGTAAGTATTTGCTATAGCTCTGTGTTGTCACTTAAAAACTCCCATCTTTTTTATTTTAATGTAATGTAATTGAGAGACAGACATAGACAGAGCAAGGTCCCATCTTCTGCTTCACCCTTAGAATGGCCTGAATTGCAGGAAATAGGCTGGGGTTCAAGCTGGGAGCTGGCAATACAACTCACATCTCCCATATGTGTGGCATGTACCCAAATACTTGAGGTATCCCCACTGTCTCCAAGGATTTGAACTGGCCAGTTGTTAAAATCAGGTGCCAGAGGTGGGGTTTGAACCTAGGTATACTGATGCTGTGTCTTACCCGCTAGGCTAAACAGTCCAAAACTTTCACCCTTTAAAGATTGTCAGCACTGGTCTCTATGTTAGCTGATTAGGATATGTCTTAGTTGCAGGAACACATTCAACAATTTGGCTACAAAGCTAATACACAGAGTAGAACATGTTAGTTTAGATCATTAAAAGTAAGACGGTCACATGTGGGAGACCATGAAGCCCCATCCTGTCTGCTACCTGGCCTGATGCTGGCTGTTACAGCCATATGGAAAGTGAGCCAGAGGATGGAAGATCTATTTCTGCCTTTCTCAATCTCTCTGTCACTCTGCCTTTCAAAAAAATAAATATTAAACAAAGTAATGTGGTCAGGAGTGGGCACCCGGTCTAGCAATTGATGTTCACGTCCCATATTGGAGTCCTTTTTAAGTAATAGAAAAAATAAATATATGTTAAAACAAAATAAATAAGACAAAATAAATGAAAATAAGGTGAACAAATCAGAATATAAAATCTGGGCTAGGTATTTAGCATTAATAGTTAAAACACTAGTTAAGAGACCCACGTCTCCTATCAGAGTAAATGGGTTCAAGTTCCACATCTGGCTCCAGACTCTAGATTTCTGGCAGAGGGTACGGCCCAGGTAACTGGGTCCCTGGCACCCATGGAAAAGATTTCGATCAAGTTCCGGGCTCCTGGTTTCAGCCTGGCTCAGTCGCAGACATCACAGGCAGTTAGGAGAGTGAACCAACCAGCAAAACGAAGCTCATTCTCTCTGCCTCACAAATAAATAAACAAAAGTACAAAATCACGTGTATCTTATGATCCACTACATTGAAAACAAGCTAGAAGAAAACCGAAATGATAACAATGGCTACTTCTGTTCCCAAATCATGACTCGTTCCTTTGTTTTCCTACACTTTCTACACAAGCCTATTCTGTGGCTATTGTTATGGAGGAAAAAAATGCAACCTTTTTCCTCCTTAACCATGACTGTCTCAGGCCCGCGTGTGCGATCTGGGGTGACTTGTACAACCACTGTTCATTCATTCATTCATTCATTCCCCAAGCCATTCAAAATCACGCTCACTCCAGACACTGCGAAAGCTGATTACTCTGATTGGCTGCAAGGCTGAGGCAGGTCATGCCTGTCACTCAGCTCTATCTCCCTGTGCACTTTGCTCATGGGTGAGCTAGGCTTCTGGCTAGTCACATGCCTGGTTATCATTCAGGTGGCTGGCTGATCACCTTACAACTCACCAAACTGGAACACACTCTCGGTCTAACCACTCTGACCTCTGAAGTCAGCAGCCTTCAAATGAGTCGGGTCCAAATGCAGGTTTCTTCTGCATAACTCACATTGCCTCTCAACGCGTACCCACCCAGACAGCAGCACTCCTTCCCCTCTTGCTCTCAGAGCCTCATTCTGTTCACCACTGACAAGCACGGCCCACAACAGTGGCACCTGCTCCCCACCTCTCCACCACCCCCTCTGCCAGTGCTGTCCTGGGCCTCCACATCAGTCCTCAGGTGGCCCCTAAGTACAGCAACATTCCAAGGGGAAGACAAAATCCTGTTCATTTCCTGGGTGCTTGCTGAGAAATCGTCTGGGTGAGATATGTCTCAGGTTTCTCCCTTTCGACCCATTGCTTTTCCTAGGAAACATGAGTCTTTTGGGCTGGCATAGTGGCTCAATAGGCTAATCCTCCACCCACAAGTGCTGGCATCCCCTATGACACCAGTTTGTGTCCCAGCTGCTCATTTTCTGATCCAGCTCCCTGCTTATGGCCTGGGAAAGCAGAGGATGGCCAACGTGAGACTCTGTACCTGCGTGGGAGACCTGAAAGTAGCTCCAGGTTCCTGGCTTCAGATCAACTCCACTTCAGCCTTGTAGCCGGTTGGGGAGCGAATATGAAAGCTCTTTCTCTGTCTGTCTCTTTGTAAATCTGCCTTTTAATTAAAAAATAAATAAATAAATTCTTTTTTAAAAAAGAAACATGTATTTAAATATAAAAGGAGACAAATTATTAACTGGTAAGTGACTACACACCTTTAGAGAAAGCATAAAAGGATGTTGGACAAACAGCTCAAAAGCAACACAACATACACTAGTACAACTTTTACTAGCTTGACCTTCTTCTGCTGGTCTTGCCTGAATAGGAACCTGACTGCCTGGGTTCAAATTCCAGCTTCCCCCCTTATTAGCTGTGCGGCCTCAGGCATTGATCCTGGCCTCCTGGTGCCCTGGTTTCTTTTCCAGTTCAACAGGGGAGGTGACAGAGTTCAAGCAATATTGACAGTATTTATTCTAGCCAATACATTAATAACAGCTGCCTTTTAATAAGCGCGCCAAGCATTGAAGTGGGTATTTTAAACAGATTGTAATCTTTAGAGCAACTCAACCAGGTAGATGATATTGTTACTCTACAGATAAGAAAACATCTTCAGAGAAATCAGAATTTCTGCATTCCCAGAATGCAGAGTTTACCACTAGGAGAGAGCAGGAACTAGGGACTTTGGACCCTAACCCATTTTCCTCAAGGGCTGTTAGCTTCAAGTTAAAAAAAAAAAAAAAAAGGCTTTCTAGAAGTAGGATGGGATGTGCTTGCGCCTAGAGGCTTAAACTGGACTCAGGGAGGAGCCCTCTCCCCTCCCCACCTCAGGCCTTTCTGTCCTCAAACCCTTCTTTCTCCACATGCACCTGTTGAGGAGCAGAATTGCTGCAATAGCAGAGATTACATGGAGGCAGAGCCATGCCCCCTGCTCCCCTGCCCCCAGGAGAAATAACATCTGAATGCTATTAGGGTGAATGCAAGTTCTATCCACACAGCTCCTTCTGTGTGTGCCTGGAACACTGGCCCATGGGTGTCTCACTTCCTGTCCTCACCCCTGTCCATTCTCAAGGATCTCCCAGGCTCCCTCAGGTTAAATACTCCCACCCCAACACTTGACATTCCCTCTCTTTCTGTACTTTCCCCTAACAATGAGCATTGCCTAACAAAGCACAGGTTTGGTTTATGATGTTGTTTCCCTCACTGATCTCTACCACTCCACAGATCACATGCCTAGAACCAGCTTGGCACACAGCAGGTGCCCACTGACAGGGTACAGAAAGGCAGGAATGAAGGTCATGGTGAGTGAGCCTGAAGCATCACATACAGGCCCGGAGCGACTTAATGGAACAGACACGGGTATCTGAGTAAAATTCAGCTCTCCCCAAGCATGGCACTCTCTGCACCTTAGATTCCAGTTTTCTAGAAATGAACAAGACCGGTGCCCAACAGTTTTCGCAACCTCAGCCCTTACCCTCAGGTGTTCATTGCACCTACCATTTTTCAAGAGACAAAAAAAAAAAAAAATTACTTTATTGGAAGGGCAGAATTACAGAGAAGACACAGAGAGAGCATGCCTAGAACTCTATCTGGGCTTCCCATGTGGGTGGCAGGGACCTAAGCACTTGAGTCATCATTTGCTGCCTTTCTCTGTACATTAACAGAGCTGGATCAGCCAGAAATAGAGCAGCTGAGAGCTAGTGTTGGGACAGCTGCTTTACCTGCAAAGCATCTACACTCGTACCCACCCACCCAGGAGTCTAAAGCTCTCAATGTGTTCCATTTCCCAATGGTCCTCTGAGCTTCAAAATGAAGTCTCATCCTTTTTCAGCATTAAAAACCTCTTCCCCACTAATTCCATTTTCCTGAACACACCCCAGCAGCCCCACTTCTAACCAGCTTCCTACTAATGCCCCTAGGAAAACAGCAGAAGATGAAGGTCCCTGTACCCACATGGGAAACACAAATGGAGCTTTGGGCTCCTGGCTTTTTGTCTTTGGAGAGGGACCCAGTAAACAGAAGATCCACCTATCTCTCCTGCTTTCACTCTCTCTATATATATACATACATATAATTCTGCTTTATAAATAAATCTTTTTTAAAATAAAAGAAAAACCCAACCCTGTTAAAAATTTGCTACAGAACTAACAATTTGCTACAAAGGAAGCCACAAAGTGAACAACTAAGAACTGAAACAGAACACTATATTATCAGGAAAAAGCTGAAGTCACAGGATCCCAGGGTCAGCCAGGCTCTGGGGGTCACCTCCAGCCAGGAAGCACCTCAAAGGGCAGATGCTCCCTCCACTGCCCCCTCTACTTCCTGGAACCCCAGCAAACAGCGTTGGTCTGCCCCTCCTCTGCTGGATTTATTACAGTAACACTGGGTCACCTTTCTCGAGGTGAAAAAAAAAAATGAGAGAGAGGGAGAAAAGAAACAGAGACACAGAGAAATCTTCCAATCTTCCATACACTTGTTTATTCCTTGAAAAGATCACAACAGCCAAGGCTGGATCTTCATCCAGGTTTCCCACATGGGTGGCAAGGACCCATAGCCTAGATCCATCACCTGCAGCCCCCAGGGTACACATTAGCAGGAAGCTGGATAGGGCAAGGCACCTGAGGGACTTGAATCAAATATGGGATGTGCAGGTGTCCCATGCAGTGGCTTAACCATGTCATGATGTCTGTCCCTTGGTCTGGTTTTTTCATTATTATTATTATTATTATTTTAAGTGAAGTTGTGTTGAGGAGATGACTCCATGGCTACAACAGATGTGAAAACCACTATCTAAGCCCAGAGGGATAGCCCAGTGGCTAAAGTCCTCCCTGGGCTTCCATATGGGAGCCAATTAATATCTGGGCTGCTCTGCTTCCCTTCCTGCTCCCTGATTGTGGCCTGGGAAAGCAGTGAGGATGGCCCAAAATCTTAGCACCCTGTACCCATGTGGGAGACCTGGAAAAAGCTCCTGACTCCTGGCTTCGGATTGGCTCAGCTCCAGCTGTTATGGCTGCTTGGGAAGTGAAGCAGCGGTTGGCAGATTCTTCTATCTCTTCTCTCTGTAAATCTGACTTTCCAATAAAAATAAATAAGTCTTTAAAAAATAAAACAAAACAAACAAAAACACTATCTAGTCTCAATCATTGGGTTTCCAGACGGTGAATTCAGGGAAATGTTAGTTGCTTCATGTGTGTATATATATACATATATATGTATAATTTTATATAATTATATGTATGTATTGCTCAAGTTTAGCACACATGCAAATATAACACACAGTAATTCCCCAAAGTAGGCGCACCTGTGCAAACATACCCCTCCTCCCTCTGTTCCCTCCCCCCATTTGCTCCCTCTGTCACCATCCCCACAGAACCAGTATCTGACTTCTCACAGTGTGGATGAGCTGCAGGTTTTTGAATTTGGCATTAGTCGGGTTTCACTATTGGGTCTGGTTTCATTCACTATTTTGCCATTAAGCATCTTAAACATCACCTTTTACAGCAACAGTCTGTTTTTCATGTTGGCCCAGTATTGTTATTCCATTCCATTTCACATTGTGAGGCTCGACATGCAGCAGCACCACAAATGCTACCCTGCAGGCCTTCAGAGCACATCCTGACAGCCGGAGGGCCACACAGTGGATGCATGCGCTCAACTTTAGTAAATGCTGTCAAATCGTTTCCCACAGCGATTGTATTGATTATAATTCCAGTACCAGCAATCTTACAGCACTCCACCAACACTGAGTCCTTTTCTTGTTAGCTACTCTATAAACAGGTGTATCCTAGGCGCCCTGCTATGGCTTGAGCATTTCTTAGATGACTGAGGAAGTTAATTAGCTTTCCGTATGCATATCCATCTGGACAGCCTATTATGACTATCATAAAATGTACAGTTGCATTTTCGTGCTATGCTTTTTAGGTTGGCTTTGTTTGTCTTCTTTCTCCTCAAGGATTTTTTCCCTTTTTTTAAAAACAAAATTTTCTCCCAGTTAAGAGCCAGGGCTCTGGGGTCAGACTGCCTAACATCATGACCTAGCTCTGACACCCACAGGCCACAGTGCTGGGCCAGTCCATTCCTGCCCATACTGCAGCTGCACTGTGTGTAAAACAGGGATGAAGGCCGGAACAGCGTACTGTGCCAGCTGAATGAGCGCCTACGTAATTGGGCCCTTCAAAAAGGACATGCATCATCACCAAACTGGGTGCAGATTTCAAAATGTATAATCCTTCTCTTAACTCCATTTTCTACAAGTTTTTTTAAAAAAGATTTACATACATACATATATATTTAATATTTATTTATTTGAAAGTCAAAGTTGATGGACTGAAAGAGGGAGAACGAGCTTTCATCCACTGGTTCACACCCCAAATGGCCACAACAAGTAGGGCTTGGTCAGGTTCAAGCCAGGAGCCTCTTCCGAGTCTCCCATGTGGGGGCAAGAGGCCAAACACTTGGACCATCTTCTACTGCTTTTCCAGGAGCATCAACAGGCAGCTGAACTGGAAGTGGACTAGCTGGGATTCGAACCGGCACTCAATAGCTAGGGGTGGCCCATGTTGAAGCCAGGAGCCAGGAATATCATCTTGGTCTCTCCTGTGGGAGGCAGGGACTCAGGCTCTGAGACATCCTCTGCTGTCTTCCCGGGGATGGTAGCAGGGATCTGACACAGAGGCAGAACACGCCCACGTGGGAGGCAGGCATCCTTGTGTCAGCACCACAGGTTAGCACACAGGCCTTTTTTTTTTTTTTTTGCTGTTTATAGTATTTCATGAAAATCTAATATATACATGAATAATAGAGGATACATAGCAATATAAAATACTAATACTTTCAAGAATAATAGAAACAAAAGTTCCCAAATGCAGAAACATGGATTAAAGCCTAGTATTTAGCATTTGTTTTTTAATTTTTAAAAAATTTTTATGTATATATTTTATCTTTATAATACAGTTCCACGGGCTCAGGGAATTCCTCTCCCCCTTCTCTATTTGCCCTACCCTCCACTAACTTCCCCTGTTATTGCTGCAATAGTGTAGGCCTTCGAGAGCAACAGTCACAGTCTTCAAGGACTTTTTAAAGCACGCTCAGAGGATGCTTGGCATATCCTACGTGCTCTATATGTTACAACTTGTACTGTCCCACCAGCTTGCTGAGTACCTGAAGTACCCAAAAGTGCTCTGACAGAAAGAGAAAGAAAAGAAAAGGAGCAAGACTGGGAGCTAAGGGCCAGTGAAGCTGCAGCCTGTGACACTGATAACGTATATATATGCCAGGCCAAATCTGGGCTGCTCCATTTTCAGTTCAGCTCCCTGCTAATGTGCTGGGAAAGCAGTGGAAGATGGTTCATGTGCAAGGGCCCTGCAGCCACATGGCAGACCCACATGAGGCTCCTGGTTCCTGGTTTAGGCCCAGCCCAGACTGCTGCTACCATTGGGGAAGAGAACCAGCAGGAAGAAGCTCTTACTCTCTGTAAACTCTTTCAAATGAACCTTTTCAAAAAGCAAATGAGATATTTCCCTTGTGCACAGGAAATAAAAAGATAAAATGTTTTGAGTAGACACTGGGAACAAATCAACATCAGGAGAAACAAAATAGACATACTGATGCCGGCTTCCAGCACCTCCAAGGAGCGTCCCCCATCATCAGCTGCAGACCTGCAGCAGAGGAACCCCGATACTGAGCCAAGCCCAAATACAGCATCTGGTGCTGGATGTGGAGAGCTCACTTCGCCACTCCTTGGTGCATGCAAAGGAGGCAGTCCATCCCTAGTCAGCTGGATCCCGGGATCTGGCCCTAGTCAGTGGGCCTCAGCAGGCAGGGCAGTGCCAAAGCAGAGGAAGACTTGCTCAGCCTTGGCCTCCTGGGTGGGGGTTGCTGCGTGCAGCCCTAGGTCCAGGGAAATTGCCAGAGCCGCAGAATCCCTCATCCCAAGAAGCCTGAGCAGGACATGGGTCCCTGCCTGGCAGGTGCAGCGATCCACAGTAGGGCAGGAAGGGAACGGAGCTTGCGTATAGTTTTCTGGCTGTGACCCTTCTAAGAACTCTGGCCCTAGATGAAGAAAGCAAGTCAAACAGCCACACAGTGAAAGGTTGGTAAGGTCTCAGTTTCATTTGGTAAACAGGCCTGAGACAGTGGGATGATGTCTGAGGTGACTTTAAAAAATTCACGGAGGGCCCGGTGCGACAGCATAGTGATTAAATCTTTGCCTTGCATGCATCAGGATCTAGTATGGGTGCCAGTTCAGATCTCAGCTACTCCACTTCCCTTCCAGCTCCCTGTTTGTGCCCTGGGAAAAAAGTAGAGGATGGCCCAAAGCCTTGGGTCTTTGCACCCTGCACCCGTGTGGGAGACCCAGAAGAAGCTCCAGATTGCTGGTTCCAGATGGGCTTAGGTCTGGCCATTGTGGTCACCTGGGAGGTAAACCAGCAGATGGAAGATCTTTCTCTCAGTCTCTCCTTCTGTATAAATCTGACCTTCCAATAAAAATAAACAAATCTTTTTTAAAAAGAAAGTTCATGAAAAAAGATGCTCAATGCCAAAAAAAATCAACATTCATAGTTTTTTTCATAATACACATTTTCCATGAACCTCTTTCTATTAAAAAGAAAACAAAGGTTTATTTACTTATTTGAAAAACAGTTACAGAGAGAGGCAGAAAGATCTTTCATCTTTTGATTCAGTCCTCAGTGACTCCACCAGCCAGGCCTGGACCAAAGCAATGCCACAAGCCTGGAACTCCACTCAAATCTCCCACATGAGTGACAGTGACCCAAGTACTTGGGCTGTTCGCTGTGGCCTTGCCAGGCATATTAACAGGTGCTCATATGAGATGTTCCCAACACAAGTTGTGGATAACCCATTATGCCATAATACCAGTGTCAGCCATGAACCTTTTTAATTCCCCCTGTAACCAGCTAGTCTGCTAGGACACCAGAATGAGTCACTAAGATCCCACTCCCTTACTCACCAGATGAAGAAAAAACATGGGCTTGGGGTCAAGTCCAGCAGTACAGGCCCTCTGTGCCATAACCGACCTTGACAAGCCCCTCCAGTTAGGTCCACACATCTTAGTCATCATACCTTATCTTGCATAACGTGACTCATGTAGAGATCTACACCCTCCCCATCCCTGTCATTGTCACTTAGCTTTAACCTCTCAAAGCCCAGGCTAGGGGTCATCAGTTCCCTTCTCCTTCCCCTAGCCTCTGCAGCTCCAATCTGCTGTGTTCATCCCTAACAAGTTCATCTTCCCAAATTAAAACTTTGGTTCTATTCTTCCCTACCCCAGTAACTACTCCCTCTAAGACCTCCCAGATTGGCTGCAGGTTTCTGATGCCTGTGCACCAACCCTTTGGCTGGTAACAGCCCCTCCTCAATGGTTATCTTACTGCCATTATTCACTTGCCAGGGCTAGGTTTGGGTGCTCTTCCAGGTAACCTTCTGGGACCCCCGTTCTCCCGGTAATGGGACCCTCACATGACTCCCATGGCACAGCGACCTCCCCCAACCACGCACTCAACTGTGTGGTAAACAGCTGCTTCAAGCCAAGAGCAGTGTTTTGTCTGTCTCTGAATTCTTCAACAGTGCCAGATGCACTAAACATCTATTTCATAAATGAGAATTTATGTCTCAAAAAACTCAAGCCCAGTTACTCACTGACCGTCAAAACAGACCAGCTCTCAAAATAGGACAGTGAGCAAAAAGTCAGAAATAAATGTGCCCCTGCTGTGTTAAGCCAAGTAAACCAGTAGATGCCTTAGTTTCCTTCCTCATTTGGAAAGTGCTAAAAAGAATAGGGGCCCCAGGAGGCGCAACTCACTTTTGCATTTGGGTTGGAAAACGAACTTGAGAATTGGAGATGTCTCTCTCAACAAACATAAAAACTTAAAAGCCAAGGTAATCCTGTTTAACTGTGCTTTCTGAACATCTGTACGATTCTGAAAGTAGCAGTGATCCTATTACCTGTGTGACAGGTTTGCCAAGTCCAAGGCAAGGAAAGGCAACACGGTATCCTAGGCATCCTAGTCCGCCCAGCACAGAGTGGTGGGAGGTCAGCCTCACCTGCACTCCCGACTTGTCTTCCTCTGCTCCACTGAGACAGCCTCTCCCACCTCTCCTCCCAGGAGAGGGCTTCTTACTGGCTGTTCCAGCACCTTCCCCTCCTCCCAAGTAGGCTGCTGAAGCCATCTGAACCAAGAAGCTAAGTGACAACAGGAAGCACATGACACATCCCCAGGAGGAACAGACCTCTGCAGATTCTACCACCACCACCCAGCTGACTGTGAATGAGCAGTGGCTCCCGGAAGCCTCTGACTGTACCACGGGTACCACGGGTACCACGGTGTTCCAGCAGCAGACGTCAGCGCATCTGTCCCTGACAGCTGGTGGTTTCTAGGTTTCCCTTGATGACGAAGACTGCAAGTGAGTATGGCAGCAAAAAAGGGAAAAGCACCAATTCACGTTCTCTGAGTCAGCCTTCCAACTGCAGAACCAAGGAAGCTTCAGAATAAAAATCTGCACCAGAACATGATCAAACAATTCCCAGACATTTGACCTTAGGAAGCACAGGCTCTCCCCGAACTCTCACCATTGCTTTGAGCAAAGGCCTCCAAAATTTCCTGATCACAAACTACCACTTCTGGCAAAACAGTTCTTTATTTGTAAATTACATCCATATCCTGCTGCACTAATACTTAATGCCCATGATAAACACATAAACAAAAAATTAACACAAAAACCAGTGTTCGCACTTCCTTCCTGTTCTCAAAGGAATCCTCAGGGGCCCAAGGAGAGACCTGAAGCACTGCCTGCCTTCCCAGCTACTGAATTAAGAGAATCCTCAGTGCAGAATTCTGGGTCCTGCTCTGTAACGCCTAGCTTTTCTGAAAGCAGGGGCTCTCCTCTGCTCCACCCCACTCAGCATCTCACCCTGGGCCACAAAACATCTCTCCCTGCTCCCATCCAGCCACTCCACCATTCAACTACACACTCCGCATACTATTCCCACCCTGCACTTTTGTTCTCAGTATGCTGCTTGCCCCATAAATGGTTCCCATTTACTTTGTGGCTCAAAAATGTGGTCCACTTTAAATGTAGGCTTTCTGAATTTGTTAGAAGGACAACAGAAAAATCGTAACTCCTGGCAGGGAGCTGGGGGTGAGTCTGGAAGGTGAGACTTCTCTCTTACGTTAAAGACGATGCATCTCCTTTCCCGGAGGTTTGCACCTCTGTACCTCCTGCCTGCAGAATGAGAGTCTATTTCTGGAGTTCTGGTAAACAAGGTTCTTTTGCTTAAAAGCCAAACCAAGGTCACTTCATTAAAGAACTAGAGGGTGGGCCCTAAGGCACGTCCACCCCACTTCAAAGTAACCACATAAGTTCAAGAAGTTCAATGTGAAAGAGTCCTAAAATGTTACTAATTTACAGTAACTATAAATAGGGAATAATAGGAAAAGTTACGTCTTTCCAGAGTGCAGATCACATGCAATGCCAATACCCTGATCTTCAACAGCCTTGACCCAGAGTCGAAAAATAGTTAGGAATTGCTGGAAGAAATGCATATCCAAGAAAGAAAAATGATAAAGACGTAAAATTGGGAGTATGGCAGGAGTCAGTGCTTTCTTGGGTCTCAGATTTCCTTGCTAATTTCGTACACAAGACTCAGTGGCTGGGGTTTCACCCCACAGGGTAAACATTAGAGGGTGCCAAGTCTTGTGAAATGACTTCTAAAGATTCTGCATTATCTGCAAATCCCTCTAACAGACCCTAACAACCACTTCCCGCTCCCACAGATCAGCAGCAGCCAGTTCATCTCCACCTACCTAAGGATCAGTCCCAAGGCCTCAGGAATAGCCACAGCGACCCAGGATCAAAATAAAGCATTCTTGGAGTGGGAGAGGGAATAGGGAAGGAATGGATCTATACTGCATTTATTGATACCAGCCTCCTACTCCGTCCCAACAATTTCTTAGTAGGCTAGTTTTGAGCTGTTTTCTGCTCACCAAAATTCAGACCCAGACTCTAGACAAATCACTACATTCTTCTAAGGAACAAACACCATGAGAAAGAATGGGGAAAAGCCCTCATAGGTTCGCTGGGGGCAGAGGGTGGGGAAGAACTTTCAGGAGCCACTCAGGGAGCCTGTATTGGTGGATGCATTTTTTTTTTTTTGCACATTTCTTGGATACTAAGTTGGACCTCTGGAGAATGTGTTTTTCTTCTCTCCAGGCTGGCCTGCATGCAAGGGCCCAAGTTGACCATAAAGTACAGTTAGCACCTGGTTGCAACGGTAGATGCCTGGCTAACCATTCTTTTACTTTCTGGCCCATTACACTCTCTCACAGGCAGGTGATAGGGAGGCAGGGATTGAGAGCTCCTTTAAGACAGGAACTGTAACACTAGTTGTAGAGGAAGCACTAAACATCTACCAGGCTTGTGCTCAGTATGTCATTTAATTCTCATTAACTCCTGGAGATGGTCAAGACAGGAAATTGAAACACAGAGAGATTTACAAGAGCTTCGCAGATTACACAGCTCCTCAGGGGTGCAGCCCAGCAAGTCTGCCTCCAGAGCCCAGGCTTAAGGTTGCATCATTCTGCCTCTCACCTGGATTCCTAGTTGATAGCAGTCTAGGTTACAGCTTACTGCAGGAATCCCCATACTCTAAATTATGGCCAAGGCAGTACACCTCATGATGACTCATGAATTCAGGAAGAGAATGGTTGGGGTAAGCAACCATGGCCGCAGCTCAGTGAGTGGCCACAAGTGGAGGATTCCATGACTCGTCTTCAAAAGCTCTCAATACCGCAGAAGCTTCTCACCATATCCACAGGTGCCCCAACCTGTGCCACCCTTTTGTTTGAAAATATCAATATGGAGGGTGGGGCATGCTAGGACAGTAAGAATACAATGTGACTTAACCTAGGTTCCTTCCCTAGCCCTAAATTAATGCCCCAAATCCATCATTAGATACTACCACTGAGGGCCAGGTTTTTGGCCTAGGAGCTTAAGACACCTGCATCCCAACAGAGTGCCGGAGTTCAGTCCCAGGCTCCACCTGACTCTGGCTCCCTGCTAATGCAGTGATAGCTCTAATAATCGCAGCCCCTTGGGCAGATTTGGGTTGAGTGTCTCCAACCTTTGGCCCTGGCATGGTCTATCTGCAGGCAAATGGGAAGTGAAGCAAGAGATGGGGGTACTCACCCTCTCAAAGATATTTTTCATAAAAAGCCATCCCTTCAGTTAAAGGTCCTACGATCACTTAAAAGGTAAAATGAGCTACAGTCTGCCATTCAAAGAGTTCAAATCAGGGATCTGAGTTGACAGAGAAGCCAGTGACTTCCCAAGGAGAGAAAGCAGCTTGAAGGAAGCAAATAGAAGAAACACCATTTCACTCTACACTCTTGCCTAGAACTGGATTTGCTAGATCTACTTCTTTTACATTGTGATGGCAGAGAAGAATGGACTCCAAGGAGGGTAAGGGTGAATAATTTAGGAGACATTTTTAACATTTGACAGAGTGACAGAGAAGTCTGTTCTTGATTTTAAAAGGAAGAAATTGTAACCAGGTTCAGCGAGAGATTCAAGAAGGAGATACGCCCTCCGTATACTCTAAAACACTACCTCCCTCCAAGAGATGTTATATATTTGAGAATTTAATAAATGGGGACACAGTGTCTCCCACAGCACTCCTGTCTTCAGAAAGTAGGATTAAGGCAAACCCAAGGCCTCCGAGGAGGCAGCCTGTATTACACACTGTCTAACCAAGTCTGCAATGTCACACATGGAGCCGCTGCCGGGCTAGATCAGGCCAGACAACTTCCCACCTGACTTTCCTCATACTCTATCTAGCTATCTAGCCTTGCTGAAACGAATTCCAGTTAAAGCTCCTCCCCCAGTCCTCACCTCTTCCCTTAGGGGGCCCACTTCTAACTCTGTCTGAAACAGACAGTAGCACCCAGGGAGACCAGTGTAAGATCTGAAGGCAAGAAACACTGTTTGTATGTGGCAAAGACGGAGGACAGTGAGATCCCGTGACCACATGTGTTAAACTCAAGGTCAGGATTCTTTAAGTCACATTGGGGACAATGCATCAGAATGGTACACTGGGTCCAGCACAGTAGCCTAGCAGCTAAAATCCTCTCCTCCCAAACACCGGGATCCCATATGGAAACCGGTTCTAATTCTAGCGGCCCCGCTTCCCATCCAGCTCCCTGTTTGTGGCCTAGGAAAGCAGTAGGGGACGGCCTGAAGCCTTGGAACCTTGGGACCCGGCACCCACATGGGAGACCTGGAAGAGGCTCGGGCTCCTGGCTTCAGATCTGCTCAGCTGCAGCAGTTGCAGCCACTTGGGGAGTGAAATCAATGGATGGAAAATCTTCCTCTCTCTCCTCCTCTCTGTATATCTGACTGTCCAATAAAAATAAATCTTAAGGGCCTGGTGCCTCGCCTTGCACGTGTTGAGATCCTATATGGTCGCAGGTTCTAATCCCGGTGGCCCTTCTTCCCATCCAGCTCCTTGCTTGTGGCCTGGGAAAGCAGTCTAGGACTGCCCAAAGCCTTGGGACTCTGCACCTGTGTGGGAGACCCAGAAGAGCTCCTGGCTCCTGGCTTCAGATTGGCTCAGCTGCAGCCGTTGCGGTCACTTGGGGAGTGAACCATCAGACAGAAGATCTTCCTCTGCCTCTCCTCCTCTCTGTTAATCCGCCTTTCCAACAAAAAGAAATAAATCTTAAAATCTTTTCAAAAAATGGTACATTACTAAAAAGCTGACTGCTGGCGACTTACGAATAACCCTACCCCACAACATCCCTGGAGGACTTCTCATCACATTTATTAGTGGGTCACCAATACCTGAACAAGACTGGAGGAAAGTTCTACTTCCAAGTAGTGTACCAATGCAGAAGCCAGATCCTCTGGCAATATTATTGTTCACAGAGCAACCCATTCCATGAACACAGATGCTTTGCAAAAAGGTGAGGGCTGTAGAAGTCCCTAGAGAAAACTATCTTAGCTTCAGTGCTCCAATACAGGGCAACTCCTTAGCTGTCCTGGGTTCCTGAAAACAAAAACTCCACAAAGGCTGCCTGCTGCTTCGCAGCCTCTCTTTGTTACTCCCTGAGGCGGTGCAGCGCCCAGTCTAAGGTCTTGTTTACTTAAGTCTCAGATCCTTGCAGGAAAGGGTCACGCGGCCCCGAGTCCTGCCTCCTCTGGTTAAACAACCCTTAGTTCCTCACCCACGCCTCAGGAGACATTCCCTCAGCGCTAAGCTTCTCTCCCCAAATTCATCTCCGAGCCTAAGGAAGAGCCAGACGACAATGCCGGGGCGCTGGGGCCTAGGAAGGTTTGTTTGTACGGACATCCTACAGAACAGGACGTCCACAGGCCATGGGTTCGGCACACGCGCTCTGCCAAACGGTTGGCGTCTCAACACTGTGTACTCTTAGGCAATCTCCCAAACTGAAGCCTTAGAAAACAAAGAACCCGTCACCACCTGTTTCCTTCCAGGCGCTGTGTAGGGTCGTCCGCACCCCACCCAACCCAACGCCGGGGTTTCTGCGAAAACACCTGCCCGACCTACAGCCCCTCTGGCATATTTACAAAGCACAGTCGCTCCCCGTGCTTCTCGGAAAAGCACACTGTGCCAAGCCCGGGGAGGCGGGGAGCGGACAGCCCAGAGCTGCAGGGCGCACGGCAGGGGCGCACGGGGTCCACGCAGCGTCCACGAGCCGCCGCAGCCGCCGCGGGGCAGACTGGGACAGCGCGCGGCGGCACGTGAACGCGGCGTGCCGAGCGGCCCGGGGCGGGACGTGGCGCAGCCTGGCCGACGCGTGCGCCGCGCGCCGCAGCCAACCCGCGCGCGAGCACCACCCTCGGGGCCCCGCCTCTTCCTCGGGGCCACGCCTCTTCCGGCCGCCTGCCACGAGTCCTCAACTGACCTCTGCCCGGGACGCTGTGCCGGTGCCAGCCAGGGCGGCAGGGCGGCTGGGTGGCAGGGCGGCTGGGCGGCAGGGCGGCTGGGCGGCAGGGCGGCTGGGCGGCTGGGCGGCTGGCTTCCTCACGGAAGGTCCCGCGGGGCTGAGCGGGAAGCCGGGTTCAGGGGAACGCCCCAGCGTCCCCCCCACCCCCCGGGACGGGCTGCTCTGTCCTCGGCCAGCTTGGGTACCCCGCCTGCCCCGTTTCTGACGAAAAGTGTTGACAGTCTGTGTGGATTTTTTCCTTTTACCGTAGAAGCTGCTTTTTGTTCCTAAAGAAGTTAATACGCGCCCTTTGAGCAACAGTTGGAAAAAACAAAGGCCGGCTAGGGTTAAGCCGCTGCTTGTGGCACCATCTGCATCCCCAATGGAGTTGCATACAACACCTGCATACACGTTATACCTGGGCGGCTTCTTCTGCTCCCTCCCCACTCCCACCCCCTTTTTAAAATATGAGCCAGAAACAAGACAAGAGTGACTTAGGCCTTGCTTTGAACCCCTTCTAAAATCACTGAAAACGTAAAATGCACTGATGCTGATGTAATGGAGAAACACTATTGTGCAGAAGGTTGACCTGTTATTTCCTCAAGTCTACATCTGCAAATGCTCTTCCCAGACACATACCTTCTAGGAAGTATAAAAAAAGGTATCAATTTAAATTAATGTTGTAAAGAGCTTCATAGACACCCATTAAGATAAGAAAAAAACATACATCACCTAAGAAGCTAAGAATCACTACCATGGGCCTTCGGGGGCTACAGATAGATACACATTGAAGAAATCAGTCATAACAGGAGGAGGTATGAACAAGAGAATGTAACAGCGTGAGAGATGATGCCGTGAGCTCTCATTACACCAATGAGAGTGTTACGGTCCAGAGATGCCACGGGACACACACAGCATCGCAGCTCTGGGATCCCGGTGTCTCCCGCCGGCCCAACACGGGCTCCACTACTTAAAGGTCGCCCCTGTGCTCACCAGGCAGCACCCCAAATCAAGGACTACTGTTGCTGTGCCACAAAACTGGTCGCCCAGAAGCTGGGAGAGGGCCTGGTCTTCCAGTGCCCAGCTTCTGCAACACCTCCTAGGAATCCATCTGTCTTTACCAAATCTCTTAACAGCTGTAAGGCTTCGTAATCATCCGCAAAGCAAAGGCAGTAGCCTTGTTCTCTGAATCCAGCAACCATGGAGGGCCATGGATTCCATGCAGAGAAAACAGTCTTACCTATCCGTCTTAACGTGTGAAGCCAGGGATGGGAGGAGGTGAGGGCTGTTAGCTAAGGGCATCAGAACAGGCTCCACTCAGTTCCCACGTATCCTTACCCAGTTACACCAACTGTTACCATTCTACTGCAATTACTGTGCCACTCTGTATGCTATCAATTCTGAAACTGTGTACTAAACAGTAGTACATACATTATTTTCTAAGTTAAAAATTATTCATACTTTTTTTTCCTGAAGCACTTGCAGGTCAAATTTACCACATTCTCCTTATTAAAGTCAAGGATACTCTCTTACTACAGTGTGACCATCAAAACCAGGAAACTAATATCACACTGACTTAAGTAAACTTCCACAGATTTTCCGTCATGCCCAACCTCTGACCCTTCAGCCACGAAGGGTCTGTATGAACACGTCTGCATTTGTCTCTATAATCTGAGCACTCAGAATTTATCAATTCCAAGACCTCAAGTGGCTTCTGGAAAATAGACTCCACACACTCCATTTCTGTTAAACCTTAAGTGTATTCAGGAATTGAAATAGGAATTTAAGCTTAAGAGATCATTTCAGATTGCATTTTGATGGAGAGTGGTGTTTTGAGACTTGCCACACCCTCCTGGTCCATGTCCACGTCCATTTCCTTTGGGAAGCAATGGCTGCTGCAGGCCAAGTGGTTATCTAAGTGTTTTGAAGCTGTTTTGTAGACCATGAAAACTTACAGATTAAGAAAGAGTTTACCTTTTTAAACTGATTGATAATTAGGCAGAGTAACAGAGAGAGGAGACAGATCTTCCATCCACTGGTTCACGTCCACCAATGAGCCAGGCTGAATTCAGGAGCCCAGAACTCCATCTGGGACTCTAATTAGAGTGGCAGGGGCTCAATTACCTGAGTCACTGTCTACTGCTTTCCAAGGCACATTAGCAGGAAGCTGGATTGGAAACAGAACAGCCCATGACTCAATCCAGCACCAATTTTGTTCATCTTCACAGGTGGTGGGGGATAACTCCTCGGCATTCTTTCTGACTTTGGGGCTCTCAGATGTAAAAGTTGTATTAGTCATGATCTTTGGTTCATCTCAAGCTATCATGGTCCTCCCACGTTATTTGTTTAAACAACAATGGATCATTATGAGTTCATGTGATAACTGACATCCAAATTACTGACATTAGTTTTCTCTACCTATATGTTCCCCAGATCCTGTTGCTGCCCCCTCCAAATGGAAGTAACCATTACCGTGAATCTGGGTAAAAAGAAAAAAAAAAGTTACATATTATTTCTAAAAAGAATGTTGATTAGTTTTATTTGTTTTGATCTTTAAAAAACAAAAATATATGACTATATCTAAGGTTTTGGTGTCACAAAATAGGTGACTTTCTGCTTGAATGTGGCTCATCTAGACTGCTGTAGGTACTGGCTTCTGTAGCTAACATTTATTTTCCAGTCGAACAGCATTTGGGTTGCTTCAAGGTTTGGTGGGATTTATGTATGTATTTATTTGTTTGTTTATTTATTGAACAGCGGGGAGGGGTGAGAAGAGAGCAAAAGAAAGATGAAAGACAGGAATCACTCTCTGACAGTTCATTCCAAATGCCTGCAACCAGCTAGAGCTGGACCAGGCAGAAGCCAAGAGCTGGGAACTCAATCTGGGTCTCCCACTTGGGTGATAGAAACCCAAAACTTTGACACATCGTCATCCACCTTCTAGGATATACATTAGCAGGAATGCTGAAATTCCAGCAGATCCAGGATCCGAACCCAGGCACCCCAATATGGGATGCGGATGTTCCAAGCAGTGTCTTTAACTGTGAGGCCAAACACCTGCCTGCAGAGGTTCTTCTATTGGAGTGTTGCTATGGACACGACTTTACAAACCTTCCTCTCAGTGATACACCTAGGAATAGTGCTACTGGTTTCTAGGCTTTGTGAATATCAGCTTTACAAAATGAATGGTCTTGAAGGCACTTGTAGCAATGTACACTCCTATCAGATTGTTCCAGTGACCCTTCTGAGCCACATCCTGTCCAACACTTCAAACTACCAGACTTCAGTTCTTTTCTTTTTTAGAATTTTTTTAAAAAGATTTATTCATTTATTTTATTACAAAGTCAGATATACAGAGAAGAGGAGAGACAGAGAGAAAGATCCTCCATCAGATGATTCACTCCCCAAGTGAGGGCAATGGCTGGTGCTGTGCCCATCCGAAGCCAGGAGCCAGGAACCTCTTCCAGGTCTGCCAAACAGGTGCAGGGTCCCAAAGCCTTGGGCCATCCTCAACAGCCTTCCCAGGCCACAAGCAGGGAGCTGGATGGGAAGAGGAGCTGCCGGGATTAGAACCGGCACCCATATGAGATCTTTGCGCGTTCAAGGTGAGGGGTTCAGCCGGGCCCCAGACTTCAGCTCTACCAGCCAAAACAGGTAACAAGTGTCTCTCATGGTCTCAGTCCACATTTTATTCATCAGTACAGAGGCTGAGTTTCCTTAGTTGCTTGTTTTTCCCATTGCCTGATTTTTTAAATCTCTTAATCATTCAGTTATTTTCAATAAAAACCAGAAAGAATACAACCATGGAAAACAAAAGGGCCATTTCCTTTGTTGAGGAAAGTCGGTTCCTCCCTAACATGGTTAAGGGTTTATGGTACACCATGTACACCATGTACTGTGGAGTGGTATTCGTGCCAAAGGCAATTTATAGAAGATTTACAAAGCTAAGAAGTCAATTTCCTGTAAAGCAGTAATGACAACTTGACCTTTTCCTGCGGGCAAACAACTTGAAAGAAAAAAGCTTTGATCTGACCTAGGATTTGAGCAGTCATTCTCCGTTTCTATCTAGGCCATTGGAAATGATGGGGACACAGGGAAGACAACAGCAAATACAATTCTTGGGAAAGTGCGTGCTGACTTACTTTCATTATAAACGATGACCGTTGAGTTTTAGATGTTTTCACAAAGAAAGCAAGCAATTTGAAGATTGATGCCTTTGCTTTTATTATGAGGGAACAATCTGATGATTAAATTCTTTTGACTTTCCAATAAATCTGTTTGGCAAAACTGCCCTGAGGAACATCTTCCCCGGCTGGACTTGTACTGAAGCTGGTTAAGCCACAGCCCATGACACCTATATCTGATATAAGCAACAGTTCGCCTCCTGGCTGTTGAGCTTCCAATCTAGCTCCCTGCTAATGTGCCTGGGAAGGCAGTAGAAGATGGCCTGTGTACTTGGAAGACCTGCCTCCATATGGAAGACCTGGATGGAATTCCAGGCTCCTGGCTTCAGTGAAACAGCAGATGGAAAAGCAATCGCTTTTGCCCTCTCACCTATTTTTCCTCCTTCCTTCTCTCTGTTATTCCGCTTTTCAAAGAAATAAACAAACCTTAAAAAAAAAAAACAAATCACCCATACTTTCAAATCTCTAGTTCAGGACCGTAAGAGTACCTTGGAATTTGTCCTTTTGTCATCATTGTGAATGAGGTTTTAGAACCTGTTTCTCCAAGAAAGCCATCTAGCACAAGGGTGAGCCTGCGTGCGTGACCAACCATCCTGGTTTGCCTGGGCTAGCAGGTGACCTTTGCTGTTTTTTTTTTTTTTTTAAGATTTATTTTTATTATTTTTTCATTGGAAAGGCGGATATACAGAGAGAGGAGAGACAGAGAGGAAGATCTTCCGTCCGATGATTCACTCCCCAAGTGAGCGCAACGGGCCGATACTATGCCGATCCGAAGCCAGGAGCCTCTTCCGGGTCTCCCACGCGGGTGCAGGGTCCCAAAGCTTTGGGCCGTCCTCGACTGCTTTCCCAGGCCACAGGCAGGGAGCTGGAAGGGAAGCGGGGCTGCCGGGATTAGAACCGGCGCCCATATGGGATCCCGGGCGTGCAAGGCGAGGACCTTTAACCACTTGCGCCACCGCGCCGGGCCCGACCTTTGCTGTTAAAAGCAGGATGCTCAGGATGTGGAGGCTAAGTCTGCAGCTGGCTGCACTGAGCCCCTTCTTCCAGGAAACCTTCCTGGAGTGGCCACCCCCATCACAATGGAGACCTGCTCAGAGTATGAAAATGGGTGGAAAAGACAAAAATTCAATTGACAACTGGCTGCTACTAGCAGAACCACTGGATATGTAAAACCTACCCAGCCTGGAGGGTAGCAGTGGTCATAAGTAAACCACATAGAACTTCTATAGGAATTCTTTGTGTGTAACATTAGTCATCATTCCTTTTATTTTTAAAGGTTTATTTTTTACATTTTTATTGGAAAGTCAGATATATAGTGAGGAGGAGAGACAGAGAGGCAGAATCCATCTGATTCACTCCCCAAATGGCCACAACGGCCGGAACTGAGCCAATCCAAAGCCAAGAGCCCAGAGCCTCTTCCAGGTCTCCCACGTGGGTACAGGGTCCCAAGGTTTTGGGTTGTCCTTGCATGCTTTCCCAGGCCACAAGCAGGGAGCTGGATGGGAAGCAGGGCTGCCAGGATTAGAATCAGCACCCATATGGGATCCCAGTGTGTGCAAAGTGAGGACTTCAGCTGCTAGGTTACTGCACTGGGCCCTAACCATTATTCCTTAAAAAAAAAAAAATTAACTCTGGAGCCAGAGCCATGGCTTAACATGCTAATGCCTCCCGGTGGCATCAGCATCCCATACAGAGACTGGTTCCTATCCCAACTGTTCCACTTCCAGTTCAGCTCCCTGCTAATAACCTGGAAAAGCAGAGGGGTCTGGCCAAAATCCTAGGGAACCCTTGTCCACAGTGAGGCTCCTGGCTTCCAGCTTGGGATCAGTCCAGCTCTAGCCATTGCAGCCTTTTGGAGGGTGAACCAGTGGATAAAAGATCTTCTCTTTCTTTCCATCTCCATATACACCTGCCTTTCAAATCCAAATAAGTAAAATCTTTCTAAAAAAAAAATTCTTACTCTGTTGTTTTCATTGATTGAGAGTGTCACAGTACCAGGCACCAACCCAGAAGACAGTTTCTTCTTCAAAGAAATGTTTCTGGTATCTGGCCCAGAGCATGATGCATCTTTCTGGAAGGCTATATGCTCTGCTATGCAATCCTTCTGAACTGAGGACAGAAGCTACTCAGGGAAGGCAGGGCCACTCCTCAGCTGCAGCCCCACTTAGCTGGTTGCACTCCACTGCCTTAACTGTTCTGTGAGTTGCTTCAACAGGAATCAGTATTCTCTGTTCTTACCCTACCGAGCAGAGAGGAGGCGGCTGTAGGAGTTAGCCATGATTCACGCTCTCTCTCACTCTACATCTACTCCACCAACAAGCTCTACTGTCTCCCACATATATTTGGAATCCAACCACCTTCAACACCCTCCTCTGCACAGGCCAGATTTAAGCCATCATCAGCACTCACCTGCGTAATGTGCACAGCCTCCTACCAGGTCCTTACTCCATCCCCATCATCTACAATCTCCACACAACTACCACCTACTAGAAATATATCTAATGCCATCAACTTAATGCTTCCCTGAGATCCTCCAAGAGCTTCTGCATCTTACTCTAGGGGACACAGCTTTACCATGGCAATCCCCATTGGCCTATGTGACCAGCCCACTACTATCCAGAATCCAACCATTGCTCCCACATGCACTCCACGGCAGCTATGCAGGTTCCACCACTGCTCAGCCTTCTCAGGAGCACAGCGTTTGTCCCAGACCTGTGCACCTGGCAGTGACCACTCTATTTACACCCACATTACAGAAACTGGACATATGCTGTGTTCGTTTGCTTATCTCCTTATTGTCTGCCTTGCCCTTGGTAGGATGTGTGCTCCAGAGGCAGGTTCCAGTCTGCAAAGTTCACTGCTGCATCCTCAGCACTTAGGTGCACAGTCTGGTTACTAGGTGCTCTGTGGACATCTGCCTCATGACTGAAGGGTTGGTGGAGGTGACATCAGTGACACCAGGAATAAGGGTAGGCACCAGCAGGAAAAGGCAGCCTGTCTGGTTTCCAACCATGTTTCTTATTTCCTTTACTAAAATTTCCCAGTACCGGATCTGTTCCGCTCCCTTTATAGTTGTGCCAAAGCATTCCTTTTGTGAATGTGCCAGAGAAATTTGGCCCTAGAAGATGGTTGGCTATTGTGGTACCACCCACTCTCCCAGCTGGTTCCTCTGCCTCTCCCCACAGCTTCCAATGCTCAGAAAGCCCCCAGAGATGGTCAGATGGTCCACCCCATAGCTGGCGAGTGAAGGCTCCCCAGGAAGACCACCCAGATCTTGCCACAGGACCGAAGCACACCCAGAACCCTAGCTGCAGTACAGCTTGAAGAGGGAGGCATGTGGTTCGCCAGCCTCTACAGTACTAGCTACTCTACCCTACAGAGAGTGATTTCAAAACTGTGGGGTACAGCCCTTTAGCGGCCTTGCAATCAATTTGCTGGATCGTGATCAGAATTTTTTACATTGAAATAGAAGAGACAAAAATGTACTAGTCATTCTAAATGTGTGGCCAAGAGCTTCCAGATTTGTGGTTTAGTCCTCTAGCAAAACAATGTCTCTGTCCTCATGGCTTTAAGTAGGCATCTGGCTGCCTCCATGGTCACTCAAGTCACCTGAGGCCAGTGTCTACCTAGAGCCTGCCTGCACCAAGCGGGCCTTTCAGGCCCAGCCCAGACTTTGCTCCCTCTTCCTATTGCCAAACCCATGCTTTCCTTGAGGGGTCTCCTCAACTTCCATCCAGCACCCACTGGTTGATTAGACCTCTGCCCACCCACGTGACTGGACAAGCCTCCAGGGTAACATAAGCAGTTTCTCAGAGATCTCCAAACTACAGGTGCCAGTCAGCATCTCAAGCTATCCAGCACCAACACCGTGCCATTCAAGGAAGCCGCATGGCTGTCGCCCAGGAGCACCAGCAATGCCACTAGTCCCTGTACATCAGGGAATGAGAGCCAGACAGAGCCAGTGGCCCACCAACTCTGGAAAAACTGCTGGTTGCTCATGCAGCCAAGGGAAGGGGCACAGGTGGCCCCGGACCCATGTGGAAGGCCTGCCTGGAATCTGATGCTCCTGGCTTCAGCCTAGCCAGCCCCAGCCACTGCAATTATCTGAGGAGTGAACCTGTGGATGGAAGATCTCTCTCATCCTCTCTCTCTAACTCTGCTTTTCAAATAAATACAAAACCAACCTTCAAAATAAAACAGACACATAGACCTGTCACATGTGTTTGCTGCACTGTCATTTCAGGACTACCACCTGGAGTGACAAGTAGGAAGGCTGCTTGTAGAAGTGGCAGGAAAATGAAACCCTTATTCTCTTCTGATGTCCTGTGACTGCCTGACCCAGAGCATGGGATGACCCTGTGGTGCCAGGAATGCCAGGGCCCACTGCTCTGACCCTGTACAAGAATCACCCAAGAACTGTGTCTGTGCAGGGCCCTGAACAGGGCAATGGCGCTCCGCAGACGAAAGCTGCTCCTCCTCTGTCAGCTGTTACTGATGCCGGCTCCTTCTCTGCCCTCCTCATGTAGGAACGAGTCTTCCCCAGGCCATGACATCGTGCACCAGCCTCTTCTGCCTTTCCTAAGTTGTCTACAATCTTTATTTAAAACCAAGTAAGGGCCACAGAGACACAGAGTTCCAGACCAGCACTGAGCATGGCATGATGTGCAGCTACGGCGCCTCGACCCCAGCACTGCTGCCCCTCTCCCAAACTCACAGGCCTCAGGTCAAAGCTGGCGGAGCACAGAGACCAAAGCACGTGGAGCCACGGCCCCTTCACAGTCACACCTAAAGCTCGGAGAGAGATGCAGGCAGACGCCAGGCCAGGAAGCACACCACAGCGTGCAGACACATTTCCTTCTGCCAGGGCCAGCACTGTGATGCAGGCAGCTAGGCTTGCAGACACCAGGATCTCCTCTCAGAGGACTGCTTCCAGTCCCAGCTGCTCTGCCTCTCCTCTAGCTCCCGGCTGATGCACCTGGGAAAGGAAGCAGATCATCACCCGAGTGCTTGGAGGCTGCCACCATGTGGGAAATCCAGGCATTCCTGCAGGCCAGGCTGTTGTGGCCATTTGGCAAGTGAACAAGCAAATGGAAAACATCTTTCTCCTTCCCTCTACCTTTCTCTCTATTTGTCTGATGTTTTGCTTTTCAAGTAAATTTTTAATTTGTTAAATTTCCTTTACCTTTGGGCCCAGCGCGGTGGCCTAGTGGCCAAAGTCCTCACCATGAATGCATCAGGATTCCAGATGGGCGCCGGTTCTAATCCCGGCAGCCCCGCTTCCTATCCAGCCCCCTGCTTGTGGCCTGGGAAAGCAGTCAAGGACGGCCCAAAGCACTGGGACCCTGTACCTGCTTGGGAGACCTGGAAGTGGCTCTGGGCTCTTGACTTTGGATTGGCTCAGCTCCAGCCGGTGTGGCTGCTTGGGGAGTGAATCATCGGATGGAAGATCTTCCTCTCTGTCTCTCCTCTGTATATCTGATTTTGCAATAAAAATAAATAAATCTTTTTTTTATTTTTTTTTAAAGATTTATTTTTATTATTTTTTCATTGGAAAGGCGGATATACAGAGAGGGGAAACAGAGAGGAAGATCTTCCGTCCGATGATTCACTCCCCAAGTGAGCACAACGGGCCGATACTATGCCGGTCCGAAGCCAGGAGCCTCTTCCGGGTCTCCCACGCGGGTGCAGGTTCCCAAAGCTTTGGGCCGTCCTCGACTGCTTTCCCAGGCCACAGGCAGGGAGCTGGAAGGGAAGCGGGGCTGCCAGGATTAGAACCGGCGCCCATATGGGATCCCGGGCGTGCAAGGCGAGGACCTTTAACCACTTGCGCCACCGCGCCGGGCCCAAAATAAATAAATCTTAAAAAAAATTCCCTTTGCCTCTTACAACTGCCTTAGCCATAACACTAGGGAAGCAGGAGGCTCCACAGATATGACCAGAATCTGAGTATCTAGGAAGCATCTTAGAATCTGAGCTGAAGGGAACTTTGCTCACTCATCAAACAGGTAAACAGAGCTCAAGTGATCTTAAGTGACTTCACTGAGCTGACCCAACCAGAGTCTGACACAGGCGGACCTGTTAGGATCTGGCTTCCCAGCAGCCAGGTCACTGTTGTCACCCTTTATACCACGGCACCTTCGTACACATTCGCTTCAGTCCCTGAACATGTGCATCCGGCACTCCCCAGGGCTTCCTGAAGACCCCCAGGTCACAGCCTGCCTGGCAACACCAGCAGCTCCTGATGAGCACATACTTACGGACTGTCTGGTCGGTCTCTGAATATGACCTCAGCCCATGGAATCAGAAAGGAGTCTCTCCATCACACAGGAGCTCCTGTGTTGGAGGTCTGGGAGCAGGTAGATGTTGTTGTTGTTTTTTTTTTTTTAAAGAAAATTTAAAAAAACAAACAAAACAAAAAACAAAACCCTGAAGTTCATATAACCTCAGACTACAACTCCTACAGAACAGCAGGCAAGTGCGCTGGAAGCAGGGAGGGGGCACGTGGTCCACTGCTTGCCCCTCCCCCTGCCTTTCCTGTGCTGCTCCTGTGACTTCCATGACATCTCCTTCAGTTCATTTTATCTAGTCTCATCGGCACACAAATGCCAGGAAGACACAGTGTGAACAGCTTTCCAGCCTCTGGTGGCATCAGTGGCAGAGGCCGAGGCCCAGGCCATAGGAAGGATGCTAAGTGGCTGCACTGGGTGCTAGAACACACAGGAGGATGCTGGCTAGGCCCTGGGAAGTCTCAGTGACCCAGAAGCAGAAACTCAGACTCACAGTTTACAGCAGGAATAAAAGAATGTGGTGCACACCTGGGAATCCTCTGAGCCCTCCTGTGGAGCAGCGGGTATAGCTGCTGCTGCTGGCAACAACAGTAGCTCACAAGGGCACCCGTCTGAGTCCTGGCTGCTCCATTTCTAATCTCACTCCCTACTAACGTGCCTGGGAAATCAGCAGAAGATGGTCAAGTGCTTGGAGTCTGGCCATGCTTTCCTGGCTCCTTTCTCCAGCCTGGACAAGCCTTGGCTGTTGTAGCCATTTGGGCATTGAAGCAGTAATGGAACCTCACTTTCTCCTTCTATCTCTCTTTCTTTCTCTGTCCTCTACCTTTCAAATAAACAGAAATCTCTTTTTTAAAAATTTATAATTCCCGGAGCCAGCACAATGGCATAAAGACTAGTCCTCTGCCTGCAGCTCTGGCATCCTGTATGAGTGCCGGTTCGTGCCCCGGTCGCTCCACTTCCAATCCAGCTCCCTGCTTATGACAGGAAAGCAGCAGAGCATAGAAATGTCTACAGACTGTTGCTTGTGATTACAGCTCTCAGCTGCTACCCCCATCCCTCCTGAAGGTGAGGACTCACGCTGGAACACAAAAGACAGTTGTCTGGAGATTATCCTATAGCACCTTGGAAACTTAGCTAAGACTTCAGGCTCCAAGCAGAGCCACACTCACACCTCCAGAAAGAAACTGTGATCTAATCTATTTATTTTTAAAGATTTATTTATTTTTATTACAAAGTCAGATGTACAGAGAGGAGGAGAGACAGAGAGGAAGATCTTCTATCCGAGGATTCACTCCCCAAGTGACTGCAACAGCTAAAGCTGTGCCAATCCGAAGCCAGGAGCCAGGAACTTCCTCCAGGTCTGCCACACGGGTGCAGGGTCCCAAGGGTTTGGGCTGTCCTCGACTGCTTTCCCAGGCCACAAGCAGAGAGCTGGATGGGAAGTAGGGCCGCTGGGATTAGAACCAGCGCCCATCGGGGATCCTGGCGCATGCAAGGCGAGGATCTTAATCACTACGCCATCGCGCTGGGCCTGATTTAATCTATTTTAAAAAATCACTTATTATTATTTGAAAATCAGTTACAGGGAAAAGGATAGAGAGAGATCGTCCATCTGTTGGTCTTCAAATGACTGCAATAGCCACAGCTGAGACTATCCAAAGCCAGGAACCATGAAGCTTCTTCCTACTCTCCCAGGCTGGTGCAGGGTCCCAAGGCTTTGGATCATCCTTCTGCTGCCTTCCTAGTCCATAAGCAGGGAGCTGGATTGGTAGTAGAGCAGCCAGGACATGTACTGGTACCCATGGGGGATGCTGGCACTACAAATGGAGAACTAACCAGCAGAGCCACCGAGCCAGTTCTATCTATCCTATTTTGGGGGGCCAAGTACTTGCAGCAAAACTCTGCCTCCCTCCACAGCTGAATCAAAATTTCTGCCTTGACTCTTCAGATCTCGCGGCAGCCCTTTCCGCTCCTTTTGCTTCTGAAAACGTTCTCATAGTCTCACGTGAGATTAACCTCTCCTTATCTCAAAAACTAACTTCTCGGACTTACTTCCTCTGGTGGCTGAGCCAAGGCAGCCCTTCCTCCCTCCGCAGCCATGGTTGCCCTGGAGACCAAACAGGAAGAGACGTGAGCACTGTGAACACCGAACGCAGTGCTTGCATCATCCTTCTCGCCATCAGAGCCCAGAAAGACATCATCACCTGGTGCTCGACCCTCACACTGAGCATAGGGAGACCCGGCTCAGTTCAAGCCACCTTCGATCCTTCCAACCCCACTACAGGACTTCTGCCAGACATGTACCAGCTCACACGGCCCACATGGGGATGGAGGAATAGCCAGGTCTAGGCACTCTGGCTCAGTTCTAGCCCCCAGCATGACATTACCCTACCACAGCCAGTAGATGGGCCATCCCACCAAGCATTGCTGCGTCTACTCTTCCAAATTTCCTCTTCCTGGTTCTTGTTGGAGAGTCCAGGGGGTGAGCTCCCAGGGAAGGACCCCGAACTGTCTGTTCACAGTGAATGCTCTTTCTGGAGAATGACTGGGGCACATGACTTAGAGCCACTCAATGATGCCCTAACAGAATACAGTAGGTATTAACCGAGTCCTTCTCACATGCAAGGCACAGGACCAGCACCCCAGATCTCGGGCTGGTCATGTGTTTTCCTGTTAGACCCACTCTCCATGCAGTGTTGCATCCCAGCAGATGGATGTGCATATGCAACACCCTCAGGCTCCTGGCCCTCTGCTGTCAGTACCATAAGACCACAGGGAAGGAGGAGTGAGGTGTGCGTGTCACATCTTCCCACTTCCTCTCCTTGGGCTGCCCACTGTGTGCACAACCCAGGGGAAACCACAGCCCTTTTCAGGCAGCAGTAATTGCTCTGTGTCTGGACATTTTGCCCAGAATACTTCATTACCCCTTCTGGTCTTTCACAAAGATTTATTTATATTTATTGGAAAGGCAGATTTACAAGAGAGGGGAAGATTTTCAATCAGCTCGTTCACTCCCCAATGGCTACAGCAACCAGAGCTGAGCTGATCTAAAGCCAAGAGCCAATAGCTTCTTTTGGTTCTCCCACATGGTTGTCAGGTCAAAAGGCTCGGGCCATCCTCCACTGCTTTCCCAAGTCAGAAACAGGGAACTGGATGGGAAGTCGGCCGCAGAAAAAGAACCAACACCCATACGGGATGCTGACATGACAGGCAAAGGACTAGCCTGCTAGGCCACTGCTCCACACCCCACCTTTCTGGTGCTTCTATACCTTACCTAAAACTAACAGCTCCTTTTTGAAACTTTTCTCTACTTGCCTATGACTTTAAATGCCATCTCCTGCCAGGCACTGGAAGAACTCATCCCAGAGCTTTACACCTGTCAAGACTTGGAGACACTGCAACGGAAAGGGCCCTTCCAAGCTTCCCAGACCATGGAAGACACCTTCTCCAATTGGCTTCGTTAGGTTTAAGAGGAAGGGAGCAGTCTTTTCATTTCTTGTCTTTTCAAATTAGTTTTCAAAGAGCTGATTCATCCATATGGGTTCCAAATTCAACAACTACAGGCGTAAATTTCCACTGCCATCTCCCCAGCTCAGAGCAGTGGAAGTGCAGGGCTGGAAGGAGGGGGGCACTCCTCGTATTCAGCAGGGCACCTCCAGGCAGCTCCCCTGGCTGGGTCACTGTGACCTGAACCACACCCTGGTTCCCCATAATTCCCACTCGCCACGTTCACAACTCATCAAATGGGGAAGCTCTGTCTTAGACTTCTAACCTGCCTGAGTCCACATACCGGCTCACACCAAAGCTGCATGAAAATCAAGGTACCAGTTACCGCAAGCAAGAAAAACTTCTCATGCACTGGGAACTTTAGGAAGTTGTATCCACAGCCTGGGAGGAAAACGCTTCCCTCTTCATGCAGAATGGTCGTCAGATAATGACAACAAAACCAAAGTTTGAACTGGTTGCCAGCTTGCAAGTGTTGGCACTGGCAAAATCAAATAATGTACTGAAATGTCCCATCGTAAAGCAAAATCCTCAAGTGCAATAATAATAATAATAATTTAGCTGTTCAGTTATTTATTGCCTTGCCGCATGGGCCACTACAGAGATGTCTTCGCCTTCTAGGAGTCTAATGTAAGCACACACGCAGGCACGATCAGCGCTCACACTGCCCTGAATGAGATGAGGTAAGGGCCCAGGCAGCAAGGTGGCCACATTATACATGGAATGATGGGGGCATTGAAAACGGGCAGCGTGAGCCCAACAGCATCTGCTGAGCAAGGTCTGCATGGTCACCTTCCTTCTGGCCATTCCTCCCCATTTTTGCATCCCTGAAATGCAGGGGATGTCAGTCAGCACCCGTCACAGCCATAGGCCTATCCAGCCTCCTGGCTCGGGGCACCTTAACCTTGACAACTCAAGAAGGGACGCAGCGGAGAGGCAGGCAGACCCAGGACCTGGAGGGCCGAGCTTCCCCTCCCAACAGTGTACAGAGCTGGTTGGGGGAGACTCCGGTCCTGAGCGACAAGGAGACACTGTAGCCCCAAGTTACTCTCAACACGCAGGAGTTACCTCTAGTTGGAAAGTAAAATCCAGTTCCTTACTTGAGCGGCTTCTCACTTCTCTCCCTGGGCTTATGATATCTGCAACATACCCGCAGCGACTCCCTTCTCCAGGGGTTGGGGTTGGCCCCTTAGATATATCCCTGCACACCAGGTGCAGAGGCGTCGTGGTGAACCACCCCGTGGTGAACGCAGAGGCAGGAGTCCCGAGCTACCAAGGCGCCACGCCCACCCATTCTCCGCACAACTCACACAGCCGCCCTCATTCCCTTGCTCCTTTCAAGGAAGGATCCGAGCTCGGATGGTGACATAATTTTTCAGGTGTCAGGGGACCCAATGTCAGCAGCCCCACGGTTCCCGACCCACCGCGAGAACCCGAGATCTCCCTGCGTGTTGGATTCGGGGGGTCCGCTGCTGAGTGCCACGCCCGCGCTCTCTGCCATCCGCGCCACCGCAGCTGCACCGGCTGCGCCCACAGGCTGCACCCCGGCGGCACCTCTCGGCGCCAATGCCGGCCCCGCGCACCGGGGTTTCCGCACCTGAGGGAGGACCCGAGCCTACCGCTGCGCACACGGGCCTCCCCGCAGGTCCCGCGGGCAGAGCCCAGGACGGTCTCGGCGGAATCCTACCTTTCCTGAAGGGCATCGTGCTGGAGGCGTTCCGCGGGGCTGCTCCGCGACACCCAGGGAGCAAGACGTCCAAGCGGCAGCCCCGAGATTCGGGGCGCCTGCGGGCGAAGGGGCCGGGGAGGGAGGGGAAAAGGACATATTTGGTCAAAGACTGGCGCGTCACGGCGCGGGGGAGGCCCCGTGGCGAAGTCGGAAGCGCGGGAGCCGCGTCACCCGTGCGCTCGGGGCTGCGGGGCGAGGCCGGGGTGCGGGGCCCCGCCCAGGCCGCCTGGTCCCGCCCTGCCTTGCATTGCGGGGGTCGCCCGGAGTTGCCCGAGGCCTTGGATGAAGCCGTGAGGTGAAAGAAAAACTGCGAGCTTCCTCAGGCTGTACAGGGACCGTCATCTGCCCTGCCGGAGGGGCTTTATACACGTTTCTTTCCCGCTGGTTCCACGGCCCCCCAAACACACACCTCAAGAAAAAGTGTCTCTGATACCGTTGCTCCAGGGAGAAGTCTCCAGGTTGGGAAACCAGCAGCCAAGTCCGAGAGTGGGGGTTGGAATCTCCATCGCGCAGCCTCCCATGCAGCATGCTGCTAACGCACCTGGGAAGATATGAAGACCCGGGGGTTGGGTCCAGGTCCCTGCGACCCACGCGGGAAACCTCGATGGAGTTCCCGGTTTCTGGCTTCAGGCTGGCCTGACCGTGGCTGTTGTGGCTGTTTGGGGCAGTGAATGAGCGATGGTGGACCTCTGCCTCTCCCTCTTTCTGTGCAGCTATTTCAAATAAAATACATTATTGTTGTTATTATCAAATACATAATTTTAAAAAGAAAAGGCCAGCACCTGAGAAAAGGCTTTACTCTTTGGCACAAATATCTTGAAAGACAGAAACCTCTTTGGGGTCAGTTGGGAGTTAATTTCCATGAAAAATGCTGTTTTATGTTACAAATTTTTAAAAGATTTATTTCTTTTCATTGGAAAATCAGATATACAGAGAGGAGGAGAGACAGAGAGGAAGATCTTCCATCCACTGACTCACTCCCCAAGTGGCTGCAGTGCTGAGTCAAACAGAAGGCAGGAGTCCGGAGCTTCCTCTAGGTCTTCCACATGGGTACAGGGCTTTGGGCCATCCTCAAGTGCTTTCTCAGGCCACAGGCAGAGAGCTGGATGGGAAGCGGACCACAGGGATACGAACAGGTGCCCATATGGGATCCTAGTGTATGCAAGGTGAGGACTTTAGCCACTAGGCTACAGAGCTGGGCCCAGGACCGTCTCTTGATATTGAAAGCAACCACACAAGAGTGGTTGGGCCACTACTACGTGAAAAGGGAAAGAAAAAATATCCAGGGAGACTGAAAGGAGCCAGCCAGGAATGTGGGGGTGGCTTTTTCTCTCTCTTTTTTCTTTAATCTTCTTTGAATTAGAATCTCTTTCTTAGGGGGTCAGGGCCTGTACCACTGCCATCCCATATGAGCACCAGCCAGATTCCCAGCTGTTTACTTCCACTCCAGCTCCCTGCTGGGGTGCCAAAGGGGGATGGATGGTCAGTCTTTGGTTCTCTGTACCCATGGGTGAGACTGGGAAGAAGCTCCTAACTGGTGGCTTTGGACCAGCCCAGCTCTGGCCATTGTGTCCATTTGGGGGGTGTCCCACCAAATAGATGATTCTTTTTCTCTCCTCCCATCTCTTTCTCCCTCCCTCTCCTTCTCTCTATAACTCTGCCTTCCAAATAAAAGTAAATAAATCAATAAATTAAAAAAAATCCTTTGCTTTAGCCTACTGTCTTCTAAAGGTAACAGATTAAGGAATTTGTCTAGTTTTGAATGGAGATGATGCTAGGGAGAAAAAACAATTGTGGGCCTTGGGTAAGGCAGGGTCAGCTAGCTTGGGAAGACCATGCTGGCTGGGCCTTCTGAACACACAGCCTGTTATGGGCCTGGCTGGAGACCTGTTGTGGAGACCAAGGTAGAGAGTTCTCACACCACCTCCACAGAGAGGGCTGGGGCAGTCGTCCATATCCAAGGCCAGAGGGGACACCCAGATTCAGTGCTGTGAGGCCTCAGCCAATTTTGTTCTTCTTCATAACAACTAAAATGTCAAGAGGATGTGGACTCAGCTCTGTGAAACTAGCCACTGTAGAATGTACATTTTACCTAAGCCAGCCCGCCCAGACAGAGTGGGTTGGTTTACACACACCAGTCACAGCACTGTGGGTACCCTAGGAAAGTCAGATACAGGCAGACCTGACCTGTAACCTCCTTGGACTCAAACTTTTGCAGGGATATGTGGTTTACTGTAATACACTAGAAATACATACTGCGTCTCTGATCCCATTTCCTGGCTCAGATTTCCAAAAGCCTGGAAATCTCCAGTATGATAAGATTTTGTGTTTTTCATTTCTTTTGTATGCCCATGGGATGACTGTGTGGTTGTTGGGAGGCCCTGGGGAGAATGGGCTAGATAATTTAGGAAGGAGGCTGTGGCCGCGATGACCAGGGCATGATCTGAGGGCTTCAGCTCAAGGCCTTGGTGGCTAGGGAGGCCAGAGTGACTGGGGACTGAGTCACTCACCAATTGTGTCTGAAATAACCAGTCCTAGTAAGCAGGCCTCCCAAGGACCCCAGGGACAGAACTGACAGAGCATCTAGTTTATAAGGAGTGAGATGAGAGGGGGCAGTCCAGGGAAGTGTGGGAGCTCCCCAAAGCCCCCTCCCCACTTAGCTTGTCCCGCGATTTCTTCTACTTGCTGGTCCTGTGGTGCACCTGTTAGACTAGAGGGGAAAAAACAATGACGCTTCCTGAGTTCTGTGAGCTGTGCTGGCCAACGTTCACTTGTGAAACGAGAGACGGATGGCTAAGGGTTGTGGGACTGAATCTCCCCCTCTGTGGCCACTCTGGGCAGAAGTATGGGTGCTCTTGGGCACTCAACCCTTTCCTGGGTCTTGCAAGACTGGCTCCTGGAACCTGTGGTATCTGACTCGCTGGGTAGTGAGTGTCACAACTGAGCCGAATCGTACAACACCCCGTTGGCATCTGAAGAGTGGGAGAACTGGTTGTTGGAGTGGAAAATCCCACACAGTTGGAATCAAAGTGCTCTCAGTGGAAATGGGTCAGGCTGATAGAGCTGGATCGTTTCTACTTTGAATCTGTTTAATTCTGGGTAGAAGAAAAAGAACCTTGAGACTCATGATTGCTTTGTTTCCATTTCATGTTGGGATAACAGCCCTGCCAAATTTTTGTTGTGTTGAGAATCTGTGGGAACATTTCTTACTTTCTTTCTCTCTCTTTAAAGATTTATTTATTTTCTTTAGAAAGGCAAATTCACAGAGAGAAGAAGAGACAGAGAGAAACATCTTCCCTTGGCTGGTTCACTCCCTGAAGCCAGGAGCCTCATCCAGGTCTCTCACTTGTTCAGGGTTCCAAGGACTTGGGCCATCCTCCACTGCTTTCCCAGGCCACAAGCAGGGAGCTGGACAGGAAGCAGAGCACTGAGAATACAAACTAGTGTCCCTATGAGATGCTGGTGCTTGGAGGTGGAGGGTCAACCAGTTGAGCCATTGCGCCACCCCCACATTTGTCTTTCATCGACAGTCATACCTGGTAACAAAGATTCACATAACTCAGGGCCAGCACTGTGACACCATAGGACACTGGCAACCCATGTGAGCACCAGTTCAAGTCCGAGCTGTTCCATTTCTGATCCAGATTCCTGCTAATATGCCTGGAAGAGCAGCAGAAGATGGACCAAGTGTTTTTGCTCTGGCCAACCAAAAGGGAGACCCAAATGGAGTTTGGGCTCCTGTCTTCAGGTTGGCCCAGCCCCAGCCATTCTGCTATTTGGGCAGTGAACTAGCAGATCAAAAATCTCTCTGTCTCTCCTTTTCTCTCTTTCACTCTGTTTGCAGATCAATCAGTTAACTTTTACACAAAGTATATAGTCACTCAAAAGTGGTCTGGCTTCTCCCTGGCAGATGGCAGAAAGACCCTTGTTGGAGGAGCCAACTTGGCAAGTTCACACCAGGGTAGAGCCAGACAGGGAGAGTTGAATAAGGAATTCACACGAGCCAGTCCCGGGTAGCAATGCGCAAGGGAGGTGGGATATGGTCCTGTGATTTTCAGACTCAAAGCACAGATTTGAAGCAATCTGAAATGGAGAATGTATTTCTAGTCCTGTCAGCAACATCACAGGTAGCACAGAATCAGGTGATTTTTTTCCCTCTTTTCTCTGCCAACTCTCAGTTGAACCTGCAGACATTTCTCTTCTCAGCCTAACAGACCATTGATCTGAATGCTGCTTGGCTCCTCTTAGCATAACAAATTGGTGTTTTAAAAACCAGCCTAATTGCTGGGAATTGTGAGAAAACAAAAATTGCCTGGGCAGGCTTGAGTCTTCCACCATCTTTCTGCTGCTATCATTATTGACAATTAGTCATTCTAAGTAGCATAATTTGCTGCTATCATTATTGACGATTAGTCATTCTAGTAGCATAATTTGGTAGTTGAGGTCATCAGGACAGAGATGCCCCCGACCTGGGCAGACATCAAAATCACCTGGAGAGCTGCCTCTAGAGATGGTTGGCCTGGGTCAGGGCAGGTGAGACTGCGAGTTAAACTGCCACCTATGAAACCGTCATCCCATGTTACAGTGCTGGCTGAATTCTGGATGCTCCACTTTAAGTGCAGCTCTCTACTAATGTCCTTGGGAGAGCAGCAGCAGATGGTCTGAGTTCTTAATGCCCTGCCCACATGAAAGACCCAAGTGGAGTTCCTAGCTCCTGGTGTCAGTCTGGCCCAGTCCCAGGCATTTCAGCCAAGTAGAAAATAAATCAGCAGAGAGAAGATCTTTCTTTCTTTTTCTCACTCTGACTTTCAAATAAATAAATCCTAGAGGTGGGGGGAAGCTACTGTTTTGAAGAAGAAAGAGTAAAATTGCTGGGCCTTGCCCAAATTTCTGATAGAGTCGGTGTCTAGCAAGCCTCCGAATTTGCATTGCTAGCATCCTAGCCAGGTTCTCCGGGGATAAAGATGCTGCTACTGCTCCTTGGCTCCACTTGGAGAACTGAAGAGGAAACCCGTGGAGCTTGAGAGCCACTCCGCAGAGCACCTCTCCCCCAGGGAGATCTATTCATAGAACAAAGCAGCACACCCTTGACATTTTTTTGGCCAGGGTGTGGCAAGAGCCAAAGAGTCACCTTTCTCCTACGCTCCAGGAAGTGGCATGTGCCCATGCCCCATCTCTGTGGATTTACTGTAGGAAGAACAAGACAAAGACTTCCATCCCTCTCTGAAGCAGAGAGACAACCAAGTAGGAAGATACCTACTGCTCTTTTGTGTCTACTCCTGCCTTTCTTCAGCTGAAAACTTAACATTTCAAACCTCCCCTCTCTAATTGTAACAAGTAAGGCTTTGCCGTGTAGTTCCTATGAAGGAATCCCTGTCCTGTGACACAGGATGGGAACCTTTGGCTGCGGAGCTGGGGGACACTGGTACAAGGGGATGTGTGTAAAGGAAGAAGACAAGCAGGGGTGTGCCAGAGCAGGGGTCCCCTAGGCAGGAAGGGATCACGCCAATTCCTTGCTTTTCCTGCTCCAGTCTCAAGCTTCTACCAGACTGTCAGACCTGGGGAGTCCAGGAACCACTCCCATTGCTTGCATGTTCCCACTGGGATGCCCTCTGCACAAAACCACAGTATTGCTCCAAGCTGCCCAGCTCCCTGGTGATTGCTAAGCAGCCAGGTCGGTGTGTGCAAAGAACAAGGGGTGGGAAGAAGGATGTAGGTTCTAAATCCCCGCTGGCTCATTTCCTGTGCACTGACAGAGCCTCTGCAGGCCTCACGGTATTTTGTCTATAAATTGGGGTTGGTACAATCTTCGCAAGCTTGCAGTAAAAGTTCAGAGCCGTCACCTTGACCTAGCTCTTGAGAAGTACATGATAAATGACCGCTGTCATTGTGCCTGTTGTTATTATTTTAGCTTGAGGCAGGGAGGGGATACTTAAGAGCCCTTGGATAATAGGCAACAAGGCAGGCACAGAGACTGTTGCTGAGATACTATATGGCTGACTGAGCAAGAGGAATCCAGCTGAAGGTGGGGATGAGCTCCTAGATGGAATTTGCGTGTATGTGAATAAGAAAGGGTCCCCCCAACCCCCAAGATTGACCCAGATGAAGCCTTGTTATTCTCATTAGCCTTTTGTGGGTGTGAGTTAGCTGACGGATGATACATAGATCAATCTCTTCTCTCTCTCTCCACATACACACACATATAATATACCTCATACACATGCATGCACATACAAATCACATTCACACAGAATAATATGGCAAATCAAATAAAAATTAGTGATGATGAATAGTTCTTCAACATGGGAGAAGAGATATAGCTATTATCATGAAGTTTGTAATTTTTTCAGAAGCAGTGCTTTGAAGAACACGCATTTGGCAAAAGGGTAAAGTTTCCTTGGTTGCATTCTACGTCGCAGTGCCTGGCTCAAGGCCCGACTCCTGTTTTTGATCCAACTTCTTACTGCTGCACATCCTGGGACTCAATAGCTGGGTCCTGCTTGCTCCCTTGAGAGACCTAGATTGAATTCCTGGCTTCTGTCTTTTGCCCAACCTCAGCTATTGCTGCGGGCATTTATAGAGAACATGGAAGAACTATATGTGTCTACCTGAATCTGCTTCTCTCTCCACCTCTTTGCCTTAAAATAAAATGAAATAAAATAAGTAAAAATATAAAATCAACAAACTAATGCTCTGAGTGCAGTAGGGATTGATACACTAATTTACTGACATTTCAGTAACATTTGGGTTTTAATGGAGAGATGTGTTCATTTATTTCCTATTATTGCACAGAATGTAAATGGAGAACTCTGTACAAATTTAGTGGTTAGAAACACTGCTCCTTTGCTAGCTCACAGTTCCATAAGTCAGAAGTCACACAGGATGATTGGGGCTCTGTTCAGCCTTCTCTCACCAACTTAGATCCAAGGAGTCCAAGGGGCTGAGTCCTCACCTGGGAAAACCCACCACCAAGCTCATTCTGACTGGCAGACATCAATGGCTGTGGTTGTAGGAATCAAGTCCCCATTTCCTTGTTGGCTGTCAACTAGGAGCTCTTTGTAGCTTCATCTGTGTTCCTCATCATGTGGCCCTTCACTTTCAGGATAGCAAGGGGATGCAACTGAATCGCTCCCCTGCTTTGTACTCTGACCAATTCCTCTGGATCCTGAAGGAGAAAGCATCTGACTTGAAGGATTCAGTCTTCCTGACAACATCCTGATTTCAAGGTCAACTGGGATTTTAGTTACATCTATAAATCCCTTCAGGACAACACCTGGCTTAGTGTTAGATTGAGTTTCAAGGGGAATGTGTAGGGCCTGTGGATGTGGGGCCCTTTAGAAATCTGCCCATCCCAGAATGCAAAGTCTTGAACCAAATCAAGAGCAATTGGTTGGCCACAGGTTTATGACTGGGTAGAACTGGACTCAGTGACCATATGGGTTCCCAAGTGTTTCTAAGTCAGACCAACCTGGTCTGACGAAAGATCCTGCACAAACCATGCACCCTTTCTCTTCGATAATCCTTCCATTTGCGTGCTCTACCTAGGCACAGCCTAACACTGGTGCACTGTCATGGACTGCCCTTTCTCCTATTAACCAGGGTTTTTGGAAGTGAAGATTTAATTTCTAAAACCAGATTTCTTTCCGACATGGGATGAACATTCCCAAGTGGATGGGGAGTTTTATTGTCATTATGGTCCAGTTGTGCTTCTCAGGTGCCCAGCAGTCATAAACCATGGCCCTCACCTGATATCTTGGGCAATTAGTCCTTTCTGAGGAAGGAAAGAGTAATCCACAGAAACACCTTGACAATGAGTGGCAGGCCCCTGCAGGCTGTTGGTGGAATGTGTACCCTCAAGCCTTTGAAGACCATTGGAGCCAGGGGCTAGCATCAGCCTGAGTATGAAACCGCCGGAAAGCTCCAAGCCCTGCAAGGGCTCCCAGCTACAACCTATCTGCTCCAAGTGTGTCCACACTGTAACCAGCTTTTGTGTTTTCTTTCTAATGCTACAAAGAACTTTCATTCCTGTACATTTATCTATTCATTTATTCCGTGACATATCTATATCTTTGCTCACAGTGCTGTGACAAACTTTAGATCTTCTGATGCATGGTGCAGAAGTGAGCATCCGCCCCATTTCAGGGATGACTGAGCTGGCCTGCTCTAGCAGGTGGCTGGCTAAGTGATGACACAGCCAGATGAAGTCAGGACACTGCTCTCCCTCCAGGTCCCCTGTCTGGAGCTGCAGTACACAGCTTTGCTCCAGGGAGCTGTATCTCCTCCCCAGCTGAGTCCTAAGGTTTGGATGCCAGTCCATAGGGGTTAGCTGAGCTGGACGTAAGGGCCTTCACTCTCAGTGCCTGGATTCCTAATAGTTTATTTATGGTGAGGACTCAGCTGCTTCCTTCCCAGCAGTTAAGCTCCATGTCTCTGGGGCCTAACGACTGCTTTTCACTGCATTAAGTTCTTAGAAGAAGATGCTGTCTTCTGGGGAGGAAACTAGACTGATGGTGATTTCAGATTAACCACATGATCATTCCTCATGGAGGGAAAAACTGGAATTCTTTGTTCCAGAATATTTCATCACACTTGAAAGACTAAATTGAATTAGATAAAAGCCAGGCTGGAGGAGGGGAAATGGGGGGGGGAGGGGCAAAGGATGCTGGGCCAAACCTAGTGAGGGCTTTTGCGAGAGTTGAGCAAATGTCACTGGCTCAAGACAAGCAGCAAATGACATCAAACACTTGTTTAAAAAAAAAAGTCAAATTTTAGATTTTCATTGCAATTGGGAGTAAGGTTTATATGTAACGGATTCTTGGGGTTTGTTTCAGTTTGGACAAATAATCATCCTTTTTGAATTCAAAATGTCATGGTTTCCTAAAAAATTGTTAATATTTATTTATTTTTATTGAAAAGGCAGATTTACAAACAGAAGGGAAGATAGAAAGATCTTCCATCTGTTTGTTGGTTCACTCTCCAAGTGGCAACAGTTGGAGCTGAACAGATCCAGACCCAGGAGCTTCTTCCAGGTCCTCTACATGGGTTTAGGTTCTAAGGCTTTGGGTCCTCGCTACTGCTTTCCCAGGCCACAATCAGGAAGCAGCTGGAACATGAACTGGCACCCATTTGGGATTCCAGTTTGTGCAAGGTAAGGATTTAGCCATTGAGCCATCGCGCTGGGTACAATTTTCTCATACTTCTAGATTTAACTTTAAAACCCCTGGATTCAGCTTATGACTAGATTTCTAAAATAGGAAACATTTTACCTAATGTTAAGGGAGATTTTGATGACTAGTCTCCTTTAGAAAGGACTGCCTTAGAAATTTTTGACTGTATTTATGGAATTTATACTTTAAAATATTTAGTGACAAACATTGCCAAGTGCTTGACCTTAACTTCTCTTAAATAGTCTCATAGCCCAGTGTGGTGGCCTAGTGGATGAAGTTCTCACCTTATTTGTGCTGGGATTCCATATGGGTGCCAGTTCATGTCCCGGCTGCTCTGCTTCCAATCCAGCTCCCTGCTTGTGGCCTGGAAAAGCAGTGGATAATGGTCCAAAGCCTTGGGACCATGTACCCGTGTGGAAGACTTGGAAGAGCCTCCTGGCTCCTTACTTCAGAACAACACAGCTCCAGCCATGGCAGTCACTTGGCGAGTGAACCAGCAGACTGAAGATGTTTCTCTCTGTCTTGCCTCTCTGTAATTATGACTTTCCAACGAAAAACAAATAAATCTTTTTAAAAAGTTCCTATAGTACTAAAACTTTTAATAAAATTTTTCAATCTTTTAGCTGGAATCCTAGGTCTTCTCCAATTACTAAATTGCATTTTAAATTGAAATCACAATGCCAGTCTTATTGCATGCTCCAAGATACCAGTCTTTTAAAATTATAAGTTCCTAAAATACCAAATATAGACAGATCACCTAAGCTTAAACCCCAACTTTCAAAAGCACAAGAGATAAGTCCAAACAAGGAAAAGAATAACTTGTAAATAATGCAAAGATGTGCAGCATATTTTTCAAAAGTCATCAGAATGGAATGCTGAAAGAGCAACATTTATATTATAAAATGAAAGGTTTAGATTATATGGAAAAACTTTCTGAAAGTGAGTTCTAATAGAAGTAAGTAAGGATTCTGACATACAGGATAAGCCTAGACCGAGGATTCCTGGCTGTCATCCTGATCTCTGGCTGTCTGGCACTCAGTATGTACCAATGTGTGTGTAGACACCACACACAGATTATCTGCGACTTTGCACAGAGAAACACAGGCATCAACCATAGGACTGAGGGAGTCGTTTTGGATGAGGAGGCCTCCCCAGTTCATCTGAAATCTCATCCCACAGGAAGACAACTAAGTTACTACAGGAAACCAAGGAAGCTTTAGCAACTTCCTTTCAACGAGGTAGTCTTGTCTCTTGAGTGTGTTTGCTTCCATTAGAAATGCTTTGGGCTGCAGGTAAATGGAAACCTAATAGAGGCTTTTTTTTTTTTTAAGTTGGGGATTATTTTTTTCCTCAAGAAATAAAAAGTTTGGAGGCTGCAGTAGTTACCCTACCCATTATGTCCAGGGTAGTGTCTCTGTAATTCACCTGCTCTTTTCCTCAGGGTCACGGTATAGAGGCTATAGGGACAGACATTATGTCGGGTTATGGGTAGTAGAAATATATCTCCTTTATCTAGAAAATGAAGTACTCTCAGAGCCCTGCTACTCTCCCCAGTATATGGGAATGTACACGGCTTTATGTTAGCAGTGACAGAAGCTGACAAGGTGAATATTTAGTATTTCTAAAAAGGTAAATCCAACAAAGATTGAGGGGCCCGGCAGTGTGGCCTAGCAGCTAAAATCCGGCAGTGTGGCCTAGCGGCTAAAATCCTCGCCTTGAACGCACCGGGATCCCACAGGGGCTGGTTCTAATCCTGGCAACTCCACTTCCCATCCAGCTCCCTGCTTGTGGCCTGGGAAACCAGTCGCGTACGGCCCAAAGCCTTAGGACTCTGCACCCACGTGGGAGACCTGGAGCAGCTCCTGGCTCCTGGCTTAAGATTGGTGCAGCACCGGCCATTGTGGTCACTTGGGGAGTGAGTCATCAGATGGAAGATCTTCCTCCCTGACTCTCCTCCTCTCTGTATATCTGACTTTGCAATAAAAATAAGTCTTAAAAAAAGATTGAGATTGAACTTCTCACAATCTTGCCCCAGTCTGCTTGTGTGGAGCACAATGGCTCCCGCAGGGTCTGGAAGACCACAGTAAGGACAGGAATACACTCAAGTCAGCTGTGTGCTGTGCAGTCTTCCCATTCAAGCTGAGAAGTGGCTTCTCATGCTCTGGGCAGTGGAACCACAGGAATTATGGCAAAGGAACAGAATAACTGCAATAAAAGTCACTTTCAGAAACTGAGAGGCTGGGAAGATGAAATCCATGGTGGGTATTAGCGGAGCAGAAGTGAGGTCTTGGGGTCTGGTGACATGACAATTCCTTGATTAGCCTGCCTCCCGCTTTCTTTCTCTTCTCTAAGATACCCTTCTGTTTACTCCCACAGAACCCCTGGGAGGATACTCTAAAGCCCTATCAGAGGAGAGTATTGGGGAAGAATGGCCTTCCTGGGAATTTAGAATATACCTCTTGAGGGTATGGGTTCAGGAACTGAACAGTTCTGGACTACTGCTTTGCCAGGTGGAAAGGTTTCTTTGGTGAATGTAATCACTTTCAAAATTTTATCAGTTCTTTGGATCTACTTTGGGTCAATGTTCAAGGAACTATAGCAAGGACTTCCTCTCAGTGTGGTCATGTAGCCTAATAACCTTTTTTTTTTTTAATTTTCTTTTTCAAGAAGCAGACAGTAAAAGAGTGACCCATTTACTGGTTTACTCCCCAAATGCCTACAATGGCTGAGGTTGGGCCAGGGGCTGAAGTTGTTTACTGGGAACTCCTCAATGCAGGTCTCCTACATGAGTGACGGGAACCCAGATAGTGGAGCCATCAAGACTGCCTCCCGGATACTACGTTAGCAGGAAGCTGAAGTCAGGAGTGGGAGCTGGCATCAGGAATTGAAACCAGGTACTCTGACATGGGACACAGGCATCTTATCTGTTAGACTAAATGCTCACCCCACCCAGTCTTCCGTGCTATACCCAACCTCCTTTTTAGCCTATTGGCTTTTACCTGGACACAAGTCAATGATAATTAAGTATTAGAATGATAATTTAAGTAAGAAAATAGTGCATCTTTACCACCTTGGCCGCTGATTGTATTGCTGGGTAGGTGGTTCTCCATTGACTGTTCAATTGACTCTATATGAGGACACGTTAAATGGCCATCTTCACCCCTTGCAAGTCTCAACATCAGGAACCTCGACCAAAGTAGATTGCAAGCATTA
This sequence comes from Ochotona curzoniae, assembly GCF_017591425.1. Taxonomy (NCBI): domain Eukaryota; kingdom Metazoa; phylum Chordata; class Mammalia; order Lagomorpha; family Ochotonidae; genus Ochotona; species Ochotona curzoniae. The sequence continues at coordinate 13,474,605 of NW_024467121.1, read as the reverse complement.
GCAGAGATTACACTTGATAAACAAATGGAGAAACACTTCCTCCAGCCTTTTCTTCCCCTTGACACACTGGGAAGGTGATGTTTCAGCATAGTTTGCCACTGGCCGTCAAACAACCCAACAATTCTGGTGGCACAGTTGTGATATTTCTGTCTTTGAAAACAACTTCTGGGTTTGCCCAAAAGGTTGTCATTAGTAGGAGGGGACTCGCTATTCAGAATGAGAGGCTGTGTGGGTGACTGGTGGGAAGCCTGAGAGGACATGTGAGGGTGAAGATTTATTTTTGTCAGAAAATATGCTTTGTTCTAACACAGGGAAAAATGCTGCCTTCATTCCTGCACAGCCATTGTTATAAAAATAAGCAATTGATGAGGGGCAGCAATGACTGCTCAGGTCATTGCATTCATCAGGTTGGGGTTTTTTTTTTTTTAGTATTTATTTTATATATTTGAAATGCAGAGTGGCAGAAGGAGGGAGAGGGCAGGAGACTGAGAGCACTTCCCTATACTTGCTCTCTGTCCAAATGGCTGCAAGTCAGCCTGGAGCCATGAGACACGTACTCCGTCTAGGTCTCCCATGTGGCTGGCAGAGGTCTAAGAACTTGGGCTATTTTTCACTGTCCTCCCCCCAGGTGCATTAATAGGAAGCTGCATCAGAAGCTGAGCAGCTGGGATGTGAATGGGCACTTCATTATGGGATGCCAGCATGGCAGGCAGCAGCTTAACCTTAAGAGCTACAATGCTGGCCCCCATTCATGAGTTCTATAAGCAACTGTCCACAAGGGGGTCTAAAGGAAACCTGGGATTCTTTATGAAAGTAGAATGTTTCATTTCCCCAGGTGGAATTCTTTGATCTGAAGCCATTACAAGCAGCAGTTTATCTGCAGTGCGCCCTGCAAGTTAGTGTATCGCATTCCCAGGCCAGAATGTAGAAGACAGAGCAAGACAGGGAAGCAGAATAGTCACAGTGTCTCCCTGTCTCCTGCACAGCCTCCATCTGCTCATCCCAATTCCAATGCTGCACATCCCCAATGCCTGACACCAGCCCCGGAGCTGAGAAATGACCACGGTTCCTCTCCTGTGGGAGACACCTCAGACAGTTGGGTAGTGCAATGTTCCTAACAGAGAGGCTGCAGGTAAGTCAGAAATCTGAAGCCTCAGAACACACTCTGTATAGCTGTCAGCTCAGCCTGAACTGCAGGACTGCTCAGCGGAGCAATGAGCCAAATGAGTCAGAGAACATGAATTTTCATGAAAGAGGATGACTCACAGGACCATGAGCAATGTGAAGTGCTGGGCAAGGGAGAAGACCATCCTCCTGTAGGCTCCTGAAGGCTGTTCACTGGCTGGAAGGCTTCTGGTTTGTGCTCCTATGTGGTACACACAACGTCCTTCACCAGAAATAGGGACTTCCCTGTCTTCTCCATGCGTCTTGACTTGGGAGACTGGTACAGAAATTCTTTCACGGCTCTGCATGCTTAATAAATGCAGGAAAGGGGCCAGGAAAGAGTGTACTTGGTAGAAGAGCTGTTGAGAGAAGACTCTACTCTGCCCACAGACATGACAGTGAAGGTGCACAGTGTCTTTGGATTTAGGATGTGGAAGTGTGGGCTTCAGTTACACAGCTATATTTGCAGTGTATGTCAAGTACAGAACTCACTTAGAGCTGTTAAAGGAATATAGAATGTCATTTTTATAAACATCAGTTCAGGAGCCGGTGCTGGACTCAGAAATTGGGGGCTACTTGGAACACACCCATGGCGGGTGGATTGGTTCCAGTCCAGGCTCTGCGCCTGATTCCAGCTTCCTGCTGAAGGCCACCCTGGGAGGCAGCAGGTGCTGACTGTGGTACCTGCGTTCTTCCCTGTCTCCAACAGGAGTTCCCGGCTTCTGAGTGTTCCTGCCCTGGCTGTGGTGGCTCATTTGGGGCATGAAACAGAGTTTGGGTGACAATCCCTGTCCTGCATTCTCTATCTTCTATATATACAAAGAAAAGTCAGACCAGGAATGCATTTTTTTTAAAAAGAAGATTTATTTTTATTGCAAAGTCAGATTTACAGAGGAGGAAAGAGAGAGAGGAAGATCTTCTGTCTGATGATTCATTCCCCAGGTGGCCACAACAGCCAGAGCTGATCAGATCCAAAGCCAGGAACCAGGAGCTTCTTCTGGGTCTCCCACATGGGTGTAGGGTCCCATGGCTTTGGGCCGTCCTCGACTGCTTTCCCAGGCCACAAGCAGGGAGCTGGATGGGAAATGGGGCCACAGGGACACGGACCAGCGCCCATATGGGATCCTGGCACATACAAGGTGAAGACTTTAGCCGCTAGGCTATTGCGATGGGACCCATAAATACATTTAAAATGATTTATATATTCATTCATTCATTCATTTACTTGAGAGAGGGGGGAAGAGTGCAGTGTGATGCTGGAAGAGAGAGTATCTGTAACCAAGGATAGCCAGTAACAAGGGAGGACCCTGCCCTTGAGGCCTCAGGCCAGGGAAAGGGTTTCCTGACAACACTTTTAGACATGTAGCTTCTAAAACTATGAAAATACATTTCTGTCATTTTAAGCTCCCCATTTTGGAGGATTTTGTTACTGCAGATGGAGGAAACTCACAGAGCTACTGTTAGATTTTGTCATTGTGATAGGAAATCTCACAAGTCTCACCTTTGCAAGGGAAGCATACAAAATACAATGCTTATTCCACCAGGCTCTGAATTCCTAGTTGATAAGGCCAGCCACCAGCAACCTCACCCTACCTCTGCCAGCCCCTGCCTCTAACACCTCCCAGGGGTCAAGTGTGTGATAAATATGTAACCTAAGGTCAGTAGAGTGATAAACCAACTGATTGATAAGATTACTCAGAGCTTCCTTCCAAATATAGGTTTTTTGTTCTGCCTTCCTTCCTCAGTTCTCACCCTCACTATCTACCCTATCCTTTTAAGATAAGTAATCCATGAGTCATTCCAACAACAAATTTCACAGTACAAATTATAAAAATATGTTTTAGGGTCTGGTGCAGTTGCCTAGTGGCTAAGGTCTTAACTTTGCATGCCCATGTGAGTACTGGTTCTAATCCTGGCTGTTCCACTTCCCATTCAGCTCCCTGCCTGTGGCCTGGGAAGCAATGGAGGATGGCACAAAACCTCAGGACCTTGCACCTGCATGAAAGACCCAGAAGAAACTCCTGGCTTTGGATCAGCTCAGTTCTGGCTGTTGCAGCCACTTGGGAGGTGAACCAGCAGATGGAAGATCTTTCTGTATTCCTTCTCTCTGTATATCTGCCCGTCCAATAAAAATAAATAAATCTTTAAGTATCTATATGTATACACACACACACACATATATATACACACTTTAGTTTTATTTTACTTCTTAGAAGGCAAAGTGACAGATAAAGAGGGAGAAGGAGAGAGACCTTCTGTCTGCTGGCTCACTCACCAAATGGCTACTATAACCAGGACTTCTTTAGAAGACACGATAATTAAATTTGTGTCTCCCACATGAACAGCAAGGGCCTAAGTAGCAGGGCCATGTTCTGCTTTTCTGGCCATTTGCTGGGAGCTGAGCTGAAACTGAAGCAGCTGGAACATGAACCCATGCTAACAAGGAAAGCCAAATGCAGGCAGTGGTTTCATTTACTATGCCACAATGCTGGCCTGAATGTGTGTAATCTTTTACAGACACCTTAGTATCTGGCTGAAATTTAGAGGCCTATTTCTAATGAGAAGGAACTGAATGTCAAGATAGGAGACTGGCAAGTGTTTGGTTGGGTGGTCTTGGTCATGTATGAGTCTCAGACCACCGTATGGTGTGTACTTACTCAGTAAATATTTATTGCTAATAGTACAATAAAATAACTTCGTTAGTGTCTTCAAATAGATAAAGCACAAGGAAAAACTGCTTAGAAGTCTGTTGGAACATAACTTAGAACCCAGCCATCCGTACACAGATAAAAGTCAATGGTAGGGATCAAATATTGCCATTTTTAGACATGCCACAACTAAAAAGGACACAATGAAACTCCTGGGGGGGGGTGTATTCTATTATAGGAAGAACATGGGCCATGACATCATGAAAACTGAGAGGTCTTGAGGGAAAATACAAAGCTAAAAGAGAATATACCTGGTGTTCTGGGGGAAATAATTAATGGCAGATAAAAATCAGTGAAATAATGAGAAAAGTTTAAGGGCTAGCATTGCAGCACAGTGGTTAAGTGGCTGCTTGCGACAGCAGCATCCCACATGGGAGTGCTGCTTTTCCTGGGTGCTCCACTTCCCACCCGACTCTCCTCCCTGCTAATGCGCCTGGGAAGGCAACAGAAAATGGCCCACATGCTTGGGCCACTATACCCATGTGAGAAGTCTGGGTGGAGCCCCAGGCACCTGGCTTGAGCTTCACTGAGACCTGACTATTGCAGCCATTTGGGAAAGTGAACCAGCAGAGGAAAGACTTTGCTCTCTTTCTTCCTCCCTCCTCCATTGTTCTGCTTCTCAAATAAATAAATCTTTTAAAAGAAAAATTAAGATACATCAACTAAACAATTTTTAAAGAACTGGGAGATTATAGTTAACCTAGGCAAACTCAGCTATAACAGAAAATGGCTATTTCGCTATTAGATCATAGTGAAAAATCATCATGCAATAGTGAATATGGCTTTAAAAATCAGCCTGGGGCCCGGCGTGGTGGCACAGTGGTTAAGGTCCTTGCCTTGCACGCCCGGGATCCCATATGGGCGCCGGTTCTAATCGCGGCAGCCCCTCTTCCCATCCAGCTTCCTGCTTGTGGCCTGGGAAAGCAGTTGAGGACGGCCCAAAGCTTTGGGACCCTGCACCCGTGTGGGAGACCAGGAAGAGGCTCCTGGCTTCGGATCGGCATAGCATCGACCGTTGCGCTCACTTGGGGAGTGAATCATTGGACAGAAGATCTTCCTCTCTGTCTCTCCTCTCTGTATATCCGCCTTTCCAATAAAAATAAAAAAATAAATCTTTAAAAAAAAATAAAAATCAGCCTGATTTTTACTTCCTGATCTGACCCTCAGTAACTGTAACTGCAAAGAATATCTTTATTTCAGATAAATTATTGCACTTCATTCCATTTGTTCCTTCTGCTTCTTAAGGTTTTTTTTTTTTTTAATTTATTTTTATTGCAAAATCAGATATACAGAGAGGAAGATCTTCCATTCGATGATTCACTCCCCAAGTGACTACAACAGCTGGTGCTGCGCTGATCTGAAGCCAAAGCCAGGAGCTCTTCCAGGTCTCTCATGCAGGTGTAGAGTCCCAAGGCTTTGGGCTGTCCTGGACTGCTTTTCCAGGCCACAAGCAGGGAGCTAGATGGGAAGTGGGGCTGCTCGGATTAGAGCTGGTGCCCATGTGGGATCCTGATGCATTCAAGGTGAGGAATTTAGCCGCTAGGCCACCATGCCGGGCCCTCCTTCTGCTTTTCTAAGAGAAATCAGTAAGGAAGGTCTCTTAGCAATGCCATTCTTAACTCATTTCCTTCCCTTTTTGTAATATTTGGTTCAGCAAGCCAGGGACTCACATGAGTTTGTCACAGGCCTTATCCAGGGGCAGACAGCAGACAGCTTAGCTTTCCCGAAATGGAAAACGTAGGATAGCAGACATAAGCTGTGGGGTAAGAACACAACAGGAAGAGGACAGGATGATAGAGATTCAACAAGAGGTATTTTTAATATCATGTGAGAGTACAGAGGAGGGAGGAAAAGCTGGTTACTAAAAGAAAAGATCCAGCTGTTAGCAGGTCCGGAAGTTGCTGGTACCACGAAAACATCTCTGAAAAACAGCAGCTCTTCTAACTTTTAAAGGGACATTAACACAGCAGCATTGTTTTTGTTATGCCAGTTCCAGGAATCCAAGGCATTGGACACAAAATTATTCCTCTAGTTGTTGCCCTTCTCACACTTGAAATACCTTTAGATTATTTTTTTAAGGTTTTTTTTTTTTTTTAATTGGACAGTCAGATAGAGAGAAGATCTTCCATCTGATGATTCAATCCCCAAGCGGCCATGATGGCTGGAGCTGAGCCAATCTGAAGCCAGGAGCCCAAAGCCTCTTCTAGGTCTCCTATACGGGTACAGGATCCCAAGGCTTTGGACCATTCTTGACTGCTTTCCCAGGCCACAAACAGGGAGCTGGATGGGAAGTGGGCTGCCGGGAGTGGAACCGGCGCTCATATGGGATCCTGACCCGTGCGAGGCGAGGACTTTAGCCACTAGGGTATAGTTCCGGGCCCTTGATTACTTTTTAAAAAATAGTTTTTCTTTTGTGAATGTCTGAAAACTGAAACAAAGGGAGCTTAGCATTCACTGAATAGTGGCTAGGTGTTGTTCTTCATTTAGCAACTAACAACTCTAACAAAATGATTGAGGACTGATTCAAAAGAGAGTGCAGCTAGAATCCATAAAGAGGTATAATTTATACTCCAGTTAGAGTAGTTGTTACCAAGGAGACAAAAAAAAAAAAAAAAACCCACAAAAAACAAAGGATGCCAGTAAGGATATAGAGAAAAGGAAACCCACACACACAGTTGACTGAAATACAGAGTAGGCAGGTTCCACAAAAAATCCAAAAACAGCTATTCAACTTCCGGGTAAATGTGCGAAAGAAATGAGATCAATGTTATCAAATTGATACCTGTACCCTCGTGTTTCTCACAACACCCTCTACAAGAGCACAGATACAGGGTCAACCAAGATGTCTGCCATGGATGATAACGATGTATGTAGCCCTTAGACTCAAATTCTGTCACTTTCTGCAAAATGGCTGGAGCTGGAGAACTTCCTATTACGTGAAACAGGCCAGACACAGAAAAGACCGACACCACATGCTCTCTGCCCTGCGTGGAAACCAGGGAAAGTTGATCTGAAGCCAGGCTCACGCTGACCAGAGGTGGGGTGAGGATGGGCTAACACAAAAGCTAGAAAGAATAAACTCTAATGCCGCACAGCACAGTGGAGTGTGGAACGTGCGTGTGTTTGTATAAAAGGAGAGGGAGGGGTGCAAAAGTTCCTAACAAAAACTGATAGGGAAACCGAAGATCCAATAATCTCATCAGTTCAAGCTAGTTTTATGCGCTGAAGTATTACGCTGGGGGTTGGCGTTCAGGTCAAGCCACGATGCTGGCATCCCTTAAGGAGGCTGGTTTGTATCCACCTGATCTCGCTCCCGGCTATGGCCTGGGAAAAGCAGCAGCAGAGGCCCAAGTACTTGAGCCCCTGTCAGCTGCATGGGAGATCAGAGGCTCCTGGTTCCTTTTTCTGGCTGGTCCCGTGCATGTGGACATCTGGGGATAAGGGATTTCTTTTGGCAACACTGTCAAATAAATAAATCTTAAAATAAACCAATCAACCAGCCATGGATTGTCAGGACTGGAACACGACTCCCTGAGACACCAAACCCAAGTTCCCAACTACACTTAAAAAAAAAAAAATGAAGCCTATAAAAATATGCAAATATTACATACTAATGGAAAATTCTAAACAACAGTTGAGTATTAAGAGGAATAGACTTTAGAAATAGTTAATATCCTCATACAATTAATACATGCATTGATGTTGAATGCCAGCATTAAATCGGTTATTGTTGAACAAAATTTAAAATGTTTAAAATATCATTTAAAAATAACACATTTGACTTCACCATTTACATAATTCAGACTCATAATGCTCTGGTCTAGGGCTCAATCACTTTTGCCTCAGAAGAGGGTCAGACAAGGGAAAACAGACAGAAGACCGATTCAGAAATAAACTAATGCGCCCAGCGTGGTAGCCTAGCAGCTAAGGTCCTTGCCTTGCATGCACCAGGATCCCATATGGGTGCCGGGTTGGGTCCAGGTCCCCCTGCTTCCCATCCAGCTCCCCGCTTGTGGCCTGGAAAGCAGTTGAGGACGGCCCAAAGTCCTGGGACCCTGTGTCCACTTGGGAGACCTGGTGGAGGATCCTGGCTCCGGATCAGCTCAGCTCAGCTCCGGCTTTTGTGGCCACTTGGGGGAGTGAATCAACAAACAGAATCTGCCTGTCTCTTCTTGGTATATCTGACTTTCCAATAAAAATAACTATATCTTTAAAAAAATAAAAGAAATAAACAAAAATTCTAAAATATCGATGCAATAAAAGGGAGGAAGTCATCAAAGCAATATAAGAAAAAATTCCAAAATAAAGGATATTAATTCTCAGGTGGAAAATTCACAAATATCTCCTCCTACCTTCCCATTTGTTCAAGTTAGTTGTAAGGCTACACCGAAAAAGGATCAGTATTTATGACACTACATTACTTCTAGCCAAGCTACTTGCACACCATGTTCCTCATTATTACACAACTTAATGCTTTTCCTGAATTAAGTCAGAGTATGGCGTACCCTAGTTCTTCTCATCGCTCATAGAATCCTTCCTTCCTTGTTATGTTCTCCATGGACTGATGGGTCTCTAGGCCTCTGCAGTTACTGGATCAAGACTTCCCTTCAGTATTTTCTTGAGAACTACTTTTCTTCTCTCTTGCATTGCACTCTCCTTGAGCAGTGTTACCATTTTCTAAATTTACTTGACTTATAGTAGGTGGAGTCATATGTATGCACATTATAATGGTGGAGATTAAGTATAGCCCATTTCGGAAATGTCTACCTATGAAGGAAGCAGCTTTGTAAAGATGTATGGGTGATTGGCACAACCATTAACAGCATTTGGGACATTCACACACCTTATCTGAGTGCCTGGCTTTGAATTTCAGCTCTAGTTCTGATTAGAGCTTCCTACCCAAGTGCACCTTCTCAAGCAGTAGGTGTTGGTGTGAGTAGCAAGGAGTTGAGTCCTGCTTCCCACATGAGACTGAGTTCTGGGCTCCTGGTTTCAGTCTGGACTAACCCTGGCTCTTTCAAGTATTTGCGGAGTGAACTAACAGATGGAAAATCTTTGCCCCTTTTGAAATGAATACATGTTATGCTCTAAAAAAGATGTCTTGAAAAATACGGAGGCAGAGATGAGAAGCAATCCAAGTAACAACCAGTTACTATGTCAGAGGTACAGTGGAGAACTGCTGCTTTTCATTTTCAGGCAGGTGCTGCTGATAACCTAGCATGCTCGCTAAGCGCAGGGTAACCGATGGAAAGATGGAGGAAAGAACAGTGCCGAGATGAACATTAACAAAAGCAATTGGCCTTGCTTCTCTCTCCTGGACCATGAGGTGGTGTGGTGAGGTAAGACCATGAACAAGGGTGGTGACAATTCATTCCCCAGCTTGCTAGCCTGAATCCAGACCCCGCCAAGCAGACTGATAAAGAGTTTTACGCAGAATAGGAGACTGAACTGCTGAGGTACTGCCTTGGCAGATCAGAGCAATGAAAAGCATAGCAGAGCTCAGCTGAAGCCAGCAGCCTGTTCCAGACAAGAGATCTGAGGATCTGAAATAACTGAATTCCACTGGGTCAAAGCAAAAGACGGAAAACAAATAACACCAGCACACTGGGTTGGAATAGAAGGGAGAATTCAGAAGGTTGCTAGGTTTCTGATTTAGATGAACAGGTGAGGCTTCACTTAAGAGGATGAACGCTGACAAAGGGGAACATCAGAACAGTGATCACTCAGTTCTAAAGAACTGCTGTGAAAAGCCACCAAGAGTAAGACAACAGCGTCCATTATACCTTGGTCACACTGATCTAAACTACAATGTAGGGGACCTGGCGGGAGCAGAAGTCTCATTTGTGATCCAATACAACCCTCATTCTGCGAGTGCAGCTTGAATGGAAGAGGTAACCAGAGTGTCAGGAGGTGGCCACACGAAGCAGGTGACTCTTGAAGAAGCCTGGCTATGAAAACAGGGTGATTTAAAAATTCAAGGAACTGACCCTCTTTTTCAACCCTAAGGAGGGAGAAATTTGAGTATGTTTATATGCTAGCAGATGGAGAGTTTGTAAATATGGGAGACAAAAGTAGTTCTCTCCATGCACTTCAGTGACCGCACTCATAAATATTTACCCAACTAATGCTCACAAACAACGTGCTCATGGGTGTTTACAGCAGTTTCACTCTAACTGCTGTGGGTTAGAATATGCTTTTCAACAGATGAGTGAATAAACTCATGCATCCACAAAAGAATTATTCATCATTAAAAAAAAAAAACAATAAATGAGTTTGAGCCACAAAGATATGGATGAATCTTAAACACACATTACTAAAAAAGTCACTGTAAAACAAGCAAACAAAAAACCCCCCCAAACCCTGAATCAATTATGATTCCAGTAATGACATTTTAGAAAAGGAAAAGCTATACATGGCAAATGTTCAGCAGGTGCCAGGGATGGAGATAGGGTGAGATTTGAAAAAAAGAGGTAACTTCAAAGCACAGAGGATTGCAAGAGCAGTGCAACTATTCTGTATGATACCTTAGTGGTGGGTGAACACAATGTTAAACATGCCAATACTCTGAGCTTTGCAGAACACCAAATAAACTTTAATGCTGAGAAATTAAAAACAATTACTTAGGAGGCTGGGGGACTCTGATGCAATGTAGAATGTGTCAAATGAATGTGGAAATATCAGAAACACAGGGTGAAGACAATCATCTGTGAACCAAAGTGAATCTGAAACTGAAACTGTTCTTGCCTCGATCTCGTCCTTTCTACCTCCAGAACTATAATACATAAATATCTGTTGTTCGTAAAATAGTGAGTTTATGTTGTTTTATTACAGCATTTCAGACTGTAACAGACAACATGTGACTTAATTCTAACTGGCATGTTCAAGTGAAGCGGCTGGTCACACTTAAGCTGTAGACTGATTTGAATTGTCTGGTCTGGTTACAGCTGCCTAAGATGTGACTAACACATGGCAGCATTCCCGTTTCCCTTTTGGGATGATGAAAAAACTCTGCACAGACCTCAATTCTTCTGCACATAAATGTATTCACGTTACCTTGCGGTAACATGTCTGAACAGGACAGAGTGACGCACTAACATCAGTGGCTCATATTCTGCTTAAACTGAAGCAAAAATAAACATTAAACTTATTGTGAAGTTTGGGTGGAGGAGTACAAAATCACTGATGCTTCACAAAAAGTTTCAGGGAGAGGCTGGTGTTGTGGCACAGCACATTAAGCTGCTGCCTGTGACACAAGCATTCCACCTGAGCACGCGTTTGGCTCTCAGCTGTCACACTTCTGATTGGGCTTCCTTCTAATGCAAATGCAAAAGCAGTGGAATACGGCCCCGGCACTGAGACCCCTGCCACCCATGTAGGAGGCCTGGGAGAGTTCCAGGCTCCTCACTTCAGTCTGGCCCAACCTAGCTATGGCAGACATTCGGGTAGTGGGTGGAAGCTCTCTCTGTGTCTCCTTCGGATTCTTTCTTAACATTTTTATGAAATCCAGATGAATTACAAATGCCTACCACAGTAAACATTGCTAGTTACATGAAAGTTTTTATGAAAATGTTATATTGCAATTTAAAGTCAGTTTACACTAAAATTTCTCAAGACTAACTTGCAGATCTTGAAATTATCACAATCCTATTATTCATGCACTGTACAATCAAACAATGTTCTTACTCATGACACAGAATGTACTAAGTGACTAATTAAGATTTGGATGATTCCTAAAATAGACATACAAATTACACTAGCCATCAGAATATCTGGCATCTAGATACTTCTAAGTTCAAATGTTCAAAAGTTTCAGACTGCTTAAACCTCCAATTATGTAGGACCTGGCACGGTAGCCTAGTGGCTAAAATCCTTGCTTTGCATGTGCCAGGATCCCATGTGGGTGCCACTTCGTATCCTGGCTGCTCCACATCCCTTCAGCTCCCTGGCCCTGGAAAGCAGTCAAGCAGTAAATCTGACTCTGTAATAAAAGATAATAAAATCTTAAAAAAAAAAAAGCAAAAACATCAAATTATGTAGTTGTTTTGTTTTTAAAGATTTATTTATTTTTACTGCAAAGTCAGATATACAGAGAGGAGGAGAGACAGAGAGGAAGATCGGAAGATGATTCACTCCCCAAGTGGCCACAATGGCTGGAGCTGAGCTGATCTGAGGCCAGGAGCCAGGAACTTCTTCTGGGTCTCCTGCGCGGGTACAGAATCCCAATGCTTTGGGTCATCCTCGCCTGCTTTCCCAGGCCACAAGCAGGGAGCTGAATGGGAAGCAGGGCCACTAGGATTAGAACTGGTAGCCATATGGGATCCCGGCACATTCAAGGTGAGGACTTTAGCTGCTATACCGGGCCCATATTTAGTTCCTTTTACCTTGTATTCTCTGACCCAACTTCCTTCGCACAATATATGCACTTTAATCAGAGAACTTCAGTCAAGTGTTACTCCTCCTTTATTTATGTTCGATAGAAACATGAACAAGTCCTTTTATAAAAAGGGTCAGAATATTTGTGTCCAAACCAAGTCCATGGACACAAAGAAATGTTGAGCTTTGTCACCCAAAGCTCACAATATACCTGCATTTATAATAACCTAAAAAGACAACATAGGTTCATGTCTAGTCGCCATTTCAAACAAAGTCACATGGAGTATTAGGGCAAAAGCAAGGAACAGACCATAAGCTTGAGTACTTGATGCAAACATCTGCTGCCCTGGGAATGAGCCTCAGTAATGAATGTTTTATTTTCTTTTTGTGGTCCTGCTAAATTTTTCAGACACACGTATCAATGATGAAAGTTCAGTGGTACAATTTTTCATAATTTCAGAAACCACATCAATTTGTAGTAGCTGCTTTGTCTAAATTTTAAAATGATACAATAACGCTAACATTGCTGGATTTCTGCCAGTAGAAACATGACCCCATTGAACTGTCACCTCCCAAACATCACCGGGCACACGTTTTCAATGTACTGGCCAGGCTCTGAGTCAACTTGTCAGTTCTTATCTGCCCTAAAGAATAAACTGAATCTCTGAAAACAAATGATTCATGATTTCTCTACCCACAAGTTCCGTGAATCCACCACAAACCCCACAGTTTGACTTAACTTAATGACAAATTATTCATCCAAACAGGTCATAGTAGGTTCACAAATTTTCAGTCTTACTTCAGGCTGTGGAATTTTTTCTGATTGGAGTCACTAAAAAGCAATCTCTATCCGAGAAAGCAGGCCTTTTTATGTTTGGCTGACTGCCAAGGTCATACTTTATCACAGAATTTATGAAGCTACTTTATTAACTTGAAGGCTTTATTAAAGAGGGGAGAAGAGAAAGAAAAACAAAGGATAACTTAATACAACCCCACTTCCCCAAACTCCCTACTTATTTTAAGTGCAAGATATGCTGCATCATCAAAGTGCTTGAGAATTATCATGAAATCTGGGTAAAAAGTGATCACCTCAGAAGTAATAATAAATAAAAAAGAGAAACAGAGAGGCACACAGATTGTTGTTTTTTTTTTTAAAGGATTTTTATGCTATATTAAAAAACCACAAAATAAAAAAAGGGATAACCAACATATATCTTAGGAAGTCCTTCCAAGTCTCTATCCATGGAGGCCTCTGTCATTCCTTCTCCTCTGCTCAGTCTGCAGTTCATTCAATGGACGGTGGTCATCCTGGAGATGACCTGCGCTCGAGTCGTAAAATCAAACTTGTTCTGCCAAATCCAACACCCTAAATTTATCCAAATTGTAGAAGCATGCTTTTACCACACGTCCACCAAAATACCTCCCATTCAGATCAACAACAGCTAAAAGGCAAACAAACAAAAAAACCCAGTCAGTAAGTACAGGGATCCTGTGAGACATCACAACAGCATTCACTGTAAATGGTAACTTCTCATTCATGAAAGCTAAGGTCACAAATTCAATTGTATTCTTCATATGTAAGATTACCTTTAATTGCAGACTCAACTCTCTCAAATTCCAAAAATATCCGTACTGCTTCATCATCAGGAGCACCGGGAATCTGGAAAAGATATGACAATGAGCAAGAGCAACATTTAAGTTAGCACTGACTGAGCTTTCTCCTTTAAATGATTTGTGTTAGAGAAAACTTTCTACTCACCAGCACACACAGACAATATTTGTCCAAAACAAATCAAGTAAGTTTAAGTTGTTTGTCATGAAAGACGGTACTGAATGTCTGTTTCGTAAAAGCCACCAAGTTGGGTGATAGGAACACATAGCTAAGAAAGGAAGTCTCTGAGCTTTAAGAAGTCCTATGCCAACCGATGGACAAGCAAACAATTATGTAATTCACAAATAGCAACATGACAAAGGAAAACAAAATCATGAAAGCAGACATTTTAGATTTGCGCTCTAATTGCTTTTGATTTTAGATCTCAATTTTGACTGTCTAGTTTTCGAAGCCCTCTACACTGTGACTCTTCCATTTATATAAACATGTCTCCTGCCAATGCCTCATACCCATTCCATCTGACTCCCAGAAGCTTTTTCCTAATATAAACTCCCTTCTCCCAGTCCCTCCCCAACAAACTCAACTTACTCATTTCAAAGCTAAGCTCCTATCTGACATCATTCAAAGCCCCACTGTTTTTCTAATTTAATCATATTACCTTCTATAGTTATAGGTGACACAAGCCAAGTTCAGCAGCTCAATATTCTCTAGCTAGTTTACCTGTGTTTATCCTTCAACTGAACATACCAGAGCACAGAATGGTTCCTTGTGTCCCAAATGCTCTCAATATAGAGCCTACGAGAGGCACTAAATAAATACCTGGCACATGACTGAAACCAAAGGCATGTTTAATTAGCTCAGTTATTTCAGCACATTATAATCAAAGTATTTAATCACTATACTGAGCCTCAGCAATGGAATGAATATTTCTGGAGGCCAGAGTCACGGTATACTGGGTAGAACCACTATCTGAAAAGCTGGCATTTCATATGAGTGCCAGCTCAAGTCTGGGCTCCAGCGTCATAGCCAGCTCCTTGCAACGTGTCTGGGAAAGCAGCAGAACGTGGCCCCAGTGCTAGGGGCCCTGCCACCCAGAGGGAAGCTCCTGTCTCCAGGTTTCAGAATAGCATAGGCCCTGTAGTTGTAGCTGCCTGGAAGGTAAACCAGCAGATGAAAGATCTGTTTCTTCTTAATTCTTCCCTTTGAATAAATGAATTTTAAAAATGTCTAACTTCAAATCACATTTGAAGTAATTTTTGTTTGCATGTTTAAAACTGTTACACTAAGAAGTGGAACTACTGTCCCACTTTTGGCATACATTCATTTACTTATAGTAATATTCTCTACGTGCAAGAAATGTTTTATGATCTGTTAATTACAACTTAGGTTATAAACATTAAACAAAACAACCCTTACTTCAAATATCACACATTTTCCAACTTTGCCATATTTTTCACATTCTTCCTTGGTCTCAACTTCCAAGTCTTCATCTACCTCTCCTGCACCAACCATGTTCTACAAACAAAAAATTCAAGAGCTGAGTATAATTTACAAATACATAACAAAGAAATGAGTTTTATTCATAACAGCAAATGTATTCAATCCCAAACGACACAACAAAAAACTCTGTCACTGGTACTTCTTAAAACACCAAAACATACATTAAATTTGGAAGAGCTATAAGAGCATTTATATAAGCACTAAAATGTTTAAACTCAGATCAAGTCTTAGAAATTTCAAATATTTCAAAGTAATTACTCACTATAGTTTTACATACTACTAATAGGAAATCTGAAGTCAAACTTACACAGGATCTACACAAATGTATTATTTTAGTTTTAACTGTTAGCAAGGGGCAGGGAGTGTGGAAGCAGGAGGGGCAGGGTCTAGGATGGGGTAATAAAAACCACAGGGGACAGACTGGCTTCTTTTGCTTCTCACCCTTAGTAGGACGACTTTAGTAGGACACTTAAGTATTTCAGTTAATGGATTTGAATCCGACTTCTTCGATGCATCTGTATAAAATATAGCATCAGACATGTCACGGCAGGAGTCCTACTTAAAGCAACCAATTTCAAGAGCTATTTTCACCATTTATGTCCTAGAATCATCTAAAAGCATGTATACAATCAGTTTCTGAGCAAAAAAAATTGGCTTACCTGCAATGAAAGTGCCTGCTTTATGTTTTTATGACTATTACGGAAAAATTTTAACTTTCATCATTACCTGCAACCTTTACCCATTTCACTTTCACTTTCTGATAGGCTGACAGATCAGATGGGCCACAGCAATGACAGGTGAGAGGTGGCTTGGTCTAACAAACAGCCTAAGGTCATTAGCCCAGAGTAACATGTAGTTAATTACAGCTGGCTAACTCAACATATTCTCACCAATTCACAGAACCACCATGTTAATGCTACATTAACTAGCTGCGTTCTGAGTTGTACATCAATACGGCTGCCTGAAAAGTTTTCTTTTTATTTTAAGAAAGGGAGTTCAGCTAAGCTGCCTCAAAACTAACTCAACTTTCCCAATTGAAGTGCTATGATACACCTCTCTCATTCCTATACACTCTCAGTACAGACTGTGAAACTCAAATGAAAATAAAATCATCTACCAACAGACTGCACATTATATTTCACAGAGTAAGCAAACTCTAAGAAAATTAGAAACCACATCTCAGAGTATAGAAAAAGGACAAAAAGTACCCAAGATGTCCTGAAGAAAGTAAAGATCTATCATGTAAAATAACTAGTATTCTATACATGGTTCTGTCCTTCATTCTATAAAAATATAAATATTATTTTAGGAAGAAAACAAGATTCTCTGCCCTAAGCAGGTATTACAAAGTAACTTTCCTCAAGACTGTTCATTTCCTGTCGAAGCCTCACTGTCTCTTTGTCCCACGAGACTTTTATGTCTCTACAATACAAACTTTAGGATTCTTCATCTCACAAATAGAAGCAGAAATGCATCATGAACACAGAATTGCCACATCACAGCCCACCAGCCTTTCCAGCTGCGCTGTGGCAGCAATGCTTCTTGGTACACTTACCCTGGGCTTCACCCTTCTCCATGGCATCACCCACAATGATCTTGCCGCCCCGCTTGCTGGTCTTCTCCACCGACAATGCGGTACTCAGCCCCTGCTCATGCTTTCCCAGACCCTGGCCTTCTCGGAAGCCATACTTCTGCATGATCTTATGTGCTACTGTGCCACTAGGAGGAGAATGGAAAATATTCCTTACATTTGACATTATCATCTCGAAGTTCAATTTTATATCACTACGATCTCTTTCCAGGGAAACAGTGTACATTCCACAAGGATTTCAATGAAATCACAGATAATTAACGAGTCTTTAGAGGGAAACTGGATGAAATGAATATTCTAAGCTAACAACTGCAATCCAGATAATCTGTTATTTCTACTTCTCTCATCGGTGTGTGTTCCCAGAACTGCAATGCTACAGAGTTTAGGACCAGTTTTGTGCAAAGAGCAGCCTGTCAAAAAATAAGCACCAAGTTTCAAACAACAATAACTGCATTTTTCTAACTAGCACAGAGGTCCAATGAAAGACTTTTAAATCAACGACCGCTTGGAGATCATCTATTTAACAAACATTAGGTGATAGACTTACTGTCTGAATGGAACTAAAGAAGTCACAACATTCAGGAATTATTTCTATGGGTGTTAATTAAGGCATAATGAAATCATGAGTCTTGCCTGCTAGTCCACTGTTTTTTTTTTTTTTTTTTACAATAGCATCAGGCTTTCACACTCAATCGTGGGGTGCCACATTAATCTCAAAGGCTCCCCGAGGTGATCATGTTGCTTAAAACTGAACCATAAAGTTTTTTCAATTGTACCACATTACATCTTTCTTATGCATAAGTTAAACATGGTTCCTGTTTAAAATGGAAGTCAGTAAAATATCAACTTTTACCAGTAAGCAGTATAAAAAAAAAAGGCAAATCTCCAGCATACATTCTAGGTAAGCACTGTCCCAATAAAATTTATAACTTATAATGGAAATCCTTTCTATCTACAGTGTCAAACATGATCACCATTAGCTACATGTGGCTACTGAGTTCTTGAAATTTATTAGTGTGCCTGAGGAACTAGACTTACATTTTTTAAATTTCAAATTAATATCAGTTACTTCGGCAAACAGCTACCATGAAGAGTCAGGCAAATTAGGATATGGGTACCCAGAGTCAGAAACTCAAAACACCAAGGTGGAGGAATCCACCATGGGGGGAGGGGTATGGGAGGGGTGGGGAGAATCCCCAGCGCCTATAAAACTGTACCACATAATACAATGTAAACAACAATAAAAAATAAATAAATAAATAAAAAACAGAAACTCAAAACACTTCTGGTGTGCATGAACCTCACCCATCTATTCCGTGTGTGACCAGTGGAGGTGAGTAAGCGTGGCAGCTCCAGGGCCTCACTGGCTGCCCTTGTACAAAAGGCAGCATCTTGCTAAACACCACACAGCTGAGCCCTTGGTGTGATGCTGTTTCATTTGACAGTCCCTAACAAATGACAGTAGGCATGAAAACACACCAGTCCATGAGCCCCATCCAAATGTCTGATTATACTAAGAATGACCAAAGCAAATGACCTACTAGAGAGGGAAAAAAAAAAAGTTACTTACCCTTTGGCCACAGTCTAACTCAACTCTAATTCCTATACTATTTTATTTGCAAATGTTATGAAAATAAATATAAATAATTATCAGAAAGCATTCTTATCTAGAGAAATAATGTTCAACATCTAAGACATTCAAAACTCATATGAGATCAATGTCATCTTGGGCACGGATTCTTTGAGAAAGGCACTGACTGAACTGGCCAGTATCTCCCTGTGGTCAGTCCTGAAGGCCCTTGTGTGCAGTCAAGCTGTGTCTACTCATCTGAGCTACCAACATTTCATGTGTTTTCTCAAGCCACTTTTACATTTTCTAACATAACAGCACTTAAAATCATTACCCCATATTAGCAAGGAAGGAGTTGCTAGGCCCTGTTGGAGACCTCGGTCTGTCCTGCTCCTCGTACACGGGGGGAGGAATGGCGGCTTTGGAAGACTGGGATCGAGGTCTGGAGTCTTCTTCATACGGAAAATCTCGGGGCACTGGGGGAGAAAAACAAACCAGGCTCACAAAACACTAGGAAGGAAACTGTCAAACCACACCTATATCGATGACTTAAAAGTAATTTAAAATACACTTCTGGTTTACCGTAAGAAGTAAATCTTTTCCAAAGAACAAATGGGGAACACTGATCACTGATTCTAACAGTGCTTCTACTATCTGTATTTCACCACACGTCCTTTTAGCATGTTACTGAAGCATCATTTACCCTTTAAAACACTCCTAAAGAGACAATCCTAGCATGAATTCTTAGATTTTCTGTATGTTCCAAGGAAAATACATCTCTTCTGATTCTCACGTGTCTACAGACCTGACTTAAGACTAAACCTTCTTTCTCCTCAGTTTCATAGGCCACAAAGGCCTCTGACAGCAGATGCTCATTAAACCAAACACAAGCTTGAGAACTATCCCGAAGCCTGGACCCTACTCTCTGACATCGGTTTCAACTGGAATGTGTTCTCAGCTTTTATTCATAACAGGTATACTAAAACACAAAAACAAACAAACAAAAAATCATCTTAACAACAACAACCAAAAAAAAAAAAAAAAAAAAACAAACAAACCCAAATATTGCAACAGGTATGAACAGTCCTTGTATAACAATGTTTTCTTGGGATACTGAGATGTGATCAATGCAGAGCAATGGAAAATGGTCTTTCACATTTCAGTTGCAAAGCCCAAATGTGAAATAGCTCATTGGAAGAAGAAACAGTACCTTCAGGAGAAAACAAATAACCAATGAATGCATTGCCCCCTTGTGGAGGGCTGTAAATAAAACAAAGGAACTTAGTGACGTGTTGGAGAACACAAACCAAATTGACAGGGGATGGTGGGGAGGATTGCTCTCACTGCATGAAAACCTACGCCTAAGATCCTGCCAGACAAAGGGTTAAAGATACCCAGAAGGAAAGACAGCAGCAGCTCTGGCCCAGCTTTTCCCTCAGAGTCAGAGCCAGAAGATGGGTTTCCAGGCTGTTTTCTGTGAACTCAGGCATTGAGATACAACTCATAGTTAAGGTCATGACTGTAACAGAATAGAAGGGGAAAAAACAGATCTACATACACTCTTTGTCTTTCTCTACAAGAGAAGTAGGTGGGGCAATGGCAGCTCCGCCCATACCTGCAAAAACAAACACATGGGTTAAAGGAGGGAAAGAAAATGTTTCCAATGCCGCCCTCTCAAGGGACTTTAACAGGCTTTATTCTTTCTATCAACATACCCCTAAGCGAGGGGAAAGGTAAAGACCTGGGACTTCATCTTCTTTGCTAATATACAATTAACTGAAGATCCATTTGAAGCTAGAATTAAAAATGCAGAAATCTGGGAAGAGCTACTTGGCTGAGCAGTTACAATGCTGGTCAGGATGCCCAGAGTCAGTCAGTGGACCAGCACTCACACCCCAGCCATGGCACCTCATCTCAGCTTCCGGCTCTGACTCCTAGGAAGCAGCAGTGATGCTCTCTGCCATCACATGGCAGACCTGCACGGAAATCTTGGCTCCAAGCTTCTGCCCACAGTCAGGCCACTGTGGGCATTCGGGGAGCAGCCCAGGTTGTGGGAGCTCTATTCCTCAAATAACTACAAATTTACAAAGGAATGAAGAAAAGTGAAAACATCTACACAGGCGAAACTGTTTCTTCACAAAAGCCATTCAAGAACCCCAGAATGTAGTCAAAGCGAATTTTAAGGCAAAACAGTTTACAGAGCATGTGTTAACCCTTCAGGCATTCTCATATGCATGATCTCATCTAGGCTTTATAATAAACCTTTGAAATAGGTTATTGGTAGGCCTGGCACGATAGTGTAATGGTTAAAGTCTTCGCCTTGCACACGCCAGGATCCCATATGGTCGCCAGTTCTAATCCTGGTAGCCTGACTTTCCATCCAGCTTCCTGCTTGTGGCCTGGGAAGGCAGTAGAGGATGGCTCAAAGCCTTGGGACCCTGCACCCGCGTGGGAGACCCGGAAGAGCTCCTGGCTCCTGATCAGCAAGTACCGGACTTTGAGGTCACTTGGGGAGTAAATCATTGGATGGCAGATCTTCCTCTCTGCCTCTCCTCCTCTATTTATCCACCTTTCTACTAAAAATAAATAAATCCTTAAAATAGAAATAGGTTATTGTTTCCAGTTTACAGATGAACTGGCACATAAGGAATACACTCAGTTCTCTGTCACAGGCACCCTGAAGCCTTTCCTAGAACTAAACCCCATTTTGGAAGTGGGAGTCCTTCTGGCTCTGGAAGAGGCCACCACATGCTGTCACAGTTCCCATTCATGTTTACTGGATGGAAAAGGGTAAACACAAATGCTTCTATGTCTTTTAGTCTTTTCAACCTTAAAACAGGAAGACAATGGGGCTTTACAGAAGCTAAACTAAGGAGCACCCTCCATCCACTCTTTCCATGTCCATTGTAACACGGTTAGCATCATTAAGAATGTATCCTGAATAGGACATCTGACCGAGCGGCTGGTGTCCACATCCCTGTTCCAGCGTCTGGGTGTGATCCTCGGTTCCCACTCCTGACTCCCGACTCTAGCTTCCTGCTAGCACAGACCCTGGCAGGCAGCATGACTGACTGACTAGGTTCCTATCTCCCTGCCTGGGGCCTCATTCCCGGCCACTGGGACACCTGAGGAGTCAACTAGTAGATGGGAGCTTTCAAATAATTTAAAAAAAGATTTCTCCAACAGAATTACAATTCTACTCATCAAGTACAGAGAAAGAATGCCCCTTACAAGCACCTAGTTCCAAACCCTGCCTTCCCACTCTCCCATGTGATAATGGAAAGAAATTACATCCAGAAAACCCGAATGAATTCCTCAGGTCTATGTGTGTCAGGAACATGAGTGGGAGTGTCTGGACCCTTTAGTGCTGACTAGAAACGCAACTGCACTTAGAAGCTCACAAGAGACTACATGTGAGAAAAATCATCTAAATCAACTTCAAATCAGCTTTTCAAAGAGTATAAAAAGTACATAGTGGGACTGCAGCATGTCTGAAACAGAAAATATTCACAACTTACTTCTTTTCCTCCTTTCTCGCTCATAATCTTCATCCTCATCAGAATCTGGGTCAGGTCTCCTTGAAAACCCACTAGCTTCATGTCTATCTTTACGTCTCCTATGACAAGAAAAGAAATGATATCCATTATAAGTGAACCACTGTGGGGATAACAAGCTGGGATGGCATCTTGACTGTCCTCGTGGATGGAAAACATACAAATCCTCTCTTTCATACTAAATTATTATGTATTTTTGGGGTAGGGGGGGAAGACAACAGATGCACACAAGGAGACACAACTGCTTTAAGATTAAATTTAGCTAAAACAGGAAAACTAAGAAAACCTCAAAAGGTAAGACTAAACAAATTTAATAGGTACATTGAGCATAACTAGCAATAAAGTTCCCTCAATATTTACCGCTTCCATTATAAAGTGCATCAATAGTTATAATTCAATAACTTCAATGATCTAGAACACATGTTCTTATTTGTGAAATGGTTCAATAAGTTAGCAATATAGCATTTAATTTACATTTATTTAATATTAGAACAAATCCTGCACTCATATATTTTTTAAAAAGATGCATGTAAGTTTAAAAAAACCCACCTGGCTGAAAAGCAGTAGTTATAAATGTTTAAATACTGGCAATCACACAGGAAAAAAATTTCATGACCAGGTTTCTGGATTATTTTTCTAACAAAAAACTCAAAATTCGTATTTCAGGTTATCAGAATCTATAATGAAATTTATTCAAGCCTGTTCCTATCCTGGGATCTAACTACAAATTTTTGAAAAAAAAAAAAAAGGCAAGCAAACAAACAAAAGATTCCTTTACTTAATTGTTCAAACATACCACAACAATTTCACTCTTAAATGCTGAAGTTCATGCACTGATACTCTAGTAAACACTTCAATTGCAAACCCCCCATCCAGTGAAAGCCTTACTTTTCCCTCTCTTCTATTTCCTTCTGCCTTTCCAGCTCCCGCTGCCTCTGTCGTTCCTCTCTTTGGCGCTTCACTACTTTCTCGTAATCATTAGGAAACATAGGATCATATTCATCAGCTAAAGGAATCAGAACTTCCCCTGCGGAAAAGCCACTGGGAACAGGGTCCTAGGAAAGAAAAAATCATCAGAGTACTGTCTTCACACCTTATATGACGACGCATGCTCAGGCGGCATCAGTCACGACAACGAATTTCTACTTTGAGTTTAGCAGTGTACTCCCCCACTATCCCATGGCACGCTGCACAATTTCAACAAGCCACCACCAAACAAAATTTAACACATTAGTATTTTGAAGCAAAACTTTTGATTAATAACAGCAACACAATGAACACTTCTGCTTTTATAAACTCTGAGAAAACTTGAACCAGCAAACTAAGTCACAGACGACACAATCATTTTTGTAGTCATCATTTAGAATAACTTCAGATTCTTATTTACTGACAAAACAATGCATTATGATTGGGAACATTCTTTCTTTTTAAAATGACTTTTTTTTTAAAGCTTTAAAATTTTTTTTTATGATTCATTTCACTTTTATTAGAAAGTCAGATTTACAGAGGAGAGACATAGAGGAAGATCACCTGTCTGTTGATTCACTCCCCACTTGACTGTAACAGCCAGAGCTGCGACAATCTGAAGCCAGGAGCCAGGAGCTTCTTGCGGGTCTCACACAGGGATGCAGGGTCCCAAAGCTTTGGGCAGTCCTAGACTGTTTTCTTAGGCCATAAGCAGGGAGCTGGATGGGAAGTGGGGCCGCAGATACCAGAACTGGCGCCCATATGGGATAATGGTGAATACAAGGTGAGGATTTTAGCCACCATGCTACCACACCAGGCTCAGGAACATTTTCTTAATTATAACTTTTTTCTTTTTTAAATCCCTTTGAACACAAATCTCTGCCCAGGCCTTGAGTCAGCACAGATGAATGCAATGCCACTCCCATCAGTGTAATTTAAAGTCCGCAAAACAAACAAACAAAAAAACTTTTGTATTTTCTCTTCTATATTTTTAGAAACACCATCTACTCTTCGAGAGAAAGAGGTAATCTTACAAAAATAATCAGAAAAGGGGTGGGTGTGTTGGTTCAATTGGCTAAATCCTTCTCTTGAAAGCGCTGGGATCCATATGGGTGCTGGTTCATGTTTTTGCTGTTTCGCTTCCCTTCCAGCTCCCTGCTTGTGGCCTGGGAAAGCAGTCAACGACGGCCCAAAGCCTTGGGAGCCGCACCCGCTTAGCAGACCCGAAGAATCTTCTGGCTCCTGGCTTCGAATTGGTTCAGTTCTGGTCATTGTGGCCACTTGTGGAGTGAATCAGCAAAAGAAGATCCTTCTCTCTCTCCTCCTTTCTGTATATCCACCTTTCCAACAAAAATAAAGCAATCTTAAAAAAAAAAAAAAGGAAAGAAAAAGAAAAGAAAAGGAGGAGGAGCCAGAGTACAGCCTAAGGGAAAACAGGAAGCACATCGTTAGAAACGGGCTGTGACCTGGATTTGTAGCCTTGATGCTCTGAGCCATGACCCAACTTCCCCAAGCCTCTGCACTTCCTCCTGCAGCTTTCTCAGCATAACTTTTCCAAATGACTTGTAAAGATTAAGATTCCCTCCCTGGTACATTCAGATACCGCAAACAAGAACTCAGTCAAGGCTAGTGTGCCTAGTTAGCACTTACCAGGAAGTGCACTGCCAACAGTATCAAAGGTGAGAAGGTCATTTGTAAAATGTATTCCAGTTTGAACACAGATGATAGGATCAATACAGCTTATTTTTAATATATTTAAATCCAACACTTCCTGTATTCTGTGAGATTTAACATTTGCATTATAAAATAAATCCTTCGCTATTTCCTTATGATTAAAAATCAGAAATGCCTATGATTCAATGAATAAAAACAAGCATAAACGCTAACTGCAAACGTATCCCAAACCCTATTGCTGGGAAATTTATTTAACATGGAGCTCCCAAAAGAGTCCCAAGGCTTTGGGCCGTCCTCTAGTGATTTCCTATGCCAAAGACAGGGAGCTGGAAGGGAAGCGGGGCAGCTGGGACACGAACTGGCACCCATACAGGATCCTGGCGCGTGCAAAGTGAAGATTTTAGCTGCTAGGCTATCGTACCAGGCCCAGTAGTTATGAATTAAAAAAAAAAAAATAAGAGTACACAAATAACACTTCTTTATATTAGAGAGACAAGATCAGAGCCACTCAATTTGTAAAATACCTTCATTTTAGTATTTCTAAGACACAAACAATTAACATGAAAGTTGCTTTTGTGGGCCCGGCACGGTAGCCTAGCGGCTTAAGTTCTCGCCTTGCACAAGCCTGGATCCCATATGGCTGCCAGGTCTAATCCTGGCAACCCCACTTCCCACTTGGCCCCCTGTTGTGGCCTGGGAAAGCAGTTGAGGATGGCTCAAAGCCTTGGGAACCCGCACTGTGCGTGAGACCCGCAAGAAGCTCCTGGCTCCTAGCTTTGGATCGTCGCAGCTCTGGCCGTTGCAACTGTTTGGGGAGTGAATCAACGGACAGAAGATCTTCCTCTGTCTCTTCTCCTCTGTAAATCTGACTTTCCAATAAATGTGAAATAAATCTTTGAAACAAAAAAGTTGTGTTTCTTATTTAAAAAACCAGAACTTCACTGTATAAATCCTGTTAAACTTGACAATGAATCATCTTTCTTTAAATGCTGTAAGCATGGCCTGAAGCAATGGTGGTGTTACATATTGCTAGAACAAGCTGGCAGTAAAACTAAAGGAATTTTATCTGCACACCACACTGAATCCATTAAAACCTAATTAAAATTGAAATAAATTAATTTTAAAAACTGGCCAAAACAAGGCCTGATTTGTTAAAGTAACCTCAGGGAAGCTATCCCAAGAAAGCTCTAAAAGCATACAGTGCTTTCTGTAAGAACTGTCCATTAGGGTGTTGTTAACACTTGCAATACAAGTGCAATATGTAAAATCCAGATGGTTGGACAGTTAGGAAATATTTGTGTAAATTAGGATGCATTCACTCGATCAATGGGAATCTTTCGTAATTAAAAACTGATCATGAGAACTACATGACAACAAACCTATTTACAGATCAAATGGGTGGGAGAGAACATTATATATAGGAGAATCAATTAACAGAAGATGATCAACTAGTGTCTGACTGGATTTAGCAAGGAAAAAAATAGGTCGCAGATTTATGGAGATAAACTGTTGAATCGCCAACATAGAAGCCTTCCCACTTTGGGGTACCTTCCCGTTTCAGAAACTGTTAGCACGGGTACCTCTGACCAAAGTTTCCAAGAGCTGCAGTCTGCCTCAGAACAAAACCCAGAAGCAGAAAAGTCAAAACCCCAAGAACGAAGAAAACAAAAAAAGGGAGTGAGCATGCAGCTGAGACCGTGCATCTTTGCTAATAGTTGACAATAGCAGCACTATTCCTTAAGCTTTGGAGTATTTCAAATTTTTTATACTCATGGAATTGTTTACCACAATCTTCTTATTGGAATGCCATTTGTGGAAAGATAAGCAGACACCTAAACTGTGAGTGCAATTTTAATTTATATTAAATTCAATTATACATAATAGTATATATACTATGATTTTGAGTTATCCTTTTACAAATCTTCCTCATCCAAGTTAACCAAGTTTGGAGTTGGCCATGTCTCTTTTGAGGCATAGGTAAAATCACTGGGATAATAAAGGTTAGGGTGGGAGAAGTATTATTGTTTTTAAACCCTGTATGAATCCACAATAAAATAATAAGCAATAACACTATTTATGATAGAAAAATATCAGAAACTCGTATCTCGTACAGAAGGAGAGGAACCACAGAACAGAAAGATTTTCTAAAATATAAAGCTTTTAATGTTGCGGGAGATGGGCAGGACTCAATGTTTTCTTTGTGTACATTTTGTTTCTTATTTTTCTATAACAACTATTTTTAATACACACAAGTTTTAAAATTGATACCAGCAAAAATCAAGCTGGAAATAATACTGACTAGAACTCAAAGGCCTAATGCCATGACCTATTAAAGAGCTACATACACATAAAACATTTTATACTAGGCAGGAACATGGGGAGTCCAGGTAAGTCGGCTCAGAGGTGGGGTGTCTGAATCTCCCAGCCGCATGCTGTGCCTGGGAGAACCCATGAAGAGCCAGGCTTCCTGCTGGGATCCTAGTTCCCTGTTTGCTGCTGCCAAGCAGTGGGTGAATCCCGGGCTTGTCCAAGCCTCAGGTCTGAGAACTTCCTCTGTCCACAGCGATCATCCTGCAGCCAATCTCAGGCACGGCTCTGGGCATGCTCAGGATCATGGCTCCGCACACCACCCCCATTTGCGGGGGCAGGGTCCAGGTAAGTCTGCTCGGACGTGCAGGTGTCTGAATCTCTCAGCCAGAGCCACGAGGCTGGGAGAACCCATGGAGGGCCAGGCTTGCTGCTGGGGATCCTAGCTCCCCATCCGCCGCTGCCAAGTGGTGGGCGAATCTTGGGCTTTGCCCTTTGGCTGCACTGTGGTGAACTCTGAGGTCTTGGGGGTCTGGAATTACTGCCTAAGAACATCCATGGATAAGGCCACAGTACATGTAGGTGAGGAATGACTCCTGAGGGATACTCAACAACAGGGTCAATGTACTTGCAGGTAAGCAAGAGGACTGAGACTTGGTGGTTTGGAGGGGGAGACTGGCAGATCTGTACGGTCAGACTTACACAGCAGCCCACATGGGAATCTGGAGTTGGGCTTGTTAGCACGGAATATTACTGACCACCACATGCCAGTCCATGTGAAAGCTAGTGCTGGACCCTGTACTGGCAAGCACATACAAGAATCAGGTCTGGGATCGCCTCAGATGAAGTTTCTATGGGGATCCCCCCAACTGAATTGCTGGACTCAGAACCCCAACCATGGAGAGAATTGCAGGTTCCACGGTCTGATCGTGGAGTGTATGTGTCAGAGCTGCGCCTCGTCAGTGGCTTAGGTGGAGCAATGGACAGCATATCCAGGTGCACATGGAGGATATGGAAGTATGTTGGAGTTTGCAAAGGACATCTAGTACAACAGAGGATGGAGGACAGAACAAATCGATCAACTACCCCAGCAAATGTTGGTAGTGAATAACTGGGCAAAGGAGACGCTAAGGTAAACTATGTCAGCCAGTGGATTCTGGAGAGATTTCATCATGCTGGGAGTGGGGAGATAGGTAGTAATTAGGAACTGTTGACTACTGAAATCTCAGGACCCTCAGAGCATGCCCCACATCGGGGACCCTTGGGTGGTGTCGGCTGGCTGTCCTCCATCCCAGAGTGCAGAGGTGTTTGGAAGGGTGGGTATAGCTTCTCCCTTTATCTCCCCCATTCTCCCAGATACAGGAAGGAAAAAAAAGAGAATGTGGAAATGGCGATCTCACCCACCTTCCTGTAGCCCTTGACTCCAATCAACTATGTAAGAGTCATCAAAAATAAAAATAATTAATAATTTAAAAAGTAAACAAAGCAGGAACATGCATCAGCGTCACAGGTGAAGTGTGGGCTTACCTTCAGTCCAGCTGCTACATGTGGAGGTGTGTCCACAATCTGTCGATCATCCGAGGAGCCGCCCCGCTTTAGGTCAATGACTGGGGCAAGCACTGTACTTTGTTTCGTCCTTTGGCTCTAAAATGACCAGAAATAAGAAAAGTAATATGGGGAGAAAAGCTTTACACTGGATTTTCCTTCGATCACAGGTCACATCTGTCAGCACATTACAGTTTAACTTGTATGACAAGGAATGGGTCTGTTTTCATTTCCTGGACAGGTGACACTTGAGGATGAAGGTCATTTTCCCTGCTATTAGGAAATACAACCCTGCTCTTTCATTAGGAACCTATAGAAAAAAAAATTGGAGAAATTATTCATAAAATGTGATCACTACTTATGTTTTACCATATTTTCTTTAACCTACACCTTTTTTTTTTTTCCTGAATCATTTGAAAATTGGTTACAGCATGACATCTTACACCAGTTTCCTAAAACTCAGGACATTCCCTCACCTTACCATATTACCACATCTAACAAAATCAATAATTCAGTAATTTCTAAGTTGTTCCCAAAATATCTTTTAAGTAGCTGATTAAACAAAAAACAAAAACCAAAATCAAACAAACAAACAAACAAACAAAAAATCAGGGTCCTACCAAAGCTCCTGAAAACACATTTATTTTCTAAGTGTCTTGATTTAGAACAAAATAGTCTTGCTTCCTTGCACTATAACCAATAATTTTCATTTCCTTCTCTTATTTACAAACACTGTCTTGTAAAACGCTACATATTCTAATTCTGCTCAATAACTTCCTAGCGATCTAGTTTAACTTATTCTTTCTGTACTGCAATTAACTGAAGGGAACGAATGGAATCAGCTCAGGGTGACGCTGTCAGACGATCTCCACAGCTGGGATCACGCAAGAGGCACAGAGCAGGCTGTCCATCAGCAACGCTGAGGCTCATCACAGGAGAAGAGGAGAGACAGAGAGGAAGACCTTTCGTTCAAGTGACCGCAACGGCTGGAGCTAAGCTGATCTGAGGCCAGAAGCTCTTCTGGGTCTCCCATGTATTATCCTCGACTGCTTTCCTAGACCACAAGCAGAGAGCTGGATGGGAAGCAGCGCTGCCGGGATTAGGACTGGTGCCCATATGGGATCCTGGTACATGCATGGAGAGGACTTTAGCTGCTAGGCCACTGTGCCAGGCTCTCCCTTTTGGTAATTTAAAGTGGTACTTCATTACTACCACTACAAAATGGTTAGAATAAGCTTCATCTCTTGAATGTAACAATATTAATCAACTTAAGTGAACCAAAGTTCACTCAATTATCAAATGTATAAAACAAAGAGACTAATTCTTCTCCAGCTGGTCAAAAAACAAACAAAAAACCCCCAAACAAACAAAACAAAAACTGAAAATAGACTTTTAAATTCCTTCTACAAAGCCAGCGCCGCCTTGTATCAAGGCTACAACAAAAAGAACACCACAGTTCAATATCCTTGATGAACACATAAAACACCTCCTCTGCACGATTCGTGCAATTCTAATGCAATAGCACAAAAATTTTCACCACGATTGGAGGGAATGTGCCCCAGAGACACATGGTTCAACACACACAAACCAACACGATACCTGACATCAACAGAATGAAGGATAACAATCATATGGTATTTTCCCAGACACAGAATGTCTCATTCAGTAAAAGTCAATATTTATTTAGAATAAAGGAAAAAAAAAAAACAAAAAACAAACAAAAAAACCAACTGTTATAGGCTACAGAAAGGACATATCTCAAAATTGTTTTATCTTTTTTCCCTTAAGAGTTATTTATTTTTATCGAGAAGGCAGATTTACAGAAAGAGTCAGAGAAAGATCTTCCATCCACTAGGCTCTCTCCCCAAATGGATGCCAATGGCTGGAGCTGAGGTGATCCAAAGCCAGAAACTCTGAGTCCTTTCGGGTCACTCATGCAGATATAGGGTCCTCAGGCACTGGGTCATCCTCCCCTGCTTTCCCAGGCCATAACCAGGAGCTGGATGGGAAGTGGATGAGCTAGGATGCAAACACCCATATGATGCTGGCACTAGCAGCTTATCCCATTGTGCCACAACACTGGCCTCATAATTTACCCTTAAAATAAGCAAACAGGGCCTGGCACAATAGTATAGTGGTTAAAGTCCTCGCCTTGAACATACTGGGATTCCATAGGGGTGCTGGTTCTAGTTTTGGCTGCCCTGCTTCCCATCCAGCTCCCTGCTTGTGACCTGGGAAAGCAGTCCAGGACGGACCAAAGGGGACCCTGCACTTACATGGGAAACCTGGAGGAGGCTTGAGGCTTCTGCCTCCTGGCTTTGGATTGGCTCAGTTCCAGCCATGACAGCCGCTTGGGGTGTGAACCATTGCACAGAGGATCTTCCTATCTGTCTCTCCTCCTCTCTGTATATCTGCCTTTCCAATAAAAATAAATAAATCTAAAAAACAAACAAACAAACAAATTTATTCTGGGGCCCCAGCCCAGAGCCAGAAATTACCAGAATATTGGGGCTATGGCTACAAAATCAGCATTTTAAACACACTATATTCAGTCTCAGATATACGGAAGTTTAAAACTCAGACTCACTACTGGAAGTTGACAGCACCACTTTACTTCTCCAAGAAATATTTACATTGCAAAGAACTAACCAGCAGTAGACTTCATGTTTAACACCATTTACTCAGTAAAAGGCAGAAGAACAAGCTAAAACCACATTACCTGTAACCCTGGGAGGAGCCCACCCTGCAGACACCTGTTCGAGAGCCTGAGCACGCCCTTACCTTTGCTTGTGTGAGAGCTGCCTTCTTCACCTGAAGCTGAGACTGCAGGAGTTTGAAGTTTTTGGACCAGCCTTCTGTTTTCGAGTCACTGGTCTCCACTCCTAGGTCATCGTACAAGGACATCTTTTCAGTTTAGTGCTGAAAGGCAAGAGGGGTCAAGATTAAAGAATGCAAAATGCAACAAAGATTTCACAGTCTTCCTTTAACATCATGGAATGTAGGATCCAGCATCCTTCAATATATGAAATTATGTTTGTGACATATATCAGAAATAAATTTCCAGAACTAATTTTTCCCACCTATAAGATCATGTGGCCAAGTGATTCAAAGTGAAATCCCTTGGTCTTATAGTATTTGATAAGAAAAGAGGAAGATGTTCTAGATTTGGGGCATAATTATACCTATCTGATTTTTAAAAATTGTTTATTTCAAAGAGTTACAGAAGGGAGTGGGGAGTTGGATACAGAGATGGCGGTTCCACCTGCTGGTTCACTTCCCAAATGTCTGCATCAGCAAAGGACGGGCCAGGCTGAAGCCAGGAGCTTTGACCTCTACCTGGGCCTCCCTTGGGCTAGCAGGTGCCCAAGCACTGGGCAGAAGATGCCCAAAGCAGTGTCTGCTGCTTTCTCAGGCACGTCAGCAGGGAGCTGGATCAGAAAGTGAGCAACTAGCACACATATGGGATACAGGCAGCACAGGCGGCAGCTTAACCTACTGCACAATGCCAGTCGCACACATATCCGTTTTTTTTTTTTTAATTTAAATTCCACTTATAATGGGAAAAAGTAGATGCTCTTCAAAAATGTCAATTACCAGAGTTAACAGCATAATTAAGTATGATTTGCAGCGAGAAGAAAATGAAAATACTCTTAAGAGAAAATATAGAGCACCTCAGAGATGCTCTAATTTTATAAATATGATTGTCAAAAGGGGAGTAGAAAGGTGCTCTGACTTCCTCATAACGTATTAAATAGAGATTTGTAATCTTAATCTTTGATTATAAAGAAATAATCACCACCTACATGTGACAGCAACATACAATATCCTCGTGAGTGTAGACGAATACGTAACAACAAAAAGTTAAGAGTTAACAGGAACTATGCTTGTCCATTCGGGCTCGAAGTTAACTGCCACATGTACCAACTCAAAGCCCTGCGGTTTATAGCTGAGGCAAACGAGATCTGGGGGTCAATCTGCCAGAGCGCAATGAGAAGCCCCTTGCAAGCCAGTCACACTGAGACCATGCCAGTAAACCCCAACTGCTACCTTCAAACAAGCAAACACCTTCAACATTCTGAAACCTGCAAACATTCTTCTTCTCAAAATAAGAGATCTTTCTTACAGAAAAAACAATTAAGCTGAATTCCACAAATGATAAGTAAATGCTTAATACGGTCGTTTCCAACTTCTACACATTCCAAGCCTGTCACTTCCCAGAGGGCCCAGAAAGCATTTTCCCATAGAAACTACTTGATGTGGGGGCTTGGGTTGCCAGGCCCAGGTCCTGGGGCCTGCCTACTAGGTGGGTGCTGGGCTGGTGAGCCCCAGGAGTGGGGGATCTGGCTTGGACACCTGGCCCAGCTCATTGGACTCACGTGCAAGAAAGCATCCTATTTAATGAAAACGGCAGAACAGTGGGCACAGGCCCTGTTTTTGTAAAAGGGGAATATGGCAGGTCATTTGGCGTTGTAGTAGAACAACAGAACAAACTGGAAAACTACCCCAGCCAAACGATGACAGCAAAAAACCTTGGTGAATGGAGACTTGAAACTTACTATATCAGTCAGTGGACACTGGGAGGGTGACATCATCCTTGGATCGGTGAAACCAGCAGCATTCCAGAACTATCCAAACCACTTGAACGGAACCCTCAGAATATGTACACAGTGAGACTCTGGGCTGACATGAGGTGGCAGTTCCTCGTCCTTGGGTCCTGAGATGCGTGGAAAGTTGTCTGTGGCTTCCCCCTTTTCTCTCTCCCTTTTCCCCAGAAACAAGGAATAGCAAAACTGTAAACAATGAGTTCACCCAGTTTTTCCTAAATCTCGATCCTTCCCACCCTAATCAACCATGTAATCATAAAAAATAATAAAAAAGAAACCACTTTATACCAAATCCTATTCCATTTGTGTTCTGACTCAGAAGGAAAATATTTAAATTCCTCACCCCAGGTTTGACTCAGGGAAAATCCTTTTAATTTTAACTTCAGTGCATTCTTTCCTCTCAGCCTTCCTAGTATGGTAAGACCCTGCCACCCCACACCTCAGCTGCCCTCGGCTGCACACCACATGGGGTGGGGTACTGAGCGGACACCAACACCCATCTCAGAACAGCCGCTCTGCTCTCCTGCAATTAGGCCCTGCCTGAAGCCGTTACCACCAACAGGTTGCAGCTCTTCACAGCAGCTTCACTTCTCCGTACTTGAAAGCTTTCCTTTTTTTAATTTTTAAAATCAAAGGTCCCCAAGGCCATGAAGAAGGAGGGTTTCTAAAAGCAGAGCCCTAGGGTATTGGTGTCTGATTGCTCCAACAGACACAAAGAAGTGGAAGTTGGTTTACAGAATCTCTTCCCACATACGCCTTCCTGGGAGGCAACCCATGGGCACTGCTGACAGCAGCACATGCAACAGCACAAAGTCAAACTGACTCAGAAGGTGATACCTTGTATCGTAATCACGATGCATGCATGGATGCCAAATCAAGAACAATAAACTTCATTGCTTAACAAGGATGACTGAGAACTGGTCCACTTCTTCAAAGTTTTGCAAAAAAACCCTCTTAGGATACACTGCAGAACCTATTTTAACCCATTCTATTGCTTCTGTTTTATTTTATATTTATTTATTTTTGATGATTATTACATGATTGACCAGAGTGGGAAGGATACTGAGGGTCAGGGAAAAGTGGGTGGAATCACTGTTTTCAATTTCTTTCTTTCTTTCTGTCTCTGGGGGAAGGGGATAGATGAAGGGGGAAGCCACACCCAGCCTCTGAAATGTCCCAGTAACCAGGGATGGAGAACCATCACCCAGTATCAACTCACGGTCCGGCTGTAGTGTATGTTCTGAGGGGTCTGATCAAGCAATTTGGATAGTTCTGAAATGCTGTCGATTTTGCCGATCCAAGGATAAGGCAACCCTCCCAATATCTGTTGGCTGACATAGCTGACCTCAAGTCTCCATTCACAGATTTTCGCTGTCATCATTTGCTGGGGTAGTTGTCCAGGTTGCTCTGTTCTTTCTTCTGTGACAGTACCGCCATAGTCCCCATGTGTGCCAGGGTCTGTGTCCACAGTTCCACCTTTTTTACTCACTGGCAGTTTGAAGGACCAGAGCCAAGTGACCCAAGCCCTACTGGATCCCCACGTCCCCAGGGCTCACAAACCCAGAATCCACCTTGCATGTGGGCCTCAGGACCCGGGCCAGGCAACCCAAGCCTTGCTGATCCCCAACCCCCAGGGCTCACGAACCTGGCACTCACCTGGCAGGCTAACCCACTCTATCGTACACTACAAAAAGCTAGACCCAACTTACACCATTCTTTACTACAGATCAATGCTCAGCCCAAAGCTAGGTAGGAAATGAGGTCAGACAGCGTTAAAGGTCTAGTTGCAAAGCCCTTCCATGCCATCTATTCAGGAATTCTGGGCAGCAACACTTCGGCTCTAAAGAACACTGTGCTCAGTGGCTTTTCTGCACTTTTCTCATAGTTCACCTGGAATTCCAAACTCCTCATTCTTACTTAGACACACATATGCTTGAACTCTAACGTGGGAGGACTCAGTAAAAGCAGAAGCGAAAAAAGCAAGCGAGTTCATCCTAGCCCCATGGTCCTCAGGAAAGTATTAGTTTTCAGTCAGAAATGACCAAGCATGCTATCTCCAGCTTCATAAACTACAAGTTCATTTGTTTTCTTCAATCTTACGAACTGAAGTTAAACACTACTTTAGATGTTTATTTCTCTCAATATCACTTTGTAAGAAACTTGAGAACTGCTTTAGAGATCTTCCAAATATGTAAAAAAGCAAATAAGATAACCAAATACTCTCTCACATAATGGAGAATAGGGAGATCAGCTTATTCATTCTTGAATCTCCAATGTCTTAATATGGAGTAGAAATTTAATTAACATTTATTAAATTGTTTAATGCAATACAAATTCTAAATTGTAGCCACATAAATCAACACAAACTAAGCAATGTTAACAGGCTCCACTGCAAAGTACACAGGCAACAGGACCCAGAGAAGGACAGTGGGGATGCCTGCACAGAACCCAGTGCTTACTGAATGGCAAAATCCTGAAGTTTTATATTTAGGACATTTCACAATACAATCATAAGTTCAAAAAGAAAAGAGTAAGAGGCAGTGGCGGGGGACAGCATGCTGAGTGACCCTGAGCACTAGCGCACCTCCCCAGCTGGAACACTGCAGCGGACGGAGACACGCCTCAGCATTCTGGGTAAAACTCAAGCCCGACTGAGGATCTGTTTCCAACATGACTCCACACTTAGCGGTCTAACATGTTAACACTTCCTAGCTGAGTTATGAGGTTTATGAGGCCACGCTCCTCTCTTCCATTTCATGTCTAAATTGCAGGTGGCTGACAACCCCTTTGGACTGCCTTGCTCTGAAAGCTTTACGGTCATTTATGCAGAAAAATCTTGCATTCAACTAAAGTTCCTCACTTGTTTTCCCAAACCTCTAAAACACATTTTAAGTATTAGAAACTAATGTCATCTTACCAGTTTCTGCCAGTTTGCTATAAGAGCTTATAAAATCAAATCTGTGAATCCCAGTAAACACAGATGTTTTCATTTTTTCACTTTCACTGAAGTTCACAAAACTGTATTAATCACTGCAGCAATACATTGTTCTAATCCACTCATGCATGTATCACTTGCCCTTACTTAGTTATAATGCTACAAGCACTTGTGAATTTACCATTCTAAATAAGACAGGATCTGGACAAGAAATCATACCTAATCACATGCCCTGCCCCCAAGCCATTCACCTGACTTTCTCTGAATCCCATTTGCCTTATTATTTCCTTGCTGTCTTTTCAAACAAATTTATTCAAATGATGTTTAGAAGTTATTTGCTTATCTGAAAGGTGGTGAGGGAGAGTGGGGGAAGAGGTAGGTGTGTATCTCATCTGCTGGCCCCCTCTCCATTGCCTGCGGCAGTCATGGCTAGGCCAGGCCAAAGCTAGCAGCCTGGAACTCAGTCTGCTTTTCCCATCAGGGATCCAAGTGCTAACGGCATCATTATCTGCTGCCTCCCAGGGTACCCACCTGCAAGAAACTGGAGTTGAGCGCTAAACCAGGACACTGACAAGCATGCCTGTGTCCTAAGCTACGTCTAAACCACCACGTAAAATGCCCACCCTGTGTTTACAGTCTTAACACAGCTCTTCTTTAAAAGGTGCTTGCAACTTTCATTTTTGTCCCAGTTTATTAATTCTCCCCATGGCAATGAAACATATTTAACAAGTGCCTTACCAAGGCTCTGTCAATACTCACATTTAACAGATTTAGTGTTGAGGATAGTACCTGGATAACATATAAGACATTCATTTCATAAAGTCTGGCTCCAGTTGATGAATAAAAATCAGCATTTTCTAACATTTAGAAATATCATAAGCAGACAGGATCCAAAGCAAATATCAACAGCTGGTATTTCTAACTTCCTTAATATATTTGCCATGAAGTCCATTATATCAACAGCAGCCTTTGATCAACCTTCCTTTATATATTAAGAACACAATAAACATGATTCTGCTGGAAGGAAGAATAGTGAATTTTCGAGACTGCACAAAGCTGCAGAGCTTTTTTTTTTTTTTTGAAGACTCAGAAAGAGAAAGCTCCATCTGCTGGTTCATTCCCCAAACGCTTGCCAACAGCTGAGGCTGGGCGCCAGCTGAACACAGGTCCCCCGGGTGGCAGGCAGACACCTGACCACTTGAATTATTACTACAGCTATCCAGGGCCTGCACTGACCAGAAGCTGCAGTCAGCAGTACTGTGTCATGGAATGCAAGCATCACACCCCCCAGTAAGCAGATGCCCACTCGTGTGGAGTATTGTTTTTACATAAGTACTATTAGCATGAAGAAGAACGTGTACGATGTCTCAGAAACTTCCTACCCACTTGTCTTTCACTTACGTATCGTAGAAGCCTTTGTAACTACTGTTCCCATGCCAAAGCTACCCCCAATTTGCTCCCACTACATATACTAAATTTACTGGGATTATTAGCAACCTGTTATGCTGCCTCCAACTGTCAAGATAAACAAATACCTCTTACAGTGTTTTTGGCTTCATTTTTAATCTCTGGCTTTGCAATATGCCTGGAACACAGTAAGAAGTCTATAAATATTTTTCTAGCAGCTGGTATTGTGCCATTGCAGGTAAAGCTGCCATCTGCAACACGAGTGTCCCATATAGGAGTTGATGTGTATCCCAGTTGCTCCACTTCCAATGCAGCTCCCTGCTAATGGCTTAGGAAAAAGAGCAGGGGGTGGCCCAAGTATATAGACTCCACTATCCATGAGAGATGCAGATGAAGCTCCTAGCTCAGCTCTGGCCAGCGTGGCCACTTGGAGAGTGTCCCAGCAGACGGAAGATATCTCTCTGTAACTCTTTCAAATAAATCTTAAAGAAGAAAAACAAAATTTCAAGATTTTATCAGTTGAATTGGTGGAAAATGAATGCATTACTTAAATCACATTATCAAGAAATTAAATTGGCAGACCTGCTCTTTAAGGACATAAGGCAAGTGGAATGTGATGTAAGAAAGGAAAAATTAAAATTGCAAACCCAAATGAATCAGAGGAAAAACCACCACCATACAACCAATAACAAGGCAGGGCCTGAGTTCTGGCCTCTCAAACAGCAGGCTTAAATAGAACCTTGAGATCAGTAAGCAGAAATCCAATGAGAAATGAAAGCTGCCTCACTGAATCTGGCTTTGTCAAGCTGCACAGAAACAGCGGGCAGTCAGGGTCATGCACTTCGATGTCCCCAAACGCAGAAGCTGTAATCGCCATGTGTCCCCTGTATTACATCTGCAACAACTTGGTTTTCATCAGTTCAATACGCCACTCTCATCCTCACGCTCTGTACCAGCAGAACACCACGGAGCGCAGTGCAGTGCAAAGCCCAACCGTGTGATCCAGCGGTTTAAGAGCTGGTCCTGCTGTTACCTCTGAGGTCCACAACAACTGGATCCCCTGTTCCCTGCCAGGAGCAGCGAAAGGTTGGAAAACGCGTGTCCAGGAAAAAACAGAAAGGTTATAAAGGAAATCCACTGTCAACACTTTTGGGGGTGTACACCTTTCTCAACATTCTCCGTAAAGGAGGTGTTTAGGTTCCCTAGAACTCCACGAGGAAACGGCTCTCTGTCACCACTTCTGCACACCTTACAGCCACGCTAACACTCCACTCCGTTCTCAGCTACACAGCACGCGGCAGACTGCTGCACGAATGATGAAAATAAAATGCTCCCAGTGTCGGTTCCTATCTTGTTCGCCTCACATTCCCTGTAAGCCAGTCTACTCAAAATGCCGGCAGCCTACAACCACCAACAACGTGGGAACGCTGTTGAAGAGCAAGGCAGACTTCTCTACTCATCACCTTGGTCTCTCGTCTATTCCATTTTCCATCCTAGGCCCGGTTCTGGCCAACAGGACCTTGCCAAGAGCGCCCATAGACGCTTCTGATCTCCCATATGGGCGCCAGACCTGCTGCTCTCCTGGCCGTCTCCAGCATGCGCCAGGGGCTGGCCCCTGCAGACTGCGCACCCCATTCCCTGCCCGAGGAACCTCGTCCTCACCTCGCACATGCAACAAGACACCTGGAGGACCTGGTGTGCGCCTCGCCAGACCCCGGCTCGATCCAGCTGGGTGGATTTCCAGGCGACCAAGGACCATCTCCTTCAAGCTGCAGCCAGAGGAGACGCTCACACCCCTCAGGGAGGCTGCCGTCACCTCTCCGGGTGAGCTGCCCGCTTCCATAGATGCCGGCACCTGCCACTCCCAATCTCGGGGTCCAGGAGGCCAGCCTGGTGGGGGTGACACCCTCAGAGCGGACAACCTGGTCAGGACAAGGAGTTCCAAAGAGGCCGAGGCATACACGGAAAAGGCTGGGGGGACGAGGGTGGCGGACCAGGGCGCGGAGCAGGTGCTGGGGTCGCACGCATACACACCCGGAGCAGGGGCCGGGGTCGCACACACACACCCGGAGCAGGGTCCAGGGTCGCACACACACACACACACCCGCGGCTCGGGCTGGCCAGGCCGAACCCCCCTCCACCTCCCGGCCCGGCCTACAGCCGCCGCGGCCTCGCGTCCAGCGCCTCCCGGCCCGCGAGGGCAGCCACTCACCCAGCCGGCCGCGCCGACTCTGCCCATGAGCCGCCCCGGGGGCAGCGCGGAGCCGGGCCGCACTCCGAGGACGCCTGCAGCCGCGAGCCCACCACGGCGGCCGCCCACCCGCAGCCCAAGACGCTGGGCGCTCCGCGGCGCGGGGTCGGGAGCGGGGGCCGACGGGAAGGCGCGCCCGAGAGTGCGCGCGCGGCGCGGGAGCGTCGGCTCACTGCCCCCCGCCGGCAGGAGGACTGCACTGCAGGGTCTCCTCCACGCGCGCGTCCTCTTCTTGCACCAGCAGGTGTCGCCGCGGCGCCAGGCTTGGGGAGCGTGGACCTCAGAAATGGTGCGGAGCCCGTAGCCTCGCAGGCTAAAGTCCTCGCCTGTCCCTGATGGATCCCATACGGGCGCCAGTTCTAATCTCGGCGGCCTCGCTTCCCGTCCAGCTCCCTTCTTGTGGCCTGGGAGGGCAGTCAAGGATGGGACCCGGCACCCATGTGGGAGACCCAGAAAAGGCGCCTGGTTTAGGATTGACTCAGCTCCGGTTGTTGCGCTCACTTGGAGAGTAAATCATCAGACAGATCTTTCTCTCTGTCTTTCCTGCTCTCTGTATATCTGCCTTTCCAATAAAAATTAAAATAAATCTTAAAAAAAAAAATGGTGCCAAGCTTGGCCTGCTAGTCTGTGAGGAGGGGAGAACTGCACTCCATCCCACGTTCTCATCCATTGAAAATCAGTCTTTTATATGTGAATAAGCAAATTTAAAAACTTGAAAATAAATTTCCATAGGTGAGATACCACGAGTGGCAATTGAATTAAATATAAAACTCAGAGCACTGAATTAAATGTAAAACCAAGAACCCAAGCTGAGCATTAGTGTGTGTGTGTGTGTGTGTGTGTGTGTGTGGGTGGGTGGGTGGCACAGTGACTGAGACGCAGTTTGGAATTTCTGTGGCCCATACAGGAACGCCGGGTTTGGAGTCCCCACTCCCCCCATCCCAGCTGCTTGCTAAGGTGCGCCTTGGGAGGCAATAGCTGATCATTCAAGAACTTGGGCCCCTGCCTCCCACCGGGGAGACCTGGGTGGAGCTCCTGGTTCCCGGCTCCTGGCTTGGCCTGGCCCATCATCCAGGATTACAGCATTTGAGCAGTGACTCACTGGATGGAAGGTCTCTCTCACTCCTTTCAATATATGTAAGATATATATATATGATACATATAAATATATAAATACTATATAATAGAAATATAATAGTTTTATCTATAATAGAATATAGGTAAAGCTTACAAAGCTTCTGATTTAAAAATGATATCAATTTAAAAACCAGGGAAAGATGAAACAGAACTTCATGTGAGTATAATTTTCACATCTTTTTGAGTGTCAAAAATATTTCAAGATTCTTAATCAAATAGTAGACATTTAAACAGCCATCTTATTCCAAAGAAACATACCAAGAATGGTAATACAAAGTTACTTCAAAAGTCTCACGGAAAATAGAATTGAGAAGCCAGTTTGGAGCGAATAATTTTTTAATTCTGTTATAGTGAACACCGATTTCTGAAATTCATGAATACTCATATAGTTATTATAAGCTGATGATTAGGCCACTGGAGGGAATGCAGGAAATGAGAAGTGCAGTGGGGAGGTAATATACAACCCAAGGAAGGGGATTCAAAATGAGACAACAATCAAATTACTGGAGTAAACTCTGCAAGACACTGGTAGAGTTGAAGACTTCTTGGAAACTACACCAGAAGCATAGGCAACAAAAGTAAAAATCGACAAATGGGATGGCACCAAGCTAAGAAGCTTCTGCATTGCAGAAGAAGTGACAAAGAGGAGGCAGCCAACAGAAAGGGAGAGAATATTTGCAACTATACGATTGGTAAAGGATTGCTATACAGAATCCGTAAGGAGCTCAAGAAACTGAATAGCAACACAACAAACAATGCAGTTAAGAAATGTGCAAAGGGCATAAACAGGCATTTTTGAAAGGATGAGATAGAAATGGCCAACGACACATGAAAAAAACAATGTGCAGGATTACTAGCCGTTAGGAAAAGCGAAGAAAAACTACAGTGAGGTTTCACTTTACTACAGTTAGAATGACTGCCATGCAAAAATCAGAAAATAATAAATGCCAGCAAGGATACTCTATTGATGGAAATGTAAAGTAGTACAAACGTTATGGAAGACAATATCGAGGTTTTTTTTTTTTCAGAAATTTGAAAATAGGCCTACCATATGGCTCCTGAAAATTTACTCAAAGGAAGTGAAATTACTATATGAAGGAGTTACTTGCATCTCCATTTTTATTGCAGCGCAAGGCACATTATCTAAGACATGGACTCAGCACAGACGCGCATCAGCTGATAACTGGATAAAGAAAGCACCATATGCATACGCGATGGCATACTACTCAGCCACTAACAGAATGAAAGCTTGTCTTTTGAAACAAAATGTATGCTACCGGAAATGCACTACCCTTGGTGAAATAACAAGTTCCAAAAAGGCGCGTCTTTGCTAATATGTAGTAGTTAATATAGGATACAGAAAAACGTGTCTAGGATGAGCCAGCCATCTTGTGATGTGATTGGTTTAGCTCTTGTTTATGCTCTTGGGGAACCCTGGTCTCTATACTTTTTCTTGTGTAATGTTATGATACTGGTCCATTAATCCTATGATTATATAGTGGACCAAAATTATATATTTGCAACAATTAAAGAAAAAAGGAAGGAAGGGAGGAAAGAAGGGTAGAAGGAGGGAAGGAAATCATCAGGGTTATTTCTATAGAATTTACCTATGAACTGCGTAAAATATGTTCTCTTTATCTTAATGCACATCTTTAAAAGAACAAACAAAATAAATAGAGGGTTCGGGACTTCATGTAGTGATATATTAATGTGGTAACTCAGAACAAAAATGAACACTTTTCCAGTAAGCAGGAGAATACAGACACAACAACAAAATGAAACATGAAATATCTAAAAAAAAAAAATTACACAACAATATGATAAAACTAAGACCAAATAGCTCACATGAATAAATGTAAGTTACCTAAGTTCACTATGTAAAAAGCAACAATCGGGCCTGGCACAATAGAATAGCGGTTAAAGTCTTTGCCTTAAACGTGCCAGGATCCCATATGGGCGCCGGTTCTAATCCCGGTGGCCCCGCTTCCCATCCAGCTCCCTGTTTGTGGGCCAGAGAAGCAGTCCAGGACAGCCCAAGGCCTTGGGACCCTGCACCCACATCGGGGACCTAGAAGAACTCCTGGTTTCAGATTGGCTCAGCTCCAGCCATTGTGGCCGTATGGGGAGTGAACCATCGGACAGAAGATCTTCCTCTCTGTCTTTCCTCCTCTCTATATATCTGCCTTTCCAATAAAAATAAATATAAACTTAAAAAATAATAATAAAAAGCAACAATCAGATTGGAGCACAAACCACCGTGTAGCTCTAAGCTGTAGACAGGAAAGTGCTCCAATGAAGTGTTTCTGAATGTTCAGATGCGCAAGACTAGAAACGATATATCAGAAATATGCTAACATAAAGCAATCAGGGCTCCCCAAGAACTTAAGGCTGCCTTGGGGGCAAAATATTTAGATTAAATTTTAAAGGAGTTTTTTTTTTTTTTTATAAAAAAAACACGATCCACCAGGAAAACAGAAAAGGGAAATCTATGAAACACGTCACATCACACGAGTAAATGAATAAACAAGAGTAAATGAATACAGAGAAAATCAGTCCAGTCCTCACACAAGGAATAAATGCGGATCGAGAAGACCTCCAAATATAATTAATGAGAGAAATCTAATAGCTCAAATTCTGTGCCTTGAAATGCAGACTGTAAGTTTCCAAGGACTTACGGGACATTCATAACGATTGGCCATACTGTTAGCCACAGAGAAAAGGCTCCACATTCAGTAAGTAGAGCCACTGAGTAACATGATTTGATCACAATTCAAAACTGGAGATTAGTGATAAAAGAGCAAATCAAAAATTCCCACTCCTTGGGAAATTGTAAATGCCTAACCAATGTTTGAATTAAAAAAAAAAAAAGGAAAACTAAATCAAATAGCACAATACTTACAAAAGAATGAAAATGGCATCAGGAATCACACAAGGTAGGTAAAATGGCATTAAGAGAAAAGCTCGTGCATTTACTTTTTGTATTAATTTAAAAATAAAAATTAGTTAAATGAACGAGGCGCTTGTGAAGGAAGCCAGATACAGAACAAAATAAAAATTTAAAGAGCAGAAGGAAATAATTTATAAAGGAAGAAGCAGAACTTAGTGCTGCGTAAACAAAAAATGATTGAAGAGCAAAGATAGAAGGTGTCTAGACTGGGTTCTGTCCCACCCCCGGATCAAAGCCCAGGTGGGTGTGCGAAGGTCTGACTGTGCCCCGGGGCCTTAGAGTCGCCCTCCAAGGTGAAGCTGCCATCCACCCACTCTCCCTGATCCATCGGCAGTCTGAGCTGTGAAGCCTATTTGCTCTTCTCGTCTATTTTTGGGCGGGCTTCTGTGTATTCATGCCCCATTTTTTTTTTCGGTCTACTGAATGATTTTTGTAACGTTGACAATAATGTTCAATCACACCCATTGTTTGGAATTTTCTGGTGTCATTCTCAGGGGGAAATCTGGCTTCCTTCATCTGCTAAAACATAGAAGCCCCACTCTTGTTTTTTTTTTTTTTTTAAGATTTATTTATTTAGTTCATTACAAAGTCAGATATACAGAGAGGAGGAGAGACAGAGAGGAAGATCTTCCATCTGATGATTCACTCCCCAGGTGAGTGCAACGGCTGGTGCTATGCCGATCCGGAGCCAGGAGCCAGGAACTTCCTCCAGGTCTCCCACACGGGTTCAGAGTCCCAAAGCTTTGGGCCGTTCTGGACTGCTTTCCCAGGCCACAAGCAGGGAGCTGGATGGGAAGTGGAGCTGCTGGGATTAGAACCGGCGCCCATATGAGGTCCCAGCACGTTCAAGGTGAGGACTTTAGCCACTTGGCCACACCGCCGGGCCCCTCACTCTTGCTTTTAAGAGTAGCAAATGTTACCTGTGTCTTACAAAT
Organism: Ochotona curzoniae; assembly: GCF_017591425.1. NCBI lineage: Eukaryota > Metazoa > Chordata > Mammalia > Lagomorpha > Ochotonidae > Ochotona > Ochotona curzoniae. The sequence continues at coordinate 13,429,825 of NW_024467121.1, read as the reverse complement.
CAAGAATTTGAGGCTCCACTTAGTGGAGGAACGTAACCAGACCCCTGCCCATCTCAGGCAGCAGGTCCAAGAAAGGCAGGCAGAGGGACAAGACAAGAGACACTAAGAACTAAGCGGGGCTGGAGAGCAAGGATGCAGTGCAACCCCTGGACAGACAGGCCAGTCGGCATTTTCTCCTGCAGGGCTCAACAGCCTGGAGGGAGGAGTGCGGGAGGTGGAGGATGGAACTAGTCAAAACTCAGAAATCCGGACTTTGCATGTAGCTCTGAAGATGTTGCATCCTATATGGAAGCACCTGGGTTTAGGTCCCAGCTCCACCCACTCCAGTTTCCTGTTGATGGACACCTTGCATGTAGAAAATTTTCTGAATTTTGTCAGTTTTCCATTAGCTAGTCTGTGTTCTGTTTGTGCTGCAAGTTTTTCATTAAGATTTAAAATTTCTTAACTTAGTTGAAAATTAAATTTTTTACTAAGGAATTTACTTTTTGTGTTTTTTCTTTTTGTTTTATAAATATATTTCATTTTAAACGGACACAGAGTAAGTATATAAATACTTAAATTTTATGTATGTTTTATGCCTTTTATTTGGATACTTTTAAAAAATGGTTTAAATATTTTTCTTTTTTTTTTTTTTTTCCTGGAAAGGCAAATCAGATTTACAGGGAAGAGACAGAAAGGTCTTTCATCTGTTGGTTCATTCCGCAAATAGAGCAATGGCCAGAGCTGATCTGCTCCGAAGTTAGGAGTCAGGAGCTTCTTCTGGGTCTCCCATGTGGATGTAGGGTCGCAAGACATTGGACCATCCTCTTTTGCTTTCCTATGCCACAAGCAGGGAGCTGGATAGGAAGTGGAGCAGCCTGGATATGAATCAGTACCCTTAGAGTTTCTGGCACTTGCAAAGTAATATCTAGCCATTTGAAGCCATGGTGCCAGGTTCTTGTGTGGATATTTTTTAAACACCAAATTGACATATGGCCATCTCTTTCCAACTGGGAGATTCCCTCTTTTTAGGCACTGAAACCAAGAGCTTGACTCTGCCTCTATTGTGAGCTGTTTTCCTTCCATTGTGTCTTCTTCTTCTTCTTTTTTTAAGATTTGCTTTATTTTTATTAGAAAATCAGATATACAGAGAGGAAGATCTCCCATCCACTGATTCACTTCCCCAAGTGGCTGCAGTGGCTGGAGCTCCACCAATCCGAAGCCAGAAGCCCAGAACCTCTTCCGGGTCTCCCACATGGGTGCAGGGTCCCAAGGCTTTGGGCCGTCCTCGACTGCCCTCCCAGGCCACAAGCAGGGAGCTGGATGTGAAATGGTGCCACTGGGATTAGAACTGGAATCCATATGGGTTCCCAGTGCATGCAAGATGAGGACTTTAGCCGCTGGGCTACCAAGCCAGGTCCCTCCATTGTGTCTTCTAGTGCAACTCTAGAGAAAGGGCTGACGTAAGCCTTGCTGCAGTGGTTTGATCAGGAATTCCACTTTGAGTCACAACCTGAATGTGGCCCTCAACTGTATGAGCAGATCAGCCAAACCAGATCATTGGCTTATGTGGCATCACTATGATCTGAGGGTTACAAAGAATTAATAGCTGCTCTCTTTTACCATGGCGCGAAAATGTTGCAAAAAAAGAGCAAAAAACAAAAACAGTGACAATATCTCAGCATAGAGGTTAAACAGTCCTGGAACGGTAGGAGAGAATGACCACCCAAGCATATGCAAGGAAGCTTAACGTGCACAATCTCATCCCTTCCCCAGTTACTCCGTGAATCAGGTGTTATCATGCTTGTTCTTCAGAACAGGAAGCTGAGGCTCAGAGAAGGTAGGGATTTTGTTGAAGTCACACAACTAGGAAGCAGCTGCTTTTGGATGAGTTCTTGTGCTGGACTGGGCAGTTTGGTCTCCCCAGTGCCACTGGAACTCTCCCGTTAGTCGACTGGCAAATATGCCAGGCACTCTGCAGGTGCTGGGGTATGACTTACAAATTTATGTAATTGATTCTTCCCCAGGGTTGTGTGTGGTAGCTGTGATCTACCTCATGTATGATGGAGGAACAGCTTAGAGAAGCTATTTGTCCAAAGGTGTAAGTTTCTGAGCTCAGAGCTCCATAGTTCCAGAGTGAGTCCTCTTAGAACACTTACTCCAACTTGATGAAATATTCGTAAGGACCAGGCTCACTGTGACATTTGCAACAATTCTTTAGGTTTCATTGGATGCCATATTGGATTTTCTGAGTCAAGTTTCTTAGAAACTCATGCTAGCTCCATATTACAGTTATTGCAGAAGTACCTCTATAGTGTTACAGAGATTTGTCATCCTGATTTGTCATTGAGCATCATAACCAGAATATAACAAGCCCCTTAGGTGTGACATTTCTACCTTCTCAGATGTCAACTGAAGCTACAGATAAGAAGTAGAAGTGCAGACTCTACCTCTAGCCACCATTTATCTCTGATTTTGAGCTGGAAGAGTTACTGCGTGAGGGACAAGAAAAGCAGAACAGGACAATGCTTCGTGCAGCTGAACTCCTCAGACACAAGAACACAGCATCCCTGTGTTTGAGCCGTGGACCTGTGGTGTGCCCCTGCAGGAGAAGGGGGTGACCGAGGAACACACTTCTGTAGGCAGCAGACCTGTATGGAGAGAAACTACAGCGTGAGTCCTCTTATAGCAGTGGTTGGATTGAAATAAAGGTTCTAAGAACAGACTCATGCATGAGATGCCTCTAAGAATTTCTTCTACAGTCTCTACCCATGCCCTCTGTAACCAATGTTTTTAGGGAGAACTTGACTCTTTGATTATCTACAAAAATAACAAATGCCACTCCCAACAAATAAATCAACACAAAATTGTGCTGCATGCAGAGGCCAAAATAGAAGGGGGAAGAAATAAATGGCAATGAACAGGCAAAATTAGAATCAGGTCTACTATTATGATTTTCTATTTGTTTTGTATTCTATTTATTTGAAAGGCACTGGGACAGAGAGGTACACAGAGAGAGAGAGAGATCTCCCATCTGCTGTTTCACTCCTCAAATGGCCACAAAGGGCTATGGAGCCTGGAGCTTCATCTGGGCCTTTCACGTGGGTGGCAGGAGTCCAAACACTTAGGCTGCCGTCCACTGCTTTCCCAGGCTCAGTGGCAGGGAGCAGAATCAGGAGTGGAGCAGCTGGAGCTTGAACTGGCATGTAGATACAGGATGTGGGTATTGCAAGAAGGGGCTTAACGCACTCTGCCACAACCCTGACCCCTATGTTTTCTTCAATGTAATGAAGCAACACTCTATAAAATAATGTTCAAAACAGAGATTTAAGTGAAGATGCGGCAGGAAAAGGAGGTGAGAGTGAGGCTATAGGACTCGGCCAATGAGAGTAGAGCTCTGGAAAAGAAGCACCTCAGAAAATAGACGCAGCTGAAGACACAGGAAGTTCTGGATGGCAAACTTGAATGGCCATGACAGTTAATGGTAGAAGCCATTTTAGGTGAATCAGTAAAGGAATGAGTGGAAAGGGATTCACTAGCTAGTGTATTAGGTATTGGAGATGTACAGGGAAAATCCTAATTCATAAGGGCAAAAGGGTTGGAGGGTGCTATGGTTTAGATGCCGTTTGTCACCATTAATATTCATGTTAGTTCCCTGTGTAACGGTGTTGAAATTTGGTGAGATCTTTAAGAGGTAAGTAGGTTGGGGGCTCCGTTCTTTGTATCTGAGTGGCTGACTTGGTTACTGTGACTGTGGATGCTTTACAAACTTGGTGCACTTTCTCACAACACACGCCCACTTCTCCACATTGAATCCCTCATCAGAAGCCAAGGAGATGTTGGCACTACAATCTTGGACTTCCCAGCTTGCAGAGCCATAATAAGCTTGTCTTCTTTGTGAGTTACCATGTCTTAGGAATTCTGTTATAGCAACCGAAAACAGACTAAAAACAGATGGCTATTGCTAAGTTCCACCAACACTCTATAACAACAAGATCAAAGACTACAGGTGTGAGGCAGGCCACTGAAAGTTGAGAGTCTGAGGAATTCCCCAGTAGCTTGCAGAAGGGCTCTTTTCTATTTAACACATAGTTGGGCATAGCTGAAAACTGAGCAGCTGCCATTGCCCCTTGTTTTAAGATGATACAAAGGCTTTTTATCCAGAAAGACAATAGGGGCTATACAGAATCTTCTCCCATCTATCTCCTGGGGCCATTAGACTTTTTTTTTTTTTTAAATAAAGTGTGTGTGTGTGTGTGTGTTTTATTTAGTTATTTTTGTTGAAAGATTTGCAGAGAGAAGCAGAGACAGAGAGAAAGCACTTCCATCCGCCGGTTCGTTCCCTAAGTGGCCACAACAGCTGGAGCTGAACCAATCCGAAACCAGGAGCTTCTTCTGGGTCTCTCATGTGGGAATAGGGTCCCAAGATCTCAGGCTGTCCTCTGTTGCTTTCTCACATCACAAGCAGGGAGCTGGAAGGAAAGCAGAGCAGCCAGGATATGAACTAGTACCCATATGGGGTTCCGGTGCATGCCAGGCAGGGACTTTAGCCACTAGCCTATTGCGCTGGGCCAGGCCATTAGGCTTGTTACTAGGGTGGGGAAACAGCATGACCAAGCCAAGGATTTGGGCACTGGAGGATAAAATATTTATCTTTACAGGTCAAGCCATGACACTCACTCAGTGATACTGCTATTCACTGTGGTCACTGAATTCCCCTGTCTCTCGGTGAGTCAGAGCTGCCACCTGGCACCCATTTCAAAACTATCATCTCCATTTTATCAACAGATTTCTGTGGGCAGAGAAAAAAGGTCCTTGTCTGACTGTCCCATTTTTCAGATGAAGGATGTTGACCAGATGGCTCAGGGAAGTCATGCCAATTAAAATCATGATTCCCATCTAAAGTTGTTGTCAGCCCCAGAATCCATTTACAAAAGAAGAGCCTCTTTCTACCCAGGAGGCAGGTATCTAAACACAAATAGACGCTTACCTAATAAAAATTCCCCTCAGTCATTTGACCAAGAAGCCTGTGGCTTATTGTTTGGGCAACTGCATCAGTGAAAGAGATGATAACCAAGAAAATTAAGAATTATTTTAATCATGGATATCTTTAGACCAAATTTGTCACCATGGCCTCTTTGATACAGTGGAGGCATAAGCAGGCAGATAGTAAAACAGAGTCCTTGCCAGCGTTTAGGTGATATGAACTTAGCTATAGCTGACATGAACTTAGCTATTGGTTCATTTTTGCAGTTTCTGAAGGTTCCATCAAAATCAGTGTTCTTGAGAATGCACGCATTCCCCAGCAGGAATCCTTGGCCTTTGGTGTGGTGGTACCATAGTTGGGAAAGATTACAAAGAAGATTCTGGGGCTCCCTCCTAAAAAAACCAAGATAGAGCATCAAACATGGTATCCTATCTCACTTATTGAGGACAACAAAAATTAGTGCCATGTTTAAGGATCTAAAGGAGAAATTGGTAAAGATGTTAGGCTTTCTGAGTCATATAGTCTTTGTTACAACTTTGATTCAACTTTGCCATAGTAGCACAAAAGCAATTATAGACAATCTGCAGGAGTGAACACTTCTGAGTTTGAATACAGCTTATGGACACTGAAACTTGAGTCGCATATAATTTTCACTTATTAAAATATGTCATTCTTCGGATTTTTCTCAGCCATTAAAAAATATAAGAACTGCTAGCCCAAAAGCTATGAAAGTAGGAAATAGATCAGATCTGACCCCAGGCTATACTTTGCAGATCCCTGAGATGAAGGACACAGCGACATTGGTCTCCATCAAGTTTCTAACGACTTTGTCTGACCTCAGATGACAATATATTTTTTTTTGGGGGGGGGAGGTCTCATTTGTTGATTTCCATTTTATTTCAAAGATGGGAAGAAAGAGAGACAGAGGTATCTTCAGTCTGCTGGTTCATTTAATTTTCTAATGCCTACAATAGCCATGATTAGACCACTCTGAAGCCAGGTCTCCCACACAAGTGGGAAACGAAAACTGCCTCTGCTTCCATACTTCCTCCCTGCCACTGCATTTCAGGGATCCGTGGCCAAAAGTGCCAACTTTATGCCATGCAAAAAGACCACACTCACTACAGAAGATGTCTTTATCAAAACATCTGCGATCGTGACCTTCAGAGAAACAGTACAAAAAGTGCTAGAGAATTCTTTTTTTTTTTATTACTGCTGTCCCCGACACAGATAATCTTTTTTCCTTCCTTTTTTAAATCAAACATTTCTTTGAGAAAAAATAAGTACACCTATTAAAAAAATTTAAATGTGTCTACCCATAGCCTTTTCTATGATAGTTTTCCTTGCTCTAAAGTCAGAAATGTTGCTTATCTAGACCTGAATGTCATCTCAGAAAAGAAAGCAGATCTGAAACAACTTCCTCCAACCCCTCTCTGGGTCCTCTCCCTGTAAAAACTCAGAGATGATGGACCTGAGTAATTCTATGCTTTTTTTGTTTTTTAAGGAGAGAAGGGGATGAAACGGAATAACCCCTACACAATGTTATAACCTTAGGCTGAAAGGAACTGTAGGCACATCACCTTACATAATGCTTAAATCTTTCCTATTACACCCACAATATGGAGCCTTCAAGGCACTAAACAGTCCTCTCTCTTTCCTGTCTGAGCTTTGAAGCTGTTGAGAAATAAAGGAGAAACAGCATAGTGACTGAAATATTAATGTTAGTGTTGATACAGCCAGGTTGGAATACATGATGAATCTGAGGTTTGAACCCAACCTCGGCCTGAAATCTACATGGAGAGAGTTGGTTGGCAGATAAGATCTCGCTCTGATGTTCTATGGAGGCAGTGGCCTGACTATATCCTTTCAGGGCACAGAGCCTGCAGGCTACTCTCCGCATAGTCTCCTGATTGAAGAGAGAATTGGGGACCAACATTCACTGGACTCTTGCTATCTCACTAGCCTGGTGATCATGGTTTCCTCTTGAGAAAAAGCCAATGAAAAGGGAGAGAAGGTGATAACTGCTACTTCATAGTTTAGCAGTCAGACACATTTTCCAGGAGCTATCCATATCTGGACAGTTGACACATCTGGAAAATTCTTTAAATGAAAGGGAAATCCAGGGTGGAATTGGGGAGAAGAAGGCGGCAGGCAGCACCATGGCATAGTAGGTTAAGTTGCAGCAACAAATGGGTGCTAGTTCAAGTCCTGAGTGCTCCATTTTTAATTCAGTTCCCTGCTAATAGCTTGGGAAAGCAGCAGAGGATGGTTTGAGTCTTTGGGTCCCTGCACCCACTTAGGAGACCTAGAAAAAACTCCTGGCTCCTGGTTTTAGCCAAGCTCCAGCCATCATACCATTTGGGAAGTGAAACAGCAGACGGAAGACATCTCTCTCTGGGCATGTGTCCCTCTCTATAACTATGCCTTTCAAATAAATAAATAAATAAATAACATTTTATCTCAGCTCTTCTTCTCTCAACTGAACATATATAGGTGCGCAAATGAACAGTTTTGAGCCCATTCACTATCTTGAGCTTTACAACAGATAACACTGTGACAGGTATGGTATTATACAAGACTAAAATTATAACAAAAAAGCCTCTGAAAAAAAAGAGGAAATATTTTTGCTACTCCTATCTTAACTCATTTTTTTCTCTTCTGGAATTGTATAGCACAAGATATTCCCAAAGTGAAGTCCCTGGACCAGCTGCCTGAGCATCCTTTGAGAACTTGAAGAAAATGTAGCAAACATGAAAGTCTAAGGTGTGCCACATGCCACATGCAAGGAACTTGTGACTCGGCATTGGACCTGGGCATGGGTGGTTTTAATTCACCTGTTAGGTGATTAGGATAAATTTTGAAGTTTGAAGCTCAAACTTGAGAGGTGGAGGATTGCACCATTTATCTCATTGTAAAAATTGAATAATCCGGGGCTGGCATTGTGGCACAGTTGGTTAAGCTGCCACCGAATGATTCCAAGACATCTTATAGGAATGCAAGTTTGAGCCCCAGTTGCTCTGTCTCAGATCCAGCTTTCTTTTGCCACAGCTGGGGAGAGAGCAGATGATGACCAAAGATCTAAGGACCTTACCATACATTTGGGGGCTCAGGATGGGTTTTGTGACTCCTGACTTTAGCTTGTCCCAGGCCTAGTGGTTGCAGATATTTGGGAAGCAAATCAGCAGACGGAAGGAGCCCTTTGCATCTGTCCATCTCTCTGTGTCATTATGACTTTGAAGTGAAAACAAATAAATCTTTTTTTTTTTTTTATTGTTCAGCAAACCCAATCGCTTTTTTATTTAACCACACAAGGCAATCTTATTTAAAATCAGGACTGCCGAACAAAAATATTCTGTCAGCCATTCATGATCTGAATTCTGGTATAGGAGAATTAAATCACAGCGGACAGTAAAAAAGTCATGAGACATTTCTGTTTTGTAATAAATAAGGCAGTGGCCAAGCATTACTCTTTAGTGGCTTTTTTTGAGATAAGCTATCAAGTCTGCCCTCTCATTCTTCTTAATGCCAGCAAAGATCATCTTGGTGTCCGGGATGTACTTGTTGGGATTCTCCAGGTACTGCATCAGAGTGTCCTCCCCCCAGGTGATGCCTTTGTTCTTGTTGGCATCTGTGTAAGAGAAGTCGGCGGCTTGCCCAGTCTTTCACCCAAAGAGACCGGTCTTGTGCTTGCCTCCTTTTTCCATGGTGTGACACTGGGCACACTTCTGCACAAAATCTTCTTGCCTTTCTCAACATCACCCATTTTTGAGGTTTGTGCTGGTCGTCCTCCATGCCCAAAAGGTCAACCCTGGGAAGCTGGACGTCCCTCTCTAAAAACAAATAAATCTTAAAATAAAAATAAACAATAAAATTTCTGAAAGATTTTTCTCCATCTGCAATTGTATCTATGCTTCACAATTTATATTACCATTTATATTATGAATATGGATTTTATTGCTACCCGAATATTTCCTGACTGCTTCTGTTCTTGGAGCGATACATGTTCAAGCATATGCATGTCTTCTCATGCCACCAGCCTCCCTACTTCTTTCTCATCAGGCCTGCTTTTTAGAATTGGGTGTGGCTTCTCAGTGCTGTCTTGTAATCTTTGGTACTGACTTATCTTCAGGCAGCTGGTTCTGCGTTTTTCACCAAGTGAAATGATCAAAATAGTAAAGAGGAAGAAAGTTTTCTTGTTTTAAACAATGCTTGAAACCCACTGAACTAAGTAATTGGCATACAAGTTTGTCTGGGAAGTTTTAGGCTTGTTCCGAAGGTGGGACAAGTACCATATGTCCAAAGCAACACTGGCCTGGTCATTAGCATCATTGAAAAGATCTTCAAATTTGTCCCCTCCTCTAGAAAAATAGCAGAGCAGAATGGATGATGAGTCTTATTTTTTTTATCTCTCTGCTTCTCACACGCCAAAGAGCTAAGGAAGATCAATTTATTCCAACAAATATATATTGAGCAGTAACTGCAAGTTAATTCCATATCCTGAGACTGTAGAAAGTGACTTCTGATTTGACTTTGTTTTTTATTAATATGGGTTTCATCAGTTTCTATTCTTGTTTCACGCACCTCAACTTTCTCAGGGTTTTTAAGGAAGTTACCCTTAAAACTGTGTGACTGTTACATGTGCTTAGCAAAAGTTTCAAGTTTTATTACCCATTGGCAGGCTGGAGTAGGGAAGAAATATGTAGAAAAGCACAGGGGAACATGAAATACAAAACAGAAACAAGTGTCATCATACAAGTGTGGTAGGAACGCGCTTCATTTTTATTCTGAATGCCTGTCTCCACATGAATCAAGAATTCAAAGCAGAGGCTTACAAAATGTGCAACAATGAGAGCAGGACTTGGGTAAATTCAGGACATTAGTATACGCTCAGATGTGAGCAGCTCTGAAGAGAACTATTCAGGAAGACAATGTGAGAGAAGACTACAAAAGGAACGTCACCAATTCCAGTGGTTCCCTTATGGGCTAGAACTGGTACCCTAATTGAATATACTACTGGAGTGCAGTTTGGGTTGGACTTGGTGGGGTGAGGTTTGCTGGGAGCTTCACAGCATCTCTGTGTGGATGTGAGCTCACCTAAGTCCATTATGGCACTGCCTCCTTCCCAGAGAGAGGGACACAGGTGCATCACGGAAAGTGGGAGCACTGGATTGTCATTTAAGGGGTAGGGTTAAGGTGTAGGACTAGAGACACAAACTGTGGGAGTAACTTCCAGCTCGTTTTCCCCTAATTCCTGGGCTACTCTAGGCCCCATGTCAAAATCACATGCTCTGAGGTTACACTTCCCATCGCCTCTCGGCAGCGGGTGGGTCCCGGGACAGGGCGTCTCATGCCCAGATCCCATATGCCTGCCATCATGGGTATATGGTGACCTGGGCTTGGGCCTGCCCGGGTTCCAAGGCTGCTTCCTTCGGGGTGAGTACACCGACCGAGGGGGGAGGTCTCTGGAGCCGGGCTAGGCAGGCCCACCCGCCGCTCTCATTGGGCGGCGGATGGGATTGGGGTGGAGCGCGACCCTGGCCACACATATTGGCAAACCAGGGTAGGGGGTTGGCCTGGTGGGGGTTATTGTGGGCCGCTCTCATCAGGATGCAGCTCCCACTGGTTTAGGTGAAGACCGAGTATGTGCTGTGCAGAACCAGGCTGGACTGCAACACCCATTGGTTCCAGTAGAAGGCGGGGCTGAAAACGGAACCAACCCAGCAATTGAAACTACCAGCTGACCTGGTGGTGGACTGTGCTGGGCCCTGTGCTTGCTGGTGCATACAAGTATCTGGCTTGGGAACACCTCAGACGAAGTTTCTTTGGTGATCTCCCCAATTGAAATGCCAGACTCAGAACCCTAACCATGAAGGGACGGAAGATGGAACAAGTTATTCAACCACCTCAGCTATAGGTTGGCAACAAAATACCGGGCAAATAGAGACGCTATGATGGACAATGTCAATTAATTGGTTTTTCAACAACCTCATCGTGTTTGGAGAGGCAAGATTGGCAGTAATTTCAAAACTGGTGACCTATTGAAACCACTTCAACGAGTATCTCGGAGTATGCCCCACATGCGGGACTTGGGGTGGGTGGGAAACCAGGTGGGGCTTCTCCCTCAATATCCCCCTCTACCTCAGATATATGAAGGAAACAATTTGGAAATAATAGTCTTACCCACTTTCCTGTAGCCCTTGATCCTTTGCTCAAATTAACCATGTAACGATTGTTAAAATAAAAAATATATATATACAAAAAAAAACACCAAAATCACATGCTCTCGCACATGTGTGTCTAGCAGGGAAATGTGTGGGGTTTGTAATGTATGTATAAATATGATATTTTATAGTTTTGATTCTGTGTTCTTATTTTGCTTATCCAGTTAGTCTAAGTTTTTTTTTTTTTTTTTTTTTTGCTCAAGATAATTTACTGAAAGGAGAGATTATAAAATAACTCTAAAAAATTTGTCAAATATATTATCAAGAGTTGCTGATAGTGCCACAAACTCCAGTTTTTTCATTTCTTCAATTCTTATTCTTCCTTTTACACATGTGGGTTTGAAGCCTGCAGGGGCCTAAGTCAGGATGCTATCCATGCTGGGAAGACCTCAGTTAACATGACTTCTTAAGTGAACTGCAATGGCAAACAAGGAAACCTCAGCCATGGGCAAGGGAGATATTTACTGTGTATTAAGAGAGAGTAAGTTTTATATCATAGGGTCATTATGGGAAAAGTGATTTGTAGCCTTGTTGCTTACTACTCTACACAAAGATAACACTGAATGTGGACATGTAGTGTATCCCCTTGTTGATTAATTATCAAGTCTTTTAGCTATTACTAGGAGTTCTTCAAATTGCAATGAGGTCATTTTCAATGTCCTTTAAAAAAAGATACCTATTTATTTTATTTGAAAGGTGGTTACCAGGAAGAGGATAGAGCGAAAGAAGGAGAACTTTTATCTGCTGATTCACTTATCAAATGGCTGTCTCTCCCAGGGTTAGGCCAATTTGAAATCCGGAGTTTCATTCATGTGTCTCACATGAGTGACAGAGATCCAAGCACTTAGGCTCCCTTCTGTTGCTTTCCCAGGCAAGTTGTCCAGGAGCTGGATTAGAACTGAAGCAGCTGGGCAGCTGGGCAGTCTTGATTCAGTGCCCATATGGGATGCCAGCATTGCTGGTGGAAGTTTAAGCCACTGCACTGCACCACAACCCCCTGCCTACTTTTTAAAGGATTTATTCATTTTTTTAAAGAAGGCAGTTTCAGAAAAAAAGAGAGAGATAAAGAGGAGGATATTTGCTGGCTTAATACAGACACTTCCTGTGAATTGCCAAACAGAACACATGTGTGCAGCTCTTTCCCATTTCTTCAAAGGGTCCAAGCCTCCACTGGAGGCAGAGTGGCCAGGCCACCGACACTGGTCCAGTAGTCTGTAGCAGAAAGCAGGGCCATGTATGAGTTTAGGAACCAGGTCCCTGGGTACTGTTCCATGGTCCCCCAAGACTTCACTAAGAAATTAACAGTATCTCCACAGAACATTAGAGCTCACTTGCAGAGCCCCTTTAGATCACAGGACCCTGTGCTATTATACTCGATGTCTGCCCATGGAGCTGGTCTTCAACGCTGACCAGGATGAGGTCAATGGTGATGTGAGAAACACTTGGGGAACAAGAATCAAGAACGGTCAAATCAAGAGGGGAGAATATGAAATGGATTTTTTGGATAAGAGCAGAGAATGGTGGTGCCAAGGATTCAGAGTGGGATAAAGCCAAGGATGGAAAGAAGGGAGCATAAAATGTCTCTGTGGTTTTGGGAGAGTGCTGTAGTTTTAAACAAATATGAAAAGTGGTTATTATAAAGTAAATTAGCCACTGTGTCTTCTCTCTGTAAGAACGATAAGAGGAGGAGGAGGGAGAGAACGCAAATGCCTGACGGTGTTAGATCGCAAGGGTCCTACTGCGCCTTGAGGATTTGCAAGATCTGGGAAGTGGTTGTGGCATGGGCCTTGTACTAGGCAATTGTAAAAAACAAACTCCAAATAAAAGGATGCATTCTTTCGTTGTCTTCTGAATAACCTGTGGTCCCTTAGACATGTGGGCCCTTAACTTGGGAAGCAGCTTTTTGCTGTCTTCAGCACTGCTCTCTACAGCAGGCTGATGGAATATTCAGAGAATTCTGAAAGTGGAGTCTGTGCTGGTGAGTCCACTTAGCCATTTTCAGGTAGCCTAATGGCAAAGGTAGCTGAGTCATTTTGTCTGCTTGGTTGTTTAAATCTTCATACATTTTATCCATTTCCATTTGCCTACCCACGCACCTTACTTCAAAGCACTTTGTCTCCAATTATTCAATATTTTCCCTTCCAAGTCCCTGGTCAGCCAGTTCTCAGGTATCTGTATATTTCACACTTTTCCTTCCACACATGATGATTACTTTCATTTTATATTTCTTCTTTTAAAAAATATTTTATTTAATTTCAAAGTGTGTGTATGTATGAGAGAGAGAGAGAGAGAGAGAGAGAGAGAGAACTTCTGCTCCCCAAATGGCCACAATGACTGGAGCTGTGCCAGGTTGAAGCCAGGAACTTCTCCTGTCTCCCATGTGGGAACAGCACATAGGACATCATCCACTGCTTTCCCATGCACAATAATAGGGAGCTGGATCAGAAGTGGAGCAGCCAGGACTCAAACTGGCATCCACATGGAATGCTGCAGGTGGTGACTTAACTGGCAACGCTCAGTTCCAATACTTCCTGTCGGATGAGTTTATTTGTCCACCTATTGGTGACCTGCTGAGCCACGTGACTTGTTTCACTTAGTGGAATGGAATGGGATTTGCTAAATCAAGCAGTGATATGAGTGCTGTTTGTTTCCTTGAATTCTCAAGCTCAATTCCTTGGGTCACAAGGCTGACATATGCTAGACAAAGACTGTCTTTTCTTATTTGGAAACTGAGAATTAAGAAGCCCGAGTTGTTGAAATTTTAGTCTAAGTTGCACAGTCTCATGCTCAGTATAGAGCTCTAGATCCTCAGTTCACACAAAGTAGGAGTGAGAAATAAGCTTTTTTCAGTTGTAAGTCACATAAGCTTTGGAACTGGTAGTGACTGCAGAAAAATTAGTAACCACATCTCTACCTCCTTAGAACTAAATTTCATAAAAATGAGGGCATGATCTTGTTCTTTGCTATTTCCTTGAACCCCAAAATGGTGACTGGCCACTTAGCAGTTGCTCAATGAACTTTCTGGATGAGATCCCACCTTGACTTTCACCTTACTGAGGAAATTAAGAAATCAGAAAAGAATCATCTCACCTCCCACCAACACTTCTGTTCAGCCTATTTCTATGGTATGAGTAGGAGGGAGCAATGCCTTTCCACCTGCCACAGGAGAAGGATGATCTCAGCCTCTGGAGTCTTCCTCAAATATATTTTTTTAAAGTTTTATTTTTTATTTTCTTTATTGGAAAGGCAGATATACAGAGAGGAGAGACAGAGAGGAAGATCTTCCGTCCGATGATTCATTCCCCAAGTGAGCGCAACGGCCGATGCTATGCCGATCTGAAGCCAGGAGCCTCTTCCGGGTCTCCCACGCGGGTGCAGGGTCCCAAGTCTTTGGGCCGTCCTCTGCTGCTTTCCCGGGCCACAGACAGGGAGCTGGATGGGAAGCGGGGCTGCGGGATTAGAACCGGCGCCCATATGGGATCCCGGGCGTGCAAGGCGAGGACCTTAACCACTTGCGCCACAGCGCCGGGCCCTTCCTCAAATATTTTGATCTTGAAATTTTTCCTTGATTTTCTCCAGAATTCTCATCAGTATGTCACGATGCCGTAATAATTCCCTTCATAGAAAATAAGCAAGCAAGCAAACAAAAATTAATAAACATCAGAAACCAGCATTTTAGTGTAGTGGGTAAAGCCACTGCCTGCCTCATCCCATATGAGTGTTGGTTGCAGTCTCAGCTGCTCTACATCTGATTCAGCTCCATCTTCATGCACCTGGGAGAGCAGTGGAAGATGGCCCATGTGGGAGAAGTAGAAGAGGTTCTTGACTCCTGGCTTTGACTTGGCCCAGTCCAGGCCATTGCAACCATTTGGAAAGTGAGCCAGTGGGTGAAGGACTTCTCTCTAAGTCTCTCCCTCTACCTCATTTTTTCTGTAAACTTTATTTTTCAAAAGCTTGGAAAACATTTCAAGATGTCATCTTTTTTTCTTAGGGGGTTGAAAGGAAAAGGGGTGAAAAAGCAGAGCACGGGAGAATTTTAGGGTAGTGAAACTGCATGATTCCGTAGTGGTGGATACAGGTCATTTGTGCATTTATTCAAGCCCATAGAATGTCTGACATCAATGTAAATGTCTGTTACTGATGTAAACTGTAGCTCTTTGTTGATGATGTTATGTCCATGTAGGCTCATGGATTGTACCAAGTGGCAGGATGTCAGTAATGGTGGAGCTATGCATATGTGGGGGCAGGCGGGATGTAAGAAATCTATCTTTCACTCAAGTTTACTGTGTACCTAAGATACTCTGGAAAGAAAATTTATCACATTTTATTTATTTATTTGAAAGGCAGAAAGTGATAGAGAGATCTTTACTCCACTGGCTTACTCTCGGTCTCCTTTGACCTGCTCTTCCTCCCTGCTACTGCCACTAAGCATGGTGAGCTGCCTCCTTCCCAGCTGATCTTCAGGTCCAGTGCAGCAAGGACTCTGCTAGGTCAAAGCTAGGAGCTAGGAGTTCCATTTTCATCTCCTGTCTTCTGTTGCTTTCCCAGGTGCATTATCAGGAAGCCGAATAAGAACAGGACTCAAGTCAGCACTCCAATCTGCAGCATAACCCATTGTGCTGCGGCATCGGTCCCCAAGGAAATCCATTTTTCAAAACTCTGCTAGTTGCTCACAACTCCTCATTGATGCTCCTGCCTTACTTGTATATTTTCTGCTTTCCTTTATAGCAGTTCCTCAAATGAGATATTTCTTCAACATCTAAATAATATCTCCACTTATATTCCAATTACAATGGCCAAAACATATTTTTAAAAAATATATATTTATATATTCATTCATTCATTCATTTTATTTGAAAATCAGAGAGAAGGAGAGACAGAGATATGCTATCCATGAGTTCACTCCCCAAATGGTTGCAGTGATACTTGGGCCATCTTCTGCTGCTTTCCCGGCTACATTAGCAGGGAGCTGGGATTTGAAGTAGCATTCATATGGAATGCAAACATCCCAGGATGTGGGTCAACCTGATACATCAAAATTCTGGTTCCCCAATACAATTCTTAATGACATCTCATATCACAAGCTAAATTCTACTGATTTTTCCTATTTTTTCCTAACCAGAAAAATCTGAATAGTCCAGCCAAATATGTAGACAGTCTCTATACTTTTCTTTTCCTTACATCCATAATTCAATCAATCAAGCAAGTTCTTTGGACTCTGTTGTTAAGATAAATCTCTAAGTAGCCATCATTTCCACAGCTGTAGCTCAGATCACACACCTATCATGTGGACACTTGAAAGAACCAAGTGCAAGTGCTTTATTCCTCTGCGCAGAACCTTCCTACAGCTTTCCCATCAACCCAGAACAAAATCCCAATGTTCTGACCTGCTTACTTTTCCAACCTGTACCTCCTACTTAACCCCGGTGCCTCCACTCCGCCAGCAGGCTCCCTCTTTCTCAGACACTGAGCTCACTCCCAGCTCAGGCATGCACACCTTTTTCCACATAGTGACCTGCCTCTTCCCTTACATCATCCGGATCTCTGTTTAAAAAAATCCTTCAGAGAAGGTTTTTCTACCTTCCCCACCCGACAGTGCATCCATTCCACTCCTTTACAGATATGCTCTGTTATCTGCATAATTTCTCTTTTTAACACTCGTTAACATGAAACCTTACACTATTATTTCATTGCTTACTGGCTGGCTGTCTCACCCCAACTAACGGTCACATTCATGGTGGAGGTTTTGCCTTGTTCTCACTAGCACCAGTGCTTGTATATCTTGCACAGAGTAGGTAATCAACAAATGGTGGTAATAGTATACCCATGATCACTGCAGCAGAAGAGGATTTGTGTAACATCAGCACACAGATCACTAACATGGGAAGATATGGGTCATAACAGAAGGATGAGTTTTTAAAAAAAAAAAAATAGAGGAGAGAACTAGAAATATGTCCCGTCTCCACCATGGATGAAACACATGTAGTCTCACAGGGCCTAATCTCTTCATCTTTTAACAAGAAACGGCCAAAGGGTTGGGGAGGAAAAAAGATGAGCGCACTCAACTTAAAAACTTTCAGACTTCTCAGAAAAAACTAATTTCGTCAATTCAAGGTATTGTTAATATCTATCTGGTCACGTCTGATGAAACAGATACTTGGATTCCATGAATTTAACCACTTGATAATGTCACTCTGGGTTCTTCAGGCCTACTGACAGGTGGCTTGCTCTTTTGTTCTATTTTAATCCTCCAGCTGTCATGCGAAAAAATTTGCCTGTTATGAAACAATACCCTGACCTCGTTACCCAGAAAGTCCCTGTTTTGTTTTTGTTTCATCAAATCACACTAGAAGTATGTGGCAAAAGCTGAATTTTTATGGATAGATAAAAGTTTACCAGAGCTTAAAATGAGGAAGAAGTGAAATACTGTAGCTCCTCACCTGCCCCTTTCCTGTGAAACTGGTGACAAATTCTGCCCATTTCTCTTCCTGGGGCCAGTCTGATCTTAAAAAGAGCCAAATTCAGAGTCAAAGAAAGCAACACACTGTGTTCCTAAATAAATCTGCACCATCAGGTCAATAGCATCCAAGTCCTTGGATTCATGGTTGATCCTACTGACAACTGTTATCGATTGATACTGAAGACTTTTAAAAAATTTAATGTTTTTGAATTTAATTTTTTTTTGACAGAATTCTTCCATCCACCAGTTAACTCCCTAGATGCTCAAAATAGCTGGGGTTAGGCCAGGCTGAAGCCAGGATTACAGAGCAGATAGAAATCATGTGAGTGGCAGGGATGCAAGAACTTGAACCACCATCTTCTTCTCCCTAAAATGTTAGATCTGGAGGCAAAACTGGAACAAGATGCCAGAGCCCATGTTATGGGATGCTGATGGCCCAAGAAATGTCCTAACTGCTTTGCCAAATACGCATCTCCGTGGAGAGCTTCAGTCAAGCCTTTTCCAACATATTGCATGATTATTGAGTCTAGACTCAGGCATTCATGGAGTTTCCCCCCACCCCTCATATTCAGTTCCTTAAAGTAAAAAACTTGATGAAATAGAGTTAAGGTTAACATCCTTTTCATTACATATCTCAAAGCTACACTCTGCAAAGGGTTTTCTATACAATTCAGTCAACAGATACTTAGGGAGTATCTCTTTTGTGCTAGGGAATAAAAGGATGACTAAGAGGCACATTCTTTCTTTAATGAGACATAGAGTCTAGTTGTAATGAGGATGTGTGTCTCTGGAGAGCTAAAACACCTTCACAAATTGGCAAGTGCCCTGCTGCTGATGGAATAGTGGTATGTTTAAAGTTTAGTTAGACCTGAGACCTAGACACGACACCAGTCCTAATGAATTATGTGTGGGTGTTTTACAACCACAAGGAGACGCGATGTCTTCATGTGTAACATGGAAATTGTGATAGTATATCTGCCTTATCAGATTGCTGTGAGAAGTCAGTGAAATAATACATACCAAATGATCAACACAGTGCCTGCCACGCAGTATGTGTTTCATCCATGCTAGTGATTATTTTCACTATTACTGAACTGCTGATAAGGTTCGAAGGAAAGAGAGCGCTTTCAGATGGAGGGATAAGTTGACTTCTTTTAGGAGATAGAATTTGAGCTGGACTTTAGTTTCTAAGCTTTATTTAATTTATTTGCAAGGCAGCAGTGACAGAGAAAGAGGTGGAAAGATGGAGAGAGGTACATTACACCCACGGGTTGATTTCTGTGATGGCTGCAATGGCTGAGGCTGGGCCAGGCCAAAGATATGAGCTCCGAACTTGTTCCAGGTCTTCCGTGTGAGTGGCTCTCACTTGGGTATCCTCTACTGCTTTCCTAGGTGCGTTAGCAGGGAGATGGATTACAACTGGCCCCTAAGATAGATCTGAAGATGTAAATCAGACTGGAGGTATAAATTCAACATGGAATACAAAAAGGAACTCATATTTGGTGAATAATGAATAGTTAAAGAGTTTTACTATATTGCGTTATGTATGTGTTTAGTTTGGTATGGTAAGAAAGACAACATGAAGAAAATCAGTTGAATATCCATGTTGAAGTGGTAGGGTAGGGCAGATTATGAAAGATCTTGAAGGCATTTGTGCTTCACTTAAAAGACACTATGAAATTCCTAAAACTCTAAGTTTCAGATAAGAAAAGGCAAAACACCAGTGGATTAAATTGGAGGCAATGGGAAAGTGCTTAACTTGCTGGTTAAGGCATCAATTATGATGCCCGTGTGGGCATCAGAGTGCCTGGATTTGAAATCGAGCTCCAAATTCTGATTCTAGCTTCCTGTAATATGAACCCTGGAAGGCACCGGGGGTGTTAGGTCTCTTCTACCCATGTTGCAGGCCTACATTGAATTCCTGGCTCCTGACTTTGCCTGCTTAAGCCAGGGCCATTATAGACATTTTGGCAGTGGGCCAGAACATTGGACACACACACACACACACTCTCTCTCCACCTACTTTCATAATGTTTTTAAAAAGGAAAACGGTATGAGGGGATATATTAGCATCAGGAAGGCCAACTGGGAGGTCTGTAGATGTTTAAACAAAAAGTGAGGAAGCCCCTTAAGCTCATCTGGAGCCCTGGGATTTTTGTTCTGGGCAGCCATTGATCATCATCACTGGTATGAGAGACAAACTCATTTTAAATCTATAGAAATGAGGGAGCTGGTGCTGGGACACATCTAGCAAATACATTCTGCACTCAAACATAAAAGGGTACACGAATCTGTCACCATCAGTCAGAAAGTAGGGGTGGAGGGGATAAAGTCTATTTAAAATTGTCAGGGATGGAGGACTATTTATGATTCAAACAAAACAACTCTTCTGTCCCATTGTTTCGATGAGTAGAGTAATTCACAAGTCAAATAGCCCCTTGGGAACTAGACATTTGAGCATGGGTGGTTTATGTGATTCATAGTGGATTTTGGTTTTCCACAGGACTCCTGTGCCCCATCTAGTAAATTCTGGTGGAAATTACAAACTGTAGAAATTCAACCCGGTGCCACAATAACAGGATGCACCTGTAGATTTCGTAGAATTTGCAGCAGCATTCTACTAGCACCAGTTTGAGAGGAAGAACACTGCTTGCAGAGTACCTACTGAAGCAGAACCTAAGCTGTTCTCATATGCCAAGCAGTAATGCAGGCATTACTGCCAGGGCAATACTCCCACCGTCCACTGGATAAATGAGGATAGAAGAGTCACATGCTCCAGAATGTCTTCCAGCAGTTTATTAGCTATTCTTGGGAATGATCAATTGGACTGATGTGTTTTCAGTTCATTGGGAACCTTTCTGGCCCTGCCACCCAAGTCACACATTTAGATTGCAGTCTTTGAGAGCAGAGCTCTTCTTCATTTGTTTTTACATCTCCGAGGTCCTGGGCAGAACATCTTGTTCCTGGATCCATGTATTTTGTGAATGGGGTGATACCTAATGATGTACCCAAGGGCGCATGAGTGTTTAGCAAGTAAATTGTGAAGGTTTTTGTTGTAGTGTAGCTGTTTACAGGTACTGTTTAGAGTCCTGTCTCCACTTCAATCTTTTTTTAAAAAAGGTTTATTTATTTTTATTGGAAAGCCAGAGATACAGATAGGAGGAGAGAGAGACAGGATGATCTGATTCACTCCTCAGGTGGCTGCAACAACCAGAGCTGCGTTAATCCAAAGCCAGGAGCCAGGAGCTCTTCCAGGTCTCCCACGTCGGTTCAGGGTCTCAAGTTTTTGGGAGCTGGATGGGAAGCAGGGCTGCCGGGATTAGAACCGGCGCCCATATGGGATCTCAGCACGTTCAAATTTCTTGGCCACCGCACCGGGCCTCTGTCTCCACTTCTGATCTAACTCTGCTATGTGCCTGGGAAAGCAGTGGAAAATGCTCCAAGTGCTTGAGCCCTTGTCACCCACATGGGAAACGCAGCTGAAGCTGCTGGTTCCTGACTTTGGCCTGACCTAGTTTTTGTTGTTGTGGCCATTTGGGCAGTGATCCAGTGGATGGAAGATCTCTCTCTTGCTCACTCACTCTCTCTCTCATTTGCTATCTTTGAAACAGTAAATGAAAGTCTCTTTTTAAAATTAAATTGAGGGACCTTAGGTGGACATCTCAGGTCCATGTCTAAGAGGTAAAGGACAGAAAGAATCAGGCCACCAAAAACCTGGACGAATCTCTGACTAAACCTAACAGAATATCACAGATGTAAACAACAGATCAGCTGGCTTCACCTTGCTCGTGACCCTGGCGTCCAAGATTGTGAAGATGTCTCCACTCTTCAGATCTGGGTTCTGAGAGTACACAGCTGAGCACATGGCTCCTCTAGAGGAGATGAGAGAGTGAGGCTGCTTTCATGTGGTGCCAGCTGCATTGGGCAGGGCAAGCTTGATCATGCAAGGGATCTGTGCAGAAACGAGCAGTCAGATCCCCTTTCAAGTACCCATTTCTTTTCTTTTTTTTTATTTTTAAGATTTATTTATTTTTATTGGAAAGGCAGATATACAGAGAGGAAGATCTTCCATCTGATGGTTCACTCCCCAAGTGGTCGCAATGACTGGAGCTGAGCCAATTCAAAGCCAGGAGCTCTTCTGGGTCTCCCACGCAGGTGCAGGGTCCCAAGGCTTTGGGCTGTCCTCGACTGCTTTCCCAGGCCATAGGCAGGGAGCTGGATTAGGGGCCGCTGGGATTAGAACCAGCAATCATATGGGATCCCAGGCGTGCAAGGCGAGGACTTCAACCACTATGCCAGGCCCCCTCAAGTACCCATTTTTTTGGCTCTTTGAGTAGATGATGAGCATCCTGGGAGGACTGTGTCTTCACTTTTAATATCTCTAACTGAATTCTGACTTAATGTTTTACTTCATGGCAGGTGTTCTGTCAGTATTTGATGGAAGTAAAATTCTTTCATTCAAAATTCACTTTCTTGCACATCCCTAGTGAGGATGTGAATGGACAATGAAATAATCAAGAGGTCAGTAGCAGCTGAGACAGAAAGCATGAAATTCCTGGACTAAACATGCTTCCTGCTTGTCCTCAAATCATAAATAAGGCTGTAACACATCCTCAGAATTTTTTCAATTCCAAAATGCACGAAAAAGGGTTGAGAATTTTACTCAAGTTTTGTGGGATGCTGGGGAGATGGCTTAGTATTTTAAAACAAATTACAAATAATAAGTATTTGCAAAAGAGGTTTTATATTTCGTTGAAGTTGTAATTGAGTTTCTCTGCCGAAGCACCTCGTTTCATTCTATATTAATTCCTTCTCTGCACGTATTCCTCAACATTATTTTATCATCATTCATGAACCTTTTGTTTTATTAGAGAGACTTTTTTTTTTAAACTTTTGTCCTCCAATATGCACTCTCATACTCACTGTGCCAAGCGTGTCTTGGAGCACCAATGGTTTATTGCTTGAAAGCAATAATAAGGGGCTTGTGCTTGGTGTGGTTATGTGAAGCCTCTACTTGAGCCACCGGCATCCCATATAGGCATAGGTTCAAGTCTTGGCTGCTCCATTTCCAATCCAGATCTCTATTGATGTGTTTGGGAAAGCAGTGAAAGTGGACGATGGCAGAAGTCCTCGGGTCCCTGTACCCAGAAGCTCAGACTCCCAGTTTCTGACCAGTTTAGCTCCATCCATTGCAGCCATTTGGGGAGGGAACAGGGGATGGAAGATCTCTTTATCTCTCCTTCTCCTTGTAACTTTTAAATAAAAGTTAATAAATCATAAAAAAGAAATCAATAATAACAGAATTCACTGGAGGGTTCTCCTGAATTTGATCTCCACAATGCCACTATCCTTGCCTAACTTTCTATTTTTGCATCCGATCCTCGTGATGCCTTTCTTTCATCTTCCTTTCCAACGTCTGTGCTGCTTGGGATTAGGGGCTGCTGGTGAATGAGAAGCCACATAAATGAGAGAAGGTGATTTATTTCTCACCAGTTCTTCCTCTGATCCTTTACCCCTTCCTCCTGAGTCTAGACTCTGATAAACAGAAACTATTTCGGTTATAAGGTAACTCTGTGTGTGTGTGTGGTGTGGGGTGTGAGGGGAGGCAGAGACAGGCTGGGGAGTCAAAGTCTAGGATAGTCTGGATAAAATATGGCAGAAATAGAGGACCATATAATATAGTATGAGTGAGAGAACAATCTATGTGACAATGACACCATCTTTCTGCCACTCACTAATCTCAGCCTTACACATTTGGATTTCATCAACTTGATCAGCTCAAATGAGCAAAGTGAACATTGGCAAACTTCCACTCTCCACCACTAGCCTTCATAGCCAGCTATTATAAACGCCATCTCTTTTTGTAAGATTTTCTGACACCAAGCTTTGCCACTGCAATTTGTGTCACTCCATTCAGGTCCTATTTAGATAGCATTTTAGCATCTCTGTGCCTTAACTTTCCCCCAGTAGCACTGTAACTTCTTCCCGCTAACTTGCTATTGTTTTATTTTATTTATTTATTTTTTGAACTTGACAATTGTTAAGCTTGCAACCCTGAGAGAAAGATGTGCCTAAAACATGGTAATCTTGGTCAGAAGTTTGCTGTTTGACGTGATAATTATGTTCTTCTGGGAAGTACCATTTCTGATAACAGAGTTGAGTGATTTCCTGACAAACTGAGAGCCAGCCTGAACATTCGGCCATTTGTCCTGTGAGGAACTTAGCTACCTTTGAAAAGTATTTCGTTTTTGAACTTAATCTATCATTGTTTCTTCAATAGATTCCTTTTCTGCAAAAACAAACAAACAAAAAACAAGAACAAAAACAAAAAAACCATTCCCAACAGCAAAGAATTATTTGCAGTGGACTTGTTAGAAATTGTAGCCGGGTTAAAACAAAATTTAGACGCATGCTCACCAAGAATTTATATGACATTATTTTAATATACATTAGCTGTATCTTTATGTATATGCACCTTAACACATCATGGGTGTAAATCCATATGTGCTGTGCTCTGTGTGGGGTGATAGGAGTTCAGAAACACATGAGACATATGCCAGTCCTATGTTTGGCATCTTCTGTTTGAGATCCTAAATCTTCTGAATTCTGATTGGCATTGACACTTCTAAAACTGCCCATGCACACACTGATGTGCATTTTATCCCAAAGCCAACCAGATAACTTGTTTCACAGTGATTTATCTCAGCACCAAGTGTTGGTCCTCCACCACTTTAAGCTTTTTTTTTTCCAGCTCTCTTATTAGCAGACCTAGGTCTTGCTTAGTTTCTTAGATTTCAACAACATCTTGGTTCAAATGTCAAGATACAGAATTGTCTAGCTAGATGTCTGTGAAATGTCATAGTTCCCATAGTTTGACAAGATAAATGAAACATTTTTTAGAAGCTCACATAAATTCCATTGTGAAGAGTCAAAATGAATAATTATGAATTTGATTTTTTTGTTATTAAGGAAATTATTGTGACACCCAGAAAAACTGAGCATGATGGTGGAATGACAGTGTTATTATTTGAGGGTTTTTGTTGGTTGTGTTGTTCTGATGTTAGACAATGATCTTTATAGGTATATTCTAGAGTGAGGGTGGATACTTTCAAATCATTTGTGAGGTGGGCAGTGTTGTGACTTAAACTGCCGTCTGCAATGCTGGTATCCCAAATCAGAGCAACGCATCAAGTCCCAGCTTCTTTGATTTTGATCCAACTTGCTGCCAATGCAGCAAGAGAAGCAGCTAAACATTGTCCACGTTTTTGGGTCCCAGCTACCCAAATGGTAGATCTGGATGGAATTATAACCCCAGCTGGCTGGGGAGCAGACTAACAGACAGATTCTCTCTCTTTCTCTCTCCTTTCTCTCCTTTCTCTCTTTCTTTCTTTCTCTCTCTCCTTGTCCACTTTGCCTTAAAAAAGAAACCTTAACATAAACAACAGCAAATATCATTTATGGAGGAATTTATCTGTATTATGTTTCCAACTTTCCTTTAGGTTTGTTTCAAAATTATATGATGCCAATGATAGCTAGTAAAAATCTTCAACTTAAAAACTGGAATAACCTTGGGGATGATAGGAATTGTATTCACTTACAAAACTGGCAATGATGCTGCTAGCAATGAAGTTATATCTACCTTGAAATGTTAAATGAGAAACAGCACATTTTGATAAGTGCTCTTTTCCCAGAAAGGTACCAAGTCATTCTTTTTTACTGCAAACATTGATATTTAGCCTGGAAGTGCTTCTTAGTTCATTCTCAGAACTGCAAGACTCCTTTTAGAGATAGTTGCCATTTGGAGAGAATGTTAGAGGAAGTAGTAATGCCTTCATGATGGCTACAATTGGCAAAACAGAATCCATTGTTTCATGAAAACTGGAGGAGCACTCTAACAAAATTTTTTTTTAAAAAAGATTGAACTTTACAAAGAAGTGTGAGGTTGAAAATCAATGCTGCCTTTCATTACCATCCTTTAAATCACTGGGATTGGGAATGTCTCGCCCATGACCCAAATAACTTCCACAAAACAATTTTTTTTTCTGGCCCTGCCAAGGCAACCACAGATTGGAATCGAAGTTGAAGGAATCTAATTTTTTTCACCTATTTTTTAAGCCTAATACTTTTAAGTTGATAATTTTGTATGGCCTGTGAATGATGTTATAGGTATCCAAATGGCCCCTGGCAGACAAAAAGGTTTCCCTGCCCCTACAAGAGAAAGAAAATTGTGGAGGTAAAGCAGCTTATAAAATGACACAGCCCTTTCAGGAACCCAGGGCATCATGGTGAAATGAGTATGGCTGGTACCGATTCTAGATCTTAGATTACTCATCAGTTGGCATATCAGTCAATCTGTTCCTTCCTTCTTAATGATCTGAATGTTGGAAACCCAGCACTGCAAAGCCTGCTGAAAGGGATCCAGGGTCTGACAGTTAGGATACACTTGTTATTTCCAAGGCTGTACTTCCATACATCATATCAACTTGGCTTTGCACTTTCTGTGGGCCCAGTTGATTCCCCAGGGAGCTGCAGAGCTGGCTAGGTGAAGGGGATTTGCAGTTTACAAATTCTAAAATGAGCCCACTGCCAAGAAGTGCTTGCTCACCCCTCCTTCAACGGCAGGGGGAATCTCCCTTTCATTTTATGGGTGAAGCTGAAAACAGGATTCATATGTGAAGCTTAATCCTTCTCACCAATACCAGCCCACACCTCCCAGCAATTGAACTTGAAAAAAAAAAAAAAAGAAAGAAACCTCGCTTGACAAGTTATCACAAACTATGTTGTCATCAAAAAAAAAAAAAAACCCACTTCCTATATTTGAGATCACAGGACAGAGTTGTAGGCACAATTTCCTGACTGAACTCATCAGTCACAGAGTACACCTCCTGACTGACACAGAGACTGGATGGAGCGGCAAGGATGACAGCCCTGGAGGATTGAGCTTTCCAGTCCCTGACCTCCCAGCACAATGAAGTGAAGAGGCTGGTGGACATCCCAAGATTCTGCAGAAAAATACCTCCCCTTCACTTCCT
This sequence comes from Ochotona curzoniae, assembly GCF_017591425.1. Lineage (NCBI taxonomy): Eukaryota > Metazoa > Chordata > Mammalia > Lagomorpha > Ochotonidae > Ochotona > Ochotona curzoniae. The sequence goes on along the minus strand of NW_024467121.1, from coordinate 13,403,146 downwards.
CGAGCTGATTCCCAGCGCCAGGAAGATGAAGCCACGCTGGCTGCTGTGGGCACTAGCCTCATTTATCGTGGTACCTGGCTTCAGGACAGGTAAGCTACGGGTGCCCTCTGAGTCTTGGGACAGACATTATTTCCCCCAGACACAGAACCAGAGAGGGTCCCTAAGTGTCTTGAGTTCTACCTTTTGTGACCACCCTTGGAGCCCTACCTCCCTCTTTTTGCCTCAAGGGTCTCCAGTCTGTAAAGGGAGTTTGGAATGGGACTAGGCTTTCTTGTCACTCATAGTCCTGGACTGCTTACTTAATCCACGAAGAATTTGTGAAAGTCTGTAGTGGCATGATAGTTGGATGTCAACATGATACTGATGAACAGATTTCTGGAGAAGTTTTCTATTATATCTCAATGAATTTTGATTTTTTACTACATGCTAACATCCTTGCCCTAGCTGTAAGATAACACTTACATGTTACTTGGAATCTCGATTGCCTTATGAAGCAATAATTAGGAAGCTTCCAAATTCATAGAAATGTTAAAGAAATAGATTTAGTTCCAGAACATTACTTTTTTTCTGGGCTCCTGTGTATATTGTATATTTATACATGTTCATACATATATATTTATGTAAATTTTTCTTGGGTTTTCTCAAAGACTGTTTTAAAACAGAAATGAACAAAACCACCACTTTCTACCTCAAACCACCCTTCCTAATATTCTGAGTGTAAATTTTCTAATAACATCTTGTCTTGCTAAACCAGAAAGATAGATATGAAAGTATGATGTCTTTTCTGAAAGTCTATCATTTCATATAATTTATTTCAATCAAATTTATGCTGATTACATAAAATGTGTTAAGAAGTAAAATATAATGTGCACGAGAAGTTTGTTTCCTTGTTTTGGTGAAGTGGCCAATTTGTGTAGGGCCCTCTGGATTGACTTTGGAGTTAAAATGGATGAATTTCAGCAATATTTATACTGCAATTTCTGCCCCAACAGGGGTGTTATCAAATCAGTCCAAGCCAGAGCAGCAGAATTTGTACAATTAATCTTGCCTTATTCTTGGGAAACACGCTTCAGGCAAACTTGTGCTGTTTAAAACCACTGGTGACTTTGCCAGTGAGATGAAAAGTTTTGCTGGCTGTGGGCCAGGTGAAGGATCATGCAGAATCTAAAATTCACGCGATCCTTAATCTTCCGCTCAATTTTATTGGAAATACCAAGTCCTGTCCCTATGGCATAAAATGTGTAGGAGAGTATCAGAGAAGTCTTGTTGAAGGTGGGATGCTAACAGAGTGGAGCCATTAGGGAGTGGTAAATTTCCTCAAGGGCATCATGGAATAGAAGGAGGTCTGATGTGCAAGTTGGAAAGGATGTGGGAATGAGGGAGTCAAGTCTAGAAAAAGAAGAATGGAACCAAACGAATGGACCAAGATCTTAGATAACAAATGGACCAAGATCTTAGATAACAAATCAATATTTTACAACTTCATTTGGTAGTAAATAAAGAACTACTAGAAAACATTTGAAGATTACTATTTATAGAGTTCCTTGTTTGTGCCAGTTCTGTAAGACTTAGTTAAAGGTTTTTTTTTTTTAACTTAATTATTGAAAAGGGAGAGTGACAGAGAAGCAAAGAAAAAGAGAGACGCTGAGAGGGAGATTTTTCAAATGGTCACTGGCTTGGATAACAAAGCAGGAGCCAGGAACTCTATCCAGGTGTCACACATGGCTGACAATGGCTCAAGTGTTTGGGTCTTCCTCCATTGTCTACTAAGCACATTAGAAAAGAGCTGAATCAGAATCAAGGTAGCTGGGACTTGAAACAGGGCTCTCACATGGGATGTTTTAATCACAAGTTAGCTTAACCTGCTGCACCACAATGCCACTACTGATTCTTACTTTAATTCTCATAACCACTGTGTATGTTGATGTCACGAACCCCTAGATAAAGAAGTAGCCCCAATTTCAAACCTCACAGGCTGTGCCAATGCCCAGGTTCCAACCAACTTTCCTGGATTGTGCTCCTTTGGCTTACTGCAAGCAGGGTTAGAGATTTCTGAACATGACTCTGGAATAGCATGAAGGGTGATCAGGTCCAGAGGAGGCAGGTCATGAGACTCTGAAGTCGCCCAATCCAGAGAAAAATGAGAACTCAAAGTCAATGAGAACTGAAGTCAATGAAATGGATTGAGTTTCTTGGATGAATTGGGCATTCAGAAATCCTCCAGGGCAAAGACAATCTTGGCTCAGACATTTTTTTTTTCTCCAAGTAGAATCCGGTCTTAAAAAGAAATTCGTCTGTCATTTTCTCGGGTGTGAGAGTTCTTTAATGAAATCAAGCAGACTGTCAACAGATGCAATTTCTAGCTGATTCATAATGGAGATTTTCACTCTGAAAATTTCCAAAGCCACCATTTAAAATTGCAATGGAGTATGGGCGATGTATTAGTCAATCTGGGTGTTTTTAGTCTCTGTATTACTGTGTCCTGGGATGTGGTTAAAAAGGAGAATTCTCCTGATGTTACCAACACAGTGTTATTAAATGCACCTTTCTTAGAATTGTGGAAATTCTGATGGCCTACATGTCCCCTGATCATCTTTCTTTCATTCTAGGAATTTTATGAGCAAATCGTCATCTCCTAGATATAAAAAAAAGTGCAGAACAAGGATTTGTTTGTCTAATTATCCCTTCTTGTAAAGACTCCTACCCACACTGGAATTTCCCATCTTGACCTTTGTCATTTCAATGCAAAATGTTTAACTCTTCACATTTAATCTTTCAGTTTTTTAGATTCCAAATTATTACTAATTTGACCTTGTTCAGCCCCATGACAAACTTTGGAGTAGTAGGGCTTTGGTAAGCAAAGGGAATACTGTATGAAACAGCTGCTCTTTTCATTTATCATGTTTTTGATATATCACACATGCATATGTTCCCTTTCAGATTTTATAATTGAAAAAACGAATTACCTAATTCTTACAGAAAGAATGGTCACTAGCCAAGAATGGCTTTACAACTCTACCACATCATCCCCTTCAGAAGTAGTCTGACATTTTTTGTTGTTGCTGCTGAAGTCTTGGTTATTCTGAATAATTCTCTTGTTCGTATAATATAGTAATGTACATCAGTGAAACAGGCTGTCCTTTGATTTGGCAGCCATTCAGGCTAACTTCTAGCTCCCCTCACTGTCCAGTGTGTGGTAGGAATTGATAAAGAATTTCCACAGAAAATGGGACAAGTCACCTGATATGCCAGTGGGAAATAAGATTAGGAAGAAAATGAACTTTTCAGGAAGCCAAAAGTGAACTATCTCCTAGAGACACTGTTGTAGAACTGACGTGAAAACATGGAAACAGCGTGACTTCTGACAAATTTCTGTTCATTAGATAAGATGGACAGGGACATCATGGAATTCCCATTCCTGGCACTTTATGCCAAGAATTTGGAAATGGAAATTAAATAAGCTGTGCTCCAAAAGGCATTTAAAAACTGGGGTTCTTGGGGGTGAGAAAACTTTCCCAATGAACATGTACCAGAAGGAGCCAGCTCGAGAAATCCCTAAGGGTCAGCAGACTGAAGGCTGACATGTCATGGCAGGCTATTTCTAGCTCTCAACAGGTACTGGCCTAAGCTTGAGTGTCCTGCATTTGCACATGACCCACTTATTGCTTCTATCTGTGGCTGTGTTGGGGCAGGAGCACCGCTAACTGGTAATGAAGCTTCCACTTTTGGCTTGCTAAGAGTCTTCACCTTGTGCCTCATCAGAACAGTTTTACCTGCACTGGAACCTGTTTCTCTTCTTTCTCGCTGGTCAGTCTTGTGAACAACAATGGAAAGAGGACTCAGATTCAAACAACTGCTTCAAAAGTTGTAATCCTTTCATTCTTGAAGGTGTTGATTGAGGCTAGACCAGAATCCAGGCATTTTGAATTCCAGTTTAGTACTTACGCATCTTCACAGTGATTCTCAATGATATTTCTTCACCTTTCCATTCACACATTAATAGTACAGGGATGAAAAAATTTGGCAATTCTTGCTCTCAAACTAGTTATCCATTGTTTAACAATGGAGAAGAAATATTTACTAGGCAATTTCTGTCTGGAAAACTGTCAAGAAAAAGTTCTCAGTGGTTGCCAGTGAGTCAACATCATCCCGAGCTATGCAACATGGTTTCAAGTAAGTCACTCATTTGGGGGAAAACAATCATATAATCAATCATCAGTAGGATTTTAGGTATTTTCTACCCTCAGATCATTTTTGGTTACTTGATTGATTTTGGGGATTATTCTGGGATTTACCTCCTTCAAGAGAATATAAGTCATGCTGGGAATAGTTTCAGAGCAATGATTTTAATTGCACAGTAAAAAGTGTATGTGGGATACTTTAAAAGGTGACACCAATAGTAATGTAGAATAATTAGCCTGACTTTCTGGCAGAAGAGAACAGGCCATTACAATAATAATGCTTATTTTAAGTTCCTCAGAGGATTTAAGATGTAGTTAGGGTTGAAGACTACATAAGAGACAGATGGATTCTCATTGTTGTTTTGATTCCATCATTTCATTTCTATTCACTATTAGAAGGAGCCTTAGAATAATATTCTCAAATGTTTGTACAAATCACTTACAGGTCTTAATACAAGGTAGATTCAAGAAATCTAATTTTGATATCCAAGACTCCAGTTCAAACAGGCCTCAACATGAAGTCTGTGTTGTTGATATGTAAGCCAGACATTGAGTAGTTAGTCTATTATATGGAAGAAGAGATACATATTACTTCTTTTAGTTTTTAAGGCTCACTTATTTGATAGGCAGGTTTACAGAGAGAAAGAGGAAGAGACAGACAGAAGGTGTTGTATCTGCTGGATCATTCCTCCAAATGGCCACAAGGTCTGGTACTGGGCCAGATGGAGTCAAGAATTCCATCTGGATTTCCTACATGCTTGGACCATCTTCCACTTCCTTCCCAGGTCCATTAGCAGGGAGCTAAATAAGAAGTGGAGCTGCCAGGACTTGGACTGGCACTCTGACATGGAATGCCGGCCATTCAAGTGGCAGCTTAAGCTACTATGCCACACTACTGATCCCAATATGTTACTTCTATTTACACAGAACTTTCAGTTAAAAAGGAAAAACTAATATTATGAAGATCAAATATTGATCAACTATTTCAAAACTGACAAATGCCCTCAAGAATTCAGAACAGAGAGTGCAGCATGCTATCTGCAGAGTTAGGAGTTTCTTGGAGATGATGGACAAGAGACAGATCAGCTCTTCCTGGTGATTTTGAATGTAGGAGGAGAGGTTGGAGGACAGAATTTTGAGATGATTGTGCTGAAATTGTGTAGATGCTGTTCCTTCATCTATCAATTCATGCATTAGAAATACAGAGATGAGTAGCAAGCTGATGAATGAGGATTTTACCAGGACAACTAAATAAATGAGTCATATCGCATTTCTGCATGTGATTATAAGCATTTCTTAGGTGAGTGTACGCACTGAGCAAAGAGTATCAGTGGCTAGTGGTTCTCTGACAAAAGTGAATACTTTCACTCAGACAAAAACAAGTTCCTCACTTCACTTTACTGCCCCTGGCTCTCTAGATGTCCCCAGTCCCTGGTGACTTCCTTGACATCATGGAGCACTCATCAGCACTACGAGTACTCCAGAGAACAGTCAGAGGAGTCCTGGGACATAGTTCCCTATATCTAGGTTTTTCCCCCTCCAAGTCCCTACCACCTGCATACCAGAAGGCTCTGTCCTGACAATTTTGACCTGCAGCTGTTAACCAAGTACTAGACATCCTGCCTAGAGAAAGATTCCAGGAAACAGAAGTGTGGGTGGCATGAAGATGAATGGAACGAAGGGAAGGAATGTGATACTGATGACAAGAGCTTACGTCCTCTGGCATCAAGTCTGTCATGTGGTCAGATGCGCCATACTGGCCCATTTTCTCTTCTTCCCCCGGGCGTTCCCCTCTCATGCAGTACACAGGAATAATCGTAGGTGACCGGACAAGTAGCAATGGTACGCATTCCCAACAGCAGAAATAGTAAAGGTGTTTTTAAATAATAAAAAGGAAGTTAAAAGGAGGCCATGGGTTCCTTTACCTGACCAGGGAAGCTAGTCCAACCTCAGGGCCACAGTGAGAGCGAAAGAGAAAGAGGAACAGATCATTCTAAATTTCTCTCTGTTGAACCTTGTTCTAGCATTGTTAAGAGTTACTGAGGAGACTTCAAAATTTTGTGGAAAAATATAATCAGAAGATAAGTTTTTTTTGACAAAAAACATTTTGCAGTGCATGCATGTTTTCATAATTTGCATGGTCATAATTATTTTTGGAGATCTGGTATGCAGATTTCAAAACTCTCCTGCAGCATAATATATCTTTAATTCCACTTTCTATAAGCATTTTGAAACAGCTTATATATTAGAACATTGTATTAATTCAGTTAATTCTGCAAATGAGGTAGGTCTTATCTTCATTCCCATCTCACAGCTGGCAAACAGGTTGACAGAGGTCAGGCAAATTGCACAGTGTACCACAAGCAGCAAAGAGCTAGGATGAGAGCCAGAAGATCTAATTCTGCAGTCTACTTTCTCTCTCTTTTAAAGATTTATTTATTTTTATTGGAGATCCACATTTACAGAGGAGGGGGGGGGAGAAAAAAAATCTTCCATCTACTGTTTTACTTCCAAGCAGCTGCAATGGCCAGAGCTGAGGTGATCTGAAGTGAGGAGCTGGGAGCCAGGAGCTTTCCCAGGCTCTCCCATGTGGGCACAGAGTCCCAAGGCTTTGGGCCGTCCTCTACTGCTTTCCTACATCACAAGCAGGGAGCTGGAAAGGAAGTGGAGCAGCCAGGATATGAACCAGGGATCCTGGTGCATGCAAGGCAAGGACTTCTGCCACTAGAGTACCATGCTGGGCCCAGCCTACTCTCTTTACTGCTGTGAAGAGTAAACTGCTGGTCAAGGAGATGTGTACCATGTTAGCAGGAGTTTATTTTTTACTTCTTAAACAATTGAATTCATATGCATGACACCTGACCTGCTGCTCTTGCAGCTTGGGCATCAACTGAGAATTTCTGTGGCCACAGAAGCCAAATCCCTAATGCCCAGCAACAGCCTGTCACTAGGCTCTCATCTAGGCTGTGTTAGGGGCGTATTTGGCCCTGGGAGTCTCCGTTCCTGAGATTGCGATCCTCTCCTCCAGCACTCCTTCCACTTATGAAGAGCAGCCTACAGCAGCTTTCTTGCAACCGTGCTTTAAAGAAAGCACCGCAGTGAAGTCGGCCCCAGCAGCCCACAAAACAGAGGAAATTCTGAGCAGTGTGGGGCGTGAGTCACCACATCATGTTCAGGAATTGCCATCTTTGCTCACGGAATCACCCACTCTTTTCTGTTGGGGACCAAAATAGATCCTCCCTCAGAAGCCTGCTGCTTTCTGTGCCCTTGGTAACAAAGAGCAGAGGCAAGGATGGGTGTGTGCCTCTGTGGTGTGATGGCGGGAGTTTTCTCTCTGGTGAAGTTTCTTAGGGTGAAACCATTGCTGCCTCAGGGGAAGCAGCAGAGAAGCTGTGGCACAGGTGGAAGAATAAAGTGATAGGGCTACTGGGGGCAACCTCCTGCTTGTGGAAAAGGTTGACTTTTTCATCCATTCATTTGTTCAGGAAATGTTTATTGAGCAACTGAGTGTGTGCTGAATATAGAGTTCAAGATACAGAAATGAATGACAGCTGGCCCTCGCGCTTGAGAACTCATTCTCTAGCAGGAGAAAAATACAGTGTACAGACTGTCACACAGCTGGATGCTAAAGTTCAAGTTTAAAGGGACACAGTTTGACTCCAGCAAGCCATCGGGTCTCTTAAGCAATCATTATGTCCCTGAACATTGGAGCAGGACGGACCCTGAAGAGCAGGATTATTGAAACCAAATGTGACTGATTCTGAATTTAGAATAAAAGTAATGAAATTATAGTTTTGGTTTGCTTAGTTCCAGAGATTCCTTTACAGGTGAAATCAGAACGTTTCAGATGTGAGTATTTGATTCCCTTTAACAACAGACTCTCTGATGGCCGCCATAACCCCTAGTAGCTTAAGGAATCATCTCGGGTAGTTCTGAGCCATCACCACACACCCAACTGCCTGTGACCACTCTCTAATCCTAAATCTGCACAATCTAGCCAAAGAAGAAGCCTCAAATGTTCAGTTTTGACGATTATATTTTTTAAAAGCAAAATAGCAGTGTTTTGGGGGGTGTAATGTATATATTTTCATGAAATGAACCACTTTAAATGTATATGTGTGTATTTCAGTGAAATGAACCACTTAAGCAAATTGGCCCAACTCCTCCAAGACAGATCTGTTTGTTGTGTTCCTAAGCAATCATTTCTAAAAGTTTTTTTTTTTTTGAACTCCCCACAGTCTAAGTTGACGTCAGCCTCTTCCTGCTGCGTTGTTCTGAGAGTTTCCCGGGAGTTTTGGGGAAGATGACTTCACATCAAACTGTGTGCGTGACACCTTGCCGCTGTGGGCAGGTTGTCCGTGGTGTCCCCGGCTGCCGAAACCAGGCAGAACCGGTACTCCAGCTGAGCTTCAGTGTGGTATCTGTTTCCGGCCCTTGTGGTAGTGACACCTCTATTCAGAATCCGGCTTAGAAAAGATCTTTGTAAAAAGAACACTTATTTTTAAGTGGAAAGCAAAACCATTACTCCTCACCCTCACCCCAAAAGTCTTTTTAGAATAAAAGGGCAGTTTCCTTAGACATCCTGCTGACACCGGGCAGGCACCGAGACCGCAAGGGTGAGTAGCACTTGCTGTTCAGTTGAGTCGTTTATTTCACTTCTGGTTTTCACTGCCTCTCACCTGCCAGACCATCACTTTCACTTTCTCCCTCCCAGAGTTTAAGTTTTTCCTCTCTGGCTCCATTTTCAATGGCAGATGTAGTAGAACTGCAGGTCAGAGTGTGCCTGGTCACCAGGGCATGCAGCTGGCACCATCCTCATGCCATGCAATCACAAGTGCTGGCTACATGTGTGCCTCTCACTCACAGAATCCTCACAACAGCCCTAGGAGATGAGCACCATTGTCATTCTCTCCATTTCCATCTGACAGATCAGGGAGTAGACACTGCTGGTATAGTAATTTACTTGCCCAAGAAAGTGAGGAGCTGGTCAATCTGACCAAAATCCAGACTCACTCCAGAGAGAGCAGGAAACTACTTGTTTCCCCAGACTTCTTGGGCAAGCCTTCAGTTTCAGTTTAAGCCACCCATTGGAGCTCTGCTGTAAACAACTTTCAGGGTGATCTCTGGTCACATAATTCCACTCATTCTCCATTTCCTTTATCGGACACACAATGGTCTTTCCAAGCTGTGTTTTTTGTATGTCCTTGGTACATGGTGTATCCACTCAGCACATCTCCTCTCCTTCAAATCAAATGTTTCTGGTTAGGACTCCAAAGCTTGATTTCTAGGAGCAATGTCCCCTCTCTCTGGAAGATCTGTTCACCTCTCATGTGCCAATTGGAATTTCTCTCCAGCAGAAAGCATCTTGGGAGAGAGGAAGGGCTCATGGTCATGGGCATCTGACAGGCTTAACTTTAAACCATAGCTGGAACCTGAGAAGTCCTGCTTTCGTTCAGGAAAATCCTTGGCATGCCACTGCATGCAGGCTCTAGCCAGGCAATGGGGACGTGAAGGGGACAGTGTGGAAAGTGCTATGTAAAGAAATAGCAGGAGAGCCTGAGGGTCCAGAGAAAGTCAGGGGAAGGCTTCAGGAGGAAAGTTGACAGCTAACAAGAGGCTTGCGGGACGAGCAGGAGTTCAGGAGGTAGGGACTAGCTGTAGCATTGTAGGAGGGTTATGATTAATTCTGTATGTCCACTGGATTACACCAAGGGATGCTCAAGTGGTCCAACAGTATTACTGAGTGTGTCAGTGAGGATGTTTCCAGCAGCAGCGACCAGGTAAATTGAATGAACTCTGAATTGGTCGATGATGCGAGTAGATGACAACGAACCCAATGAGGGACCAAATAGATCTCAAATGTGGAAGAAGGGTATGTCTTCTCTGTCCCTGTGGATTGCGTCCATCTTTCCCCGCCCTTGGACCCTGAAGTTTCTGATTATTCAGTCTTCAGGCCCCAGGATTTCCCTCAGCACCTTCCCACTCCAATTCTCAGGCTTTCTGTCCCAGCCTGAATGACACCATAAGCTTCTAGGGGTATCCAGACTGTACGAGCCGATTCTAATTATGAATGTGTTCTTTCATATCAACATACACAATTCTGATTGATTCTATTTCTCCAGATAATCCTGATTAAGACGATAACCAAGGTCAGAGAGAAAACCACACTGTGTTCCAGGAGGTGTGCATGGCTCCACAGGATTGACACACATGTTCCTGTGTGACGGGAAATGGAGATGTCAGGGCAGAGCATGAGTGATGTTATGGAGTTCTAACTGTGCTCTGAGGAGAATGGAATACCACAGAGGGATCTCAGACAAGGAATGAAATGACCAGTCCCTTTAGAGAGGCAGTACCATTCTAATTTGAGAATGAAGGCAGCTAAGGTGGGAGGCAGGAGGGGGAAAAATGTTCCATAATATAGGGTGGGAGCTGGTGTTAGGCCAGTTTTTATCTCTGTGGGTTATTGTTATAAAATGGAATTAATACAGTGCCTCACTGGGTTGCTGTAAGCTACACCAGAGAGCCTGCCTAAAGTAACCAGGATATAATAGGTACTCAAAGAAAGTGACTTTCTAGACTTCTCATCCTCAAAGACAAAGGCACTCCCGATGTTCCCAGCTGAACACTCACCGGCTGAATGAACTACATATGTATAATTGAGGCCTGCCTTCTTTCATTCCCAATGCTAACCAATGGAACCACCATCCACCCATTTCCTGCTTGCTTGTCTGCATCACCACTTCCTCCCAGGAGTCCCGCAACCATCCTCTCGTGATGCAGAACAGGAGCTCAGCCAGAGCAGGAAAGGCGAGAGGCACAGGGGCCAAGGACACAACCATCACCCAGAACAAGGTCAGGTGCATACACAAGCACCACTGAAGGGCTTTGTGCTTTCATGACAGTCGCTGACTCTATTTGTGATTTAGCTTCTTTTATTCACAAACCAGGGACGAGAGAAACCACTTGTCCATTAATTATTATCACATAATAATTATTTGTAATCCCATTAATTAGCTTGCTGTAGCATTTTATCATGTACTATGTTTTTATTAATTTTATATGTATAATCCATAGAATAATATGAAATAATGACTATATTTTATTTTAAGCTATTTTATACAATGTATGTTACTATTACTATGTATTTAATATTTTATAATATAGAACATATTTTAGGATCTGGCACATTGGGTCAATTAGCTAATCCTCCCCTTGCAAGTGCCAGTTCAGAGTCCATGCCTTAAAAGGATCTTTGGGGAAACAGAACACAGTGCTTCATTTCTGCACTAGCTGTGGTCAGCAAACGGGAATTTAGGGCAGCCCACATGGGACTGATTACGTGGACTGCGCTCAGCAAAAGCCTTCAGTTCACATTTGTGTTTCTGAGCACCGGAAAAGGTTTTGAGTGCCACTTACCGTACAGTTTCAACCTAGCCTTCCAGTTCTGTGTCATCCGACCCAGCAATGCCACCCACCCCTGGCATGTTATCATCCTGAGTAGCACCTGCCAACACACAGTGCACTCACATATTGCTGGGTGCTGGTCTGTGCCAATCCTTCTGGAGCAGAATCAAAGCAGACAAGCAGTTCAGGGCAATTTTGGGGAAGTAGGAAAGAAAAGGCGTACCAGAGACAATTCTGGGAGACAAGTACGGAGTGAATAAAAGCAAGACACAGACTTGAAATAGCCAAGTGGGCACCCTGGGTCTGATCACAGAGACTTTTGACACTGGCCACAGTGAAGGCTTCAGTTCACAGATCTGGCCTGGGGCCGATGTCTGCCTCACTGGACAGCAGTTTTAAGGAGCAACTCTGCAGCCACAACATTTTCTTGTTCCTTCTATTCTGTTTCCTGTCTAATCTTATGTCTCTACATGGCGTCACAGCTATTTATCTGATCTTTCTTTAAAATCTCAGGGGAAATCCCATGAGATCCAGTTGAAAACCTCCTCACCCTTGGGTCTAATTTCTCAGAAGGCTCCCTCTCCTTGAAGAAGGCTGTGGGTGGGGCTGACCAATTTAGCCTATTTCTGCTAAAAATACGACTCTGTCCCAAGAAACTGGTTTCGAAGGGTTGAGAGAAAGCTGCTTTTAGATTTCAGAGAAAGACCAAGGGTTTATTTCTAACCTCCCTCTTCCTTCTCATCTGACAACCCTTTAATTTTAATCAGGGTGACATTCTGTGGTAAGGTTGTGGTTAACCCTTTCATGTACAGAAGTGTGTTACTAACTCAGGAGACTCCCAAATGAGAAAACCAGTCCCATCTTCTGTACTGAAGCATTGGAGATCCCCAGAAATGACAGTTTGGACTTACAGGAAGTTGTTTGGAGGTGTATTTTTGGTTTTCTGCCTTCTTTTAAGTAAAGGGAAAAGAACTAGATCACTCCCTGCCATCTTTGACTTGTGTGTACATACATATATATATATATACATATATATGTACGTACATATGTTTTTGATCACTCATGTTAAGGCACAAGGTTTGCTCCAAAAAGCTCTTATCTCATGAGTCACTAGTCCTTGATTCAAGGACAGTTTGACTATTGAGCCAGCCTGGGGCAGCAAGGCTCAGAAATTGTGGGTCAGAAAAAGCAAATAATCTACAGATGAGCGATCTAATTTCTGGGGGAACTGTGCACAGGTGACATCTCACAGCTCAGAGTCCCTATCTCCTTCCCCTTGGGAATTACTCATCTTTTTAAAAAAATGATGATAATATCATCCCTTTTCAAGCTGCATAAAAACAATACTTTGCTTCACCCACATGTATGCTCTCCACATGAGGGAACAACAGTAGATTAGTGGATCATACCAACGTTAATGCTACAAGGTCCAAGTGTTCTTTCAGTGATTACCATAATCCATGCAGAAGGAGCTACAAAAGCCAGATGAGGCTTCTGCTGTCTTCTGGAATGGTGGAGGAGTCAAAAATGGAGGATGGAAGGGAAATGAATTGTGAAGGCCCTGTGCCACCATTCCATTTTTGTTCTGCTCCATGCAGACATATAAAATGTTAGATGGTTATAATTATGCTATTTCAAAAATCCTCTTACCAGTTTCTCTAAGCTGGTGCTGTAGCCTTAGTCATTTTGTTGAATTCAGCTGCTAAGGACTTGAGAGTTTGCTCCCTTAAATTTGGGCAATATGTATTACTTTAGAGGCAATATTTTAATATATATTACTGTTTTTTGTTTTAAATATGGAAAAACAACATATTGTCTTTTGCAACTTGCTATTTAAAAACACAATACTGTTTTTGAGATTCTTGAAGAAGCTGACTTATTCTTTTTAATTCTTGTATTTCATTCCATTGTATGATTACATCAGAGGTGGTTTTTTTTTCCTTTTAAAAATACAAAGAAATGGAGATAGAGATCTTGTATACAGTTGGTTCATTTCTCAAATGCCTTCATCAACTGGAGTTGTGCCAAGCTGAAACCAGGATCTGGGAACTCAATACAGGTCTCCCATATGGGTGGCAAGGGTTCACCTACTTGGTTCATCAATGCTGTTTCCCAGGATACGAATTACTGGAAAGTTGGGGTTGGAAGTGAAACTGGGACTGGAACCCAGCATTTCAGCATGGGGTGCAAATGTCCCAAGTGGCAGCTTAGCCTCTGCACCCCACAGGGGTTAGATTAAGTGAGTACATCTAATTTCTTTTTGATGGACAGTTCATTTTTTTTTTTCTGTTTTCATTTGTTGCAAGTGTGTTTTAACAAATAGTTTTGAATGTGTGTACGTGTCCAAAGATTTCCTTATGAATTTCCCCTAGAAATGAGATTGCTTATTGTAGAGCATGGAGAGTTTCAATTTTACTTCCGTATTTAAAAATTTCTCTTTGAAGTAGCTGTTCTAATTTATACACATGATTAGCAATTTATGAGATTTCCTGATTTAGTCACATATTTCTCATGATCATCTAGCATAGAGAAACTTTAAGATTCTTGTCAATATGATAGAAGAAGACTCCTCACTGTTATAAATTTTAATAGTTACTCATGATGTTGAGTGTGTTCTCATGGATTTACCCTTTGTCCCTTTTCTATAGGACTGCTTGTTTTTTGCTTAACAAATTATGCAAATTCTTTATGCATTCTGGATACTGATCTTTAGAATAATTGCAGATTCCTGGTGTTGTCAATAGACACCGTTACTACTTAAAATTGTATTTCTTCTTATTTGTTCCCTGTTCCTGCTTCTTTTACTTGTTTCATTGCAGTAAACAGGACAGTCAGCGCAATATTAAATAGCAGCAGACCTAGTTCACTACACTCATTCTCTGTTTCTGATATTACATAGAAGGATTTTAACATATTACAAAAGTCACTTGCTTAAGCTTTCAGTTTTTTTTTTTAAGAATTATTTATTTTCATTGGAAAGTCAGATTTGCAGATGGAAATATCCTCTATCTGCAGGGTCACTCCCAAGAGGTTGCAACATCCAGAGCTGAGTTGATCCAAAGCCAGGATCTAGGAGCTTTTTTCCAGGTCTTCCTCATGGGCACAGGGTCTCAAGTCTTCAGGCTGTCCTCTATTGCTTTCCTAGACCATAAGCAGGGAGTTGGAAGGGAAGTGGAGCAGTTGGGACATGAATCGGTGCCCATATGGGAACCCAGAACAAGCAAAGCAAGGGCTTTAACTGTTAGGCTTTAGCGCTGAGCCCCAGTTTCCAGTGTTTTATTTGTTAAGTCAGTCCTATTTCTACTACCTTAAAGGATTTTTTTACTTTCAATTATTAATAAGTAGTGAAATATATCAACAGACTTTTCTAAAGTAAACAATTTGTCATGTAAGAAATTCTAATTGATCAAAATATGAGAGAGAGGGCCCGGCATGATAGCATAGTGATTAAAGTCTTCACCTTGAACGTACCGGGATCCCACATGGGCACTGGTTCTAATCCCAGAAGCCACGCTTCTCATCCAGCTCCCTGCCTGTGGCCTGGGAAAGCAGTTGAGGACAGCCCAAGGCTTTGGGACCCTGCACCTGTGTGGGAGATCTGGAAGAAGCTCCTGGCTCCTGGCTTCAGATCGACTCAGCTCTGGTTGTTGCAGCCACTTGGGGAGTGAATCATCAGACAGAAGATCTTTGTGTCTCTCCTCCTCTTTTTATATCTGCCTTTCCAATAAAAACACATAAATCTATTAAAAATATGAGAGGAGGGCTGGGAGAGAAACCTTCCATCTACTGGTTCACTCCTGAATGGTTGGGCTGGTTTAAGCTGAAGCCAGAAATCTGTAACTTCATCTAGGTCTCCCATATTTGGGCATTGGCCCAAATACTCATGCCATCAGCTGCTGCTTTCCTGTGTGTATTATCACGGAACTGGATTGTAAGTGGAGCAGTCAGGATTTGAAATGGTGCCAGGTGGCAGGTGGCAGCTTAATGCACTGTACCATATGGACAGCCTCGCTTGTCTTACATCAAATTGATTTTTAAATCGAATTGACCCTTTATTTTTTTCCTACTAGTTTCAAAGTTATATGGTTTAATTCTACTTATAGAATTTAATTCTACTTGTAGAATTATGTCATCAAAAGTATTCTTGACTTTGAAAGTCTACATTAATTAATGTCACTTTTCCAATTTTAGGATCTTCTGGTTAGAGCTTACAATATTTCTGGTAACGAAGAACTGACAACTGTTTCTTTTAAAACTATTTTTCCCTGTGAAATTTACTGATTGGCAATTGCTGATATATGAGAAATACTGAATTTAAAAACCAATTTTGTATCTTGCCACCTTATTAAAATCTTAATAGTTCTAGCACTTTAGCTATTCTGGGTTTTCTAAGTATATAATTAAATTGCTCACACAATATGATCAGTTTGTCTTCTTTTCCCGTAATCATACAACTTATCTCTGTGGCCAATTTTATAAGATCATTAACAGTGTAAGTACTTTGTAAGGCTAATGGGAATGAGTAAAATCCAGTTACTGCCAGGTCTTTGAGGAGGGAAAACAAAAGGTGGACTTAAGAACACAGAGACAAAAGATAAAGTGAACAGCTCACACATTAGTAATTTAGCATAATATAGTAACTGCAAAATAAGGCAAAAAATTATACACTTGAAATAGTTTATATCAGTAATAGGTGATGTTGGCAGCCAATGAAAGATGACTGGTCATCAAAGATGACTAAAAGTATTCAAATTCAACCATGCCAGCTAGTTGGCAGTGACCAGATAACTGTCATGTTTTAGTGGATTTTAAGTTCATTATTACCCATTCAAGCACCAATAAATGAGAATATTTCAGCGTTCTCATAAATGGTTCTTAGAATATGAATTCAAAAGAAACTGTTTCCTGATTTCGACACAATCAAGCTTTACATAGCTATTATTTTCCGTATTTTTCCCCAGTTCACAAAGTAACTTTACCTATTTTAGCACTGAGTTATACAAGCAACAGCAGTCAAAAGGCCACATCAAGACTTGTGTAACATTTTACATAGTTTACACCCAACATTTCAACTGATACTCCCATTCTGTTATTCACATTCTTGCAATTCCCATTTCTGCAAAATACTCAACCAGCAGTTCCATGAACACAGCGCCCTGTCTCACCCTGGACCACATATAGCCTGTTTTGCCTCCTCTTCAAAAGGCATAGACAGAGGTGTCTGAGAAGCTCCTATGACTTTCATGGCTAGCGAATGGTTCTGAGAAATTAGCCATTTGCTATTTGATGGGCAACTCGGTATCCAAAGTGGAGCAACAAAATGCAGCTAATACTTCTCGAGAACTTAATCCATGTTAGACACACCTGCTTCCTGAACCAAAACAGCAGAGCAAGGCTTTTGTTTCTGATCACGACCAAGGAGAGACACAGGTGCTGGATGGCCCTTTAGGCTTTGCCTTCAGGCTGTTCAGGAGCCCACAGGTGCAGCTTTTCTGTGCTTTAGGATACTCACTTTGTTGAAATTTGAAAAGCGTGCTGGAGGGGTGAAGAGAAGAGAGGCCAGTAATTGTGCCTTGAAAGTCAGTGGAGTCCAGGGGAGTTGGACACAAGGGTATTGGCAAGAGTGCAAGCAATGCCAAAGGGGAAGTGGAACTAAGAAGGATGCCAAGGTGTCTAGCTTCGGTGATTGACAGTATAGATGTAAAAGGGACAGGAAGAGAATCAGAACTTTGTGTTTATTTTTAACGTGTTATTTTGAGATGCTTCACACATTTCATATTTGCTATTTAAAAGAAATTTCCTAAAAGTAAAAGTGAGAATTTTTAAAAGGCAGAAATGAGAGCAGTAATAGCAGACTTTCCTGTGGCTCCTGTCCCTTCGACCCCGAGTTGTGTGGTTTGGGCAACTCAATCTCTCTGAATCTTAGTTTCCTGTGCTGCAAATTGGGGATGAAAAGTTCCACCTTTCAGGATAGTCCTGAGTATCTGCATGGAAGGTTAGAATACCACACAGGGTTAGAATACTCAACAAGCAGGGCTCTGGAATCAGAGCGATTATCACATAGATAAACCCAAACAGAGGGCTTAAGCACTCCCTTGTCTTCCAAGATAATGATCTGAATAAACCACAACATCGCACAAACAGGGCTCAGCACCCACAGTGTTTAGAGGTGGCCCTATCACTTGGTGAGAGACCGCCTAGGATAGATAGGGGAAAAGCTGATGCTTTCGCTGAGGACCAGGATTCTCTATGATGGAAAAGCAGTGGCCTGGGGGCCCTGGCTGGAATCCCAGGCTTGCCACACATGCAGGAAATGTCTGCAGCTTCAGCTTCCTCTTCCAGGTCTCAGAGCCTGTGATCTTAGCCAAAGGGATATTCAGTATGCCCTAGAAGTGTTTTACTTTGCATCAAAACCATAAGGCATGATAAAGGAGGCAACCTTTACCATAAGGCATATCTTTGCAGTTCTTATGGGATCTGACACAGATGGTGAATGACTCTAGGGCAAAAACGAGGTCATTTCTCCACCACATGACCCAGTTCCTTTATCCCTCTGGAAAGCTGGGTAAATTCCTCATCTAAGCCATTTCTGCGCTCCGTTTGGTGATTCTAGTTTTCATTCCTGATAGCTATTTTATGAGTGGGAAAGCAAAGAGGCAGCTTGACCCTGATGGTCCGAGAGAGAGGTCTTATCTCAGACTCTGTCCACATCCTTTTGAAGCCTCTTCCTCTCGGCACCACAAGGGCCAGATGAGTTCGCTTTGGTTTTGAACATCAGAGGAAAAACAACAACAAAAACATCACGGAGGCCACAAACGTTTTACACCCACCCACCTTCTCTCAAGCCCTAGAGGTTTCAGCACACCCTGTTAGATACTGAGTGGAGTGTCTGGGCATAAGACACCATGTTTGCAGACATGGCAGTGACAGAGAGCCTCTGCTGCAGGGGTACTAACATGCCCTCAGGTCCTTGGGAATTCCTGGAGGCAACAAATCCACCAAAATACCAAGTGAAAAAGTGTCTGTGATGATAATTCAGGGTCAGAGATGGAGGTGGGGTGGGGTGAAGGACAGGAACAGTGGGATTCGATCCGTGGCTTTCAAATCCCAAGCCACAGGCAAAATTTGACATGAGATATGAAACACTACCAACGTCCAAAGAGCTCAATTTAATTCCCCGCTAGTGTAAGTCCCAGGCAGAGGCTTTTGGGATTGTCAGGGTTGATAATAACTGCTAATTGGCTGTTTTTCCCTCTGCCCACATGAAAGATACAGAAGCTAAAATGCAAGGCCACATCAATAGGCCTCAGAGTCTGTGGTAGAACTCTTCTCTGGGGGCTCCACCACCCAGCCAGTGAGGATTTAACCTTCAGTCTCTCCTCTACAAATCAGTGTCTCAAGTTTTCCTGCATTCCATAGGCACCAGACACTTCAAAACTCTTAAAAGAGAAAATGACACTGGATCAACCTACATGACAATCAAAGGTTTTCAGAAGAGTAACACTATTGAAATAATGAAGAGTAGAACCTTCAACGGAACTACTGTTGAAGTGCTGTTGAAAATGAAGGGCATATACAAGGAGTTGGAGGCAAGAGAACTTTTTAAAATGCAAAGCCAGGAGGATATTTCTAAGCTATTTTGAAGTAGTTACCTTGGCTGCAGGGTCAGTAACATAGTAACAGCAACCTGAAGGTTGAACAGAGAGTAGGTGGATGGCTCTGCATGGCTCTGGCTTTTGCACAAGGCTCTGGCTCTGGCAGTCTTTTCTGAATAGTCCTTATAAGTGGATAAGAACCCTTGGCATTTGTCTATGAGAAACCTTCCTTCATAATATTCTGGCTTCAGTTATTTATGTGTTTACTTATTTTGGTTAGGGCTTGACAAGAATAACTTCATTTGAATCCTGACAACTTTCACATTCTAGATCCAGAATTGTACCCACACTTAGGAAGCATATTTGACCTAGCCATTAAGACACCACCTGGAGCACTTGCACCCAGTGTCAGAGGGCCTTGGTTTGAGGCCTGGCTGCACTTCTGATTCCAGTTCCCAGCTAATGTCTTAGGGTACATATAACAGGTGATGACCCAAGTACATGGGTCCTCGCCAGTCAAACTGAGATCTGGGCTGAGTCCTTGGCTTATGATTTCATCCTGGTTCCTTCCAGCTTATTGCAGACATATGGGAAATGAACCAGCAGAAGGGAGAGCTTGAATTTTTCATTTTCTAAAGGGAATTCTGCTTGTTTCCATCCCCAGTTCGGTATGAGATGGTGGATAGCTAAGATCTTATAGCCGAAAACAATGTGAGGATGAGTGATCTGTGTGAAAAAGCAAAAGTTTCAGGTAGAAGCAAGAAGTAGATTTGAAAAGGCTGAATTTTTAGAATCTTCAGGGCTTCAGTGAGTAAAACTAGAGAACCAGGACAGCTGTCACACTGTATCAAACAAGCACAGATGGGTTGACATTGTGGCACAGTGAGCCAAACTGCCACCTGCTTTGTGTGCATCCCATACTGCAGCTCTGGTTTCAGACTTGCCTACTCACTGGTTCTGATCTATCTTCCTGCTCATATGCCTAGGAAAGCAGCAGACAGTGATTGTGGCAGTACTCGGGTCCTTGCACACGCATGGGGATCAGGATGAAGCTCCTGTCTCTTGGCTGCAGCCAGGCCCAGTCCTAGCTGCTGTGATCATCTGATGAGTGAAATAGGGGATGGCAGATCTCCCACTCCATCTCTCTGCTTGTCAAACAAACAAACAAAAAATAAATTAAATATATTTTCAAGGAAAAGTGATAGCATAGGGATAGAGAGTTTAAAGATGGCTGAGAGATATGAAATATTGAAGGAGAATTCCATTACTACAAAGTTGTCATGGAAAGTGCATATTATGAGAAAACTATGCATGGATTTCAAAGAATGTTAGCACTAGAATAAACATATTTTTGATTCCATTTTCTATGTACTTTTTGAAATACCTTTATGTAAATAGAATTCTTGCTGATCTCTCTGAAAGACAAACTATTTTTGGTTCTGTATTTTATAGAGCTGTTGATCTTATAACCCTATGCTGCAAAGGGCTGACACATATCCCAGCTTTCTATCCATTATACTGAAGAGAAACAGTTTCAACACCACCTTTCCCACACATTTGGCTACTTCCTGCTAGCTTCAAATGCTTTTTGAACACCCTTGACAAGAGCTTTCGGGAAAAGGATCTAGCTGGTAGTCTGTAAGTTACTTAACTGGAGACCTGGAAGTATACATGCTTCTAAAGTCCTGCGAAGATTCTGTTACAAATGAAAAGTCTGTAAGTGTAGAACTTTCTGGAATTTTTCCTTGTCCCCACATAAACTCTTCAGACACTCAGGCTAATTTAAGACTTGGTGAATTTCCATGACCTTACTTAGAGGAATCCACCATCACATATTTAAAGAGTTTCTAAGGTCACAAACTTGCCTCAGACAGTGCATCTGCCTCTTATTATTATTTACAGAAATATTTATTTATTCGAATGGCAGGGTGGCAGAGAAACTTTTCCTGTAATAGCTGGGGCAGGGTCAGATCGAGGACAGGAACCAGGATCTCCATGTACGTCTCCCTAGTGGGTGGCAGGACCCTATGCACTTGGACCATCAGCTGCTGCTTTCCCAGGTGGATTAAGAGGAAGATTGATGAGAAGCAGAGATGAAGTACGATCTCAGGCACTTAGAGAGGGAATGCCTGCATCCTACATGGTGTCTGACACTGCTGTGTCTACATACACCTTTTCAAAAGTATGTGTGCTCAGAAACTTTTTAAGTTAGTAGTAGTTGGGATAACAGTTTCCAAATGCATCCAGGGTAAAATTTTGAGCAACAAAGAATGACAGAAGTGCTGCTAACTGTACTTCTTCTTGCTCTTCTAGAGGTAAAATTACTTATAAAGACATACACAATTTAAAATGTACAATCTGATGAATTTTGGTAAAGTTACATACTGGATTAGGTAACACTGCCTCCTTCCAATAAATTAAAAAGAAGTAAGAAACAAAGGCAGCAGGCACTGTGTCATAGCACATTCAGCCACGGTATAGGAACGCTGCATGTTAGAGCGCCATGGACTTAGTTCAATTATTGCCTCCAGGACACAGAACTGATCACACGTGATTGTGGCAGATTGAGGCTACTATGCTAAGTCTTGGCAGTTATTCTGTAGATTTCTTAGTAATTTTACATAAATGGTCTTTTGTGAGTGTTGTTCCTTATCTTGAAATCTATTTTCTGACATTAACACCTGTATTCATAACAGTTTTTTTTTTTTTTTGCTGATGGTCTTTGCATAATATGCCTTTATTCTTTTTTGTCAAGCTGTTATTGTCTTTGTAGCGAATCCTTTTGCAGTCAGCAGGTGGTGGAGCCATGCTGCTTTATCTAATCTGGAGTATCTATCTTTCAATTTATATTTTTTTGTTCATTAGTGCTTACTGTACTTATGGGTATATGTGGCTTCAAGCTTGCCATCTTGCTGTTCTCATTGTCTGATTTGCATTTCTATTAGTCTTTCCTTTCATTTTGAGTAATCAAAAAATGTTAATACTCTATTTCATTTCTTCCACTACCCTTTTAGCTACATTCTTTGCAATACTATTTGTGACTTCTCTAGCCTATCCAGTATATATTTGCTCTTTATTATCCACATGGTACCACTGTACCATTTCATGACATAAAATCTCAAGACAGTAAAATTCCACTCACTTCAATATTTCTACAACAGTTGTCATGTATTTTACATTGACAAAATAATAAACCCATTATATAATATTATTTTAAATCATTATCTTTCAAAGGATTAAAAGGAAAATCAAGTCTTATGTAAATATGTGCCAGAATTCTTCATTCTTTCTTATGTTTCCAGCTGCTATAGTTTCCCTTTAGCCTGGAGAATTTACTTTAACATTTTTTTTTAATGTATGTGTAATGTTGACCTATTGGTGACAGATTCTTTCATATTTCATGTATCTGAAAATATTATTTTCAGTCTCATTTTTGAAGAGTATTTTCTCTATGTAGATTCTGATTTGACAAAGTTTTCTTCTTTTGAATATGATGTATCACTATTTTCGGGTTTCTTTGCTTCTGTTGCAAAGTCAGTCATAACTCAGCACAGCTCCCTTGTGTGTGTCATTTTTCTCTATAATTTAGTTTTCAGAAATTTGGCTATGAGGTGTCTAGGAGTGTTTTTTTTTTTTTACACTTATCCTGCAGAGTATCTGGAATGTATAAATCACTTTTGCATTAGATTTTAGAAATTTGGGGCCTTCAAATACTTTCTTCTTCTGCAAAATATGTCTTCACCTCCTTTGGGGTTTCAATTAAATTTCTATTAGAGTATTACATGACAATGTTCTCATGGTCCACTGAGGATCTATTCATTAAATAAAATTTCTTCTTGTGTTCCTCAGCTTGGAAAAGTTCAGCTGAGATTGTCATCAAGCCATAGTTAAGCCCATTTTAAACACTGCACATTTTTGTCTAGAATTTTCACTTGGTTCTCTTTTTTAAAACGTTAGTTTAGATGATGTTTACATAGTTGATCAGGGTAGGAAGGATCTAGAGTTAGGGAGAAGTGAGTGTGATCATTGTTTCCAAGCTTTCTATTTCTTCCCATTTCTAAAGGGAAGTGGGATGATGAGGGGATAGGCCATACTCAGCCTCCCACCATGCCAGTACATGAGGATGGGGAAAGGCCAACCAATATCAACCCAAGGTCACAATGCGGCACTTGGCTCTATTTTAATAATCTTCATTTCTCTACTGAGCTATCTTATAGGTTCATTCTTCTACCTTAGTTAAGCTTCTGGTATTTTTTTTTTTCTAAAAATACCAGCGAATAATTGAGAAAGCTATATAGTCTCAGGCAACCACTCAAGTCGGCCACTTCAGCAGAAATGTCTATAAATAAATGCTCATGGCTCTGTTTGGTACAAAACAAAGTAACAAATAAATAAAAAAACAAACAAAAAATGGTAGCCCAGGAATCGTGTTGTCATAGAGTGGGTTGACCTATTGACCGAGATTTTAGCATCCTATATGAGCAACAGTTTAAACACTGGCCACTCCACTTTCACTCCAGCTCCCTGCTAATGTTCCTGGGAAAGTAGTGAAATATGATCAAGTGCTTGGGTTCCTGCCACCCAAGTGGGAAACTCAGATAGAATTCCAGGCTCCTGGCTTTGGTCTGGTCTAGCCCCAACCACTGTAGTCATTAGGGAGTGAAAATCTTGTTCTTACTCCTTCTGTTGCTTTCTTCATCTGCAACTCTGCCTTTTAAATAAATGAAAAATCTTTAAAAAAAAAATAAATCAGTAGGGACCAGTGCTGTGCTGTAATGGATACAACTGCTACCTGCAGCACAGGCATTTCATGGCATCAGTTAAAGTCCCCGCTATTCCACTTTCAGTTAGCTCCCTGCTGATGCACCTGAGAAAGCAGTGGAAGATGGCTCAAATCCTTGGGCCTTTGCATACAAGTGGAAGACCCAGAAGAAGCTCCTGGCTCCTGTCTTTTATCTGACCCAGCTCCAGCTGTTGTGGCCATTTGGGGAGTGAACCAGGGGATAGGATAGAAGGCAGATCTCTCTCTTTCTCTCTTTCTAATACTGCCTTTCAAATAAATAAAATAAAAACTTTTAAAAAATTAATAAAATGGGGTGACATTCAGCTGGCCTTGGAGGCAACCGACTCTACAGACTGCCACCATGGCCCAATTCGTCCAAAACCTCACAGAGAAGGCCCTGGCGCTGGTGAACGCTGCTGTGACTTGAAGCCTCAATTGGCCACATTTTGGCACTATGTCAAGGTTGAGCTGTATGCTCCAAGCCCTGCTGACATCCCTACAGCAATTCAAAGCCTGAAAAACATAATCCACAGTGTTCAGACTGGTAGCTTCAAACAGCTCACAACTAAGGAAGCTGTGCTGAATGGCTTGGTAGCCACTGAGGTGTGGATGTGGTTTAAATTGGAGAGATCATAGGCAAGCGTGGCATTATTGGCTATCATGTTTAAAGACCAATCTTTAACATTGATTTATTATTTGTATGGTTTTGGACCATGTGTGTTGAAACTGTTATCTGAATAAAATATGTCAAAAATAAATTTCTCCCTCAGATGCTAAAAAAAAAATTAATAGAATAAATGGCAGTCTACCGGTAGGTAGGGCTTGCTGTCCCCTGCTTTGAATCATGGAGCATATTTATTACAACTGCTTGAAACTCCTTGTTGGTGATTCTGAATTCTGGATGATTTCATTGTTTGTTAATATTGGCTGCCTTTTTTTGGGGGGGGGTGCATTTTTCCATTTCTTCACATGTCTACATTTTTTTTTAACTTAGAATTATCAGTTCTGTATCAGAGAGAGACCCGAGAGTCTGGGTTATAGTGTCCTGTAACAGACAATGTGGTTTTGTTCAGGAAGCACTTAAAGGTCTGGTGCATCACCTTGTCTTTCTGGCTCGGTTTTAACTTTTATTTCTCTGTCCTTCCTTCTCTCCTTCTTTCCTTCCTTGACTTATTTGTTTTTAGCAAAAAAGCAGTTTAACTGAGAGACGGGACAGAGAGAAAGATCTTCCATCCATTGTTTCACTCCCCAAATGGCTGCAAAAGCCAGGAGCATCTTTTCCTTTTTAAGACTTATTTTTTCTAATTGGAAAGTCAGATTTACAGAGAGAGATATTTTTCTATCTGCTGGTTCACCCTTCAAGTGGCTGCCATGGCTGGAGCTGAGCCAATTTGAAGCCAAGAGCCAGGAGTTTCCTCTGGATTTCCCACATGGATGCAGGGTCCCAAGCCTAGGGCCGTGCTCCAATGTGATCCCAGACCATAAGCTGGGAGTTGTAAGGAAAGTGGAGCAGCTAGAATACAAAACGACACTCATATGGGATCCTGGCACATGCAAGGTGAGGGCTTTAGCCACTAGATTACTGTGTTGGGTCCTAGGAACTACTTTCAAGTCTCCCGCATGAGTGCAGGGGCCCAAGGACTTGAACCATTCTCTACTGCTTTCCCAGGCCACAAGCAGGGAACAGGATGTGAAGTGGAGCAGCCAGGGCATGAACCAGGACCTATATGGGATGTTGGTGCTTGCAGGCAGAGGACTAGCTAGTGGAGCCATTGCACTGGCCTGGTTTTAGCTTTTATTTCAACTTTTAGCTCTGGTTCTGAAACTTATCTTAAGAATGTCTCTTCTACTAGAGTAGAATTAGAACATCTCCAGCCCCTAGGTCAGATGCCTGTTCTTGTAAACGAAACTCGGCATAACCATTCTGAAATTCGGTATAACCATTCTTCTCTCAGCACCCTGCCCCTCCCTGCCACGGTCTGTCGGAGCTGCCTCGCTGGGTTCCACTCTGTGTTCAGCCCAGCTCTTGCTTTGGATCCTGGGTAGAACTTCCTTGCACTCTAGGGGGCCTCTTTTGTGCTATATTCTCCTCTCCACAGCCCCACATCACAGATCTGCCAGGTCAGTAGACCATCATTTTGCTTGGTATTTTACTTCAGCACTGTGTGCTAGGGAAATTCCCTCAGAAAAAATGGCATGATCCCTATGGGCTTTCCAAGTCATGCAACCCTTGAGGAACTGTTGCTTTTTAATTGAAAACACTGCTGCGTGCTTTCTCTCTGGTTGTAGAGGTGCTTCCAGCAGAAAGGTAAGTCTTAAACCCAGTTACTCTGGCATGGTTAGAAGCAAAAATCATTATTAATTTTTTTTTAAAGATTTAAAAATTTTTATTGCAAAGTCAGATATACAGAGAGGAGGAGAGACAGAGAGGAAAATCTTCCTTCTGGTGATTCACTCCTCAAGTGACTGCAACGGCCGATGCTGCGCTGATCCAAAGCCAGGAGCTAGGAACCTCTTCCAGGTCTCCCACACGGGTGCAGGGTCCCAAAGCTTTGGGCTGTCCTCGACTGCTTTCCCAAGCCACAAGCAGGGAGCTGGATGGGAAGTGGAGCTGCTGGGATTAGAACCTGTGCCCATATGGGATCCTGGGCGCGTTCAAGGCGAGGACTTTAGCTGCTAGGCCACACTGCCGGGCCCAAAAATCATTGTTTTTCACATCATTAGTTAGTATATCTGTATCTTGATTTGGCAGCAAATTAACCTTCTGACACTCAAATATTGTTATTTCTTTACATAAGTGCCAGCAAGTGGTGCTGACAATGCAGGCAGCAGAGAGTTTGATGACCTTTCTTAAAAGCTGAAGGTTAAGGTAAAATTCAGCCCAGTCTGTCTCCAAATTTCTACTCTTTTTCTAACAATGAAAACAAAGAAGGCATTAGAACTAGCATGTATTCCATATCTGTTATTTGTCAAGCACTCTGTAAGTTACCTTAGTATGTTACTTTGTCATCAAATCTGTAAGAGTGTCTTCGTTATAGCTGTTTAACAGAAAAGGAAACTGCTCCTGAGAAGAACAAAATGATTAAACTGTATGACTAGTAAGCTGATAAAGCCAGTATTTAGAAACTCATCTTTCCTCCCTCTTCACCATCTTGCCTTTCCACCTTTGTATGAAGATGATCAGAGTTTATTAAACATTTGTGCTACCTGTTCTACTATAATTACTGGCTCACTGGAGTTATCCAAATTGCTTTTGTTTATCCCCTTCTTGGTAAAAGCCGGGTCAAGCTGTCCCACATTTGGTACTTGAGAGGAATCAAGAGGCTCAAACCTCTGGAAATGGGTGATCTTCAGGATGATAAGCTGCTGGGCAGAGCCAAAGGGCACAGAGCAGCGTCCCTCCAGGCAAGAGTGCACACATGGAAGGGATGCTCACTGGGATAAAGGCTCCTGCTTTCCTTGCTTCCCCCTTTGTGCTACTTCCCACCCATTTAAAGAAAGACCTAACGTTAATAGAGGCACCAATAATCAGACATGTGCATTCCCAGAGTTTTGCTGTGCTATTCTGGTATACCTCAGGTTTCTGATAGCAAGAGGACCATCACCAAGAGAGGCCCTTGAGACTGTACATGTAGAATAAGTTCTTCTTAAATAAACTTCTTCCTTAATCAAGTTATTCTGCCCCAAGTATCTCACTCTAAAAGCCAATGTGTATGGTTACCCTGGTATGACAAGACAGAGGCAGGCAGGTATGTGGGAAATCACATACTTACTTCCAGACTTGAGCAAAGCACATTACATATGTTTCTGTAAATATGGTACAGAATCATTCATCATAGAATGCCTGGCAATCCTAATTTCCTGCAAAGCATTTTTACAGACACTTTTTGTCCCTCACCTGAATCACACACCTTCCTCAAATCCCTGGCTCATGTTTGCTTCTAGACTTGCTCAACAGGAAGCACATGCAGAAGAAAACCTCATGACTGCGTATGCATTTAGTTGGAAATGTACTGTACTTTGCAGAGGAGCTTGGCTAAACCAAGCTTTGGAGCTACCTCCGACACACAGGTTTGTAAGAAAGTGAAGAAAGAGCATCATTAGACTGAATTAAATTCTAGGAAAATGTAATGCATGTGTATATTCACGTAAAAAAGGAAAGAAACATGTGCTCAAGCTGCTGTGTAATGAGACTTGTCCCTGTGTGGCTAGGCCCTTCTGAACTCCAGCATTCCGTTCTGTTCTTTTTTTTGGCAGAGCTCTGCGATGACCCACCAACGATCAAGCACGCAACTTTTAGAGCCATTACCTACAAGAATGGCACCATGTTAAACTGTGAATGTGAGAAAGGTTTCCGTCGAATCAAATATGGGTCAAGCTACATGCTTTGTACAGGAAATTCTAGCCACTCTTTCTGGGACAACAAATGTGAATGTGTAAACTCTTGTAAGTCATTCTTTTTGTCACTACCAGGGAAAAGGGAACTGCAGTAAAGATAATGTGTAGTTCTCATTCACTCATGATTTTTAAAAGATTTATTTATTTAATTGAAAGGCAGAGTTACAGGAAGAAAAAGAGAGAGAGAGACATAGAAAGAGAGAGTGTGTGTTTTCCATTTGCTGGTTCCCTCCCCAAATGGCTGCACTGCCAGAGCTAAGTTAATCCAAAGCCAGGAGTCAGAAGTTTCTTTTGGGTCTCACATGTGGGCACAGGACATCCAAGTACTTGTCCATCCTCCACTGCTTTTCTAGGCTATCATCAAGGAGCTGGATTGGAAGTGAAAAAGCTGGGACTTGAATTGGTACCCTTATGGGATTCTGGTATTACAGGTGGTGGCTGTACCTACTATGCCACAGCACTGGTCTCCATTCACTTAGTCTTACAGGAAAATATTGGTCTGCTCAATTTACAGATTAACTAATCTATCTTAGTGACTTCTAGAATATTCACTCATTAAAAATATTTAATGATTGTCTACCAAGTTCAAGAAATTCCCTTAGGCTAGTGCCAGTGCTGCAGCACAGCGAGTTACATTAGCTACCCTCCAATATGGAGACCAGATCATGTCCCATCTGCTCCACTTCCATTCCAGCTCCCTACTAATGGCCTAAGAAAGGCATCTGAAGATGGCCTAAGTGTTGGGGCTCCTGATACCCCTATGAGAGAAAGGGATTAGGCTCCTGGCTACTGATTTATGACTTGGCCCAGCCTTGAATTTATAAGACTATCAGGGGAGTAAACCAGTGGAAGGAAGAGCTGTCTTTTCCTCTCTCTATAACTCTGGTTTTCTAATAAATTATTTTTATTATTTTCCATGATACATTTTTGTAGGTATAGGGATTCCCCCTTCTTTTACCCTTTGTCCTTCCTCTTCCCCTTCTACCCCGCAATTTCCTCCCATATTATTTCCTCCCCTTAATAACAGTTTCAAGTTTACATTCTACTAGTTAAGTGTATGATGGAATTGTAGGTATAGACAATGATAGAAAATACAGTATCAAGTATTAATGATAGAAAAGACAAGTATCCAAAAAAAAATACTTAATTGTTTCACTTGACGCCCTCCTTTTATCTGGGCATAGCAATGTCTCCTGTGACATATCTTCACTTCCCTATATGCTAATCCTCATCATACAGTTCATGAGACTATATATATATATGTAAATACATCTTTTAAAAATGTCCTTTTGTTTGGGGGCAGGGGTGATGGATGTTGTGCTAATGCTTACTATACAACTGAAAACAATTGTAGTTCACAATAATACCAAGTGTATATAATGTCACTGGATCACAAACTTAAAAGTGGTTAAAATGATAATTTTAATTTGCATGCATTTTATAAAAATATCTTCTAAGAATGAGTAGACAGAGCACAAGCCTATTATAAAGAATACAAAAAATAGCAATCTAATGGGGAATCTCTACTTCGTTTTCTGTTTATTTATTTGTTTTCTGGTTTACCAAATTCATACATCATGTTGAATTGGGGAAAGATAACTTGTCAAGGGTAGTATGGCCAGTCCAGAGTCAGGAACCAATATCCAGAGCATAAGGAGTGTCCCCTGGAGATCCCATGTGATGCCTCAAAGGTTGTTGTCACTTGTCCCAGTCCTGTAAAAGAAACTGGGACATTCGGGAGCTAGGGTTGAGGAGAATAAGGGTCCCCCAGGTTCATCAGAGTGGTATTGAATAAGACTACAAATCAGCATAAGGTGGGGCTGGGGCTATTCACATTGAATGTCTTCATTTCTGGATATCCAAACATGGCTTGAGAGCCTTGTGGCTCCCACTGTCAGATGGGGACTACGTGCCCCAGATTCTGTTATTACTGGCAAACTGAGATTGTAGAGCCAGTACCTGGGCATGTACAGGTGGATCTCCTCCAGGGAGACACTCGAGGGATTCTCTTTCTGAGTGAATGAGTATGTGAATGGGACTTCTGTTTGAAGTTTTTGGAAGTTATCTCATCCCACACATATTTTGTAGCAGTTAAGAACTCAGAAAGACAAATGACAACTCAACCTGAAGAAAAGACCAAAAGAAAAACCACAGAAATGCAAAGTCCAATGCAGCCTGTGGACCAGGAGCATCCTCTAGGTAAGAGATGACTGGGACAACTGGGAGCCAACCCTTCCCTTGCACCTGTATAATGTGTTCCCCCAGGGAGAAAAGTCTGTGCTCTTATGCATAAGTATGCACACTTCCTTCTCTTCTCAGAGATCGTGTGGACCAGAACTATTGCTTTTTACTCAGCAACTCAGACCACTGAACAGCCAACATGAGCTATGGTTGGGAACTAGGCTAAATAGAAGTTATTCAACTGAATTCAAGATCACGTGTTTCTTTTTAAAAATTTATTTTATTTCTATTGGAAAGGCAGATGTACAGAAAGGAGGACAGATAGGGAGGAAAATCCTCCGTCCATTCACTCCCCAAGCAGTTGCAACGGCCAGAGCTGAGGCAATCTGAAGCTAGGGGCCTGGAGTCTCTTCCAGGTCTCCCACGTAGGTGTAGGGTCCCAAAGCTTTGGGCCATCCTCAACTGCTTTCCTAGGCCACAAGCACGGAGCTGGAAGGGAAAACAGGGCTGCCTGGCTTAGATCTATTGCCCATATGGGATCCCAGGGCACAAATGGCGAGGACTTTAGCCGCTAGGCTATTGCGCCTGGTCCCTCAACAGATTATGTTAACACTGTGTGTAGACACTGCCAGCAAAAGTACAAGCATGTACAGGACACCCATCCTTGGCCTCAAGGAAATGCACCGCCAGTATTATTACAAATTACGATGAATGGGATGGGGTTGTAACATGGGCTAGTGATTCTCTGAGCTCCAAACAGACTCCTCCCAGCTCTGAGATTATAGACGACTTTCCCAAACACATGATGTTGTAATTAAGTCACACTGTCAAGAAGCAATGTAGCTTACTAGGAAAACCTGAACTTTAGGGGCACCAGTCGATTCTTACAAAATCCCAGAGCTCTATGTCAATTTTGTAATTTTAAAAAAACCTTTTTAAATTTTTATTTGAAAGGAAAATCAGATTTATGAAGAGGAGAGACAGAAAGATCTTCCATGGGAGACCCAGAGGAAGCTTGTATTCCTGGCTTTGGATCAGCTCATTTCTGGCTGTTGTGGTCATTTGGGAAGTGAACCAGTGGATGGAAGATTTCACTCTCTTTTTTTTTCTCCTTCTCTTTGTAATTCTGTCTTGCAAATGAAAATAAAAGAAGAAAAAAAAAGCCCCAATAAAGACATAGTTAAACTAACTCACATAATGGGACTGAATAATACTTTAGTTCTCTTGTACTAGATGAGGAATATTTCTACTGATTACTTGTTTTGAAATAGTTGGAATTTATTTACAATTTCCTTTCTATAAAAAATTCAGACATTGTTATATCATGAGGTTTTTATCCCCTTACCCCTTCAACTTGGTCCTGGAATGGTGTTTGCAAACACATTTAATTGTTTTGCTCTATTTCTCTCATCTAACTCCCAGCATGCCCCTCTCTCTCTCTTTCACACACACACCCCATTATTGATAGGTTTTTTAAGAGGCCAGACTTGTTCTTACTCAAGAGATCAAAAGCTAGTTCTGGAGGAGGAAAATTTCATAGATTGTCTAGTTTGGCTATTTCCCTTTGAAAGAATCAAATTCAGTTCAAACACAGTCTAACAGTCATGAACTGAGATTATAAAACAATACTGAGAGGAAAGCACAAGTTTACACATTATTTCTGAGGTGCTGTGTGGCAGAAGACAGCTCCGAATGGGTAGCCAGCTTCTTGCTGGGGCAGATAAAAGTCACATGGGGTGATCAGGGTGCAGCAGCCAGTCTGGAGATGCAGATTCACAGTTTGGGTCTAGAGGGTACATGCAGTCTACAGGTCCAGACTGGGGACAGGGGGTAGGGAGTTCTGAGATTAAGGCAGAGCAGAATGAGATCTCTGAGATCAAGATCAGCCAGGCTGCGTTGCAGTTAGCAGGAGTGGAAAGCTACTGAGCACGTGGGATTTCCAGAGGTCTTGCAAGGGCTCATGTGGGTCCAGCTTCAGACCTGGCTTCAGAACTGGAGAATGAACCATTCTCCATTCCTAGCTAGAGATCACCTGGATTCAATTGCAATGCTTTCCCTAATATACCTTCAGAATTCTTTTCCTTCTTTCCAGGTGACTGCAGGGAGCCTCCACCATGGAAACATGAAGCTACAAAGAGAATTTATCATTTCATCGTGGGGCAGGTAGTTCACTACCAGTGCCTTCAGGGATACAGGCCCATACAGAGAGTGCCTGCCACGAGTGTCTGCAAGATGGTGTGTGGGAAAACACAGTGGACCCAACCCCAGCTCACCTGCACAAATAAAAGCAAGCACCATCAATTTCCAGGTACATAATCTCCTTCTTGAGTCGACTGATCTGTTCTTCATGAGGCTGACCAGGATAGAATCCCTAACTGCAGCTGCCATGTGACCTTGGGAAAGCAAGTTGATTCTCTTGGATCTCAGTTTTGCTTTTGTTCTTAATAAACATAACAACAACAAAAAGCAGGAAGCCTTCATGGAGGCTCAGTGGGTTAAGCTACAACTTGTAACACCAGCAACCCATACGGGCACAAGTTAGAAACCCAGCTGCTCAATTTCTGATCCAGCTCCCTGCTAATGTACTTGGACAAGCAAAGGGAGATGGTCCAAATACATCTATGTGGGAAAGGTTCTGGGCTCTTGACTTTGGCCTTGAATAGCCCCAATCATTGTAGCCATTTTGGGAGTAAACCAATGGATAGAAGATCTCTCTCTTCCTCCCTCTCAGTAACTCTGCCTTTCAAAAAAATAAAAAATAAAAAAAAAATCTTACAAACAAGCAAACAGACAAAAAGAAAAAAAAAACCCAGAAAAACTCTAAGGTCTCCTTCACCAAAGGTACTCCCTGTACACAGGCAGTTAGTAGGAGACAGGTATAAGGGAAAGATCCCTTAAGGTCTCCACAGCAACCTGGATGCTGTCTCAAATTAACAATGCCACCCCTTTCCTAGTTGATCCCAAAATTTCACTACTTCCATAAGCTACTAAGCTTGCCCTGCTTCAAAAGTGAAAGTCCAGCCAGCCACCCACCTATGCCTTCCCTGTAAATCCATCATCTCCAGTGTCTGTTGCTGTCATGCTCCTCCTCCTTGTGTAACTCTCCACCTGCACACTCATAAAAATGTGCAGAGAAGGAGCTTTCACAAGCATGTGCACACACTCATACTCTTATACACAGATAACCTGCCTGGACTGAGAGCCTGCTCCATCTATTTCTACAATCTAATTTACTCACATTGAGCCATAAGTCCCTATTTTCCTTGAGCCTCAACATTTCGTATTCCCTTTGATTTCTTCCTGGGTTCTCTGGGCTGCAACTCCTTCCCAATAGCTGATTTTCAGTGAGTCATATGGACAGCCAAGGTATGTCAATCATTTCCTTTGCAAGAGGCTCAACAGGCAAAGTCCTGACACCCTAACCACTACTAGGAGAAATGGAGAACGTTCCAAAGAGAAAGGGCTATCCCTCCGTGCATTTCTTCTTCATTGGGTGGTTTAGCAATGTCCAAATTATGATTTTTGATGTTTATCTTAATTTATTTTCATCTACTTAAAAGACAGAAAAAGTATGTGAGAGAAAGATTGAGAGAGAGTGAGAAAATGCATGTGCATGTAGAGGAAATCTGTTGTTCACTCGTTTGTTTTTCAAACACTTGCAATAGCTGAAGCTGAGCCAGGCCAAAGGTCCAGGAAACCCATCCGCGTTTCTTCCGTGTGTGGTAGAGTAAAAGTACTTGAGCTATTATCTGTTGCTTCCAAAGCACATTACCACCTTCCTACGGCAGCATTAGCAGAGGTGGCAGAATTCAAACCCACACTTCTTTAATGGGATGTATCCCAAACAGTGGTAGCTTGACCTATCGCTCCAGTGTTTGTATTACTCTGACTCATTTGCAAGCTGCGAATGAGAGCCAGGACTGAGCTACAATGCTTGAGAAAGAGTTGCTTAATGTCATCAACAGCCAGCACCAGGGTTAGAACTCCCTCTCACCTGCTTATGTAAAGTATGTGTGTGACCTCCCAGACATGTCCATATTAGGATTTATGCCTCAGCAGATAAAATTTGGATCTAGCTGAGGAGTACAGGTGGGGGAAAAAGTGAGATTCTTGCTTCTCTGTTTGGCTGAATACCCATCACTCTCTCTGTTACAGATAAAGAAGAGCCTCAAGCAAGCATGGATGACCCTCTGGAGAGCGAGACTTCCTGCCCCATCACCACAACAGGTGCAGGGGAGTTTCCATGGAGACTGACACTGACCATTAAAGCATCCCTGGGAAAGGGCAGACATCAGTTGCAGGATGCTCCAGCAGATGGGCAAAGCGGGTCCCAGGAGCCAACTCCAACAGCCTCCCCTCTCTCCAATGGCAGGGGCACATATTCAGTAACCCACATGTCCCAAAGCCAGGGTCAGAAAGAGAAAACACAGGACCAAGTGAAGGAATGAAATACTGCCCCTTTACTGGTCTCCTCTAAGATTCCTTCCACCTGTCTCCCTCTCTTCAGCTTGCTGTGGTCCTGAGTATATACTCAGAGTCTCTTTTGTCCCTCTCGCTCCCACAGATTTTCAGAAACATACAGAAGCAACAACCACCATGGAGACATTCCTATTTACAATGGAATATCAGGTAGCAGGTGAGTGGGTTCACTTGCTTAATGAACAGAATTATGGAAAACAAGTAGGTTGGTTGGTTTAAATGACTCCCTCTTATGTAACATAATATTTAAGAGCCAGATGAATCCAGACACTAACATTGCTCCAAATGCCAAGTCAGTCCTAGGATGCCGTGGGTTATTGTTTCAAAGCAGCCGGTATCCATCCTCCTGAGCTGACCGGCAGGGACAGTGCCCCCATGCTGAGAGTAAGGAGTGAGACCAGGCAGGATGGTGGGTTGGGGGAGGAGGCAGTAGAAACTGCCAGGGGGAAAACATGCTCCACTAGCATTGTGAGTTTCCTGGGGGGAGGGAGAGATGGGCTTTGAGGCTACACCTGCTTGCCTGACTTCAGAATCTCACCAAAGCAGCATTTAGAAAATACAAACACCTTCAGGAGATGTGAATATGTTTACCGTTAACTTCATACATCTGGCTGCAGACCATGCCAGCAGATGGGGAGAGTGGGGCTCAGAAGCCAACTTCAGCAGCACCCTCTCCCCTTCTTCATAGGTGCACACATTCCACAGCCACCTCCCCCCAGACTCCCCAAAGAGACCTGGCTTCTGCACCTTACTGAACTGCTTGTCCTAGTTTGCTCCCTAGAAAGAACCTCTGAGGAGAGGCACTATCTGTTCTCTTTAGACCAAAGCCAGCCTTCCATATGTTCCCCACCTCCCCCCATCCCTATCCTTCACAACAATCCCTGCCCTGGTTCCTTGAGCCTCCAGTCACTGGAGAGCCTGCAGCCTGTCCCTCGGCAGGAAGCCTGTACTCACCTAGGACACTTCCCTGGCTTGCTCTGTGGACCGGTGCCTGCAGCTCCCCAGGCCCAGCCCTGGCCCTCCTTTGCTGAACTCCCTCTCTATTGACAGTGGCTGGCTGTGTATTCCTGCTCATCAGTGTCCTGCTTCTTATTGCACTCAGCTGGCAGCGGAGATGGTGAGTCCTACGT
This sequence comes from Ochotona curzoniae, assembly GCF_017591425.1. Lineage (NCBI taxonomy): Eukaryota > Metazoa > Chordata > Mammalia > Lagomorpha > Ochotonidae > Ochotona > Ochotona curzoniae. The sequence goes on along the minus strand of NW_024467121.1, from coordinate 13,366,992 downwards.
GATCATGGAAGCCCTTTTTTCAAAGGATATATGGGCAAAGCACCTCCCAGTTGGGTCTCCAGAGCAGCAACCAGGAGTTTTCATGAGGTCAACACTACCAAGAGTTAAGAAACTAAAACCAATTCACAAAAAGGCAGGCTTTGTTAAGACAGGTCAGTTCCTCCCATCCTTTCACTGTGGACAGTGAAGCTCACTATGTTCTGGTCAGGCCTGGTACGAACCCCACAGGAAGACTCCGAGAGGCTACTAGATACTTTACTTATCCTCTCTTTGACAAGAGAAAAACAATGAGCTGTTTTCCAACTTCACGTTGGTCATCAGGCCACAATATACTCCCCTTTTTCCTGTGTGAATGAAAAAGTGCAAATGATTGTAATGCCAACGAGAAGTCCTCCAGGGTTGTGGCATCAGGAATTATTCTACAGCTGGCAGTTCATCGATGACTCCTAAGTATGGCTTTAGGATGACCAGAGATGAAGCTTGTGAGTGCCTGGTGTATTGCAGATACACAAAAGCTCTTACATCTTGTCTTGCTTCAAGAGGAATAACTCTAAAGGCTTAATTTAGTAGTTTGTAGACAGACTGTCATCAGACACAGAAAACAAGGTGTTTTGCAGATGTTTGTGAGAATTTATGCTGTGAAGTAAAGGAGTGTCTGGAAGTGTAGCAATTTCCACAAGTCTCCCTAAAGTACAGTATCCAGGGAATCAAATTTAAGTCTCAAAATGACCCACTGTTCAAGAAGCCTGTCCAGGATCCCACTTCCTAGAATCATCTGATGGTGCCCCCTTTTGGCAAAACAGAAATGCTGCACTTGAGTTACTATAAGACTGTTTCTTGGCCAGAGATTTGTTTTTGTTTGTTTGTTTTGGTTGCTGTTTTGAGCAATTGGTAGGAGCCAGAGATGTGCTGTAGCAGGCTCATACCAGTTAAATGTTTAGGAGCTCTGTTAACTGACTTTAAGCACAATTCCAATGAAAATTAGTGTGTGAATTTGTAATAAATTATATTAAAAAGGCAAAAACTTTATAATACTAATGACTTACTAATTTTTAAACCACATTTTATTGTTACCTTTATTTTTAGACTTATTTCCACTAGTGATACATGTTAAAATACTGTGGAAATAGTCTGTGGTAACGTGGTTATGCTGCAGCTCTTCTCAATCGTGTTAAGTGATTTCCAGCTGTACAATGGTAACTGAAAACTGGGTATGGTGGCTGTTTGTATCATGAAAATAGGCATCTGTTTTCAGAGACTTAACTATTAGATATTACCAGCACACCCCTGCTTGGAGGCTGGTTAGAGGGGAGCTCTGAGCAAGGTAGGAAGTAACCAAGTATTCCTGTGAGCCAATTAGGAATAAGGATGAGTCTCAGGCTAAACTGCTAGCCACAGGTGGATTTTTAACTTTATGCTCAAACTAAATAACATTAGAAATTCAGGTATTTCCTAACTACATATGGCTACCTTATCAGACAACACAGATACAAGGATTTCCATGATCTCATTAAGTTCTATTGGACGGTTCTGGATAGAAAGTCATTTTCAATTTAGGATAATCACTTAGCACAGTTACTATCCATTTTTCTATTGTCATTCAGCCATTATTGCCCTTCACATAGTTAGAAGCAACGTAAAAAGCACCTCTAAATGCCAAACACTGTAACTGCACCCAAAGATGAATGCAACATGGTCCTGCCCTTTGGAGTTTACAGATGAATGGAAATGGGGAAAGAAAAGGAATACTGGCTTGAAATGTAATTTTTCAAAGTCCCAAATTGAGGGCTTTCCATAGGAGCAAAGAGGAAGATCACTTGACCCTACATGGGAGTTTAAAGAAAACTTTCAGAACTGATGGTGCCTGAAAGGTTGCAGGCCAAGTAAAGGAAGGCAGACCAATGCCCCTTGGCAGGGGAAGAAGGAAAAGTAAGGAGATGTGAAATTATGTGATGCTATGCTTGCAACAAGCCAAGCAGTTCAGAACATCTAGGGCAGTAGAGAGAATCTCCTGTTGCATGGATGGGCAGAGAGCTACTTATGGAGGATCTGGCTAGATGCAGTACCTTAGCCTGTATTCTTAAGGCAGCAGAAGACCAAAGAATGCCTTACTAGTAAGACCAGTGGCTACACTGGCCTCCTGAATGGTCTGACTACAATGGATTTTTGGTGTTGGTATGGGTGGCAGTTTGACTATATTGCAAGAGAATAAATCCGTATAGAAGATGATGGAATCTCAAGCTAAATCCATGCACAGAAGTTAAAAAGGAGGAGAAGAATCAAGATACACATAAGAGAGTTCAAATTAATAGGGTTGGGGCCTGGCGCAATGGCGCAGTGGTTAAGGTCCTCGCCTTGCATGCCCGGGATCCCATATGGACGCCGGTTCTAATCCCGAAGGCCCCACTTCCCATACAGCTCCCTGCCTGTGGCCCGGGAAAGCACCCACGTGGGAGACCCAGAAGAGGCTCCTGGCTTCGGATTGGCTCAGCTCCGCCGTTGCGGCCACCTGGGGTGTGAATCACCGGACGGAAGATCTTCCTCTCTGTCTCTCCTCTCTCTGTATATCCGCCTTTCCAATAAAAATTAAAAAATCAATCTTAAAAAAATTAATAGGGTTTTTTGTTGAGTAAAAATAAGAAGGAAGAGGGATGAGTCAGAGGTGGTCCATAGAGTTTAATGTGTGTTATAGTGCGACCCTGTGGGATAGAATCTCAAGTGAGGCTCACAGGTAATATACCTCTTGGAAACTATCCACAAAGCTGAACCCATCCTAGTTTGCTCACCCAGATTCCACATCCACAGCCAGTCAGCCCTGGAACTGACAGGGAAATGGGAGGACTTCCTTGGTCTTTTTCTCATATCCATGCACTGAACAATTAATTGAATTATCAACTTAAAAGACCACAACCAGAGGTGAGAACTGGGCTCCAAGTCTTGGCCTTTGGAAGAACACAGTGGCCTAAGGCCACATTTCATAGTGTGTGAAGATAACCATATTCTGAGGACTAATATTGAATGATTTCCCACACTGGCTTACAGTGGGGACCATGTTTTTCTTGGTATGTTGTTACATCCATGGCTATGATTTAATTATATCACCACAGGAAGAAGAGCAGACGGACAATCTAGAAAACAATGGGAAGAAACCAAGAAAAGCCAACAGAGAAGTTACAAAGCACAAGCAGAATCAAAGACATTAAACACTCACCCAACAGGCATCTCTTGTGATTCCTTGCATTTTGGAAACATCTGAAGTCATATCGCAGGCCACATGGCAGCTGCAACACTGTCACTAAGTCAGCCCTGTGCTACACAAGAGTGAGCTCTACCCACTTCCAAACAGAAATTCCAAGGTCTTTGAAGGAGAAGGCAGAACAATCAGAACTCTTTGTCTTAGTTTCATGAATCTGTGTTTATTTGAGCTTGAATGGTATAAAACTCTCCATGCCATATACAATAAAAGGAAAACTTTCTTAATGCTAATTTTATCCCAAATTCCAAGTTTAGAAATCCCAGGTAAAACCTTAAGGCTAATGTAGATACACACACACACACACACACACACACACACACACACACACACACACACTTCATGTAATCGGATATTGTCCATGTACATTCTTTCCCAGCCTCTGCTTGACAAGCCTATTCTCTTGATCACTTTGTCCTTAACTCAGTGTACTGAGACAGTTCCTCCTAACTGAGTTTCTAGAAAAGCTTGGAGGCCGAGACTAAACAGTCTTTCGGTGACACCTAATCAGGGTAGCCAAGCCCTTGGAATTGTAGAGCTTCTATATTTGGAAGGATTTTACTGGAGTCAATGTTGGGAACAGAAGGATAAGCTAGGTTCCAGGTAGTGAATTACACTTAGTAAAAAGCTTTACTTGTACATTAGTGATAGACCTATTTTAGGAATAGTTTTTTGGGGATTTCTACAAATGGTACTCTGAATTTGAATGATGCGTAAAAGTGTATGTTTCAAGTGAAGTGTCATTAAAACATTGAAAAGAGAGCTATGGCTTAAATGTTTAAGGAAAGAAGGAGACAAAGTAGGGAATAGAGAGGGGGGAAGAGAGAAGGAGTCATATAATAGAATTTAGCTATGGAAAATGACACACCAGTGGCCCTCAAATGTTACTAAACAATTTAGCAAGTCAGAATCACCTGAAGGCTTTGTTAAAAAACAGATGATTGGGCCCACTCCTAGAGTTTCTTAATCAATGATCTGGCATGGAGCTAAAGACTGCAGTTCTAGCAAGTTCCCAGGTGATGCTGTTGATGCTAATCCCGAGACCACAGTCTGAGAACCACTGGCGCATGTCCACCCACCCTCAACTACTGAAAACAATCATCGTCAGGTGCTGAGACATCGTGCTCAATCTTTTGAATAATATCTTTCCTCTCAAATCAGTTGACTTATTCACACTTAATGTCATGTGATTAAAGAGATGAATAAAACTATCAACCAGCTTTCCTTTTTAAAAGGACAGAAGACTGTTCTGAAAATGACGGACAATTTTCAGCAGGGTTTATGCCCAGATCAAAGAAAGATTTTCTGTCCTTCCTATGGTGAACCAAGTATAAACCAGATTTTGTTGTCCATACTTTCCCCTCCCCAAAATATATACTCTCTGGGTAAACTTAGGTTGAGAGGAATTTCAGACCAGAAAAAGTTTGTCAAATCTTACTTGAGTAAAACTGAATTGGGTTATTATTCATTTTGTGGGAGGGAGACCCATGCTGTCCAAATTGTTTTCATGATAATACTAAGCTGTTATTTGTCTGTTTTATTCTCCTTCTTTGAAAAAGATGTTTGTTGGAATTTTCCAGAAGCTACGTGATGTGTAATGATGGATTTATTACTGTTGTGTATAAAAGAATCAATAAAGAATATTTATAAAACTTCTTGGTGTTAATTTCTAAAAATGGTATCTCTAGATATACATCTACATAAACAAAAGATCTTAGTAATTTTTAATCACATAAGCAGGGCCTGAAAAACTGCCAGCAATGTCACTGGCCATTTTAGAAATACAAATCAAAACCACAATGAACTGCATTTCATATCCACTGATAAAGACTTTGAGAGAAAAACAAAAATAAGACCTCGTACCTCAGATTCCATTGGTATAAAACCGTTTAACCATTGTGAAAAACAGGCTGGTGTTTCCTCAAAAAAATTAAATATAGATTTATAATTGACCCAGCAATTCTACTCCTATGCATATACTCAAGAGAGAGGAAAAATACATGTCCAAAAGAAATTTGAATGTTACATAGTGGCACTGAACTCGAGTACCCATCACCAAATGAATGCATAAGAAATACAATAGTATCCAGCCATAGGAAAGAATGGAATATTTAAATATGTTACCAAATGGATGAGCCCCAAGTACATGATGCTAAGTGTAACAAGCCTATACACAAAGGAACATATTGCATAATTTTTGTGAGTGTGTGAAATATCCAGAATATACAATGAAAGTTTCTCTCTCTCTCTCTCTCTCTCTCTCTCTCTCTCTCCCCTTGTCAGATAAGTAAATAAATCTTTTTTTGTAAAGGAGGACACAACAGATGTTTCCTACCCACCTGTGGCTGATGCTTGCTTAGCCCATATGGAGGCTTACTGAGAGGCCCTGTTACCTAGAACCCAGCTGCAGGTATCTTCCTAGAATGGACAGCATTGTTACTTGAAAGGCAGAGTTAGAGAGAGAAGGAGAGAGAAAGAGAAAGAGAGAGACAGACAGACAGACAGACAGAAGTCTTTCACCTGGTGGTTCACTCCGCAAATGGTCACAACTGATGCAGCTGGCATGGTGCAGAGTACCAAGGACTTGGACCATCCTTCACTGCCTTCCCAGGCCACAAGCAGGAAGCTGAATGAAATGGAGCAGCCAGGACACAAACCGGTGCCCATAAGGGATGCCAATGCTGCAGGAAGAGGCATAACTTGCTGTCTTGCAGCACCAGTCTTTTTAAAAGTTAATGGAAAATGAGTATTAAAAAAGTCTTTATGGATCTTAAATTTTTCAACCAAATTAAAGTTCACTTTTAATTCCGTTTCCCATGAATGCTTTAAAGACACCCTCATGCATACCCTCTTACCTCCTAAACTCTGCTTATGCAATTATATGAGTATCAAAGTCTCTGCAATGGAAAATGAGACCAAACATTCAAAATTATAGCAGACTTCTGAGTAGCTACATGTTTTTTTTTTGTATGAATATTATCTATAAAATGTTTTCCAAGATGGTGTTGTGGCACAGTGGGTAAAGCCTCTCTGCCATTCCCTGTACACATGCGTTTGAGGGAGTCCTGGATGATCCACTTATGAACAAGTTCCTTGCTAATGGCCTGGGGAAAGCAGTGAAGATGGCCCAAATAGCTGGGTCTCTGATAACCACGTGGGAGACCCAGGTGTAGCTCTTGACTCCTGGCTCCTGGCTTTGGCCTGGTTCAGCACTGGCTACTGCATCCATTTGGTGGGTAAGCCAGCGGATGGAATGCTCGCTCACTTTCTCTTCCTCCCTCTCTCTCTCTTTCTCTGTCTCTCTTTCTCCTCCTGTCTCTCCCTCTTTCTCTAGCTCTGAGCTTTGAACAAAATCCTTTAAAAAATGTTTTTCCTCTAAGAAGTAATAAACATAGAAGATGAAATGACATCAGTTCTCTACTAATTTGAATATTCTGTTACTCATCTTTGGAGAACGACTATGACAACTGTGAATTTATGCATCTTTGAAGGCTTTCCAAAACTGTTGGCTCATGTGCAGCTGATCCTATCACATGTGGTTTTCTGGTGAAGTTGGGAACCAGAAAGAAAAAAACTGCTGAGACTTTTCCAAGCCTCTCCAGGTTATTTCCAATCCTCCTCATAAAGAGTGTGCTGTAACACAATTCCCCTTCTACAATCTGTTTTAATATATCCTTTAGAGTTCTCTGAAACAAAATAACTGGAAGCAGCATAAGTGAAACAATAGCTTCAAATTGCAGATAATAAAAAAGAATCTATCAACCCAGAATTTTATACCTAAGGAAAGTAGATCTCAACATGAAGGTGAAATGAGTGTTTAAAACATATAAAAGCTGAAAAACTTCTTCACCAGACTTCTTCTCTGTCTCTCTGTCTACATTGCAAGAAGTCTTGAGGAACTTGTCTGAATTTGTACTGGGTTCAGCAGTGTCTTCTGAAAATCCCTTTCCACCTAAAGTCTCCAAGTGTGGCCCTATCTGGAAATAGACCTTCACAGACACAAGCCAGGTAAGATAAGGCCATACTACTTTAGTCTGGGCCTTAAATCCAAGATCACTAGTGTCTTTGTAAGAGCAGTGACATGTGGGCACAAGGCCTTGTGAAAGCAGTCAGAAATAGATGTAACAGTGCCACAAATCAAGGGATATCCACAGTTGTCAGCAACCATGGCAGCTGGAAGAAGCAAGCTAAGGTCTTTATGCAATTTCAGAGTTCTAGCTTTCAGAACACTGAGAGAATATATTTTGGTGGCGTTAAACCAAAGAGGTTTTGATCCTTTGTTATGGAAACTTGGAAACCAACATAGAATTGTTTCAGGCAAAAGCACAAGTTTGGATTCACTTCAATGCAAAGGCATGAAGAGCACAAGTAATTGTAACTATAAGTAAAATTGTGAGATTCTTGTGGTTTACAAATCTGTAAAAGCTAGCTAATTTGCCATGTTAGCAAAATTAAGTTGTAAAGTGGAAAGGGTATAGAAGATACCTAAAAATAAGATTTATGACAACAAGATAAATGTCAGAAGAGAAATGAAAGAATACTACTTTTGGCCCCTTACACTATATGGATATTAGTGTAAAATGAACTTAGTAATAAGTAAGGTCAAGCCATGTTACGAAAATTCTAAAGCAAATACTGAAACTTCACCACAAAAAATTAAACTAATGAACTTGCGTGATGGCTCAATTGAGAGTCTTCCCCCTCCACCACCAGGATCCCATGTGGGCACAGTCTTGTGTCCTGGCTGCTCCACTTCCCTTCTAGCTCCCTGCTTGTGGCCTGGGAGGGCAACAGAGGATGGCCACAAGCCTTGGGACCCTGTACCTGCACCCATGTGGGAGACCTGGAAGAGGCTCCTGGCTGCTGATGGATTCATTCTGGCCATTGTGGCTGCTTGGAGAGTGAACCATCAGATGAAAGATCTCGCTGTCTCTCCTCTCTGTAAATCTGCCTTTCAAATAAAAATAAATAAATCTTATTTTAGAAAGTTATACTGAGAAGACAAACTTTAATGCAGGGAGGGAAAAATTGAGAGAGAAAGGGGAACAAAGGATAGAATATATATGTATATATATAAAGTACATATATGTAGCTAAAAGAATAAGTAGATAGACTAAAATTCAGAGGACTTGAACAACAGTATTGACCAACTTAATTGAAACTTACAGACAAATCTATCTAAATGTCACAATAGATATTGTTTTAAAATGCATAAGGAATGGGATGGACATGTAGTATGGTGGGTAAGGCACTACTTTGAATGTCTACAACCTGTATCAGAGTGCTCGGGCTGCAGTGCCAGCTCAGCTCCCCATTGCAGCGTGCTGCTGGTATGCACCCTGGAGGGCAGCAGGTGACGGCTAAAGTACCTGGATCACTGACACATGAGAGGGGTGAGCTGAGTTCCTGGCTCCTGGTTTTGGCCTGGCTCAGCCCCAGTGACTGAGAAAACTCAGGGAGTGAATCAGTGGATGGGAGATCCAGATCTCTTTCTGTGTTTGACCTCCAAATATATTAAAGAAATAAGTGCACAAAAATTCAAGAAGATAGACTATATCCTGAGAATTAAAAAAAAATTACCTCATATCCATTAGCCTCATGATTGTTTAAAAAGTCACAAATATTGGTGAGGATGGGAAGAAAGTGGAACTGTTGTGCATTGTTGGCAGGGCTGTAAAGTGGTACAATAAGTGTAGGAAGTGATATGATCTGTTCTGAAAAAAAGATTAAACATAGAATTGTCACATGGCACGGTAATTTCACTTCTGGGTATATAGTCAAAATAGTTCAAAGTTCATTGTCAGCATATTCATAACACCCATGTGAGTTATTACCACATGTATTATTCACAATAGCCAAAGAGTAGAATTGTCTATCACTACATTTTACACACATACACACACACATACTGGAATGTTATTCAGCTTAGAAAAGAAGCAAGATCAGACATATGCTATAGCATGAATGAACCTTGAGTATACAATGATAAGTAAAACAGCCACAAACTATGTGGGACCACCATTGTGCTGCAGCAGCTTGTCTTCATCCCAATACCAGAGTGCTGGTTCAAGTACTGCCTGCTCTGCTTCTTACCCAGCTTCCTGTTAGTGCACCAGAGAAGGCGACAGATGATGACTCAGGTGCTTGTTGGGAGACCTGATGGAGTTCCTCATTCCTTGCTTCTGCCTGGCCCAGCCATTTGTGGAGTGGCCTAGTGGAGTGAGTGAGCAAGTAGTTGGAAAATCTTTCTCTTCCTATGTCACTCTACCCTGCAAATAAATGCATGAACATAAATATCTTTTTAAAAAGATGGTGAAAAAAAGACAAAAGCGAAACTCATACAGGAAATAGATTAGTGGTTGCCAAAAACTGGTGGCGGTGGGAAATGGGAACTAATGGTTTAATGGAATTAGAGACAGCATCTCAGCTCTGAAGGACTGAAAAAAAAAAAAGATTCTGAAGACAGATGGTGATGATAATTATACAACAGTGTGAATGTGTTTAGTAGGCTTACTTACTCAACTGTACATTTAAAAATGGCTAAGGTGATGCTTTTTCTATTGTGCTTTATACCACATATTTAAAAGAAAAAGTGTGTGTACTGTTTGATTCCATTTACACAAAATCCCCATGAAAATAAACCATTCGATAGTGATAGCAAACAGATCTGTGGAAGTCAGGAGAAGATTACAAAAGTATTATCTTGACTTTGGTTATGTATGGATATCTGTGTCAAAGTAATCAACTTAGACACTTAAATATGTGTGGTTTGTTGTGTATCACTTAAACTTCTGACAAAGCTCTTTTTTTTTTTTTTAAATATCATCTCAATTTAAAGTTCTTAGCTAATTTCTTAAGGTAGTACTTGGCTGAAACTTCTGGCCTCAGCAGGCTATGGGATCAGATGAGGCTAAGATCTTGGTAATAGCCCGTGATTCCCGATTCTTGCTCCACTTATTGAAGTGGCCTATCAGCTTTCTATACTTATATTTTCAGACACCCGCATTCAAACACATGCATGCACACTTATATACACAATACACACTCAAATATATACCCACACTCACATCATACACATACTCCCTCATACATACATACACTCACAATTCTCTCACACACATGTGTACACACACACAAACACACCATACTCCACATCACACATTTGATTATTATGGGGAGTCCCTTAGGTCTAGTTGGCTAGGTTGGCTTTTCTGGGCTCTGGGTTCCATGAAGTTCCTTTTTTTAATTATAAATTTTATTTTTTTATAATGACTACATGGTGGATCAGAGTGGAAAGGATTGAGGGTTAGGGAAATTTGGGTGAACTCATTGCTTCCAAATTTGCTACCTCTTCTTGTTTCTTGGGGAAGGGAAGAAACAAAGGTGGAAACCAACTCATGACTTGCCACACATCCCAGGATGCAGGAATGAGGAGCCACCACATCAGATCAAATCAGAGTCTCAATGTGTGCTTATTCTGAGGATTCTGTCCAAGTGGTTTGGATAGTTCTGAAATATTGCCGATTTCACTGATGCAAGGATGATATTACCCTCCCAATGTCCCAATGAATGTCCTTCATTCACCAAGATTTTTTGCTGTCACTGTTTGTTTGGATAGTTGTCTAGTTCTGTTCTTCTGCTACAGCACCAAATGAGCTCCATATTCTCCATTTGCAGCAGGGCCTGTGTCCACTGCTCCATATTTTTCATTAAGTAGAACGTGTTCTTGCAGGCGAGTCCAAGGACCCATGCCAGGTGACCCAAGCCTAGCCAGATCCCCCACTCCTGGGGCTCATGAATTCAGCACCCTCCTAGTAGGTGTACCTAGAACCTGGACGGATCTCCCACCCCTGGGGCTCACAAACCCCATACCCACTTAGTAGGAGGGCCTCCAAATCTGGCCCAGGAAACCCAAGTTCCACTGGATCACCCACCACTGGGACTCAAAAACCTGGCACCCACTTCGCAGGCATGACCCAGGACCCAGGCCAGACAACCTGACCCCTGCCAGATTCCCCACAGCTGGGGTTCATGAACCTGATACCCACCTTACAGGCAGGCCCTAAGACCAGGGACAGGCGACCTGAGTCCCAGCAGATCACCCACCTTTCAGGCTCATGGACCCAATACCCACCTAGTAGGTAGGACCCAGAACCTGGGCCGGTGACCCAAGCCCCACTGGTTCCCCCATCCCTGGGACTTGTGAACCTGTCCCCCACTAGGCCCAGGCTGGCATGACTTGCCTCACCTCAGGATATGCAGTCTTATTGCACAGCCTGGTCTAGTCTAGTTTGCCCCAGTTCTAGCTACTACTGGTGGGCGCTATAGCCTATCCCAGCCCAGTCTGATTGCTGTCCTGGTCCTAATGTGAACTGGCTGGTGTTGCGGCCTGATCTGGCTCCTCTTGTCCCCTGCCCCAGTCCTCAGATTTGCCAGTGGGTATTACGTGTTGGTCTAGACTGGTCTGTCCCCAGACCTGATCCACATGTATGCTGGTGAATACTATAACCTGACATTGTCTGGGCTGCTTCTGGCCTTGTTTCTTGTGCTCACCTGCAGAAACTACATCCCAATTAAGGAGTTTCCCAAGCTCCTCCAGCAAGTCTCCTCCCAGCGGCAGTTCTCACACACACCAGTGGGTCGTTGGCTCAGGTTGACTTTGTCCACCTCCTGCCCTGGCAAGAACAGTGGCCTTGCTCAACCAGCCACACCCATTCTGGTTGTTGTTGATTGTTGCAGCCTGGTGATACCTGGTCCGCACCCACACACAGCTTTCATGTAGCTCAGTGAGAGTCAAGACCTAGCCTGGCCTGTTCTACACCCAATATGGTTCTTGCAGGAACCCCAACCCAGCTGAGATGTCCCCATAGCTTCCCAGTAAAGCTCGACCCCATCATCAGTTCTTGTGCGAGTCATCAACTTCCACAGGGTTGAGACCGCATTTCCCCCACAGATTCTGTTATCAAACCTGTTTCTTGTCCTCACCAGTGGGAACCTAAAACAATTAAACTGTTTTGCACACCACCTATGGGAGGGTAGCACCTGTGTCTTATTTTATTACTGGGTATTAAAACAAGTTCCTTGTGCCCTAGAGTCTCACAGAATCCTTCATGAAACTTACATCCTCATCTCTGATACAACTTTTCTATTCTGTAAGGTTTTATATATAGCCAAGGGACCAGATCGATGGAACAATTTCTGAACAGACACCAGGATGCCCTCTGTATTCCTTCCATTCTCTTCTTCCAATCTCACTTCTCCAAAATTGCAACTAGAGTACTAAGCTTTTACCACAGACCCATCAACATGCCCCCACTAATCTGTGTTTGGAGGTAAACTCAGGCAGGTAGAACTGCAAAGTCCACATACATTACTATGATGGTGTTGAAACTTCACCAGTTAGGCCCTCTTAATTCTAAGTTCTTAGGTATTCGTTTTACAAATATTTTCACCATGCCAAAATCTGCAAGTGAAACATAGCAGAATTGTCAGGAATTGGTTTGAGAGAATACTCTGTAAAATATTACATTTTGAAAGTTAAAACTTAAGGCACTGAAGTATATGCCCTCCTTTGCTGCAATTACCTAGACATGGGCTTGTGAAAACAAAGTGGCTAGACACTGATCTGCTGATTTCCAAGAACATCCCACCAGGTGTGAGACCAAAAGGCTGGGGGAATATGAGACAACCAGGAGAACTGGTTTCCTTCCTGCCCACACATATCACTGCCTGCAGTGATATGAAGAGACAAGAAAAGGGCAAATGAACTCTGTACTCAAACGTCTCAACCTTATTGCTTTGCCTAGTGTGGCAGGAAAGCAGGTTGGTACACAGTGCTCCATGAACCCCAAGTATATAGGGGTTTTCTGACTGAGTCTAAAAACCAGTAGCTAGGAAAATAAGGCATGAACTGGTAGGAGTACAAAGAGCAAGAGGGAATTTTAGAGCTGTATGTTCCCCCCGGGGAAATGTGGCTTGAATGGGATCCAAATGAAAATGAAAATGTTCCTACGTGCAAAACTGGTGAGGCACAGCTCACAGGCCAGGAGCAGGCATACTTCCCAAGAATTACTGAGGAAGGGACCTGGGATCCTTGCCACAGCCCCTTGCAAATGTGGGGTCAGAACTTCTGGTGGATGTGCATGGCTGGGACTAAGCAGGAACCCACAGATCCATAAGGGGCTGTCCAATGGGACCAGTGCATGTTTAGCACCTGGAGACCTGGGGTGGAGACAGATACACAGTGAGACGCCTCAGCTCCAGTGTGTGGCTAACAGAAACCACAAGAGGTTGCTCCCTAGGGACTCTGGCTGCCTGAGTCATAAGTGTAGGTGCCTAAGGACAAGGGAAACAGGATTCTGAGGTAACATTTTAAACTAAATTCTGAGTTAAAAATTGATGTGAATCATTATGGAAGTGTATATGCTAGGCAGGATGAGTAGGGGTTGTAATATTCTACTGAGGGCACCTAACAGGCCAGGGGCTTAAAGCAGAACTTAAGTGACATGAATCTAAAAAACAAACTGTAAAAAATAACAAAAGCTATAGCTCTAAGGTAAATGCTCGGAGTTCTTGGAGGACTCCAATGGCATTTTTGCTCCACAAACTATCTTTGGATGCACAATCTTTTCCCAGGGTGTTTCAGGGTTTGTCATTTTTAATTAAAAATTTATTTCCTTTTTATTTGAAAAGCAGATTTTACAGAGAAAGAAGGAGAGACAAAGAGTGAACGTCTTCCATCTGCTGGTTCATTCCCTAAATAACCTCAATGACCAGGCCTGGGCTGATCTGAAGTTGGGAGCCAGGAGTTTCTTCCAGGTCTCCCGTGCGGGTGCAGGATCCCAAGCATATGGGCCATCCCCTGCTGCTTTCCCAATCCATTAGCAGGGAGCTACAAGGGAAGAGGAGCAGCTGGGACAAGAACCAGCACCCATATAGGATGCTGGCACTGCAGGCGGAAGAATAGCATGCCAGCTTCTCAGAGTTAGTTATTTTACATTCACAAATCATTAGCTGTAGCTCAGAAGAGTCCTCTGAGAAACCATATTGTGGAAACAAATAAACTACAAGACTAGTGGGTCCCAGGATACTTCTCAGTGGGTGCAACCATTTACAATAGTAGGTGCCCCATGAGGTGGAAAAAATTCACCCTTTAAAGCCCATGCTTCACCTGTGACTTGGTTTGGCCAAGATATGTGAAAAGACCACTCCTAGTAGAAACTCATGCCTCAGCAGCCATGTTCTTTCTTTCGTTCTGACTCAATAGCTAACATGTTTTTCGTTACAAGTTTCTCTTTCAGCTGTATTCACCCTGTGTTGGTTTGTATGGAACCAAATCTGATTGTCTCCTTCAGACATTCACAGTTATCATAGCTTTTGTCATCTAAGACAAATCAGGTGCCACTCACTAATTGACAGGTAAACAAACCACTCCTTTCCATTAGAACAATCCTTATAAGCATTGTTTAGTTTCTTGTAATCAAAATACTCACTTTTGCCAATATTCTTTTCTTGCTATAAGATGGTTTCCAGGAAATGTGGACACAGGTAGGAAAGAGAAGGTCTGATTTCAGGGCATGGCCCAGAACAATGGCTCAATGCCTAAATCCTTGCCTTACACACTCCAGGATGCCATGTCGGTGCCGGTTTGTGTCCTGGCTGCTCCATTTCCCTTCCAGCTCCCTGCTTGTGGCTTGGGAAATTAGCAGAGAGTGGCTCGAAGCCTTGGAACCCTGGACCAGCATGGGAGACCTGGTCAAATCTGGCTCCTGATTTCAGATCAGCTCAGCTCTGGCCATTGTGGCCATTTGGGGGGTGAACCAGTAGACAAGAGATCCTTCTCTCCTCTCTCCTTCTCTCTGTAAATCTCACCTGCTTTTTCAACAAAAATAAATAATTGTTTTAAAAATCTCATGCAGTAGGAAAGGGTCAGGGGCCTCAAAGGTGATGTTCCCTTGCTTCTCCAAATGCAGTTGCTTATTGTCCAGCTGGGACTCTCAGCTGGAACCTGCTGTGGTCACAAAGTGTACGTGGGCATTCCTGGAGTGAAATGACTGGATATCCATCCTTTCAGGCTTCTTAGACCATTTTGGGTTGTGTGAGACCCTCCTCAACCAGCTAATTGCTTCTCTCATTAGATACCCTGCTAGAGACAGCTTTTTTGATTACACTCAGCTCCTCCAAGAAGCAGCTTTCCAGACTGCCAGCTGTTTTCTGGGTTCCAGTTACACAGAAGAGCAAAAAGAGTAGCTCACCTGAATCTCTTTCCTCCTGAACGCATGGCAGCTCTGGGATCACTTGATTGTGGCTCAGACTGGCGTGTGTGGGAGAGTGCAGGGGGAAGAGGTGGAGGGAGACAAAAATTAGACAATATGGAGACAAGATTCGTAACACCAAGCCCCTCTCATCCCAGCTAGGTAGCCATTTCTGACCACAGGTTCACACCAATCACTGCAGAACACTCCACAGTGTCTTGCAAGGGAGTGTCCAACTTTTGCATGCCCACAATGATCCAGGAGGAGTGATCAATTGTCCAACACAGGGCCCTGCTGGAGAAGTGAAAGTGAGCAACACCACTGCCACTTTGAACGTGTTGTAGGGGAGAGAGGCAACTGTGCCATACAGGACACTGAGCTGAACGAAAATCAAAGTGTCTTGTGCTCAGGACAGGAGCCAGAGAGCGAGAAAGCATACAGTCAGGCTTCTCCAATTCATAAAAGTCCCCTGTTAGCTTCTGTGGAGGAGCCAGGTAGTGGACATATCCTGCTTTGGACTCAAGCAAAAACCGGCAATAAACTCTGCTTGGGTTGAACATTGACCTCTTGTCAGTTTCTGTTGCCAAGTGAGTCAAAGGCACTTCTTGCAAGTCCCCAGTGAAGGCAACAGCAGCCCTTCCTTCCTCAGTCTCCTGCACACCTGATTTATGCTGATGGGGATTAAAATACACATACTGGACCCAATCTGCCTCCCTCTGCTTCCCACAATCTCCTGGGTGAGGAAGGCAGATTCTCACTTCTGTTTCCACCCCACTCCATCTCCTAGCTGTTTTTGGTGTTAAGAGGACCCAAGGACTCCTTCTACTTGTAGGTGTCAACAAATCATCTGTCACTAGTGGGAGTTGGTCAAGGAAAGTTTTGTTTACTTGTGACAAGTAATGTAGGAAATGGGAGCATTGAACTATTTAAGCAAACTGCCTTCTTGAGAAGCCATTTGCCAGGGCTTTGACTGCAAAGGTTAGAGGAGTATTTAAGATGTAGAAAAGGGAGGTGAACAGACATGACTCTTCATACATCCTGTGTTTGAAACTTTGACTTGGACTGGATTCTCGTAATTTCCATAATTGACTGGTGGCCTGGCACCTTCTGAGTTCTTCCGAAAAATAAGATCTGTTCAGTGGACTGACATGTTCTTTCCTTTACTTTTGCTTGCCTCTTGCCTCCAAATACCAAACTCCTGGCTTTATATGGACCTCATTAATTAAAGGCTAACCACTGAGCTGATATGCTTGATATGCTAAACAGGCATATTATATGGAAACATATGATTCTACAATCCTCCCCAAAGAAAAAAAATTAAACAAATCTTTAAAACTATGTATTTATAATTACACTATAGCTTTATTCACAATTGCTCAAAATTAGAAGCAATCTGAATGACCACCAACAGGAGAAAAATGGAAACCTGTATATTCATACAATAGACTACTACTTAGCAGTAAAAGTGAATGACTGGTGTATACTATAGAGGAAACTTATACTATTATTATATATTGTTATTATTCTGAGCGAAACAAGCTGTATAAGAAAGATCATATGCTGTGTGGTTCTATTTATATAGTTCTAAAACAGACAAGACTAATTTTCGTTAAAAGCAATCAGAGATTATTAGAGAAAGAGATAACGTGGGAGTTGACTGGAAAGGGAGATCAGGAATGTTCCTGGATCCCTGGAAGTGTCTTACAACTTGATTGAGGTAAGGATTAGATGTTTGTGAAAAGACTTTATGTAAAGGAGCTTCATTAGAAATTTTAATGCTACGTAGATACCAAAGCTATTGCTGTTTTTCATTTAGTGTAAAGTATTTTCAGTTGTGTAAATCACCATTATGTTATGTACCTCCAAAATAGAACAAGTCTCCGTCATTGAAACTATGACAGTAGGGCTAACTGGCTCAGGTATGCACAGCTGAACACACTGGCTCCCTGGGGTAGGGAAGGATGCTCAGCGGGCTTCCGGGACCACCCCATCCTGGAAGTTATTATGGTTTTTGAACCGCATGTGTGCTTGTAGTCAGGCATCATGGCTGCCTTGGGGGAGGAATGGTTGTGGCAGGCCTTCAGGATCCCCAGCTTGGAGGCTTTTCTAACCAGCGTAGGTACACACAGCTGAGCACACTGGCTACCTGGGGAGGTGGAGAGTCACTCAGCGGGCTTCCAGGATCATCCCATCCTGGAAGTTATTATTATTTTTTGACCCACACAGGTGCCTGTAGCCGGGCTGTTTGTCTCCCTGCCTGTGGCTGCCCAGAGGACCACCCTCATGGTTTGAGGGGTTGTGCTTTACAGGGGAATAATGGGATCACCCAGGTGATGGTGAGAGATGACCTCTGGTTTTTATGCCCATGTTAGGAATTACAGCTAGGTGACTTCCATAGACAAGTCCATGACGTATGTATGTAAGTAGGGGACTGACACCAAATTGGTTTGGAGAGCAGAACAAGAGTGAGAGAAATAGGTTTGATAGCAGAATCTGTGGGGGAAATGTGGTCTCACCCCTGTGGAACTGCAATCTCTACTGGCTTGTACAAGAACTGATGATGGAGTCAGGCTTTGCTGGGGAGCTATGGGGGTGCCTCAGCTGGGTTGGGGTTCCCACTGGTAAGGACAAGAGTAGGATTGGGGGTACCAGGCTTGGCTGGGCATGACTGTAGCCTGCACTGGCATGGTGTACACTGGGACTGTGGAGTGACAGATTGGGCTAGACTCCAGCCACCACTGGTCCATTTTGTGCTTCTGTCATTGAGTAATTGAACTGAGCCATTTATTATGAGCCAGTGTTTACTTGGTTGATGTTTCTAGGGACAGAGAAGTAGTACAAACATAGTGTTAGTGTCTGGTATTGGATCTGCATGCTGCTTCATCCTATGGCAGAGGTAGATGGACAAAAAGACACTTGTGTGATGGAGGATCAAAGCCACATTTTAACAAATTCATTTTTAGGATAGCTAGCCCACGTCTGTAATAATATTAATGTATTTATTTTGGCGGAACCCCCAGGAGTAAATCATTTTATGAGGCCCTACCTCTTAGTACTTGCATTGGGAAGGAAGTGTCCAACCTATGAATTTTAGGAGACACATTCAAACATTCATAGTAAAATGGTTTATGAATTATGGGAGTCTTAGAACTAAAAAATTAATTTTTCCCTATTTTTAGCAAGATGATTTAAAATTTATTTATTTATTTATTTTTATTACGAAGTCAGATATACAGAGAGGAGGAGAAACAGACAGGAAGATCTTTCATCCGATGATTCACTCCCCAAGTGAGCGCAATGGCCAGTGCTGTGGCGATCAGGAGCCAGGAGCCAGGAGCCAGGAGCCAGGAGCTTCTTTCTGGGTCTCTCACATGGGTGCAGGGTCCCAAGGCTTTGGGCCAACCTTGACTGCTTTCCCAGGTCACAAGCAGGGAGCTGGATGGGAAGTGGAGCTGCTGGGATTAGAACCAGCGCCCATATGGGATCCCGGTGCGTTCAAGGCGAGGACTTTAGCTGCTAGGCCATGCCGCCGGGCTCGATTTTAAATTTATTTAAGCATGGGTTCTTAATTCTCTCTCTCTCTTGCAGGATAAGTATGAATGGTTACCATAGAACCAAGTTCTGTATCTCCATTTTGACTATTCAGCCCTTTCTTATCCAAATATGGAACAATGATGCGCCTATGGCTGTGAGGAAAGTAGGTAAGAAGATTTATAATCAACATGGAAAATCCAGCTGCATTAATCAGCTTTTTATCACTGTAGCTGAAATTCATGAGAGAAGTTACCGATGGAGAAAGGAAGAGCATTTTGAAATATGCTGAGTCCTCCCTGCAGAAAAGTGTACAAGTGCAAAAACTGTGAAGTGTTTCAATAGATTGTTACCATCTACTGTGACTGGTCATAGAACCAGCATTTTAAAATTCACGAACAAAATGTACTCAAGTCAATTATATATTTTTGACTCCTGATGTAGTGAAGCAATAGAAACATTTCTAAGAGTTGTCTAGAAGTAGAGTACCTATATATTAAATGCTGCTAAGTCTATTGTTGACAGACTTTGCATGTGTGGTGCTTTAATTTTTTTCTGAAACAACACCGTTGTCCCTTGGTATGCATGATGGATTGGTTTCAGGATCCACTAAAGTCCATCAATCCACAGAAGTTCAATTTCCTTATATAAAAGGATGTAGTTATGCATATAACCTGTGTGTGTCTTTCAATAAACTTAAATACCTTTAGATGATTTATGACATCCTATACAGCAGGAATGCTATTTAGTTATACTCATTGGAATGACAATAACTCTGTACATATTTGTTACAAACACATTTTTTCCCTTGTATTTTCCAGTCTGTAATTGGTTGAATCTATGGATTCAGAACCCACACCACACAGAAGGCCAATGGTAATTACCACACACTGGGATAGTTCAAACAAGGATCTTTATTTCCAAAGTCTGTTTAAAAAAGGAAATCTCTGGGCAGGTGTTTGACATAGTGCTTGACACATTAGCTAGAACATCCATGTCCCATATCAGGGGGCCTGGGTCTAATACCTAGCACTGGCTCTGGATTCCAGTTTCATGTTAACGCCAATCCTGAACGACAGCAGGTGAGGGCACAAATACTTTGGTCCCCACCACCTATATGGAAGACTGTGGTTGGGTTTCCAGCCCCTGACTTTGGCTGGATCCAACCCCAGCAGCTGCAGGCATTTAAGGAGCTCACAGGCAGATGAGATTACTCCATTTCCCTCCAAAATAACAACAACAACAATAATAATAAAAAGGATAAAAACTTTGGCAGTACTGAATATAATTGCTCCCTCATATTCTGTAGGATCTTATAGCTCATTTCCTCTTATTTTATGCCTACCAACTTGTGGTTCAGATTTTTTTTTAAAAAGATTTATTTGACTTATTTATTTGATCAGAAAGGCAGGTATACAGAGAGAAGGAGATACAGAGAGAAAAATCTCCTGTCCATTTGTTCACTCCCCAAGTGGCTGCAATGGCTGGAGCTGAACTAATCTGAAATCAGGAGCCAGAAGCTTCTTCTGGGTCTCTCACGTGGGTACAGGGTCCAAAGGCTTTGGGCCATCCTCTACAGCTTTCCAAGGTCATAAGCAGGTTGCTGGATCAAAAGTGGAGGAGCAGTGTCTCCAACAGGCACCATATGGGAGTCCAGCACTGCAAGTGGAGGCCTAACCTACCTCACCATGGCATCAGTTCCTTGAGTTTATGTTTTAAAACCCTACTGCTCTTTTACTTTATCATTTAATTTTATCCTGAGATTATATTGGGATGAACCAAACCAAAACAAACCAAACCGAGACAAAAATCCCACCTAATTTTAAAATCAGGAGATTCTTTCAAGATTTTCTTTCTCTCCCAAGTTCTCCTTACCAAGAAAAAAGATGAGAAACATAGAGGAAGGGGTTGGAGGTAGAGGAGAAAGTCTTTTGTGAGGTCCATAGACGAGCCTGATGGACAATAGGCCTAGGTGCACTCTTATGGGGATTGAGATAGGACAGGGTCATGGTGGATCAGCAAAGTAGGAAAATACATGAAGGATCTTCAGTATGGGGCAGTTTGCTTTGTTACCATCTGGATTGGGTGTAGTCTTGTTAGAGGAAGGGAAGCCAAGAGGCCTGGAACATTGGCCCAGCTATGGTAACTCCCATTCTGGGTGGTTTCTGTCTTCACCATCTGCTCATGTTGCCTTCTTATCCATCTTCCTCAAACGCAGGCATCCTGCCACAGCAGATGGCTCAGACTTTGTATCATAGATATTATTTCTCCAAATGCTTTTTCAAGTTCTAACTTAACCTTCCTAGTTGACAACTCTTCTTGTTATTTTAGTTCTTAGAGGACTATACGTTATCGATTATCTATTGTGCACTTTGGATCTGGCACTTATTGAGAGTTTGTCACATTAGGCACTGTTCAAAATTCTTTTATTAACTTGTTTAATCAACACAACCACCTTATCATAACCATTTTTTAGATGAGGAAATTAAGTACAGAGTGTTAATAACTCACCCAAGGAAAACTATCTGGTACATAGTGAAAAATGGATATATAGATGATATAAACGGAAATACAGATCTCTACCTTTCCTTATCTGTGGAGAATTGATTCCAGAATCCCCCATGGATATTGGAATCCATGGATGCTGAAGTTCCTAATATCCATAACATTTGCATATAACCTGTTCATTTCTCTCTTTTACTTTAATTCATCTCTAGGTTACTTACAGTACCTTACACAAGGTAAATGCTATGTAAATTGTTGCTGTATTGTTCACAGAAAAGTGAAAAGATATGTCTGCCCAATAAAAACTCAATATTTTTTAAGGCCTGTTTTACAGTCAGACGTATACAGAGGGAGGGAAAGAGAAACAGAGTGAGAGGGAGAGATCTTCCACATGTTGTTTCATTCCTTAGATGACCACAGTGTCTAGGATTGGACCAGATCAAATCCAGTAGCCAAGGTCTCCCACGTGAGTGTCAGGAGTCCAAACACTCTGGGCATCTTACTCTGCTTTTCCCAAGCCATCAACAGCGAGCTGAATTAGAAGTGGAGTAGCCAGGATGGGAACAGGCACCCGTGGAAGAATGCCAGTATTCTAGATACCTGGCAGTACTAGGTACTGCATGCACCACAGTATCACCCCCGACAATATGTTCCCTCCCACCCCCCAATATCTTTGCTCTCCAGTTAACTGAATCCACAACACAGAGCCGTGATAGGGGAGGGTGACTGGATATAAACATATTATATGTTTACATACTTATTGGAAAGCCTTTCTCCCTCATGATTCTTATGCACAATAGTTCACGCTCACGGGCAGATATTTACAGTGCACCAGCACAAAAGGCACAAACTATTACTAGCAAGTGACAAAAATGAGCTTATGGTAAGTGAGAGTGTGAGGATTGTATACCACTGATGTTTTATCCACATGCCTTCTCTCGATTGTTGTTCTTTTAGTACACAAGTGATTTCTAGCCAACAAAACACAGAAGTGGAGAAAACGTGTTTTCAAAGGCAATTGGCAAAATTCTGGAACAGTTCTGCGTCCAAAAATAATGACACTTTTGACATCTGTTAAAGTTATTTTACTCTGACATGTTCAAATATTTAAAGTACTCTCTTTTGACATTTAAAAATATTAAAAAGCCTAGTCCAATGTTATTTTTTCCAATTACCGAAAGCTATTAGGTTGTGATTACATAATTGTTCATTTACAAAATTGAATGTATTACCAATAATTGGATTAATCTGTTAGGATATTTTGCTACCAACAGTTTAGGCAGGGAAAACAATAGGAGTGAATTTTATATTCTGGAATCTGCAGTTCTTCCACTCCAGGGATGTGATTTTTAGCTTTATTTTTAGGTGTTTGTTATCTGATGGCAAGGTGCCAAGGAGGCTGACCTAGTTAGAATTTTGTGGAAGAAGCCTGAGACTAATTGAGTTAGTCTGCCTCTCTTGTCCATGAGAATAAAGGGATATGCAAAAATGTTTTGATTGGGGGCATCTAGAGAGAAGTCAGGTGGGTCTGGGCAAGGTCATTTCTGTAACGGCCATAGTGACCACTCTGTTTTTCCTAGATCCTGGCTTCTGATAAAGCCCAAGGGATAGGAACAGAATGTTTTGGGAGCAGTGATGGGTTGGGATGTAGGGATGGGAGAAAAGAAATTAAATTTTTGTGAACTTGGCTAGTGGCATCCCAGATCCAAATCTCATAGAATTTATAAAAGCAAGGAAATGTGATACTTTCTATTTTTGTGTACTGAGAGATAATTCCTTTCTTCATGTTTAATGTTTTTCTCTCCTCTTATGCAAACACCCCATCCCCAACTCCCTCATTAATAGACTCCTTTTCTTTCATTTCTTCCACTTCATTTTCAATGCTTGGGGAGCCCTGGATTCACTGCAAGTAGTGCTATAGTTTAATATTAATTTAACTGTTCTCCCAAAGACCTATGTGTTAAAGCCTTAGTCTCCAAAGTGTTATTTCCTGGTTAATGAATTAAGGTTGGGACTTCACCCAATTGTATCTGACAGCAGACCCTAGGAAGTCATTCGAGAGGGCTAAGTTACCAGGTAGAACTTCCATGATGGATTCCTGCTGGCTGTATAAGGATCAGCCACATGGACATGGAGGATGGTTGTATTCTCTTTCTGCTTTGTAACTCACCATGTGATCTTTCCTCTACAGGTATTATTTACCAACCACATTAGATGCTATGTCAATGGGGCTGCCCAGTCTTGGACTACAAACCTCCCAAACCGTGGCACACAATAGGTCTTCCTTCATAAGTAACATCACTCAAGTTATAGTAACAGAGCAGCCTGGCATAACTCCACCATCTCAATCTTATTTCAGTTCCTCAATCAGTATCTACTGAAGCTTGGTATGACAATGTGAGCATGAGTAATGCGTTGCCTCCATCTCCCCAGTCACTTCCGTGCCTCAGCAAGCACGCTGAAAACCAGTTGTACCCAGCTGTTTTGTAGTTTCCTGTCTTTCTGCTGATTTTTGAAAAACATTCTAGAAAAAGATTTCTTTCTTCCCTTTTCTGAAAGGCAGAGAAACAGAGAAGGAGACAGACAGAAATTTCCCGATCACTACTTTATTCCACAAATAAGCTGTCGCAGCCAGGTCTGGCCAAGAAGTCAGGAAATCCATTCGTTGGTGGGAGGGATCCAGGTACTTGGGCCACTAGGGCTGCCTTCCCAAATGCATCAGCAGGAAGCTAGATCAGAAGTAAAGCAGCTGGGAATCAAACTGGTGCTTTGAAACAGGATGCTAGTGATGCACATGGTCGCTTAACTCACACTGCCACGAGCTGTCATGTTTCAAGAACGCTAGAATAACCTCATGAACCATGAATGACACTCCTAGATAAATAGCCGAAAAAGTTGAAACGTGTGTTCACACAAAATTTTATATATGGGTGTTCATAGCAGTCTTACCCATAATTGCCAAATATGGAAACCATCCAAATATTCATCAACTGGTATGAGAACAAACAATTTGTGGAATATTCATTTAGTGGAATTTTAGTCAAAACTGAAGAGGAGTGAAATCTTGAAACATGACATAGCATAGAAGAAACTTGATCACATAATGCTGAAGGAAAGAAGCCAAATATAAAAGGATATATTATGTGATTTTATTTATATAAAATGCTCTAGAATAGACAGTTCCATAGAGACTCAAAGTAGATTAAAGATTACCAGAGGCAAGAGGGAAGGGAGATGGGCAGTGACTATTAATAGGAACTGGATTTCTTTCCAGGGTGATAAAAATAGTAGTGGGGATTATTTCATGGATATTGTGGGCACACACAATAAAAACCAACAAGCTTTACAAACTCTCACCAGAATCACTAATGAACTGTGAAAACTTGACACGAGGAAGCTAACTGTTGTGAAACCAACCCATTTTCTCTGGCCTAGGAAATCCAATCTTAATTTTTTTTTTTAAATAAAGACAGGAATTTTGTGCTGCAATTAAGTTATTGTTTGGGACATCTCCATCCCCTATCAGAGTAGTTGATTTCAGTTCTGGTTTTTTGCCCACACAGAAGTTTCTGCTAATGGGAACCCTAGGAGATAGCAGGTGATAGCTCAAGTTCTTGGATTCCTGCCATCCACATGGGGGATAGAAGTGGAGTTCTAGGATTCTGGCTTAAGGCTGATCCATTTCTGTTTATTGTAAGCATTTGGGAGTAAACAAGTAGAAGGAGGATCTCTGCAATTAAAATGAAAATAAGATTTAAAAATAGTAGTAATAAAGATACCATATTGTTATAGATTGAGGATATGTTGAAGTCCTAATCCCTCAGAGCATGATCTTGTTTGGAGATAGGCTCTTTACAGAGAAGATCAAGTTAAAATGAGGTCTTTAGGATGTGCCCAAGTCCAGTATGACTGCTGTGGTTCTTAGCAGAGGAAGTTAGTACACAGACACATGCCATGGTAAGACCACGTGAGTAGACACGGAGTAAAGATGGCCATGCAACTGGAGTGACACAGCTGCAAGATGAGGAAGGCCAAGAATGGCAGGAAAACCACAGAAACTAGAGAGGCTTAAAGATTTCTCTCAGAGAGGACACCGTGCAGACAACTGCTTGATTTCAGGTTTCCACACTAAACACTGTAAATTTCTAATGCTTTAAGGTATGGAATTTTGGGTATTTTGTTATAGCAGCCCTGGAAATGAATACAAGTGCACATATAAAACATATATTTATGTATGAAAACAAGGAGTAGTGTATTTTAGAAAGAACTGATTGATACCACTCATAAATAAGAACTAAAGACAATATGACAGCTTGAATGGATCCTGAGGGAATTAGTCATACTAAGCAAAGAACTGCCATTAAAGACTTAACACTGGCTGACTTCATTTTTATGAAAGTATTGAAATGTTATAAAGCTACAGAGATAGTGACTCACAAGAGGCCCTGAGAAAGGGGGAGAGAGCAGTACGTGGGGTTCTAGCATGGGAACTGTCCTACGTCTTAACTGAAGTCTACAAGTTCTATCACTGTTAATTTTCTGCTTGTGATGTTATTCTGTAGTGATTCAAGATGTGAGAAAAAATTGGGCATGAAGGATCTTTGTGTTCTTTCTTACAACAACATATAAATGATTTCAAAAATGAAAGTTTCATTAGGAAAGGCAGCCCTGGGGGCAAGTATTGTGACACATAGGCTTAAAGAGAGCACATCCCACTAGCAAGAACGGTAGAGAGGGGATTCAAGTTGGTGGAATAGGGTAAACACATACACGCAAATGGAGAATTATTAGCCAGGGTGAAGCAAAGAGGGCACATTCCAGGAAATAGGATGGGACAGACCAATGGCAGAGGGCCACCTGGAAACTGACAGCAGGGGAAGACAATGGTGTGCTGTTACAATGACCAGATGTCACAGTGGCAGTCAGTGAATCACCATCTGACCTCCACCAGCGGCCAGAGCTCCACCATAACCAGATGGGAAGGGGAGTGAGCCAGCCGCTCAGTGGATGAACCAAGGCAAAGAAATGCCTGTCCTGCTGGTTTGTTTGATTTGACCAGGAGCAGAGACCAGAGCAGCAGATTCCATATAGACAGTGCAGGAACAGGGTGGATTTCATGGCCCTATCAGAGCTGCATCGGGTCATTTTATGCAAGGAGGTAAAAGCTATGGGATAGGACTACACAGAATAAACTCCAAGTGGACTTATTTCTAACTCAGTGCATTGCACCGACATAATATTGTGCAGGTTCCACCCAAAATAGGTCCAAGTAGCACCCAGACATTATGGCTAGCAGATCCAGCACTCCACCAGTGGCATATCAGGTGCCATTTGGGACATTGTGGCAAAGGCTCTGAAAAAGCAGGGACAGGTCCAGTGCTGTGGCCTAGAGGCTAAAATCCTCGCTTTGAACATGCCAGAATCCCATATGGGCACCGGCTCTAATCCTGGCAGCTCCACTTCCCATCCAGCTCCCTGCTTGTGGCCTGAGAAAGCAGTCAAGGTTGGCCCAAACGCTTGGGACCCTGTACCCGTGTGGGAGTCCTGGAGGAGGTTCCTAGCTCCTGGTTTTGGATCGGCTATGCACTGGCCATTGTGCTCACTTGGGGAGTGAATCATTAGACGGAAGATCTTTGTCTCTGTCTCTCCTCCTCTCTGGATATATGACTTTCCAATAAAAATAAAATAAATCTTTAAAAAAAAGAAACTGCAGCAACAATAGTGAGCTGTGCATGCACTGAGCTGGGAGCAAATGCACTTCTACCTCAGTGCATTGCATCATCCCACATCAAAAATAATACCAACTTTGGCAACTTTACGACTCAAAATATGTCCATGTGGCCCTCAGACCTAACGGCCAGCAGGTTCTGGCAACATCAGCACCACCAACAACCTAGCCATTTAGGACACCCTCATCCTGGAAACGGCTCAAACAGCAAG
The DNA here is from genome assembly GCF_017591425.1 of Ochotona curzoniae. Lineage (NCBI taxonomy): Eukaryota > Metazoa > Chordata > Mammalia > Lagomorpha > Ochotonidae > Ochotona > Ochotona curzoniae. Next base: position 13,339,509 of record NW_024467121.1, on the reverse strand, counting down.
TGGGAGGAAGGTTGTACAGGCAACAGTGCAGCCTCAGCACAAGATCATAGGAGGTAGAGAGTGGTAAGGGTAAGGCAGGAGCTGGGGCTATGGAGACCATGGTGGAAGTCTAACCTAAGAACCCAGACCTGAAACTCACCGGAGGGAGTGGCACAAGTGACTGCAAACAAACAGCGGGGTACCAACCACAAGAAGTAAATTGAACTGCAGACTTGTGGGTGACACAGCTTGAAACCTGCCCTAACGAGGAGAATCTGCTAAGCAGAAGGAAAATGACCAAGCGCAAAAGAAGAGACAGAGGCACAATGAATATTACTGAAGACTCCCCTGCAAAGGAGCACAAGCCTTTGCCAAACTCAGAGTTAACTGAGGAATACATCGAGAAAATGGGGGATACAGAATTCAGAAAACTCGTCGTAAAGCTTTTTACCAACAACGAGAAGCACATACAGGAGTTCAAGGAATTTCAGGAGTATATCACATAGGAAATAGCAACACTGAAAATCTAGATGAATTATTGGAAATGAAGGATGCAATAGAGCAAATTAAAAATCCCATGGAACGTCTCATCAATAGAATGAGTGAGGCAGGAGAAAGAGCCTCAGGATTGGAAGATACTTTTCGTGACCAAGGGGAAACAGTCAAAAAGCTGGAAGCAGAACTGGATCAAGCCCCAAAAAGTACTCAAGAATTAAGAGACATTATTGAAAGACCAAAAATAGGAGTTATGGGAGTTCCAGTAGGTGCAGAAAGAGAAACTGGGATTGAAAATGTTTTAATGGGGCCTGGTGCGGTGGCGCAGTGGTTAAGGTCCTCGCCTTGCACACCCAGAATCCCATATGGGCTCCGGTTCTAATCCTGGCAGCTTGCTTCCCACCCAGCTCCCTGCCTGTGGCCTGGGAAAGCAGTTGTGGATGGCCCAAAGCTTTGGGACCCTGCGCCAGTGTGGGAGACCTGGAAGAAGTTCCTGGATCCTGGCACCAGATCAGCATAACATTGGTCATTGCGCTCACTTAGGGAGTGAGTCATCGGATGGAAGATCTTCCTCTCTGTCTCTCCTCCTCTCTGTATATCTGCCTTTCCAATAAAAATAAAATAAATCTTTTTTAAAAAAGAGAATGTTTTAATGAAATAATAAAATGAAATGTTCCTAATCTGGAAAAAGAATTGGGAAACAACATCAGGAGGGGCACAGAACTCCCAGCATAGTTGACCAAAAGCAAGCTTCACCACAACACATGACAATCAAGCTCTCTTCAGTTGAACATAAGGAAAAGATCCTTAAACGTGCACGTGAAAAAAAAATCAATTGGCATTGGGGAATGACAATTAAATTCACAGCTGATCTCTCACAGAAAACTCTACAGGCCAAACAAGAATGGAGCAACATATTCCAGATTCTTAAAGAAAAACAAAATTTGGCCCAAAGTAACGTACCCAGCAAAGCTTTCCTTTGTCTTTGAAAATGAAATAAAATTCTTCCACAGTTGAAAAAAAAAAAGGTTAAAAGAATATTTCTCTTCCAAACCTGCCTTACTTAAACACTTGGAGATGTTCTGTTGACAGAGAGGAGGAATAGTACCCAGCAAAACCAAAGGCAAATGTGAAGCACATCCCAGTAAAATAATTAACAGAAGACTAAATCAATGAGCAACCCATTTCTAAAATGAGAGGACCAAATTATCGCCTGTTCATATTAACCCTGAATATAAATGGCTTAAACTCATCAAATGTCATAGAGTAGTAGACTGGATATAAAAAAAAATCTATCTGTAATCTACAGGAGACACATCTCACCAACAAATATCAGCGTAAATATCTGTCGGGTATCTCATAGATTTGATATTTTTGTTTTTATTTTTATTTCTTCAAAACACTTTTTTCCTCGTATTAAATTCCTCAATGACTAATAGATCATACAGTAGCTTAATTTTTTCTCTTGATTTTGTTTTTCATTTATTCAGCACTATGTTAGTCATTTAGTATCTCTAAGTGTTCAAATAGGGCAAGTTTAGAAGAGGCATTTAGTAGCATATTATTTAACTTAATGGCATTGTAAATTTGTTTTTTCCCCTGTTGTTGAGTTTGTTTTGTGTATTTTCATTTATGGGGATGCATGGTAACTGTATAATAGAGACTATCACATCTAGATGTGAGGATACAATGCAGTATGAACTTCTCCTTTAGATCAAAAATGGGCTTCCAATGAAAATGTCAAATATACCATGACAATAGGATGCTGGACTCTCTGCCATTGTCTATGGCCACAATGATGGACTTCTGACTGTTTATGAAGAACTATATTATGATAATAACACAGTAGAAATTGGGGAGAAGTGGATTGGGGAGGGTGTAATGGAAATTCCAGAGACTATGAAGCTGTATTATGAAAGAATAATAATGATGATGATGAAATGGAAATCAAAGCAATAGCACCGACAAAGAACTCTAGAGTTGGGAGGTGAGTATTGATCCCCGAATCCTGAATGTGGGACATACACATCTTCAACCACTAGATCAAGTGCCACTGGATCCCCTCCCCACCATTCAATTATTAGGGTTGATCTTTCATGATACACATAGGAGTAGATCTTTACTTTTAACTGTTAGGTGCTATTGTACTCTGCTAATGCAGGTGCTAGAAGGCATAGGTGATGGACCAGGTAATTGGGATCCTAATCCCCATATGGGAGACCTGATTTTGGTCCATGGAGCTTTTATAGACATTTTGGAATTGAACCAGCTAACAGACTTTCTTTCTCTCTCCATGTCTCCATCTCTCTGTCTCTCTGCCTTGCAAACAAAAATGTTAAAAAGTAACACTAAAGAAAACTAAACTTTGTAATGATTTTATAGTATAATGCTATTCATATGAACTTAAAAAAAAGATTTGATAGGTTCACAAAGAGGGAGAGATAGAGAAAGGTAGAGAGGAAGATTTAATTGGCTGGTTCACTCCGCAGATAGCTGTAAAGCTAGTGCTGGGACAGGCCAAAGCCAAGAATTAGGAGCTTGTTCCAGATCTTGCAATATGAGTGGCAGAAGCCCAAGTACTTGGGCCACCTTCTGAAGCTTTTCCCAGACCACCAGCAGGAAGCTGATTGAAAGTAGAGCAGCTGGGATACGAATTGGACACCGTGTGGGATGTTGATGTCACAGATGGCAGCTTTACCTGTTAAGCCACCAATCCTATGCACTTTTTAAAATATAAAGCCGTACTATCTATTGTTTACATATAAATACATAGGATAATGGAAAGAATATTCTTGGGAACGCTATGCATCAATTTCAAGAAAGATTACCTAGGAAAGGGTGAAAGGATTAGAGAAATGAAGATGGAGGAATACAGTTTTTTCACTAAATGTGAAATAGTCATTCTTTCAAAAAAATATCTGAAGCAAGTATTAAGTACATGTAGTGGGATTTGACAAGACTAGGTGGGGGACACATGAACAGCCTCTCTGTGTATTTATTTCTATGCCTTTAGTGTGTCAGAAATAGTTTATAACACATGTATGTACATATTGTATAAAAATGTTCATTCCAAGCTGTCCCCGGACTGCAGAGAGCAGGCAGCTTGTTGACCCAGCTTTGGTGTAGTGTATAAAGCCGCTGCCTTGGCACAATCATCCCATATGGGCACCAGTGGCCTGAGAGAGCAGTAGAGGGTGGCTCAAGTGCTTGGGCCCCTACACCCACATGGGAGACTTGGAGAAAGCTCTTAGTTCCTGGCCAAGCCCTGGCCCAGCCCTGGCCCAGCCCTGGCCTTTGCATCTGTTTGGTAAGTGAACCAGCACACGTAAGATCTCTGTCTGTCTGTCTGTCTGTCTTTCTCTCACTCTCTCTTGTTCTCTCCTTGTAACTCTATCAAATAAATAACTCCTTAAGTTATTTACTGATATGATCAGTCTTCCATCATAATCCTCTTTAGAGTGATCTATATATATGTGTATGTATATACACATAGCAAAGATCAGTGAATTCCATCACTCTTTAGAAAGAAGAGATCCTTCCAAAGCCCTTTCAGGAACCTAGTTTCAACAAGGCCAGACTTGTCTCTTTAAACAATTTTTATTGTATAAATTTTATTTTTGATACTTTTTACATATTTGATTAGGGTGCGAAGGGTCAAGGGCTTTAGGAAAGTGGGTGACACCATTGTTTTGACATTCTCTTTTTTCCTTCTTCATCTGGGGGGAGGGGAGAGAAAGGGGAAAAGCCACACTCAGACTCCTAATCATCCCAGGATTCCCAACGTAGGGATGGTCCAAGGGTCCTGCTCAAGAGGTTTTGATAGTTCAACAGTTCTGAATTGCTGCCAATCTCACCATTACAAGCACAATAAAATCTCTCCAGAATCCACAGGCTGACATAATCCACATTAGAGTCTCCATTTGCCCAGGCGTTCTCTGCCAACTCTTGGCTGGGGCAGTTGATCCATCTGTTCTGTCCTCCATCCTCTGTTATGGTACTAGGTGTCCTCTGCAGGCAGTAGTGTACTACTATATCCTCCATGTGCATCTGGATGTGCTGTCCATGGTTCCATCTGAGCCACTGACGAGGTCCAGCTCCGACACATTCGTTCAATGGTCAGACCATGGAACCTACAATTTCCTCTGTTGGAGTTCAGAGTCCAGTGGTTCCATGGGCGGGGGGGATTCCCAAAGAAACTTCATCTGAGATGATCCCATATCTGTTTATTGTGTGTGCTTGCCAATACAGGGTCAGTCTCAGAGTTTGGGCCCCGCTAGCAGGCCCCAAGGTCACTGAGGGTGAAGCAGACAATGGTATTCTGCCACAAGAACCACCAGAAATGGCCTAGTGCCACGGCCTAGTGGTTAAAGTCCTCACCTTGAATGCGCTGGGATCCCATATGGGTGCCGGTTCTAACCCCAGCAGCTCTATTTCCCATCCAACTCCCTGCTTGTGGCCTGGGAAAGCAGTGGAGGACAGCCCACAGCCTTGAGACCCTGCACCCATATGTGAGACCTAGAAGAGCTCCTGGCTTTGGATCCTGGCTTCAGATTGGCACAGCACTGGCCATTGCGCTCACTTGGGGAGTGAATCATTGGACGGAAGATCTTCCTTTCTGTCTCTCCTCCTCTCTGTATATCTGACTTCGTAATGAAAATAAAATCTTAAAAAAAAGAAAAAAAGAAAAAAGAACCACCAGAGACAAGCTGGTGAGGAATTTTCACATTATTTCACACAAGATACAGGTTTTAAAGGGTAAGGAAGGGAAGGCAGGAGGAGGCCTTCTGGCAGACACGACACATTTTAATTAAGTGATAATGAAGATCACCTGGGACCATTGCCCACAGGTCAGGCACAGTCCTTCGCCCAAATCCACTTACACGCACAATGTTAGTTGCAATTGTTGGGTCAGTTGTTTCCAGCCCTGTCTTCTACACAAACTAACGGGTGTTGCAATCTAGCCTGATCCTGCTCACAACATACTTGTCCCCCCCATGCAAACCAGTGGGAGCTGTAGCCTAGTAGGAGCGACCCAAAATAACCCCCACCAGACCTGCCCCCTGCCTTGGTTTTCATGCTTGCCAGAGTGTACAGCAGACCGGTCCCTCTGTCCCACATCCCACTCAGCTCTAATACCATCAATGGGCATTGAAGCCTAGTTCAACCCAACCAGCCCCACTATCTAGCCCACACATGTGCTGGCAGGTGCTACTCCCTGTCTAGCCATGCCTGTCCCAGTCCTGGGTATCCCTCAGGATTCATTCCTCATCTACATGTACTATGGCCTTATCCATGAATGTCCCATGGAAGCTCAGTGCCAATTGGTGTTCTGGCTGCCCACAAGCCCAGGACCCTTGCCCCACCTAGCGGCAGTGGATGAGGAGCTAGAATCCCCAGTAGGAAGCTTGTGTGGGCACGGGTACCTCCAGCCATGGATCCAGACACCCAGCCATTGTTCATGTTGTGCTGGGATTTTGCGATCCCCAGAAAATCATCAGGAGTCTGAAGTCAATGCAAACGCATAAAGGTGATTTATTCAAAACTAACCTAGACTCCCAGCCCAGCAGGACAGGGGAGCAGTAGCAGCCACCCCGCTGGCAGCCACTGCCACTGCCACCTCTAAGGTGGCCAAAGCAGGAAAACTGCAGTAGAAGAGGCAGAAGAAGGTCCAGAGGAAAAAAGGAAAAAAAAAAAAAAAAAAAAAACCCAAAACAAAACAGCACAGAGTTCAACAGCACAGAGTTCTTATGCATTTCAGGCCAGTTCTACACAATTACACAGTTATCATTGGTCAATTTTATCTGTTAACTTTTAAAAATAGCAGGTTGGCAGGTTTCTGTTAGAGGGATTGAAGCAAGCACCTTTCAAAAAATACAAACTGTTGGACTCTAGGGCGGTGAATCTTATCTAACACCAGGGGCCTCCTTCCTGAGGAGTGCTCTGCCTACCACCTGCCAGGTGTCCTGCCGGGAGTCACGTAGACTGTCAGGCCTGGAGTTCACACAGCCCCCAGCCAAGCAAGTAAGGCAGAAATCACAAAAGCACAAAACACTTAGGTTCCTCCCTCAGACTTAGCAGAACTCTGCCAACCAACATGGTGGTGGTGGTCCTGGGCATACCCAGAGCTCTCCAAGATGGTCGTTGTGGAAGGAGGAAATTCTGGGACCTTGGCCTTGGACAAGCCCAGGGCCCTCCCCCTGTCTAGCAGCAGTGGATGGGGAGCAAGGATCCCCAGCTGCAAGCCTGGGCTGGCAGGGGTAACCCCAGTCACAGGCACATGGAGCCAGACACATGTGCTGCTGCTCAGACTTACCTGGACTCTGCCCACCAACCGTGTCCCTTTGTTTTCCTGAGAAGCACTTCCCCCACACTGCTATAGCCTTCCCACTGTATGTGTAAACCATAATCTTGCAACTCTTCTTGATAGTCAATAAAGTGATAAGATCTTAAAAAAACAGAAAATGTCATTCTATTGTTACGACAGGTGACTAGTTTGTGCCGTGTTTATTTCTTGGATATTTTTTTCCCTCTCTCTTTAAAATTTTTATTTATTTTTATTGCAAAGTCAAATACACAGAAAGGATGAAAGACAGAGAGGAAAATCTTTTGTCCAATGATTCACTTCCCAAGTGGCCGCAACTGCCAGAGCTGAACTGACCCAAAGCCAGGAGCCAGTAGCTTCTTTCCAAGTCTCCCACATGGGAGCAGTGTCCCAAGGCTTTGGGTCTTCCTTGACTACTTTCCCAGGCCACAAGTAGGGAGCTGGATGGGAAGCGGGGCCACCAGGGTTAGACCGGGCACCCATATGGGATCCTGGCACAAGCAAGGCGAGGACTTTAGCCATTAGGCTGCCACGCCAGACCCAGTTTCTTTCTTTATTGAAACTCCAGTGTTTAATTTTGTGAAGAAATTTCCGAACATGCTGCTGCTGCCACTGAATGTCATTTTGTAAAACTTAAAAAAAAAAAAAAAAGGAAAGGAAGAGGAGACCTGGATAGCTTAGTGGCTAAATCCTCACCTTACATGCTTAATATGAGTCTCATATTTGCCCTGATTCATATCCTGGATGCTCTATTTCCAATCCAGTTCTCTGCTTGTAACCTGGGAAAGCAGTCGAGGACAGCCCAAAGCCTTGGGACCCTGCACCCATGTGGGGGACCTGGAGGAAGAAGGTCCTGGTTCCTGGCTTCAGATCGGTTCCTCTGAGGTCGTTGTGGTCATTTGGAGAGTGAACCAGTGGACAGAATAGCTGCCAAATACGTAGAAATCAAAATATTTATTTTAAAAATAGAGCTGATTGTTGTACCAAATTCAAATGTGAAATTCAAGCTTTTAAAGGTCGTTTATGTCCAGAATGTAGTTTCCTGAAAACTCCAACACCTCCCTACTCCAACTCCAACACTCCCTACTCAGCAGGGAGCTGGTGGGAAGTGCAGCAGCCAGAACTGGAACCTCTCTTCTGAACACTGAGTCCAGAATCACCTCAAGAAAACCGCCTAGCGAGCCATGAAATGGCCCATAACAAGTGATGATGCCCTGGGCTTTGTGTGTTGCCTGATTCCACTTGTCTTTCTCCCTGTAAATTTCTGATTGCATCCGGAGCTTTTCCGTCACAATCTGGTTCTCCTTAAGCTTAGAAGTGACTTAGAAGAGAGCTCAAGAAAGCAAAAAGCCAGCTGGCTACAGAGGAGGGCTGGCAGGCTTGGAGAGTTTGTCCCAGAAAAACAAACAAACAAAAAAAGCATCGGTGAAAAAAAACTCGGTTCCTCTCCTCCACTCTCTCCGCCTCCCACCCCTTCAAATATTTGACATTTTTCCTGTGGAGGAAGGAAGCGGCTGGAAATAAAGCAAAGTGGCGGGATCGGACCGGAGCAGGCAACCAGTCCCCGCCACAGCAGGTACCAGCAAGTGGCTGGGACTGTGCTCTGGTCCCTGGGCAGGTGGCCCAGAGACACAGTCTGCTGCCTGTGCCAGGCGCGGTGGGGCTACACCTTTGCTTTCACTCACTGACCGTGAGCGCAGACAGCTGCGTGCAAAGCCACTAGAGGGGGAACTGAGAGAACTGCAGTTAGGGCTGCTGGGCAGAGAGACCAGCCAGGTGGAAGTGACCAGCGAGCGGGACAAGACAAAATCAGGTACAGACGTCCTAAAGAGTTTGTTTTCTGACGGCGTTGCCAGCACTGGCTGCGGCGGGTATTCAGACTGAACCGACCTACGAAGCGCTTCCCGGAGAGGAGGATCCCGGACTGAGACAGGTGAGAGGCCTGCGGGTTCCAGCTGCACACCGCCAGCGGTGCCCGGGACGCAAAGTTTGGTGGCGCGAGGATCACAGACAGCTGCTGAGGCTTCTCCCAGAGCAGGGGTGGGGATGCTGAGTCACGGGTCTGTCACTGGTTCGCACCTCTCCGCGGCCCTCCGGGGGCCAAAGCAAAAGCGAAAGCGAATGCATCTGGCTGGGCGACTGGTCCCGGAGCTGCGCTCTCCACCTCGCCTGCGCCTGGGCATCGCCCGCGCCTCTGGCCCGGGACGTGCCGGCGGGGCACTGCCGAGCGTGCTGCCATGGTCCCGCGATCGCTCCGTTCATTCCCGGCTCACGCCCTCCTGGCGCTGCTGCTACCGCTGGCGGTGACGCTGGGTAAGGAACCGCGCGCCCCGGCGGAACCGCGGGAGGGGTCGGGGCACCGAGGTCTACTGCAAGGGGCACCCCACCTCCCCTGGGACAGACGAGCAGAGCCAGTCCCGGGAAAAAGTTGACGCGCGCCTGCACCTACGGGGAGGGGGCGCGGCGTCCAGCAGAAGGCACAGGTGAGGCGAGCCGCGCCAAGAGCCACTTAAGCTCCTTCTGGACTGAGCCTGGCTCCCGGCGGCTACCAAGTCATTCACGGAAATGAGCTGTATCTACAGGCTCCGGTTTCAAGGTCAAGCAAGAAAGCGGTTCTGAGAAGCCGGGCCTGGCGAAGGGATTGCCCAGGGGTTTGCGTCTGGAAAGGTGCTGGAGTGGCCAGTGGTGCGAGCCCAGCCGGAGGGCTGCAGTGAGGGTTCGGGGGAGGGGACGCGTTGCTCATCACGTGGTCCCCGAAGGGTCCAGGGGAAACGACGCCTCTGTAATCACACAGACTAAGATAAATGATGTGGATGGGCAGCTGGGAGGACAGGTAGGACTGCATCCTTTGTGTCGACCAAGCTGCATACCTGGAGACTTGGAAATAACTGCCAGTTATTGGAGCAAGCCTGGCAGGAAAGTGGGAGGCAGTGCTGGGATAGTGGGGGCAGCCTGCAGAAAGCCCTCCCAGAGATGAAATACAACTGGTGGTGGCTAGGAGAATTCAAGACCTTGGGGCAGGTAGATTTAATCTCAGCAGGAATTGTGTGAAGAACTCAGAAGTCCCACCTTCCTCCCCCACCAAAGGAGATACATGTGGGAGGAGAAATAAACCTCAGATATAGCTGGATCCTTGCCCATCTTTCTTCATCCTTTTACAGTAAGGGAGATCCTTTAGGGTGTGATGGAAGGTCTGAACCCTTTCCCCTGAATACCGGACTGCACTGACGTGGGGGCAGGGTCCCACTGAAGACCATCTATGAGAGCTAGTAACTCCATAATTTGCTTGTGTTTGTTTCAAGTGACATCCAACTGCAGTCAGCTAGTCTGGCCAATGCAGTCCCAAGTTGCTGCTGCTGCGTGACTTTGATCTGACGCTATAGCTCTCAAGGGCTTAGGAAATTCTGAGTTTCTTTAGGACTGTGATGCTTATGCTGGTTTCCCCCCAAATTCGAAACTGAATTTCCTTGGAGATCTGGTTGATTCCTCCCAGCTGGCTAGTCAGTGTCCTGCATTATCCCTGAGGACATGCAAACAACAGCCCAGCCCAGGGAGCAAACTCTTACACAATGCGAAAGTGAAATACAGCTTTGGGCACAGCCCAGCAACATTGAGGTGTCTGCCTATCACAGCGAGATCTCTCAAGTTCACAAACTATACTCAGCCTTTCCTGTTGACCTTATAAACGCATGACTGCTGGTAGGATATATCCTATTTTCAAGTAGCTTTGTTGAGGTATAATTGACAGGCAATAAACTGCATGACTTGGTATGTTTCAAGGTAAAAATTCTTCACTCTGAAATCAAGGTTGCAATCAAGACAGTAAATGTGATCATCATGACCAAAATTTTCCTCACGCCTTGCGTAATACTTGCTCCCTGCTTCACCCTGTCCCCAAGCAACGACTCAACTGTTGTTTGCCAATGTAGGTGGGTTGTACTGTCTAGAATTGTATACAGCTGGAATCACACCATATGTATTCTTATGTGGCTTCTATCTTTTGTAATCATTATTCATCCAGTTCATTCAAGTTCTAACTTGCATCCGCTCTTCATTCCTTTCTATGACTGAGTAGTATTCTATTGCTTGGCTCTCCCACCATTTACTTGTTCACTTGCTAATGGACACTTGGGTTGTTCCCAGTTTGTGGTTATCATGAGCAGTCACATATAGACAAGGTTTTTACCTAGACATACGCTTTCCTCTCTCTTGAGTAGAATATGGCTAGGAGAGAAGTTGCTGGATCATACGGCAGATAGGTGCTTAACCTTTTAACAAATTGTTAAACCATTTTCCAAAGTTGTTGTGATATTTCACACTCCAACCAGCAGCCTAGGAGAGTTCTAGTTCCTCTGCAGGCTCATCAATATTTGCCAAGTCTTTTTAATTTTAGTCATTCTGATAGGTATATAATGGTTTCTTACAATTGTAATTTACACGTTTTAGAAGTTGTTGATATTGAACATCTTTTAATTTGTTTATTGGCTATGTATGTAGTTTCTTTGGTGCATCATCTATTCAAATCTTGTATCCTTTTGAAAACTGAGTTGAATCAGGATTGTGTTTTGAGAGTTCTACACACATTCTATTTAAAAACTTCAGCAGACTTGTGATTTTCAAATATTTTCTCAGAATCACCGGTTTCTCATTTCACTCAATAATGTATCTGAGAGCAGGATTTTTAAACTTTATGAAGTCCAATTTATGAATTTGTCTTCTGTGTATTATGCTTTACTTGCCATATTTGAGATTATTGCCCAACTCCAGGTCATAAAGGCATTCTTCTATGCACCTCCAGAATTTTAGGGTTTATGTTTAAAGCTATCATCCATTTTCAGTTAAGTTTTTCAAAAAAGATAAGGTATGGATTAAAGGTGATGTTGGTCTTTTTATTTGAACATCTAATTATTTTGAAATTGCTTCCATTGCTTGAAGGTCACCTCTTTTTCCTTTTTAAAAGATTTTTATGGGCCCAGCAACGTGGCCTAGCAGCTAAAGTCCTCGCCTTGAACACACTGGGATCCCATATGGGCGCTGGTTCTAATCCCAGCACTCCACTTCCCATCCAGCTCCCTGCTTGTGGCCTGGGAAAGCAGTGGAGGACGGCCCAAAGCTTTGGGACCCTGCACCCGTGTGGGAGACCTGGAAGAAGGTCCTGGATCCTGGGTTCGGATCGGCGCAGTACCGGCTGTTGCGGTCACTTAGGGAGTGAATCATCGGATGGAAGATCTTCTTCTCTGTCTCTCTTCCTCTCTGTGTATCTGACTTGTAATAAAAATAAATAAATCTTAAAAAAATTTTTATTTATTTGAACTACTAGTGCACATATGTGATTCTAGCACTGAGGGCAGTGGCTAATGACACAGTGCCGGCCCTGAAGTTTATTTTTTTAAGCAGTGATTTGTTTATTTACTTAAAAGGTGCAGCATCAGAAAAAGAGCGAGAGAGAGAAAGAGAGATCTTCCACCTGTGTCTGTTCGTTTCCCAAATGTCCACAATGTCTAGGAGCCTGGAGATTGACCCAGATCTCCCACCTGGGCCATCTTCTGCTTCTTTCCCAGGCAGAAGAGCAGAGAGTAGAATCGAAAGTGGAGCAGACAGTACTTGAATTGGAGCCTGCTTGGGCTGCTGGCATTGCAGGAGGTGGCTTAATGTGCTGTGCCACAATGAGGACCCTACTGAAGGTTATTTTTATTTGCTTATTTTTATTTGAATACCTAATTTTTGAACATCCACTTATTTGAGCAGCCAATTATTTCAGAAGCTTTTCTGTTTTATGTATGTGTGTGTGTTTTTAAAGATTTATTTCATTTGATTTATTTGAAGGCTGAGTTACTGAGAGAGAGGCAGGAGGGAGGGTGCCCTTCTATCCACCAGTAACTCCCCAATGGCTGCAACTACCAGGACTAAACCAGGCCAAAACCAGGAGTCAAGAGCCAGGAGCCAGGAGCCAGGAGTTTCTTCCAGGTTTCCTTTGTTCATAATAGGGGCCCAAGGACTTGAGCCATCCTTCAATGCTTTCTCAGGCACGTTAACAGTGAGCTGAGTTAGAAGTGGAGCAGCTGGAATTTGAACCAGTGCACATATGGGATGCCAGTATTGCAGAAAGCAGCTTTACCCACACAATTCTGGCCCCTGTGTGTGTGTGTTTTTTTTTAAGATATTGTATTTATACCTTTTTCTTATGCCATTTTAGCATCAGTTGTTCATACACATATGAGTTGGTTGTGGTATTAAAAACATCACTAGGGCCCTGCACGGTGGCGCAGTGGTTAAGGTCCTCACCTTGCACACCTGGGATCCCATATGGCCGCCGGTTCTATCCTGGCGGCCCTGCTTCCCTTTCAGCTCCCGGCCTGTGGCCCAGGAAAGCAGCAGAGGACGGCCCAAGGCTTTGGGACCCTGCACCCGCGTGGGAGACCGGGAAGAGGCTCCTGGCTTCGGATCGGCACAGCATCGGCCGTTGTGCTCACTTGGGGAGTGAATCATTTAATGGAAGATCTTCCTCTCTGTCTCTCCTCTCTGTATATGCACCTTTCCAATAAAAAAAAATAAAAATAAATCTTTAAAAAAATCACTATACAAAATTTAAATGTAGTTCTGTATATTTGCAATGCAAAATTAGAAACTTAAATATATAAATAAAGGTAATCTGTTAAAGCATTGAAAAATATTAAGTACTTAAGAATAAATATGATTAAAGACACGAAAAACTTCTATAATGAAAATTAGTTCATTTAGTTAAATTAAAGAGCTAAATCAATGGAGATACATAACATGTCCATAGTTTGGGAAAATAATTATTATGTCAGATTTTCTGAAATCAAAATTCCAGCAAGCAACTGTTTCATTTTAAAACTCATAGGTAAATACAAAAGAACTGACAGACTCAAATTTGAAAAAGATCCGAGTTGGTGAAATAACGTTCCCTGATTGTAAGACATGTGGTAAAATTACAGTAATCACAGCAGTGTGGTGTTGGGGTGAAAACAGACAAAGAAATCATGGTGCCAAGAGCAGCCTTCTGGTATTTGTATGCACTTGTAAGGGAGGTAGATTCTGGATATTATATTGGGTGCTTAGTATAATGGATTTGGTCAGAAGTGATGGAGAACAGCACATTCCTTATCTTCAGTTGAGGTATAATGTCTTCAATATCATCATGCTCATTCACGGCATTACAAAACATGGGAAGTTGTTAGTCTGTTTTTAGTCAAAAAGACCTGATTTGGAGGGACTCCATCATCTTAATTAGAAAGTCATTTACTTCTTAAAAATCATCATGGGGGTCTGTGTTGTGGTGTGGTGGGCTAAGACCATGTCCTGTGTAAGCACCTGGTTATGTCCTGACTGTTCCACTTCCAATCCAGCTCCCTAGCTCCCCATTAACGAATCTGGGAAAGTAGTGAAAGAGGCTTAAATACATGGGACATGACTACTCATGTAGGAGATCCAAAATGGAATTCCAGGTACTTGGATTCAGCTTGGCCCAGTCCTGGCTTTTGTGGCCATCTGGGGACCGAGTCAGTGCAGGGAAGATCTTTCTGTCTCTGCCTCTCTCTCTCTTTCTCTCTCTGTAACTACTTTTCAAAGAAATGAATCATTAAAGAGAGAAAGAGATGATCATATCCAACAGACTATTAGTGATTTGGCCAAAGATCACTAAAAAACATAATGATTTGTCTGAGGTCATTTTTCAGAACTCTGAGGGGCTTTGATGTTTTTCATTTTAATATTATTATTATTATCATTTTATGATACACTTCCACAGGTCCTGGGATTTCCCCCACTCCCTCCTCTAATCTCCCTCACCCTCCAACACTGGGTTCTCCCACAACATCACAACAGTCTCGTTCCTTATAAAAAGTCATAAGTCCATCATTGCAGGCATGGACAATGGCAGAGTCCAGCATCCCATTGTCAAGACACATCCAACAGTTTCACTGGGAATCCATCCTCAATCCAGAAGTAGAGATGCACACTGCACCATAACCTCACATCTGGACATGTAAGTCTCCGCTACACAGTCACTATAAATCCCATCAAGTGAAAAGCCACAAAGCAAAATAAGGAGAAAAATAGAAATTTACAATGCCACAAAGTTAAACAACATGCTACTGGATATTATAGTCTCCATTACACAGTTACTACACAGCTCCTTAAATGAAAATCCACAAAACAAAATCAACAACAGGAAGAAAACTAAAAACAGAAATTTATAATGCCATGAAGTTAAATAACATGCTACTGAATGACTAATGTGTTGCTGAATAAATGAAAAGAAAATTAAGAAACTTCTTCCAGAAAATAATGCTATTGTATGATCTATTAGTCACTGAAAAATTTAATGCAAACAAATGTTCTGAAGAAATAAAAATAAAAACAAAAATATCAAAATCTATGAGATATAGTTCCCACTGATATTTGTTGGTGAGATGTATCTCTGTAGGCAACAAATAGATGGGATTTGGGTTTAAAAACAAAAAATCCAGTCTACTACTCTATGACATTTGATGAGTTTAAGCCATTTATATTCAGGGTTAATATGAACAGGCGATAATTTGGTCCTCTCATTTTAGAAATGGGTTGTTCATTGATTTAGTCTTCTGTTAATTATTTTACTGGGATGCGCTTCACATTTGCCTTTGGTTTTGCTGGGTACTATTCCTCCTCTCTGTCAAGAGAACATCTCCAAGTGTTTAAGTAAGGCAGGTTTGGATGAGGCATATTCTTTTAACCTTTTTTTTTTTTACTATGGAAGAATTTTATTTCATTTTCAAAGACAAAGGAAAGCTTTGCTGGGTACGTTATTTTGGGCCAAATTTTTTTTTTCTTTTAGAATCTGGAATATGTTGCTCCATTCTCTTTTGGTCTGTAGAGTTTTCTGTGAGAGACCAGCTGTGAATTTAATTGTCATTCCCATAATGTCAATTGATTTTTTCCACATGCACGTTTAAGGATCTTTGCCTTATGTTCAACTGAAGAGAGCTTGATTGTCATGTGTTGTGGTGAAGCTCGCTTTTGGTCAACTGTGTTGGGAGTTCTGTGCCCCTCCTGATGTTGTTTCCCAATTCTTTTTCCAGATCAGGAACATTTCATTTTATTATTTCATTAAAACATTCTCTTTTTTAAAAAAAGATTTATTTTATTTTTATTGGAAAAGCAGATATACAGAGAGGAGGAGAGACAGAGAGGAAGATCTTCCATCCGATGATTCACTCCCTAAGTGAGCACATGGCCGATGTTATGCTGATCCGGTGCCAGGATCCAGGAACTTCTTCCAGGTCTCCCACACTGGCGCAGGGTCCCAAAGATTTGGGCTGTCCGAGACTGTTTTCCCAGGCCACAGGCAGGGAGCTGGATGAGAAGCAGTGCTGCCAGGATTAGAACCAGCACCCATATGGGATCCCGGGCGTGCAAGGCAAGGACCTTAACCACTGTGCCACCGCACCAGGCCCCATTAAAACATTTTCAATCCCAGTTTCTCTTTCTGCTCCTACTGGAATTCCCATAACTCCTATTTTTGGTCTTTCAATAATGTCTCTTAATTCTTGAGTACTTTTTGGGGCCTGATCCAGTTCTGCTTCCAGCTTTTTGACTGTTTCCCCTTGGTCACGAAAAATATCTTCCAATCCTGAGGCTCTTTCTCCTGCCTCACTCATTCTATTGATGAGACGTTCCATGGGATTTTTAATTTGCTCTATTACATCCTTCATTTCCAATAATTCATCTAGATTTTCAGTGTTGCTATTTCCTGTGTGATATACTCCTGAAATTCCTTGAACTCCTGTATGTGCTTCTCGTTGTTGGTAAAAAGCTTTACGACGAGTTTTCTGAATTCTGTATCCCCCATTTTCTCGATGTATTCCTCAGTTAACTCTGAGTTTGGCAAAGGCTTGTGCTCCTTTGCAGGGGAGTCTTCAGTAATATTCATGTGCCTCTGTCTCTTCTTTTGCGCTTGGTCATTTTCCTTCTGGTTAGCAGATTCTCCTCATTAGGGCAGGTTTTCAAGCTGTGTCACCCACAAGTCTGCAGTTCAATTTACTTCTTGTGGTTGGTACCCCGCTGTTTGTTTGCAGTCACTTGTGCCACTCCCTCCAGTGAGTTTCAGGTCTGGGTTCTTAGGTTAGACTTCCACCATGGTCTCCATAGCCCCAGCTCCTGCCTTACCCTTACCACTCTCTACCTCCTGTGATCTTGTGCTGAGGCTGCACTGTTGCCTGTACAACCTTCCTCCCACTTGCTGTTTGAGCCGTTCCCAGGATGAGGGAGACACCAAGTGTCCTAAATAGTTAGGTAGTTGGTGGTGCTGATGTTGCCAGAACCTGCTGGCCATTAGGTCTGAGGGCCACATGGACCTATTTTGAGTCGTAAAGTTGCCAAAGTTGGTATTATTTTTGATGTGGGATGATGCAATGCACTGAGGTAGAAGTGCATTTGCTCCCAGCTCAGTGCATGCACAGCTTACTATTGTCCCTGCTTTTTCAAAGCCTTTGTCAATGGCTGTGCCAAATGATACCTGATGTGCCATTGGTAGAGTGCTGGATCTGCTAGCCATAATGTCTGGGTGCTACTTGGACCTATTTTGGGTGGAACCTGGGCAATATTATGTCGGTGCAATGCACTGAGTTAGAAATAAGTCCACTTGGAGTTTATTCTGTGTGTAGTTCTATCCCATAGCTTTTTCCTCCTTGCATTAAGTGACCCAGTGCAGCTCTGGTAGGGGCCTGGGCCGTGAAATCCACCCTGTTCCTGCACTGCCTGTATGGGATCTGCTGCTCTGTCTCTCAAACAAACCAGCAGGACAGGCATTTCTTTGCCTTGGTTCAACCACTGAACTCCTGGTGAACTCTCCTCCCCAATTGGTTGCTAGTGGAGTATGGCCACTATTGCAGTTCAGTCGCTGTTTGCCTACTGTCACTGTGACATCTGGTCATTGTAACAGCACACCATTGTCTTCCCCTGCTGTCAGTTTCCAGGTGGCCCTCTGCCATTGGTCTGTCCCATCCTATTTCCTGGAATGTGTCCTCTCTGCTTCACTCTGGCTAATGTTTCTCCCTCTGTTAAAACATGTCCTTACATTTCACCCTCTTGATAATCCTGATTTTTTTTTGTTTACATTGATTATATATAGTTATTGCTGCTATTGTGCTAGTACTGATAGCAAAAAAAGGTAACCCTTAAATATACAACAAAGGAATTTGTTCATACCAATATAAACATTTAACTTGGAAAGATGAAGTAAATAAAATCGATTTGCTTTCAAACAGTATGCATTGCATGATTCAATGTTCTAAAATGTGTATTTATTTGAAAATCATCATTGGGCCACGTTGGAAATGGTTTTTATGAGCTCAATTCAGATTTTTTACATGGTTGTGAGGGCCCAAGTACAGCCTGTTTCTTCTAAAATATACATTTGTAGCAAGCTAGAATTGGGAACAGAGCCAGGACTCAAACTCAGACACTGTTATATGTGATGTGGACATCCCAGCGGTATCTCAGCCACTTCACCACTCACCCCGATTTGATCTAGAAACATTCTTGATAAAATAGGAATCTATTATATATCAGCTCTGTATGTGTATATATGAAGTAGCTGTACCTTTCTTATTTTCCAGAAAAAATTTCAATTATTTTTTCAAAGAAAAGTAAATTAAGTCTGGCACAGTAGCCTAGTAGTTAAAGTCCTCACCTTGCAAGCTTGGGATCTTATATGGGGCTAGTTATTATGTCATCTGCTCCACTTCACTTCCAGCTTCCTGCTTTGCCCTGGGAAAGCAGTGTAGAATGGCCCAAGGACTTGGGACCCTGCACATATGTGGGAGACCCAGAGGTGGCTCTTGGCTCCTGACTTCGGGTTGGCTCAGCATTTGCCTTTGCGGTCACTTGGAGAGTGAAACAGCCGATGGAAGATCTTTCTCCATGCTATCTCCTCCTCTCTGTATATCTGAGTTTCCAATAAAAATAAATAAAACTTTAAAGAAGTAAAGTAAATTGACAAGACTAAAATGAATAATAATAACCAAGAATCGGAATTTTAGAGAATTTTCTGATTGATTTTTACGAGTTTGATACTGTTTTTCGTAAGTTTATAAATTCTGCAAATTGAACAAGATAGTGTTTTGTAAGTTGCTATAGATAACATTTGAGCATGCCATATGCACATTTTGTAATAGTTATAATTATTTATGGTTGGAACTGTGAGTGGGTTTTGATGACCTCTTAAGTATTAGATATTTAAGTTGTCTCCCTATATTTGAAGTTCTGAGAATCACAGAGCAGGAATAACTGGATGAGAATGAGCTACAATGAGCAAAAAAAAAGGGGGTTTTCTAAGCATATTCTTTGTCAATCAGATCGTCATTTCAGCTAACTTGTTTCGGGACAAATCACTGTTGCCAAGTTGATTTTATCAAATAGCCTGGAACTAAATGAGTAAACATATAAAGCTCTTAGTTACTCACTACAAATGGTTTATGTGGCTTGAAGGCTTGGTAATTTCTGGAAAGACAGATTTCTTTCTAGTCGGGGAGAGGAAATATTTTTCCTCTTATTTGTTTAGCAACTTTTCTCAACTCTTCCAGTCCTTTGAAATCATTGTTGTTAGATGAACTTTGATGAAATTTCACTTTCCACACATGAGGTAGGTTGGGAAGCAAGTTGATTCATTTCAGGCAATAAACTAGGTACAGTCTGTACTTCGAGTGGATGCCTAAAGAATGCTGAGCTGGCTGGAATTTCAGCTGGAAAATAAGAAAAAAATAGATTAGTGGGTTCCCAGTGGCCTTGGCTGGTTAGTATGTCTGCTTCACATCGAATTCCCTAGAGGCACGGGTTACATCTTATACTCCTTTGGATCCCTGCTACTTAGCATGATGCAGGCATTTTAATGGGAGAACACATCAAAGAAAGTGTTGGAGAGGATTCCTACTGCTTAAGGGATAGGCAAGGCATGCTAATAATGCAATTTGTCAATTTTGGATTGTGAGACCAGGCCAGGATTCATGCTCATATTAAATTCTTACAGACTGACTTGATAGAAAAAAATAGACAGGTCCTTAGAAAGAGAATTATTGTTAGGGTTTATTGTATATATTTGTTTGCATGTTTGACAACCTTGACTTCAATTTCTGTTACTTCATTCTAATCAATGTATTAATAGGCTGTTCATGTGAGAAAAATACTTGCTGTATGTGGGTCTTATAACTGTGACAATACTGAAAAACTTGGTTCAACTGCCTCAAGAGGCTTAGGATGTTGTGAACAAAGTGAGACTGGCTTACGCTGAATGACTGATGAGCAATGTTTAATTTTTTTTTAATTGCAAAGTCAGATTTACAGAGGGGAGGAGAGACAGAGAGGAAAATCTTCCATCTGATAATTCACTTCCCAAGTGACTGCAACGGCCCTTGCTGAGCCAATCCGGTGCCAGGAGCCAGGAACTTCTTCCAGGTCTCCCACGCAGGTGCAGGGTCCCAAGGCTATGGGCTGTCCTCGACTGCCTTCCCAGGCCACAGGCAGGGAGCTGGATGGGAAGTGGAGTGCTGGGATTAGAACCGGCACCCATATGGGATCCTGGCGGGATCAAGGCGAGGACTTTAGCCGCTAGGCCACCTCACCGCGCCCAACTGAGGAGCAATGTTATGAGAACATGTAAATTATTAACATGTGATTAAGGCTTCAGCCTTAACAAAGCCTTAACAAAGCCAGGGTTATTGCTACAATGAAATGTATTGTCTGTAAGATAGCTATGAGATAGTCTAGCTACTTCAGTAACTGGTCAGTATTTTTTACTAGAGTTGGCTACAGTGTGTTGATATTCTTGTTTATTTGAATATCAATTGTTTGAGAAAGTTCACAATGGAAAGACCACTGGCAGGTATCATTTTTCACCAAAATTAGAAAAAAGGTACTAAAACCCCTCCTGCAATGATGGATGATATAGTTGAAACATCTTATAGATAATAATTATTTAAAGCAAAAATCACAAGAATGTGTTGTAGATGTAACATATTCCAAAGGAAAATATATCATGACAATAGCAAATGATTCTGTGGAGAGAAATGGAAGCATATTGGTTAATGTTCTTATAATGCCAGTGTGAAGTAGCATATCATTTGAAGGTAAATTGCAATGAGGCAGAGATGAGAATTATAAACTCTCAGGCAGCTACCAAAATGCTACAACAATAAGTTGTAATTATTAGACTAACAAAGAAGATAAAATGAAGTCATAAAATATACTCACAAAATCCATTTGCACAGAAAATTCTACAGAATCTACAAAAATGCCATTAAAAGAAATAAGCCTATATAGGTTGCAGGATGCACAATACCTCAAAAAAATCAGTATTCAAAATATTAGCAACATTATTTGGGGATTCCATTATGATTTTCATGCATTCTCCTCTAAGGCTGCTCAAATAATTCCTTTTGCTTTTGTATGATTATATTTATATTTAGCAGTTTATAGTATTCAAGATTTTATAGAACTTTGTGCATTTTAGGCTAATCAAAACTGGTTTATAATTCTAATAAGCCATATGTTAACACTTGAGGAGTAGAACAGTCTTAGGCAGGTGCACAGAGAAATCTCCAGTATCTTAGCAAGGAATAACTGAACTCTGCATCCTACCTAGTGAGTTCTAGGAAAGACCAAATCGGTAGCCTGACAAAGTAAGTTACAGGCTGAGCAATTATAGGCCAGCTGACGTTTTCCTGTCTGTTCAAATCTTTCTATATGATTCTCTCTCTGTCTATCTGATAATTATGGGGCTCCTGAGCAACCCTGATGACCATTGCCAGAGAGGATGGGGAGCCAAAGTTGGAACTAAGTAAGGACCAGAGAAAGCTCCTCTCCTGAGTCCAGAAGGAAATTTACAGTTCTTCTATCTCTGAAACCTTCTAGGGCTCTTGTCTGTTGTTCCAATGTCATCAGACTCTATGTGGAGGGTTCTGGGCTGCTTCAATCCCATGCAGGGAATTCGATAGGAACTGACTGACTTCAGAGTTCTTGGCCTACGAGGGCATTCAAGTTTCCTGTGATCCCCTTGGCAGTTGAGATATGATCCTTGGTGCCCATACTGACAGTCCTTGATGATGATGAATCCATTACTTCTGTGGCAAAAGCACTTGTGAAGTTTCCAGGTGTCTCTGGGACTAGGATACAGACCTCCTCTTATCCTTTTGTTCAGCCCTGGGACCCCCCTTCTGCTCTGTGTATATGAACTCCTAAGAGGCTGTCAGGATCACTCTTGGGCCCTACTGTATGTCTCTATATTTTTGCTAATGTCTAATGTGGTTTAAAATCTGTTATCTATACATCACCGGTTACAATCTTGATAGATTATACTTAACGTCTTCCTCTCACACTCTAAGAAGGTGGAAAATTTCTCTGCCCTCCCGACCTCTCATGGAATAAAATGTATATTAACAGCATATCAGGTTTTTCAGTTCTTTGATGTAGTTCTTTTGGGGATTCCATCTTCTCCAGGGGCAGTGTTGCATTCAAAGTGGTTGTTACACCTCTAGGGTCAGAGGAGTCATAAGGAAACCCATAGTTTTTTCAGGGGAATCCCTTAGAAAAATTTGCAGAGATAACAGCACAACCTTTGCCATGGGTTATTGGTGTTCCAGGATACCAGTCAGTTATTTTATCTACATGGGAGTCGTATCTGAGAATGTAGAAAAGTGTTTATCAACAGGACTATTAAAGTGTCCTTGGGGCCAATTATAAAAAATAGGTGTTAAAAGGCTTATTTTTATCAGAGTTATCATATGCAGTCTGTCTCTCATTGATTATTGATTTGTAGGTTACATCACAATATCTTATTACGTGTGGTATAGACAGATTGAGGGTGTGATAGTATTACAATTTACAGGTACTATTTTTAGGTTTGGCATTGTTTTATCTTATATTGAGGCAAGCATGTGATATCTGCCCTTTTGTGATTGGCTCATTTCCCTTAACATAATAGTTTCCAATTGGGCCCATTTGACCACAAAGAAATGCATTTTTTAATAGGTTAGTAATATTCCATACAGTAGATGAACCATACTTTCCTTATCCAGTCATCTATTGATGGGCATTTTGGTTGCTTCCACAATTTCGCAATTATTGATTGTGCTGCTATGAATACAGGAGTGCATGTTGGTTTCTTGTGTAATGGGTATTTGGGGATATATTCCTAGAAGTGCTATTGCTGGGTCATATGGTACGCAGATTTTCAGTTGTTTGAGTGTTCTCCACAGAGTCTGTACCAGCCTGCAGTCCCACCAGCAGTGGAGTCGGGTTTCCTTTTCCCCACATCCTCGCCAGCAAGTGTTGTTGGTACTTTTTGCATGTGAGCCATTCTTACTAGCGTTAGGTGGTACCTCAGAGATGTTTTAATTGGATTTCCTTTATTTCCTTTATTTTCCTTTATTTCCTTTATAACTTGAGCATTTTTTCATATGTTTGTTTGCCATTTGGATTTGTTCCTTTGTAAAGTGTCTGCCCATTTCAGTGCCCATTTTTTGAGTGGTTTGTTTTGTTGTTTTGGTTCTTTTGGAGATCTTTGTATATTCTGGAGATTACCCCTTGTCTTCTGTGTAGTGTGCAAAGATCTTCTCCGATTCTGTGGGTTGCTTTTTGACTTTGTTGATTGTTTCTTTCACTGTACAAAATCTTCTTAGTTTGATGTAGTCCCATTTGTTTATTTTAGTCTGTATTGCTGTTGCTTTTGGTGTTGTTTTTAGGAAGCCAGGGCCTACACCTAAATCTTGCAGGGCATTTCTAACATTTAAAGTTTGAAGGTTTCTGGATGTAGATTTAAGTCTTTTATCCATTTAGATTTGATCTTTGTATATGGTGAAAGTTGTGGGTCTAACTTGTTTCTGCAGGCTATCAACCAATTGTTCCAACAGCATTTATTGAAGAGACCTTCCTTTTTTCCCAGATTGTCGTCTGTTTTCTTGTCAAAGATTATTTGGCTGTACCTATGTGGGTTCCCTTCTGATGCTTCTATTCTACTCTATTGATCTTCCTCTCTGTGCCAATACCAGGCTGTTTTAGTAACCACTGCCCTATATTATGTCCAGAGGTCTGGAATTGTGAACCCCCCTTCCCCCTACCCCAGCTAGATTCCTATTCTTCAGGATGGTTCTGGTTATTCATGGTTTTTTGTGTTTCCACATGAACCCTTGTATCATTTTTTTTCCAGCTCTATGCAGAATGCTTTTGTTAGTTTGCGATCTCATTGAATGTATAAATTGCTTTTGGTAATATGGACATTTTGATGATATTGATAATCCCTTTTGTTTTACATGTGATTTTCAATGGTGGATCTCCCCCCCCCCCCCCCCCGCCATGTTGCATCCTCTGGGTTCCTCTTGTTCCTTGCAGTGAATGGCACTGTTGTAGTCAGCTTTTAGCTACCGGTTATTTGATGTAAGTGCGCCTAATAGCATCCCACATTTGACAACTTATGCCTCTTGCTACTACTTCTGGGTGCTGATGGGGAGGTGTTAAACGTCCCATGATCGGAGCCCACACCTGCACAGTCATGCCCTTTGTTTTGTGCTTGTATGCTTTGTGTTTAGCAGTTCTGTGTGGTCACAGTGTGCATGACAATCGGGGGGTCTGCGTTTGTGTATTTTGTTGGCATTTCTTTGTGCTTAGTAAGTCAGTCACTGCAGGTTATGACAGATTATGGGGTGTGAGTGTGTGCATGCACTCGTTTGTGTGTGCATGTGCGTATAGTTAGAGCATTAGTATGTTACATTTTCATGGTCAGAATATTCACAGACACCTGTGAACACTGTGTGTAGAATTGCAGTGTTTAGGTGAATTCAGAGTGCATGTGTTTATTGTTTCCCTCTTGTCTAACCCTGGGCACCTCTGAAGAAACACAAAGTCCAGTGAAGCTTCCAATACGACATAGGAGAAATTATCTCCCAGGCTGTAGCTTCAGCATGGCTCCAACCCGTGCATGGTGAGCGTTTGAGAGTGAATCAGTAGATGGAAGCTGTATCTGTGTGTCTCCTTCTCCCTGTCTCTCAGATAAATAAACAGGCACCACCAATTTTAGAAAAGAATGCCACCAACATAATGAACAGATGTTGCCTATCCAGAGAAAATTCAAGCATTTAGATATGTGTTACAACGTATAAACCCAGAAGATACACATTTCTTATGATTCAATGAGTGTGTTAGTATCTCAACTACTCTGTGGGCCAACCCTCCCACCCCCATGAACCCCGCTACCCCACAGCTAATAGTTTCCAGGTCCACTATGCCTGCCAGACAGCTGCAAGAGCTCCACCTGCCCTTGGTCCTAGAGTATTCCTCAGACCTCAGTCCACACCCCACATCTTCCTCAGAGCCCTGTGAGTATTGGCCTTTACACTCAAGAGTGGCGAACCTGGAATATAACTTAACTTCCCTGAGTATCAGTTTCCACAGAATCACAGTAGACACTACAATATGTGTCCTTTATGAGGATTGATGAATAGAGTACAAAGATTGTCTCCTGTTCTAAATATTTCTTTGCAATTGGGATAAGCCATTTCTGGCTAATTTCCAGGCAGGCTTCGGAGGGTCCTTCCTCTTTTCATGGATTCTGGTATTCTAGGGAATGAATCCTGACCTCAGCATTGGATGGGGGGAGGGGAGGGAAGAGTGTATTCAATGGTTGTAGGATAGAGCTGAGAATGAGCTCACAAGCCTAAGGGCTTTGTGGGGATGTCTCAGAATCCCAATAGAACTCCATCTCACATTTAACATCCCCAAATCAGACTGAGTCTCCAGGTCAGATATCAGTTGGCACCATCTTACCACAAGTGAGAAAACACTCCCTGTCTTAACATAAATTTGTAAGATTATTCAGAAGAAAAATTCCTCTGTTTCCCCAGGGCTCTCTGGCTATTTGCAGTGTGAACACTTGGAAAAGGAACCAGAATGGGGGAGTGTGCACAACTTAAGAGTCCTGTTGTAGGGAGAAACTTAAGTGGATCACCATTGGAGCTTGTTAAGATAGTGCTGACATTGGGAAACCTAAGGAGGACCCTGGCCACTAACAGACTCATTGAATGTGCCCTGTGGAATCTGCCAGTACAATGGACACCTTCTCTGAAATAGTATATCACTCTCGGATGACACGTTGCATGTATAGGTTGAGCTGTGATTGGTCTTCTGAGCTCCAGACCTTTCTTTTCTCTTAAGCACTTGATACTCCATCTTGGCATAAGGGATCGTTTATAGATTTCTCCAAAAAACATCCATACAGCGTTTCCAGCAAGACACTCCTCTACCATTGCTAGTCCTGTGAAGGGTGGAACTACTCCCCATGCACATGTTTGCCTTGCTTCTTTCCTCTGCCCTGACCTTCATGCTTAAGGATATGAATTCTGGGAATACCAGCCTATGAGTAAGGAACACCAGTATCCCCTGGCCTCACTGTCCCTCAAATGAAGTCTGAGTGGTGAATAGAGAACCTGATAGCTCAGAATGCCTGATTGGAGGAAGGGGGCAGTACTGGTCTCTGACTGAGACCCATTACTGAGGGGGAAGTATCTGGGCTTGGCTCTTGGCTTCCTTCAGTGTTCCAAAAGCTCCTTGTGATTTGATCCCCATGCCCTTTTCTAGAGGCCTGGGAATTTTTTTTTTTTTTTTTTAGCTTTCAGCTTCTTTGTTTTAGACAACTGGACAAGGCATCTACATTCTAGAACACTTTCTTAACAATCAGTAAACAAATGTGAAAGGTTACTTACATATAAAAAGGCAAGGAGAAAAGATCATGATTGTCCAAGAGAGAACTTGATTCCCCCCAAAAATTATCTTACAAAAATATCAAACGTGTTTCCCACTTTCTATTACTGGTAAAAATGAAAAGAAAAAAAGATTTATATTAAACAATCTGTAGGCTGGCATACCAAGTTAAGATCATTATTTTTAATATCGTAAGTCCTTCAAATAAACATGTAACACAGATTCAAGAAAAAATAGGTCACATATTTTCCTTTTTTTTTTTTGCCCACCAAAAGACCATTTCTGAAATAACTGCCCCTAAGCTGGACTGCAGCTCATACTTGCAACCATAATTCATGGGTCTGAGGCAGGGACCTGGCAATTTTTAGCATCTCCCTGGTCTCTCCTCCTGTCTGGAGTGTGAGAATGGCTTTTCCTTCCACTCTTGCATCAGAGAAGTTTGTGCCTCTAACAGCTTTGAGCCAGCCACCTCATTGTTCTGTAAGCATTTGTGAAGTTCTTCTTCTACCCTGGCATTCTCTAGCATTGACTCGGCAGCTGTATGACCCATTTTAGTAGCACTAATCTTGTCAAAAAAGCATTATTCCTTCTTGGTTAGTGAAGTCGAGGTTTCTGTCAGCTGCTTCTTTTATTTTAAGTAAAGACAACTTCTAACAGACTTAACAACCCAAACGAAAGTCAGACACCCATGAGTAAGCCGAAGCCAAGCACTTCAGGGCCTCTACATGGAAGCTGTGAAAAATTAATTGTGGGCTTGGGTTATTATTGTTCAGTAGTCACACAACCACCACATTCAGGTTCTCAAAGATGAGCCTGAATGAATCCCAGCTCTGCAGAGCATCAAAGCCCCCGTGCAATACCCATGGTGATGCATCTCTGTTTAGTACCTGCGGGTCCAGTAGCCATAACAAACTCTGAGGAAACCCCAACATTTGTGCAGAATATAACTGGCACTTGGCATTCTGGATTGGTCAGTTGTATTGTTGCTAGAAGGGGGAGTCTTGAGAAATCCATATGCTTGGGTCCATTATTATCTAATGATCTTCTCTAATTGCCTCCTCCCTGTTGCTATTTTACCAATGTAAAATGAAAATATAGTGAAATGTGCTCACCATAGTTTATGACCTAAAAATGCTAAACTTTATACTGCTCTAGACTGCCCGACACCCCATTCTCTTGACAGAGAAGAGGAATAGCACCCACCAAAACCAAAGCCAAATGTGAAGAACATCCCAGTAAAATGACAATAGAAGACTAAATCAATGAACAACCCATTCCTAAAACGACAGGACCAAATTACCAGCTGTATATATTAAGCCTGAAAGTAATTGGCTTAAGCTCAATCAAATGTCATAGATTAGTAGACTGGATTGAAAAACAAAACTCATTTATTTGTTGTCTGGAAGAGTCACATTTCACCAACAAAAATCAGCAGAAGCTGTATCTCATGGATTTTGATGCTTTTGTTTTTGTTAGTTTCATCTCTTCAAAACAGTTTCGTGTGATTAAATTATTCAATGACTCATAGATCATTATAGAAGCATCATTTTCTTCAAGAAGGTTCTAGATTTTGTTTTTCATTTATTCAGTGACACATTAGTCATTCAGTAGCATGTTATTTAACTTTATGATGTTGTTCATTTTTTTTCTTCCTGTTGTTCATTTTGTTTTGTGGCTTTTCATTTAAGGGGATGTATAGTAGCTGAGTAATGGAGACTGTCGTATCTAGTAACATGTTATTTAACTTTGTGGCATTGTAAATTTTTATTTTCCTTCCTATTGTTGATTTTGTATCATGGCTTTTCATTTAAGGGCATGTACAGTAACTGTGTAATGGAGACTATCATATCCAGATGTGAGGATACAATGTTGTATGCATCTCCACTTCCAGACAAAGATGGACTTACAATGAAACTGTATCTTGACAATAGGATGCTGACTCTGTGCCATTGTCCATGCCCGCATTGATGGACATATGACTGTGTATAAAGAACTATACTTTAGTAATGATATAGAGGAACTAGGTGGGGGGATAATTGGAGAGGGGATAAGGGTATTCCCAGTAGCTTATGGGACTGTATCATAAAATGATAATAATAAATTTTAAAATTCCAAAAAATATGCTACATAGAGATACATTGGACAAAAGATGTACAGTGCCAATATGTTAAAACTACAATACATTTCTGAGAGAAAATACAGACTGGGAAGATTAAAGTTAATTTTGAAAGTGATGAACAAAGTAGAAAAATTTATACTAACTGACTTCAAGACTTCTTATGATGCTACAATAAGCAAGAAAGCAGGGCACTGGTGTCAAGACTAACAGATAAGTTAGATAATTGTAATAGTGAGACCAGGCATAAACCCACACTGCCTAGTGGTGCTCAGGCTCCTATGAATTAGCCCTTGGAGGCCTACTAACTGCTAGAAGAGGGTAAGACAGTTCGTACGCTAAACTTCCCACTTTCCCACATTAAATATGTGATGGAGAGGTTGTTGTCATGGAAGGGGCGGGGGAGTAACTAAAAGTACCAAACTGAGACCTGGACACATTTGTCCAAGATTGAGGCAAGACTAGCACAATGAAAGCCAGTCCCCTGTTCCACACCACAGTACTAGACAAGTGAGCACAGAAAACAAATACCATCTTCTGTTAGAGAAGGAAAGGCAGAAGTGGGCAAGAATGTGGAGAGATACTGTCCCAGTGGCTTGGGTACATATAGTGGACAAAAGCTGGGTGGAACTGAAACACTGAGAAAAACCCTGTGACACTGCAAGTGCTGGATAACATTGGAGGGAGAAATGTGGAGTCAGTTGTGGGCTACAGGTAACCATAGCAGCAGCAAAATATAAACCCAAACACAACACAGCAGGCAATTGGACTGACTCAGTGTCTCACACCATTGTTGTAGCAGAAGAGTCCCTTGCCAGGATGGTAAGCGGTGGTAACAGCTGTTGAACAAGTACTTGAAACAGCAAATGACCAGAGGACTAGCTCTCTGACAGAGAAGAAGGTTGTGTAACAGGTGTTGAACTGAATCACAATCTGAGGTTTGAGATCCCTACCCCCATTAAAGGGTTATGCACACACCTCATCTAAATGGAAGGAGCATGTGTAGGATTCTTAGATTCCAGAAGTAAGAACAGAGGCCAAGGAATTCTAACAGAGACACACTAATGAGTCTGGGAGATTTTTTCCCCTAGGGTGTCGGTATTATTTTTTCTGTGAATCTCCCGTCATGCTCTCTGCCTGCTGATCCAAGGTATTTGGGTTGATTTTTTAAAAAGTTTTATTTCTTTTTATTGGAAAGGCAGATTGACAGAGAGAAGGAGAAACAGAGGAAGATCTTCCATCCTTTGGTACTCTCCCCAAACGGCCACAATGACTGGAACTAGGCTGATTTGAAGCCTGGAGCCAGAAACTTGTTTCAGGCTTCCCACACAGGTGTAGAGTTCTAAGAATTTGGGCCATCCTCCACTGCATTCTAGGACACACACTGGCACCCATATGGGATCCCAGCAAGGGGAGTATTAGCAAAATGAGCCATTGTACTAGGCCCAAGAGTTGATTTTACAAAAATTCTCTACACATTAAAAATAAAATCTTAACTTTTTAAAAAGATTTTTTTAAAGATTTATTTATTTTTATTGGAAAGTTAGATTTACAGAGAGGAAAATCTTCCATCCGATAATTCACTCCCCAAGTGATGCCAATGGCTGGTGCTGCACCAATCTGAAGCCAGGAGCCAGGAACTTCTTCCTCCAGGTCTCCCATGTGGGTACAGGGTCCCAAGGCTTTGGACTGTCCTCGACTGCTTTCCCAGGCCACAAGCAGGGAGCTGGATGGGAAGTGGAGCTGCCAGGATTAGAACCAGGGCTCATATGAGATCCCGGGTGAGTTCAAGGCGAGGACTTTAACCACTAGACCATGCCACCAGGCCCAAAATCTTAACTTTTTGACATTGTTGCAAATACTTTCTTTGACATGATTATCTTCTAATTCTTTCATGTTTTCATGATTAGTTTTTATTTTAATGCTTCTTTTCTAAAAAGATTTATTTGATTTGATTTGAAAGGCAAAGTTACGCAGAGAGAAGGATAGAGACACACAGAAAGGTATCTTCCATTTCTTGATTCACTTCCCAAATGGCCTTAACAGCTGGGCCAGTCCAAAGCTCAGAACCAGGAGCCAGAAGGTTCTTCTGTGTCTCCCAGATGGTACAGAGGCTCAAGGACTTAGGCCATCCTACATTGCCTTCGCAGGCCATTAGCAGGTAACTGCATTGGAAGTTGAGCTACTGGAGCTCAAACTGACATCCATGTGAAATGCTGGTGTCACAGGCTGAGGCTTAGCTTGCTGTGCCGTGGTGCTGGCCCCAAGTTCCTTTTTTTTTTTTCTTTTGAAAAGAAGATGTATTTATTATGTATTTGATAATCAGAGTGACAGAGGGAGAGACAAAGACAGAGCTTCTGTCCACTGGTTTACTCCCCCGCAAATGCCCATAACTGCTAGAACTAGGTTAGGCAGAAGCCAAGAGCCCAGAACTCTATCCAGGTCTTCCACATGGGTGACAGGGACCCAAGTAATTGGGCCATCATCCACTGTCTTCCCAGGCACATTTGCAGGAGAGGAAGCACAGCAGACCAGACTTGAACCAGCACAATAACATCCCATGTAGCAGCTCAAATTCCTGTGCCCACATCTCTGCTCACTTGAGTGATTTCTGACTTATTGTACCTTACCCACCTCAAATTAATAGCAGTTGAGATAATACATTCCTATATGTTCTTCTCTTTCAACACTGAGGACTAGAAACATTTCTTCATATATTTTCTTCTCCAGGACTTACCATGGGGATTCCTATATAGAGAAGGGGGTTTCCCGCTCTTTGGTGATGGAGGAGGAGCTTGTCAAGAGACAGAGATCACCAGTTGAGAATTAAGGAGGGGTATCTCTCAGCCTCTTTTCTGTTGCTAAAACAAAACATCTGAGACTGGGTAATTTGTAAAGGAAAAAGATTTTTTTTTGGTTCACAGTGTTGGAGGTCCAAGAATAAGGTCTTGGGCCCGGCGCGGTGGCGCAAGTGGTTAAGTCCTTGCCTTGCACGCCCGGGATCCCATATGGCTGCCGGTTCTAATCCCGGCAGCCCCGCTTCCCTTCCAGCTCCCTGCCTGTGGCCCGGGAAAGCAGTTGAGGACGGCCCAAAGCTTTGGGACCCTGCACCCACGTGGGAGACCTGGAAGAGGCTCCTGGCTTCGGATCGGCATAGTATCGGCCCGTTGCGGCTCACTTGGGGAGTGAATCATCGGACGGAAGATCTTCCTCTCTGTCTCTCCTCTCTGTATATCCGCCTTTCCAATGAAAAAATAATAAAAATAAATCTTTTAAAAAAAAAAGAATAAGGTCTTAGCACCAGTTCCTGGTGAGGGAGTCATGGCAGACAGCACCACATGGTGAGAGAATCTGAGAGAGAGGGAGAGAAAGAGTGCTGAACTCAATTTGTAAGCATCTATTTCCATATACCTGTTCCAGTTCTGTAAGATCTAACTCACTTCTCTGAGATAAGCATAAATACCTTCCAAGGTTGAAGCTACTTTCATGATCTGATCACCATTCACTATGTCCCACCACCTCTCTATGCCATAATATTGGGGACTAAGCTATGAAGTTTTTGGCGGAGAAAGTCTATTCAGACTACATCAAGGCATACACAGAGAGATGAACAGCCAATAAATACCTCAAAATCTTCAAGAGAATTGTGTGATTAGGCTTCAAACTTTTTGGCAAAACAAAATACAAGAGGTGAGGGAAGAGACAGATGAACTAATGGGGAGGGAGGGGATGGAAATCTCAGAGAGCGTCTGGCCTAGGACTGGCATAGGCTTACAGGGACAGAGGCACAGTGCCCAGAGTTAGAACTGACTGAGCCTGGTAGAATCACAAAACTATGTAAGAGCCACAGTGGCAGGGTTTCATTCAGGCTGGCAGTGTACTGATCAGCAGAGGGAAAGCAGGAAGAAAGGGAGGAGGTTTGTTTTGTAGTTGACGTCATTAGCTCTGGCCGTTTCCTGTCTTCCAGCAGTCTGGCCTGTGCACACTGGGTAGGTTGGGTTTATGGTCCTCGATCTTTGATACTCAGGCAGCTGGCAGGTGAACCATGCCTTGTGACCTCTGGAATTCCCTGCTTCTTGTTCTGTGTGGCCATCACTTGCACAAACCCTGAGTCAACTTGATTCTAGAGTCCCATTTTGGTATCAGTAGTGGTAATGGTGAAGAGGATAATTCCTTACAGTTGTGTCACAGTTTACAAAGTCCATCCCTCAGTTGGTGAAGCTATGATGCCCCAAGCAGTCTTGGAAATTAATGTGCTTGATTCATTCATGAGAAAACTGGAACCCAGTGGCAAGGACTGGCTTGCCCCATCACTCAGGTTTGGACTCCATGCTCAGTACTCACTGTACTTAAACGAACCTTCTCTGTTCCATTCACTCATTCCTTTACTCTTTAATTTAACAGTAGAAGTCACTGATTGCTTTGCTGGTAGACGGCATAAACCATGATTGATTCTGAGTATTTGTGCAGCAAAAGTAAAGCTGTTGTATCTGTCCAAGGTCTCACTCAATGATTTAGTCTCATAAGCAATAATGAGGGAGGGCTGAGGTTGGCTTTATTCGTGACTTTATTCTGACAGTACCATTGTTGAGCCCACTTTTTGCCAGTAATAATAAGAGATCAGGATGGATGCTGCTTTGTGCACAAAAAACAGGAGTAACAAGTTGGGAATTACCGGACTGGGTCCCTGTGTTAACTTTATAGTCCAGAGCATGTTCTGTCTTCATCAAAATTCTTCCTGTGTTGGAATGTTGGGTTCAAGTTCATCTCTTTGCCTGGGATGATTCAGTCCTGCCTCTCCCTTCTGTGTATGGCTAATTCTTGTGCATATTTGTACTTTATCAGGGACATGTGTAAATAATTATAAGTAAATAGTGATAGTGATCATTTCCAGCCCGAAAGGATTATGAGCCTGATTCATATCGTGTGCATACATCCAAGGAACAGGAAGGTACAGTTTTCTTGGTAGCCTATGCTGGGGTCCAAGCTGCAACTTCTCACTCTTGTGCCAGGTGCATATTTAGCTCCAAAGGAAGGTCACCAGTTTCTCCAGCAAGACACACCAAGTGGACCGGGGAGTTGTGAAGGTCAAGAACCAACATGGACTCCAACTCAGCTCCATAGCTTCCAGGGTGTTCTCAACTCCCTCAGGTCATATCTAATTTCCCAGGCACAGAAAAAGTTAAATAATTTAAGGCTGTGCAACCAGCTCCCACACTGTTTGAGGGGTTCTGCTGCTCTTAAATATTTAGAATAAGAATCCTGGTGGTTATACACAGCACCAACAAGGGATTAGCTATGATGGGCAAATGGTGACACATGGCATTCACTACCTTAACCAGGTGATCCAAGTTATAACATCATCTCAAACTGGGACAAACCACCACCATGTGCCTTGTATTCGGATTCACTGAAGACCCTGTTTACAGGAGCAGAGGGTGCTGAAGTAAGGAGTCAGGGTCTCAGTCTGGCTCTCCTACAGGGTTGGCAGGAACTTAATTACTTGAGTTGTTACCGCTGCCTCCCAGGGTCTGTATTAGCAGGAAGCTGAAGCCAGGAGTCAGAGCCAAGCAGCAAACCCAACCACTGCTTTTATTGTCTGCATGATAAAATGCCCACCACATTTCTAGTATTTTTAACCAAATCTACCTCCACCTTCACCTTAAAAATTCTCTCCAGCCGTGTGTGTGTGTGTTTGTGTGTGTTCAACTTGGCAGTACCACAGGTTTAATACCATGCTGTTTAAGTCTAAAATCTGTATCTGCAGTGCTCTGATGTATGCTAATATAACTAGGAAACTACTTAGGGACTGAGAGGTTGGCTAGGCTGGGGAGGAATGTATTACTAAAAAAAAGAAAAATCAACTCTAGAAACATCTGGAAACAGAGCAGTTGGGCCAGCAACTCATTAAGCTCATTAGGCTAATCCTCTGCCTGTAGTGCCAGCATCCCATATGGGTGCTGGTTCTAGTCCTGGCTGCTCCACTTCCGATCTTGCTTGTGTGAATGGCCCGGGAAAGCAGGGAGGGTGACCCAAGTGCTTGAGTCCCTGTATACCCATAATCCATATATCACTGATCTGAGTTCAGATGACACAATATTGTCAGGGAGATCTCAAGGTTCAAGATCCATTCAGGCTCTATCAGAGGGAAAGCACATCTTATCACAGAGCAAAGCCTAGCACTTAAAAAGAAAGATTAATTGTACTTGAAAAGTAGATTTACAGAGAGAAGGAGAAACGGAGAGAGAAATCTTCCATTCCCTGGCACACTATCTAAATGGCCACAATGGCTGGAGCTGAGCTAATCTGAAGCCAGGAGCCAGGGGCTTCTTCCAGGTCTCCAACATGCATAGCAGGGGCCCAAGAACTTGGACCATTCTACTGGCTTTCCTGTGCCAGTAGCAGGGAGCTGGATTGACATGGAGCAGCTGGGACAGGAACCAGAGCCCATTTGGCACTGTGGCTTTACCATGCTGTGTTATAATGTTAGTCTGAGAGATACATTTTTAAAATATACGCATAGTTTTTGTTTCCATAATTCACATTTCCACAGACTTTTTGAAGGTCCCTCACATATCCCTTTGCCACATCCCAGTCATTCTTTGGGCCTTTCCTTGCCTTCTGGGACAGCAAGACGTTCCAGGCTCATCTTGTGCTTCTGCCTTTTTCACCCAGGAATCCTGGACCCTGCAGACGGCAATCTCAATCTGAGCAGAAAGTGACTGCTGCCAATATGTCATAGCTTCTAGGGGCTGAGAGAGCACAGAACGGCACATACACACACAAACATGTACACGTGCAAGCACCCACACACCACAAACTCACAGGGACACACACACAGTGATTACATATCGATACCTCCAATCCCAACTCTACCCCAGGGACAGTGCATACATTCTTATCCCTTCCTTCTGTCTATGGTTCAAACATTTTCCTCCAATAGTAGGAAACCTGCACTTACTGCTTTCTGTAGATTATCAAGTAAAAACAGAGAGATAATGATGACTTTAGACTTTTACCTTCAGACAACATGGATGGACTTGGTAATGAAATCTACAGGCTAAGGACAGTCATTGTTTGATAGATAACTTCTGGCCAGGTTCATTCCACTTGCAAACAGTATATCTCCACAATGTGTGCAGCAAGCACATTTACTGTGTGTGTGCATGTGTGTGTGTGTGTGTGTGTGTTTTACCTATCCTGCTTGTAATATGCATCTTTTCTGCAGTTAAGTGTGCATGCAATCACAATACTACTTCACAGCAGGGCTGATGAACTGAGCTTGTTATTACTTGCTAGTTAGAAAAATGTGTAAGAATCTCAAGTGAACTTATATATCCAATACTTTGTTCCTCTCACATTGCAGCAGGCCCCGAGCAGTGACCAGAGCAGTCACATGCTAGCGGTGTTACCCATGTACTAATGTCAGAATTGAATTCCTTGTGTTGCTGATGTGACGTTCACGGTCGCTTGGGCTTTTGAAGTCCCCTCAAGTGATGAGTCATGTTTATTTCAACATGTGCCACAAACACTACAGAATGAAAAGCAATCTGAAACGACTTAGAAGTAGTGAAACAAGTTGCTGAAAAAAAAAATCTCAAATCTGAAAACAACACACAACTGTGAAGACTAAGCAAAACTGATCCAGGAAAGATGAGCAGATTCAGGATCTAAGTCAACATTGAAATCCAGTAGCAAAATTGAACTTGAGAGGTATGCACCAAACATATTCAGTTTCTTCCAATTTAAAAAAAGTAGCAATTCTTTAAAAAACAAAAATTTTAAAGTAAGTTAAAATGTTTCTGTTTGTTGTAGACGCCCCAGACTAAAACACTGACACTATAATATGGAATGCTGACTAGCGTATGTGTGTGTGTGTGTATATATATATATGTATATATATATGCTGTATATATACAGTTATTTGTATATATGTTTTTTGTTATATTTTATTTTGAATTTTTGAATTTTGTGGTACAATTTTGTAAAGGCTAGGATTCCCCCCAAAACTCCCACCCCTGACAGATTTTCCCCATGTTACAACAATAGTATAGTCCTTCATAAGGAGTCATAATTCCATCAGTTTCTTATGTAAGTGTGTCCCAACACTGCTGGTACAATGTCAGACAGTCCAACATCCCATTGTCTACACATTTCCAACAGTTTCATTGGGAGTCCATCATTTTGTTTGGAAGCAGGAATGCATGTTGCATTGATTTGTATATATGTTTTGCAGTAGGAAATATGTCAAATGTGAATGACATTTTAAAAGAAGAGTCAGTATATAGATTAAAAACAGAAATCAAAAGGCTGGCTTTGTGACGTAGTAGGTGAAATTACCACCTTCCATGCCAGCATCCCATATGGGTGCTGATTCGTGGCCCTGCTCTTCTACTTTCAATCTGGCTCCCTGCTAACAACCTGGAAAAATTAGTGGCAAAATGTTTTAAGTGTGAAGGCCCCTGCTGCCTGAGTGGGAGACCTGGATGAGTCTCCCGGCTTCTGGCTTTAGCTTGGCTTAGCTGTTTGGAGAATGAACCCATGATTGGAAGATCTCTCTTCCACTCTGTAATTCTGAAATAAACAACTAAATGTTAAAGATAAAACAAAAATCAATGTATTTTCTCTCCAGAGGCTTGGGAAACAAAATAAAAGCCTACAATGAGCAGTCCTCCGAACTGTCACAGTTCAGGTGGATTCAGTTGTGAGACAAGCCAATTCACTGAGCAGACAGCAGAAGGGAAACAGGTGGGCATATTCTGAAATTGGACAGGAGGTTGGCCAGCTGACCCTGTTGGAAGACTGGCAGGAGCCTTTCAGTAGATTGTTCCCACAAAGTCCTGAAGTCAGATGTAGCTCGTGCTGATTTTGACAAGCTACCTGAGGAGGTCGTAGCATGAGGGATCCCAGTAGTGAGGCAAATAAGAATCTATTGACTCTGCAAGTTGTCCTTTGACATCCAGACTGAAGCTGGCAGCTGGAGAACGTGGAAATCCACAGATTGTTTGAGGGAGGGAAAGATGAGCTATATTTACGCAGAAGTCCAGGGTTTCTGCCCAGAGAGAGGGCAAGCACAGCAAACAAATGAGAAGGAAAAAGGCATGAAGCTGTTGTGGAGGCTCTTTGGCCTGTCAGTGCTGACTCTGGGTTATTGCACAATCAAGAGAAGGTTCAGATGGCTGGGTAAATCCAACAAGACTGATTTCTCAGAAGGACACAGAGAAAATCAGCAACCCCCAAAACACCCCAGAGAAAGATGGAGGACATTTTCCAAGACAGATGGCGATGCCCATTGCTGGCCTTGGATCTTTTCCCTGTGGTGCTTCCCCTTTCCAGGTTTTGCACACTGGAAATGTGCCCTGCTCCCTTTCTACATTCTGGATCTGTGTGTCCTAGGACCATCATGTTGTCACGTTCTCAGACTTTTTAAGATGAGGATCACCAGATCCTAGCATACTCCAGACTTGGCTGTAAGAGCTGGGAGCATGCTCACTGTCCGCCCAACCAGCAGGTTATCTGTATTTAATCCAGCTATTAACTCAACACTTTACTTGCAGATACACTGTTCAGACACAGGTGCTCTACAAGTGAAACCAAGTATGGTGCTGAGGTGGAAATTTAGGACACTGGCTTAACCAGTCAGGGTCATATAGAGAAAATCTTAGAGTCAAAATCCTGTCGAAATGTCTCAGTTTCTCATGGGAAGCTAGGAGTTGCTTTTAACCCAGTTTTATAAATCAAAGCAAGTGTCAGCTGCTCCAGCTGTGGTTATTTTTCATACTATGTGCTTTCTACAACATTCTTAGATATCTGAGAGTGATATGTGAGTTGTGTCCCAGGAAGATGTCGAGATGTTTACCCAATGGCCTTGCCTACTTTCAACTTTGTTTTGTCATCTAGGTAGCCTTAACTTTCTCAGAGAGAGGCAAAAATTCCTAACTGAAGCATCGCCTGTATTTCTCACACTTGTTTGGCAGGAGACAAATTACAGGAAACACACACTCTCAGTGTGATTTATATCTCTCTTGCTCTGGGCCTCACCAAGGCTTCTGACCTTCCTGTATGGAAGACACTCTGAAATCCATCCCATGTTATTTTTTTACATTAGAAACATTTATTTTTGGTGATATTTACATAGTTGATGAGGGTGGGAAGGGTCGAGAATTAGGGAAAAGTGGGTGAGACCATGGTTTCCAAATTTCCTTTTTGTTTTTCCTGTATCTGAGGAAGAGGTGTGATAAGGAGATAAGCTGCACCCTGCCTCCCAACCGCCCTATTACCCATGGATGGGGAACAGCCACCCGATGTCATCCCAGGGTCCCCTATGTGAAGCATGATCTAGGGGTTGGTTTCAATAGTTCTGAAATGCTGTCGATCTCACCAATACAAGGATGAAGAAATCCTTCCAAGATCCACTGGGTGACATAGAAAATCCGAGTCTCCATTTGCCCAGATATATGCTGTCAACACTTGGCTGGGATAGTTGACCAACTTTTTCTGCCCTCCTGCCTCTGCTATAGTACTAGATGTCCTCCACAGGACACAGTAGGCTGCCATATCCTTCATGTACATCTGGGCATGCTGCCTACTGATCCGTCTTAGCCACTGAGGAGGCCTAGTTCTAACACATACACCCCACTGTCAGACCACAGATCCTGCGGTTCTCCCCATGCTTGGAGTTGTGAGTCCAGTGGTTCAGGTGGGGGTATCCCCAAAGAAACCTTGTCTGAAGTAATCCCACACCTGACTCTTGTGTGTGCTTACCAGTATGTAGTCTGGCTCAGTTCATCACCTACATCAGCCTATGCACACACTGGTAGTTGCAATTGTCAGTTCTATTTCCAGTCCTGTCTCTTACATAAACTAATGGATGCTGCAGCCCATCCCAACACTGTCCACCACACACTTGGCCCTCATGTACACTATCAGAAAATGTAGCCTAGTTGGTGAAATATCTGATAACTGCCACTAGGTTTGCCCCTCCACTCCCAGCCCTGATTCCTGTGATTGCCAATATGCATAGCAGACTGGTTTAGTATGTCCCACATCTCATTTAGCTCTTGTACACACCAATGGGCATTGAAACCTAATTCAATCAAACAGACCCCATTATCCAGACTACACTCATGCCCCCAGCCCTGGTTCTCATGCTCACCATCAGAGAGGTGCTCACAGTTTCCTTACTCGGCCCATTCCAAGATCTTGCACTTTTCAGGTGGTTCTGTAGTTTAGATTGACAAGACTTGCCCCCAGTCCCAGTACTTGCCAGCTGATGCTGTGGCAAAGTCTGACCAGCCTGCACTTTGGCTCATGCATGCACCAGTGGATATAGTCGGTTGGCCCAACTAGCTCTCCCCTAACCCAGTTCACATGCAGGCCAACAGGTATTGTAGCCCTGCCCAGTCTGGTGTGCCCCATGTCCCAGTTCTTCTTTTTCTTTCTGTTTTTCAAACTTAAGTTTTCAAAATTTTATTTATTTGATGATGATTACAGGGTTGTCCATGGTGGCAAAGATCAAAGATCAGGGAAAAGTGGGTGGAATCATTGTTTCCTAATTTTCTATTTCTTCTTGCCTCTGGGGGAGGGAGAGAGATAAGTGGGGAAGCCACACCCAGCCTCCGAAATGTCCCAATACCCAGGGATGGGGAACCACCACCAAATATCAACCCAGGGTTCCACTATTGTGCGTGTTCCGAGTGGTCTGATCAGGTGGTTTGGATAGTTCTGAGATATTGTCAATTTCACCGATCCAAGGGTGAGACAACCCTCCCAATGTTCATTGATTGCCAAAATTGACCTCAAATCTCCATTCTCCCAGATTTTTGCTGTCATCATTTGCTGGGATAGTTGTTCAATTTTCTTTGTTCTTCCTCTGTGACAGTACCAAATGAGTTGTCATGTTTTCCATGTGCATCGAGGTCTGTGTCTGCTACTATGCCTTTTTCACTCATGGGCAGGACCAAGGTCCTGGTCCCTCTTCTTATGATTGCCAATGGGAGCAGTGGCCCAGCAAGAGAGCCCTCTACAAACCCCATACTGGGCTCCTCCAGCCCCTGGGTCTCATGTTTGCTGCTTGGTGCTGCATCCCAGTTTGGCATGGCCCACCTCACCTTGGCATTTGCCAATGGATGCTGTAGCCTGGTGTGGCCTGGTGTTCCCCCAGTTCCAGCTCATGCTGGTAGGTATAGCAGCCTAACGCAGCCCAGTCAGCCCCCTGCCCCAGCCCTAATGTGAACTGATTGGTTTGTGGTCTGACCTGATCTGTCCTGCACCCCGTCCTGGTTCTCACATCTGCCAGTGAGAGTTATGAACTGGCCCCAGCCTGGCCCACCCCCAGACCTGACCTATATGTATGCTGTGACCTGACCTGGTCTGGGCTACTCCCAGTCTTGGTTCTTATGGTCACCTACAAAATAACTGCATCATGTCAAAGGAGTTCCCCAAGTTTCTCTGTCAGGTCTCTTCACAGTGGCAGATCTCGTGCACACTGGTGGGTCCTTCGCTCAGACTGATATAGCCTACCTCCTGTTCCGGCAGGAATTGTGGCCTTGCCCAACTGGTTCACACCCAGTCTGGTTCTTACTGTTTGCTGCTACAGCCCAGCCACACCTAGTCCACACCCAGATATAGCTCTTGTGTGATTTAGCAGGTGCCAAAACCTAGCCCAGCCCATCCTATAACCTCCATGGCTCTCATGAGCACCAGTAGGTGTTGGAGTCTAGCCAGTCTTTCACACCCCAGGCCCAGTCCACTCCTATGCTGAGGGACACTGCAGTCATGCCCAGCCCAGATTGCTGCCCCAATTCCAGCTGTCATGGTCACCAGTGGGAACCATAACCCAGCCAGGGCATCCTCTTAGCTCCACTACCAGGCCTGTTCCCAGACACAGATCTTGCGTGTGCCAGTGGTTGTGCTGACCAAGCTTGGCATAGCTCATTGCCCATCTTGATCTTTGCCATTGGATGTTGCAATCTGACCTTGCCTGGCCCTCCCCCAGTCCCAACTTTTGCTGGTGGTCCCTGCAGCCTATCCCTGCCAAGTCTGCTTCCATCCCTGGCTCATGCAAACTGGTAGTGTAATATCCTAGCCTGGAATGAAAACACTTAAACCTGGTTCCTACACATGCCAGTGGTCTAAGTTTTGACCAGGCCCAGTCCACCCCCTCCAAAACCAACCCACACACTTGCTGTCTTGCCCAGCCTGACCAACAAGCAGGCCTGAATCTCATTCTCACCAGTGAGAGTTATGTCCCACCAGGGGGAGTTTCCCAAGTTCCCCCAGCAGGCTCAGCTCTCACATGTGCTTTGCATGCAAGGCCCATATCCAACATAGTCTGAACCCTCTGTCCTGGCCTTTGTATGAACTGGTGGATATTGTGGTCCAGCTTGCCCAACATCGTATTCTTGAGTATGCCTGTGGGTGCTGCAACCTGGACCAGCTTGGCCTGTGTCCACTCTTACCCCTCTGCACACCCAAGATCCAACTACTTTAAAAGTTCCTCAAGCCTGATCCACTAGCACACCAGGCCAGCATGCTAATCTAGAGCTGTCTCCTCCACTCTCTCCACTCTGCCCTGGAGGAATCATGTGGGGAAATACCCAGGTTTGCTCCACCTGCCTGGATGTGAGCCCCCAGGTACCTGCATGATCCTGCCAGTGCCATCCCCCAGGTCCCCTGCAAGCCTGCACCCCCATGAATCCTTGCTGCAGAAGATATAGCTGCATGGGCCTGCCAGAGCAGATTCTTTTTTATTATAAAGTGTTTAGAATACTTAGAATATAACAAATGGATGGCTGAATCACAGCGACTCCTCATCAGTGTGGTCCCTCCTCTAAACTGTGGCTAGATTGTCACCCAGCTAGGTCCAAATTAACATCAACATCTATTTTGTCTGGTCAGTCTGAATGGGACATTGTTAAGCATTTTGATTTCCATCCCATCATGTGTGTAACATATAAAAAGAATAATAAATATACAGGTATATAGTAGACTAAGAAAGAGAGAGGGCAAAGAGGGTGTCTGGTTGAGCAGTTAGGACAGTGCTTGGGATGCCTGTTTGCCACAGTCGAGTGCCTGGGTTTGGGTCCTGAAATCTGCTCCTGCTAACGTGAACCCTAGCAGGCAGCAGGGATGGCTCAAGTTGGGTTCCTGCCATCCAGGTGGGTAACTCAGATTGACTTCCAGGATTCTGACTTTGGCTTAGTTCAGCACTGCCAATTGTGGACATTTGGGGTATGAACAAGCAATGAAAATCCTCAATGTATATGGCTCTCTCTACATTTCTGGTAAACAAAATAAGTAAATTGAGAAAACTTGTGAAAGAAATGGGGCATTGCTCAAACAAAAAACTGCTGCAAATGAACCTCCCTACAACACAGCCCACACAAAGTTAGCTCCTTCCACGCCCCAATCTGGGCTTGGCCCTCAGATACCAATTGCTGCTTATCTCATCTGCACAAAGGGAAATCTAGTATGTATTACTTAATTGGGAAAAAAAAATAGTAAAACTCACAGCAGTTATTTCTAGTGCCTACAGAAAACCTTTGCTTATTTTTTAAAAGATTTATTTATTCATTTATTTATTTATTCATTCATTCATTCATTCATTCATTCTTTGGAAAGGCAAATATACAGAGAGGAGAGAGAGAGAGGAAGATCTTCCGTCAAATGGTTCACTCCCGAATTGGCTGCAACATCTGGACCTGAGCCAAGCCGAAGCCAGGAGGCTCCCCAGAGTCTCCCATGCGGGTGTAGGGTCCCAAAGTGTTGAGCCGTCCCCGATTACATTCCCAGGCCACAAGCAGAGAGCTGGATGGGAAGCAGGGCTGCCGGGATTAGAACCAGCACCCATAGGGGATCCCAGCACATTCAAGGCAAGGACCTTAACCGCTATGGCATTGCTTATTTTTTTAAAAGATTTATTTATTTTTATTACAAAATCTGATATATAGAGAGAAGAAACAGATAGGAAAGTTTTCCATATGATAATTTACTCCTCAAGTGAGTGTAATGGCCGGTGCTATGCTGATCCGAAGCCAGGAGCCAGGAACTTCCTCCAGGTTTCCCACGTGGGTGCAGGGTCCCAAGGCTTTGGGCTGTCCTCAACTGCTTTCCCAGGCCACAAGCAGGGAGCTGGATGGGAAGTGGGGCTGCTGGGATTAGAACCGGCATCCATATGGGATTCCGATACGTTCAAGGTGAGGACTTTAGCCACTAGGCCATGCCGCACCGGGCCCAATTTTTGCTTTTTAACATCAGCTACAATGGAATGTGATGGCTTTGGATAGAACTTCTTCTTAAACAAGAATTATTCAACAACCTTGGTTTGGTACATTGGTTGCTTCCTCTCCTGTTAAGATATAAAAGAAGCATTTTGCCATAAACTTAAAGCATGATAGGCAAGTGAGCTTGGCAATGAACACAGTGGTTGTGGGTTGTGCAGGGGGAAAGGATAGTGAGTAGCTTAGGGCAACAGTAGGCAGAGTGACTGGGAGGAAGAGAGCTGGAGAGGCAAACAGGACAGGGTCTTGCAGAGTCCTATAGACTTTTTAAGGAGCTCAGTATTTATCCGACAAGTGGAAGTCAGGGAAGAGTAATGTTAAATATACACTGGAGATCGTGCTGGCTGCCCCATGTGTATGGCTCAAAGTCCTGTATGGAGACTGATCTGAATCCATTGTTGTTCAGCAAGAGGGCTTAGTTTCAAGTAGAGAGAGCTACACTCCTCTGGTGATGCCAAGGATTTGGAGAGGAATGAGCAGGGGAGGGAGCCTGGGAGATTCATTGGAGGACTGTCTAGTCTATCTATGCAGGATGACTAGTATTTAAGGCAAGACTCCTAGGCGGTTTCTAGATGATGAAGCATGTTTCCAAAACAACTTCCACATGCTTGGATTCTGGGGTTTATCATAAGGGGTCCCCAGTGTAAATCTGGACCTTGGCTATGAAATTATTGACCACTAGCCATGTGTACGCTGGAGATTGCTCCAGCTCATGTTAAACTATTTCCATTTCTCCTTTCTCATCTGC
Organism: Ochotona curzoniae; assembly: GCF_017591425.1. Lineage (NCBI taxonomy): Eukaryota > Metazoa > Chordata > Mammalia > Lagomorpha > Ochotonidae > Ochotona > Ochotona curzoniae. The sequence goes on along the minus strand of NW_024467121.1, from coordinate 13,294,819 downwards.
ACTTTTACAGGCGTCACATGTCCTACCCCCACATCTGTTGAACATGCAGTCATCCGAGTCAAGAGTTACAACTTGAGTTCCAGAGAGCGGTATGTTTGTAACTCTGGTTTCAAACGTAAGGCTGGTACATCCAGCCTGACTGAGTGTGTGTTTAACAAGACCACGAAGATTGCCTACTGGACAACTCCCAATCTCAAGTGCATCAGTAAGTAGCCAGTCCCTGAACTGGTCTTTCTTCTCCCCACCCCCAACCTGTTAAGGCTACATAAGCAACAGAGATGCCCTGAGGGAGCCATATGCATGATCGCAGGGCCAAGAGATCCGTGTTAAAAGTTGGAAGAAAGCTACACCAAGGGGAATGTTAAGCAACCATTTAGTTGTAAAAACTATGAGCATTTGGATGCCATGATTTTGTTTTTACATATTATCTCTGCCAGCCTCTATCTGTGATGTTGTCAGCAAGTCTCCGAATACTCTAAGAAATGAACCTGGTGTTCACACTGCGTATTGAGGGTAAACGTGAACTAATACTACCATCGATACTTGCTTTGAGATTTAGGGTAGCAAGGATTTGGATGAAAGAAAGGATGTATGCTCACAAGCACAGTTGCCCCTTCCCCCTCCCCCGAGTCTTTTTGGATTTTCCCCAAGGAGGCAGACTTTACTGCTTTTCTTTGCTGCTTAAATCCCAAGGACTAGGGTAGACCAATGGAACAACATTTCCCTTAGTGTAGTCACCCATGGATGGTATCGAGCCAGTACTCAAGAGCAAGAATGAGAGAAAAGTCACAAGCATTGGTCCCTCTGCTCCAAAAACCATCTACAACCAGGCAGACATTCTGAAAGACACCAAACAGTGTAGAGAACCACAAGGTGCTATTTCCATGAACATTAAGCCTCATTGCTCCACTTTTCCTTCCTCTAGAAAAATAAGCATTGACCCATGACCTCCCAAGAGAACACTGACTAAACATGCATTGGCTCGATGCAGTACATGTCCAGCAGCAAGCTAGGTGCTTTTAAAAACTCATACACACCTATACCAAGAAGGATTCTGAACTCCTTTGGGGCAGGGGATGGGAAGGGGCCTCCTGGTGGAGCTCACTCCACTGGAGGATTCTTTGAAAAGGAGTCCCTTTCTCAAGGGCTTTACAGTGATAGGTAACTCTTCTCCATCTTTCCATCAGACATCATAGGGAAGGGGAGGAAGCCTTTCCACTTACACTGAGGAATCATATAGCTGGGGAATATAGCATCCTGTGGCCTTGGGTAGAAAAGCCAGGTGAGGCTGGGAGTGGGCAGTAACTGTGGCAACACCAAGTGAGTCTCTCATTTTGTTCTGTCCTGGGACTCACTGGAACCTGTAATTTTCAGGGATAAAAAGCAAGAGCCTTTTCATTATATGGAAAGTTACATTTCCTCAAAATTCTGTGTGTCTTGGGTGAAGGAAAGAGGAGACCAGTCTTCCCATGTGGTTTCTTCTAGTTCAGAAATTCCTTCCTCTTTTCACCACTAACAATTCCCTTCATGCAGTATCTGTTGAGGAATAACAAATAGAACCTGTTGGGTAATTACTTATTGTTCCATGAACATCCAACATTATAAAACTAAGTTAATTCAAAATTTGCTAAACTGTCTTTACATTTGGATTGGAAAACATTGCTTAGTTGCTTCCTGCACTTTGAATCTGACCTAAGAAGTTGGATATCTCCATAGTTTAATTATGTGCTTTTAAAATTTATATCCAGCTGTGAAGCCACACCAAGTTTCACCCTCAGGATCATGAATGCCATGTGATTATCCTCTCTCTAGGAGACCCTTCCCTGGCTCACCAAAGGCCAGTGCCACCCTCCACAGTAGTGACGGCAAGGGTGACCCCACAGCCAGAGAGCCCTTCCCCTCCTGGAAAAGGTAGGAATGTTGGAAACTTCTTAAAGATTCCCATTCCCTACTACGCCTAGCTCCCTGCTTCATCTCCAAGTCATGAAGGCTCATGAGCCAACTGCTGCTTCTGCTGCCAATCTAGGTAACAGAACAGAGCATTTTTTCAGGACACAAGTAAGAATTTATGGTGCTTTAGTTATCTTTCTTAAGGTTGCTTAATGTCTAACTTTTATGTGCACATAATTAGTAGTGGCTTAAGAACTCACTGTTAATATGTCAGATCATGTTTAGTTGTAGACACTTAGCCTTGTCAATAACTGGAGACAGCCTGGGATGTGACTTCATTTGTACCATGTTAGTACACTTTTATAGGTGCTGACACAGTACTCCTGGATAATCAACAAAGGACTTTTATACATGGCACAGTAAGCCTCAAGATCATTAGCATGTTTGCATTATTTTCTTTGTTTCTTATAGAGGCAATTTGGATGGGCCTGCATGTTCAGTGGGTTGCATTCTTGGAGGGGAAACCTGGGCTCAAGGAACCAGAATATTTTATAATTCCCCTGAGAGATAAAAATAATCAAGTCACTCTGCAAGCCTTGCATCCATGTCCAAATCATTTGGTCAGATATCCAGATGTCCATGCACAAAACTCTGCATCCAGAACTCCAGGTGTGAGGGAATAACATTTGACAGAAACTGATGTGGCCACATGCTTGGATGTGAATGCTCTGGAGGTTGGGGTGTTCTAGCTGCCAGGTACCTTGGAGTGCACAGACTGAGAAAGTGAGGTAAATGGGAGGTAGTAACTAAGGATGAATCCTATGGAGACTTCTCACTACATCAGGGGTTGGAAGAACGTGGGAACATGGGCCACAGTTGTGTATGAAGAGCACTGTGGAGCTTGGCCTCATCAGGTGCTTTGCTCCAAGGCCATATTTTCTCCATTCTGCATTTTTCACAAATCCAGTTTCCATGGAGACTGGACAGGAAATAGTCATGCCACACTTTACTTTCAAGTTAGGAGCAGTCATCCACCAAGGAGGGGGCAAGGCAACCTCTCTTCCCGAGGTTGAAGCTAAATCAAGATGCTTCCCTCAAATATACACCGCTGGGTTCAGACAAGCCAAATCTCGGGCTTCCCCAACTTTTAAAAGTTGCTGTTTAGAAAGCTAGCATCCCAGTTCCCTGGAAATCATAGCTCCTCTGTGTTTTTGCACTACATCTTTCAATGCATAAATACCCTCTCTAGTAAGATAAGCCTGGATACCCAGCTGTTTAGGATGTTTCCTTGTATGCACCATAATAAGTAACTGTATTTAGAGCTCTGACAAGTCCCATAGCTGTTCCAGATGGATGGATGTGTCAGCAGAGGAGGTTGACAGTTTGCTGGGGGAGGGCTGGCCAGGGTAGATTCTCTAGGTCCAACATCTGCTGGAGCTGAGAAGAGTCTAGTCTAAATATTTGTGTTCTCACCTCCTTGGAATCTCCTGCAGGGCCAGCCGTGTTCTCTCCCAAGTCAGACACCACAGTGGCCACAGGGACAGCTATTGTACCAGGCTCCTGGCTGATGCTGTCCACATCACCTTCTGCAGAAACCACAGGGATAGGCAGTCATGGACCCTCCCCAGCCCCATCTCAGACAACATCAAAGTTCTTGGAACCCACGCCCTCCATCTCCCACGAGACAACAGGTTAGCCCTAGCTTTGCACACAGAGAAACTGCTTCCTTATGCATTACTTGTGAGATTGGGTAAACAGATCTTATACTACTGAATTCAGTTGGCCCCGACCTACAAGGTAGCCTTGCTACCTTCTGCACCTGCCACAGTCTCCTTGCCTGGATCTCTGTGGCATATATTCTGCCTGGTTTAGTCTAACTAGAAAAACTGGAAAAGAAAATCCACATTCCATCCCCTCAGCAATGTGACATGGCCAGCCCATGCTAAAGCTCTGAACACCATTTGAACCATCCCCAGTGGGAAGGTGGTAGATGCAAGCTGCCTTCTGGAGCCATTGTCTGTGGGGTGGAGAAGCCTGTGGGAATCTGGACCTGCTTTAAGGCATGCTCAGATTGCAAGTAAGTGCTAGCACCTCAATGAGTTTTCTGTTCTTCACTAAAATGAGTTCAATGGCGCTACCATGGATCTCTCAAGGTTCTAAGGTGGGAAGCAAGTAATGCAGAATTTCTTGGGCTTCATGAGAAACTAGTGCATTAACAACTGCATCCTTGAGTCAGCTGTTCCCTCTCTTCTGCAGGTGCTTATCCACACAGTTCCAAAGAGGCCACTGGTAAGTACTTTTCTTTGCCCAGCATGCTTATGATTGCAATGGCTTCAGAGCCAGTGTGCAGAATAGTCCTGCCCCAGGCCTGCCACCCCGGCATGACAACTACCAATGGTTCCTTGCAGAAGTTCCTCCATCAAAAATAGCAAACATAACAAGTTCTATGATATGCTAGTAGTAGACATTCAATGGACATGACACTTTACATCCATAATGGTTACTTCTATCAGGCTGCTAGTGTTTAAACCAGTGAGTTGCTGTATCATAGAAAGGGTCCCAAGGTCCAGAGGTACAGAGCAGTGCTGGACTCCTGTCCAGGGAGTGTCAGGAAACTGCCAGTGCCTGCTCATGCCACATTTACTCTGTTTCTGCCAGGAGGTCTACAAGGTGGGGCACCACAAGCTTTACAGAGAGACCCCCACATTTCTCTTTTCTTCTCTTCCTTCTTCTTTTCCCTCCTTCCCCTTCTTATTTTTAAAAAGATTTACTAATTTATTATTGAAAAGACAGATTTACAGAGAGAAGGAGATACAAAGATCATCTTTCCACTGATTCACTCCTGAAATAGTCACAACAGCTGGGACTGAGCCAATCCAAAACCAGGAGCTTTTTCTGGATGCAGGATCCCACTTGGGTACAGGGTTTCAAGCACTTAGGCCATCTCTCACTGCTTCCCCAGGTCACATAATCAGGGAGCTGGGTGTGAGTGGAGCTGCTGGGATGTGAACTAGTGCCCATAAGGGATGCCAACACTTATAAGGGAGAGGAGTAACCAGTTGAGCCACCGTGCCAGCTCCAGATCTCCACATTTCTCAGAAGGCAAAGCCTCCTTTACAGAAGTCACATGTGTCACTAAGGGCGAGGAGAAAAAAGACAGCCAAAGTATTGTAAGAAGGAAAATGAAAGTTTTTGTAAGAAGATTAGGAAAAGAGGAAGGAAGGAGAGGAAGCTCAGCAGAAGAAAGCAGAAGAATGGAGAGGCAGGGAGGGCAGAAATACAAGCAGTGAGGAAGAATCTAATACTTCAGTGTGCAGACTTTAAAAGGACTAGAAAATCCCATATACTCTGAGATGAGCAAAAGCAAGTTCTATTTTCTATTCATAAGTTTTTATGCTAGAGAAAAATCCACTCTTCCCCTCCTCCTGCCCCAGAAATAATTTGTTTTCCCTATACTAAGTGTCAACTGGAAGAAAATCAAATGGTTTTGGGCGTTTTAGTCATCAGTTGGTTGCAATGGTTTAGAAGGTGGTTAAGGATTGGACACCTGACCTAGTAAAGATGTTGGTCAGAATGCCCACATCTCACGTCAGAGGCCCTGTGTTCTAGTCCCAGCTCTATGTCCAATTCTAGCTTGCTCACATATTTTGAAAAATTGAAACCCAAAATAACAAAAGTATGCGTCTCTAGATTCTTAAATGTTTGCTACATTAAAGGAATATTAACCACACAACTACCATGGACCAAGATAATTGCATGCAAGGAACTGTGAAAGAGCAGTCTTAAAGAAGAAGAAAAAAAAACCCAAAATATTTAATATGAGATTTTCTTTCTCCAGACTGCTTAAACAAAAAGTTAGAGGTTGGTGTGAAGACACCAATGGGTTGAAATACTACTTCTCATATAGGGTGCAAGTTCATGTCCCAGTTTCTGATCCAGTTTCCTGCTAATGTGCCTGTGAAGGCGGTGGATGATGCTGGAGTACTTGGGTCCCTGCCACCTAGGTGGGACTTCAGTCTACACCAGATGGAGTTTCTGGTTCCTTACTTCCCTCTGGTCTAGCAAATGGGTGTTGTAGGCATTGGGGGGTGGGGAGGTGCGAAATGAACCAGCAGATGTAAGATCTCTCTCTATCTCTTCTTCTCTCCATCATTCTGCCTATGAAATAAATAAAATTTCCCAAAACTTTGTCTTAGCCACACCAAGATCCTTGGTAGGCAGCTATCACTTCACATGGGTAGAGATACTCACTGGCTCCTGAGCGGTTCTGTTTCTGCACGAATTAGCCATCAGCTGAGCTGGAAAACATCAATGTTGTTTTACCATAATGGTTACTCAGTAAGTTAACTTTTGCTTTAGTACACTAATATCATAATTTGCTTCTTAATAATGATACCTTTAAAATTGCTCTATTTAACTGAACAGAAATGGTAAATACAAAATGTTCAATAAATATTCAATGACTAAACAGATGAATTAGTGGATTTGAGGGCTCTAACACTTTAGTAAACATTTAATGAATTCCAGTCAAAGTTTCATTGTCTTACATATCTTTTGGCCCATTTTATAACACATTTTGTCAATAACTTCATTGGCTTAGTCTATTGTCTGCTCCCTGATCTATGACGAGGCTAATGTTCAAGGCTCTCAGTTATAAAAGGTTTGTGTGTAACTTGTAATAGTGCCTTTACTAGGTGCATTAGGAGTGAAGGTATTATGCTCTCTAATCCTTCACATCTGAAGCAAACTTGCCACAGTAAATCTGCTCAACTATTAACTGGTACTCTCTCCTGTCTTATTCATGGAATTTGAAAGCTTGACCTTGATCAATTGAGTAAATAGTTCGTGTGATATTGTTCCACCCAAACTGTCTTCATCTGTAGTGGGGACATTTGCTGTGTCGCAGCAATGCAGGTACTTTTACCCCATGACCAGCCTCATTTGTCAGAGTATTGATGAGAAGTGACTATGTCCTGTGTATTCAGAGGACATTTATGTTACCCCTACCAAAACTGGCCCCTGGCACTCTGACATTTCTTCTCTGTCCAAGTCTCAGTCTGCAGTGTGGACTGAAGTCAAGCAGGATATTGAGAGGCTTTGGGGGTCTGTTGTACAGTCATCAGCTTTTTCTCCGCTCTCTCATTCCTGTTCTTTTCACTATCTCATCAGCCCTCCTTCTCTTGCATTTTCTCCAACTGCTTTGCCAGTACAAAAGGTAGAGAACCTGTCAGGTGCTCATTTGTTCGTCTTGTCATTTTGGTTTGAATCTCGTTATTAAATTTGCTTTGGCTCTGAGTGAGGAAGAAGGCAAGGGTCTGAGGTTGTCACTGAATTCCAATTATTTTATCTTTGGTCCAAGAGTCCTTCTTTCTCAAGTTTGAGTCTGCAGGTTTTACTCTTCTTCAACAGGAAACAGGAAAAAGAATTGTGAAAGTAGGACTACAGGTGACATCAACTTGGCTTTTCCAATAAATCACTCCATGAAACATAAATGCATGCCAAGCTTATTAACTGCTGTGAAGGTATAGTTTCCCATAGGGCATAAAAGTTCTGAAAAAAATTTTTAATCTTAAATCTGACAACTCAAAACATCTTTGACTACTTTCCATGTTTTCTGTTACAGTAGCAACTTTTCTATGCAAATTTTGTGTACTTAAAAGTTTTGTCTCTATAGCTTTACTCTTCTATTAATAGTGTCATTACTAAAATATGAGAGAAGCAATGTAAAAGTAAAATTACATGTAGTCCAACCATTACTTAACACTGTGGCATATTGTATATTTCTCAAGAATATTCTGTGCATATGAACACTCACATGGCTTCTTAAAGATCATTTGGGGTTCATTTTTGTCCTTACTAGATTTTTTTTAACTTGAAAAACATCTTTTCAAAACAGATTTATGAGAGAAAGAGAATCCTATCCACTAGCCAACTACCCAAATGACCGCAACGGACTAGCAGGGGAGTGAGGTACAATCATACTGGGAGGCAGAAACTGAATCCAGGCCACCTAAATGGCTGTTAGGAACTCAACCATTCAAGTCGTTACTGCTGCTTCCCAGAATCTGCATTTGCAGGAAACTGGAGTCAAGAAGTCAGAACTTGGTATTGGACCTCCCAGTGGGCATACTAACTAGCATCTTAATCATGACACTAAACACCTGTCCATCAACTAACTGTTTTCACTAAAGAGGTTATAGACATCATCCCATATGATATAGTTCCATTTCACAATTTATAGCAATTGAATCATATTCTAGTGTATACCACATTTTGTTTAATTCGTTTTCTATTGAAATCAGATTTAGGTGAGTATTGAACATTATTTTAAGCAATACTTGAGTGCCAGTATCTTTCTATATTCCTGTAGAATAGATTACTAGTAGAATAAGGCAAAAGGGTATGGGCTTCTCTTGAGATTTTTGTTATATGTTGCAAATTGCTCTTGGGAAGAACCACATCAGTGTACACTCCTAGGAGTATTGGGTTCCCCGTAATGTTCCCCGACATGCTTATATTCGGCTGGTTTAGGTCCTTAAAGCTCTGAGGCCATGAGACACAGCAGTCATGGTCCTTGGTCTGGCATGGTAACCTAGAGGCTAAGTTCTCACCTTGCATGTGCTGGCATCCCATAAGGGCAGCAGTTCATGTCCTGGCTGACCACTTCCCTTCCAGCTCCCTGCTTATAGCTTGGGAAAGAATTCCAGTACTGTCCAAAGCCTTGGGACCCTGCACCCATGTGGGAGGCCTAGGAGAAGCTCCAGGCTCCTGGCTTTGGATCAGTTCAATACTGGCCATTGCAGCTACTAGGGGAGTGAACCAGTGGATGGAAGATCTTTCTGCTTCTCCTTCTGTATCAGTCTGATTTTCCAATAATAAATAAATCTTAAAAAAAAAAAAAGAATCATGGTCCTTGGTGAGATTGCTGCCTCATCAGATGTTCAGCCTTGGCATCTAACACTGGGCAGCTGGGGGTGGAAGTTTGCAAAGAGAGTTCAAAACAGTCAAATGGCCACATTTCTAAGTGTATTGAACAATGCCTCTGTTTCCTTGCTCTTGGGCTAAGGCCCTTTGCAAGAAAAAGACACTCCTCTCTCTCATTCCTGTTCTCTTTGCTATCTCATCAACCCTCCTTCTGATCTGCCTCAGGTGATCTTGTGACCCATACTTTTTTTTATAAGCTCCCCCATACTTCTTGCTGTTTCTTTCAACTCAGAAAACATGTTTTCCTCTGATTCTAAGCCATACCTTACCTTATATTCCACCTTTCTGCAACATTTTTCTTAAAATTTGTTCTTTCTCTTTACCACTCTCCCTCTTCCATGAAAAGCAAATGTTTACAAGATGAGTGACAAGTGTTGGGTATCAGTGATTCAAGTGCCCCTGGGCAGGTGGGGGAGCTCCAGTGTTGGAGTGTAGTAGGTTAAGCTGTTGTTTGTGATGCTGGCATCCCATATCCGAGTCCTTTTTCCAGTTCTAGCTACTCTGCTTCTGATTCAGTTCCTGTTAACACACGTGGAAAAGCAGACGATAGCTCAAGTACTTGGGTCCTTGCCATCCAAGTGGAAGATGAGGCTGGAGTTCTTGACTCCTAGCTTTAGTTTGGTTCAGCCCTGGCTATTGTGGCCATTTGAGGAATGAGTCTGTGAATGGAAGAGCTCCGTTTTCCCCTCTCCCTCTCTCTGTCACTCTGACTTTTAAATGGATAAATGATTATTTAAAAAATATATGCACACCTGCATCACATTTTGGGGTGCTTGGGTTCAACCCTGGCTCCATTTCTGTTCCTAGCTCCCTACAAATGCACATCATGGAAGGCAGCAAATGGTGGCCAAGTACTTGAGTTCCTGGGAGATCTGGGCTGAGTGTTTGATTTCTCACATTGGCTTTGCCTAACCTTGGCTGTTGTGGGCATCTGGAGAGTAAAGTAGTGGATGGGAGATCTCTCTGTCTCTTTGATTTTTAAATTAGTTTTAAAACTAACCTTAAAAATTCAAATGAATTGAAAGGGCTATGCCACTTAACACTCTTTTAAAATCTGTCAGGTTGAAGGACAGAGGAGTCTTTTTCTTCACTTTGGATTTAGCAGTAGAGGCTCCTCTGGAAGGGCCGGCCTCCTCCTCTTCCTCTTACCTTCTGTTACCCAGCTTTGCTTGCAGTCTCCTCCTTTTTGTCCTAACACACTCCCATTTATGCCTGCTCACATTCACTTTACTTAAGAAGTATGAGCAGCAGGAGTGTAGGAAAAATAGGAATGGGAACAGTTTTTTTTTTAAAGATTTATTTATTTTTGTTGGAAAGGCAGATTCATAGAGGGAAGGAGATACAGAAAGATCTTCCATCTGCTGGTTCACTCCCCAAGTGGCTGCAATAGCAGGAGCTAAATCAATCTGAAGCCAGGAGCCAGAAGCTTCTTCTGGGTCTTTCATGTGGGTGCAGGGTCCCAAGGTTTTGGGTCATCCTCTACTGCTTTCCCAAGTCACAAGCAGGTAGATGGATGGGAAATGGAGGAACCATGACACAAATTGGCATCCATACAGTATCTTGGCGTGTTCAAGGCGAGGATTTAGCCACTGAGCCATTGTGCTGGGCTCCGGGACAGTTTGAATAGATAATGTGAGTGAGCATCTTTTTGCCCAAATTTGGATTAGAGCAAATAACATGGTCCTCAAAAAAATGTGAATAATGGTGAGCCAATTGGGAAAACATTTGGTTCTCTGCCAGCATCTAAAATGTACAAAATTTTCCAATTCTCATCAGTAAATAAACTCCTAGGACGCCCGGCATAGTTTCAGCTTGCTTCTGTTCTTTTACAGTGGCCATCTCCACGTCTGTCTCATTGGTGTGTGTAGTATGTGCAGTGCTCCTGCTGCTGCATTGCTGCAGATTAAGGTGAGTAGCAAAGGAGAAACCACAGGACTAGATTTTTTTTTCCTTCCTATGAGAAAAGAGCTACATTATTATTATTTCAGGATGATCTCTTTAGGTAGAGCCCCTTTTGTGACTTCAGCCTCTCACCCTCAACCTCCTCTATATTAGCTAAAGCAAGCCTTAGGGCTGGCATTGAGCCAGCCCTACAGAGCCCTCTACCACCACACAATTCTCAGAAGAGTAGTCAGAATTGGGGAAGTGGACTAATGATGCTGGAGGCCAGTCTACCCACAAGCAATTCAGAAAAGAAAGAATGCTCCAAATGGCCACTTCCCCACAGTAGGCACTGTGCATCAACTCTTCAGATGATACGTTCATAAATATAGTATATTTGCTTTGAATATATTGCTAACTGCAGATACATTTCTTATGTTCATTCATGTAAATCTTATTTTTGTAAGTCTAACAATCAAAATTTTGCATTTCAACATTTGTGAAAAACTTGTGCCACTTGATGGTATATATAAGAATCGTTTTTTATTAAGAATACATTAAAACATATTCTTAAAAAGCATATAAACTGGGTACATACTGTCAATAAATATGCTTACAAGGGAATAATATAAATTTTCTGACTGCATTAAATAATAAATAACTTTTCAATTATCTTTCCAACTTTTAGGCCTTTTATGTTCTTTTTCACTAAAGGCTCGAGTTTTGTGCAAAAGCCAGTCTTAATGGTACTTTCAGGTGATAACCAGGATCTTGGTTTTCCAAACTGATGTGGTTGCTCTTGATCTTGAAAGTAAAATTTTACAAAATATTAGATGCTCTGCCAAAATCAATATTCAAAAGTTCAAAAACCTTCAAAAACTGATAATCCCAGATCACCAATAAGAAAGTAAATAAGATTTACTTAGAGAAAACCTCAAATACTAAATATTGAGAATTCATTCAATAAATTTCAAGAGCATTTTCAAAATACCATTACTGAATTATTTCCATATAAAACTCTGAATGTGCATGTGCAGTTCTAGGAGATTATAACTAACTGCATTCAGAAATGACATTTTAATACATACATTAAATGAATTCTTAAAAAGAATTTACAAATTTGGTATATACAGCCAATAAATATGCACATGAGAAGAAATATCAGTATTTACTGAATATATATATGTATGCATATATATTAAACATACTCATATAAATATATATCTTAAAAGATTTGGTGAATATAATAAATGTGATTATTTGGTGAATCAAATTTGTCTGTATACTTTTTCTTTTTCCTGCAAACTGATTATCAGATTTTTTTTTTTTTGGCTTTTAGAAAATTGGCCCAAGATTCTGATTTATAGTTTAGGTCTCACTCAAAGGGACTTGCTGAAACCACTTCCTTTAAAAAGAACTGAAGAGTTTCTTTTCCTTGGGAGGGAAGAAGGGGTTGCTGACCCAGATACTCAAAGGAGGCAGCCTCATTACGGGCTTGCAAATGTGCAATCTAAATGTCTTGCCTTCCCCACTCTCCTCATTCAGGAGATGATTAATCTATTCATCTAACAGTAACCATTAAGAACTGCTTCAAAAGCTTCCTGAACATGAACTTGTTTTTATCCGGGTGCTCAGCCTCCTGGTTATGCTTTCCTGGAATTCCTTGTCTCTGCCATTTGAACTGCTTTGTATCAAGGTGGGGGGAAAGGGAAACTGCAGAAAGGGGTGTGAGCCTCTTCTGAAATGTTGATAAACCTAGTAGATGGGGAGCTTGAAACACACCTGGAAATGTCGGCCTTTGAGGTTTTCTAGATCTCTGAGCAACTCGGTAAAGGCTGACTGTTGTAGGAGCCCTGCAGGCAGTGTCTGCATCTGCTAGTACACAGGCAGCACTGGACCATGTCTAATCAGAAATAGCTGCTGATGGCAGGGCGATCCTCTCCTCTTCTCAAAACTTGTGCATCATCTGCTTTTCAGGAGAACTTCTCAGCCACCTGCTGTTGAAATGGAAACCACAGAAGCTATACCAATGACTGGGGGCACCAGTGGCAGACACGAAGACACAGAAAACTACCCACCCAACCTCTGAAATTCAAGGTGGTAGGGGACCAGCCCAACTAAGTCTGGAGGAAAGGAGCCCCCTCTGTTTAGCCAAGGAGGAGACACACAGACTTGGGGTGCCAGGAAAAAGTCAACCAGGATAACTGCCCATCCCTGATGTGATCTGACTGTATCTGACCTGAGTACATCCCTGCCTGAGCCAGTAGTTTCCTGATTGATGCCACCCATCCACCCACCTGCCTCAACTCAGGTACAAGCACCGGCGTCCTAAAGCCCAGGCAGTTGAAGCTCCTCAAAAAGGATAACTTCAAGCCAGTGTTTTTATTTCATTATGACATTTATTCAGGCCACTTTTATCAGCCTGTTTATCCATGCCTTAACCTAACTTGGAGTTCTTTGAGGCTGCCTGTTCCATAATGTTCTTTCTGACTTAGGACATATCCACATGGAAGACCTGGACATTTGAGCTCCTGAAATTCTGTCTGCAGGTGCTGTGCACACATTGAAACTGGGCCAAGAAAAGCAGAAGACATATTGAGCCTACCGAATCCTCTTGATTTGAGGGTTTGGAAGAAAAAAAAAACCTGAACTCAGTGACGTTTCATGTATACGTGCACTTATATTTATACTTCTATTATATGTACATGTTATGTATAATTTGAATTTTGAAATTATGTCTGTACAAATAAAATATCTATTTTCAATAGGAAAAAAGAAATCAGTGAGACACACACACAAAAAGCAAGAATGCAAATTTGAAATGATTGTAGCACACTTTCTTCCAAAAACAAAACAAAACAAAACAAAACAAAACAAAACAAAACAAAACACCTTTGCCCTAAATTGGTTCAATCACAGATTGGGACTTTCTAACAAAATTTCCCTATGAGAAGCAACATGATCTAATGAGAAGCAACATGATGTAAGTTCTAGCTTAGCTACAAGTGGGACACACATTGTCACTTTCCTTCCTATCTTCCTTTTTTTTTTTTTTTTAAAGATTTATTTTTATTATTTTTTCATTGGAAAGGCGGATATACAGAGAGAGGAGAGACAGAGAGGAAGATCTTCCGTCCGATGATTCACTCCCCAAGTGAGCGCAACGGGCCGATACTATGCCGATCCGAAGCCAGGAGCCTCTTCCGGGTCTCCCACGCGGGTGCAGGGTCCCAAAGCTTTGGGCCGTCCTCGACTGCCTTCCCAGGCCACAGGCAGGGAGCTGGAAGGGAAGCGGGGCTGCCGGGATTAGAACCGGCGCCCATATGGGATCCCGGGCGTGCTAGGCGAGGACCTTTAACCACTTGCGCCACCGCGCCGGGCCCCTATCTTCCTTTTTTGTTGTTGTTGTTATTTATGACATTTATGTTTGAAATCTTCAGGGTAATTTCATCTTCCATTCCATTATATGCATGTAAACATTGAATCCAGAAAAAGTTCACATGGCTCAATTAATACCAGAGCCCGAACAGAACTGGGGAGTGATGGGGAGAGGAGCAAGGCTTGACTGAACGAATGGCTCTCTGCTCCTGTACAGCTTGGTGGTGTTAAGGGTGGGGTGAAGGAGGAGCGTCTGTGTACATCACCTGATTCACATGTTGCCATTCTCACTGATCACTGCATCTCATTGTTTCAGATGGTTTCTTTATGAAAGGAAGCCTCTCCATGCAGTTATTTGGGTTTCCTTTACAGGACAGTGGTCCCAGGTCAACAGAGGACTGTCATGCTCCCTTAGTATCACTTCTGTCACTTACACAGATCCAAGTGTGTCCAGCCCAGATTCCAGGGAGATGAGTGGGTCAAATGTGGAAGCCAAACATTGTGACTGACTCCCATATTTTTTGGAGCTATCTTGGAAGTTTTAATTTGATTTTCAATACTTGGCACTCAGTAAATGCAATGAATATTGCAATAATGAGTGAACAGAATAATCTGGGAGGAATCAGTATCTTCCAGGTACTAAGAAGAACTCACTGTTCTAATTCTTATTATTAAAATTGAAAAGGTACACAGAACTCCAAAGGATTTGAAAGTGCTACAGCAATTAGGCCTTGAGTCCAGATGTCTTTAACTGGCTATGGATCTAAGTAATTCAGATTTTCTGTCTTGCCTCATTTTCTCTGCTCAATAACTTGCCATGGTGAAAACTCTTCATCTGATATTGCTTCATTTTTTCTTGATCAAGAAATAAGACTTTCACTTTCTTCCTTTTAAACTCTCATCTAGACATTAATAAGTGAAATAGGAAACTGGAGGTGTATTTAAGGCTCTTTCCACGCTTCTAATGGCCGCTCCACTTTTTCCTTGAGGACCTTTCATGATTGGCTGAGGCTGCCACACTTCTGACCTTAGAAATTTTTTAAAAAGTAGCTCAGAACCCTGAGTGTACTTACCTATTTTCCCACAAGTCTGTGTTCCTTTGAGTAGAACTAGCCCCATTCAAATCATCAACTCCCCAACATCTGATAGTACATATCAGAGCTGAATGTGTGAACATTATTCCTTGTATACAGACAAGGTATTCTCTTCCTGGGAAAATCTACCCTTCTCTTTCTCAAGTGCTGAAGTCTACACATTCTGCTTTTATTATGTTATTTGTAGCTATCCAAGATGCAGAACTTCTTCATCTACATTTATGGGAGTCTATCATGTTAGAGTGCCTTGTTGCTCAATAACCCAGAGTGATGAAACCCCTTTGTCACATGCTCTCACCATGGCATGAGCATCTCATTTGGCTGAGTCTGCCAGCCCCTCCCACCTGGAAGTCTGAAAGAATAAAGCACAACAGAATTTATAGAGCAGTGACCTGCAAAGGCCTTAGTTACCGTACTATTTCTCCAGACTGTTCTGGTTCTTAGCCACTTTTCAAAGTTCATCCTCTAACTTCTCTGGATTCTACGAGCTCTTGATATTCTTCCAGTGTGTGTCTCTGTCTTCCTCTAAACAATTTCCATTATTTACCCATGTTAAGTTCCAAACCACTATGGAAGCAACTGGGTATCTGCCTCCGAAAGGGGACTGTGAAAATTCTGAATTCTAAGATGGGACTTTGGTAGCCCTCAGCAGATAGGAAATTAGTTCCCCAGGTGGCATACCTGCTGAAGGCCTGGCTCTTAAGAAGGCATTAAAAATCCAAGGCCACCAGTTGGTAACTATTTTTAGTGACACTGAAAAACTTAAAAAGAATGAGCTCAAACCTCTCAAGTCCAAATTCAAGCCACAGCTAGATCCTTCTTGTAGCCATGCTAAATTTCATACCTTATCTATGCAACACCATGATGACCAAAAACCCAGCTTAAGGGTCTGAGTCTTTGAGTTGTTGAACAACATTATTTCCTTGCTGGAAGATAAAGCACTGACTGGATAAGGACAGTCCTTGTAGTGGAAAGAAGGTGTCATGGGGGAAATTTGGAAGACTTAAATGTATCCCAAGCACACTCCCCTATCATGCTGTTGTTCTCAGAAATGGCTTGTTTTGTCTGACACCATTTCTTCTTTGGTTGAGCTTACAATACTAAGCCTGTTCTTGTGATTTCCCATATGTCAGGCTGCTAGTGAGTTTCCCAAATGGGAACTACAACTCCAAAGGTTGTCCAGAATCTGGCTCCACACACCTGCACCTCATCTCCCAATGCCTCCCTGCCTCACTGCTCTCTCCAGGCCAAACCTATTTCTGAGCTCAATCCATTCGTTCAACATCTTCTCCATCCAACCTATCTTTTGAGAGCCACCTCAATTACTTTCTCCAAGGAACTTTTATTAACTATTGAAGTATATACAACCACCTGCTTCTGAGTTCTTAACATTTATTGTCTGTTCTATCAGTTTAGCATCTATTAAACTCAACTTTTATACAGTGGCTAGAACATGAATTAGGGTATGTCAAACACTGATTGCAACATTTCCTGGTTCTATCATGTGTAGAAGCTTCTCTTTATATACATATATATTTATTCTGATAATCTTTACATAGTTGATTAGGGCATAAAGGGTCAAGGACTACAGGAAAGTGAGTAAGACCATTGTTTCTACACTAAAATAGTTTTTTTTCCCCCCTGTATCTGGGGTAAGGGAAGAGACAAAGGGAGAAGCCCCACCTAGCCTCCCACCCATCCCAAGTCCCCGATGTGGGGCATGCTCTGAGGGTCCTGCTCATGAAATTTCAATAGTTCAACAGTTCTGAATTGCTGCCAATCTTGCAGTTCCAACCCCGATGAAATCTATTCAGAATCCACTGGCTGACATATTCTCTTCATGACATGCAGAAGCTTCTTGGCTAAGTAGCTTGACATTGCCTTGTCTCTAAAGTGAAGACCACAGCACAGCATGTATTACCTTACAAAAGCATGAGCTGAAATGGAGCACTTGCTTATGATTTATTGGGAGCAGGTGCTGTGGCTGGGACCCAAGCACTTGAGCCACCCACAAGGAAAATTCAGGCTGAGTTCCCAGTTTTTGCTTGGCCCCAACCCAGCTGTTCACAGCATATGGGGAGTGAACCAGTAGGTGGGAGATCTCTATTTGTCTTTTTTTCTGCCTTCCAAATAAAATAATGCAAAATAAAATAAACAAACGAGTAGTGAGCTTGCAAAGAGGAAAGCAAGCACTAAGTTTAGGAGAGAAAGAGCAAAGCAAAACAGTTAGGCAGGTAAATATGAAAGACAGGACAGAAGTTGGTGGGAAGCATCCTATTTTTTGTATAGGCCCCAATATCAGCAGAGTTCTGGGAGGATTGCTCTGTAATTCTATGTTAAACAAAGATAAAAGAAAACCAGCTTTAAAGAGCAAAGGTTTCACAAGGACTGAACAATAGAACACAATGAACATAACCTTGGGAACTCAACCCTAAGCGCCCTTGTTCCATCCAACTGCCCCCTTTGATAGATGCCCTCACTGTGAAAGTAGGGGGGTTCTTGAGCTGTTTCTTCAATTATCCAGGAAGAGTGCCAAAAGTGTCCATTTAATAAGACAAGTATGTAATCTTAAAAAACTGCTTTGAAGTAAATGTTACCCAAAGGGTACCTGGGTTACTGCTGTTTTCTGTTTTCCCAGAAGCTCTCAAAGGTTTGAGTCACTGTAGATAGGATAGTTTTGAGTGCCTACTCCATGCGTTATATACACATAGCAGCTCCACTTTAAAAATGGAATGGGGCTGCTGATGTGAGGCAACTGGTTAAGCCACTGCTTGTGATGCTGTGTCATCCCAAGAGTGATGCTTGGAGTCCCAGCTGCTCCACTTCCCATTCAGCTTCCCGCCAAGCTAATGCACCGAAAGGCAGCAGATGATGGCCACTTGGGAGATCTGGAAGGAACACTAGGCTCCTAATTTCAGCCTGGCCCAGTGCTGGCTGCTGCAGCCATCTGGGGAGTGAACCAGTGGATGGAAGATCTTTGTCACTTCCTCTTTTTCTGTAACTCTGTCTTTAAAATAAAAAGGATGAAATTGAAGAATTCCAGGCCTTAAAAATATATCTACACCTTGCATATTTTTCTTTTAAAATTTTAATTCTAACTATTGTTTTTAAAGATTTATTTTTTTGTTGTTGTTGGAAAATCAGATATACAAACAGGAAGAGGGACAGAGAGGAAGATCTTCCATCCATTGACTCACTCCCCAAGTGGCTGCAATGGCTGGAGCTGAACCAATCTGAAGCCAGGAGCCAGTAGCTCCTTCCAGGTCTCCCACGTGGGTGTAGGATCCCAAGGCTTTGGGCAGTCCATGACTACTTTCCTAGATCACAAGCAGGGAGCTGAAAGGGAAGTGGGGTCACCGGGATTAGAACCAGCATCCAATATGCGATCCTGGCATGTGCAAGGTGAGGACTTTAGCTGAGGGGCTACCACACCGGGCCCTGTTCTGACTCTTCTTACAAAGACAATACATCATACATTCATGGATTGACGAAGTTTCATCCAAGCTCTACTATGTCACACTGAATATAGTGGTTCTGGTGCAATTACTCTCTTAAACCCATTTACAGTATTCCCATAACACTAATTTTTCGTTTTCTTTCTTTCTTTCTTTCTTTTTTTAATTTGAAAGGCAAAGCTAGAGAAACTGAGCACTCTTCCATCCATCTTCTCACTCGCAAGTGGCTGCAACACCTGGGGCCGGGCCAAGCTGATGTCAGGATCCCGTAACTCCAATCAGGTCTTCTATATGAGTGGCAGGACCCCAAGCACTTGGGTCATTTGCTGCTGCTTGCCTCCAGGCACATTAGCAGGGAGCTGGACTGGAAGTGCAGCAGCTAAGACCTGTGGATGTTGGCATTGCCAGTGTTGGCTTAACCTGTTGTATCACAACGCTAGCCCAATTAAATTTTAGTGGGAGAAGTCAAACTGCGGTAGACTAACATGTGAATTAAGAATTTCTTGGGGCTTGCTTCTCCATATGGATGCTGATTTAAATCCTAGTAATTCCATTTCCAACCCAGATCTCTGCTAATGTGCCTGAAAATGCAGCAGTAGTTGGGCACTGGCTGATCAAATGGGAGATCCAGATGGAGGTCCTGGCCAGCCCAGTTCCAGTTGTTGTGGCTATTTAGGGATGAATCAGCCAATTAAAGAGTTTCTCTCTGTGTCACTCCATCACATAAATACACTACTTTAAAAAAAATTGATCAGATGCCATCACCACTGAATTTCAGTGCCATTTTACTTTAACCCTCATTTTACCTTTTTTTTTTCTTTTTTTTACTGCAGTGGATGTTGAAGACTGCTTTTCTAAAACTCTTTCCTCTCCTGGATTTAGTAAGAATTCTATCATGATGGCCTTTCTTCTGGAATCAGTCATCTTGCTTCACAAAGTCTTCTACTTATCCTAACCTCACATTCTTCAGGTGTGTTTCTTGGATATCTGTTCCTCTCACTTAAAATAAATTTGCTTATTTTTATCTACTTGAAAGGCAGAGATGAATAGCCCATTCATTGGTTCACTCCTCAAGTTCCCATAACAGCCAGGCTCAGGCAAGGCTAAGATTAGCAGCCTGGGATTCATCTGGGTCCTCCAGGTGGGTGGCAGCAGCCCAGGCAATTGAGCCACCACCTGCTTTGTTTTATAATGCATTAGCAGGAAGCTTGAATGGAAGCAGAGTGGCCAGGACTGGAACAGCACTGTGGTATGGGCTGTGAGCATCCCAAGCAGCAGCTTAACCTGCGTCAGCCAGAGTACGTACCCCTCTTCTCATTTTTCTTAATATAGTCCTGCAATGAACTCCTCAGAAACCTTTAAACTTAACCACCTTAACTACCAAGTTAAAAAACATTGTAAAATTATTTCTAACCTAGGGTTCTTTGCTGAGGTATAGATTTGTTTACCAAATAGCTCCTTGGATAATTCTACTTGAATTTTTCCTAAGCATCCCCAAATCATTATGTCAAAAAACAAATAAATCATTTTTATACAAACGTACTACATTTCCTGGTTTCTCTCTCAAAGAAGAGTAGTCTCTTCTACCTGCAGAACAAGTAAAAAACATGGGGAATCACATTGAAATTCCATCAATCCCCATCTCAGTACTACTAAGTCTTACCGATCCTACCTTAATGTTGAGAGCACAAGTTCTCAAAATTCAGTGTGTGCCAGAATCATTAATGGGGCTTGTTAAATACGAACTGCTGGGCCTCAGCTCCAGCACTTCTGATCTGGTAGATCTGGGGTAGAGACTAAGAATTCTTATTTCTAACCTTCCCAGGTAATTCTGACTTGCTTACCTGGGGACCATGCCTCCAGAACCACTGATCTGTCCACTCAATCATCAGTTCCACTCACCATCCAGTCCCACCACAACTACCCATCATCACTTCCTGCTGAGATTATAATCAGTAGGCTTTTATTCTATCTGGTTTTTAAAATATATTCACTTACTTATTTGAAAGAGGGAAAGAAAGAACAAGCGAGCTCTTCCATTCACAAGTTCACCTCCCAAATGGCCACGAGAACCATGACAGGGCCAGGTTGAAGGTAGAAGCCAGGGACTCCATCTGCTGCCTTCCCAGGTGTATCAGCAGGAAGCTGGATAGAAAGTAGAGCAGCTGGGATATGAGTCAGTGCCCATATGGGATGCTGGCACTGCAGGCGGTGCCTTTGCCTGCTATGAACATCTGTCCTTTGCTTGATGTTCTGAAGACACTCTCCAAAACTGCAACTAGAAGGATCTTCCTAAAAGGTCTCAGAAGACCACTGAATCTGCTTGGCTCAGTTCAGAGAACAATTTGGTAAGTTCCTTGGATATGCCATGGCTACACCTCCACTTGTGATCAACATCATGAAATTGCTGTAGAGCAATAATGTCAAACACTTTTCAATGTACATCTACATGGTATGAGTTATTTCAATGGTAGTTTCTATAAGAATTTACAACTTTTATAACATCACTCAGTATCCTCAAACACATTGAGGTACCAGACTCCCATTGTTCTTCTACAGTCTCCATACATCTCCCCTTTCCCTTTCAAGTGTTTCTGATTTTCAAGAAATACTATTGAATGACATTGTACTTATCGTTCTATGTATTATGAGCCCTCACAGTTTAAACTGCACAGCTCATCGTTATAAACATGACAGCGGGTTTTATGAGTGGGTCATTCCTCACGGTACAGAAGTGTCATCTTTGGTGTGCCGGTTATTGCCCTAAACATTAAAGCTCACATATTTTGCGGGGTGTGAACAGAGTCAGCTGCTGAAAAAAAGAGAGGAAACCAGGTGTCACAGTGGCATGCCAGTGCTGCAATGCCTGTTTAATTGAAATCCTGTAATAAAAGTTTAAATACATAAAGTATTTTTGTTTTTTTGTTTTGCATTTTTTATCAAAAGATCCTCCTCTTCTTCCCTGATGTGATGTGCATACAGAGGATAGGAAAATGGAAACTGACTAGCTGTAGGGAATGAGAAATAGCAGGTCCAACTCTGTTTTGTTTCTTCTTCAGACAATGCTCTGTGGTTGAACTCAGAGTCTCAGGTGCATGGGAACTGCAGCCCACAAAAACTTCTGTCGACAGGTGGAGTCCACAGCAAGCCACCCTGCACCATGGAGATGTCCCAGCATTAAAAGACGAGGAAGAGTAGGGCTTCGTGTCTGGGGAGCACTATGTTTTCCACTGTGCGTTCCATGGAGCGCACCTGCTCTGGGGAGGCAGTCAGGAATGCCAAAGGCCCAATACGCTGCTCCACGCAGGAGTGGCAAAGGTAGCCACCACTGTCTTCCTTTCTGTTGCTCTGCAGGGATGGAGAAGGAAAAAAGAGGTAAGGAAACAGCCAAAGAATAAAGACTTTCTACCAAAAAATTTACCGAACTGTTACAGCTGTCAAGGGACAATGTCTTATGATCTGATGTTTTCAGACCAGTACAAACTCTCTTGAGGTGACACTTCCCATAATGTTATTATCCAGGGCAGGCTCAACTCTTCTCAACTCTCTTAAAGCAGAAAGCACATTTTTATCTCATCAAGACATAAAGAATCAGATAAACCGAATGGGGCCTTCCAGGTAAATGATTATTCTCTAACATGTCTTATTTCCCAGCAATAATGATGTATACAAAGACAGTATTACATATCCTGACTCTTCATTAATCTGCCTCTGACACACAGAGAGAGCTCCTATCTCTTGTGCCTTCTACATGAAAAGCACTAAAAACAAACAAACAAAAAGAAGGAAGGATTACACCAAGTTCCCTTTCATCTCTCATTTATCACCCAGGTAATACATAGTCCAGGAGTAACAGAACGTAAATGACTGGACTAAAGTTCCACAGAGAGCAGGTACTGTCACTGAGAGTACATACGTAAGTAATGGGGAGTTTCTTCATGGTAAGAACGGTGTCAACGGGGATGGCATTGTTGCACTGCCCCACACAGCAACGAACCACTCCTGTTTTTAAAACGTTGCTTGTCAGCTCTGCTTGCAATAAGTACTCCTAAGAAGGAAAGAGAGAGAAAGGGAATAATAATAACTCTGCTATATTTAAGCTCCAACCAGCAAGTACTGGGGAGGGAAAACCCCTTTTATAATAAAACAGACTTTTTGAAGTCTCTGACTGCATCTCCACAATCTTTTTGGTTTGTCTTCTTTGTGATCCATTGTAAAATACCTTAAAGTTTAGTCATATCCGAAAGCATAAGGTTTTCTATAGAAGTTTGCTTGTGAATATATACATGTAATAGTCATAATTTTGGTTTCCTTCTCAGCTGCATATTATTTATGCATTCCTATGTTAAATTTAGATTTCTAAACTATTTCTCACAACACAGAAATGAGCATCCCTGTACATATTTTCCTGCCTACTGCAAGAGTTTTTGCAGGGCTGGGGTTTCAAACTGCTTTGAAACCACTACAAGTCCATCCATCCATCCATCCATGTGTAAGTAGTTGAGAAGTAGGCACTTAGCCTAGCAGTTATAGCACCTGCATCCCCTAGTGAAATATTTGTGCTTGACACATCTAGTTCCAGCTCCTGATTCAGCTTCTGGCTAACGCAGACCTCAGAGGGCAGCAAAATGACTCAAGTAATTAGGTTCGTGCATCCATATGGGAGATACAGACTGAGTTCCCAGCTACTGACTTAAATATGCTGTTATCTTTGAGATTATATGCCATTTTACTTTTTAAAAAGGAGATTTATTTGAAAGACAAAGTTATATGGCAGGCTCGTGTCACAGGCAGCAGCTTTACCCTCTGTGTTGTAACACTGGCCTTTTTTCTTTTAAGCTTGTCATAACATACTAAATTAATTTTGCAAATCATTAGTAAACTACAACCTACGATTTGAACAACACTGTAGCAGAGAACATAAATGTTGGGGTTTCAGCACCCTTTATGCTACTGAACATTATGGGCTCTAAGGAACCTTTGTGTATGTGACATTAATATTTATCATCTTGTAAGTATAAACCAAGAAATTTTCAAAATATCAATTCATTTAAAAAATGGTAAGCCCACTGCATATTTGCTTTTATTTAAAATAACTATATTTTTCAGAAGAAAAATACGGTGAGAAGAGTAGTAGTGTTTCATATATTTACAAATCTCTTTTATGCCCAACTTATTAAAAAGTAACTGACCCTCCTTTCTCTTTTATTTTGTGGAGATATCACAGGACATGTAGGCTTGGACGACTGTACTGCATACTCATAGCAGCATTAGAGTGAAAACAGCAGGTAAAATCCCTGCATTCTGAAAACTGTGTAAATATACCATGCACCATGAACACAGTATGTATTCTGTGTATATGTGGCATGGGTATAGTCAGTATGCATAGCATGTACTATGAACATAGTGTGCGTTACATAAATTATATGTGCTGTGAAAAAAAAAAGTTGGACCTTACAGAGTTCTGGAAGGTAAATCTGATTAGAGCTGTATCTACACTTCAGGGCTAGTTTTGTGGTACAGTGAGGAAAGCTAATGCTTGGTATGATGACGTTCCATATCAGTGCCAGTCTGAGTACCCGATATTCCACCTCTGATCCAACTCCCTGCCTAATGTATCTGGGGAAGCAGGTGAAGATGCTTTGGCCCCTGCACCCATGTGGGAGAGCAAGAAGCTCATGGCTTTGGCCTGGTTGAGTCCCAGCCTCTTGTGGCCATTTGGGGAGTAAACCACTGGATGGAAGATCTCTCACTCTCTTTTACTCTGTAACTGACTTTCAAATACATAAAAGAATTCTTAAAAACAAAATCCACAATTAATAGTAATAAAAAATAATTAAAATTAAAATAAGGATTTACATTTCTGTAGGGAGTCTTTGAGAAACTAGTGTAACTGTGTCACTTAGCACTTCAGACGATGCCCTTTACTTTCCTACAGGATGAACGGAAAGCCTTCTAGTGATGATTTTGTCAGCCATATTCTCTAAGGAGGTCAGAGAAAAAGGAGAGAATTTTGGTTACAGGGTAATGGCTAATTCTAGATAGCGGAGAACAAAAGGCTCACATTCCACCTTTAAAATATCACAACCAGGGCAGGCATTGTGGTGCAGAGGGCAAGTCACAGGGCAGAACGGCCTGCATCCCAGACTGAGACACTAGAGCTGTGGCTGCCTCACTTCTGATCCAGCTTTTTGCTGATGTGCCTGGCAAGGAGCAGATAATGGCTCAAGCACTGTGTCCCATGTGGGAGACTCGGAGTTCTGGCTTCCACTTTTTGCCTGGTCCAGCTCCAGCTGTTGTGGCCATTTGTGGGGGGTTAACCAAGTGATAGGGGATTTCTCTTTCCCCTCTCCCTTCTTCTCCATCTCTGCTTCTCTGCCTTTCAAATAAACAAATAAGTCTTTAAAAACTAAATTAAAAAATAAAACACCACTACCGTGACTACCAATCTCCACATGTTCTCATAGCCTCTATATTATCCTGGCCCCATATCCCAAAGCCTTCAATACCCCTTTATGACTCTCCCTTCTGAGCAAAAGCTAGTCCAAGGCACTTCTGAAACAGGATTCCTCAAATGTATTCACAAGCTGTGATAAATAAAAAAGCAGAAGTGCTGTACTCCATCCAACGTTTTCAAACTTAAAAACATCTGTTCACACAAAAAAGCAGCTTCTCTGGGTCTTCCTGTGGACAGAGATGTTTCCTAATCCTTTCTTAATAATGTGGAAGTGTTTCTGTTGATTCTATAGTATTTTTCTTTAATGGAGAAATGGATTTTCCTGTATGAGTAAACAAGTAACAAGTTTCCAAATGTTTTTAAAAAGTCCTTCAAGGTACTTCAAAAGGCTCACAAAAAATGCAAATAAAAATAGTTTCTTTTGGGGTAGGCATTTGGCTCAGCTGTTAAGATAGCGAGAGCTGCACCGGGCAAAACATGGACGCCAGGAACTCCAAGTCTCCCACATGGGACACAGTGCAGCTTTATCAGTCCCAGGAAAATGAACACAACACATGCACAACACTTGCTTTCAGTTCTTGTATTGTTGGTGGAATAGATGGGAAAACACGACCAAGCTGAGTTTGGAAGCTAGGAAATCTCAGGAAGGAGAAAACGCATGACCTTAGGGGTCACCAGATGGCACGAAGGAGGGCTGTGATCTCATCTGCAGATTTAGTACATGCTCACTGCATTATCATTTTAACTGTTGGAGCTGTTTTACATACTCACATCATATTAATGGAAAAAAAATTCAAGTTAAAATTTAGATTGAAATTATCAGTATGAAGCTTTGGGTTTTGTGTTAAAAAATAGATTTACAAAAAAGATGAACAATCTTCACATCACTAAAAGGGAGACAAGTAATCTGACAATATAAGCCTTCCGCTGTGATGGTATTCAAAAACAAAGCCCTTCCCACTACGGAACATTCTAGTCTAAACAGAGAAGCTTGGCTCTAATCAAATGCTCAAATCTAACCTCCAGTTATAGGAAATCTAGGATAGGCAACAGTAAAAGACAGAGCAAATAATATAACCACACCAGGAGGCAAATCTAGAATGTGGAACATCCCATAAGGCATTTGACTGAGTTTCTGTAATAAAACAGGACCATCGAAGAAAGAGGAGAAGGACTCGGGCTGCTGAAAATTAATTTAAGTGGCTAACAACCAAATGTTGATTTGCATCCTGATTTGATCTCAATTATAAAAAGACACTTTTGAGACAATCATGTAAATATAATTAGGGATTGGAAAGCAGAGGTTACATATTACAAATTCTCTAAAACATGGAAATGGCTTTATCGTTATAGAAAAAAAGGAAGGTCTAAGTTTTTTTTAAGAGAGGTATACTGTAAATAAATACAGGGTGCTTTGGATGTGGTCACCCAGTGTACTGTTTCTTCAACTTTTAATCTCACTTTTGATCAATGACAAGTGTCAAGTTCTGTTTTGTCATTATTTAAAACTTAAGACTTTGCATATCCTTTCCCAGTCTGAAGCTTAAAGGCTAAAGCTTAAAGTAGCAATGCAAGAACTCTAGAGCATCTAGCACTCACCTGCTTGACACAATAACACAATATAGTACTTTTGGTAGATTGTATG
The DNA here is from genome assembly GCF_017591425.1 of Ochotona curzoniae. Taxonomy (NCBI): domain Eukaryota; kingdom Metazoa; phylum Chordata; class Mammalia; order Lagomorpha; family Ochotonidae; genus Ochotona; species Ochotona curzoniae. Next base: position 13,268,035 of record NW_024467121.1, on the reverse strand, counting down.
CTACACATAAAATCTTAGGTTTAGAAGGAGACTACCAACTTTCACACTTACGTTTCAGTATCGGGCTTAAGTATCTTTTAGAAAAGATGGACAAGTTATGAACTATTAGTTCAAATTTTTGTTCTAGTTTCCATAAGCTTGAAAAGATTAAATTATCCACAGACTATCTCACGAGAAGGCAGGAAAGACAGGAAAAGAGAGTTGAGAGGCTACTTCTTGGGAGTAGAGTCTTAGCCTGTGACTAAGGCTTGCTGTCTGAGTATTTCCTTCCTGGCAAGGACATAGTGTGTGGGCAAGTCTATGTGTGGGAGCAGCAACTGTCATTTCAAGAGGGACTAGGGAATGGGAAGGAGGAGGATTAGACACAGAAAATGCTTTTCTTCCTACTGTCAAGAACTAATTAATCAAAGTAAAAATTAAGATATAGATTAATATGGTTTGGTATCTTAAGCGAATCTTTTAAAATTGCACTAAGGAAGGCCCAGCCCGATAGCCAAGTGGCTAAACTTCTTGCCTTGCAAGTGCTGAAATCCCATATGGGGGCCAGTTCGTGTACCACCTGCCCTACTTTCCATCCAGCTCCCTGCTTGTGGCCTGGGAAAGCAGTCGAGGTTGGTCCAAAGCTTTGGGATCCTGCATCCGCATGGGAGACATGGAAGAGGCTCCAGGCTCCTTGCTTTGGATTGGCTCAGCTCTGGCCATTGTGGTCACTTGTGGGGTAAATCAGTAGATGAAGATCTTCCTCTCTGTCTCTCCTCCTCTCTATATTCATCTGACTTTCCAGTAAAAATAAATAAATCTTTTTTTTTTAAATTGCATTAGAGGAATAATTTAGCAAAGAGAACATGTTTCGCACAACTATTTCACAATCAGTCTCCACTTTTAACCCACAATTCTGATCCAAAAACCTTTGAAGACACACAGGTTGATCCGTCATCAAATAAATAAAATACACTTCAAACATTGTCAAATTAACTCATGCTACTTGTTTCTCTTACCCCAGCCAAAGTCAAAATGTTTTCTAGTGATTTGGTCATGATGAGACGTTTCTTGGCTCGAGTTACTGCAACGTACAATAAATTCCACTCATCTTCAGAAAATGACTCTTAAAAAAAAAGTAACAGGGAAAAATCAACTCAAAAACTTACTCAGAAAAACTTGAGTTTTCACCTAAATACCTAAATGGCTACAGTCCCACACTCAATGCCTGACTCTCACAAAAGCCACTTGACTTGCTGGCCTACATGTACAAATTTTTCCTACAAATGATAATTCCCCAAACAAAAACCTCGCAAATGAATGGACCTGCTATGGGAATAATAGGACTGTGTGAATTGTTGATTCAGTACCTAGGATGTGCCAGGTGGACAGTCATGTCCGTAAATCCCAGTTCTGCTCACAACGGTTACAACAGGAGGGGAAAACATGCCACTAGCACAGGTGAGGCCAGGTAATCAAAGGTCCACAGCTGATCTGAGTCTCTTCACCTCTAACGCTCACTCTCTTCCCATCTGCTTACACTGTTTGGACTGATACAGTCTAACTGGCAATGTCTGAAGTCAGCACAAGATGTCCAGGGAAGAAAAACAGTCATGACACTCCCCACCTTATACTTTCTCTTCCATCTCTATGCCTATGATAACAGCAAGAAATTAACAAAGAGCAGCTGATCTGTGACAAGACTAACAGCTAGTGAATTAGATAAGTTAAATAAGTGCAATCTGGCATGCAAATTAATTATCAATGAAGGTCCTATCCAAAATAAAACCAAAGCAAAACAAAATCAAGAAAGCATAAATCAGTGGAGAAAAAGGTAGCAGTAGAAAAGACAAAAAATCTTGGGCCCGACATAATGGTCCAATTGGTGACACCAGAATCCCATATGGGCATCATTTGTCTCCTCGCTGCTACACTTCCCACCCAGCTCCCTGCTTGTGGCCTGGGAAAGCAGCAGAGAATGGCCCAAAGCCTTGGAACACTGTGCCTGCGTGGGAGACCCAGAAGAAGCTCCTGGCTCCTGGCTTCAGATTGGCTTAGCTCTGGCCATTGTGGACGTTTGGTGAGTGAACCAGTGGACAAAAGATCTTTCTGTCTGTCTCTCCTTCTCTGTAAATCTGCCTTTTCAATTAAAAAAAAAAATAAACAGATCTTGAAAACAAAGCAAAACAAAGCAGCTGTTCCACTTCTGATCCAGCTCCCTGCTCATGGCCTCAGTAAAACAATGAAAAGACCCTTGCTGCCTTGTGGGAGAACTGAAGAAAGCTTCTGGCTTCCACCTGGCTCAGCCTCAGCCTCGAGGCTATCTGGGGAGTGAACAGGTCAATGGAAGATTTCTCTCTTTCTCTCACTGTAACTCTCATTTTCAAATATGTAAACAAATATTTAGAAAACATAAGCAGCCGATATATTTCATAACTTCCCCCCCCCTTTATGACTATATTTGCCAAAAGTAAGAGATGTGGAGTATTTATATTTTCAGCACTCCAATGTATACTACATCTGCAATGTTGAATCCGCAGGTAACAACCAGCTTTTGTTAAAATGCAAATGACAACGTTTACTATTTTTTTTCCTTTATTATTTTATAATCTCTTTAGTGAGAAGAATAAACTAAAGGAAAACACCTTGGTAAGCAGACAAACCACACTCAAAGCTTTTATATCTGATAGGGAAAAACTCAAAGCTGAAGAGCAGATACGTGTTAAATAGGTCCATTATAAATGTAACAGCCTTATAACTAGCACCAAGAAAAGTGGACCCTGTGGAAGCTTGATTTTGATAAAAACAGGAATAGCACATATTTGGGCCTTCACCTTCTAGGAGGCTAAGACATCCAGGAGAAATCAAAGCAGACAAAAGGAAGCATCTCTGGCAACCCTTACTTGCTGAATTAGTTAGAGCACCCAAACGAAGAGTGACCAATCTTCCTTACCAACTCTGAAGTGGGGCAGTTGGGCAAGATTATGCCTGGCACAAGGCACTTTCACAAAGTCATCTAAAACATGCACAGTATCAAACTCCAAGCCTTTGGCTTTGTGCACGGTGCCCAAAATGTACTCTAGGACAAAAACACAGCACAGTTAAACAGGAGTTTCACAGGCAAAGAAATAGGGGAAGAAAAAAATATATGCTCCTCTTTTATTCTTTAAATCTGTTTTCTTGGCCATGTAAAGCTTTGTGGGGGGAAAAAAAAGAGGGAAGAACTAAAGTTGAAAGAAGGAAGAGGGAAAAATTACAAACAGAGTTGCAGGAGTAACCCAAGAATCATATTCTAGAAGCCCAAGTAACTTTACATGCCATATTCCCTCTTTTTTATTTTTAATTGTTTTTTGATACAATTTAGTTCATGAAGGGCTCTCCCTTCCTCCTCCCTCCAATTCCCTCCCCTCCCTTCTGTTCTCCCCTCTAGGATCATAATGTGTGTCCATCATGAATTTTCCCAAGTCCATCATGCTTCCACTGGCATACTCCATCTATTTTAAACATGAAGGGCCACAGGCCCAAAGTAGGGTCACAGGGCTCACCTAAAATTACACGAGGCAGAGCTGTGGCGAGAAAAATCCCATTCCACAGATGTGGAGATACAAAACACAGAGAGAATTTAAGGAAGGATGAGAGCTCTCTTCCTTTCTGTTTAACAACACACCCACACAGGTCATGGATATTCATAGGTAAGAAACGTCAAAAAACAAGAGGTGGGCATGTAGCATTGCAGTCAAGCTGCTGATTGGGACATTTGTATCACATATGTAGGGAGCAGTTCAAACCCTGGCTACTCCACTTCCGACTGCTACTAACACATAGGCCGAGAGGCAATAGGTGGTTGCTCAAGTCCTTGGGTCTTGTGCCACTCACACGGGTGACCTGGACTGGCCTCTGGACTGTTAGGTTCAATCTGGTCCAACTGTAGCTATTATGGACATTATGAGATGAACAAATGTATGCAACACTTGCCTCTCCATCACTCCTTTCATCTCTCTCCATGCCAACTTTCATATAAAATGAAAATAAATAAAAATTCAACAAACAAATATCAAAGACCATCTACTCTTCCTTTTGCAAAAGGAAAGAATCATTTTTTTCTTCTTACCTGCAAAGTCCAAGTCTTCTATATGGCATTTTTCTATCCTTTCTACTAGTTCTGGAATCCTGATGTTATACTTTTCAACTACTGCAATCTTTGCTTCAAGCTCCTTGTCCTCGGCAGCAGTGACATACCTCTTGAAGCCACTAAAGCCTTCTTTGTGCACCCATCTTCTGATAAATCTGTCTTTAATGATGAGGTTCCCTAAGGAGAACACACACATGGATTACCATGACGGAGGCCACGCTAAGAACTGGTGGCAGTAGCTGCATATTCCTAGCCAACGCATGACAGCAGGTGGTCTTGAAGTTGGGAGACCCAGGTTCTAGTCCTGACTGCATCACTAACTCTGTGTGCTCCTGGGCATGTCAGTGTAGTAGTCTCTCCGTCTCCAGCTGAGGATTGACAGCCCTACCCTTGAGATCCTCACCTACTTCACAGGGATTTGGTTCAGTGCAGTCAAAGGAAAAAGTAAAAGTAACAACTGTTACAGAAATGTCAGAGGTTATCTTTTGGGGCCCACATGGACATTATCACTGTAAAGTTGCCCAGGAAGACTGAAAGATGTGGAGCTAGACAGCCTAAGGGACCAAAATCAGAAAGAAATGAGACTGCTGGGAGAAAGATCTGGAAAAAAATCTGCCAGGATCTCTGAAAACAGGAGACCTGAGACATTCTAGTCTTTATAGGAAAACAGTAACATCAGTGCCTGGTCTCTAGGAAGACACAGGAACACTGACTCAGAACTGGCCTGTTCCTTGCCCATCCCTGTCGCTGAGTGCTTCCTTCTATTGCACCAGAGCCAGGTGGTACTCACGTTTCTTCCGTTCTTCCTCTGGCTGAAGAAGGGTCCAAATATCAATGATTCTGTCCAATCCAAATGATTTAATCCCCTGAAAAAGTTTTTTTTTGGTGGGATTTTTGGTTTTTTGTTTTATTATTTATTTTTTGTTCTTGCTATTTCACGAAACAAATGCAGTGATAGGATTCTGAAATGAGATGGTTTCTTGGGGACAGATCTCCAGTTATATCCAACGGACAGGCAGAAAGCAGGAAACTTTAACAAGTACAAAGTACCACCCAAAACTCAAAAAAATTACCAAGTCTTGGTGGTTAAGTCACACTCTTCCTATGGCTTTTTAATTTTTTTAAGACAGTCCTTGCTGCTCGTGGCTGTCCCATCAATACAAGGGTGATTTAAGTCTATCTTGCAGGAACACAAAATAGTTTCAAAGAATACAAATGGTATTAGAATACAAAGTATTGAGCTTGAATACTTACCACTGTTTCTTACAAGAACTAGAGAATGTCTGTCTATGGAATCCAGATTATTCCATGGCTTTAGAGGAAAGAACCTGCCTGTACCACAGATCAGGCCTGTTCCACCTAGGAAGTACCTGCCTCCAGTACTCACAAGTACCAGGCCCCGCACTGAAGACTGGCATGACAAGGGCTCCACACCCCAAAGGCTTTTTATCTTTGGGGAAGGGACACATAAAACGCTGACATACAACAGAAACTGAAATAAGACAGTATACATTGCAATTCACAACCAGATGTGAGATCAAGTATTATGACACATGCTACAGATAAACAATGGATGCAAGAGAAGGGAAGAGAACAACTCACTTTATTGCATTCCCTGCATGGATGATATTCCCAAAATAGCATTCTCTTAGAGTAATGAGAATGGCTAAATTATGCTATCTCCATTAGGTGAAATACTGTATAACTATTAAAGTAGGAATGAAAGAAAATATGTTTACATGTTGAATGAAAAACAGCATACATTTTTTTTGCACACCATAACTCTAATTATGCAAAAGTACACATTTGTAAGGACAAAGACAAAAATAATTAGCAAAAATGTGAATTCTTGTATGAAATACTGGAACTGTTTTTTCCCTTTCAGTTTCCACATTTTCCATAACAAAGTTATATGATTTGCATAAATAAAAACCTTAAAATACCTTTGAAGATTCACTGACTATATTTGAGTGCTTATTACCTAGTAGGCCCTCAAAAATATTTTTCTGTACATGAATGTCTTTTAGTCATATCCCTTTGATTCAGTTAAAAATTCAACATGTCATTTAGTCTTTCTGTGAAAGTTTTCCCTGTGAAACAGGTAAAGAAAAGGAATTGTTTTTATTTTAGAGATGGAGAGAATGAGGCACACACAAGTTGTGACTTGCCCCAAGTTACACAAGGTTAGTGACAGAGCCAGAGCTAGAACCCAGGTATTTAGCTTCATGTGTTTTAAGAATAAATGGTGCTTTCCAGTGTGCTGTTGGCTCAGCTGTACTTATACTAAGTGACAACACACAATTAGAAGTTTCAGGTAGCTAACAGCCTCATTTGAGTAGTCCGGGATTAAAGGGTATTTGGTTTTTAAAGAGTGAAAGATGCTTAGTCCTTACTGGGTCTAATTTCAAATGAATATTTCACTAGTATATTGAGAATTGCCAAGGGTAGACTTTAGTCATGGTGTAGTCAAAAACCTCAAATGTTTTCTGGTGTAATAATCCCAACTGAGTATTTTTATTGGACATACTTGTCTGCAAAAATTTTGCACAGGAAGTATTCAACAGAAATGTACTCTTACCCCAATCAAATGTATCCTTGATGATACTTCTTCAGTCACCCGTACAGCTTCATCAAACACATTGGCATTGGTGCGGCACAACAGGGCTACTTGCCCCTTTGTATCACCTCTAATGCCACCTTTAGGGGGAAAACAAAAACTCTATGGTGAACCAAAATAAAAAAGAAAACTATTTTTTGTAACAAATAAGCGAAATGGAAAATCTTACTCTGATGATTTCCTCCAACCAAAGTCTTTTTCCTTACTCTCTTACAGACATCCAAGATAGTAGCTCCCACATATGCTATTTCCACACCAAACCTAAAGCTCTGTTAGAAAACAACAAACCAAAAGGAGTTATCAGCCCATGCTGACCAACGGCACACATTTCTATCACTGCCAAGGTCTGACCACCCCACATTGACAGGGGAATTGGAAACTGCCTAGTGAAAAACCATTTTACACCAATATGGGAACCCAGCAATAACTACTATCAGTAGCCATTTGGGGAGTGAGCCAGAGGATGGGAGATCTCTCTCTCTCCTTCTCTCTATACTTCTGCCTAATTTATTTTCCTCATCCCTTCCCACAAAATCCTGACAATTTTTACACCATCCTACATATTTATTTACTTACTTACTTTTTAATCTTGGTTACCAACTTAGCTAACAATCTGAACTTCATGCTTGAGTTTTTTGGCCTTTTTACCTGATCTCTTCCCAAAGCAAATTACTGTCTTTATTTCTGCCAGGTAATTTTTCCCAAACGCTTTGATTAGATCCTCCCCTTACTACCCTACTTTCCACAACACTCCAAATAAGAGCAATAAACACAGAATTAAACTATGGACTCATTTCTAAGATCCTTGGAACAATCTGGACAACCATTACTTTTCATTATTCCCAATACAAGAAGCAAACTTCTTTTAAGCAAATCTACTTTTTCCAAAACAAACTTTGCAAACTATAAATTATACAAAAAGTTAAGAGGGGGGCAATTTCTCCCTTTATTATCAAGATTATTGTTAAATCCACTTCCTTGTATTTACCAGCCACAAGAAGGATCATTATTGCCTGAGCATTCCCAATACACCCCTGCCACCTGCTGATTTTAATCAAACTGGAAGTTCCACTCACCTATCAAAGTCATTCCCTAGTCTTCAAAGCTCAGTTCACAAACCTACTTTCTTGAACATTCCAGCTACATCTGTTCTTCCCAAAACGAAAATATTTATTTACCCTTTTCCTATATATTCATAAAATTAAGGTAGAAAAGTATCACATCCTTTGGTCAACAGCATAAACATGCTTCAGTAAATAACCTGTCAAAGAAAAACTAGATTTTTTTAAAAAATAAAAAAATTACTAATTTACTTGAAAGGCACAATTACAAAGAGAAAGGGAAGAAAAAAGAAAGAGACAGAGAGGGAGGGTCAGACAGAATGATCTTCCATCAATGGTCTATTGCCTGCAAAAGGCCTTACCAATCAAGGCTGGGACAGGTCAAAGCCAGGAGTCTAGCACTCCATTCAGATCTCCCATGTAGGTGGCAAAGGGCCCAAGCACTAGGACCATCTTCTGCTACTTTCCCAGGCCTACCAGTAGGGAGTTGGATTAGAGACAGAGCAGCTGGGACTTGAACCAGCACTTACACGAGATGCTTGAATGGAAGCAGCGTAACCACACTGCTGGTCACAGAAAATTAGATTTTTCAAGAAGCATTATTTTTGTTGCCATATTACTACTCTTGTGTAAATCATAACCCAAATCATAAAATGAATATTCATTAGTCTATACTGAAATATGTATCTGAATAAACAAATGAGTAAATACTAAATGAATGAATGAAGATTCTATTTCCTTGCATAATAATTTCAAAGAATTTATTTAAATACTCCAACATTTATATCCAGAGTATGAGCTCTGTATAGGAACTTCCTTCCAAAGCATACAATAGAAAAAGGCAGGGGAAAAGAATGACCACTGTGGAGAGACCAGCAAATATCATTATAAACCACATTAATGACCTCTAATGCATGTGATGAAATAGCACTATTTATCTTCCTCCTAAAACCCATAGCTTTAGTCTAACAACGAGGAAACAACATCAGACAAATTCCAGCATAGGGAACACTACGAAATATTTCTAAAAATTTGTTTGTCCATAAACCCAATTGGAAAGGTTGAAAAACTATCAGTTAAGAATTATTAAGGTGGGGATGGGCATTGTGGCACAGCAAGAAAAGTTGCTTCTTGGGACACCCCATTCCATACAGGACTGTGAGTCTGAGTCCCATCGCCTCTGCTTTCAATATAGTTCCCTGTTAATGCATCCTGAGTGGCAGTATGTGGTCTGTGTGCTTGGAGCCCTGCCACATACATGCGAGACCAGGATGGGCATGGGCTAGCAATGGCTGTTGCTGACTTTTTGGGAGAGAACTAGTAGATGGAAAATGGATTGATCATTCTCTCTCTGAGAAGAAAACAAATCAACCATAGAGTCTAGGGAGACATGACCACATTCAAGGTGGTCTGGATACAAGGTGGCATATTGAACAAGATCCTGGAGTAGCTAAAAACACAACTTAAAAGTAAGCAAATCTGAATGAACTTTGACTTTGCTTTATAATTATGTATCAGTACTGGTTCAGTATTAGTGGCCAAGTGCTCCACACTAAAACAACATACTAATAATAGGGGAAATTGACTTCTCAATGTTTCTGTATATCTAAAACTGTTCTAGAGCAACAGTGGCCACAGAAAAAGTAACTACTCCAAGCTGATTCCACAACTGCGATATACTGTCCGGGCTAAAGTTCATGAAGAAACATAGCTTCTTACAGATGTGCAGGTACAACGGGAGAGATGTTTATCACGTTTTCATCTACTTAAAGATCCAGGAGCTCCCAAGCTCGCTGTGGTTCATACAAGTTTTCCCAAATTTTAACTTCCCTGGAATGCAACAATTTCATCTTTGGTAGCACACACTCTTAGTTTTCCTTAAAGTCACACTGCTCATTTCAATTATCTTAACATCAAGCACTTAAGTCTGAATAATTAGAGTTGATCTTTCAGTGTTTTTTTTTGTTTTGTTTTGTTTTAAGTAAAAGAAATTTAAGAAAAAGCTGCCAGTTCGGTTCACAACTCAACTGCAATAGGGTCCCTTTTCAGTTTACAAATTCCCCAGGCACACCTCTCACTTCAACAGAATACTGAAACATACTAATGGGTCTATAACTATTAATTTTGCATGTGTACCATCAAAGACATTCTTGAGTGAGTTGCTGGATTTTCTTTTTACCCTGAATGTGTTGAAAAATATAACACTGCTAGTTTAATTTGGTGTCAACACCTTGATTCGTAGTAGCTGCCAGCATTTTTATGTATCACTGCTTTGCACTACCAGTGTGACTATCAATACTGTAAAAAAGGACCCCAACTTTGTAGGCCCTCTGACAACCAAATGCTGTAGCCCACCATGACTGCAGCCCAGCATGAGCATGATTTAGCTCAGTGGCTAAATCCTTGCCTTGCACATGCTGGGATCCCATATGTTCTGGCTGCTCCACTTCAACAGCAGAGGACAGCCCAAAACCTTGGAATCCTCTACTGTGTAGGAGACCCAGAAGAAGCTTCTGGCTCCTGGCTTTAGACTGGCTTAGCTCTGGCTGAAGCAGCTACTTTGGGGAATAAACCAGCAGAAGGAAGATCTTTCTCTATCTCCTTCTCTCTGTAAATCTTCCTTTTCAATTAAAATAAATCAATCTTTTTTTTTAAAAAAAAAAAAAGGATTTGCGTATTCCATGACCTGTCATAATGTCTTTCACAGTGCCTGGCACATAAGAAAGCTAGCAGGAAAAATCAAAGGCTTGCTTGTACACTTCTGGGGACTCAAAGCAAACAGTGCTCTTACCTGTGTGAGATAGAAGACATGAGTGTGGGGGACCGTGAACAGAGCATTGACTGCACCACGGAATGTATAGATCTGCTGGTGCGGGTCCCCTACAAAGATCTTCCCACATGGCTGAGACAGAACTATATTCATGATAGCTGCAAGCAAGAAAGCAGGAAAATTGAGAAGTATGAAGTATGCAGGACAACAAAGTTGCCTCTTCCTGCCACAGAGGCACATTCGCTCCATTCACTCAAAAGAAATAATTTTATAATAGGAAATGAATTTTTCTGGTCCTAGGAATGCAGATTATTTTTACTTTCTGGATGAAAATTACTATCACTAAGAGGATATACAGGCAAGTAGAAATTAAGGCAAATTGTGTTAACTAACACCAAAAAGTTGTGTTGGGTTTCTAAAACATATAGCTACTTGAAAAATATATTACACAGAATTTTCGCTATCAGAATGAGCCTAGAGCCCTTATCAGCTGGTGACTAACAGATACTCTGTAAACATTTTAAGAACATCATAAGCAAAACATATGAAGGAAATAAGCCTGCCTTGGGTGTGTGAAAAGGACAGCTGAAGTCCTAACTCAAGTAAAAGGATTTCTGACTGGCCAAGTATCATTTGCTCCTCTTCTTTATCACAAATAATAATTATCAACTTATTTCACACATATGTCCTCTTACATAATCATGATGCTGTTTCTATGTATTTGAGACTACAGATGTCCTGAATAGTTTATCACCTGGGGTACAGTCCTGGGCCTCATCCACAAAGATGGCGTCATAAGAGGCAAGCACAGGCTTGCTCAGCTGCCAGAGTTTCAAATAGCCTAAAAGAAGGGAATAGCATGAGTCATAACTCAGGAGGAAAACAGTTACATCTGACAGATATCAGCGTCTGGAAAACGGCCTACCATCATGCGTCATTTGGTAAGCTTCTTCTTTGCATTCCCCCAGCTTCTGCATGTTGTCCCAGAGTCGGCTTGCTTCAAGGACACCATTCTGGGAAGCAAATAATGTGGTTAACTCATACTTTAAGAGTTTGGAAAAGACAGAGCACCCTGAACTCACACTTTCATTTCCACAGACAGTACTCACAGCAAAAGCATCATCACAGAATGGTGAGTGACAGGCACCTCCCTAACCTCCTAAGGCTTCCTGACAGCCTCTAAGCACCATGGAGGGTAGTTTTCAGTGCCAAGAAAAATGAGAGGAGATGTACCAAATCCATGACAGAGCACTGCATAGGGATTAAAACAGAATCATTTTTCTAGATTTAGCACTGATACTTAATTCATAAAAAGAATAGCAAATGATGAATAGTCTTGATGAAAAGTAATAGACTCTTCTGTTAGCAAAATCTATGCAGAATGAATGGCAGAAAAAAAATGAGATTCTTAGTCATCAAGTAAGATCAGGTGTTACAACCAGACTATCCAACAAGAAGTACTAATAAATCATGAGCAGGTCAATCATGTATTTTATCTGTCACATAGGGGAATTGTGATGAGAACAAGGTGAGAGGTCCAAGAGTGTATTTCACAGGAGAAAATACCATGCAACCCATGGGTATTGCTCTGGGGCTACAGTCTCCCCATACACCGGCGACTTCCTACAGAAAGCTTACTACACTGTGCCAATTCTTGTCCTTATCCCCACATCTCTAACACGTAAGGTACAGGGATATTCACCAGTTTCTCACTCTGTTCCACCATGACTCTTTGTCCTAGGGTGTTCTTACACCAAATAGGCACATGATCGATGGTCAGCTCTTCATCGGCCGAGGCAAAGAAGTTTTCTAAAGTCTTACATACTAGCTTGGCCCTTACGAATCCACCTTTCCCTTCAGCAAGAACCGAATTGACCATGAAGGGTGTTAACTTGAAGAGATTCAACTTCTTTTTCAACTGGTACCTGCAATGCACATACCAAATAAATAGTATTTGACTTTGCGGCACTGAAGCATTTAGTATCCCCACTGTCTATAACAACACAAGGAAGCTCAAGGTGCCAGACACGAGACAGAACTTCTTCCAAGCCAGAAAAGTTAGATATACATCTCACTCAAACAGCTTATAAGAGGCTTTTGGGAATTCACATACAATAGCACAGAATCGGCCCATAGCAGAAATTGCTATTCCAATATGTGGTCCAGCTTCCAAGAGGTTCCCCTCCTGCACCATCAAAATTCCTTAGAACCTCCACAACCAGGTAAGCTGGAGCAAGGACACCTATACATAGTGTCCCACCTCCCCAGCTTTCCAAGGCCAAATCTAAAACTAACCAAAATTTGTGAGACCTCAAACTTCAACTAAGTCATTTCAACTTTCAGTGCCTCAATTACAGATAACTGAAAATGTACCTCAACAAGATACTATCAATGGCCAAGTAACAGATAGAAGTATAAATCACTATCTCAGTCTATCTATCCAAATCATATATTTATCTCTGGCCTGTAAATGGAGATAACAACATTGTATTTTCTTAATGTCATGATGTAGATTCATGTATGATACAAAAAAAAAAAAATCACATGCCAAACATGCCAGCATTACTAATGCTCACTTCCGCCCAATGTGTCCGTAGGCCATGGAATGAAAAGTTTTGCAGATGACGTTGCTGGGGAAGACAAGCTCTGCTTGTTTTGCAATGCTCTTGTTGAAAGTCACGTAGAGAAACCTGCTCTTAGACCACTTCTCGGCATACTTGACAAGAGTAGAGGTCTTCCCAGTGCCTGAGAAAAACATGAGAAGAAAATGTAATCCTCTGGTCAGGCAAAACAGGCCTGATTCTAATCAGATCAGGTCCTGTCCAGACTTACCCTGACACTGGCCTGATGCCAAGACAGGAACAAAGTTTCATTACTTAGACCAGGAGACATCAAAACCAGAATATAACAATGGCTAGGATCCTGGCTCTGTAGGTTCTAGCTGAGTAATAAACAGCAAGTCACTTGAGCTCACTGATCTTTAGTTTGCTCTTCATGGTTCATAAGAGACCCAGGCTGGGCCCAGGGCTAGGAAGTTAAGAATTCCATCCAGGCTTCCAAGTAGGTGGCAGGAATCCAATTACCTAAGCCATCTCCACCACCTCCAAGATCTGCATTAGCAGGAGGCTGGGTCAGGAGCCAGAGGCTGGTACAGATGCCAGCCACCCCCATAGACAACATATGTAAGTCGTAACTGGATCAAATGCTTGCCACTCATTTAATAAATATTTACTGAGCACTTACTTCACGTTCAACTGTATGTTAATCACTATGAGTATATTTAAATATATATATATATATATTGCAATCTAATTGAGAAGAAAACAACTAGCTAGGAAGAAATGAAGAAAAAAAAATGTGTATTTTTGGACAGAAAGAGCCAGTGTCACATTCTGGTTTTACCAAGGACTTGCTATGTGTAATTAAACAAATCACACACAGAGTTTCAATATCCTTAATTTTTAAAATAAGTAAACATAATTAACTTTATAGAATGCTGTTAGGACCAGCCATGCACACTGCAGACAGAAATTATTGTTATTAGAATACTTAAGCAGAAAAGCAGGAAGGGGTTCCAGTTAGAGAAAACAACTGGAACAAAAGTTCAGATAAAATAGTAGCCAAGTACTTCAGGCGGCTGTAAATTAAGCAGCATAGTTGACTGAGACAGGAAAACAGCGCACAATATCTTTAGGAAAGTAACTCAGCACCAAAGGAGGGAGGGTTCTCAAAATCTCCCTTGTCAAAAGTAGGAAGCAACTAAAACTATCTAAGCAGGGGAGTAACATGCTCCACCTCCGAAAATAACCTGTGAGTATACGAGTGTACACACCCAATGACAGATGAAGGAAAGGACTAATCAATCCCACTGCCATCTACCTACAAGCTAGTTCTCATCTGTCTAGATAAGAATTCTAATGTTTTTGAGATTACTTCAACTAAGTTCATTGATAACAGATCAAAGTAAAGATGCTCTGGCTGGTGGGGGGTGGTGTAGCTTTTTAGCTGCTGCCTACAATGCTGGCATTGTTTCTGTGTGGGTGAATGTTTGAGTACCTTTGATCCAGCTCCCTGCTAAATGGCCTGGGAAAGGAAGCAGAAGCCAGCCCAACTGTTTGGGGCACATCACCCATGTGGGAGACTGAATGAAGCCCCTGGCTCCTTGCTTTGGTTGGCCTAGCCCTGGCCATCATGGCCACCTAACAAGGGAACCAGAGGATGGAAGATCTCCTTTTCTCTCTCTCTCTGTAACTCTGATTTGCAAATAAAAATAAAAACAAAGGAGTTTGTGCAGTGGCTCAATTGCCTAATCCTTTATCTTCAAGTGCTGGGATCCCATATGGGCTCCAATTCATGTCCCGGCTACTCCACGTCTCATCCAGCTCCCTGCTTGTGGCCTGGGAAAGCAGTGGAGGACAGCCTAAAGCCTTAGGACCCTGCACCCCGGTGGGAGACCTGAAGGAAGCTCCTGGTGGCTTCAAACTGGTTCAGCTCTAGCCATTGTGGCCATTTGGAGAGTGAATCAGCACATCAGAGATCTTTCTGTCTCTCCTTTTCTTTGTAAATCTGCCTTTCTAATCAAAACATATAGATCTTAAAAAAAACAAAACAAAACAAAACAATACAAAAAACCAAACCAAAACAAAAAGATGCCCTGCCAGGAAGCAGGAATGCAATGCAGTTAAAAAAGGAAAAAACTGTATCACACACAGTATGTGTGACATATCATACCACACAGGAAGCTAAGGCAAGCTCCCTTACCTGCAAAGGCCATAATTTTTACCACCTGAAGAGGTTCCATCTTATGGTTCAGAATCAATTGTTGTTCATGCGTAAGTTGGATGGTTGTTTTCTTGCTACAGTCATGAGAAATAAGAAAAAGAAGTAATGAAACAACTGGAAGCAGATAAACTTAGATTCCCAAAAGGCCTCCCTTTAAGGGGATAAAACTAGATCACGATGGCAGCAGCAATTCAGCAAGTTTAACCAAAAATCTTTGTGTCTACAGTCTTAAAGTGAGTGAGTTGTCCATAGCATCAATTATGCCACAATAAGGTTGTTATAACAAAAAACCAAAATAAAACAACTCCACTCCCTAAAGACGAGAGGAAACACACACCTATTATGTATCAGCATACGTACCCTGACCAAACAGATGGCTCCTCTTTACTTTCTGAGACCTGGGAACTAGAATTCTCCTGAAGATACAGGCAATAGAAAATGTTGTAGTGAATCCTAATAGGAAGAAAGTAAATACAGAAAATTTTCAAATTCCGGTCACAGTCTGTATCTTATTTTTTCTTCAGATACATTCAAATTGCTTACCATTTCTGAAAATTGTACCATTTGCTGCAGATACTTATCCCAGCAGTTAAAATGCCCTTGTCCCTCATCAGAATACCTGATTTTGACATCAGATTTGGCACCTTACTGCAGCCTATGGCTAATGCAGACCCTGGGAAGCAGCAATGATGGCTCAAGCGAATGGGTTCCTGTGACCCACAAGGAGATCTGCGTTCAGTTCTTGGTTCTGGCTTTGACCCAGCTGAAGGCCAGTGCAGGCACTTAGGGAGTGAACCAGCTGGTGGGAAATTTAGCTTCTGCGTATACACATGTGGTCTCTTTTTTTTCTCTCTGATCCTCCAATCAAAACAAAGTTAAAAAAAAAATGGCCTCTGAATCTCCACTCAAAACAAAAAGTCAAAAAATGTCACCAGTTTGGGGCCAAGATGATGGCTCAATTGTCTAACCCTCTACCTACAACTGCTGGCATCCCAGATGGATGCCAGCTTTTGTCCCAGCTACTCCCATCCAGCACCCTGCTTATGGCCTGGGACAGCAGTGGAGAATGGCCAAAAGATTTAGGACCCTACACCCACATGGGAGATTTGGAGGAAGCTCTTGACTTCTGGGTTTAGATTGGCTCAGCTCTGGCCATTTTAGCCATTTGGGAGAGTTAACCAGCAGGTGGAAGACCTTTCTCTATTTCTCCCTTTCTCTGCAAATCTGCCTTTCTAATAAAAATCTTAAAAAACCAAATCACCAGTTTACAGAAAAAAAAAGCGCAAAAAAAAAAAAAAAAGAATTTAAATCTATCTGCAAGTGACAGAAGCATTCTTAGAGAACATCATTCCTGGAAACTACTACATAAACATCAAAGGGAGAATAAAACCAGGATATATTTCTCAGCCAACAGGAATACCAGCTGTAAGCTGAAAATACAAACATTCAAAGAAGCATAAGAGCCAGTGCTACGCAGCAGGGTTGGAGCTGGTGCCAAGTCAGGACTTGCTCTCTTCCTCTCTGGTTATTACCTATTGCTGATGTTAATGCCCTTCTCCCTCATGGCATACAAAAGCACAGCTATGCAGTACAAGGTCTCAGTGATGTCTGGCATGGTCACTGTGGAACTGGGTCTCCTGAGGCAGAAGAGCAGCTGCTGGATGTCATTCACACTGCTGGACAAGAGCACCATGGCTGCTACCAAAGCCCAGACGTTGACGCCCTGTAGAGAGATGTGCACAGGATGGGGAAGAGAGACCCAGATACAGGAATAAAAACCAGGAAGCCATCGAGGAAAGCAAGTCCGGGGTTTGGGTGCTATCTACAAACCGAATTGTGGGAAACAGAGAACCTTTTGTTTTGCCCTAGATTCCTTCTCATCATCAACAGGAATTCCAGGTCATTTTTCCACTGCTTCTCTCTAGGTCACTGGGAGCTCTGTGCTCTACAAGTACTCAGTAGGATCCAAAGAAGGGAGTTAGCTAATGAGTGCCTACCTGGGAGTGGTGCTGGGAGAGGAAACCAAGAACACCAACGATGCTAATTTACTATTTCTTTTATTATTGAATAACTATTAAGTAACAACTAAACATTAAAATTTTGTTTTATGACAACAGTATGCCCCTTTTTGCAATTTCTAAGTAAATGTTCACTAACACATACCACTGTTACATCAGCACAATTCTACCTAATACAGAACCTATTTTAAGAATGGATAATCCCATGCCCCTCCCACTAAAACCACACTATTAAAGAAAACCCACTCCATCATTATCAGCCATTGTTTCACCTAAAAGAACACAGAAACAAACCCGAAGATGTTTTGAGTTCCAACTGCTGTGGCAAGCAGAATATAGGTGAGGCTGCACACAGCATCCAGACAAAATGTGAAAATCCCTGATCTGACACGACTGAAATTCAGGAAGCTGGAGGCTACTTCCAGATCCTGTTATCTCACTGTATGTCCTTAGCAGAGCCTCGGTTTCTCCAATGGGCTATCTTGTAAAGAAACTCTGGGGCTAGTTGTGACACAGTGGATTACACCCACTATGATGCCACCAGCCCTTATCAGAGTGCTAATTCAAGTCCAAACTATTCTGCTCCTAATCCAGCTGCTTGCTAATCTGCCTAGGTAGGAACAAGCAATGAGGGCCTGGAGCAGTAGCCTAGTGGCTGAAGTATCACCTTGTATGCACTGGGATCCCACGTGGGTGCCAGTTTGTATCCTGGCTGCTCCATTTCCCATCCAGCTCCCTGCTTGTAGCCTGGGAAGGCAGTCAAGGATAGCCAGAGCCTTGGGACCCTACACTGACATATGAGACCCAGAAGAGGCTCCTGGTTCCTGGCTTCAGATCAGCTCAGCTCCGGCTGTTGCAGCCACTTGGGGAGTGAACCAGCAGATTGAAGATCTTTATCTCTCCTTCTCTCTGTAAATCTGACTTTTCGATAAAAAAAAAGAATGAAATAAATATATTTTTTTTAAATGTTGAAAACAAGCAAGCAATGGCTCAAGTGCTTGAGCCCCTGCCAACTCAAGCAGGAGACCCCAAAGGGACTTGGCCACTGTGGTCATTTGGGAAGTGAAGCAGAATGGCATTGTGCTTTTTAAATAAACAAATAATAAAGCAATTCTATTATTAAAAATGCTCAAAGGCTAGATGACCACGTTTTAGGAATATTTCAGAAAGAATTCCTCAATAGAATAGGAAAATGAAGGAAATGTTTTTACAAACTTTCCAAATTTGAATCCGGAATGGTATGGCCTTTTATTTCTCCACTAGGAACAATGACAAGGTTAATGTTTCAAAGCATTGAGAGACTAAAGATTTTGAAATTAATATAATCTTGAGTCACAAACTTTCTCCAAATGAAAACCTGTCCACTTTCTCACATAATTCCTCATAGGCCCTTGGCATACCCCAGCAGCAATGTAGAGGTCCGGCAGGTGTTGACGCACACAGGCCTCTGCCTCGGGGCGCAGGGGATGGTCTCGCAGACTCCACAGCGCCCTTCCAGGATCCACGCTTGGGGAGCATTTTGTAGTGGCTGTAAATCTGTGAGACATGCATAGATGAGTCCATCAGCACTGGCGTATGAGAAAGGACTTCAAAATCCCTTCCTCACAGGAAAATGAAGCTCACCGTATGAGGTTCAGCACACACAAGTCTGACTCCTTTTCTATGCCCGAGTTCAGCAGGATGCCATCCACTTTGCTGACAGCTTGCTCCTCATTCATCAGGTATCGATGATACAGCTTTTTCCAAGGGACGAACTGTATAATTAAAAAATAAGCAGGTCCAATATACTTTACCAAGATTAGCTCACAGTTCCAAAGCTGAGTAAATCAGGCACACATATTACACAAAGTTTGGTTAGAAATGAGGAGCACTGAGTCTTGGTCCTGGTTTTAACACCAACTTACTATTGACTTGGGGAAAAGCAACACTGCTTTTTTTGTTTGAAACATCAAGACACTAAAAACTAAGAATTTCAATGGGGATAAAATAACAAAATCTGTGCCTGTAGATAGCAAGCAAAAATAATCCGTAAGTCAGCAACTGCTACAAGAAACAAAGAATGACAATATATAATAATCAACTCAAGCAACACAGGTAATATGCACTAAAATCAGAGCTACTAAATATACAAAACACAAACAATGACAGAACTGAAGGGAGAAATGGTGATATACAATGACAATAGGAGATTTCAATACTCCAATGTCAAGACGAGAAGAACCACTCAGGTGAATAAGGAAAAGGGACTTGAGCTCTGCTGTTAGAATAATCAGACCTAATAGATGTATGTCGAACACTCCATCCAACAGCAGCAGAATGTACCCTCTTCTGGATTATATACAGAACACACGTTAGGTTATAAAACAAATCCCATTGTACTAGACTGAAATTACACAAAGTATCTTTTTTAAATCACAGTGAAATAAAATCAACAGCAGAAGAAAACTAGGCAATCCATAAATACATAGAAATTAAACAATTTTTTAAAAACTTGTATTTATTTATCTGAAACAGAGTTACAGATACAGAGAGATCTGTATCTCTGTATCTACTGGGGCCTTCTCCAGATGGCCACAATGACCAGATCTGAGCTTTTCCAAAGCCGGGCACTTCCTCCAGGTCTCCCACATGGGACATTTTCAAGTGTTTTCCTGTTAGTGGAGAGCTGGGTTGAAAAGTGGAGCAGCTGAAATTGGTACCCATAAGGAATGCCAGCATCACTCCCTATGCACAATGTTGGCCCCAGCAACACAAATCACACAATAACCAACCAATGGGTTAAAGGAGAGGAGAAATCACAGAGAAAATTAGAAAATACCTTGATATAAAGAATGAAAACATATCATACCAACATTTATGGAATGTAGGAAAAGGGAACTTTACAGTTATAAATGCTTAAAAAGTAGACAGATTCAAAATCAACAACTTAGTGTTACTCTACAAGAAAACAGGGAAAGAACAAACTGGTGTTACATGATGCAGAGGGTTAACCAGCTCTCCCACTGGGTGCTCTTTCGAGTAGAGTACCGAGTCCCAGTTGCTCCACTTGTGTTCTAACTCCCTGCTAACGGCTTGGGAAAGTAGTAGAGCTTGGCCCAAACGCTTGTTAACCCACACCCACCAGAGAGATCCAGATGAAGCTCCTGGCTCTTGGCTTTGGTCTTACTCAGCCCTGGTTATTTGAGTCAACTGGGGAGTGAACCAAAAGGTAGATGATTTCTTCCTCTACCTCTCCCTCTCTGTGACTCTGTCAAATAAATGAATAAATCTCATTAAAAAAGATGTGTTTTGTTTTTATGCAAAAGGCAAATACAGGTAGGAGAGACAGTGGGAGAGAGCTTCCAACTGCTGGTTCACTCCCCCAAATGGCATTTTTGTAACATTTCATGAGATAAGTACAAGTTGGGACATACTCCCAAAAAATCTTCTAGACTGAAGAAAATCCTCACTTATTTCCATCTACAACTATTTAATTCACATTAAAAATCTCGATTTAGTGGGGAGAGGGAATATTAGGACACACTAGGGCAGACATTTGGTACAATGCTCATGTTGCCACTTGGCAAACCTGAATCCCCAAATACAGTCTTGGTTCAAGTTCCCAGCTCAGCAACTTACTCCAGTTACCTGTTAATGCACACCCTGGGAGGCAGCAAGTGATGGCCCAAGTACCTGGGTCCTTGCCACCCATTTGGGAGACTCAGCCAACTTCAGCCTGGCCCTGTCCTGGTTGTGGCAGACATTTGAGAGTCTATCAGATCTCTTCCCCCCTTCTCTGCCCTTCAAATAAAAATAAATACACTAAAAAAAGTTTTAAAAAAAGCAGCAGCATGGCACAATATCTAAAATCAGAACATTTCTCAAAACCTAGAAATTAAGTCTCCTAAAAAAGAAAGAAGCTAGATGTAAAATTTCCTCCAAAATCTTATGTGCTTAGAAGAGAATCTGGCAAGTATCAACATGTCTATCTTGCATTCCATTCCTAAAATTTAAAAAATTTATTATAGATGAATGGAGAGCTAACCTCTACCTTTCTGACTTATTTCCCATGGTTAAAGAGATATATGAAGGATCTTCAAAAAATTCATGGAAATTGCATATTATGAACAAAATATGCATGGATTTCAAAGGTGTTTTCCTCACAAAAGCATTTAATTATATTTTCCCACAAACTTTTTGACGTACCCTGGTGCAAGCTAAGCAAAACATCCTCCCAGGCAAACTAGAATGTGAGATGAGTGAAGTAAAGCTGAACATCAAAGGAGAGGACAGGGAGTAAGAGCAGTAAAATGACTAATGTCTTATCAAGACGTTTTTCTATAGGTTGTTGCCAATGCACCAAGCTCAGAAGGCACTTCAGGCAACTCAGTCCCATTGCAAGCTACAGCGGTGATTTAAACATAATTACAACAAGCTTTCAGCAAGCAGTCTCTATCAATGAGCTACTATTCTGAAGTGGAGAGGAAAGTTCTCTCAAAGAGCACCTGACAAAGTGTAGCCTAGGTGCAAAGTGCAATAATAGCACAAAGAAAACAAAGTGATTATTTCAGTAAGATGAACTAGTTAACCAGCCTTAAGAATTACACTTTAAAGTACAGGTAAGATATCAACAGTGACATGAAGGGCCTTTTGGGTAGGGTGATGGGATTAGAGCAGCCTGAGGCAGGTCTGGAAGGTGCAATCTCCCCAGGACACAGCAAACCATGTGTTGTGAATAGAATACAGGTATGTGTTGACAGGAACTGGCAAGAAGGACAAATGAAATTCTCCAATCAGAACCATGCAGTAAACGAACACA
This sequence comes from Ochotona curzoniae, assembly GCF_017591425.1. Taxonomy (NCBI): domain Eukaryota; kingdom Metazoa; phylum Chordata; class Mammalia; order Lagomorpha; family Ochotonidae; genus Ochotona; species Ochotona curzoniae. Next base: position 13,245,878 of record NW_024467121.1, on the reverse strand, counting down.
CATACTTGGTTCTTTACTTACCAGGGGGTCAATGATAATCTCCCTCCAAAGGTGGCATACCAAGCTCACACTGCAGTAGAGGTCCTCCACAGGGAGAAAGGCAAAGATGTGTCTCAGAACCTCCCTGGGCAGGCTACAAATGTGGCCTGGAGCGTCTTCGCAGTGTAAGGCTCCAAGAAGCCCATAGCAGGGATCAGGAATGGGGTCAGGACCAATGTCCTCTACATCTTGGTCAGTTTCTCCTGGTTCTGCAGAGAGACGTGACAAGCAATCCTCTGCTTCCTGTCTGGTCTCCCCAGGCCTTGTGCATGACAGGGACGCAAGACGTCGAGGCATTTTTTTAGAAACTTCATCCCGCTGGCTGGTCTCCATAGTCTGATGGCCCTCTTCCTCAAAGGATCGGGATCGCTTCCTGATTGGCAGAGCAGAAGCCGAGGAGCCCACTCTCACTTCTCCATCAGCTTCCCGAGGGAGGGAACTGCTGTTCTCAGCTGGAACAGTCATGTCATCCTCAGAGTCCTGATAGTTGTCCTGGCCAATAGAACTACTCTTGGCCATGTCATTGGTGCTCTGCTGCTGGCCAGCTAGAAAGAACTCAGACCTGAGTCTCTGACATCCTCGACCTGCAGGAAGAACTCACACAAAACAAACAAGAAATCATCAGTGACTGTTGACCTGCCCTTGATCCCAACACGACAACCTAAGTTTTAGTTATCTATGTTAATAGACAAAAAATAGGAATACATTTACGAGCCCACTATATAAATACGTGTAAAAATAATCTAAAGGTCTATCTGTTTCTATTATATAATTATAAAGACCGAAACCAGTCTTTAGTTGTGTGATGGCCCACACTGCACCTTGCAATATCTATAGGTACAGAGCCCTATGCTATATACAGAACACCTAAATGGACAGATAAAAAGAAAAGCATTGCTCACAGTCACACACTCACAAGCTGCACCTTGCCTGACTGTCATTACGAGGTCTAAGTTCAGGTAGGTGGGAAGGGACATGCTTTACGAAATCAGGATTCAGGAAATCCTATTTATATATATTTTTCATTTCATTGAGTTAAATTCTTTGTATGGACTCAGAATCTGTAAATCTGCCATCATTTTTAAATGTAAAAGACAGAATCAGAATTCATACTGTTAGAGTGCTATCCAATCCCTTCCATGTTTATTTAATTGGCTGAGCACCTGTGATTCCAAGACAACTATGGAGTGAAAAATACTATGGTCCTGATCTCCAGACCTTTCAGGCACGTGAGGGAGTACAAATAGTGATTACAGCATTTTCAGATTCTCAAAACTCATTTTAAAATTCTAATGAAGCATTTAAATACTCCACTAATGTATGGTTCTTTTCTCAATGGTAACGGCCAAAATCTTCACTTTGGAAAGTAAGAGAATGGAGAGAAAGAAACTACAATTAAACTTTAAAAGAATTTTAAAATAAACTATTTTTTTTCTGTATTGGGAAAAATAAAAGCAGTTATGACTGATTCCAGGACAATCTGGTAGAAACCCAGAGATCTGAGGTCAACATGCATGGGTTAAATCATGATTATTTCCTAGTTGTTGAATTTAGTCATAGCAACAGTTAGGAACCTACATATGCCCAGGGCCATGCTTACAAAACCACTGTCAGTAAAGAAAAAACTGCTTCAGGCATATGAGAAAAGCTAAATATCAGACAATATATGATTAAGCTTAAAATTTCTTCATACAATTATTGTCAGTGGTTTCCAGAAGTAAAAAACATATATAATATTCATAGATGATTATTTGAGTTGGATTGTGAAATTAATATAAAGAGAAGTAAAGCAACCTAGATTATATTAATGGGCAAGAACAAAAGTTGCATTCAATTGATAGGTAGAGACATTGTGAGATCAAATTGCCAAAAGTGGAACTTTCATAAATAATAACAAATATCAGGTAATGGGCAAGTGTGACCTTGAGGCCACCACAGGAACAAAGAAACATTTTACTGTAGGTGCTTGAGCACAACTGTGACATTATAGAAAACAATCAGAGTCAAGAATATCAACGAGATATTGACTCGGAAGAAAGAAAATCTGAAGTCAAGGAGAAGGGTCCCTGCAGTGGTCCAGCTACCAGTGACAAAGGACAAGTCTACCATGAAAACACCTGAGAACGTTTCAGCAGAAAAGCTAATAACATGGTAGATCTAATGATGGATTTGACCAAGAAGACTAATGATAAATGAAGTAATCATAGTGTTTCTGGACTGAAACAATGGTGATATTGGCCATAACTCATATCACTATATAATTCTGCATGCTAATGAATTCATTTTAACATGTTACTGAGGCTTTTACCAACCATTATAACAAGTCAGAATTTTCAGGAGCTGGCACTGAGGTGCCATGGGTTAATCAGCACCATACACAGGAACGTTGGCAGAAGTCCTGGCTGATCCACTTCCAGTCTAGCTCCTTTCTAATGTGCTAGGGAAAATAGCAGAGGATGGCCTGAATTCTAGTGTCCCTGCCAGTCTATGGGAGACATGGATGAACTTTCAGTTTCCTGGTTTCATCACAGCCCAAGCTGGAGCACTGCAACCATGTGGGGAGTGAACCAGAGATGAAATTTCAATCAATCAATCTCTGTCACACTGTCTCCAACTGCCTGCCCCGCTGTAACTCTACCTTCCATATAGATAAATGAATCTTAAAGTACACACACACACACACACACACACACACACACACACACACTTTTATGGAAAATATAGAAATAATGGGTAAAAATATTATACTATTTCAACAACACTACAAAATTAGAGGCTGTATTTTACAAATACATCTAAGATGGGAGATACTGAAAGCTCACACAGACAAAAGATTTTTAAATGCAAAATACTTTGTGGAAGACATACCCCTCCTCCCTCTTTTTGTTCTGGGTCTAGGATAAAGACCATGGTTCGGATCTCTGTTTGTCCATCTCTGACAGAAGGGCTGGGTCACAGCCAAATGACTCCAAGCCAAATGTTGGCACTCGATGGCTGTTAGTTGCTTCCGCTTAAACCGTCTCACTGTTTTGTACCAAAAGGCAAAAGAAAGAGGGTACTCATTAGTTATGGACAATTGATTCTACAAGCTAGTCTGTAAACAATATTTAATTCTCAGTGATTTTGTGGATAATCCCATTCAGCCCATTCCCTTTTTGTTATGTCCACTAACTTTCCGTCATCTCATAATTCCTTAGTATTTCTTCCTCAGAATTTCTTAGTATTTCCTCCTTAGAAGTTAAGAATCTTAAAATGATAGGTCAAGATTCTGAAATGAGTTTTCTCCTTTTCATACCTTCTAGAAGCCTTGATCCTGAATTATGCATTGAAAATGAAGTTGCCGATTTCTATAACCAGAATGAGAGATGTAAAAGCTACCAATAGACAGGAAATGTTTCAGTGAAATAGAAGAAGAATATCTATTACCAAACTAGCCTGAAGAGGAAAAGCTCTTAAAAGCTTTTAAAAAGCTGGTTAAAAGGATTAAGATATAAACCTATTTACTCATATTTATATGTCCCCGGATACTAGTGCTAACCACAGGCCTTCCAAGTTGAGTAGTTAACTCAGATTACGTATATAAAGCTTCTGAAAGTCAACAGAGACACATAACCAATTGGAACATTAGATTCAGTAAAGGGTTCTGATGGCCACCCACATTTATTATAAACTCCTAAATCTAGCTATTGGAAACAGTTACACACACACACACTACAACTTTTCAAGAGTGAGAAAAGTTGTATAACAGTCTTTCCCAGTCAACTAACGGCAATACTGCCCTATTAAGAAACACTGAGGGGCCTGGCACTGTAGCTTGTGCCCGAAGTCCTCACCTTGCATGCACCAGGAAGCATCCCAGATGGATGCTGTTCTGGTCCCGGTTGCTCTATTTCCCATTAAGGCCCCTGCTTATGGCCTGGGAGGGCAGTCGAGAATGGTCCAGGGCCTTGACACCCTTACTTTAATGGGAGGCCTGGAGGAGACTCCTGGATCCTGGATTCAGAGTGGCTCAGCTCCAGCTATTGCAGCTGGGGTGTGAGTCAGTGGATGGAGGATCCTTCTCTGTGTCTCTACTTCTCTGTAATTATGGTTTCCCAATAAAAATAATCTTTTTTTAAAGAAGATTTATTTTATTTTTATTGGAAAGTCAGACACACAAAGAGGAAAGACAGAGAGGAAGATCTTCTGTCCAATAATTCACTCCCAAAATGGCCTCAATGGCCGGAGCTGAGTCAATTTGAAGCCAGGAATCAACATTCTCTTCTGGGTCTCCCATATGGGTACAGGGTCCCAAGGCTTTGGGCCATCCTCTACTGTTTTCCCAGGCCACAAGCAAGGAGTTGGATTGGAAGTGGAGCAGTCGGGACATGAACTGGCACCCAAGTGGGACTCTGGTGTGTGCAAGGTGAAGCTTTAGCCACTGAGCCATTGTGCTAGGCCCATTAATGTATATATTTAAAACAGCAGCTCAAATGTAATTATAAAATATTCAAATGCTGTGTCCTTCCTAAAATCTTCCTTCACAAGTCACCTAAACCTAATGAGATGCACCACACTCCTCACATTCAAAGTGCACTTTACAGCTCTCTTAAAGAGGACTTATTGTTAGAAGTTACCCGTGTCTTTAATGAACTAAGTTAAATGTAAACACACATCCACAGGAATAACAGCCACGTCCAAGGGGATCTTATGAATGGAAAGAGATTAAAATGGCTGTGAGGTTTTCCAAACTATATGAATAGTATGATGGGTAGTTTATATGAGTTTTTATATGAGCACCAGAGATACTCAAACTAATCTCCTCCATACCAAGGTAGGTACTTGTATGCATTTGTAAGACTCCCATAATTGCTAACAGCAACAAGTCAACTGCCAAAGGGCAGTGTTGGCACACAGTGGATATCAGAATGCCAAGAGTCCTGGCTATTCCACTTCTGCTCCAGCTACCTGCTAATGGGTCTGAGAAGGCCACACAAGGTGTTCCAAGTACTTGGGTCCTTGTCACTCAAATAGGAAATGTTGGCTTGACCCAGACAGGGCTGTTGTGATCACTTGGGAAGTGGCAAACCAGTGGATCTAAATTCATTTTCTCTCTCCCTTCTCTCTTTCTTTCAAGTAACATGTCATATTCCTCAGATAAAAGACAAAGAAAATGAGACTATATAAAAAAATCATTATCAAACAGATCTTTGCCCACCTTGATCTTTTAGAGATGCCTTGCCTTGGCAGTGCAACTTCTCTCTGTCCCCTGCTCTCAAAGTCTCCCTCTCTAGGATCCACATGTATCTGCCAATTCTGAGCTTTTACCCCCTGGTTCAGCAGACCAGCAGCACATCGGGTCCTTGGTTTTGCTGCACGACTTCACAGTGGTCATTAACTCGGATTTGGCCACTCACTGGTCATTAAATCCCTTCATCTTCACGACGGTCTACTCCATTCTGGCCCATTCTGACCAATGTCATGATCTAGTCACATCCCCTGGCAGATTCTCATCAGTTAAGCTAGACATAAACTCTTAGACATGATTACAACTCCTCTTCTAGAGTGCACTGAAAGCAGAGACCATGTCTCACTCTCCATCCCTCAAAGTGCTCCATGTGACACTACACTCGTACTGAGAAGGAGGAGCCCAGGTTGCCTCTATTATGCTTTTACTCACAGGACTTCATGTTTTAATTTTCCTTACTGGAAAAGAATGAACAAAAGGTTCAGAAAGTGAAACTAAGTGCTTCGGGTTCTATGGCCAGGACCATCGCTCCCCTTCTTCCTTTGCAGACTTCCCTGTCATGGATGTGGTAGATGCCATCTTACAGCTGAGCGCTAGGCAACAGAAGGAGTGTAAGCAAAATGGCATGCACCCTTCCTAGGCTTGTCCTCCCTGCTCTCTAGCCTTCTAGTCAATTAGGCACCTAATTTTCCAGGACAGTCATCTCTGTAAGCCACCTGTTCAAAAAAGAAGAGCCTTTTGGCAGCCAAGTCCTTATATGACAAGAAAAAAAGGACACAAAACAGAGAAACTCCTCGACTGTTACACCTCTTAGAAGGGCACTACTGTGCAGGCCTAGCTGTTACTGCAGCAAAGCTCACCCTACTGATCCTAGGCTCAGGGGAAATTGACATGAAATAACACTTTTTCTCCTACCTTTACCCATTAGATTTCACACCAAAAAGTCTTCTAAGACTTAGCTATTGCAAACTTAACTGGACAAAATTAAGACACTAAGTGGGCAGAATTCCTGGAGGGAATATATGAAGTAAATTAAATTTAAAAAATTAATCAAGCTAACTCTGGAGCACAAGGTGCTTGACAAATACTCCACATCTAACATTGTTAATCCAGGTAATATACCAAGTTACCTAAGTGCACAGGTACTTTGCCCACAGGCCTCTGACTTTTCTGATAAGAGGCCTCTATAAGATCTCTCTGGAGACACCGGGCCTCTGCCATCACCTGTGGATAACAGAGCCCTGGGCAGTGTAGCTCATTATGATGACTGAGGCACCTGACAAGAGAGCCCGACCTAATAAGCAACCTGAACTCCAGCAGTCATTCAAGCCAGGCAGCACGTAACAGTAATAAAACCTCTCTAACACTCTGACATACTTTGAACAACAGTTTTCATAAATATAATGTTCTTTGAACAAAAAAGTATCTTTAATACATCCTTATTGTATTGTTTAACTTACGTCCACAACAATTATTCATATAATGATGTACTTAGTATGTTATGTGGATTAACATGTTTGAATATTTGTCACTATTAACAGCAACAGCTTACATAAGGATGTGTATAACAAACCTTACTTAATTCCAGCACCTAACACACTCTGCTTCACAAACAACTGCTAACTAAATAGACAAATGCACAGGAGGACTTCCTTCTACAGGTTAGGCTGCTTTCCTAAACTACCTTACAGTGCCTACAGTTCTTTTCTACAATTTCAGTTGATCCCCACAGCACACCTCCTCCACATATGCCACAACTAAACTGAGGCATGGGGAAGCATCTGACCTAGCAGGGAGACTACTGGTTAAGACACTCATGGACCATACCAATGCATGTGGGTTTCACACATCTCGGACTCCTCACTCTAGTTTCCTACTAACAGAAAAACCCAGATGGGAGACCACTACTGAGTTTGTGGCTTCCAGCTTCAACCCACTCCTGTCAGCAGCAGGCATCGGAGGGGCCTGAGCCAATATATGGGAACTGTCTCTCAAACATACATATGAATAACATCAGGGGCTCACAGAGGACTCATTCTAAGTCATAATACAGTTTCTAACTGATAGTGTCAGAACAAGAACTTGGGTCTTCTGACTCCCAAGTCCGTAACATTATCCATGCTGTATCCAGACAGCTTTCATTCAGCTTCTAAGAACCTGAAGAATCTTTTATATAACACTTTTTTTTAAAAGGCACTAGTGAAATATCAGAAGGAAAGAAACCTAATGGGCAAAAAGTATTTAGGAGATGTAAATATGAGGGAAAATAGCACCAAGTCCTGCAGACTCAAAGTGAGAAAACTTCAAAACATTTTGCTCCAATTTGGGATGGACGGATGGAAGGAAGGGAGGAAGAGAGGGGAAGCGATCCCTACATAGACTAAATTCATGCCTAGGAACAGTAACTGCAAAATGGCAGAGAATGAACAAACTGATGTCAGGAGTCACTCTCGACTCCAAGCCAGGTCCCTGCCAGTCACCACATTCAGCTTAATCGCTAAACCCAAAAAGGACCAAGCCAATAGGCTCCACATCCTGTACTTCACACCTTGAACCACCCAAAAGACAGCACCCATTTATTATGGTGGGCAAGGGTCTCATTCTGCATTCCTCACCAGGATAGACAAAAGTGGTAGGCAGAAAACAATACAAATATCATTATTTACTGTCCAGGACATATTTTTATACATTTCAATGGCTTTCTCCATTGCCAATTCATTCCATGACTACTTTTAAGTGTCTACTGAGTCCTGGATTCATCTTGAACTGCTTGGCAGTAACCTGGGTGTTAAAAAAAAAGGAATTATTTTAGACAGTGAGGACACACACATGAATAAGCCTTACCATAAGGTAGCTAGCAAAACAAACACAAGTTATTAAACATAAGGCGATATAAGTGTGAGAAAAATGCATCCACGAGTTGGCATGGTAGTAAATAGAGTTAAAGAACTTGAAAAAAGCTTTATAATTAAGTTGGTCCTTGAGACATGAAAGATTCAGGTAGGCAGAAAAACCAGTGTGCATGAAAATGCAGAGAAGTAACAAAACTTTGGTGTGGCCTAACAGCTAGGTTTCATCAGAACAAGATTCACAGATTAGTAATGATGGGAGAAACATCCAGAAGAATGTGGAGCTACACTACACAGGTCCTTCAACACACCGTTCATCAAACTGCACTGTCTCATGTAGGCCACTCAGGGTGTCATCCTGCTTTCAGGCAATGTCATTACATAGACTAAATTCACACCTAAGAACAGTAACTGCAAAATAGCAGGGAATGAACAAACTGATGTCAGGAAAACAAGTCAGCAAGTCCCTGTAGCAACCGAGGCAAGAGCAGGTAAAGACCTCAGAGCAACAGAAACGGGCCAAGGGGACAGACAAATATCAACAATGCTTTCTGCCAAGAAACAAAGAGCAACAAGAGCAACATGTCTTAGCAGAACATTAAGAGTCAAGGGTGCTGGTTGAATCACTCTTCTGGAGTGAGGGGGATGCTACTTTTTTGTTCTGTTTTAAAGTTATTCTGTGGAATAGTAGATCAAGCTCCGGGAGGTATTTTGCAAACGAAGACTGGTTCCCAAAAGGTGCAAGATAGAAGGCTTGAGAAGTCTTGGTGATAGACAAGTTTCTAGGAGTCATCTCCCAGCCAGAAAAGCAAAACTGAAGTCTGTGTGCTCATTAATCATGAAACATGTCCACTGCTGAGCACTCCAATGACCACAGCCAAAATGCTCATGAAATTCAACATGAGCAAAAGGCAAGACATCCTCATCAATGACAACTGCATGGGAAATCAGACAGGAAGGTCAGGCCACAAACTCCCGAGGCCAGTCCAAAAGAAAGCCGCAGCACAACTGGGAAAGCAGAACGACCCCAGGAACAGCTCCATCTGTCTGCTAGCCAACTGTGTAGAGCCCCTCTCCATACCAGCTTGTGCTGCACAAAAACCACAGTAGCTGTGTGACAGCCACATGCTTCATCTTCCTGTTATTCAACCTGGGGGTGGGGGAATTCAGGGGAAAGGTAGTTTATAAAGAATACAGGAGAAACAGAATGGGAACTGGAACACTGACCACGCAGTCAACATTTGCAGTGTCAACTCCTAGTGTCAACTCTCAATGCTGCATACAACACAGGGAAACTGGAGACATAAAGTAAACAAAAGTGACATCTATGATTCCAATGGAGAGATGGAGGAGCAGTGATAAAAAGTATGATGCTTCTGGATACAGTTTCCAACCTGCCCTGATTCCAACAACAGCAGTCAGAACACTGCTTTGCCCGCACTAAAATTCTCTGTAATTCCAAGCGCCTTTACTCTTCCTTTCCTGATTGGGGTGGAGGAAGAATGACAGGTTATAATGAAAACATGCATCTTTATCAAAGCTGATACTAGGACTTGGCTGTCTCCAGTGACTGTCATAATATTCACTAAGCTAACCAAATCCACACTGCGCATCAAACTGGCTTCCTTTCAATGAGCCTTACCAAAGATTTGCCTTTATTCTACCTCTGTTTATTTCTGCAGTGTCAGGCACAAGTAGACACTCAATGCATACTACCTACCTTTCAGGATCTGTTATTGCTTGTACTTCCATGGTGGAAGAAAAACAAAAATCACTAACTTCACAAAGCCTCAATTTCCTCACCAGCGTGATGCTTTGCAGGGTCGTTTGTGGATAACTAATGTCAAGTGCTTTGCAAACCACAAAGCGCAATGACAAAATAGACGGTGCTAGCCTAGAATCCTTTTTGTCTTCTAAAGGAACTGAATATATCAAGATGTCAACAGTATGCAATTAGGTCAGGTAGACACTAGTCTCTACTATCACCCAGCTTTTTCAGACCTCATCGTGCCCTCCAAATGTTCGGGCCTTCCCACATCACCTTAATCGTTGTTATGGCAAGGAGGTGAGGGATTACTATCTCAAGACGGGAGGAGCGGCAGCATAAAACGAGTCTCCCAAGGTCAAAACATCTTGGGAGAAAAGGAAGTCTGGCTGGCCAGCAGCTGAGGCCACGTCTACCATGCCTCCTCTTGCAGCCGCCCCTCCCGGGCCCCAGGAGCAGCGTGGGGGCGAGCGCCTGGCCGGAGCTCACCCGGCGCCCCAGCCTGTCGGAGGGACAGCCCGTGGCGCCCCCGCACCTGCCCACTCCCGACCGCGGCGGCCCCGGTCCCTACACGCTCCGCCTGGGCCCGACTCGGCTCTCCCAGGAGACCCAATGCCCCACCCTGAGCCCGGAACCCCGGCACCTAGGTTCAGTTTCCCGCACGGCGGACCCCGACCCGCACTCCCCGCCACGTCTGCGGCCTCACGCACTATGGCGCTCCGGACTGGAGCTACCAACGCCGCCGGCGCCGCTGCCGCTGGCCGCAAAGCCCAGCGTCCCCAGCCGGCCAGCTCCTCCTCCAGCCTGGACTCTGAGCCCTGACAGTCGCGACTTCCTCTGAGAGCTCCACCCCGCAGCACCCGCCGCCTCGAGTGGACGGATGGCTTCCACAGCCAATCCAGACGGGCAAACCGGAAGGGGCGCGCTGATGGTCAGCCACCGCAGCCAATAGAAATGCGGCTCCAGGGGGCGCGGCCGTCGCTCGTGCGCCACGCCTTGTCCGGGCTTCCGGTCGGGGCGAGCCACGGAGGGGAAACTTTCCCAGGGTTCCTTCGAGCTCCGCCAGTGCCGGTAGAGGCGGCGGCCGGTTGGGTTGAGGGAGCAGGGCGAAGCACGAAACGACGCCGCTAAGCACGGCGGGTCGGGGCAGTCTGCTGGAGGAAGCCGAGCCTGGGTGTCGGCTCCTGAAGCACACACCTGTCATGCAGGCTCCAGTGCGGAGGGCTTGGCAATGGAGAGCGGGCCGTGGCGCTTCAGGGCTCTGCGGTAGGGCCACAAGCCCAGGGCTTGTCCTTCGTGTGGAGTCCCAGTCAAACCCGTGCTGAGGAGTGGAGAGGGAAGCAGCTCTCGGATTACAGAGGAGCCAGGAGCCAGCGCACCTGAATAGGTTTCAGCGTACCACAAAGTGGCCCCTTAGAGTGCTTGCCATGCCCTGCTCCCCACCCGCTTGAAGGATCAGCGTCCTGCTCTGCAAATTACTTTATCTTCCTGGCCTGGGCAAGGAGGGGGTGGGAGGGTCCTGGGAGCAGGTGCGATGCTGGGGCAGAAGCAGGAGGCAGGTCTCCATCAAGAAAGGGAGCCGCTGGAACAGTTTTCACAGTGTCAGGCTCTCAGCCTGACACGCGATGACAGCCCTGGCCTGGGAACCATCGGAGCCTCTACAAATTTGTGCCAGAGGGCCGGGCCGGCTGCAGGCCCTTGCAGCAGGAGTTGTTGGCCGCACCCTCCTGTGCTGTGCAACTCGCCACTGCTGTCTGGACATCCTCAGCTCTCTGGCAAGCCTGGGGCATGGACATCAAGGCCGCTAAGCAAGACTGTAAGCGGCCTCTACATGAGGCTCCCTCCATGGGCCACCGGGACTGGGTGCACTACCTGGCTGCGCTGAGGGGTAGCCATGGACTACCTGAAGAAGGCCAGCTGGTAGGTAGGCAGGGTTCATAAAGATGCCACACACACCCTCACCCCATCTTTGGACATGATAGCTTTTCTTTGCTCCAAGTTCTCTTCCAAGGCTCCACCGTGGTAGGGCCATACTGCCAAAGTTTTCCCTTGTAGTGGTCGATATATATATGACACTTTATTCCTGCTTTTGTGGGGTTAGCTGTTTGGATGGGGCCATCGGTTCCCCTTGTAAGGCACTGCACAGTATGCAGTATAGAATGTGGTTTGCAAACGTTCTTAAACTACATATGCCCCCCGCCACGTGATGTTCTTCTGGGGACATATAGTTAAATTACTGTTTCAGCAGTTGCTATTGCTTTACTCAACATTCTTATTCAAATTTCATCTATTACAGATGTGCATGCATGTGGAGAGCACTAAGCAATTTTCTCACATATAGTCATGCATGAACACTACACAGTCAATACGGGGTTCTGTGGCACCATACCAATTTCATCCTGTTTGTTAGACAAATGACATTTTTGCTTCTCACTCTGTCGGGTTCTTTAGAGGTGCATTTCTTAAGGTTCAGAGCATCAGGGAGTCCTTGCTTTGGGGTAATTTTTGATCTAAATAAGCAAGAGAAAGTTACATCTTTAGATGAAGTACATCATCCCCACCCCGAAGATGGAGCCCTGCAGTGAGCAGCCTTGCCTCCCAGGTACCCTTTCAATAGTCACATATTCAGCACAATCACCTTCTCTCTTGTTGTTTCTTCCTCGAAAGAACGCAGCTAACTTACCAGTCCAAGTGATTTTCCTGCTTCCCAGACCCCTGAATCTTCTATTGCCAAAGGATGTACATTTTCTGAAAACCTAACCACTTCTCATCTCAGCTGCCTTCCCTCTGACAGCTTGTCCTGGTTGACCCTAGGACTCTTCTCATGATGACTTGCATGAGGAAGAATCTCGGAGTGATCCAGGACCTTGTGAAACACGGCACGAACCCACTGCTGAAGAACAAAGATGGCTGGGACAGTGTCCACATTATCAGCTGAAGAAAGAGGTGACCCTCTGACACTCCAGTACTTGCTCTCAGTGTGCCCAGATGTCTGGAAGACAGAGGGCAAGATTGAAGAGCTCCTCTGCACATGGCAGGTACAGCTCTGCAGGCTCACAGTGCAGCTGGCCTCCCCCAGCACACCAAACATCATGTTGTTTAAGTCACCTGCAGGAGATTGGAGCATCTGGGGAGGTAGAGATGGCAGGGAAGAAGGGCAGCTTGGGACATTTTGGCAAATAGCTCCTCAAGTTAATGTTACTCAACTGGGGTGCTGTAGTATTCACTTTTCATGTATATCAGTACTATCTTCCAAGTTAGAAGATAAGCTGGCCCTGTACCTTATTTTTTGACAAGGGTAAGAAACTTGGGTTTTTGGTGAGGAAGTTTTCCCTAGTAGCAAAAACTAGTAGTAATAGTAATAATGCCCATGTTACAAGCTTGTGGCAAGTGTTAAGAAAGACAGCACACATGTGTGGACCCCTTTGCATGATGATTGGCACCTAGGGAGCACAGCTGTGATTTTCTTGGGCCATTTTTACATTGTTAGTATTAAAGGCAGGATAAAGAATATATCTTCCACATTAACAGTAGTGGCACCTACCATACTGTTGTACATTTAACTAAACTTAATTGCTTATAATTAAACGCATAAGCCCAAATGTATTTGACTTATTTAATGATTATATCAGATACAAACTTGAGATGCAGCTTTCGTAGTCTGAAGTAGTGATCCTAAACTCTGAATTTCCCATTTCTTATTCTTCTTTATTCCCTGAATTATCCTTCACTTCTCTTCTTCTCTCCCTTTTTCCTTCCTACAACACATGGTTAAATATATACAGAGAGAGCCCTCATCTGCTGGTTGATTCCTCAGATGCTCACAGTTTTCCTGGCTGGTGCTGAAACTGGGCACTCAGGATTCTCTTCCTTCTCCCTCCTAGTTAGTACAAACCCAGTTACTGGAGTCATCACTGCAGCCTGCCAAGGTGTGCATTAGTAGGAAACGAGTTGGGAGCTGGGACAGTATTGAACTCAGGTATACTGCTATGGGATATGAGCATCTTTTTTTAAAAATTTATTTATTTTTATTTGGAAAAGCAGAGGCAAATATACAGAGAGAAGAAAAGACAGAAAAAGATCCATTCATTGATTCCCCAAATGGCCGCGATGACTGGAGCTGAGCTGATCTGAAGCCAGGAGCCAGGAGCTTCCTCCAGATCCCTCAGGGTGCAGGGTCCCAAGGCTTTGGGCCATCCTCAACTGCTTTCTCAGGCCACAAGCAGGAAGGTAAATGAGAACAAGAGCAGTGGGTACACAAACTGGTGTCCACATGGGATCCTTTTGCATACAAGGCAAAGATTTAGCCTCTAGGTTGTTGTGCTAAAGCTGGGACATGAGTGTCTTAACTGGTTTCTACACTGCCATTTGAAATGCATACCCTGCACATCAGTTTAAATTAAACAAAGCAAATTTCCTACAATAGAGCAAGAAGTAGATCTAAAGTAGATCCTGCCCATATGAGGAAATTTGGAAGTCAGTGAAGAATTTAACAATAGAAAAACGAATTTGAAGAAATGAAAATAAAAATATCAAAACCCATGAATTGCAGCAAAAGCATATTGAAAGGACTATTGATTATATTTCCATGAAGGTTGCCTTATATCAGGGAGAACATATCATATTTGTCCTTTTGGGATTGACCTATTTCACTGAGCGTAATGGACTCTAGTTGGAACCATTTGGTTACAATGGTAGAATTTCATTTTTTTTTAATGGCATTTTTTCCATGGAGTAGATGTACCTCTGTTTCTTTATCCACGCACTCCTCTTTGGACAGGCATCTGTGTTGTTTCCATGTCTTTGTTATTGTAGATTGTACTGCTATAAATACAGAATTACAGGTTCCTTTCTTATATGCAGATCTCATGGAAAACTTTTATCCTCTGGGACAGAATGTTGAATTAAGACATTAATTTAGTTTCTCCCTAAATTAATACCTTTGATGTGATATAGAATAGGGAATATGAATATAATTTTCTAGCTATAGTTGAAATTTGAGATCAAGAAATCCTTTTTCTTTATTAATTTTAAAGAAAGATCATTTTTATTGGAAAGACAGATAAAAGTGGGGCAGTTTATGAATCATGTGATCCATTTTCTCCCCAAAACCCTTTATTCCCTTGGAAAAGTTATCAACATCCAAATAGTGGAAACAGATAGCTAAAACCTTTAGTGACTGTAGTTATTTTTTTGTTTGTTTGTTTTTAAATTGTATTTCATTTTATGACATCGTTTCATAGGCTCTGAGGTTCACCCAACCCCTCCTAGTGCCCTCCCTCCATAGTGGATTACTCCACCTTATTGCAGTATTACAGTTCAAATCCAGTCATGCTACTTTCATTGCAAGCATGTACCATGCATAGAGTCCAGCATCTTATTGGCCAGATAAATTCAACCGTTTCTTGGGGAGACCATCTCTGGTCAACTGTGGTTATTTTTAATTGAATTACATTTGTGCTTGCTTTGTTACTGATTATTACTGATATGTCTTCTGGGCCTAAATTGTGTTCATGGGTTAAGCTGTGTCCCTTATTTAGTGCTGGCTTGAGTCCTGGGCTGCTCTGCCTCCTATCCAGCTCACTGTTAATGTGTCTAAGAAAGCAGCAGAAGATGGCCCAAGTTCTTGGGCCCTGCCACCAATATGGAAATCCCCAGTGGAGTTCCTGGCTCCTGGCTGATGCTGAGACCAGATCAAGATATTGTGGCTATTTAGGAAATGAACCAGTACATGGAAGACCTTTCTCTCTTTCTCTGAGTATCTCTTTCTCTTTCTTCCTGTCTTCCCCCTTACTCTCCTTCTATGTCCATACCTATCATCCCTCTTTCCTCTCTGTCTCATTCTGCCTTCCAGTTAAATACAGTTAAAATATTTATCTCAAATTTATAAAATTTTTAAAAGAAAAAAATTTAATCACTTTTTAAAGAAGTGTTTTGCATTTCCTTAGGCAGAAACTGCCTGGCCCTGTGGGTTGGCCAGATACAAGTGGGGCAATAGGGCCCAGCATGGTAGCCTAGCGGCTAAAGTCCTTGCCTTGCACTTGCTGGGATCTCATATGGGCTTTGGCTCTAAACCCGGCAGCCCGCCTTCCCATCCAGCTCCCTGCCTGTGGCCTGGGAAAGTAATCAGGGATGGCCCAAAGCCTTGGTAACCTGCACCTGCATGGGAGACCCAGAGGAATCTCCTTGCTCCTGGCTTCAGATCAGCTCAGATCTGGCCATTGCAGCCACTTGGGGTTATATAAGTGGACAGACGGAAGATCTTCCTGTCTGTCTCTTCTCTCTGTATATCTGACTTTCCAATTAAAATAAATATATATTTTTTAAGTGGGTCAATAAATTTAGGCTTGAAAGTGTGTCATGAAACTGCCCATTAAGATAACATCATCAGTTGTGGTCTGTGTTCATGTAAAGTGAAGGTATCATTTCTTATCACTTATGCCATTAAATTTTTATTCTACTAGGGCAGTAACAATGAACCTAACTTAATTACTGCTTCCCATAAGTCTTGACTACCAGATGGGGCATGGAATGAAGCCCTGAGCAAGAAGCATTTTGCATATGCACTAAAAAGTGCTATTTCTCAACTCTCTTCTCCCAGCAATGCATGTCTGTTTAGAAACAGTAAATATATTGCTTAAGAGCTGAATACAAAAAAGCAGGGTGGGGAAAATATTTAATTATTTCAAAGAGCCAATATTGGAGTTACATAAAAGCACGGAAAGATTAAGAATAATGAATGAAGGATATAAATAGATAACTAAAAAATATTTTTTTGATTCCTGGTCTTGCACACCATTTTATTCTCCATGCATCCTTTCTTTTTTTAATTAGTTATTTATTTAATTTTTTTTTATTTTATGACACAGTTTAATAGGCATTGGGGTTTCCCCTCCCCCCATTGTTCTCCGCTCTAGTCTTTCTTTTTCTTTACTTTTCTTTTTTAAATATATTTTTATATTGAGTTTTGAATTATGTGGTACAATTTCATATAGGCTGGGATTCCCCCCAAACTACCACCCCCATCACATTATTCCCATTTTGTTACAATGGTGTAATCCTTCATAAGGAATCATAATTCTAATGGACTCTTATTTAAGTATACCCCAGCATTGTTGGTACAGTGTCAGACAGTCCAGCATCCCATTGTCTACACTTGTCCAACAGTTTGAATGGGATTCTATCTTTCATCTGGATGCATGGATGCGTGTTCCGTTACACCCCCACATCTGTATATGATAGACCCCAGTACTCCATCACTATACATTTGGTTTTTTTAAAAGATTTATTTATTTTCATTACAAAGTAGATATACAGAGAGGAGGAGAGACAGAGAGGAGGATCTTACGTCTGATGATTCACTCCCCAAGTGACCGCAACAGCTGGTGCTGCTCCAATCCGAAGCTGGGAACCAGGAACTTCCAGGTCTCCCACACGGGTTCAGGGTCTCAAAGCTTTGGGCCTTAATCAACTGTTTTGCTAGGCCACAGGCAGGGAGCTGGATGGGAAGTGGAGCTGCTGGGATTAGAACTGGTGCCCATATGGGGTCCCGGCATGTTCAAGGTGAGGACTTCAGCTGCTAGGCCACGCCACCGGGCCCCCACTATACATTTCTATAAGTGGGAAGTCATCAAACAAAGTCAACAACTGGTATGAGTTAGAAAGCTATAACAACAACAACATCAACAACAAATTACAGCACCATGAAAAACTGTGCTGCTGAGTAACCAACACATGGGTGACAAAAAGGAAACACAGAAGTCTCTTGGAAAAAATGATGCTATTTTATAATCCATGAGTCCATGATGAATTTGACAGGAGAAAAGAAATTATTTAGAATAAACCAAACTGAAATTTTTAAATTTTAGTGGGAATGCTTGCAATCTTTCCCCATTTAGTATGATGCTGGCATTGGGCTTTTCGTAAATTGCTTTGGTTGTGTTGTAGAATGTTCCTTCTATGCCTATCTTGCTTAGGTTTTTCAGCATGAAGTGGTGTTGGATTTTATCAAATGCCTTCTCTATTGAGAGGATCATATGGTTTTTATTTTTCAATTTGTTGATGTGATGTATCACATTTATTGTTTTGTGAATTTTGAACCATCCTTGCATGCCTATGATGAATCCCACCTGGTTTGGGTGAATGATCTGCCTGATGTGTTGTTGGATCCTGTTGGCTAATATTTTATTGAGCATCCTTGCATCTATGTTCATCAAGGTCTGTAGTTTTCTGTTTCTGTTGTTTCTCTATCTGGCTTTAGTATTAAGGTAATATTAGCTTCATAGAAAGAGCTTGGGAGGATTGCCTCTTTTTCTATTGTTTGAAAAAGCTTGTGTAAGATTGGGGTAAGTTCCTCTTGAAACATTTGGTAGAATTCAGCAGTGAAGCCATCTGGTCCAGGACTTTTCTTGGTTAGGAGGACTTTAATTACTGGTTCAATCTCAGTGCATGTTATTTGGCTGTTTAGATTTTTGATTGCTTCTTGGTTCAATTTTGGTAGATTGTATGTGTCCAAAATCTATCCATCTCTTCTAGGTCTTCTGATTTGTTCACGTATAGTTGCTTGTAATATTTCCTAATGATTCTTTGGCATCAGTTGTTATATATCTCCTTTCTCATCTCTGATACTATTGATGCGTATTTTCTTCCTCCTTTTTTTGATTAGTTGGACTAGTGGAGAGTCTATTTTGTTGATTTTCTCAAAGAACCAGCTCTTTGATCCATTGATCTTATGTATAGTTCTCTTGGTCTCTATTTGGTTTATTTCCTCCCTTATTTTGATGATTTCTTTTTTCCTACTAATCTTGGGATTGCTTGGTTGCTGCTTTTCTAGTTCCTTCAGCTGTAAGGCCAGCTGATTTACTTGGTGCTTTTCTAGTTTCTTGACATAAGCACTGATTAAAATGAGCTTTCCTTTTAGCACTGACTTGTTTTGATAACCATAAGTTTTGATGCCTTCATTTGTTTCAAGCAATTTTTTAAATTTCTCCTTTGATTTCCTCTCTAACCCATTGCTCATTTAGTAACATATTATTCAGTCTCCATGTGTTTGCAGGTCTACCTTGGTGTTTTGACTTCTTGGTCTGTAGCTTTACTCCTTGAGAAGATGCATGGTATGATCCACTTTTTAAAATTTGCTGAGGCTTGTTTTGTGACCTATAACATGATCAATTTTGGAGAAGGTTCCATGTACTGATGAAAAAAGTGTATTCTCTATCTGTAGGGTGAAAGGTTCGATAAGTCCATTTGCTCTAGAGTTTGGGTGAGTTCTGTTGTTTCTTTGCTGAGTTTCTGGTTTTTTGATCTGTCCATTGATTTTAATGGGGTATTAAGATCTTCCACTATGATCGTGTTGAAGTCTCTTTCTCCCATTAAATCCGTTAATATTTTCATGTAGCTAGGTGTTTTGGCATTTGGCACACATACATTTATTATGCTGATCTCTTCTTGCTGAATGCTTCCTTTGATCATTATGTGGTATCATTCTTCACTCTTTTGATGCTCTTTATATCAAAGTGCATATTATCTAATATAAAAATGACTACACCTGCACATCTTTCCTTACCATTTGCTTGGAATATCTTTTTTCATCCTTTCACTTTCAATTTCCTCTGGTCTTTGTTGGTGAGATGTGTCTCCTGTAAGCAGCAGATAGCTGGGTTTTATTTTTTTGATCCAATCCTCTAGTCTGTGGTGTTTGACTGATGAGTTTAAGCCATTTATATTCAGAATTATGGATAAGGGGCTGTTTGATCCTATCATTTTAGTAATGTGTTGTTCTATGAATGAGTCTTCTGTTAGCCTTTTAGTGGGATGTTCTCCACATTTGCCTTTGTTTTTGGTAGTTGTTATTTCTTTTTTCTTTCATGGGAACATCCTTGAGTATCATTTGTAGGGCAGGTTTAGATGAGACAAATTCTTTAAGTTTTTCTTTATTGTAGAATAATTTTATTTCAGTTTCAAAGACAAAGGACAGCTTTGCAGAATAATTTATTCTGGGCTGAAATTTTTTCTCTTTTAGAATCTAGAATATGGCACTCCATTCTCTTCTGGCCTGTAGTGTTTCGTCTGAAAGGCCAGCTGTGAGTTTGATTTGGATTCCTCTATATGTCACTTGATTCTTTTCACGTGCACTTTTAAGGATTTTTTCTTTTTGTTCAACTGAAGAGAGCTTGATTATCATGTGTTGTGGTGAAGTTCGTTTTTGATTAACTCTGTTGGGAGTTCTGTAGCTCTCCAGTATATTATTTTCCAATTCTCTGTCCAGATTAGGGAACTTTTCATTTATTATTTCATTGAATATATCTTTAATCACAACTTCTCTTTCTGTACCTTCTGGAAGTCCTGTAACTCTTATGTTGAGCCTTTTGATTTTACCTTTTAATTCTTGGATAATTTTTTTAGCTTGACCCAGCTCTGCTTCCAGCTTTTTGTTTCTTCACGGTAACAGGAAATATCTTACAATTCTGAAATTCTTTCTTCTGCCTCATTCATTCTATTGTTGAGACTCTCCACTGTATTTTTAATTTGCTCTACTGTGTTTTTAATTTCTAATCTATCAGCCTTGATTTGGTTTATTGCTGCTCTTTCTTGCATAACATATTCCTTAAATTCTTTGAATTCTTGCATGTGCCTCTCATTTTTGATCAGCAGCTTTATAATGAATGAGTTTTCTGAGTTCTGTGTCCCCTATTTTCTCAATGTCTTCCTCATTTAACTCTGAGAGTAGGTGCAGCTTTTGCTCCTTTGCTGGAGAGTCTTCAGTAACATTCATAGTGCCTTTGTCTTTTCTTTTACCTTTTGTAGTTGCCATTCTGGTTGATGGAATCTTCTCTAAGATGTGTTATCTATAGGTCTACAAGTTAATTTTTTATGTTCAATCAGTGCCCTGGATTTGGAAAACACAATAGTCCTAAATAATTCCTTTGTTGGTGGCACTGATTTTGTAGGCAGCACTGATTTGTTGCCCCCTGTTGGCTGATAAGTCTGAGTACCTCATGGAACTATTTTCAGTGGAGTTGACTGTGTGCCTTGCCAGGGGCTATTTTTTCTACAGAGCCTGTGCAGTGCTCTAAGATGGTGATGGTTTTGTTCCCAGCTTAGCTCTCGGGCAGCTCAGCTGTCATCCCTTCAGTGTAACAGTGCCTGGTCCCGTGACACTGATATCTGAGCACTACTGAATTAACACATGCACAGTTTACCACTCCTCTCTTGCAGTTTATCAGTGTTCAGAGCATTTGCCTCAATGTCCAAGATGGTGCCCGTAGGGGCACCAACAAAGATCAGGGGCTGTTGGCTGTCAGCTCCAGGGACCACACAGACCCTGCAGGTTGCAAATGCTGGTGCTGAGGGCTTAGTCAGTGCAATTAGCTAGTAACAAGTCCACTCTGGACCTTCACTTGGGGTCCGCACTTGCGGCCCTGCTACCCAAGATGGCACCAACTGGGACGCTGCTGGAGAACTGCAGCTACTGGCTTTCAGCTCCAGGGACCACACCAACCCTTCAGGGAGTGAAGTTGGTGCTGCCCTCTACACTGGATCAGTTCCATGTGATCACCCAGAAATGAGCCTTCTCTGTGCCATTGCGATAACTTCCTGTTCTGCTTCTCCACACAAGATGGCGCCCTGAGTCTCCTATTCTTTCTCCGCCTGTGGCTGGTCCCAGTCACTCAGCACAATTGGCAGGACCCAGACTTCACTCTCCTCCCAAGCTCCACACATGAACCCAGGCTCCCGGCTGGCTGGCCCAAGAGCTGTGTGGAGGCCACTGCTGGATGTCTGGCTGGAACCGGATTGCCTTATCGCCAGAGCCTGGATCGCCAGGGACTGAGTTGCCGCTTGCTGACCGCTGACGGGTTTTTCAGTCCGCTGCAACGTTGCTGTGCCACCGCCGCAGCTTCCCTGTGTCCAGGGGGTCTCTAGGTACCCACTGCTTACTGCCCGACTCCTTTTTTCCTCCCTGTAATCTGCTTCTTGTACTTCACCCTGTCTAAAGATTCTCCATCTTATCAAACGTGTCTGTACCCTATGCCAGTCTTTCAATAGGTGTCTTCCGAGTGCCCTCAGAGGTCGATCATCCTGCCATCGAGTTGTCTCCCAACAACATAGGGACTTATCTGTTGTGTCACTGTGAGACCATCCTTGTATTGCAAGTATAGTGGCATCCCTCTTTTTCTGCCTATGGACATATTTATTCCCACTGAACTTATCTTCGGTGTTGTTCCCCTCAGGTTGAGAGGGAACAAAGAAGGAAAAAAATTAAGTAAAATGAAGTAGTGAGCCTTTAACTCCATGGTGTTGTCAGACTTGTAGCAGGGGTATCAATGTGACAGAAGGGTGGCACAAAAGAGTGTCCAATATCTTCCTGTAGAAATGAATGCTAGTAGATAACCCGCATGGTTCAAATGGGAGTACAGTACGGACTAGAACATCATTATCCGTGGGTAGTAGTACTAACAATGATAACAGAAATATTAACAATCACTGGCTCATTTCCCTTAGCATAATAGATAACTAAAAAATAGTAAAACTAGTTCATGAATATATGGGGGAAATGTTCATAGTGGCAAAATCATTTATTTGTTCAACCATTAGCCATTTAACTATTCGTTCATTAAGCTTGTGTGTTTATGTTTTCATCCAATGCTATTATAAACTCAACCCTATACCTGATATAGAGAATGAATACTGAAACAGCCATGCTTACTACCCTAATGTAGTTGACAGGGAAGATGGACTTTAAACAAGCCCCATAAGTATGATTAGCATTCTAAGATACTCTGTGATCCCTATAGCACATAATAGGAAAGTCCAACTTGGCTTAGGATAAATGCCAATCTCAATCCCAGTGATTTTTAAGTAGTGGGCTGAAGGGAAAATAGCATGAGCTGAACATGGAAGGCAAGGAAGCATTCTAGTCAGAGATAGTAACATCTGTAGGTGCTCTGAGCCAAAAGAAAAACACTACACTTGAGAAGCTGTAAGAAAGTTCAGACTGTACTGATGCCTCAGCAGAGATGAGAAACTGAGTACCATGACCAAGTTAAGGACATGAAAGATGTCATTGGAGTGCTTTAAGCAAAAGAGTAATAAGAAATTTTCACATATCTTTGATTTTTGATAGGGAATGGTTAGGGGGCATTGCATAGGAGAGTGGTGTCCAATCACATTGTCACAGATGGTGGTTTTACCCACTGTGTCATAACACCAACCCTGAGTTTGACTTTAGAGGATACTATGAACCAGATAAGAATGACAATTGTGGGATCCTTCCCTTTATGAATATGATTCTGTGTGGTCACATGGATGAAGCCAAGATGCTCCTTGAAAAACACAAAGTGTAAAAATGATTTTCCTTTATTCATTTGCTCTTATAAATTCTGAACACAATTTTATTTAGATTCTGGGTTCAATCTCAGTCCTACCAAGTTACTTGTTGCAGATCTTATTGACCTCTTTTTAATTATTTATTGTATTTTTAATTTGTTTACATAGTTGAGAAGGATACATGTCCATGTGGGCCCCTGATTAGGATGGAGAGGGTAAGGTACAGAGGAAGGTGGGTGGGACAAATGTTTCATTTTTTTCCTCCTGTGTTGGCAGGGGAGGAAAAGGAGATGTTCATTCCTTGCCGTCAAACTACATTGGCACCTGGGATGGGGAGAATGCTCATCTGATGATACCCTAGAGACCCCATTGTGGGGAAGAGTGTTCTGAGGATGTTACTTGAGTAATTTTGATAGTTCTGAGAAGTTGGTTTCATTGCTTCAGAGTTTAGAAAATCTTTACAAAGGTCTGTCAGTTGACAAAGTCAACCTTAGTGCATCCACAGACCCAGGAACATGCTGCAAAGCTTGAAAAGGAAAATTGTCCAACCTGCTCTGTTCTCCATCCTCTAACGAGGCAATTGACATCCCTTAGTGGCCTAGTTGAATGGGCTGTAAAATCCCCCATGTACATATGGGTCTTGTGGAAGCTCAGTCCCTGTACAAGTACTCCAAGGTTGGACTAAACCTATCTACCCCACATCTCACACAAACCCATGAGCACTGCAGCTCTGCCAAGCCAGCCCATGATAAACCTGATCTTCACACATACTACCAAGTGCTGCAGCCTCATTGGGGTTATCCACCAACAGTCCCCACCAGGCCCACCACAGCCCTGGTTTTTGCACATGCCAGCTTCTGCTATGGCCTAATCTGGCATAGCCCACGTCCCATTTGGCTCTTGTGCGCATGAGTGTTGTGTCTTAGCTCAGCCTGACCCATCTCCAGAGCTGGCCCTCATGTATACCAGTAAGTGTTGCCACCTGATTCAGCCTGGCCTGCCCCCTACCCTGGTTCTTGTACTCACCAGTGATAGGTACAGCCTAGCAGGGGAGTAGCCACAGTTTTCCTGCCAGTCATGTTTCTGGGTCTTGCACCTGCCAGGAGGTACTGCAGTCCAGACTGACATGACTCATACCCAGTCACAACACTTCCCAGGTTGTGCTGTAGCCTAGCTCAGTTGGCCCACATCCATTCTGGCTGTCATACATGTCAGTGAATACAGCAGCCTAGCCCAGCCTGGCCCGTCCCCCAGACCAACCTACCCTCAGTCCCAGTTCTCATGCTCACCAGTAGAAGTGACAGCCCAGCAAGGTAGTCCTCAAATTCCTCCCCAGGTCTGCTCCCAGCCCCACGGGGGTCTTGCATGTGCCAATAGATGTTGTGGCCCAGTTTGAGATGGCATTTGCTATCAGGTGCTATTGCCAGGCTCAGCCTGGCCTGTCCCTAGTCCTAGCTCTCACCACTGGGTACAGCAGTCTAGCCCATTTTGGCCCACCGCTAGCCCTCATATGAACTGGCAAGTGTTGCTTACACCCTGTCCTGGCTCTTACACCACTGTGTGCTGTGGACTGACACTGCCTGGCCCACCCTCAGACTCAGCTCACACATATGCCATCGGGTGCTGCAGTCCAGCCCAGCCTGGTCTAGTCTGCTTCAAGTCCTGGCTCTCATGCTCACCAGCAGGAGCAGTGTCAAGGGGGAATTCCCTGAGTTTTCCTACCAGGCCCAATCCACAGTAACAGATCTTGCATGTGCCCTTGGGTGCTGTTGTCCAGCCTGACATGGATAGCACCTAGTCCTGGCACTCACCAGGGGACTGTGGCCATCTGGGTTGTCCTGCACCCATTCTGGCTCTCACTGATAGGTATTAAATCTTAGCTTAGCCTAGCCTGTTCACAGACCTACTCTTGTGTAACCTGGTGGGCATTGTACCCTAGTCTCACCTGTTCCATACCCATTCTAGCTCTTGTGAGCACCAGCAGATGCTGCAGCCCAGCCCAATTTGACCCATCCCTAGACCCAGCCCACAATGTACCAGTGGATGCTGCAGCCTTAACCAGCCAGCTCTGCTGACAGCACTGGTTCTTGTACTCACCAATGTGACCTCAGCCCAACAGGAGAGTCCCCAGTCCCTAATCTTGCTCAAGCTGGTGGGTGTTCCTATCCAGCCTGGCATGGCCACCTATAGTCTTAGCTCTTGCTGGTGGGAATTGCATCCCAGCTGACATGCCCCACACCCTGTCCTGGCCCTTATACATGCCAGTGGGTGCTAAGGTCTGACATGCCCCAACCTGTCTCCAGACCTACCCCACACAGATACTGACAAGTGCTGCGGCCTTGCCTGGTTTGGCCTGCCCCCAGTCCTGGCTCTCATGCTCCCCAAAGAGAGCTGCAGACTAGTAGGGAAGTTCCTGTACCAGGTCTGCTCCCTGCCAATCCCACGCATGCCAGTGGGAGAAATAGCCCTGTTTGGCATGGTCTGCCCTCAGTTCCAGCTCTTGCACATGTCGGCAGATGCTGCAGCATGGCCCTGCCCAGCCTCCTTCCAACCCCAATCCCTGGGTGTCAGGTGGATTACTGTCAGTTAAGTTCCATGATCCAGCTTGGCTTGGCCTATCACTGCCCCAGCTTTTTGCATAAACCCAGGGAGTGCTATAGTTCCACAGAGGTGAGTCCTCAATTTCCTTATAGACTCTGCCCCCAGATCCAGTTCTCTTGTGTTTTGGTGGGTGCTACAACCCTGCCTGGCATGGCCTACTCTCAACTCCCAACATTCATGGGTGAGTACTGCAGACTAGCTGAGCCAGGCATGTCTCCCAGTCCCAGATTTTGTGAGTACCAGTCGGTGGTGGTTGATATTATTTAGCCCAGCCCAGGTCTCCATGTGGGTAGATACCTTGGCCTGAACTAGACATGTCCTTCATCCCGCCCATCCCCCACCCCCACACACCTCATAAAGCACTCCATCTCAGCTGCTTTGTCCTGCCTGCAAGTGCAGGCATCCATGGAGGACCTGAGATAATTCCTTCCCTTTCAAACATGGGCTCAGCCACTCCGACTCCAATATGTCCCCAGACACCTTCCTGAGCAATCTTCCTGCCCCCTCCTGGGGGAAGGGAGCCATGTCCTAACCCAGAGTTTCCCACCTTCCCCATTTGCCTTAAAAAAAAAATATGCTGGCACACTGGTATAGTTAACACAAATTTGGTATTAATCAGGCACAGAATGCCTGCCAATTTGTGTGCTTTTCTTCCAGCAGTGTAGCAATTGCCTAGATACAAGGCAAATTAGGCAGTTATTTACAGCTGCATCCCATTTTCCTTTTTATAACATCAATGTTCTCATCTATAAAATGTAGATGAATTAATTATTTCAGAAGATTCCTATGGGCTTAGGCAATATAGCATACAGAAAGCATTTAATAAAGTACATTTGCAGTAAGTAGCACTGTACTTACTTAAGGGTAATAGCAACAATAAACCGTCCTATTCTTTTTGTCTTATTATCAAGGAGCTTGATCAGAAGCAGAGCAGCCAGGACTTGAGTTGACGTTCTGATGGGTTACTGGCTCCATAGGTGGCAGCTTAAACCATTGCATCACTGCTGTTTACCTTTGCCATTCTCTCCTGTCTACTAGGCTTTTTTTTTTTTTTTTTTTTTTTTTTTTTTTTGGCTTAGGCTAGTGTGGGAGCCCAGGCTCTGCACAGGGCAGGAGTCACTGGGCAGGATGAAGCCATCTGAGTCTTGCTGTCTGATCTTGGCATTGATGTTGGCATGAGAGCAGGATCAACTCACCTCGTAACACTTCATTATATTCCCAAAGTTTGTTTTTTCTTTTTTTTCTTGCTTAGGCTTGCTTTCCTCTGCTGATGAATGTGTGTGTGTTGCTTCATCCCTGTAGAAGTCACCTATGTAAACTGAAATATTCATGATTCTAAAGCCTTTCTATTTCTTTAAATAGAAATCTGATTTTATTTATTTCTAGACAAAAACTATCTTGGAAATACATACGCTTACTCTATATAGTGCCTGAGCTTTATTCCCTCCTGCCTTTTCTTTTCAAGAATGTAATTTGAAGCTTCAGAGCTTCTTTCCAACTTTGTACCTGAATTTCAGAAGTTAAACTCTCCAGCTAGGGAAAGGGAAATTGGGTTACTGTGCCCTCTAGTGTACAAAATACTGAAGATACACATTTCACCCCACCCCCACCCCCAACTGGAACTTCCAAATTTTAGAGGTTTTTTTTTCCTCTGCAAATTATCTTTAATATTTATTGGATACATGCTCCTTTTATTTCTCCAGTAGCAAGAATAAATTATTTCCTTGTCATTTTACATTCTCCTGCCTGATTTCCTCTTTGTGAACAGATGGGTAGGTTTTTAAAGAGCTGAGTTTGTGTTCTGTGGCAACATGAAAAGAAAGTCCAATGGGTCCTTCCATAGGGAGATTAAACCCCCATAACTTTCATTTTACTTAAACAGCCTACTAATAAACTAACTGGTAGACAAAGACTGTGAAAGTTACTTTATAAATGATAACACTAATTGTAATAGAAATCCTATTTATAGGAGATTACAATCCTTTGTAGTTTGCTTTTGCTTTAAAGATTTTAGCAAAGGACTATATATATTTGCTTAGAAAGTTTTGTTATTGTGGCTTCTGTATAAATAAATATTTAGATTGCTTACATCAATACACAACTGTATTGGGTCAGTAATTTGGCCTGTTTTCTCCACTTCATCTTAGCCAAAAGATGAAAACGTGATAATAATCTATATTCTAAATAATTCACTGCCAAATACTTACTTAAAAATATGTTGCTGGATTTGATTTAGTAAGTCTTCTTTTGGTTACGGAAATTCTATTTTAGCAGCTGACCACTTAAAAAAAATAATAATATACATTAGAGGTTTTCTTTGTAATTTATTTTAGTGCCCAGGAAGGACATATTAGCACAATTCAGACTCTCTTAACCTAGAACTCAGTTGAAAGAAAAGATAAGAGAAATCAATCAGGTACAGCTTAATTTTATGTATAATGCCTTGATAATTATTGATAAGTTGAATGTAAATAGTACACAAAGTTTAATATTAGAAATACTGATTTGGGGTATGCATTTAGTATAGCAGCTAAAAATGCTGGTTAAGTTGCTACTTCCCTACTGATACAGACTGTGGGATCTAGCTTGTGATAGTTCAGGTGTCCGAGTCCATTAACGTTCACGAGAGAGAACTGAATTGAGTTCCTGGCTCCATTATACATCCCCAGTCCTAGCCATTGCAGGCACTTGAGTAAGTGAGAGTTGGCTCACTCCCTGCCATATGAATAAACAAGCAAAATTGGTTTAATGTTTTCCCAGGTTCTCATCATATTTTCCTTAAAATAAATTTTCCTCTTTTTGTAAATCTATTGAATTATTGCTATTACCAAGACAATGGTGACAATTACAACTCATTATTACTACTGTTGTTACTATTGTCATCATTATTTTAAACAATAACAATGTACGTGGTGTAAAGGCACTGTATAATCCAGATGATAACCACTATACAAATACCATATAGTTTCTTTAAATATCTTTTAAGAAGTTATTATTAGCTTGAATCATGAAATATAATTGACTTATCTAATGCTTATAATTCCCTTATACAGACATTAACAGGGAAATAATGAAAACATTTTGCCTATAAAATTTTGATCTCAAGGTTGTTTTTTTTTGTTTTAAAAGATGAGTCGTGTGTTAACTTTTTTTAGTTAATAAGCATAACCATAAAATGCAACTAAAATAATTCCAATTCACCAGCTGAAATGAAGAATGTAACATGTCTTGACTCTGGATGCTGCTGCTGAAATCACTAGGCAGCCAGAATTGGCAATGACTATAATAATAGCATTAATCTTGGCAAAGAGTAGTAGCAATATAATAATAACTGTTTAGTAGTGGAGGCAATGATAGTAATTAATATTATTCTCCTATTTCTTAATTATATGTTTCCTACTTCTAGCAGTTACTTTCTTGGTAGAAATTCTTCAGGTCTTTCTAGTCTAAAATTTTACTTGACATTTATTATCTTCTTGCCCTAATTTATTTTTCTTCCTTAGCATTAACCACTAATACCTATGCTATACAATTTATTTATTTTGCTTATTATCTGTTTCCTCCTCTGGCATGGAAGCTTCTGGAACAGGGATTTGTGTCTCCTTTGCTTACTCCAAACATGTTCAGTGCTTTGAGTAACCATGGCACCTAGAAAGTTTAGATATTAGTGTTTGGTTAATGAATGCATGATAATAACAATTTATGAGTGCTTTCTATATGCTAGATACTGCACTTGATATCTTAGCTAGATTGTCTCACTTTATCCTCTAGTAACACTGTACAATCTCTTCTAATTACTATCTCATTTGAAACATACTCTCTCATGTACACTTCTTCACAGAGGAGTCTATCCTTATATGTTCAACTTACAGGCACCATGAAACTCACTTGTATTCTGGCTTTTCCACTGCTGTTCTGCAAACTGTTTTCTACTAGGCTATTAGTTACTATGGCTTTCTAATGCATTTGGGATGACCGCACGTAACCTGTAGCATTCCTGACAGCTCCTCATTCTCCTACTAAGAACTATATCCTTTTCTGCTGTTTTTAGCATCTTTTGCTACCACTTCTTATCTACCGTTTTTACCACCAGATCTAAAACTACCATCATAAGGACTGCCTGCACTTCTTTCATCAAAATTATTCCCTTTCAGGCAAAGTGTGGTAGCCTAGTGGCTAATATCATTGCCTTGCATGTGCCGGAATCCCACATGCCTGCCAGTATGTATCCTGGCTGCTCCACTTCCCTCCCAGCTCCCTTCTTGTGGCCTGGGAAAGCAATAAAGGACAGCCCAAGGTCTCGGAACCCTGCACCCACATGGGAGACCCGGAAGAAGCTCCTGGCTCCTGGTTTTGGATTGTGAACCAGCATCTTTCTGTCTTTCTTCTCTCTGTAAATCTGACTTTCCAATAAAAATAAATCTTAAAAAATTATCTCCTTTCATGGGTCTATAATTTGCAGTCTCCTACTATAATTTTCAATCATTGTCACTTCCACCACCACCATAGTTAATCTCCAGAATTTCTTTCTGCATTGTCATCATTTCTTTCTCCTCCATTGTGTCTGTCCCCTTGGTTTCCAGATCCTGGTCTATCACCACCATAGCCTTTGCTGCTACTGTAACCAGAACCACCACCATGCTTGCCACCATCACCTCCAAACTTGGTCCAGCCCACACTCTATTCTGGTGTTTGGATTCGCCTGTGGGTGATGTGAACTGGTTCAGTCTGGTCTGCCCCCAGCCTATGCCAAATGTATGCCAGTGGGTATTTTTTTCTGGCCTGGTCTGGGTTGCTCCCTATCATTTACCTCCCTTTTGAGACCAGACTTGCCTCTTTGAATTAAAGTCATTGTCCACCAGTAACTTCTAATATTTTCTGCCTTTATATTACTGATCCTTTCAGGTCAGCTATTATTTACTCCCACTTTATGAATGCTTGCTGCTTACAATAGGTGTCTCTGGATTTTTCTCTCTGACTGCTTATTTTCTATCTCATTCATGAGCTTCTGTTAGGACATGTTTGTTAAGTGCCAGTGAGATCAGCCTCTGGGTCCAATTCACCCTTCCTTATTCTGTGTTTGCTCTTGATGTAGTTGCAACCATTCTGGTTTCAATTACACACTAATATCAATAACACACTGATTTCTTTCTAAGCTTCTTCAACTGCCTGATGTTTACTTTTGCTTGGGTATTCTAAGGCTGTCTCAGTTTATCCAACATCTAGCTTTCCCATGACCTGGTTTCATGTATGTTGTATTCACAGCCTCAGGTGATGGCGCTGAAGTTCACCTAGCTGACTAAATTGGAAATTCAAAGGTCATCTTGCCACAGCCAGATCTACTTGTCATATAAGTTTCTACTCCATCCATTCCACTCCTTCCCTTCTATGACTCTTTAGTCTGGCACTGATATTCTTATTCCAGACTATCACCAAACCAGAGCAGGCTCCTTTCTTTGTGAACAAGAATTGTATAATTTACCAGAAGATGTTGTCACACAAAGTTATTTACTTACAGCAAATAAAGAACCCATCATTTCAAGCCATGGATATCTTATTTGAGGGGTAAATGAATATTCATAGAGGAAGTTCTTGTCCTCACATGTAGCAGTGGACAGCTACTTTGAGAAACATGCTACCACGTAAAAAAATGCTATGATAATAGGTCTTAAGCTCCTCCTAGGAGGAACTGTTAGTATTACAATGAAGAAGAAAATGACTTCTGAACACTTTTGATCCATTTATGCAGGAATTGCCCTTGTCTGGTCTGGTTCGAGGTAGTTTTGTGATTTTATCTCTTCCGTGGTCATAATTGAAAAACAATTTGGAAAGCAGGGGCTCTTAAAGCTTTATGGCCTTGAAGAAGGGTTGAGTTATAATAGACATTTGAGCTATTTGGGGTATTAGCTCTTGGTAAGACTGTAATCGCTACAGACTCTTAATTACTGCTCCTCCTTAATCAAATACTCTAATTCATCTTCTACATGGCCTGCTTTTTCCTGGGATCTTGCACCAGCAAGGCGAGGATTTAGTCACTAGACTATCACACTGGACCCAACACGATCTGATCTAATCAATTTCCAAAAGCTCACACCTTTAGGCATCCTATTTAGGTTAGTTTCCATTCTTAATCTATTAACTATCACTTTAAGACTTTAGGGACCAATACCCCGGTACATTAATCTTTGGAGGACCCCAAAACTAATATCCAATCTGTATCATACCTAAACCAAGCTAAGTTCATTCATATGTTAGTGCTCAGCTAATAGATTTGTAGAGTTGGCTAGTGGATGGCCTTGGATGCACTTGGTTGGCCCTCCTTCCCATGGACTCTTCCTATTACAGGCTAAGCTCAGCTTATTTTCACGACAAGCACCAAAATAGAGTGTGGGTTGGGCCAGGCTTGGCCACAACACATACCAGTATGCATTATGGTGGGACTGGGTGCCAGCTAGGCTGGGCTAGGCTGTAAGCCCCACCAGTGTGAACTGGAATTGGGTATGGGCCAGGCTGGGCCAGGCTACAGCACCCACTGGTGAATGCCAAGGCAAGGCAGGCCATGCCAGATTAGGCCACAGCACCCAACCAGCTCAAGTGAGAACTGAGGGGCTAAGGGGAAGGGGCAAAGCTGGCAGGGGGAATGTGGATGACTCCCCTGCTGGAACACAACTGCCACTGGAGAGCGTGAGTTGGGATGGGACAAACCAGATCAGGAAGGGCTCCAACATCTGTGGGCATCATGTGAGCTAGATCAGGGGAAAGCCAGGCTGGGCTAACTATTTCTACTGGTGCAAGCATAAATCAGAGTGGGTGAGGGTTGGTTGGGCTTTGCCACAGCATCAGCTAGCAGAGACTGGTACTGGGGGCTAATTCTGACAAGTTAAACTGCAGAACCACCTGGAGAGTGCATAATCAGGGAGTGGGCCCAGTAGGGAAATAGTGGGCACCTCCCTCTTAGGTTACCACTCCCACTAGAGAGCATGAAAACCGGGACTGGGGCAGGCATGGCTAGATAGAAAGGCACCGTACCACCATGTGTGTGGGCTGGATAGTGGGACTGGTTAGGTTGAACTAGGCTTCAATGCCCATTGACATGTTTGAGAGCTGAATGGGATGTGGGACAGACTGAACAAGTCTGCGGTACATAGTGGCAAGCATGGGAACCAGGGCAAGGGCAAGCCTAGTGGGGGTTATTGCAGTTTGCTCCAACTAGGCTGTAGCTCCCACTGGTTTACATGAGAGCTGATTATGAAGTGGGCAGGATCAGGCCAGACTGCAACACCCGTTGGTTCGTGTAGAAGACAGGACTAGAAACAGAACTGACCCAGCAATTGCAACTATCAGCATGTGCATAAGCTGATGGAGGCGATGGACAGTGCCAGACCCTGTACTAGCAAGCACACACAAGAATCCGGTCTGGGATCACCTCATACAAAGTTTCTATGGGATCCCTCCAACTGAACTGCAGATCTCAGAACCATGAAGAGAATTGCAGGTTCCATGGTCTGACCATGGAATGCATGTGTCAAGCTGAGCCTCCTCAAGGGCTCAGATGAACAGTGCATATCCAGATGCATATGGAGGATATGGCAGTCCATTGGAACCTGCATAGGACACTTGGTACCACAACAGAGGACGGAGGATAGAACACATTGATCATCTACCCCATTCATGTGTTGCAGTGAAAATCTGGACAAATGGAGACTCTATGGTGGACAATGTCAGCCAGTGGATTCTGCAGAGATTTTATCATGCTTGTAATCGGCACGATTGTGCTTGAGATTGGCAGCAATTCAGAACTATTGAACTATCAAAACCACTTGAGCAGTGCCCTTGGAGCATGCCCATTAGGAACCCTAAAGTGGGTGGGAGACTGTGTGAGACTTCTCCCTTTATCTCCCCACTTACCCCAGATACAGAAAAGAAAGAGAGAGAATATGGAAATAATGGTCTTACCCACTTTCCTATAGGCCTTGACCCTTTGTGCCCTAATTAGCTATGTAGAGATTATCAAAATAAAATAGTAATAATTTAAAAAAAATGATAGCTCTAATCTGTTGATTCAGAACCAAATAGATCAGCAGGTAAGATTGGACTGGATGAAACCAGTGGCCAAGAACTTGATCCAGTTCTCCTATGTGAGTGGTAAGAATGCAGTTACCTAAGCTGTGGCATTTTAACGAAGTTGAAGTGAGGGCCAGGAACCAGATATTGAAAGCATGGACATAGAAAATTTTTAAACATTGTTTTCGTAATTGAGAGGGATGCATGCTTATGTGGGTCTCTGATTAGGGTAGGGAGAGTTGAGGTATACAGGACGTGGGTGACATGAATATTTCAATTTTCTTTTTCTGCTCTATTCTCAGGGAGGGATGGGAGAGGAGCCACTTGTTTCTGTCAAATTACATCAGCACCTAGGGATGGCAGGATGGTCATGTGATGACACCTTAGAGACCCCAAGGTGGGAGTGTTCTAAGGCTGTTATTGAGTGGTGTTGATAGTTCTGAGGTGCTCTCACTTTGTTACACCAGGATAAAGAAAATCTTTCCAAGGTCTGTTGGCTGAACCAAGTCTACCTTATTACATCCACAGACCCAGAACATGCTGCAAAGCTTGGCTAGGAAAGTGTTCCAACTTGTTCTGCCTTCTGTCCTCTGACAAGGCATTCAATGTCCTCTGTTGACCTAGATGATTTGGCTTTCAGGGACATAGAAATCATAACCACTATGTTAAATGCTTACCCCACATTAATTTTTGACAGTTTTCACTTGTTTCTTTGTAAGACTCATTTTTATATTGATTTAATTGCATCTATTATTTCAGGGAAAAAATTTAGTAGACATTTGTAAGTGAAAAGAAAAACTATAAAAGCGGGAATAATCTATAAAGAGTTCAAACAACATAGAATATGTGTATTATAAAAAAACATGGATTTTGATTTTTTTTACATCAAAACAAACTTAATAGCCATTGGGGAGTGAAGCATCAGATGAAATATATTTCTGTTTCTCCTTTTTCCCAAAGCTCTACATTTCAAATATGAAAAACAAATCTTTTTAAATCCTTTGTAAACTGTCATTGTTAATCTATAGCATGTATGATCTTTTTTTCCCAATTTGAAATTCCACAATGAGCTAAGATACAAGCAGATATAAAAGAGCTTGAAACCAAATGCAACCTGTAGGTCACTCTGCCCCTTGGGTTTACAGCTGTGGATTGTCCATGTTCTTCCCTTTGTACTGACTGATATGGTCTTGTATAATTCAATTTTATAATGTTAAATTGAAACAAAAAATTCTTAGGAAGAGGGGTGTATATTTAAAGAAAAACATACAACTCCAAAAAGCAGTTTACCATAAGTACCACTTGGGTGAATACTCTATTTTCTCTACCCCCCATCAACTTTCCTGACATTATATACACACAAACGTATTCACATAGGGAGAAACAACAGAATTGTTTTCACACCTAAGTACCCCTACTCAGAGCCAGCATAGCACTCTGCTTACACTTCATTTGTGGCTAGCATTAGTTTGATTATAAGTTCTTTATCTATTTGCTGGCGTTGTGTTGCAGGTTAAGCCAGCATGTACACCGTTAGGGTGCTGGTGTGTGTTCTGGCTGTTCTACATCTAATCACCCTCTTTGTTAACGCACCTGGAAAAGCAGCAGGAAAAAAAGCTAAATGTTAGGGCCCATGTAGCCACACAGGAAACCCAGCAGAAGCTCCTGTCCAGCATAGGCTGTTGTAGCCATTTGAGGATTGAACCCATATATGAAAGACCTGTTTGTCTCTCCTCTTTATGTAACTCTGCCTTTCAAATAAATATTTTAGAATTCTGCCCGTATAGCTAAGACCTAAAATAGCACTGGCATAAACTGCCTAGTGTGACCTGTCCCCAGTTCCAACACTCAATGAGGTTTTTGGATCTGCCTCTGCTAGACAGGCCCCCAGGCATAGTTTTCGTGTGCTAAGGCCTGCAGTAGTCAGTGATGCTCTGTGCTGACAAACCCATCTCAGGACTCCCATGTGGGCTGATGAATCAGTCTGACCCATACAGATCTTCCATTCTCTCCCCTCCATATCACCAGGTCTCAGTCCCCTCACTTACCAGCCTGTACACTGGCTCTGTTGTTAGGTGTCCCTCAGGATTAATTCTTCACTTACATGCCCGTGGAATAAAGATGGTGCTGGCTGCATAAAAAGCAGCCGGGGATGGGGGGTCTCTTTCCCCGCTCATCAGCCAAGATTGGCCGATGAGCGGAGTTCCACTTTGCATGCATTACCAGTCAGGACTTTTTAAAAATTGTTCTTTGATACAGTTTAGTTGGCATTGGGATCTCCCTTTCCCCTCCCCTGAGTTCCTTGCCCCTCCCATCTGTTCTCCCCTCCAGTCTCACAATGGGTGTCTTTTGTGAATTTTCCCAAGTCCAACATGCTGTCACTGGAGTGTCTCCCAGTCATGTAGGAGACTGTCAGTCATTTCGTCGTGCGTTCATTCTTGTATCCCAGAGCCCTAATGAAGTTACAATGAGGATTAGATCTTCATTATTTATGGGTAGTAGTAATAACAGTGATAAAAGGGGCATTGATCGTCTCAGGTAATTATAAACAGTCTCCTATGGATGGCTGATTAATGAATTATATCACAAGATCTTATTTTGCAAGGTATAGGTAAGTTAAGTGTGAAGTGACATGAGGTAGGATTCACATGTAATATCCCTAGATTTGACATTATATTATCTTACATTAGAGCAAACAAATGATATCTGACTTTTGGTATTTGCTCATTTCCCTTCGCACAATGGTCTCTAGTTTGGCACATCTGGCCACAATGTATTATATTTCATTTTTTTAATAGCCAGATAGTATTCCATAGTATAGATGAACAACAGTTCTTTTATCCAGTCCTCTGTTAGTGGGCATTTAGGTTGTTTCCATGTTCTTGCGATTGTTGATTGTGTTGCAGTGAACATTGGGGTACATATTGCTTTCTCATGTATCAAGTGTTTTGGATATATTCCTAGAAGTGATATTGCTAGGTCTTATGTAGATGGATTTTTAATTGCCTAAGTGTCCTCCATGCTGACTTCTTTAGTGGTTTAACAGCCTGCATTCCCAGCAGCAGTGGAGTAGGGTTGTTTTTTCTACACAACCTGCCAGCAGGTGTTGTTGGTAGTTTTCTGCATGTGGGTAATTCTTTTTGGTGTTAAGTGGAACCTCAGTGTTATTGCTATTTGACTTTCCCTTATTGCCAGAGAGCTTGAACATTTTTTCAGGTGTCTGTTAGTCATTTGAGTTTGTTCCTTTGTAAAATGTCTGCCCATTTCCTATGCCCATCTTTTGACTGGTTGGTTTGTTTTGATGTTATTGTTTTTGTGGAGTTCTTTGTATATTCTAGAAATTAGCCCTTTGTCTCCTGTGTAGTGTTCAAAGATCTCCCATTCTGTTGGTTGCCTTTTTACTTTGTTGATTGTTTCCTTTGCTGTACAAATGTAGTCCCATTTGTTTATTTTGGTCTGGACTTCTTTGCTTTTAATTATTTTTCTAGGAAGTTAGTGCCTATATCTATATCTTGAAGAGCATTTCCCACTTTTTCTTCCAAAAATTTGAAGGTTTCTGGGTGTAGGTTTAGGTCTTTTATCCATTTAGGTTTGATCTTTGTGTATGGTGAAAGGTGTGGGTCTTGCTTCTTATTTCTGCAGGCTATTAGCAAATACTGTTCCAACAGCATCTATCAAAGAGACCTTCCTTTTTTTCCAGATTGTTTTCTGTTTTGTTGCCAAAGATTATATAGTTGAGCATGTATGAGTTCCTTTCTGGATTTTCTATTCTACTCCATTGGTCTACCTCTGTGTTTCTGTACTAGTACCAAGCTGTTTTGTTAACTACTACCCTATAATATGTCTGAAGATCTGGGATAGTGATCCCTCCCGCTAGGTTCTTATTCTTCAGAATAGTTCTGGCTGTTCGTGTGTGTGTGTGTGTGTGTGTGTGTGTGTGTGAGATTCCAGATGAGCCTTTGTATCATTTTTTCCAGGTCTGTGAATAATGTTCTTGGTATTTTGATTGGAATCATGTTGAATGTATATATTGTGATATTATGGACATTTTCATAATGTTGACTCTGCCCATTCAAGAACATGGCATGTTTCTCCACTTTTTGAAGTCTTCTTCTATTTCTTGTCTTAATGTCTTGTAGTTTTCCTCATAGAGGTCTTCCACATTCTTTGTTGGGTTTATTCCCAGGTATTTCATTTTCTGCTCTGTTATTTTGAAGGGTATAATGCTGGTTAAATTCTTCTTCAGCCTTGAGGTTGTTTGTGTACACTATGGCTATTGATTTCTTTTCATTTATCTTATACTCTGCCAGTTCACTGAACTCTTGTATTAATTGTAGCAGTCTCTTTATTGAGTCTCCTGGTTCTCTTATGTATAGAATCATGTCATCTGCAAACATAGATAAATTGACTTCCTCCTTTCCCATTTAAATTCCTTTCATTTCTTTTTCTTTTTTTTCTGTTTACTCATTTTATTTTTTTATTATTATTTTTTAATATGTTTTGACAATCTTTACATAGTTATTTAGGGTAAAAAGGTTCAAGGGCTACAGGAAAGTGGGTAAGACTATTATTTTTTCCATATTGTTTCCTTCATGTTTAAAGGGAGGTATTAAGGGAGAAGGCCCACTGAATTTCCCACCCTCCTCAGGTCCCGGATGTAGGGTATGCTCTGAGGTTCTTGCTCAACTGGTTTTGATATTTCAACAGTTATGAATCACTGCCAATCTTGCCACTCCAAGCACTATGAGGTCTTTGAAGAATCCACTGATTGACATAATCCATCATAGAGTCTCTGTTTGCCCCGTATTTTGCTGCCAAGATATAGCTGAGA
Source organism: Ochotona curzoniae (assembly GCF_017591425.1). Classification (NCBI taxonomy): domain Eukaryota; kingdom Metazoa; phylum Chordata; class Mammalia; order Lagomorpha; family Ochotonidae; genus Ochotona; species Ochotona curzoniae. Next base: position 13,207,176 of record NW_024467121.1, on the reverse strand, counting down.
TAGTTGGTTGACCTGTTCTGTCTTCTGTCTTTTCTTGGTTAGGGTTCTGAGTCCAGCATTTTGATTGGGGAGCTCTCCAAAGAAACTTTGTCTGAGGTGTTTTCAAACCAGATTCTTGTATGTGCTAGCAAGTATAGGGCTCGACACAGTCCATCGCCCTGATCAGCTGGTGGTTGCAATTGCTGGGTTGGTTCTGTTTTCACTCCTGACTTCCACTGGAACCATTGGGTGTTGCAGTCCAGCCTGGTTCTGCCCAGCATATACTTGGCCCTCGCATAAACCAGTGAGAGCTGCAGCCTAGTTGGAGCGACCCGCAATAACCCCCACCAGGCCCGCCCCCTACCTTGGTTTGCCAGTATGTGTAGCAGTAGTTCAGTCTGTCCCACACCCCATTCCACCCCAGCCGCTGTCCTAGTTTTATGCCCTCCCATGGAATTGGTAACCCAAGAGGGAGGAGCCTACTATTACCCTCCCAGGCCTCTCCCACTCCCAGATTATGCACTTTCCAGGTAGTTCTGTGGTTTGACTTGACAGAACTAGCTTCCAGTGCCAGCTTCTGCCAGCTGATGCTGTGGCGAAGCCCAAACAACCCTCACCCACTCTAATTTTGTTTGCACCAGTAGGAAAAATCAGCCCAGCCTGGCTTTTCCCTGATCTAGTCCACATGAGGCTTACAGGTGTTGTAGCCCTGCCTAGTCTGGTCTGCCCCCATCCCAGCCCACGCTCACCAGTGGAAGTAGCTGTCCAGCAAAGGAACCACCCCTTATTCCCCTGCTGGCTCTGCCTCCTCCCTTCCTTGTTCTCGTGCTTGCTGGTTGGGTGCTGCGGTCACTTCCAGTACAGGCAACCTCACCTTGGCATTCCGTATTGTGCACTAGTGTTTGTTACGACCGAACCTGGCTCAACCCACACTGTTCTGGTGCTTGGATTTGTCAGTGGATGATGTGGGCAGATTCAGCCTGGTCTTCCCCCGACCCCTGCCAAATGTATGCCAGTGGGTAACTTTCCATGGCCTGTTCTGGGCTATTTCGTATCATGTTTCTTGCACTTATCTGCCGGGTCTGTATCCTGCCAGAGGAGTTGCCCAGGCTCCTCCATCAGAACCTTTCCCAATGCCAAGTTTCACGCTTACCGGTGGGTCCATGAGCCAGTCCTACTCAGTCCACCTCCTGTCATAGCAGGAACAGTGGCTTTTCCTGACTGGCCTTCAAACCAAACTGGTCCTTGCTGTTGGATGTTTCAGCCCAGCCATGGTTTGTCCATAGCCACATATGGCTCACACATGGCTCAGTAGGGGTTTGAGATCTTGCCTAGTCCATTGCACATCTATCCCAGTCCTCCAGGACACCAGAGGGTGTTGGGGTCTGGCCCGGCTCGGTGCATCCAATCCCAGTCCACACCTGTGCCAAGGGAGACTACAACCCTTTCCCGATCAGAATGCAGCCCCCATTCCAGGCCATGCCCCTTGGTGGGAACCTCAACCTAGCTAGGGTTGTCCCCTTAGCTCCCCAGTCGGGCCTGTTCCCAACCATAGATCACATGCATGCCAGTGGTTGCTCTGACTCAGCTTGGCACAGCCCCTCACCTGTCCCGAACTCTGCCTTAGACACTACAGCTTAGTGTTCCTGGCTCCCGCAGACCAGTAGGTGCAAGAGCCTAGCTCAGCATGACCTGTGCTCCTTCCTGGTCTCTAGTTTTGCTTGTGGGCTAAGGTTTGCTCAGTCCTGCCTGATCTACCCTGTTCCATTATCAATTGACACATTAGCCAGCTGTTGGAACTGCTTTGCCCAGCTTGTCCGACCCCCAGGTCTGGATCACATGTTCACCAGCGGGAGCTATGACTCGCCAAGGGAGTTTCCCAAGTTCCTCCACTTAATCCACTACCAGACCCAGTTCTCATACATACCATTGGGTTTAGGCCAGTGCCCGGCGCAGTCTGGCCTTCCATTTGACCTTGTATGAGCTGATGAACATTGCAGCCCGGCCCACCGCATCCTAATCAGGATGCACATTTGGGTGCTGCTGCCCTGACCAGTCCAGACTACTGGGGGTTCCTTTACCTGTGATTGATGGCAGGCTCCTTGGTCACACCTAGCGCCCCCCCCCCCCCACAGCTCACTACGTGCACATGGTGGCTGTCGTCTGGGATCCAGGCATGAGACGCCCCATCCTGAGACCCACCAGCAGCCAGGAAGCTGCTGGAAGTTTTTTCGTGAGTATTTCTAGTACTATATTAAATAGCAGTGGTAATAGTAGACATCCTTGTCTGGTTCCAGATCTTAGCAAGAAGACTTCTAATCTTTCCCCATTCAATATGATGTTGGCATTGGGTTTTTCATATATGATCAATATCCATGATTAATATCCTCAACAAAATACTTGCCAACAGAATACAAAAACACAATTAGGCAGATTATTCATCTGGACCAAGTAGGATTCATCCAGGCATGCAGGGATGATTCAATATTTGTAAATCTATAAATGTGATACATCACATAAAAAAATGAACAAGAATCATATGATAAATTCAGTAGATGCAGAAAAGCTTTTGACAAAATCCAACTCCACATCATGCTAAAAACACTAAATAAGGTAGGCACAGAAGGAATAATCCACAACATAATCAAAGCAATATATGAAAAAAAGGAATTTTTAGAAATCATTATAAAGTTTCATAAAAGCAACAAGAAGCACATACAGAAGTTCAAGAAATATGTTACTCAGGAAAACAAAGGCCCTTGCCTTTGACCTGGTCAGCTATGTTTATGATGGACATTTGGGATTTGGGGAGGGAGCCAGCATAGGGAAACTCTCTAAGTCTGTTTATATATCTGTATTTCTTTGTTTCTGTATCTCTGCTTCTCAAATAAATAAATGTTTTGAGGTTTAAAAAGCTAAAGGGAAAATGTCTTGTATGACTTTTCATTTCATTGAACTCTTAGGGTTTTTTTTTCCCCCTCTAGTCTTCTGTTTGGTGGCTACCCACAATTTTATCAGTTCTTATAACTCGCTGATTATTTAAACACTACCTTTCTAGCTCCTTGCTAATGTATCTAAGAAAGCAGAAATGACCCAGTACTTGAGCTTCAGCAAGCCGTGCGAGTGGCTGACATGGGTGGCATGTCAGGCTCCTGGCTTCAGCCTAGTCCAGCCCTGGCTATTGTGGCCATTTGGGGATTGAGCCAGTGGATGGAAGACCTCTCCTTCCCAGAAATATAATATTCTTGTACATTATGCTATCATGATTTCAAAGATCAAAACTTTGTTTACATGGAAACACACACACACACACCCCTTGTGATGTATGAGAAAATATCAGAACTAAAAGTTATTTTGACTCATTGCTTTTTGGAAGACGGCCCAAATAATCTCCAAACATAAAATTCCTTGAATGCATATCAGTTCCTTGTTCTTCTGGGACAGAACCACATAGGAAACAAAGACTTTTTAAATTAAGCACACTCTCGTTCAGGTCTTTATTTTTTTTTAAGATTTATTGATTTTGTTGGAAAGGCAGATGTACAGAGAGGAGGAGAGACAGAGATGAAGATCTTCCCTCCAATGATTCACTCCCCAAGTGGCCGCAACAGCCGGTGTTGCACCAATCCGAAGCCAAGAGCCAGAGTTTTCCCAGTCTCCCACCGGCGCCCATATGGGATCCTGGAGCATTCAAGGCGAGGACCTTAACCACTATGGTATCGTGCTGGGCCCTCGGTCAGGTCTTTTCAACCAGTGTGGACAGAATACTCCTCTTTTTATCATCTTCAACATGAATGTTCAAAAGTCTATGCTGCCATAATCATAAAAGGCAGGGATTTTCTTGTATAGGGGCAAATTGTGTGTACTAGAAAGAGCTCAGAATCCCTGTAGCAAGGGCCAAGATGTTGCTGAGGAAGACACAGCCACTGTTGAGTGGACTTTGGCATACACTCTCTTAGGCTATCCTTGAGACTGACCTTCCGGTAGACAGACAGTCTGAATATGGACATGTTATGGACCCCAATGACAGTAAAATTAGGAAGAGTCCTTATACATATATTAATAATTACAAGTAAGCCTGGTTCTAAGCATTTTTCCTTTTCCTAACTGTTAAGGAATTATTTATTTTGCTCAAACTTTTACTTAGGTACTTCCTTCCAATAGGTTTTTCTGGTTGGCTGTGAATTCACAGCAGAATTCATCACTCCTTCCTCTTTAAAAAGGCTTTGCACATAGCTTGATGCACCCTGACCTCGCCTCCTTTCAGGTTGCTATAATGATAACTCAAGAATCTGAGTGTTAATTGAAACAAGATTAGCAATGTATCTTTAATTTTAATTTCTTCCAACTCCCTAAAAAAGCATATTCTCTCAGAAGTTATTTCATATGACTGTTCAAACACCTCCAGCCAACCTTCTGTTTCTTACACTAGGAGTCATGTAGAAAGTTTGCTGTTGGTGACACCTGTGGTCATGATCCCTGTGTTGGTGTTTTCATCTGCTAAATACTCATGGACAGCAGCAGACACCTACAGGACATGGAATGAAAATAAAACTTACCAAGATTACAGACTGAGATTTTCAGAGGCTAAGGAGGCCTTCAGAAGGCAGAAGTTTCTTGAATCTCTAGTTCTGGGACTGGGAAAGTCTACTTTCCTAGCATGGGTGTCTTTCTTTCACCAAATGTCCTCTATGCTCAGCGAATACGGGCTGAAACTGGATGGCAATGCTGGAGGCCTGGGCCCACAGGAGGCCTGGTCCCAGTACCTGGGGGCCTGGCACCTGGGTACCTGGGCACCTGTGGCCTCGGGCTAGAGTCCATTGTGAGCCAACCAGGAGACACGCCCCTGCCACAGGTGAGCAGCCATGTTCCGGGGCCAGGTTGTTCTGTGCTGAGACGCCGTGCAGCTGCGCTCCTGCTGCCATAGAAGTTCGTTTTGCGTGTTTCAGGCTCGAGGCGGCGGCTAAAAGCCGCCCTCTGCCTGGAGCATGGAAAGAATATTTTCTTGGGTGATCAGGAAGATATATGGACCGATGAGGAATTCCGAGTTCCACTCCCTGTCCGGGGACAGGAACCTTAGGAAAATACACATAGCTGCCTACAAGGGGGATGCAGTCACACTTCGGCACCTCCTGGAGGAGCAGCCAAGCCAAATTAATGACCGAGATTGGAGGGGCAGGTAACGGGGTCTGGTGGTGGTGATGGGGGGGCGATGAGTAGGGTGAGAGGAGGGGCGGGGCCCCGTTGTTAGAAACGCCTCCTCCTGGGCTGGTCCTCCTTAGACCCTGCCGATTTTCTGAGGGGAGCACAGTCTGCACTGATTTCATTCCCTTTAGCGCCTTGGTTACCGCAGAGAGTGGCAGCAGCCACCTGCAGTCTATGCCGCTGGCGCTTAGCGTGCACGTGTTCACACCATCCTGTCAGGCACAGCGCAGTAAAGGGCTTAGAGAGGTTCTGTGGCCTCCTCCTCCGGAGCAATAGTGCTTGGAGCAAACCCCAGTGTCCCCTCACACCTGCGTTTACGGTTATTGACTGAGGGGGAAGATACCTGTGCGTGACTGGTTTTTTTTTTTTTTTTTGTCACAGTGTGAACCCCGTGTCTTAGGTTTACACACACCAGGTAAAAGCACCAAGGCTGGCAAATGTGCTATTACGAATTTACTGCCATTTGCTACTGTGGTGTCATGAAGTTTGTAACATTGTGAATCAAGCTATTAGGTAGAAAAGCATCGTGTTAATTTCCAGGAGTTTACCATTTACTTACAGCTGAAAGGGCAAATCAATCAATGGAATGGAATAGGAAACCCAGAATTATGAAAATTTAGGAAAGGTTTTTAGAACTTGAGACTGATTCGGTTTCATAGAATTAGGGAAACAGGAAGGATTTATGAGAAAATGCCTCTGACCTGGAGAAAACTGACCAGATTTTTCAGTTATAAAACTGAATTCCTGATGGAATAAAATTTTTAAAAAGCTCTGTATACCCAGGGGGAAAAAAAGACACAACTGTCTCTCAATACTTTTTCTCTCTGGCAGAAACCTTACTTAGAACGATGTGTGAAGCAAGCATCCTGGAGGTTCATTTAGTGAAATGGAAACTACCCCATGTATCAAGCAAAAATAACAAAAGAGCACACTCTAGCACAAATATTGACAACATATGTATTTTATATGAAAACTGTCCTTCATTTTTCAGACATGAGCAAAAAGGACTAATTTGAAATTAAGCAAATAGACTTATTTGCAGAGCTACGAGTGACCCTAGGACATAGAAAGCAGTGTTTAGTGTCCTTGGTGAGGGTGCAGTTTAAGTCAAAAGAGGAGTGAAATGCTGTTCCACTGCATAGTTTTTGAGGAAGAAGAGCAGTGTCACATGTACTTGTGCTTAAAGTTTAGATTAGGTATGACTTTTCAAATAGATGATTTGATGGGAGGCACTGTAGCACGATTAAAAATGTATAATTCTCTCTACTGTTCAATTCTATTATTTTAAGGTGAGTTTTGAAAAATGGACATAAAATTGTTTTTTCTCATCACTACTTGTAAATGGCATTGTACCAAGAAGAATCAATAGAATGGACTCTAATAATGTTTGAGAAATATATTGTTAGTGAGACAATCTTTGGGAAGAAAAGAAATGCAAATCTTACACAGATTAGAATGCTTTCTGTGTGTGTGTGTGTGTGTGTGTGTGTGTGTGTGTGTGTGTGTGTGTATGTGTGTGTGTATCAGTGTCTTCTGCCAAGGTTAACCCCTTACAAAGTAATGGGAATCTTTTTATTCCTGTTTGTAAGTTCATTATGCATACATTTTGTCATATGTACTTTTTCTACAAATAGATTTATTAGGTATATGCCAACAATTATATTAATCATTTTTGATAGTATCTTCTGAGAATATAAAATAGTAAACATGAATGCTTTTGATCCTTGCACAGGTATTCTTCATTGTGCAAATTTTCTTTGAAGATATTGAAATCTCTTAATTTATTCATTCCTCCAATTCATGTATTCATTCATCAAACATAACCCAAATAAATATTATTTAGTAGACATATTTAATTTTTCATGTCCTTTGTATAGTTTGCAGGTTTATAATTACCTCTGTAGCTTAAGAAACTTGAGAATTTAAATACTGAAATTAGGGGAGTCAATCTGAGTTGAAGGTGTTCCTCTATTACAATGAAAGTGTGAAGTGACACACTTTAACTACCCTTTTGAAAATGTATGTGAGTGTTAAATACTGATACAGAACTTCAGCAATATGTGATTTTTATTCACCCTATCAGTGTAAATATTACAATGAGACATATTTATCCATTTGAATCTCAGATTTCCTTTGATTTAAAATTTCTTGAACACTGAGGAATTATATAGTTTTCAACATTTTGTTATCTTAGTCCTCTTCCCTATAGGACTTACATGCACCAACATTTATTTAAACACCAACACTATGGCTAAAACTGCCATAAACCTATTATACACACCATTTTGCACTTAATGTAAGGCCCCATGGATTATGCAAGGCCCATTATTTTCAGTGTCAATGAAAGAATTTTCAAATGCTGTCAATTAGAGTGGGAATAGTTGTGAATTCTGAGAATCAGCACCGAAGACCAGAGCTATCAATGTTAGAGGAAATGAACATCTTACAGTCATTTACGTGCAGTGTTACCTTTAATCTCTCAATGATACCTGCAAAATCAGGGTAATTGTATTATTTTATTCAATGAAATTGGTGTCTTGGTATGTAATAGCATTAATGGAGAGTATAGCTAAGAGTTACAGTGTGATAAGTTATGCTAGGAAGTGTTCTAAATATGTTGCATAGGTTCTCGTTTCAGCAGCACAGTGGTAAATAGAGACAGCTACTATTTTTCTCCATATTTCATTGATGGGGAAAGTGGGTCTCAGAAAGGCCAAGAGTTGACTAGTAAATAGTAGAGCCTCAGACGGGATTCAGACCACATTGATCTGAACAGAAGGGCCATGATCTTTTCAATAGATGCTCTTTTATCAATGTAGTGAGTAACAAGGGCTCATAAATACAGCCTCAAAGGAGCAGTAAATATTTCGCTTGAAGGCAGAGGAATATCCAACTATTTAATGCCTACAGTTGTCTAAATAATTGCATTTTTTATGATTGTGTACCATTATTTCCTAAGAAGTTCTCTGTCTTCTAACAGAACCGCTCTGCATCTGGCTTGTGAAAGAGGACATCCAGAAATTGTCATGCTCTTGTTACAGAAACAGTGCCTATTCAATGTCGTTGATGAGGAAAACACAACACCTCTGATACAGGTATACAGCAGTCAGCTGTTTCCGTGTGCAGAGGCTTTTGTCTAAATTCATAGACTAAAAATAATTTTCTCTTATTTGCTTTAACTAGTGGGTAAAAGTGAGTGGACTGTTCATTTTGAATTCCTAAGATTTATCTTGCATTTCTTGGTGTGTTACTCACAGGCCTCACAGTGCAACCAAGGGGTATGTGCCAGCATCCTGCTACAGCATGGGGCTGACCCCAACCATGTGAATCAATATGGCAACACTGCTTTGCACTATGCAGTGTGTAATGAGAACACAAGGATAGCAAAGCAACTGATTCGACACAATGCAGATATTGAAATACCAAATAAGGTACGGTACATCCTGATTTGTTTACAGACTGTTTGAAATATGCTTGTTCTCATATTGCCATGAATGAGAGTCAGTTTTTACAATGTGGAAGCTCAAGAATTCTCTGAATAGATATATGTGGCTTTTAACTTTGATCTTTTAACAGAAGCATTAGAGAGCCAGAGCTCTTACATGCATATTATAGCCAGAGTTTGTGGAAACACAAAATATGTTATAGGTAAAACTTTTAAAAATATATATTTTCTATTAAATTTGTAGTTTGTCTAGTATAAAACAGCACAGAAAAGCAAGTTGTGTCTTGGAAATAGGTTTTAGTTTAAAACTCAAGACTTCAGTATGTCACAGTAAATAGAAATCTTGTACTTGTCATCTATTTCCAAAAGAAACTGATACATGCAACACAAAGTTATCTCAGTGCTGAGGCTTTTGTGAGGAACTTGGAGAGAGAGAGAAAGGAGAGAGCAATGACAAATTTTGAAATTAGGTAACTGGGGGGAACACGTTTGTGTTTTTTCTACCCGCCACCTTTTAGATGTTCCTGTAAAGTGCTCTTCCATGTTGGAATTTTAGGAGAATTTGGGGGAAGCTATGTAAGGTATAAATTGTAATTAAGTGGCTAGAGGGAAGAACAGATAATCAATTGCCATATTATTTTATTGTGCTAAAAAGAGCTGCTTAGATAGGATTCTAAATTCAGCACTCAAGTCCAGAATGTTTGGATGGGATTATGGGGGAAAAGAATCTGATAGAGTTCAATGTTGAGTTTACTAATCCTTGATCTACTCCTACTCAGGAAATGTCAATGCAATGTTCAGTGAGCCTGTGTCTTCCTCATTCCTCCTTGTGGTCCAATGCCCATGTGCTGAATGGCTGTCTAATAGTCATATTATGCCCCGAAGAATGCTTTAAGAGAAGCAAACAATCTTGGAACCAGTAAATGTTTAAAGTGTGTCTTGAGGATGACTAGATTTTACATGATGAGGCAGTTGAGAGGAGAATTTTAAAACGAAGGCATAGCACAAATGAAAGCACAGGTCTGAAAAGGAAAATCCTCTATTAATTTACTTTCTATGCTGGGTTCTGTTTATGGGGTCATTGAAATGTTTTCAGTTCAGTTGAAAATGTAATGCTGTGAATTATTATTTTGCAGGAAGGCCTCACACCACTTTTACTTGCTGTCATTGAAAATAAAGAGAACATGGTGGATTTTTTTATTAAAAATAAACTAATTGTTCACACAATGGAATCCATGAAAAGGTATAATATTTCTTTCTTTTATATCAATAGTAATGGCTTAGTGGTAAGTTTCTGAAATCAGAGTATTAAATTAATAAACAGAATATTAGAGTATTTCTCATATTTAATGCAAATAACAACATATACCATCTACTATGTATGAGAGCAGACTGTGAAGTGCAAAGAATAGCATATAATAATAATAATAGACAATAACCATGTATTTCATTGTCATGGTGACAGGTGTTTTCTACTTTGGAATCTGTCTTTATCATGATTGCTGCTATTTTTTTGACCTTGAATTAGCTAGAGGATGTTAATTGTAATTTAATTAGTTTCATAAAAATACAGACCTTTGAGTTTACTTTATAATTCAGTCTTGAGCTTATTAAACTTTCTGTAATATTCTTCAAATTTCTTATAGACTTTTTTTTCAAATGCTATGTTTAACATTAATAGGAATTTAAAATAATTTTGTCTTTTAAATGATTAGTTTTTGCTTTAATTATTTCCTTTGAGAAAAATTAGTGTTACCTTATCTAAGTAATTATAAATTGTTATGGCTGAATATTATGGTTTCATCAGATTTTTTCATATCTTGTATTTTCATATTTTGATATTTTCGATTTATTTTTAAAGGATTATTTTTATTTGAAAGGCAGATTTACTTAGGGAAAGAGTAGTAGATTGAGAGATTGTTTGTCCAGCAGCTGGTTCCCTCTCCACTGGCCGTAACTGCTGGAGGTGCCAATCTGAAGCCAGGAGCTTCTCTTGGTCTCCTACGTGAGTACAAGGTCCCAAGGATTTGAGCCATCCTGTGCTGCTTTCCCAGATCATAAGCAGGGAGGTGGATCACAAGTACAGAAGCTGGGACACGACTAACTGGCACACATATGGGATGCTGGCAAGTGAAGGATTAGCCTACTAAGCCATTGCAGCAGCCCTTCATTTTAATTTTTAGAAGTTTGTTTTAAAGCTTTTGTTGAAGAGGCAGAGAGACAGAGTTCAGCTGGGCCAGTCAAGTGCCCGTGTGAGTTGTAGGAGTCCGTTCCTTGAGCCAACACTGCTGCCTTCCAGGGTCTGCATGAATAGCAGGCTGGAGTGAGGTGCTGAATCTGGGAATCAAACCCAGGTATTCTGTTATGGGCAGAAGGGATCTTAATTTCTGCCCCTGATCAGAGTGGGAAAAGATAACTATATTTATAATTAGTTATATATATAATTGATTGCATCTATAATTAGATAAACTTTTATTTTAATGAATAAAAGTAATGGATGATAAAGTGAAAAGACAAACAAGACTGAGTTGTATCCCTAGATGTTCCACATACTAGTGTATGACCTTGGAAAGATTACCCAGGTAAGATTTTATATATACAGGGCCTGGCACAATAGCATAGTAGTTAAAGTCCTCACCTTGCACGCACTGGGATCCCATATGATCGCTGCTTCTAATCCCGGTGGCCCTGCTTCCTATCCAGCTCCCTGCTTGTGGCCTGGGAAAGCAGTTGAGGATGGCCAAAAGCCTTGGGACCCTGCACTCACATGTGGGAGACCTGGAAGAGCTCCTGGCTCCTGGCTTCGGATTGGCTCAGGACCGGCCGTTGTGGCCACTTGGGGAGTGAACCATCAGAAGGAAGATCTTCCTCTCTGTCTCTCCTTCTCTCTGTATATCCACCTTGCCATTAAAAAATAAATAAATCTTAAAAAAACAGATTATATATATATATATATATTGTCCTTTATTACTTAATACATGCTTATCAGCATTGTTAACAAACTGCCATGATTATTACTACATTATAAAACAATAGTTGTAAATCTGCCAATAGCTTTCATGTATCTGACTTCCAGGTGATGGCGCTAATATAATATGGTGTGTCAGACTAGGGAAGAAATGGAAAATTATTAAAAATCTTTGTTTAAATAAAACAAGAGATCAGAACAGAGTCATTGTCCATTAAAGGACTTCAAGTTCATAACTTGCCCTATGGAACCCCCTTCCATGGGACCAGAGGCTCCCTGTTGAGCCTTTCTTTTATTTCTGGAGTTAATTTACAGGAATGAGTACATATCCCCCAGGATGCACTATCGGTAGTATGTGTAAAATGGTCCATTTTACATACGCAGGATTAAATTAATAGTATATATCAACTCCCTATTCAAATAACTTTATTGATGTTTTTGATAGTAATGTATCTATTATTTTAGAATAGGTCACATGCTTGCCATGGAACTAACCAAGAGAGTCAGTCTTCTACAGAAAGATGCTCTGTCTAACAAAGAAAGCTCTGTATCTCTTGCATTGAAGAAAAGTAATCAATTTGAAATGTAAGTGGTTGACTAAAAGTTGGTCAATATTAAAATTTCCATTTAAAATAGTTGTAGGTAGTTCAAGCTTTAGATAAGATTTTGTGGTATTGAGAATGACAGCAGGTATACTTCATCAGTGAAAAGCCAAGCAAAATGTTTGATTAGTTTAAAATAGAAATTTATACCAGATTCTTTATCTCAACAATTTAAAGAAATTTGTCATGAGATATCCCAGTGTTATCCATGTCAGTTTAAATATAATACCTATGCCTGGGGATCCAGATGTTATCACATCTTTCATTTTTCTAATTAGTTCATTGGGCCTTGAAATGTTCCCTTTAGCAGGCAATCTTTTACCTTCCCCCAGGTGCTACATGCTAAATCCTCCTTTCATTCTTTCATTTCCCAAGTAATAAGTTCAACAAAGGCAATCACTGAGGAACACAGGCAAGACTAGCCAAGTCGTAATACTTACTGAGTGGAAAAATATCCCCCGTGGATTGTATTATGTTAGTTGTAGTTAGTTTCTATTTAGAGGGTATTTATGAGTGGTGTCTCTACTTATTATTTTTCTATGGTGGGATTTCCTTTCACACAAGACCCCAACTCAATTCCATGCAGCTTTGCTCTTTTACTATAACTGTATCTCTCCTCCTATGATATTTCTAGAATCTCTTATATTATACATTTTAATTTTCTTATATTTATCCTTTGTTCTATGATTTTGCATTTCTGCCAATATTCCCCAGTTTTCTATAGATAGAAACAAATGCATATAGATTGTTAAGATTTTTCACAAATCTTCAAACATAATCAGAACACCCGATAGTACTCTAGCCTGTGCTTAACATCCTACCCAAGTGGTTGTTGAGGTGAATCACTTGAAAGTTAGAGATTAAGGTGACTGATGTTAGTAGAGTATGTTGCAAAAATGAGATTTCAATAGTTTTCATTTGAAAATAATATTTATTTGATAGAGAAAGAGATCCTCTATACACTGGTGGAACATTCTAGATGTCCACGAAAAGGCCGGTAATGGCCCAGACCAAAGGCTGAATCTTCATCTGGATATGCCTTGTAGCTGGTAAGGGTCAAAACACTTGGGCTGTCCTCTGCTGCTTTTCCCAGGCCTGTGGAAGTGTAGCAGCCAAAGCCTGAGCTGGCATTGCTGGCAGCATTTCTACCTTCTAAGCCATAATAAGGTCCCCAGTTCCTGGGTTCTAATTTCAGTAATCTTCTTTTATCATATGGTAACTGTGTATTTTAACTAGTAAAGGGAAAATGGACCTATTGCCCAACAGAAAAAGGATAAAAAAGGATTTAAAAGAACCCAGTGGGGCCCAGCAGCGTGGCCTAGAGGCTGAAGTCCTTGCCTTGAACACACCGGGATCCCATGTGGGCGGCGGTTCTGGTCCCAGCTGCTCCACTTCCCATCCAGCTCCCTGCTCATGGCCTGGGGAAGCAGTCGAGGATGGCTCTGGGCCTTGGGACCCTGCACCTGCATGGGAGACCAGGAAAAGGCTCCTGGTTCTTGGCTTTTGATTGGCTCAGCTCTGGCCGTTGGGCCATTTGGGGAGTGAATCATCGGATGGAAGACCTTCCTCTCTGTCTCTCCTCCTCTCCGTATATCTAACTTTCCAATAAAATAAAGTGTTACAGAAAAGTATTTCAAATGGTTCAAGGAATTTCTTATAATTTTAGGATAGATGAAAACGAAGGTGCCTTCTTGTTAAGGTCTAAAAGTCAAGAAGGTGACTTCTGCATTACACAGCTAGATCTGTGAACTTGGTATGAAATGGAGAAGTACTGTGTATTTTTCTACTGTGTTATAGAATATTTTTGTTTCATTCACATAACAAATTCTAGGCTAGTGATTAATTGGACTTGAGTTGCACTTTCAGGGCACAGTTGGCAACGACCAATTGCTCTTAGGCTTTGTCACAATGTTGGCTTTTATATGCTTTGATGGAATGGATCATCTTCATGGAACATTTAAATATGCTCCAAGATGTGACTGAAGCAAAGTGAAATATTAATTATACCACAGAGCACCATTTAATATATGTGCAGTTAATCTTTTACCATATTTGTACAGAAATAACTTATCTATTTTTATTGCATGTTTTTGCTGTAAAGGCTTTGCAAGAAACTTGGATTTACTGTTCATTTGATTACATCAGAAGAGGAGGATTCTAACGTATTTAGGATGGTAAAGTGCTCTTTTTAAGTCTAATTTAATTTTCTTGCTGTTAAATTAACCTGCATCTTATTTGTCCACCTTTGCTTAAAAATAGTTCAGAACTGATCTTTGTAAATATGTAAGTATATATTTATATATAAAAATATATGTGCCTATAATTTGATTGACACAATTAATGTTGTCTTACTAAATGAGTCAGTGAGTGAGTAAGTGAATGAATGAATGATGAAACAATTGCATATATTTAATGAAACTGTATTTTTTCTATCTGCTGAAACTGTCAACTTCGGCTCGTCTAAAGAATGAAAACAGAAGCTTTGACATCAACAGCGCTCCAGAAGAACGAGCCAGTAAATACAGAATTGGCTGTATTGATGAATTTCACAAACATTCTATAAGTATGTATATAGCACTCGAAACTGTTTAAATGCTAGTATGTGAAGTAAAATGAATCTGTAAATATGATATCCATCTGTTTTTGATGTTTTCCTTTTTTGTCTTTGTTTATACGATGAACTTTTCCCTTAAGAAGCTGCTTTAACCCTCTGAAATTATTTCTTGCATGCATTTTCACCTATTTTATTGAATTATATGTGAATAGAGATACATGTATATATATTTATAATTCAGTGTAACAAATCTTATTATTGGATCTTTGGCCACATTTTATAGTTGCCTTATGTGAAGAAGATTCCGAGGAAACATCAACTTCAGATTCTGAGGTACTGTCCCTTACTTTCCTGTACTTTTACAATATGAATGTTAAGTGATGTTAAAGTATAACATAAAGTACTTGTTTCTTCTTGACTTCAAAATTATTTTGGAGGGAGGGAGAAAAGAAAGACACTCATGCAGAGTAATGAGCAGACAGAGCTCCTGGGTGCCTGTTGACCCACAGTGCCTCTCATGCCTAGAGCAGGCCATGGCCAAAGCCTTGATTCTGAAGCTAGAAACTTGGGAATGGCAAGGACTCAGCTATTGAGCAATCATTAATGCTTCTATGAACCCAGTCTAGCACGAAAGTAGTGGAACTGGAAACTCATCTGCTGTGTGCCAGGGCACCATCCAGCAGCTGAGCCACTCGAGCTGATACCTATGAGGGGTAAGGTTGACTTTGCTTCCCCACATCCTTCTATGTTAGCAGTCATTTCCTGATATTTCCTGATATTTTCATCATATGGACAGAAATGTCTATGTTCAACATTCACATCAAGGCTTTAAAATATAACTTTATGTACATGAAGAGGACATATACTTCTGGAATGTTGTAGTAATATGAATCTTCAAATGTCATGAATGATCTCATTCTGTTATATCAATTCAAAATGCTGTAAGGTGAAACTTTTTTTTAATGTTTAAGATTTATTTTTTACTGCAAAGTCAGGTATACAGAGAGGAGGAGAGACAGAGAGGAAGATCTTCCATCCGATGATTCACTCCCCAAGTGGCCACAGAGGCTGCAACTGAGCCAATCCAAAGCCAGAAGCCAGAAATTTCTTCTGGGTTTCCCACGCTGGTACAGGGTCCCAAGGCTTTGGGCCGTCCTCTGCTGCTTTCCCAGGCCACAAGCAAGGAGCTGAATAGGAAGCAGGGCCACCAGGATTAGAACCAGCACCCATATGGCATCCCGGAGCATTCAAGGCAAGGACTTTAGCTGCTAGGCCACACTGCCAGGCCCTATAAGATGAATCTTTTTTAAAATTTATTATTTTCCATGATACATTTAAAGGTATAGTGATTTACCCCTTGCCCTCCCCTTCTCTCTCCCCATTTTCTCCTCCCGCCATTTCCTCCCATATTATTAGTAATGGTTGTTTAGTAACAGTGAGAGGTATAATTTTCTGCAATTTAAGTACATCATGGAATTGTAGGTATAGCCAAAAACAGAAAACAATCTCTGATTTATTGCATTATATGATATATATACTGTATTTTAACAAAATGCTTTAAAAATAAAATATACTTATTATAGTATTATCAATATGTATTTTTTTAAAGATGTATTTATTTTTATTGGAAAGTCAGATATACATAGAGGAGGAGAGACAGAGAGGAAGATCTTCTGCCTGATGGTTCACTAACCAAGCTGCCGCAACAGCTGGAGCTGAGCCAATCCAAAACCAGGAGCCTCTTCCTGTTCTCCCATGCAGGTGCGAGGTCTCAAAGCTTTGGGCCACAAACAGGGAGCTGGATGGGAAGTGGAGCCACTAGGATTAAAACCAGCACCTATATGGGAACCTGGTGCGTTTAAAGCGAGGACTTTAACCACTACACTATCACGCTGGGCCCACAATATGTATTTTAATTATTCATGTATATTTATTATTTGCTACAATACAATTTTGTAGGTGTAGACACTCTTCCCTCTTCTTTCCCCTCCCCCTTCCACATATACTATTCTGCCATTTTCCCCTGTATTATCACAGTATTATAATCCCTGAGGAACAGTTACAAATTTAACTTTCTGCTATTTAAATGTATTATTTTATGATAGATATAGGCAAAGTTAGAAAATGTAGTATCATACTGTACAGATATATTTACGTGTTTCATTTGGGGTTCTACTTCTATTTGGAAATAGAAATGCATATTACAGTGTTATTTTACTTGTCAGTATGCTGTTCTCCATTATACAGTTCATCTGTGAAGTTATATGTACATACTTGACTACCTGTAACTGTTTTGTATCTATCTTTTATAGACAACTTTTATAGCTGTCTTTTATACAACAGAGAGAGTATGTGACATTTGTCTTTTTGGGATTGGTTTATTTCATTAAGTGTAATAATCTCAAGTTGGGACCATTTTATTGAAAATGCTAGAATTTTATCCTTTTTAGTAGTTGAGGTTTGTTCCATAGAGTAGATGTTGGCCTAGTTTCTTTATCCATTCCTCTTTTGATGGTCATCTGGATTGTTTCCATGTTTTTACTATTGTGGAATTGTGCTGCTATAAATATTAGGTGTGAAGATTTTTTTCTCATATGCAAAATCACTTCCTTTGGGTATAGTTACAGGAGTGGGGTGGTTGAGTCATCTAGTAGATGAATTTCCAGTTTTCTGAGCTTTTTTCCATACTGACTTCCATAGTGGTCGCACTAGCCTACACTGCCAGCAACAGTGGATTAGGTTAACTTTCCCCCACATATTCATCAGCAGTTGTTTAATTTCTGGCTACAGGCCATTCCCACTGGAGTTATGTGGAAGCCCAATGTATTTTTTTATTTACATTTCTCTGGTAGTTGTTTAATGGAGCATCTTGCCACGTGTCTGTTGTTAACCATTTGAATTTCTTCTTTCGAAAAATGTATGTTCATGTCCATGGCCCACCTCTTAACAGAGTTATTAATTTTTCTGTTGTTGAATTTCTGAAGTTGTTTATAGATCTTGGATAATAGTCCCCTATCTGTTGGATTTTTCTCCCATTCTCTTCAGTTTATTGATCATTTTTGTTGTTATTCAACAGCTTCTTAGTTGTATACCTGCTTGTTTATTTTGACTTTAACTACGTGTGACTTTGAGGTCTTTTCTAAAAAGTCTTTGCCTACACGTGTCCTCCAGTAAAATATAGTATCTTAGTGAAAACTTAAGTCTTGATCCATGTGGTGCTGATTTTTAAAATAAAGTGAAAGGTTTGCTTGTTTCTTCTGCAAGCAAATGCAATTATCCAAACAGAATTGATTGAAGAGACAAACCTTTCACCCTGGGTTCTTTGCAGATCTGTTGTCAAAGACTTGGTTGTATAAGTGTGGTCTCACTTCTGAGGTTTCTATTCTGTTCTATTTATCTTCTATTTATCTGTTTTTGTGAGTTCTATTCATCTTCTATTTATCTGGTATTGAGATTTCTCCTACTTTGTTTTATTATTTAAGAAAGCTTTGGCTATTCACGATCTTTTGTGTTTCCAGATGAGTTTTTTTAATAATCTTTTCTAGCTCTGAGAGGTATTATTGTTGAGATTTTGGTTGGGACACATTAAATATATAAATTACCTTTGAAATATGAACATAATTATGTTGATACTACCAATCCATGAGCATGGTACATTTCTCCATTTTTAAATGTCTTATGTTTTGTAGTTCTCATTATTGAGCTCTTTTGGGTCTTTGGTCATGATTTATTCCAAGGTATTTAAGGCTAATTTCTGCTATTTTGAATGGGACTGTTCTTACAAGTTCTTTCTCAACCATGGAGTTGTCATCAATTTATGTCATTTGTTTTGTATCCTACTACCTTGCCAAACTCTCTTATGAGATCCAATATTGCATTAATTGAGTCTTTTGATTCTCATATATACAGATTCATGTCATCTGTGAACAGGGATAATTTTAATTTGATGTTTCCAATTTGAATTCCTTTAATTGCTTTTTCTTACCTAAGAGTTCGAATGAGGACATCCAGCACAATGTTGAATAGCAGTAATAAAAGTGCACATTCTTGATTAGTTCCATATTTTAGTGGAAAAGCTTGTAGCCTTTCCCTGTTCATTCTGATGGTAACATGGGTTTTTCATATATTGTTCTGATTGCATAGTAGAAAGTTCCTTCAATGGCTATATTGCTTCAGGTTTTAAGTATAAAGTGGTGTTGGATTTTTATTGTATGTTTTCTATGAATCTATTGAGATGGCCATATGATTTTTATTACTTATTTATCTATATGGTGCATTGCATTTATTGATTTGCATATGTTAAGCCATTTCTGTATGCCAGGGATGAATCCTAAGTAGTTCAATTTCCATCCTGTTTACAGGTCTATTTAGGGTTTTAATTACCCCATGTTTTAGTTTTGGTAAATTGTACATGTCCAAAAACATGTCCATTTGTTCTATATTATCTGATTTGTTTGCATTAGTTGCTTGCAGTTGTCCTCACTATGTGTGAATATCAAGATATCTGTTATTATATTTTCTTTCGTAACTGTGGTTTTATTGACTTGAATCTTCCCCCACCACTACAATTTTTTTTTTATTAATTGGACTAGTGATGTATGTATTTTATCATTTTAGGATATCCTTTCATTTTCTGGGGAATACAATACAGAGTTTTGTATTGAAATTTCAGTCTTCATTTATAATATGCACATTCAGTTTTCAATACTGAAATGGTTTCTTCTGGGAACCCTTGCTCACTTTGCAGAACCAGAAGTCTCATGGAAGCAAAAAGAAAAGTTGACCTCAACAATACTATATACTTTCTTTGGAAATGCTTTGGATTTGAGTGCATACTCTTCTTATATTTGTCTAACTCAGAAATTTTCTTGTAACATCATGATTGGGAAGTCTTCAACCCATTTTTGTTATTCATTTTAACAGAGCGATTCTGCAGTTTCTCTTCAGAGACATGGTAGTCAATCTGGAATTGCAGATAAAAGAGGAAAATACACAAGGAAAGCAGCACCAAGTAAGAACTGTCTAATCCAGTCCTTTGACTGAATGCTTGTCTAACTGAAACACTGAAATTTTAAGAGCATGCTTACATTAGTTTCATTAACACAGAAGACATCAGTGTATCTCTAGATAGCTTATGCTCATTTTGGACAATTGGAAGTTTTTTTTTTCTTTTAAGAATTATTCATTATTTGGGAACTCAGAGTTACAGGTACAGAGATGAAAACAGATCAAAACCCAGAACTAGAGGCTTCATGCGCATCTACAAGGATGGCTTGAGCCCAGACTAATAAGCTCTCTTCTACTCTTTTTTCCCAGGCCATCAGGAAGGAGTCAGATCAGAAGTGGAAGCAGTGGAGAAAGAACCTTGCACCCACATAGGATGCCATGTTGAAGGTGCTTGCTTTATTTGCTATGATACAGCCCGGACCCCAGAAGTGATTATGAAATAAACAACTTTTTTGCAGTTATTATTGTGGCACAAGGAGTTATGTTGCTGCCTGTGACAGTGGGTTTATATTAGTATTGGTATGGTTCCCAGATACCTCATTCTAATGTTCCTGCTATTAGCTTCAGCTCCTGCTAATGCACGTAGGATGGCAGCAAAGATGGCCCAAGTACATGGAATCTCAGCTGCCAAGGTGGAAGACCAGCATGAAGTTCCTGGCAGCTGGGTTTAATGTGACCCTGCCATGACTGTTCTGGCCATGTGGGGAGTGAAGAAGGATGGAATTTCTCACTGTGTCTCTTGCTGTCACTGTGTAACTCATTCCATCAAATAAAACACATTTTTCAAAAACAGCAGTAAGGAGACTATTACTGAAGGTTTAAGCTTACACTTTTAACTGATAAAATAAAATGCCTATAAATTTCTATCTATTTTTATAAAAATTATAGCTTTTTGAGGTTTCTTAGGAATGTATTTGCTATGACATGTAGATCTACTAGGGATTTTAGACTTATCAATGCAAATGTCAAAAATAGCAGCAAAAATAGCACCTACTATGGATGAGACACTAGACTTTTACTTCACTATTGTGGTCCAGAAAGCCTTCTGTATTTCAGGCTTACTCACATAAAACAATTGTGGGGCCTGTGACTAAAAAGAAATATTGTTTTCCTTTTACAGATAGTAGCAGGAGAACAACAATATGGGACATGTTCAAAAACTTACTATGTGGTCTCTGTGGAATTACTACCTTTTTTGGTGGTGTACCTGAACCAGAAACTATTGCTGTGGAAGCAAACACTGAGAAAGATCAACAGGTTGAAAGAAGTAAATATAACCAGACACAGGTATGTCAAAATTTGAGTTTAGATGTCTGTTTTACCATCGTTAGCATAGAAAGCATGTGAATTTCCCTGCACAGAATTTTATCACCAACAGTTCTTATTTCATAACTAATTGAAAACAATCAGTTGCTGAAGTTGAATAATTTTTGCTTCTGTACTAAGGAGACAAATTCCTAAAAGGGTTTGATTTTCTGTTTCATAACCCCCATTGCATGTTCTTTTTGCCATGACCAGATTTGATAACCTAAGAATGACAGATTTTAGAAATACCAGTGTCATATGTGTTTACATTGCTGCTGGTTTGGACTTTCTTTTTTCAAGACTTATTTATTTTTATTGGAAAGTCAGATATACATGGAGGAGGAGAGACAGAGAGGAAGGTCTTCCATCCGATGATTCACTCCCCAAGTGACTGCAGTGGCTGGAGCTGAACCAATCAGAAGCCAGGAGCCAGGAGCATCTTCCTGGTCTCCCATGTGGGTGCAGGGTCCCAAGGCTTTGGGCCGTCCTCAACTGCTTTCCCAGGCCACAAGCAGGGAGCTGGATGGGAAGTGGAACTGCCGTGATTAGAACCAGCGCTAATATTGGATCCCGGCATGTTCAAGGCAAGGACCTTAGCTGCTAGGATACGCCGCCGGGGCCTGGTGTGGACTTTCTAAAACTGCTTATTGAATGGCTGGTCAATGCAGAAAGGACAGAGTATGCATTGTAGCATGACAAAATTTTGGTATTTTCTCTGAATCTGCTAAGCATGTCTGTCCTATAGGAATACTCCAATTTGTACTTATATCATGGCACCTCATTTGTTTGTGGTTTCATTACCTCTTACTTTGGATCCTAACACCCTGTTAAGATCTATCTGTACTTAATCTATGCTTCAATATGTAGACCTAACTTTACAAGGTTTGCTAAGTTGCCAAGTTTGAATTGATGCTATTTCCTGTGGGTAAAGGCCTTTATAATGTAGTGTTACAAATTTTGAAATTATGCTTTGCTGGTTTTCTTTGTGTACCATACTTGATATTCAAACAACATGTGCCTTCAGTTTATATGGTTTCTCAGTTTTTGCATCTTATTATAAAACAAGATTAACTGATGTTAAAATATCTGAAGGAAGACAGAGGCACAGATTGATAACTCTCCCTGTAGCAGTTCAGAGATTCCCACAAAGGTGGGTCAGCCCCTGTATGTTTCAACTCTTGGGAGAATGGTGCTAGAAACTCAGTTCAGGTGTCCCACTTGGGAGGCCACCGTCCAGCTACTTGTGTGACCACCAGCTTCCTGTCAGGATAGGTGTTTAAGGGAAGCAGCTCCTTTCTTTTGGATGTAGACCTTTAATCAGTGTCTTAAGCATGTGGCCATCTGCCAGACACAGATGGGTTTCCTTTTCCTCCCTCCTTAGTGAATGCCTATGAGGAATAAATTTATGATGTTTTCATCCTTTATTTAGTAGCTCCGTATTTTCATATAGCCCATACCATGAGGTTTAAAAAAATAACACTAAAGGCTTAGAAAAGAAGGATTTGGTTTGGGATTAAGAGAATTTATCTAGAAAAACAAGAAATAATCCATTTTATCTCTAATCAAATATATGATTCAGAGATGTGTATAAATCACTCTTCCTGAAAAGTAGAGACAAGCAATTTGGACTTAACTTTTCTTTAACAACTTGGATTTAAGAAGATAAAGCCTGGGATGACAATGTATTGTTACATTTGGATTGTGAAGGGGGGAGATCTGTAAAGATTGAGGAAATTGATAGTGTTGGTCTTTGATGAAAGCAATTTGGTTTAGTTCTGTTTCGATGTGTGAAACACGTAAGTTGAAGGCTACTGTAAATTATAGTTGGAATAAAAAAATAAATTAACAAACACTAGTGAGTCCCTGCAAGTGTTTTATAAGAGAAACAGAGAATGTTGTTTGGAAACTTTGTTGAACTCTTTGCTTTGAATGGGCATGGAATAAGGAGTGGATTGGCATGGGCTGAAGTCTACCTGATATGAACTTTGCCAATCATGAGAATAAAAAGCTGCCATTCGTGTAAGAGTTGAAGAGAAGAACATTTCTGGGAAGAAAGAATAATGAATTGTATCAGTTTATCATTTTTTTCTTCTTGTCACTAAATGTGCAGCCTTATTTCATCAATACTTGCTATTGTGTTGTAGACATATTTGATCCTGGTATTTGATGATGATTATTTTTGTTTAACAAAAGTGAACATTTTTCCTTAGTGTCCAGATATTTTATTCCACTTTCTTTTGCTGGAATTATATAGTCTATGAAATAATGTTTTGGGGATAATCATTTGACTTACAACTTAAGAAGTCATTTGAGATGCCAGCAACCAACATATTGCTTGAGTTTGTGTCCT
This sequence comes from Ochotona curzoniae, assembly GCF_017591425.1. NCBI lineage: Eukaryota > Metazoa > Chordata > Mammalia > Lagomorpha > Ochotonidae > Ochotona > Ochotona curzoniae. The sequence goes on along the minus strand of NW_024467121.1, from coordinate 13,183,761 downwards.
GGCTTCATGTTCATTGACAGCTTTCTACTATTAGGTAACCTCATATTTTGTCTTGGGTCAGATTATTGGCTTGTGGATTAAGCTACTGCTACCAACACTGTGCCCTGGCTATTCTACTTCTAATCCAGCTCCCTCCTATTCACCTTGAAAAACATGGATGATGGCCCAAGAACTTAGGCTGCTGTATCCACATGATGGCAACCTGCTCTTGGTTTGACCTTGCCCATCCTGGCTATTACAGCAATTTGCTGACTAAACATTTGGATGGAAAATACCTTTCTCTAATGCTTCCTGTGAAATAAGTAGTTCTGTGTTGAAAAATATCTAACTTTGAGAGTTGCAACAATTATTCCAATCCCAATGGGACTATTTATTGACCTTTCAAGAATATAAAATTATCTGTTTCACTTAAGCCATTGGAACTTTGAGTTCTAAGGTTATCTTTTAACAATTTACTTACTAATTTATTACAGAAAGAGAGAGAGAGACTCCATCCCCTGGTTCATTGGGCACAACACCTAGGACCAGGCTATGTCAGGTTGAAGCCAGGAGACATGGAGTTGCCTCTGGGTCTCCCACAGTTAAACTGGTTACTGAAAATGCTGGATAGTGAAGAGTGGATATGAATAAATGTATAACATTAATAAGTGCTATCTTGGATATTTTGCATGGTTTTCAAATATTTTGAGTTTAGAAATGAAGCAGATTATGTAAAAATTTGAATGATGCTTGATTTTGAAACTTTAGTAGCCCAAAAGCATTTCATTAACAAATTCATGGCAATTAAACTAAGTACCAAATAACAAAATGAAAGAAAATTCCTTTTTGTTAAAGTAGTAATAACCATGAGCATGAAATTTTCATTAAAGTTTAAAGACAAAAGGAAAAAAATGGAAAGAAATGGTATGCAAGTATCAAAAAAATCATGTGAATATACTGCTCCTGCTTGTGACAATGATGACAGTGGATTCATTCCACAAATAAAGAATGGACACCCTGATCGCCAGCAACTTCCCATTAAGAAGAATGAACGATGTTTTAAGTAAGCCAACAGCAATAGTTAATAGATGTTTGTTATTGTCCATAAACTACTTCTAATTTGGAAGACTATTCATGGTCAACAAATTTTATATTTATAGTCTGGATCTTAAGTGATACTTCATAATCAGAAAAATGCCAATTCACAGAAAACTGAGACCCATTTTTTTCAAACCATAGTAACAATTACTTTAGATAAAATTAATAATTGATTAACAAATGTGAGTAAAAATAATCATATGCTTGGCAAAGAAATGTATAAATCATTTTGAAATGTAATTTGAAATACATCATTCTATTAGTCTTTTAGCAGCTTTACTGCTAAGATGCAGAAAATCTTGTTGAGCACACATACAGAGACCTCAATTAAGGACATTTATGATGTATCATACTCATCTATAAAATAAAATAACATTAAAGATTGTAAAGTGCATATGAAAAGACTATTTCTATAAACATGGTACATGGGCAAGTGTTGGCTCAACATCTTAAGTCACCCATTGGAGTGCCTCATCATCCTGTGATTAATATGCCTCCCATATCGGCACTCAAAATGGAAGATACAAAGGAGTTCTATATCCCTGGCTTTGGCCTTGCCCATTCCTGGCTCTTGTGTTGAGAGAGTGAGCCAGCAGCTGGAATATTTTTCATTGTTGATCTGCCTCTGTCTTTTCCTATGTCTTTCAAATAAAAATAAATTAATTTATATGTTACATCCATACATATGCACATCAAGGACATTTACTGTAGTATTGTTTTATCATGCTAGCCATAATCTAAGTGTATTTCAATAAGGAAATAGTTGATTTCTTACCCATTGTAGTATAATATGCAACTATTTTTTAAGTTAAATTTATAGTTTACTGAGTATTTTGTACCTAGTATAGTTACCATATTTCATTTAACAATATACTTTAAGCACTTTTTGTTAGAAGAATAGTCATGCCATCTGTTGGATTGCCAAAGGGAGGTCCAGAACCTGGCACAATAGCTCAATACCTAATCCTGCCCTTGCAAGCACCAGGATCCTGTATGGGCACCCGTTCATACCCTGGCTGCTCAACTTTCCACCCAGCTCCCTGCTTATGGCCTGGAAAAGTTGTAGAGGATGGCCTAAGCCTTTGGAACTCTGCCCCCACACGGGAAGTCTAGAAAAAGCTCCCGACTCCTGGCTTTGGATCAGCTCTACTGTAGCAATTGCGGCCATTTGGGCAGTGGTTCAGCAGACAGAGGATCTTTCTGTTTCTCCTTGTCTCCATAAACCTGATTTGGCTTTCCAGTAAAAATTAAAATTAAAAATCTTAAAGAGAGAGAGGTCCATACTGTTCTGCCACTCTTCCTTGTAGCCAGTAAATATTTCATTCCTTAAGCCTGTGTGCACCAATATTAGATCCTCGAAGTAATTTGATTGTTGCTGGGTTTATTCTATAGCATAGTCCTGATCTCCTAGAAACATTTCAGTATAACATGCAAGCTTATTATAATTGCATGATTTGATATAATAAACCTGGAATTAAACTGCTTCTGTAAAGAAAAGGATAATAAATATCTTAGACTTTATAAACCAGAAGGTCTTTATTGCACTGTGAAATATGTTGTAGATAATAAAGCAATCATTATGACTATATGCCAAAAAAAAACTTAATCTACAAACCAGGCACTAATTAATACAAAGGCTCACCAACATTAATTTACTGATCTTATGGAAAATCTCTGGTGCTACTAATACATTTTTGTCTCTTTTATACCTGACCTCTAATTTGTCCTCAAATCTTCACAAGTTTAGCTTCAAAATATGCCCTCTACTATTGCTATTAGTGTTGCAGATTGCTGATTAGTGTTCTTATTCCATTCTTCTTTAAAGTCTCTTGTCGATTCTTAACACCATGGATCTCTGAGCCTCCCTTTCCGACTCCAGCAGGGTGAGCATGTCGCCTTCCCGCACAGGCCTTTTACGGGTGATGGAGTGGCTCGTGTCATCCATGAATTCCATGTGTACCTGCATACACTGTCCCTGGGAACCAGTCCTGTGCAGCACGTTGGTGACCCTGTTGAGCTTGATGGGCTGCACCTGACTCGTGTCCATGATGGCAGCTCGGACGTTTGGTCTGGCTGATATATTTTACTATTTTATGATGCAGTTCCATAGGCTCTGGAATTTCCCCCTCCCATCTCCCCAAAACCACTCCCACTTCACTGACTTCCCGTATATTATTGCAACAGTGTAGTCTTTCATAAACAGTCCTAAATTCGTCATTGTGTTCTTAAGTGTATCTGTAGGTATGAACAATGGCAGAGGGTCCATCATTCTGTTGTCAAGCTAGCAGTTTCATTGGGAGTCCATCTTTGACTTGGAAGTGGAGATGTGTCTGGACCACATCTAGATATGATAGTTGCTATTACACAGTTACTATACATCCCCTTAAATGAAAAGTCATAAAATAAAATCAGTAACAGGAAGCAAAATAGAAAATTAACAGTGACACATTGGCCATTCAGTAGTATTTTATTTAACACCATTGAATTCTTAAAACACCCTTCAGATTATATTGTTCCTCTGCTCAAGACCTTAAAACTGCCTCTGAAGTCATCACTCAGTGTGCATGCCAAAGGTCTTCCTGAAGCCTGCAAGACCATAGGTGATCTGATGTTTTCTCTCTGACTTCAACTCTTGGTTTTCTATCTCCTTCTCTCTGCTCCAGCCACACTGAACTGAACATTCCTTAAATTCTTCTGGTATCCTTCAGTATTTGAAGCTTTTTTTCTCAGTATCCTCCTGGTTATTTCTTGCCATTTCCATTCACTTAATTTTCATAAGTGAAGTGAATGAGCACTGTGGTTGTTTTACTTTGTTGAACTTCTTATTTGGTAGTCCATGCACACTTTGAGGATGAAGTGTATTAAAAGTGTACTATCTGGGCCCGGTGCAGTAGCCTAGTGGCTGGAGTCCTCACCTTGCATGCTCCAGGATCCCATGTGGGCACCAATTCTGATCCTGGCATCCCCACTTCCCACCCAGTTCCGAACTTGTGGCCTGGGAGGGCAGTCAAGGATGGCCCAAGGACTTGGGACCCTGCACTCACATGGGAGACCCAGAGGAGGCTCCTGGCTTCGGATTGGCTCAGCTCCAGTTGTTACTGCTGCTTGGCGGGTGAATCATCAGATGGAAGATCTTTCCTCTCTGTCTTTCCTCTCTGTATATCTGGCTTTCCAATAAAAATAAAATCTTTTTGTTTTAAGTGTACTATCTAAAAACTATCATATAAAGAAATGGTTGTTTCAAAAATAGCATACTTACCAATTTTTTGAGAGACGGGAAAATGAAAACACACACAGAGATTTTATTTAACACATATGCTGGGACATTTTGAATTGCTTGTATGACATCTGGAGATTTATGAATTTCCTGTACATGATATAACAAGTTCTGAAGTGTGTATACTTCTTATAGTTGATTATATACTCTTCAAAATTGTTGTTTTGAGAGTCATATTGAAGCACACATTCTACAAAGTTCATTTTTAAAAAAAATATTTATTTATTTTTACTGCAAAGTCAGATATACAGAGGGGAGTCTGTCTGATGTTTCATTCCCCAAGTGGCCACAATGGCCAGAGCTGCACCAATCTAAAGCCAGGAGCCAGGTCTCCCATGCAGGTTCCCAAAGCTTTCAGTCATGCTCAACTCATTTCCCAGGCCATGAGCAGGGAGCTGGATGGGAAGCAGGGCCACCAGGACTAGAACCAGTACCCATATGGGATCCTGGTGCGTGCAAGGTGAGGACTTTAGCTGCTGAGCTATCGTTCCGGGCCCTAATTTTTTCTTAAGTTGAATTTTGGATCATTTTTATTTGGATGTTATAAATTATACTGTAGCAAAAAGGTATTATATAAACTTTTTAAAAAATAGTGTATTTGCAATAAAATTAATAGAGCCATTTCTATTTTTTAATTAAAAAAATGAATCCCACATGTGAGGGAAAGTATGGTTGCATTTGTCCTTCTGTTCAGGTTGATGGCACTCCATGTAATTTTCTTCAGTTGCAACCGAATTGGTGCAAAATTCATGTTTTTATACTGAATAAGAATCTATTGTTCTATATATATCAAAATGTAATATCTATATTCCATTGGTGATGATAATCACCCTTTTTGATTTCATATTTTGGCTATTGTGAGCGATGCTCTTATAAACGTGGTGGTGAGGTATCTCTGATGCAATGTGTTCCCTTTTTTTGGGCGTGTCCAGTAGTAGGATTCCTGGATCCTGTGGCAAGTCTGTTTCTAGGTTGTTAAGAAATCCCTGCCTATTTAGACTTCCTCTACATCTTCACCGGTCTTTGTTATTCTATTTTGGAAAATAGCCATCCTAGCAGGGTAATTTTGACTTGTAATTTTGAGGTTGTAATTTTGACTTGCATTTCCCTAATGACTAATGATGTCGAGTGTTTTTCATGTATTTGTTTGCCATTTGCATTTCTTCTTTTGAAAATTCTCTTTTGAAGTCTGTGCCAATTGCTTACCTGGGTTGTTTTTGTTTGATTTTTCAAGTTGCTGAAGTATATTCTGGTTGTTTTCCTTTTTATTCAAACAGGAAGCTCACAAATATTTTCCCCATTTTTTCAGATTTTCTTTATTTTAATGTGCAGAACTTGATATAAAGTCATATGGCTGGTTTTACTTCTGTTATGTGTGATTTGTCTTACACACACAAATATTTGTTGCATATACAAATGCTTTATATTGAAAAATGCTTCAATACAAAATCATTGATCACAATTATAGATCATAGGAACACCTTAAACAGGTGAAGTTATGGTTCTAATGTTTTCCCAAGAGAATTTTTCTTAACTTAAGATTACACCACTAGAACATGTAATGTATTTTGCCATCAAAGAATGGTTTTTAAAATTCATTGATTCTTCTTTATTAATTTTTGATAATTAGTAGACAGGAAACTTTTCATGAATTTCATATACACTGTTCTATAATAACATATTACCTTCTAATGTAACTAATCTCCTTCTCGTGCTTATTTATTTATTCATAATATACATGGAATAAATGTAAAAGGGACAATTTTTGCTTATTAGTTTCTCTAGCATCTTTTCATAGATACAGATGACTACTTCCATGTTTTGTTGCAAGTACCTAATATTCTCATTTGATTCACAGTAGTTGTTGACTTGTTCCAAATGGAATTTTTAAATTGTTAATGAAATATATACTGGTCAACAGGATAAGTTTAAAGTATTACACACAAAAAAAAACCATAAAAAAATTGAGGTGACAATATACATTTGCTTTCTGGATAACACTAATACAATTCAGTATCTTATATTGTACTCCCAGAATTACCTAACCATTGCCACAACCAATAGTGAGGTATTTTATTTACCTGTAAAACAAGAGCATAATTGTACATTATGCAAAGGCATTGTGTTATAACAGTACTGTAGCTGATACAGGTAACATGGACTGGCATAGTGTTGTGAATTAAGCCACCACCTGCAATGCAGGCATCCTGTATGGACACTGATTGATGTCCTGGCTGCTCCATTTCTGATCCTCTTATCTGTTAATGCACCTGCAAGTCAGCGGTCAACGGTGCCAGTGTTTGGGTCCCTGCCACACACATGGGAGTGAAGAAGCTGCTGTATTTGGCCTGGCCTAACCCTGCCATCTGTGTCCATTTTGACAGCACAAATGTCTTTCCCTTTCCCTCTTTTTTCTAAATATTAAAAACAAAAGCCATGTAATTGACATTATTTTTGTTTAGTTCCAAGGAAAGGAAGCTCAGAATGAAGTAGCACAAAATATTAAGAAGGCACAAGATCACTTGAAATGTTATACAAGGTATTATATATGTAAACAATAACTTCATGAACCTTATGAAGCACAGAAGCCATAGACAATGAGAAATAGAACACATGTTCATTATCATAAATACATTTATATGACAAGTGAAAAATCTAGTTTTAAACTAGTTTAAAATGCATAGTTTGAGGGCATATTCTCTAAATGTTCATTTCACATTATCCACATAAAACAAAAGGAAACATGACAGAGGTGTCAAATAACTTACTTTTCAGGTTTTTGAAGAATATCCTTGATTGATTTATTCTTTTTTTATTATTTTATGATACAGTTCTATAGGCTCTTGGATTTCTCTTACTCCTTCCCAAAACTGACTTTCTCCCCCACTGATTTCCCCTATTTTATTACAATAGTTGTCCTTCATAAAAAGCCTTAAGTCCATCATTCTGTTAGTTAAGTATATCCTGACATTGTAGGTATGGACAATGACAAAGTCCATCATCTTATTGCCAAAATATATTGGACAGTTTCACTGGAAGTCCATCTTTGATTTGGAAGTAGAGATGCACACTGTATTATAGCTTCATATCTGGATAAGATACTTCCTATTACACAGTTATTATACATCTAATTAAATGAAAAGCCATAAACAAAATCAATAACAGAAGGAAGATAGAAAATTTACAACACCATGAAGTTAAATAATATGTTACTGAATGACTGGTGAATTGCTAAAGAAATGAAATAGGAAATCAATAGCTTTCTTAAAGAAAATGATGCTATTTTATGACCTATTGATTACTCCTTCTTAATTCAGAAATAATATGTAAGTTTAGGTTTTGCATGAAAATGTTCTTCCATGTACCTTTTAGGCTGGACTCTGATATTTCAGAAATAAAAAATAACATGAAAGTGGGAGCTGAAAAAAAAGATGAGCACAAGAAAAACCAAATAAGACCTAGTACAGTAAGTCAATCTCTTAGCTTCTATCACACTTAACATGGAATTTTTATTTATCTGTCAGAAGATTGTAGCAATATTTTAGCTAAAATGAAGTCTGATTGGTGTGGTATATGTACTACCAATGCTACTTGCTACTACCAGTGTTAACCCAGATAGCTTTGTAGAAAGATACCAAATATATTTTTATCAGTTAGATGTGAAACAATCTCCATTGCAGTGGTGCCAGCCAGGAAGCACATCCTATTGCTCAGGCAGCAGTGAAAATGATGACACATTATTGCATTAAATTCTATGAAAAGACAAAGGATTTAAAGAATTTATTAGGTGAAAGCAACAGACAAGTACATATGGTAGTTAATGTGTCAATAGAAATTCTAGAAGTGATTTATTAACAGGAAATAAATTTAGGAAACAAATTTCAGTAAAACACAGCTTTCTTGCTCAATTTCATTGTGGTATTAGTGTTGCATTGTCATCCCAATGCATTTATTGATTAATCTGACAGTCATAGAGTACAGGTTTCTGGCTTTAGCCACTCTCTGATTGTTATAGAAAGTGTATACCACTCATTTTGGAATCATTTATTATTTGTGCAGACAAAATGACCTATAAATTATAAGTGGAAAAATACCTGGTTTGCTAATGGAGTTTTATGATGCTGTGTCATGAATGAACTCCAGACTTTATCTTCTCCATTGTATGTCATTTTCCATTTTTAAGGATTTATTTTTTATTGGAATTTCAGAGTTACAGAGTTAGGGTAAGATGGACAATGAGATTATCCACACAGGGGTTTACTCCCCTCGTCAACACAATGGCCAGGGCTGATTCAGTTCGAAGACAACACACAGGAATTAATCTGGGTCTCCCACCTAGGCAGCAGGGGCCTAGGCACTTGGGCCATTTCCTACTGTTTTTCTGAGGCCAGTAGCAATGAGTTGGATTCAAAGTGAAACAGATGGGAGTGAATTGGAACTCAAACATACTGTTGATATCACAGGCATTGGCTGTACCATTTTCAGTGGTTTGGTAAGGATTGAATCACTTTCACTGACTTGCCTGTCTGAAATGTCAAAATGTATACAGTAAATCAATAGATAGAATTCTTGACCTGATAGTATTATTCAAGACACTGCATAAAATGATAACTGTTGTAATAAGTTAACCCTGTAGTTACAACATAAATGTAGCCTTGAACAATAGACAAATGAACAGGCGTTGTTCTGTTCTAAAATAACCTTTAGTTGCAAAAGCAACTAAATGAGCAAATCTGTACTGGGTACTTACAAAGATTTTTAAAATTTTTTCGTTTAGCATCAAGAGGCAGGAGCTCATTGCCAAGAACAGAAACAGAATGTGCAGAACTCACAAAACCACCAGGATTGCTACAATCCAAGGTATCTTGCAGAAATAACTTGAGCCTTTACAAAGCACAAAAACCAAGGACAATGAGATGTAGTCCACCTACTTATCATTATAAATACATCCAGGAACCCAGGGGAATATGACAATGTTAAACTCTTTGAAGTGTATGTTTCTGCACATATTCCCTAAATGTTCATTACTCATCCACACAAACCCAGGAGACATGATTGAGTCGCCAAATTATTTACTTTTCAATGTTTAAAAATTTACCTAAACATACATTCTGATGTTTATTTGTGAGTTGTGTAAGTGTATAGACTAATGTGTGATGACATTGCCATATACATTTTAGGCTGGAGTCTGAAAATTTGGACTTGATATATACCATCACAGAGTGTTTCAGCATAACTGAAGAGCCACAGGAAAATCTACTACAAGTAATTTCCGTACGTCAATCTTTTGGTGTCAGTCACCTTTGTCTCCTGGGAGAGTGCAATAATGGTTACCTAAGATGAAAAGCCTCATTGAAAATATCTGTCTTATATCCTTTTATCAATTGATGGGCATTTGCAAAATTTTTACCTTTGGTCAACTATGACAAATGTCACCATGGTTACAGGTATACAACTGTCAGCTGGAGTCTCTGTTAACACTTACAGCACCTTTTAAAATGCCAGAGAGTGGAATAATGATGTAATGTAGAATTCTGAATCTTCTTTTTTAAAAATCTAAGATCTCCAATGGAAATTTCAGTGTGAATTCCTTTCAGTTTGTCCTTAGCAGTGTGCACACTGGTTCTTTATACATGCATTTTTACCACAAGGAATATTATTCCCCTTTGGATTTTTAAAAGGAAATAGAAATGACTAATGAAGCATTGCCATACAAAATAAGATAGTGTACTCAAAACTGCAGGCTCAGAGAGAAACATTCCCCTATAGTCTTGTGTTTGTCACCTTTTGTGAGATTTAATGTCAGTCTCACAGAAGATTGATATGTGATCCAGGATTCCAATGTAAAAATGGATAGGAAATACTGTATAACCTCTCACCAGGAATCTTGTTGGGGCTCTTTGATATACCTCGAAGAATCCCAAGTTTCCCCTCATTCTCAGGGAGCTTGAGAGAAAACTAGCCTTGACTATTTTCAGTTGGGTGAGGTTGGGTACATGCTAATAGGTACATCCCGACAAGCCAGCAGGGACATTCTTGATTCTTTTTGTGTCGGATTGAGGGAACCCCCATTTATTTCATGGGCTATGTTTCCAAGCCCAAAATCAGAACACAGTGAGATGGGCAGAAAATGTGACCCACCAAACAGCAGGCAGAACACTCCACAATGTGTAGCTTCCTCCTCTGCAGAGTTCAGAGAAAACCGAATTGGAATTGGCAATGAAACCAAATTACAATTGTCAGTTTGTATAGGTTAGCAAATACATCCTCTGATGTATTTTTGGAAATACATCCTATGATCCCCTGTAAGCCATTGCAAGTTCTAGAATGCAAGGTTGTAATAATCCCTGAGAAATCATTAATCAAAATAGACATCCCTCAATCCTAAATTATAAAGTTAGGGGAAATGTATACTAATAGAAATGCAAATGTTACATATGCAGAATGAGTCTGATTCCCAAAGAGAATGTTAGTATGAAAACAAAGGTCACAGTAAAATGCTATACTACCCTCAGGTAACATCTTATAAGCATATTTAACCTCAGATCCAAGCCCATGAGGAAAACCTTGCTTGATGCAGCCTTGCTGAAATCGTCCAAAAGTTTGATGACAAAAACCCAGAGCTGCCAGTGCTGCTTTCTGAAGGAAAACCCTTCAGTGGCCCATGATTCCAATCTCCATAACAAAAATGCGGGCTTGTCAAATGCCACAAAAATATGTGAATGCACCTGCATAGATGCTGAGGACCATGAAGCTATATCTATGCTTGCCAATTCTGCAAAGTCATGGAACTTTAGTATAATCACAAGGTCACATAAAGCATTGGTTAGAATATTAGTTGTGCAAATGATACAATTAAGCCATTAAATGATACTTTGTGTTTATGCCAGCACCAATGTTGATTTTACATTCTCTGCTGTAACTTTACTTTTCTCAACATTGCTGAATTCATATACAAGCATCACCCTCTGTACTTCATAGTCCCCTGGGTCACTCTGCTCGGGTCCTCCCTTATTTGAAGTTGATATCTGAGATTCTGATTAGATAGATTTCAGCACTGTCATCATATAGATTGTTTTACATGATCTTCCTAACAAGCCAGCAGTAACATTCCAGAGGGATTGTTCTGTACTTCTAGCTAATGAAACCCAAACCTAGAGTGACCTTGCCGAGGTCACAGATTTTCAAAAGGTCCACAGGTTTCAGATTTCCAAAAGGTCACTGAAAACTTGAACTTGGTTCTTCAGTGCTCATGTCTTAAGTAATTTCATTAAAACATTCTCACCAATCATACAGGATACCTGCTTCCAGTCAACCACCTCCAGCTTGGTCACACAACTTACTTTGGGCCATACCTGAAACCTTTCTTTTTCCTATGGAAAGCCCTGCATTGCTTTGGCCATCCTTGAGCCTGTGACAAAATTGGAAATGATAGTGGCTGACTCACGGGGTGTTTGAAGGTCTGAATAAGCCAGCCTTGTCTGTTGCCATTGGTGGATTTTTGCACATTTCCATTCTGGGTGGACATCCATTTCGGGAAGGTTTTTACTGTGTCTATTGTCTCCCAGAGCCATCATTCTAAATCATAAAATTCTTACAGAGAGAAACCACGGTGAAAACCCCAATGCAAAGAAGTGAATGGGCTGGTGTTTCCAGTGAATGCCTCTGCCCTGGATCCCGTTCACCTGCCATATGTCAAGGGCCCATTCGTGAACTTCCAGTTCCCATCTCAGAGAGCCACAGCCAGTGCCCCTTCCCTGAAGCACCTGTCTATGACTTTGAAGACATGGCCTCTGATGTGTCACACTGGCAAGGGGAGCCTGCGGAACCTGCCACTAGGCGCCTGTGATCTCACCTGGCTTTTCCAGCAAGATGCAATATTCAAAACCCATTGAATTTTCTAAATATTTACCGATCGTACTTTTTTATCTTAATATATTTTTATTTTGAATTTTGAATCATGTGGTACAATTTTGTATAGGCTGGGATTCCCCCCCAAACTTCCACCCCCCAGTCAGATTTTTCCCGTTTTGTTGCAATAGTGTAGTCCTTCATAAGGAATCATAATTCTATCAGTTTCTTGTTTAAGCGTACCCTAACATTGTTGGTACAGACAATGTCAGACAGTCCAGCATACCATTGTCTACACATGTACAAGAGATTCATTGGGAATCCATCTTTCATCTGGATGCATGTTCCATTATACCCCCACATCTGTATATGGTAGACCCCAGTACTCCATCACTATACATTACCATAAGTGAGAAGCCATGAACAAGGTCTACAACTGGTATGGTTTAGAACAGTCACAACAACAACAACATCAACAACAAATTACTGCTCCATGAGGGGAAAAAACACACCACTGAGTAACCAACACATGAGTGACAAAAAGGAAACACAGAAGTTTCTTGGGAAAAATGATGCCATTGTATAATCCATGAGTCTGTGATGAATTCGACTAGAGAAAAGAGATTATTTGGAATGAACCAAACTGAAATTTAAAACATTAAAACACCTGGGATACAGACAAAAAAGCAAACAATCAAAAAACAGTATGGATTGGACTATTGGAATTACATTTTCCATGTTGGTTTCCTTATATAAGAGAAATATATGGTATTTGTTCTTTTGTGATCGACTCATTTCACTGAGCAAAATGGTCTCTAGTTGGGACCACCTGGTTGTAAATAGAATAATTTCGTTCTTCTTAATAGCTGAATAATATTCCATGGAGTAGATGTACCACAATTTCTTTAACCACTCTTCTTTGGATGCACATCTGGATTGTTTCCATGTCTTTGCTATTGTAGATTGTGCTGCTGCAAATATAGGATTACAGATCTCCTTCACATATGTAGATTTCACTTCTATTGGGTATATTCCTAGGAACAGGATAGCTGGGTCATATGGCAGTTTTATTTGCAATTTTTCAAGCACTCTCCATACTGATTTCCACAGTGGTTGTACTAGCTTACACTCCCACCAGCAGTGAAGGAGGGTGCCTTTCTCCCCACATCCATCCCAGCAGGTGTTGTTAGTTGAGTTCTGAATGTAGGCCAGTCCTACTGGAGTTAGGTGGTAGCTCAATGTGGTTTTTATTTGCATCTCTCTGATGGCTAGGGAGCCTGAGCATCTTTTCGTATGTCTGGTAGCCATTTGAATCTGTTCTTTTGAGAAATGTCTGTTCATTTCTTTTGCACCATTTTGTTACAGGGTTGTTTGTTTGTTTGTTTTGCTGTCCTTGGGTTTCTGAAGCTCTTTGTAGATCCTGGATATTAGTCCCCTATCACTTGTGTAGTATGCAAAAATTTTCTCCCATTCTGTTGGTTGCTTCTTCACTTTGTTGATTGCTTCCTTTGCTGTACAGAAGCTTTTTAGTTTGATGTAGTCCCATTTGTTCATTTTGGATTTGATTGCCTTTGCTTTGGGTATCATTTCTAAGAAGTCTTTCCTTGTTCCTATATCTTGGAATGTGCTTCCTATGTTTTCCTTTAATAGTTTGATGGTTTCTGAGTGTAGATTTAGGTCCTTGATCCATTTAGAGCTAATTTGTGTATAATGTGACAGGTGTGGGTCTTGCTTCTTAATTCTGCAAGCTGCTATCCAGTTGTCCCAACAGCATTTGTTGAAGAGACCCAGGATTTTGCCTGGATTGTTTTCAGTTTTCTTGTCAAAGATTAGTTGACTATACATGTGTGGGCTCCCTTCTGGTATTTCTATCCTGTTCCACTGATCTTCTCTGTTTATGTACCAGTACCAGACTGGTTTGATAACCACTGCTCTGTAGTATGTCTTGAGGTCTGGAATTGTGATTCCTCCAGCTTCATTTCTTTTTTTCAGTTCTAATCCCAGCAGCTCCACTTCCCATCCAGCTCTCTGCTTGTGGCCTGGGAAAACAGTCAAGGACGGCCCAAAGCCTTGGCACCCTGCACCCACATGGGAGACCTGGAGGAAGTTCCTGGCTCCTGGCTTTTGGTCGGCTCAGCACCAGCCATTGAGGTCACTTGAGGAATAAACCATTGGAGGGAAGATCTTCCTCTCTGTCTCTTCTCCTCTCTATATATCTGACTTTGCAATAAAAATAAATAAATCTTTAAAAAAAGAGAAGTGTTTCTTTAAAATTAACCTTCAATTAAGGGGATTACTCTGGAAAGTTCAGTTTAGACTTTTATGAGTGATAGAATAAGTTCTGTATCATGTAATGATTTTCCTCTGTAGTATTTTGCATATTTTACATATTAAAATTGGCAATCTTTTCTTCATGCTAATGTGATTTAAACCTAAAAATATGTCTCCTTTATATTGAGCCCTGGTTTGGGACAAATATGACGAATTTTTACCAAGATTATGTTTAATTTCATGTTGGTCTTTATATTTTCTTACTTTGGACATTGTTACAAAGAACTTATTATTTTCATCTACATGCTAAATTGCTATCGTTTGGTATAGCTTTGTCTTCTGCTAACATAATGATAGCTGTCTGATTTGTTAATGTGGCAGTGCATTCCCATTTTCAGATTTGTGAGAACTGCCTGGATTAATGAGATGTAGTTATTGGGTAATTGGGGCGATTATAGTTCTGAGGTTTGGAGAGAGGGTGGAAAGGATACTACTTAGGCCCCTGGAAGTTATTAATATTTCATTGCTATTCTGAAATGGAAATCTCTAGGAAGGCCTTGAACAAAGGATTGAAAGTGAACACTGTTGATTTGATCTGCAGTGACAAGACTTTTTCTGCACTGAAGAAGTTATTAGTATCAATTCAAAAGTATCTGTTCTATGGAATTTGTATCAGTTTCACACCATCACAAATTTGAAAAATCAAATTCAAACCATCACAAATCGAACTTAGAAGCAAATATTACTAAAAATTTTTTTAAATAAAGTGCTGTACAAAATAGTAGCAGAAATGTCTTTTCAGGAATCGGTGAGCCATCTTCATCAACTGGGTGATGAAGAAACACATCCCTTATCAGAACTTTCACTGGGGGCTCTAAAAAAGTACTGCTTTCACTTTGAAGATGAGATAAAGATATAAAGAAGACATTAAGGGAAATCCAAAGAATGTAATTTGGCAATAAATATTTAATATTTATTAAGTATTCATGAATAAAATAAATATTAAATATTATAAGTATTCATGAATAAAATTTCAGTGAATATAGTTTTCTTTTAGCTTTTTACTATGTTGATTTTTCAGATAATTTTCTCTTTATGATGAATTTATTAAACGGTCTTTTCTTTTGCCACATTTTCTTACACATACATGATAGTGTCAGCCAATGGACATTGGAAGGGATTCCTCATTCATAGCATTTAGAAACAAATGCATCCACCTGGGGATAACCTTCAGAACATGTGCCACTGTGACCCTGGGTTGATATTAGGTGGCCTTTCCCCATCCTCAGGTACTGAGATGATAGAGAGGCTGGGTATAGACTATCCCCTTATCTCTCCCGTGCCCCACCCCCCCCAGAAGTGGGAAGAAGAAATAGAAACCTTGGAAACAATGATCACACCCATTTCTCCCTAACCCTAGATCTTTCCCACCCTGATCAACTATGTAAACATCATCTAAAATAAAAATAAAAAGTATTAGGAGAGTTTGGCAAAGTTTTGAAGCTTTCCTCACTCAGAATCGATAAATACAGAGGGTGACATTATAGTATGGAATGTAAAGCTACCTGCTGCTCCTGCATCCCACACAGGCACTAGTTCAAGTCACAGTTGCTCCACTTCCAATCCAGCTCCTTACTGATGTGCCTGGGAAAGGCAGTAGGGAAGATGCTCCAAGTGCTTGGACCCTTACTACCCAAATAGAAGACCTAGATGAAGCTCCTAGCACCAGTCTGGGCCAACCCTGGCAATTGTGACCATTTGAGGAGTGAGCCAGCAGAGAGGAGATCTTTCCCTCTTTCTCTGTGACTCTGCCTTTTAAATGAATAAATATTTGTCTTAAGCTTTGTTTTTATTGGAAGTTAGATTTAAAGAGTGAAGAAGAGACAAAGAGAAAGATCTTTCATTTGCTGGTTTACTCCCTAAGTAGTTGCAACAGCCAGAGCTGAGATGAACCAAAGCCAGGAGCTGCTTCCAGGTCTCCCATGCAGGTAAAGGGTCCCAAGGCTTTGGGCCATCTTCTCCTGCTGTCCCAGGCACAAGCAGGGAGCTGGAAGGGAAGTGGAGCATCCAGGAAATGAACCGATACCCATATAAGATCCCAACATGTGCAAGGCAAGGACTTTAGCCATTAGGCTACCATGCTAGGCCCAGTCAATTATTTTTTAATTCCTGGTGATTTCTTTAAATCATTTCAGACAACCAGAATATCCAGCCAGTATGCAATTTCTAACTTTCCCTTATAGCTTTAGACCATTCAGCCACCACTTTTGAAGCAAAAATCATCCCATTATCACTTTAGACAGTCATAGGCAGGCCAATTTAGGACAATTTCTCCTTGCAGGCTTTTCATGACTTCTCCAGCTCTTTCTTTCTTCTTCCTCTTTTTTTTTTTTACTGATGTATTTAATTATCTTTTTTTCTTCATTTTATTATTATTATCATTTTATGACACAGCTCTACAGCCTCTGGGATTTCCCTTACCTCCTAAGTCCCCTCCTCCATGATGTTCCCCCATATCATTACAACAGTATAGTTCCTCAGAAACAGTCATAAGTCCATCATTGCAGGCATGAACAGTGGTAGAGAATCCAGCACCCCAATGTCAAGACACATCCAACAATTTCATTGGAAGTCCATCCTCAATCTGGAAGTAGAGATGCACACTGTACCGTATCCTGACATCTGGACATGACAGTCTCCACTACACAGTCACTACACATCCCTTTAAATGAAGTCACAAAAAAAAAAAAAATCAGAGGAAGAAAAAAAATTACAACACCATGAACCTAAATAAGATGCTGCAGAATGATGACTGTGTTGCTGAAGAATCAAAAAGAAAATTAAGAACCTTCTTGAAGAGAATGATGCTACTGTATCATCTATGAGTCAATGAAAAATTTAATGAGAAAAAAAAGTGTTTTGAAGAAATGAAACTTAAAAAAAAACACATCAAAATTCAACAGATGTGGTTTCTTCTGATCTTTGTTGGTGAGATGTATCCTCTGTAGGCAACAAATGCCTGGGTTTTGTTTTTTTCAATCCAGTCTACTAATTATGACATTTGATTGATGGCACAATAGGGTGAGGACACGTTTAAACAGACAAAGAAACATTAGCCAGAGTGAAGCAGAGAAGGCACATTCCAGAAAATAGGAAAGGACAGACCGATCGATGGCAGAGGGGCACCTAGATACTGATGGACACAGAAAAGCAGTGGAGAGCACGCTGTGATGTTGCAGTGACCAAATAGCCCAGCAGCCTTCAGCAAGCAGCGATCTGAATTCCAGCAGCAGCCACGGAACTCCACAGCAAGCAGGTGGAAAGGGGAATTCACCAGAAACTTCAGCTTGTGAATCCAGACAAAGATCTGCCTGTCCCGCTGGTGTGATCAAGAGCAGAGTCAGAGCGGCAAATTCCAAACAGGTGATGCTGGAACGGGGTGGATTTCACATCCCAGACCCCAGTAAAACTGAATCAAGCGCCATCTTCTCTAGACTTTTCAATCTTGCACTGGAAGGCTTCTATCCACCCAGTGAAAACACCTACAAACATCAGGAGTTTAGATTACCTTGAGGCTATAACCACAACCATGAAGTCAATCTTCTAATTCTTCCTGGCCAACACACCCCTCATCTGCACTACTTTACCTGGTGTGAATATGGGAGGCCTGATTTGCACACCATTTTAAGGTAACTTGTTTTACTATTTTAGCTCCCAGTTTCTTTACCCCTGGTCTTACAATTAAGTAGCCAAGTATCCATTGTCTTTTTCATAATAATGGGTGGAATCAGGGTCATATTTTATTAAATATGTTGAGCCTAGTTTCAGAGTACCAACATGTTTTCCCCTTTTGTTTATCATATAGCCCCCTGGTTTTTGTCTTCTAGCACCCCGTGCGTGAGCCAGTGGTCTTGAGAATCAAGTCATTAGGCTTCCTGTGATTCTGCATAGGAGTACTTGGATTGAAACAAATGCAAGACAAGGAAGGCATCAGAGCTGACTGAAGGCTCTTCTCTGGCAGGGCTCCTTTCTCTGCAGCAGCTTGCTTGACCAAGCAGTCCCCTCGTGTTACTATGAAATTTCCCTGTCTACGTCCTCATCCTTGATACTATCAACAGTCGGTAGCAGCCTGATACTTGAGAAGCTTTCTTTCTAGGTGGCCCCTAGAGTATGAACCACCAGGTGATGCCAGGTGATGCTGTACTTAGGATCAGTACAGACCATGACCATCTTTCCTATTCCCAGTTCCAGCACCACACCCAGAGTTTTTATTTTTGCCTTCTGTGTTGAAAATCCTGACAAGACTCAGTTTGAACTGTCCCATGTAAAGATAGAGTTGCACACTCTGCTCTCTGCTGGCCATTTATCATAAATGCCACAAGGAACCGTGTTTCTTACGCATTATGTACAGCTTCCTTTCTAAGGTCTTAGGTCACCAGATCTGAGCCATTACAGTTAGTGTGTCTGGGGCTCCTGAAACACTGGCAGTAATGTTCAGAATCTGACAAGGTTTTAGAACCATATTAGGAGCATCCTGCTACTAGGCTTGTTAGCAAAGCCAGGCAACCAGTCAACCAAAGTGCCATTTTATTTTAGAACATTTGCCACTTGAGGTAGAAATCTTGCATCATATGTTGGCCATTGTGGCCATCTTGGGAGAGAACCGGTAGTTACAGTAGTTAAAAGAACTTTCTTTCTGTGTGTGTAATTCTGGCTTTAAATGAACAAATCCTTTACTTTTTTTAAAAAAATTTATTTATTTTGCCAAATGTATATCTGACCTTAATCTCTACTAGATTTTAACTAATCAGTCATGAAATCTAAGATTCAAAACAGACACCTGTTTTCGCCTTTATATCAAAGAAAATAAAAAATACAGATCATTTATATAACATCCATATTTAGTTGCCCAAAAATTCAGATTATTAGATTCAATTTTCTAATTGACTAGATGGTATTAAGATGTCCTTCAGCCCAAATAGCTACAGACATGATCATAAATATATTTTTGATATTTATTTATTTTTTATTGCAAAATCAGATATCCAGAGAGAATTAGAGACAGAGAAGAAGATCGTCCATCCAATGATTCAATGCCAAGTGACCGCAACGGCCCGAGCTGTGCTGATACAAAGCCAGGATCCAGGAGTCTCTTCCAGGTCTCTCACACGGATGCAGGGTCCCAAGGCTTTGGGCTGTCCTTGACTGCTTTCCCAGGACAGAGGAGGGAGCTGGATGGGAAGCAGGGCTGCCAAGATTAGAACCAGCACCCATATGGGATCCCAGCATTTTCAAGGTGAGGACTTTAGTCTCTGGGCCACCGCACCAAGCCCGGTCACAAATATATTTACCACAGACAATGAAAAGAAACATTTACTTTACTCAACATGAAACGCATGGGGAAAGGAGCAGCTGGGAAAGATATTCAGCGTAGCTTAATTTCAAGCAATCTGTTAATGAGACTGATTCATTTCTTGGGGAGTGAATCATCTAGACACTCTGTCTTTGGAGCTTCCTGTTTGATTGTAGATTTTCTAACCTGTATGCATTTATAAGCTCCCGATTGTGGCTGTGCGTGTCAGTTTTCTGGGTAGTAGAGAGAGGGACTTCCTTCCTTTCAGTAAGAAAAGGCAAGTCAAGAATTTGTGGTTATGACATCAATGGAAATTTATTTGTCCAAAATATTGAAAATCAGAAAAAGGGATTAGAGGTTACTAAGAATTTTGGTGACTATAAGGTTGCCATCTGTGGTGGTAAATCTTGTCCCTTACCTATGAAAACTGTGTGAGTAACAAAGTGTTGTCTGGTAAGGGGTAGGTGAGACCATCAATGTGAGTGATGAATAGAGACATGGAGGTGACTTTTGTGATGAGGGCTGAAGAGTGAGAGCAAAGTCAATGTTCCTTTGTTAGAAGCTGGAGTAAGTGTAGACCCTAAACTTCTGCTAGAACATAAAGTTTGTATTCAGGGGAAGGAATGTTATTTCTACAATGAGCTACCATTTAAATAGTTCTAGAGAAATGAACATGCAGTGACATTAGCTATTCTTCCATTGACTGTGGTAAACTGATGCAAAATCAAAGCACAAACTTTGAAAAGTGAATCTGCATGCAGAATAAAATGCGATCACTACACACTCACTTGATATGCCAAATCTCTTGCAGAGGCTAATCACTGGGAGATGAAAATGGGTCCCACATCAGGGAAGTCACTATGGCCTTGGGGATTCAGTGGCAGTTTCTCATGTTTGAGCACACTGTCATGGCTTTAAAGTAATAGTCACCGCAAAAAGGATTTATATTTTGTATGGTTAGCCTAAAACTATGAGAACACCTTTTGGCACAATCAGGCCAACTTCTTACTTCCAGAGATAAATCAATGATAATCTTCAGGTGTTAGTTCCTGAGTTTAAGACAAATTCATTTTCTCCAGATGACAAGTTGATTTGTTTCAAAGAAAAGGCTTCATTTTAACAGTAAAATGCACCGGAATTATTTAAGTATTGTGGTTGTTCTCAGTGAGAACAGTTAAGATTTAACTCTGCCTATGTAATTTAATGGGAATGGCCTTGAATATCCAGCGTGGTCATTCTTAGAGAATTTCCAAGACATTTGATCAGTAAATCAGGCTTGTCAGGAACCAGAATTCTAATTTAGAAAGTCTCTGAACAGAAGAGAGAATGATGAATAAGGCATGGCATTTTCCCTCAAGAGCTCACAGATCAGAAGGGGAGGTGAAAAGTTACATTCATTGCACATAAAGTAGGATAATCATAACCTAGTCTCGCTACAACTCATTTCTAGGAATGAAAATAAGGGAATGGGGACAGTTAGTATTATGAAAATAAAATTATATGAATGACTTACTATCTAAATATAAGTCTGATTATGTGAAGGAAAAGTAATAGTTTGTATTCAGGCATCAAAGTTGTGTGTGTGTGTGTGTGTGTCTGTGTGTGTGTGTGTGTGTGTGTGTGTGTGTGTGTGTGTGTGTGTGTGTTTAATGAGGATATATATCATCTTGGTTGGGAATGTGCACTTCACAGGGTAAGATCAAACCCCTGACTTCCCCCTTACTATGTTGGAGACCTTAAGCCAGTTCTAACCTTCTGGGCCTCAGTTACCTTATCTGAAAAGTGGTGTGAAATCGGGATTCCCCTCTCGCCCTCTTATGCACAGGATGGTTTCATTTTATTCTTCAAGTGACTGAATTGCAAATCTATCTAGTGTATAGTAGTTCCAGAACTTTTTGATATGCATTATCTGCAAAAGTAATGTGACAGCCCCATACTATGGAGAACAGATTTATCATAATTGGTCTTTATGTAAATGATAAATGTTTATAAATTGCCTTATATACCATTCTGAGGTGTTTCATTCCACCAGGAAAACAGACCTTTTTTTTCTCTCTTAAATAAGGCAATACAAAAATAATTACTTTCTCTCCTTTCCTAAATGGGAAAATATGCCAGGGACAAAGTCACCACACAAAAACAAATAAGAAGACTGAGGAAGAGAAAGGTCAGTGTAGCTCCTCCCTGGGTTCTGGTGGTCCTCTCTAGCCAGGTGCCTATGCCTCCTACAGAAACTGGAGAAGTGCAGAAACTTCAAATGACTGCTGCGACAGAGCAACTCTGCCATGGTGTCAAATAGCTCCGTCTGAACTCTACCACGACAGATGAAAGACTGCTCTAGGGTCAACCCTCAGATGTTTGAAATCAATAGCACTGTTGGTGGAGAAGCACAGCCACTATTAATAAGGAAGTTATTTCTGGAGCTTACCTCACACAATCATGAAAAGGGGAATTGAAGAATATGAAAGACTTTAGCCAGCTCTGGCTGAATCAGTGAGTTGGTGCTTGCATAAAACCTGCACATCAACAACACTACTGTTGTAGCAGACACACATCGGTGTCTCTGTGAGTTTGCAGAAAAGCATCTGGCAGAAAGAGTGAGAGCGGCAACTGGGAAAGAGACTTGTTACCCATATCCACCCGAGGTAATCAACCAAGGTGAAAACCGAGGCTGTCTTAGATGTTTTCTCACTGAGCGAGCGTCATCATAAACAGTCGCAAGTGTATGGAATTTTTCTTCTTAACTATCTCTTCAGCCTCATTACAAATGCTCATAATCTCTTTCTTGGATATCACACCTCTTTCTCGACTGTTCTTTCACAGGCTTATCCATACCACCACTAATGAAGTAAGTCTCAGCTCTGACTGTGCTTCAGAATCACATGGGGAACTGAGAAAAAACCCAGTGGCTGGGCGCCCGTGCAGCTCAGACAGCAGGCCTGCGCAGATACCATTTGACATGATGCTAACAGTGAGTTGACTTCTCAGGTGAGCTGATGGAGACTTGGAAAGGTTAAATGACTTCTCAAGGTCTACATAAGAAATAGTGGTTCTTGTATATATTTGCAGTTGTCTGGTCATAGCTAAAATGCTCACAATTACGTAGTGATTTTTTAAAACTATGCTGAAGTTTTAATTAGATGGATCACAGGGTCAGCATCAGAGCTGTGGAATACAGAAACATAATATTTCATTTGCAGCATGTAACACAATCTTAGCTTACTTACACATAAGTGAACTCTTAGAAACCCTAACAAAGGGACTATATGGAAGGGAAGTGGAAAAAAAAGCAACATAGAGAAGAAAATTAAGTAACAATTTATAAGGATGTATGACAGTGGTCTCCGTTAACATTTAAAGAAAAAATACTTTTTTTCATTTTTTAAGAGTGATTTTATTTGTACTGGAAAGTCAGATATACAGAGAGGAGGAGAGACAGAGAGGAAGATCTTCTGTCTGATGATTCACTCCCAAAGTGGTCACAATGACTGGAGCTGCGCCGATCAGAAGCCAGGAGCCAGGAGCCTCGAGCCTCCCCTGAGTCTCCAACGCAGGTAACAGGGTCCCAAGGCTTTGGGCTGTTCTTGACTGCCTTCCCAAGACACAAACAGGGATGGGAAGCAGGGTTGCCAGGATACAGAACAGTGCCTATATGGGATCCAAGCATGTGCAAAGCAAGGACTTTACCCACTAGGCTCCTGCACTGGGCCCAGAAAAATAAATTTTAAAAAGTTGTTCAACTTTATTGTTTTTTTAAAGATTTCTCAAAATATTTTTTTAATACTCATCAAAAGCCAGAATTAAAGAAAGAAAAAGACAGAATTTCAGTCTACTGGTTCACTCCCCAGGTGACTACAATGGCCAGGACTAGACCAAGCAAAGAGCTAAACACCTTCAGGGTCTCTCATGTAGGTTTCACAGGCCCACGCATTGGCACCATTTCCCTCGCCTTCCCAGGCCATCATGACCCCACCATTCAGAGCATCTCTGTGCTGTGTCAGGTCCTCAGATGCAGTCCAACAGCAATAAGAAGAATCATCTCGTGTCTAATGAATTTCCAATGACAACTGTTAGGTCACTTATGTAGATGAGATTTCTCAATCCAGTGGGATTTTTCTACAGAGGAGTAGCACAGGAGGAGATGGAGTGAGCAAGGGAGGATCTTCAAAGAGAATCCTCTGCAGTGCATCAGTAGGGAAGAGTCCCTGTGCATTGTGATGCTCATGTTGTTTCTACTGAACCCAGAGATAGAACCAGTGCCCTGGGTTCCTTTTCTGTCAGCACCAAAGGAGCATTCCCAGGAGAGATGGCAGGGAAGCACCTTAGAATGAGAACATTGCCACAGGTCATTCACTGAACACAGGTGAGAAGTGTCCCTTCTGGAAAGTAATCATCTCTAGGAAAGAGATTTTCCATAAAATGGGAGGCTCCAGAGGAAATGCTCCTGCTCAATTACAAATATGACTTTCAATCTTCTTGATTATGAGATTAATAAGAACACCTTCTTGTGGAAACCCACAAGAGCTACAACTGCTTCCCCATTTTGGGGGTCCATCCAGGGAAGCCCCTTGATATATCTTTTCCTCAGATCTCCTTGGTATTAATTTTCTAATTGCAATCCTGGTCATTCAGAAAAATCATGTGAGATGTAGATGTTTTAACTACATCTTTAACTCTTCAAAGAGAATCCTCTGTAGGCCAAATATCTACTCCTGAATTTGTCTGCTTTAATTCAGAACATTATTTTCAAAGTTCATCCATGTTAAGCATACATTCTTCTATTCTCTTTTATGGCCAAACCATGTCCTGCTGTATGGATACCTCTCGGCTGATGGACATGTCAATTATTTTAACTATTTTGATTAGCCTTACATACGTAAACATTATTTTACCAGTTCTTATGTGGAAACATGCTTTTTTGTAAATAGGAGTAAAATCATAGGATCATATGTGGCAACTGTTTTATAAATAACTCCAGTACAGAAGTTTAATCATTTGAGGAAATTGCCAGGTTATTTCCATAGCCACTACAACATTTTACATTCTCACCAGCAGTGTGTGAGGGTTCTGACTTTTTTACATCCATACTATTTGTTACTTGAGTTTATTAAAAAATTTTTATCATTTTATTATTTTCCTTTTTGGAAGGCAGAGAAACACACACACACACACACACACACACCTTCCAACTCAGTGTGGGTTTCCCATGTGGATGGCAGAGCCCCATATGCTTGAGCAGACACCTGCTGCCTCCTATGGTGTACATTAGCAGGAAGTTGAGGTTAGAAGCAGAGGCAGCACTTGAATCCACACTGTCTAGTAGAAGATATGAACATCACAAGTAACATTTCACTGCTGTGCCAAATGTCCACCCCCTGCTATCTCTTTTTCTTTTTCTTTTTTTGATTACTTATTTTTATCACAAAGTCAGATATACAGAGAGGAGGAGAGACAAGGAGGAAGATCTTCCATCTGATGATTTACTCCCCAAGTGACCACAATGCCCGGAGCTGAGACAATCCAAAGCCAGGAGCCAGGAGTTTCTTTCAGGTTTCCCATACAGATGCAAGGTCCCAAGGCTTTGGGCCATCTTTGACTGCCTTCCCAGGCCACAAGCTGGGAGCTGGATGGGAATCGGGGCCACTGGGATTAGAACTGGTGCCCATATGGGATCCAGGTGCTTTTAAGCTGAGGACTTTAGTCACTAGGCTACCGCTCTTGGGCCCACTATGTTTTTTCTATGGAATTGCAAGTCTTCTGGAATCTCTCCAGAATCAAGTCCCCCTTCCGCATTCATTCCCTTCCCTCCCTCCTCTCACTAAGAAAACACTGGAGAAGCTGATACAGTTCCTGCACTTAAGGATCTCACAGCCTAGTCCATAAGATAAACACGGCTAAGGAGCAATGCATGTCAGAGACGGGAAGTCTGGGTGGGTTTCAAAGATGATACAAGTAGAACTTGTGGGCACTCCTCTGTGCACCAGGACTTCAGCTACAAATCATTCTAGATTCCATTCTCCAACTTAAGTGGACAGTGAAGGAAATGTTCTCATTGCATTTGTGCTCATAGTCACCTGTATGTCAGTTCTAAGGGTAAGTACTATGACTGAAAACTATTAAATAAAGCTAGTAAATTGCAGCTATTTAACTTAAATAGCTGTTAACTATGCAGATTTGGCAGCCACATTTGCTGCTTTGGGGTTCCTAGGAGGCTCCCCTCCCCCAAAAATATAAATCTATCCTACCTTTTTATAAATATACACTAATACCATAGAAACCTCTTCTATTTACTCTATGGTGGCATTATTCATTAGGGAATGATAATATTCCTAATAATTTGTTAATCAGTAGGGATCTGTTGATTGAACACTGAAGTTAAGCTTAAGAAAAAAAATCCTTTAATTTGCATTTCTACTTGCATTCTATGGTGCAACCAACCATTTACGTTGACCAAACTCCAAATGACCCCATAAAATAGATTGAAGTAATGCCTACTTTAAGTGATCCAGCATATAGTTTACCCAGTTAGTACCTAGCCAAAACTCAATAGTGATTTTTCTTATTTAAAAAAAAAAGTTGCAGGCCCAGCTTGGTAGCCTAGTGGCTAAAGTCCTCACCTTGCATGTTCCAGGATCCCTTGTAGGCACTTGTTCTAATCCTGGTAGCCCCACTTCCCATCCAGCTCCCTGCTTATGGCCTGAGAAAGCAGTCGAAGATGGCCCAAAGCCTTGGGACCCTGCACCTACATGGAAGACCTGGAAGAGGCTCTGGGCTCCTAGCTTCAGATCAGCACAGTTCTGGATGTTGTGGTCGCTTGGGGAGTGAATCATTGGATGGAAGATCTTCCTCTCTGTAGATCTGACTTTCCAATAGAAATAAATAGATCTTAAAAAAAAATGTTGCTTATTTATTTGAGTGCCAAGGGACACAGGAAGAGAGAAAGAGGAAGATATTCAGGAGAGAGAGTGAGAGGGGATGGAGAAAAGAGGCAGGAGAGAGAGAGAAGGGATGAAAGCGCAGGAACTCCTACCCGCTGTTTCCTTCCTGAATGCCTGAAAGGCTGGAATAGTCTGGGCTGCTGTCAGGGACTCAGTCCAGGTTGCCCACGTGGGTAGCAGGAACCCAAGCACTGAGCCATTTTCTGCTACTTTCATTATTATTAGCAGAGAACTGGATTGGAAACCAAGCAGAGGGACTGCAGCTGTTGCTGTGACACAGACTCTGGTGCTGCCAAGCAGTGACTTCATTTGCCACACACTCTGGCCCTGGCTACGGACCAGCTGGCCTGACTTGCCAAGCCTGAATTGCTTCCTCTCAGGGGTAGCCATGTGCTGAAATGGCACAGAGCTGAAATCCTCGAAAACCCCACCTCCTTTGGGACTTTGCTCCCTTACTTTCCACCAGCCGTCAAGTGTTTGCAGTAGAGCTCTGGATAAGATAGGTAAGGAAGAACATTCAATAAATCTAGACAGAGGTTCTGGAGCCTCCAGGGATCCCTGCTTACTGCAGCCCCACCTGTGGCGCTCAGTGGGCACGGTGACCCACAGAACCCTCAGACAGGATTTGAGATGAGAAAGAAATAAGTCTTCTTCCTGTTTTTCTGTGCCAGCAGGGGGAAAAAAATTTACTTTTTCACTGCTCTATCCATACAATAATGATAGCTTTGTTTTTCTGTCCAGTAAACTGGTCATCTCTGGGGCTGCTGCTCAGGCCTGTAGGGGCCATAGAGGCAGGGAACATGCAGTCCTTTGATAATCACCCTTCAGCCCAGCCTCTGAAAGCAACAAACACCGTGACAATGCCTCCAGCCAACATGACCAGTGCTCTGAGGCCTGAGCCTGAAGAGAAGGCCCACCACTGTAGGGAAAAGCAGAAGTTTGAGCCTTCTTGTGGGCTGTATACTCAAATGAAACAGGAACTCCAGGTCCCTGCACACAGCTGCACTTGTCTCAGCAGCTCAGACCAAATCTGTCACTGGGGCAATCTGAATGCCCAGAGAGACTCTCCTGACCCCACACATGGTATGACCACCCCTCCTCTGGCCTACCTTTCATATGCTTACTCTAACTTATGTACAACTTCATTTGCCTTTTTTTTGCTTCTGAAGGAGGTGAAAGTCACGAAAGAGTAACCACTTAAAAGACATCATGGCGTTTAATACATTCATCATGCTGTGCATGCACCATTTCTATTTGTGAAACATTTTCTCTCAGAACACAGCTCCATCCCTGTTCTGTAGTCACTCTTCGTTATCCACACCCTCGCTGCCCCCTCGCTTCAAAGCAACCACCAATCTGCTTTCTGACACTAGGCATTTACTTAATATGGACATTTCATGTCAGTGGAAGTCATACACCATGTGACATTTGGCCTTCAGCCTCTTTCACTAAGATTTTCTAAGTCCAAGGTTCGACAATGTGGTACGCGTGTCAGTGTGTCACTGCTTTTGGTGGCTGAGTAGTATTTGTTTGTACGGATTGACCACTGTGCGTTTACCCAGTCTAATGAATATTTGGATTGTCCTCATGTAGGATGGCTTAAATGATGTGTACCAAATAATTTGAGGACTTGATAAATATTAGTTATTAAGTGATCCTTTGACACAAAACAGGATCTACTCTTAAAAAAACAAAAAAGATTTGTTATTTGTGTTTGAAAGGCATAGTTGCAGATAGAGAAGGAAAGAGAGAGGGAGAGAGAGAAAGATCTTCCATCTGCTGGTTCACTCCCCAAACAGTTGCAATAGCCAGGGGTGAGCTGATCTGAAGCTAGGAGCAGGGATGTTGGCCTGAAGATTTGAGCCATCCTCCACTGTTTTTCCAGGCCATAATCAGGATCAGAAGTGGAGCTTCTGAAACTCGAACTGGCACCCTTATGAGACACCAGCACCACAGGCAGAGGCTTAGGATACTAAGCCACCACGCCAGCTTCAGTATTCATTCTTAGTATTCATTGGACTCTGGGCCAAAGTATGCAGCAGAGAGTAGGCTGACTGGAAAGGCAGAATGGTGTGGAGTGATTGAGAAGCACAGTGGGTGGGCATGTTTTTGTCCGCTCAGTACCTCTACCCTTTCTTGTGGCCACAAAATCCTCCTTCTCCTATGAGAAGCTCATTCTGTGTGGTTCAGATGGGGCTGCTACTGATGCCCACCCAAAGGTGGTCACAGGCTAGGCCCATGTTCCTAAAGGTTCCCTGTCAGGCTTAATGATGAGCATGTCACCAAAAGCAGGTGAGACGAAGCTGTCTCCAGGTTACCCAAAGCAGGGTCTTTCTGCTGGCATGGCCATGAAGCATGCCACTCTGGAGAGCCCTTTCAACAAATGGAGACATAGAGATAACAACTATAGTAGCCTCTGGATTGAGCCAGGCTTGGAGCCTACAAGGAAACTGCAGTTCTGTGACCCCAAAGCTTTTCTTCTGGGGTGAATGTTGGCCTAGCATTTAAGATGCCACTTCGGACGCCTGCATTCCATCCTGTAGAACCTAGGCTTCAATCTCAGCTTCATTTTCAATTCCATCTTCATGCTGATCTGTATCCTGGGAGGCAGTGAGTGATAGCTCCATTACTTGGCATCTTGTCTCTCATATGGAAGACTCAGAGTGAGTTCCATATTCTGGCTTTGGATCAGTTCAGCCTTAGTGTTGTGATGTTTGGGTGTTGAACCAGCAGATGAAGATCTTTGCCTCTCTTGCTCTCTCTCTCTCTCTTTCTCTCTCTCTCCTTCTTCTCTCACTCACTCTTGCCCTCTCTCATTCCCTCCCCATCTCTCCTTCCCTCCCTTGGAAATGAAGATAAATAAGTAAACATTATTTTTACAAAAAGATAGTCATTATAGCTGGTGTTGAGACACAGTGGATAAGAACTGCTGCTTGTGACGCCACCTTCCTGTGTCAGAGTACTACTTTGGATAGTCGCTACACTGCTTCCAATCCAGCCTCCTGCTTAAATACCTGAGAATACAGCTGAAGCTGATAAAAGCACTTGGGAATTTGCCACCTAAATTGGAGAGTAGGTTGGAGTTCCCAGATTCTAGTTTTGGCCTGCCCCAGACCAGGCTACTGTGGCCATTTGGGAAGTGAACCAGCAGACGAAGTATCTTTCTGTGTATCTTTCCCTTTATCATTTCAATTTTCAAATAATTCAACTACTTTTTCAAGATTCACTTTTATTGGAAAGGCAGATTCACAGAGAAAGAGACAAAGATCTTCCATCTGGTGGTTCATTCCCCAAATTGGTCGCAATGCTCA
Source organism: Ochotona curzoniae (assembly GCF_017591425.1). Lineage (NCBI taxonomy): Eukaryota > Metazoa > Chordata > Mammalia > Lagomorpha > Ochotonidae > Ochotona > Ochotona curzoniae. Next base: position 13,153,683 of record NW_024467121.1, on the reverse strand, counting down.
GAGATGAGCCAATCCAACATCAGAAGCCAGGATCTTCTTCTGAGTCTCCCATGAGGGTGCAGGGTCACAAGCTTTGGGCTATCCTCCAGTGCTTTCCCAAATCACAGGCAGGGAGCTGGATGGGAAGTGGATAAGTTGGGATTCAAATTAGTGCCTAAATGGGATCCCTGTACTTGCAAGGTGAGGATTAGCCAATTGAGCCATCATGCTGGGCTTCTAAACTATTACATTTTTTTTAAAAGAGTTAAATTTTTACATTTTTGATGAGATGGTGTATTTGGATATCCAACAGATCTCTGAATTCTAGTCCTACCATTTGAAGATGGCATGGCGGCTGGCATAGTGTCTCAACAGGCTAATCTTCCACCTGCAAGTGCCAGCATCCCAGAATGGTGCCAATTTGTGTCCTGGCTGCTCCACTCCCAGTCCATTTCCCTGCTTATGAAATGGGAAAGCAGCAGAGGATGGCTCAAATCCCTTGGACCCCTGCAACCATGTAGGAGAACCTGAAGAGGCGTCTGGCTTCAGATCAGCTGAGCTCTGGCCAAAGCAACTATTTGGGGAGTAAACCAGCAAATAAAGGATCTTTGTCTCTCCCTCTCTGTAAATCTGCCTTTCAAATAAAAATAAACAGATCTTTTTAAAAAAATAAAGATGGTGGAGCAAGGCATTTGATCTCTCGAGACTGAAGTTTCTCCATGCGTAGAATGAGGATAAAATTGACCTAATCAGAATATTAAGGACTTTTCATGGTAGGGATGGGGACCATAGTGCTGGCCTTCTCTTCGCATATACTCATGTAACACAAAGCTCTTGTTTACTGGAACACATGACCAATTTCGCATTGTTTTTACATCTGTGTTTTATGCTAGGGTGAAATCTGTGGTGCAGGGACTACAACTGACATGTTTACGACCCTGTCCTTCTCATCACAGTACCTGGAATATTTTATTCATACGTATTTTGTAGAAATATTGTCTATAGTTGACTGAATTTTTGCATACTCCCTCTGAAATCACTGTCTCTATGGTCTCAATCTGCCTGTAAGAATTTTCCTGAACAATCTAGGATACAAAGTTCAGCTGAGGGCCCAGCGCAATAACTCAATGGCTAAATCCTCATGTTACACACACCAGGATCCCATATAAGTCCTGGTAATGTCCGGGCTGCTTCACTTCCCATCCAGTTCCCTGCTGGGAGCCTCAGAAAGCAGTAGTAGATGGTCCCAAAGTCTTGGGACCCTGCACCCACATGGGACACCCAAAAGAAGCTCCTGGTTCCTGGCTTCCAATTGGCTCAGCTCCAACTGTCGCAGTCATTTAGGGAGTGAATCAGCAGATGGAAGATCTTTCTCTCTGTAAATCTGATTTGCCTTTCCAATAAAAATAAATAAATCTTTTTATTCAGTATAGTTTAGTGGTAGGCGTTTAGCATAGCAGCTAATACATTTGGTGAGACTCCAACCTCCATTATTGAAGTTGTGCAGGTTGGATTCCTGTCTTTGGCTCCCAGTTTCCACTTTCTGCTAATATAGACCCTAGAAGACAGTTGTGATGGCTCAAGCAAATAAATTCCTGCCTCCAATATGAGAGACCTGGATTGAATTTCCTGCACACCCAGCTTTAAGCCTCAGCTGTGCATCATTGCAGGCATTCAGTGAACCAGTAGGGGACATATTCTCGAAAGATCTGTCTCTCTTTGTTGCTACACTCCTCATGTAAGCAAATAGGAATTTAGATAAGTAAATAAAAATAAATAGTTGTTCTGTTTCTTTTCACCTTGCACTATGAAAATTTACTAGCTAATTGTCTTGGGATACACATCTCTCCCATGTTTCATGAGCAAAATGATCAGTCTCCTATTTGATGTCCATACTTCCTAAAACAGTTCCCTTTCCTGGGAATCTCCTTGCTGGCTACGTGAGAGGGGTCTCTTGTTTTCACGTGGACTCCTTCCATTCCCTCAGATACCCATGTATGCTTGTGGATTGCTCAGTGTCTGTCAGGCCCTCCCACAGGTGTGAGGGAGGCTGGAATATAATGTTCCCAAGATGCAAGTGGCCTCAGACTTCAGTGACCACCCTTCCCTCTGCATGTATGAAAACATCTGATGTCATCAGATGAAAGCACTCTTCCCCTTGCACCATCCCCCAGGCTTACTGTCTCCAGCCCTCAGAATCACCTGAAATTTGCAAACCCTTCTTGTTCTCCTCCCTCCAGCCTTGCTCCCTTAGGCTCTGCACTTCATAGATAGCTAAACCCACCCATGGCACACTTGCCCTCACAGCATTGCCAAGCAAAGAACCTGATGGGATCATTGTCCCTTCAGTCCTGATCCCAAATATGCCAGGATGGGTCACTGACTCTGGCCCCGTGATACAGGGTGGGTGGGACAATTCCAGCAGGGGAGCATGAGCCAGGAATCCTGAAGACAACTACTCTACAGGCACAGCTTGTGGCTGGCTGACTAGATATCATGGAATGTAGGAGGATGGGGAGACTGTGCATGGGAGAAAGAACTGGTTGTCTAGATCCGTTTTGTCTGCTTTGGGGGTTTGTTGTTGTTTAAAATGTGATTTGATTTTTTTGTTGTTGCATTTTTCTTACAGATCTCAAGGCCTGCAAATCTGATAAGTCAGCCCTGTTTTATCTGCCAGAAGCAATCAGAAGACACTGTTGGGGGATTCCTGAAATCTTGGAACAGTCCCACTCTCTTTCCTTCAATTTAAACAGGCAAGGGTTGGCTTTTATAGAAGAGAAAAAGCCTGAAATGTCCTCAACTTAATGACAAAAGCTGGAGATTGTGCGGGGGGTGGGGAAGGGAAAATGACCTGTTAATAGCTATGGGGCCACACAAAAAATAGACTGCTTATGTTGATACCTCACTTAAATCTCATTACAGGCAACCACCATGCCACTCTTCCTCATTAGCCTAACCAATCCAGAAGCAGTAAACACTTGCTCCGATGGAGTCCCTTCCTATGCCCAAACCCTAACATCTTCACATTAGCTCACTCCTCTCATATAGTCACTGTAGGTAACTCCACTTCCCCCGCATCCCAGGCCCAAGATATATAAATGAAAAATCAATCCTCTTGTCTCTGGTGTTGGATATTTCCCAAGTGCCACCTAGTCTTGCCACTGCTGCTTCTGGTAACCTGTCCTGAGGGGCCTGGTTCTTTCTCAGGCTAATATCATAATAAACAGAGCTCCAGTTGGTTCATTAACCGACATCTGTGATGCCCAGCCTGCTATGGATGAGGAATGGTTTAGAAAGCATAATGTTGACCTCAAGGAGCTTCAGACTATTTGAAAGATAAATACTGATATGCAATGAGATGATTTACCAATATCACCAAAATCATGGCTCACCAAAGGTCAAGCTCATGCTCTACACTGAGCTGGGGAAGGAGGAGACCCAAATACAAATGAAAGTAGTGATGGGAAGGGAGTGTCTTCCTGAAACCACAGTACCCTGTGTTTATAAGTTGTCAGTAGTACTTTCTTGACTCTTGTTGATCTGCCATTGATCTGTCCTACTTCTGAGATAGGCATCATGATGTTAGTGCTGGGTCCTTCCAATCCAGAGCTGGGCCATTGGAACATTTCCTGACACTTGGCTCTGGGATCTGAGACAGAGCAAGGTATGATTTCTCTGGTGGTGGAGCCCAGATGGGATGGAGATGGGAACTTAGCAGGTAGATGGGTTTTTAGGGAGTGTCTTGGAATTAATACCTGTGGAATGCAGAGTAAGGGCACAGAAACAGGTAAAAGGAGAAGCCAGATTGTCAAGGAGCCAAGTGCTAGTCCTGCCATCCTGGACATGAGTCTGAGAAGGGCATGGCCTTGGTCAAGTGCCCGTCTTCAGGTGTGGGTCTTCTAGCCACAGTGCCAGGATTCAGGTAGTAAGTTAGTGGTTCTTGAAGTGGAACAGAGTGTCATATCCTAACACCAAGCAGATATTCTTCTTTATTACATTATTTTGAATTGTGTTTTGACTATTACAGTGTTCTGATTTTTTGAGGACAAACTGTTCTTTCTAGTTGGGAGTAATCATGGTTCTTCATGCTGACACTCTCAGAAAAAGCCATAGATGACCACTTGAAAATAAGTACTCTGAAAAGAAAGGAGAAAACAGAACAAAAACCGTTCTGTGTAAAAAGGGCTAATAACGTAAGGGTTGGGATTTAAATCCTGCCCGAGTTAAATCCTGCTAAGGGGGGCCAGTGGCACAGCCTAGCGGCTAAAGTCCTCGCCTTGAATGCAAGGGTTCTAATCCCAGCAGCTCCACTTCCCATCCAGCTCTCTGCTTGTGGCCTGGGGAAGCAGTTGAGGACAGCCCAAAGCCTTGGGACCCTGCACCCGCGTGGGAGACCCAGAAGAAGTTCCTGTCTCCTGGCTTCGGATTGGCATAGCATCGGTGTTGCGGTCACTTGGGGAGTGAATCATCGGATGGAAGATCTTCCTGTTTGTCTCTTCTCCTCCTCTCTGTATATCTGACTTTCCAATAAATAAATAAATCTTTAAAAAAATCCTGCTGAGGGAAAGCACATCATGTTCATATCCTGTCACGTCACCTCTGACATCAAAGCTAACTTCTTCATGACATGTATCTGCTTGTCAAGACCATTTCATATGTGTCCAGAGTGCAGAAACTAATTTTGTGAGTATGACAAACTTCCATTCAAGGTCAAATCTGTTTTGAATCCAGACTTCTCCAGATCACTTGTCATAGCTTATGTCTTATGCATCCTCACCTGTCACTGGCCAGCAGACCTCTTCCAGCCTGCTCTTATAAACATTCTCTAAGACTTCACCTACAGGGAATCTTCTCTTGCCTGAATTTATAGCATTTTGCCTTGTAATGGATGTATGATCTGTCCATCTTGTACGATTTCATATTGCTATTGTAACTCTTTCAGTGTGCCTGTCTTAAATTTATAACTAGTTTGGAAATTATTTGAACTAGAAAGACATTTGTAAATAATTTGACCAAGTTTCTCATTTTTATTTAACTGTTTCTAAAGATGTGTTTATTTATTTGAAAGGCTGTATTGGAGAGAAAGCACACAGAGAAATATCTTCCAACTACTGCTTCACTCCTCAAGTGGCCACAATAGCCAGATGGGGTTGGTCCAAAGCCAGGAGCCAGGAGCTTCTTCTAGGTCTTTCACATGCATGCAGGGATTCAAGAATCTGGACTAACCTCTGCTGCTTTTGTAGACAAAGTAACAGGGAGCTGGATCAGAAGTAGAGTAGCCAGGACTTGAACTGGCACCCATCAGGGATGCTGGTATCACTGGTGGTGGCTTAATGTGCTACACCACAACATTGACCCCAAGTTTCTCATTTTCAGAGATGAAGAAACTCAAGACCCAGGATGAGTTAGATGGCTTAGTTGAGATCACTCATTTAATGCTATAATTTAAAAGGGTGTGGCCAGGACTCCTAACATACTCTAGCTTCCTGTATTAATTGCAGGAAGTAGCAAATTATTGCAATTGAGTGACTTAGAAAACAGAAATAAGGTTTCTCATCATTCTAGAGGCTAAAAGTCTGAAACTCAGGTTTCAGCAAAGGTGTGCTTCTTTGGAAGACTCCAGATATGGAGCCTCCCTTCCCTTTTCTAGCTTCCAGTTATTCTAGGCTTTTCTTGGCCTGCAGCCACATCATTCCTATCTTGCCTCCATAGTAGTGTGACCGTCTCTGCTGTGTCCATGTCTTATCTCCCCCTGCTTTCTCTTATAAAGACGTCAGTCACTGGATTTGGGGCTTATCCTAAATCTGGGATGATTTCATCTGGAGACCCTGAACTGAATCACATTTGAAAGTAAGCTCACATTTATAGTTCCCAGGGGTTTGAACTTGGAGTTTCTGAAAACCACTACTTAATCTACTGTGTATTTTTTGAGGGTAAAAGCTCACTCACCTTGGCCTACCATACATACAATGGTAAACCCAAAAGACACAGGCTGCTATTTTATTTGAGTGTTTATAACAAGAGTCTGTTTTCAGCCTTATATCTCAATAACATTTCAAAATTTATTCTGTAATCTTAATGAATGAAGGTATGATTACTACACAACAAGGCAAATCCCTCAAGGCCATATCCCAGAACATACTTTGTTGTTATATTCTCATTTTATTGGAAAGTCGGGGAGAAGAAAGGAGGGGATGTGAATTCGTAAATTCCTTCTTCCATCTGCTGATTTCCTCCCTAAATGCACACAATACTCAGAGCTGAACCAGGCTGAAGCCAGGAGCTTTGTGAAGTTTTGTGAGCCTTCCATGTAGGTGGAAGGAACCCGACTACTGGAGCCATCATCTGCTGCCTCTCAGGATGTGCACTATCGGGATGTGCATCATCAGCAAGGTGGATCCAAAGCAGAGTAGCCAGAACTCACCCTGGTATGAGACTTAGTTTTCCCAAGCACAGTCTCAACTATGGAACCAAACAGCTGCCTCCCAGGACACTTTTACCCTGAAGCCTAAGGATTTGTTTTTTTTCCTGCTGGGAATATACAAATCCAGCCCCAAGAATCCCACCATTTGATAGAACTTGGAGCACAGACTAAAAGGGAATGAAAGATAGGGGAGCTCATGGTCCATGTCAGATGGGTGGGAATTTCTTAGTTGTGCCATTTCCAAACAAGACACCTGTATTAGTCAACTTTTCATGACTACAACTGAAATAACTGAGAGGAGCAGCTTAGAAGGAAAGGAGATTCATTTTGGTTTATGATTTAGAAGTTCACAGTTCATGATTAGGTAAGCTGTATTCAAGCATGAGATGAGGCTGAAGGGCAATGGGGAGAGAACCACATGGTGAGGCAGGAAACAGAGAGACAGGAAGCAGACTCAGCTTAAATAACCAACCCTCTCAAAAGAACTCTGAGGACAAGTGCAGCACGAAAGACTTTCCTCTAGGACCATCTCTCAGAGGCTGTAACTAAAATTAACCCCTCATCTTTAATCCACTACATTAGTCCATTACAGCTTTACCTAGGACTGGGAGGTTTAAAGATTTGAGGAGTCAAACCCTGTTTAAATCATAGCAATACCTTCTCATGCTGGTGATTTGGTAACTGTCAAAGGTGGTCTAGATTGCAGAGCTTGTGAGAGGAAAGGTCTGACAGAAAGGGGGAGAAAGAAGACAAGAAACTCAGAGGCAAGAGAAAACAAGAGAAACTGTAGGAAAGTGATGAGAGGAAATAGAATTTGCTCTATTATCCCAAGACAAACTAAATGGCCCACTGACTTGTCTTCTAATCTCCTGGTGATTTGCCCCTGCCAGTTACTGCTGCTAAAATATAATGAAAAAATAAAGTGTTGTTTAAAATAAAAATGAAATTTGGTCAAAGAAGGTGTAGGCATCAAGGATATTGTTACTGGGTGTGAGTGAGATCACACCAGACATGTCTAAGGTTTATGAAGGAGCCTTTATTAACCAAACTCGGTGATAATAGAGCATATTAGAAACAGCAAATCACAAGTCCATATGGCAATCCAACCAATCATAATCCAAAAGGGGAACAAATGGACATTACCCTTAAGTTTATCCATTAAGTTGAAGACCTATGTCCTAGCTTCCCCAATAATATAAGTTATCCTAAGAGATATGCAATGAATAACCTGGACACAATTACAAAGCTGCAGACATTCACCTTTCCCTGGGTTCTCTGCCCACATTCCACTACTGCTAGGCCTCACCTCTCCTGGAACTCCTGACAGCACACAAACCAGAAACAACATTACTATATCCATTGTCCCATCTAAGCAGTACACAGGGACCATGATTGCTCCGACCAGCAGAGCAGTAATGTGGACAGGGAGAGGGTCTGGGGATGAAGCACCGACAGGAGACCAGTGATGGTAGAAGTCTCTGCCAAATCTCACTTTATTGCTCCTTCACCTCTGCTAATATACTCTTCCCCACCCACGTCCTAATTTAGCCAGGATATTGCATACAGATGAGTCCAATTAGCCTAGGTGTTTTTAGCCGCAAGACCAGTTCCTGTTCCTGCCCAACTCAAGGAGCACTAATCAACTCCTTAGCCCACTGTCAATGGGTGCTGGCTATCACTGGCTGCACCCCATAACAATATGACAGTCACTGCCATTGCATATACTTGTATTTTCACTGCTCTATTATATGCCAACTGGTAAAATTTTAAGTAAAGCACAGAAACTGTTCAGCCAAACCTCTCAGCTCTATCTCCCTTACTGCAAAGACAAAGCACATTGACAGGTTTTCAGTGCAAAGAGTTTTTACTATATCAGAGAGCTAAAAGCTGAGGAAATTCCCAGGGCCTACATTACAACCTTTATAAAACAAAGCAAAGTTTCACAAAATAGAAAATCTCTTTAGTACATGTGCTCAGGAAACAAATTCCAGGACATAAGATTTACAGATCCTGAATTTACTAACACTATCAGATTTCTTTCCAAAATGACCATGGCAATGAAAACTTCTCAAATCCCTTCTCGTTGATATTGTGGCTTTCCAAATGAAGATTAAATGTGCATAGTTCTCAAACTTTCATGATTTCAGAACCCTTCTTGAAAGCATCTTGAAGCTTCAGTGTTACCCAGAATATGCTGAGATACTGATGTAGATTAAGCAGAAGTGGAAGAGCAGCACACTGTTTTGGAAGCTGAAGAAAATCCCTTTCTGTGAATTTTTTTTTTCTTATTTTAACCTAACTAGATCGTCCTGTATAATCTTTGCTGAAGAGTAACCCTTATTTGTTAGCTGACAGGATGGCTTGTTAATTATCTGGGACAAGACAAAAGGTCTTTCTTAATGTGTTACTATTTATCTATAATAGGTGTCAAGACTAACCTTGTACTTTTTCCACCAGAACTGTAGACACATTAGATTTAGCTGTTACAATTATGATGATTTCAGTAAAACAAGGATTTGTTGACAAAGTGTCATTACAATATCAGAAATGACATGCGGTTCTCATAAGCAGGGAACACCATAGAGGTAAAGAAGCAGAATGATTTTAAAAACTGGAGGACTGTTTAGGATTTGGGAGGTAAAAGGTTCTGCAAAGATAGAAACGCATGTTACTAACTAATGCTCAGAAACATAATTTAAAGGAGACACAATAAATAAGTGTTGAAGTGTTAATGAAATCAATTTGAAAAACAGATTTTTAACTTTAGACCCCTTATGGCAAAATACTGGGGTTGAAAAGTTTTTAAAGCATATAAACATCTTAAATATATGTCTAGTAAAATTTCCTCCCAGGAGTCAGGATACACAAAGTCAAGCAAGAAAATACTCAGTTGTAGGATTAAGACAATGTAACTGACTCTCCCTAAAATATCTGCCCACCTCTCTTATGTGGGAACTGGCCATCCTTCCCAACAGTGTGGATGTCTGGAAGCATATTTCTGCCATATGATCCTATGCTCTGGCTATAGTTAATTGGATCAGGTTGAACACAGTGCCTAACCTGGGCCACAGTTTCTCTTCCAAAAATTTGGTATTGAATCATGAAAGCATAGGTAATCCAACCTAGTCCCTCCCAACCGAGTTAGATTTTCCCATCTGGGGACTTTGGCAAAGTCTCGAGATATTTGTCACTCTTAGGTGCTACTGGTGCCCAGTGGGTAGAGGCCAGGGAAATAGCTAACAATTCTACAATAGACCATTCTACAATGGCCCTAATCTGTCAGCTGTCTGAGGTTGAGAGACCTTGCTCTAGGGTTGAGTATTTGAATAGAATCATTTTAATCCTGTTAATTGCAGCTACCAGCCCTCATATACCCTTCACATGCAAGAAAAGCAGACAAAATCAATGAGAGAGAGAAAGAGAAGAAAGGAAGGAGGGAGGAGAGATTTAAAAGTTATTCACGAAGAAGCTAAACTTTGAAACTTTTCTAATTCCTGATTCTAATTTCTTCTGGAAATTTAGCTGTATTTTTTTTAACCATTGATAGCAAAATATGATTTCATTATTTCTTATCAGAATTATTTTAATACAGGAAAAACACAAGTGAATGATTTTAAAGTGAACAAAGATTCACCAAGTCATGGAGATTGTAGAGGTCTTCTAACCTTTAGAATGGTGCAATAGAAATTTAAGAGCAAGTTAATTGTCACTGCTTATCCATGACCTCTCCACACTTCAAGACTAGATGAATTGAAATTTCTCAAACGACAGAGGAATTTAGGATATGCCTGCATGACGCTTATCAGTCTTTTGGGAATCAGGACACCTGGCTGACCTGTTCTGCTAAGTTCGAGCCCCGCCCATTGCCACAAACTCCCAAGTCATTATGTACAATGCACACCACAGACCAGTACTAAATTACCCACCTGGGAACTGATAAGTACTTCACAATTTCTCTATGTATATCTCCAGTCTGGATGCTGATTTCATTTTCTTATACAAGGGAAGACAAGACAATTTTCAATGCCTACAAGGGCTTGAAATTGTAATCTGTATACATGGGCCAACAAGTTTAAGCCACCTAAACCAAAAACCAAGTGTCCATATAGGAATGTGGTATAGGGATCCAAGAGAGAGAATTTAGCAGTGTATGCAGGGTTGTGGTGATGAGGTTGAAGGAACAGCAAGGATTTCTTTTAGGAGAAATGGCCAGAAGTTACTGTGGCAGCTTTGAGATGGTGCATCAGGTTAAACTACTTGCTGCTTGGGATGCCTGTAACCCATATCAGAGTGCCTGGAGTTAAGTCCTGCCTATGTTTCAGATCCAGTGTTCAGCTAACGTACTCTGGAGAGGCAGCGGAAGATAAAGATGGCTCAAGGACTTGAATTTCTGCTACTCACATGTAAGATGTGAATGGAGTTTTTGGCTCTGGCTTCAGTTAGGCACAGTCCTGATTTTGACAGACATTTGGAAAATTGATGAGCAGATGGAAGATTCTCTCTCTCTCTCTTTGTTTTTCTTGTGTGTAAATATGTTTTCAAAAAATAACTTCTGTAATAAAATCTTGTGATGTAATTCTTTAATTACCTGAGACGATCAATGTCCCTTTATCACTATTATTAGTACTACCCATAAATAATGAAGATCTAGTCCTCATTGTAACTTCATTAGGGCTCTGGGATACAAGAATGAACTCACAATGAAATGACTGACAGTCTCCTATATGACTGGGAGACACTCCAGTGGCAGCATGATGGACTTGGGAAAATCCATGAAAGACACCCATTGTGAGACTGGAGGGGAGAGCAGATGGGAGGAGCAGTGGGAAGGGAGACCCCAGTGCCAACTAAACTATCAAAAAACAACAACAACAAGATTCACTAATAGTTTTCCCGTTGAGATATCCATCCTTTTGAAAATATTTTTAAAGATTTATTTAATTTTATTGGAAAAGCAGGTTTACAGAAAAAAGGAAAGACAGAGAATCTTCCGTCCAATGGTTCACTCCCCAAGCGACTGCAATGGCTGGAGCCTAGCCAATCCGAGACCAGAAGTCAGAAGTTTCTTCTGGGTCTCCAACATGGGTTCAGTGTCCCAAAGCTTTGGGCCATCCTTCACTTCTTTCCAAGGCTATAAGCAGGCAACTTGATGGGAAGCAGAGCAGCTGGGAAAAAATTGGTGTCCATATGGCATCACAGTGCTTGCAAGGGGGAGGATTAGCCCATCGAACCAATGTACCAGGTCCCCATTCCATAATTATTTCTTGTGAATCTGAGTGTGATTTGCACTGAAAAATAAAACATGGCACAAGTGACACTATGCTAATTCCTGCACCCAAGCCTTAAGAGATGGGAAATTGCAATTTCTTCTTTCTTAGAGCATTGACTGAACACAACCTCCGTACTTGGAGAGGCACACATGCCCAGATGTGCTGGTTGACAATCCTAGTCATGTTTAGGGCTGATGGACAGCATCAACTGTCAGCCAGGTGTATATGACATCATGGATATTCAAGCCAGTCAAGACTTTGGGGACTATGACTGGGTAGCAGACCTAAGATACTCTCACCCAGCTGGCCTATACAGCACAGCGATCAATAAAAACTTGCAGTTGTTTTAGGACACTTTTTCTTTAAAAAGTTGTATTTATTTGTGTGAACAGCAGAGTGACAGTGAGTGAGAGAGAGAGAGATCTTCAATTCCCCCAAACGACTGCAATGTGTAGAATGAGGCCAGGCCAACAACACGAGCGAGGGACTCCATCTGTATTTCCAACATGGGTGGCAAGAATTCAGGCATTGAGACCATCATCTGCTGCTTCCAGACACGTTAGTGAAAATTAACTAAAAATAAAACAAAGACACAGTTGCAATATTGAAGGAGAGAAAAAAGTGGCCTGGACTAATGTTTACTCTAATTTTCTTTTTTTTTTTTTTAGACTCTATTCCTTTGCAAAGAGCCTTAGTAGAAACAGATCGGTAAACAATCATTCTCAATTACCCACATACAAAAAGACTTTCACGGATCCATGTTTTGTATAATGATTTGAAATATTTTCAAGACCGATGGTGCTTTCCATTCCTCTTCAAAGCCAACCTACTTCCTCTAAACCTAAGTTTCAATCTAGCAAGAACTAGGAACATCTGTGGTCTATGACCCACTGAACCAATCAGTGGTTTTCTAGCCATTTCACTATAAACAGAATTTGTTGTCCACCAAGTTTCGTGGCAACTGGAATAGGTGATGGTGGAAGATTTAAGAGTAGGTGCAAATTTTGGATGAACCAGTCCTAAAAGATTAGTTGATGTTTTTGGTATCTAAAAGGCCATTTACAGTAAGTATTGTCAACAAAACTGAAGTTCAGTGTTAGAGCTTCTTATTAAGTTAAAATTCAGTTCTTTCATTTCAATGTGATTAAATGCCTTATTGGCTCTAGCTGAATACATTGAAATATGCACCACTTAAATTATAGTAATAGAGTGGGTGTTGTGGTGCAGTTTAAGCCGCCATATCGGATGTCCACATCATACACTGGAATGTCTGTTGGTTGCAGTCCTCCACTTTTGATCTCACTTCCTGCCGGCGCATCCTGAGAGACAGTAAATGATAATGCAAATGTTTGAGTCCCTGTCACCACGTGGGAGAACTGGAAGGAATTCTGTGATCCTGGCATCAGGTCTGCCCAGCCTGATTGTTTATCTGCCTCAGAAGAACATGTCAAAAATTAAAATAGGGCCCAACACGGTGGTCTAGTGACTAAAGTCCTCGCCTTGAACGCCCCGGGATCCCATATGGGCACTGGTTCTAATACCAGCAGCTCCGCTTCCCATCCAGCTCCCTGCTTGTGGCCTAGAAAAGCAATCGAGGATGGCCCAAAGCCTTGGGACCCTGCACCCACATGGGAGACCTGGAGGAGGTTCCTGGCTCCTGGTTTCAGATTGGCGCAGCACTGGCCGTTGTGATCACTTGAGAAGTGGAACATCAGGCGGGAGACCTTCCTCTCGGTCTCTCCCTCCCTCTGTATATCTGACTTTGCAATAAAAATAAAATCTTTAAAAAATTTAAAATAAAGCATGATAAAAAATTAGCTTTTATGCTTAAGTGTCTTCAATATTCAGAAGCAGTCTCTGATCCCAGTTTTGGCAATACTTATAGAATGAACTAATGGAAGGGAACTCTGTCTCTCAAATAAATACATTTTTAAAAGATTTGCTTATTTTTATTGGAAAGTCACACATATATAGAGAGGGGAGGAGAGATAGAGAGAAAGATCTTCTGTCCGATGATTCATTCCCCAAGCGGCTGCAAAGGTCGAGCTGAGAGGTTCTGAAGCCAGAAGCCTGGAGCTTCTTCCGGGTCTTCTACATAGGTGCAGCGTCCCTAGGCTTTTGGCCATCCTTGGGTGCTTTCCCACGCCACAGGCAGGGAGCTGGATGGGATGTGGGGCTGCTGGGATTAGAACCGGTGCCCCTGTGAGATCCTAGGGTGTTCAAGGTGAAGACTTTAGGCACTAAGTTACATCACCAGGATCCTCACAAAAATGCAATTTTTTAATGTGAACTTTTTAAAAAGATGTATTTATTTTTATTGAGTCATCCTCTACTGCTTTCCCAGGCCATAACCAGAGAGCTGGACTGGAAGTGGAGCAGCCAGGACACAAACCTGGGATGTTTGTGCCAAAGGTGGAAGTGTAGCCTACTAAACCACCAATCAAGATTCTTTGAATATTTCTTATCCACTCAGCTTTGAACATAATTTTAAGAAAATCATTTGCCTAATACTTCTCGTAACCCACATCTTTGGGTTGAGAATATAACCTCTGCTTACCCTGAATTCACCAAAGCTGGAGATTGCAATGACAGTTCTAGAGAAAAACATGTGGGCAGAAAACAAAACAGGGTTTATTTTCTCTACATTCATGGACAAATCTTTTCATATACTGGTCAGTTAACCAGTTTTGGGGTGGGTCTGTTATACCTTGGGTAAATAACTGGTTCCAAGTCAAAGCTGGTCTTCCTGTTTCATAGTAAAGGTTCCTTTTTAAAGAATCATTTCATTTACTCCTTCCAAATTTTCCCACATTCACACAGGACAAGAAAGAAAAACAAGATGAATTAAATTGAATAAAGTTTAAGCAGAAAACACACAGGCTCTAGAACTGGGAGCACTCCTGATTGAAGGTAGTTCAGAACGTCCCCACCTACAACACAATATTTTTACCATAAAACAGGAAATGATATACAAATCAGTGTTTGCTTTAGTTGCACGTAATATAGTGCACTTCAGCCTGGGATTGGCTGAAGCTCAGATGCTTAGGTAACCAGGGTATATCCTTAGGTCAGGCTACAGCCTGTTTGCACATCAAGCCAGCTTGCAGCCCACTATTTATAGAAGATACTTTGCATGAAATTCTATCATATGGGGGGCAGGTTTGCAACAAATTTATCTTTAATAACTGTCTTCTTTGGGTCATCTCTTCATACACAGTCAAATGGCCATCAATGTGGGCATGGACAACGGCAGAGAGTCCAGCATCCTATTTTTAAGATATAGTGAACAGTTTCATTGGCAGTCCATCTTTGTCTGAAAGCAGATATGCATACTGCATTGTATCCTCACATCTGGATATGATAGTCTCCATTTACAGTTACTGTACATCCCCTTAAATGAAAAGCTACAGGGCCGAGCTGTGTGACCTAGTGGCTAAAGTCATCACCTTGAACGCCCCGAGATCCCATATGGGCGCTGGTTCTAATCCCAGTGGCCCGCTTCCCATCCAGCTTCCTGCTTGTGGCCTGGGAAAGCAGTAGAGGACAGCCCAAAGCTTTGGGACCCTGCACCCTGTGGGATGCCCAGAAAAAGTTCCTGGATCCTGGCTTTGGATCGGCATAGCATCGGCCGTTGCGCTCACTTGGGGAGTGAATCATCGGACGGAGGATCTTCCTCTCTGTCTCTCTTCCTCTCTGTATATCTGACTTTCCAATAAATAAATAAATCTTAAAAAAAAAAAAACTTTTGACTAAGTATAGCACACAATGCTAAGAAAATTAAGTAGCAGGCTCCATGAAACAATTATAAATAACCAATTCAAAGTCTACAGTATCCAAGTCTTTTTAAATTTTACTTTTTTTTATTATTATAATTTTATGATACAGTTCCATGGGCCATGGGAATTCCCTTATTCCAGCCCCAATTCCCTCTCCCCCTGACCTAGTTCCTCCTGTTTATCTCTTCAAAATACTTTCTTCTGATTAAACTCTTCACTGACTCAAATCATACAGTAGCATCATTTTCAACAAGGTTCTTGCTCTTTTTTCATTTCTTCAGAAACATATTAGTCATTCAGTAGCATGTTGTTTTTTTAAAAGATTTACTTATTTTTTATTGCAAAGTCATATATATATATATATATATATATATATATAAAGAGAGGTGGAGAGACAGAGAGGAAGATCTTCACTCCAATGATTCACTCCCCAAGTGAGCACAGTGGCAGGTGCTGCGCCTATCTGAAGCCAGGAGTTGGGAGCTCTTCTGGGTCTCTCACGTGAGTGCAGGGCCCCAAGGCTTTGGGCCATCCTCGACTGCTTTCCTAGGCCACAGGCAGGGAGCTAGATGAGAAGTGGGCTGCTGAGATTAGAACTGGTGCCCATATGGGATCCAGGCATGGTCAAGGCAAGGACTTTAGCTAGTACTCTATCAAGCCGAACCCAGTATCTAAGTCTTATTGGTCAGAGTCCTTGATGGTGGTTTAGGACCACAGCATGCTGCCAGACTTAAAGATGTATTCTAAAGAGTACTTGGTTGACATCACTTTACTCTCAAAACCTGCTAAAATGATTGCCAAGTTGCAAATGATCTTTCTAGGTCTGTGTTTTGTACACTGCACATTGCAGGTGTGCATAACTACATTTTTAATTTGCCTTGTGAAATGGATCTCAAGCTCTAATTTCTCTAGGATGCTACAAAAGGAAAAGACATTTTCAAAATTTCTTAGCCATCTGCATAGAATCAACTTTGTTATACTGTGAAGCATTTCAACCAGAAAACATGTGAAGTCTTCTAAGTACACATTAATGTTCCATTAAGGGTGGAAATGAAGAACTTCTCGAATGGGGTCAGATTGTCCAGCATAGTTTGTCTTCCCCATCTTTTTTTTCTTATAATTTGGGCACATGTTGGTCACCTGTGATGAGCGGCAGTAGTAAGTATAGGAAATGTTAAATTTCCTTGTACTGTTTCAGAAAATATATTACAGGATGCAGGAAACCTTCACATCAAGCAATCTGCAGTAGTGGAGATGTTGGAGGATGTTCAAGGAGCTTACTCCAAACGGCAGAAGGGCTGGTATTGTTATGCACTAGGCTGTAGATGTGATGTGGGAACCACATAGTGGCGTATCTCACTACTCAGCTTCTGATCCAGCATTCTTCTAACACCTTTTGCAAGCAGCAAAAGATGGCCAGCTACTTGGGTCACCACTGCCCATGTGGGACACCTATATGGAGCTCCAAGGAACTGATTTTGGTCTACCACATTAATCAATTAACTCTTTTTTCAGCTGTACAATGGACAAGTTGTCCAATCTTGGATTCATTATTAATAGTTAACAAGACCAGCTACACACCCAATTAAATTGGCAGCATCATTAAGTTCTGTTTTTCCAACTGCTTATCATAAACTACTGAAATATTCCAAGACTTGTTTTGCATTGTTTGCTAGTCTTGCAGATGAGCCAACTACTACCCTAAATAAGTATATCACATCTAAGCTTGTCAACTAACAGGAAATTTGTCCAGTACTTCCAGTTGCCACAAGAGATCACTGAGGTCAAAGGGTCTGGCAGGTTTCTGGTATGGTGGCTTCAAGCCCTCAAAAGCCCATCTGTCTAAAAAGAAAAAAAAAAAGTTAAATGTTGACGGGAACACGAATGGCAGCAGTACTTTGGGCCACAGATGGTGGTAAGTTGTATCAATAGCCAGATAAGCAGGAAATCCCCAAAATGACCAGACTGGAGCCATTCAGTGTTGGCTGTATTTGGGCTGTAATCTGGCAGGTTTCATTCAGCCTGATTGTTGGGGATCAGCGGTTTGAGTGCCAGCCTGTATTCATAGTTGCAAGCACACCCAGCTCATTGGGGCCAAATGATAACGCTCCAGAAGGGCAAGACACCTTTGTGTGACACAGCCAAACAGAGGAAGGCGACACAGGTGATTTCTGATCACTTCCTGGTGTAGGAGCGGCGAGAGCCTAGCTAGGCGGTCAGTGGCAGCGGTGCTGATGTTGCACTGGCATCAGAGTCCGAAGGAGGCCCTGGGAGTCCGCCAGTCCTTCACCCACGTGGCGCCTGCACACCGTGAACACTCGTTCAAAGTCCAAGGGCAGCGGTCCGGGGCAGTGGCCCTCAGACAAAGTTCCCTCCCTCCCCGGGGGCGGGGATCAAGAACGTGGCGCAGCGAGAGAACCTCCGCCCGGATCCTCTCCAGCAACTCCAGTACTGGAGCCGCACCTCGCCCCAACATCCGTGGCAAAGAACGGGAGGGCAGCCGGAAGCCTAAGATGGCGACGCCCCGTGCTTCTCTCGCGAGAGTGGGGTGGGAGAAAGGAAGGGAGTTAGGCGACTGACGGTTAACGCAGCCAATGAGCAGGCGGAGAGGGCGTGATTGGCGGCCCTCGCGGTGGGCCACGCCCCATCCGCCGAGGCGAAGTCACCGCCCTCCGCTTCCGCCCCGCCCCGCCTCCCCCATCTGCCTTCGCGGCTCTTCTCCGGTTTGGGGTGGCGGCCGGCTTTCCTTCTCCATCTGCTCCGTTTTCCCCTCTCCTGCCTTCCGTTTTTCCTCGACCTCAGGGCGGCCTGCGCTCCTCCCCGCCTCCTGCGAGTGGCCGCGGAGTCCCTGCGCTTTCTCTCTTGGGTCGTCTTCCTCGCCCTCCCCCGCCATGAATGAGGAATACGACGTGATCGTGCTGGGCACCGGCCTGACGGTGAGCTGCTGGCCGGGAGGGTGTGCGGGGCGGCCCGCGAGCCTCGGGGAGCCGGGCTCCGTCCCTCCTGGGCGCGCAGTCCCTGCCGCGGCCTACAGCGCGAGGGTGGGCGCAGCCGGCGGCCTGGGCCCGCTGGACTGCAGGCTGCGTCTGCTGGGAGGCGTTTTCGCAGTCAGGAATGGGTTTTTCGGGAATGGGTTTGATGAAGGGGTCTCAAGGAATCCCAGAGCCCCTGGCTGGAGCGGGTCGCTCACAAGTGTTCAAGGAGGGCCCAGGAAATGGAGACCTAGGTCAAGGCGTTGGAGAAGCCGGTCAAGTGGGTGCTAGTGGCCGGGAAGAAGTAGGTCTGGACTGGGCGATCCTGCAGAAGGGCGAAGGGAGAATGCTAGCCTGGCGGTGCCCCAAAAGGTCGGTGCCCCATCGTGATTGGAAGCAGAGAAACTCCGTGCGGAAGGGGGAAGGCGAAGCCTTGCACAGTTGCATTTCCTGTTTAGCCTTAAGCCTCTGCTGCTAGTCACCCCGGCTGTCAAACTGAGGCTGAAGGAGTGTCAAAATCATTAGATAATCACGACCTGGGAATTGCTAGCGTTTGGTAGACTTAAATTTGTGGAGAAAATGAAGGAGAGTGGTGGTGGTGTTGTTTTAAATCCCTAACCCCTCCAAAGATGAAGCATTGTTAATTGTTGCAAACCCATCTTAGCCCCATGGCTGAGAGTCCAGGGAACAAGTTTGATTTACAGATTTCTCAAAACTTGTATATCGAATGCTTTGGTACGTCACTTTACCACCACCACTACCCTTATTTGTAATTCCCTTACTCGGCTTGCCTACCAGTCAGGCATACCGAATATACGAGCACATGCTCTTGTGTAGGTGCAAACCTCAGCTTCAGACAGGATTGCTCCAGTTCCATCCCCCGAAAATGCTTCCAGTTTTTTGCTTGTTCTATCTCAATTGCCTCTTCTAGATGCCATCTCCCTCCCCCCAACTTGTGATGGATTGCCACAGGCCAAGGTTCTCTGTAACTCTGAACTCTCCTCAGGGGTTATCATAAATCAATATACACGTGAAGAATGCAGTTGTAATATATGAATGTAAGGGGCGTCAATACCATTGGCTATTTGTTTCCCTGGCTATTTCTCTGCTCACAGACTTTTAAATGAATGCCTGCGTGTAGGGTTTTGCATCTTGTACTTTTTAAAAATTCTTTTATGAAGAGTAGTCATCTATTTTTAAGATTTATTTATTTTTATTGGAAAGTTAGATACATAGAGAGGAGAGACAGAGAGAAAGATCTAATATCTGCTGGTTCACTCCCGAAATGGCTACAAGGCCAGAGCTGAGCCAGGTACCAGGAGTCTCCCACACGGGTGCAGGGTCCCAAGGCATTGAGCCAACCCTCCACCACTTTCCCAGGCCACAAGCAGGGAGCTGGATGGAAAGTGGAGCAGAAGGGACTTGAACTGGCTCCCATATGCTTTATTGGCCCTTGCCACTTGAGCTATTGTGCCTGGCCCTAACACTAGTCATCTTACAAAAATATTCAGCTTGAGGCAGGAGTATTTTAACTATCTTTTTAAAAATTTGAAATCGTGTCTGAACTACTTCCTCATAATAATGAACTCCACAATACGTTTCTTGGACCCTGTATGTTCTGACCACAGTACATGAATGCTTTTATATAATTTTCTTCTTTAATTTGTTGGAATGTATTTTGATTTCTCAGGGCACAATCATTTTTTTAAGTTAACATCACAAAATAACTACTTTAAATTTCTAAAAATGAGAAAACCTCCAAGTTTTTGACTCATTTTTAAAGAAAAAAGCTGTTAAGAATGTATGAGTGTGTGTGACCTACCTCTTTGCACTGTGTGATTTATGATGACTGGAGAACAGTCATTTCTAAGTGCTTCATTGTGTCTAGCTAGTTCAGAAACAGACATGTGACTGCCTATGAGATAGTACCAGATACAATTACCTACCCAGGAAGGCCATTAGGCCATTTAATTATTTTGAGTGTGTGTGATTCTGGTTGAATTTCTTTTTTCTCGTGGTGAATTGTAGGATGCCTAAATTAATAGTTCTCCTCACAGCAGTTTTTTGTTTGTTTGTTTTTGTCTCCACCCCCCCGCCCTGGAAGTGCCTCATTGGGATTTTGAGCAGAGCTTAGTTTGTGGTGGATTTTGCCCAATGGAATGGATGCCGTTGCTGTCAGCGTGTTGTGAGAACCAGTTGGTTCCACTGTTTTTCATTTGCTTCTGCTGGCCTTTCCGATTTGTCCATGATTCAGGTCCTTTGTGCGTGGACCAGTGAGTGCCAATCCATATGGTGCAGCCTTTTAACAAATTTAATGTACCTTGTTGATTGCCTTTAATTTGTTTTTTAAAATGTTTAATTTTAATTGACAGAATAGTTGTGCATTATGATGGGGTACAGTGTAACATTTCAATTTGTAATTGCAATTTATAATGATGAGGATGTGGTAGTTGGCTGTTACCCTATGCATTTGTTATTTACATTGGTAATATTCAAAATCCTCTCTGATAACAAAATATGTTTATTTATATTGAAATACGTGATTTTTCTTGACCTGCATTATCTTACTGTTCTGTAGAACGTGAGAGGTTGTTTGTCCTGTCCTCCTCATGCCCATTAACCGTCGTCTTGATATCCCCTTCTTTCTACCCTTCTGGGGCTCTGGTCACCACTACTGTGCTGAGTATGGTTTCTACATGTAAGTGAGAAAATGTGTAACTTGTCATTCTGTGACTGATTTAACTTAGCGTACCCCAGTTCTGTGTTGCTGTAAATGATACAGTTCCCTTTTGTATGGTTGAATAGTGTTCCAGTACATACACGTATGCACATACCATATTTTTTTTACTTAGTCATGCTTTAGTGGATACTTGGGTTGATTTCATAGCTAAGCTGTTGTACTTAGTGGTATAGTAGACATGGAAATGCAGCTGTCACCTCAGCTCACAGATTCTCTTTCCTCTGGATATTGAAAGCCTGTAATGAGATTGTGGGTCACATGAGTTATTTTTCTGTAGCTTTCTGGGGACTTGGTGCTAAGTTATGTTCTCAGGAGCATCCTGTGAATTTCCCTTCCTCCTCTCTGCTAGCACGTTATTTTGGCTTTCTGCTGAAGGCCTTCTCACTGGATTTGTGCTTTCCTGTAGGCGGTGATCTTGAGAATTCTTTCACATGCTTGTCCCTTGTTTCTGTCTCTCTTTTCTAAGACTTACTTATTTTTAGGACAAAGTTACCAAGAGAGATATCAGTCAGTTTTCTGTCTGCTGGTTCTCTGCCCAAAAGATCACAGTGTCTAGGTCTGGGTCAGATGGCCAGAGCTAAGAGAGTGGAACTCCACATTAGTCTAGCGGTGGCTGCAAGGCTCCAAGCACTTGGGCCATCTGCCACTGCATTTGCAGGAAGCTGAATCAAAAGTACAACAGCCAGAATTCCAACCAAGTCCTGTATAATATATATATATATCTGACCTTGCAGATGATAACTTAATGCACTAAGCCACAACTGCCCCCCCCCCCTTTTTAAAGATTCTTTTATTTTTATTGAAAAGGCAGAGTTAAGAGTCTACAATGACCAGAACTGAGCTGGTCTGAAGCTTCTTCCAGGTTTCCAACATGGCTATAGGTGCCCAAGGACTTGAATCATCCTCCACTGAGGTACATTATTAGGGAGCTGGATATAAATTGCAGCATCCAGGTTTCAAACTGGCACCCTTGTGGGATGCCAGTGCTGGAGGTGGAGGATTGGCCTTGTATGTCTTGGCATCAGCCCTACTCCAATTTTTTTTTTAAGATTTATTTATTTTTATTGGAAAGTCAGATATACAGAGAAGAGAGACAGAGAGGAAGATCCTCCATCCACTGGTTCACTCCCCAAGTGACTGCAACAGCCAGAGCTGAGCTGATCCCAATCCAGGAGCCTGGAGCCTCTTCCAGGTCTCCCACATGGATGCATGGTCCCAAGGCTTTGGGCCATCCTCTACTGCTCTCCCAGACCACAACCAGGGAGCTGGATAGGAAGTGGGGGAGCCAGGATTAGAACCAGTGCCCATATAGGATCTTGGCGTGTGCAGGGGGAGAACTTTAGCCACTAGGTTGGCATGTGCAAGGGGAGAACTTTAGCCACTATGCTACACCGCGGGGTCCACTTCAAAACTTGTAAAAATACCTAAATATCACAATTGAAAGAATCTATAGTTGACTTTACATGATGCATCACAGTCAAAATGTGGGTACATTAGGTATAAATGAAATTGATGAATTTCATGTTTTTTGTTAATTTCCATCCCCAAGATAACTCATTAGATAAGCTACAGTGTTCAGACTTGAAAAATTGGAAACAACTTTTGGCCTCATGCATTTGAAAAAGGGATACTTTCTGTTAGAAGCTGTAAGCATATTTAAGCTTACAAACTGTTCACAAACCATCCTGCCCAAACTGAAAAATGCAGCCAAGTATGGCATTTGTCTGATTTGTATATTTGGTTTTCTCTGATTTTTTTTGAGTGGTGGTGTTTTGAAGAACTATATGGTAAATGTTTTGGTGCACATGTATAGTAGTCAGTTGCTTTTATTTCCCATTCATGGTACCTTAATTAAAAACCTGCTGGGGGAAGGCTTACCAAATGATGTAAAACAAATGATGTAAACTGCCTCTGACCAATGTGGCCAGTTACGATAGTAAGAAAGGTAAAACCAGGTCCTGTCTGTGAGTAACTCATAGAGAAATCATTGTGAATGTTGACAGATTTGCTAATCCACATAAGAGAAGCACTCGTGGGGTGTTCAGACAGAGAATCAAAGAATCATCAAAAAGAAAGGATTCAGCTAGCTTTAAAACATTGCTAATCTTTGGATGTAAGAATCAGTGCCTTTCTCAGTGGAGAGGTTTAATTTGTTATTAAGACTAGCACACGTAGGGAATTGAGAGCGTATTTTGCTTGAAGCAGAAAGTATTAAGCATAATAGGAACCAGAGTTTGCAAGAAACTGTGTAACAAGAAAAAGGAATATTCTAGGTTAATGAATCTGAACATTATTTCTAGGCAGTGAGAGAGGATTTTAAATAGGATAGTGATACATTTAGATCAATTTCAAGAAAAATTATCTTTGATATTTTTTGAGAAGTTTTATTTTTTTCTCCATTCCTATACTTACATATCTATGCACAACATTGCAGTTAAATTTAAAAAAAAAGATTTTTTTTAATTTGAAAGGCAGAATTACAATAAAGAAGAGACTGAGAGGTCCTTTATTCCCCAGATGGCTGGAGCTGGGTCAGCTGTGAGGAGCTGAAAGCTGCTTCCTAGTCTTTTATAGCGAAGGCAGGAACTCACACTTGGGCTTTCCTAGTGCTTTCCCAGGCTTGTTAGCTGGAAGCTAGATGGGAAACAGAGCAGCCAGGACTCTGACCCAGCACATATATAGAATGCTGGCGACTTAGGCAGTGGCTTTAATACTGTATTACAAGGTTGACTCCTGAAACAGTTAAACTGTAACCATTTTAGCTAATTACTTACACATGGCAGATAGCATAATATATAAAAAGTACTTGACTTCTGAAAGTGGTTTGTCATCTGTTATTTTGAATGAGTGTGTGAGTATGTGTGTGTGTTTTATCCTGCTCAGGTCGTTTGTTATATTACATATTATACATGGAATACTCTTATTTTTAAATATAATATGTTGACAAGCATTCTTGTTTGTGTCTTGGTAAAAAGTTATCATTTTTGTGTGTGTTTTTTGTTTGTTTGTTTGTTTACCCCGCCCCAAGAGACAGTTTTTCCTATCTGGTTTGTACTCTAAATGGACAGCCAGGGCTGGGCCATGCTGAAGTCAGGTGCCTCCCCCGGGTCTCCCACGGAGGTGCAGGGGCCTGATAACTTGGGCCATCTTCAGGTGGATTTAATAGGGGGTTAAATCGGAACCTGTACACTGCAGACCACCTGTTACTCTGAACCGGAGCACAGGATGACCAGATTTTTAGTGTAAGCAAAGGAGACTTAGTGTTATCTTGTATCTTTCCTGTTCTTGCTTCTTGCTCTGTATTCTGATTTTGAGTTGTTTAAGGAGATACCAGCATTTTAGAAGCATTAATATACACCCTATGCCTAAATGGAATTGGTAAGTTTTGTCTAAATTAATGGTTTCTTCCCATGCTATTTTATTCTTGTAAGAATTTTGAAGACCTTTTTTTTTTTTAAAAAAGAATGTTTATTTGAAAATTTTTTATGATTGTTTATTTGAAAGACAAAATTACAGGAGAGGGAGGGAGATACAGATTTTCCATATGCTGCTTCACTCCCAGATGTCTGGGTGTTAACCCTGGGGGATGCTGGCATGACCCTGACCTGTGAGCCGCAATGCTGACTCCTGAAGCAATTTTTTACACATAGGTTTAGAAAGTCAGTGGATCTGTAGGTTTTTGACTATTGAGTTGTTTTGTTCTCACTTGGTATTTCAAGTGATGCCTTTGAAGACTTCTATCAGGTTTTTTGGGCTTTACCACTTTTATCTATTATTATGTCTTTTTTTTTCTTTCTTTTTAAATTTTATTTTAATGTTTACATAGTTGAGAAGGACTTATGCCCGTGTGGGCCACTGATTAGGGCAGGGAGGAGGGTGGGACAAATATTTCCAATTTTTTTCTTCAGTATCTGCTGCGGAAGGCAAGTCCACTCCTTACTGCTGTGAAAGTTCTCAGCCCCTGGGGATGGGGTGGTGATTTAATGTCATCTTAGAGACCTGAGTGGTTTTGATAGTTCTGAGACATTCTTGGTTTTGTTGCTCCAGGATTGAGAAAATCTTTGCACGGTCTATTGGATGACAAAGCCCACATTAGTGCATCCACACACTGATATACTTACTGTGAAGCTTGCTAAGATTGCTGTTGTTACTGTCTCAAAAGTCCTTGGACTCCTCCCCTGCTGTCTCCATAAATTCTTATTTTCATTGAAGATTTTTAATTTCTTCTGTTGGCAGCAAATAATCTCAAATATTTTTACATTGACTTTTTGGGACGTTATCTGCCATGTGGCAAAGTCTAAATAATCATAATTTGTCATTCACTTGAAGGTTCTCTGTACTTTCTCTCCCTCTCTCTTTCTGTAATTCTCCCAAATAATTTTTACAAAATAATTTCTTTGACTCAGAATAGCTATCTATGTATTCTTCGTTTTGTCCCAGAATTCTAAAAAGATGTGTGGTCAGGTTGTATGTTCAGTTTTTTTGTGTCTTGTCAGAGACATTCTCCAGTGAGTGCCATGGTCAGAATGTTAGGACTACATGTGAAGTTTAGAGTCCTTGCCTTAATTTGATCCAGCATTGATTTTGCATCATCAATGCAAATCTCAACACAGTAAAAATTAAGACTGATGCCCTAGTGTTGTGAGTTGTGAGAAGTTGTAGGACTGGTGTTGTGGCAACACACATTAAGCTGCTGCTTTTGCTGCCGCAACTCTTACTGGAGCACTGGTTCCAGTGTTGGCTGTTGTGTTTCCAGTCTTGCTCCTTGCTAATGTACCTGCACATTAGCATGATGCTAATGGCCAGCGTGTGATGGCCCAGGTGCTTGGCCATCTGTGTGGAAGGCCAAGTTTCCAGCTCCTGGCTTCTGCCTGTCTCAGATCCTGCTCTGGAGGCCATCTGGGGACAGAACTGCAGATGTCTATGTCTTCCCTCTCTGCCACTCTGCCTTTCAAATGAGTGAATAAATAGAACCTTTCTCTCTCTCTTTCAAGATTTATTGATTTTTATTGGAAAGTCTGATATATAGAGAGGAAGCGAGACAGAGGAAGATCCTCCATCCTCTGGTTCATTCCCCAAGTGGCCACAATGGCTGCAGCTGAGCAAATCTGAAGCCAGGAGCTTCTTCCAGTTCTCCCATGTGGCTGCATGGTCCCAAGGCTTTGGGCTGTCCTCAGCTGCTTTCCCAGGCCACAAGCAGGGAGCTGGATGGGAAGCAGGCTGCAGGGATTAGAACTGGCACCCATACGGGATCTCAGTATGTGCAAGATGAAGACTTTAGCCACTAGGCTACTGTGCCAGGCTCTAGATAGAACCTTTTAAATAAACATGATAGATAGATACAGCTAGATAAATAAATTAACTTAAAAGCCAGTTTCAGACTTGGGATCTACAAGGTCTATGACCAGAGCCTGGATTACTTGTATGCTTCTTTTATAAATTTTTGTCATTTTGTTTGAATGTGTTAATTTGTGAAAAGGAAATATATTTCATGTGTTTAATATATGCAGTTTTAAGAGGTTGTTTAATAGATGACTAGTAATAGGCTTAAAAAAAGAAATTAAACATGCTGCAGAACTTTGTTTTGATAATGCTTATGCTTTTCCTGTAGGAATGCATTCTGTCAGGTATCATGTCAGTGAATGGAAAGAAAGTTCTTCATATGGATCAGAACCCATACTATGGGGGAGAAAGTGCATCCATAACACCTCTAGAAGATGTAAGTACTAGCAAAAAGGGGAATATACCTTTTATACTTCATGTTACTTTGTAGAAACTCCACTCTACACAAAGATGGTTTTAATGTTTAGAATAGCTGGAATACTATCATTTCTAGTTTAGGTTTTTTAGAAATTAAAGGCTGAACATTTTTGTTGCTGTCTGGTATCTTATTAGTCTCTAAACTAATAGGCTAGAAAGGGTAGGAAGAGGTGCCTGATGTGTCCTGTATAATGCCACTGCTTTCCACAAATACATCTTTTTATACAGTTTTTTATTTGCAGAATTGTCTTTGTGGGATTAAAATTGCAGACATCAATTGTGAATCTGTACTATAAATCCCCAGCTTAGTTCATTTTGCTGCATTGTCCTGCTTCCTACGTGTTAGGACACATGGGCCATGAAGCATTTCTAAACGATGTCTTACCAAGTTTCTTTATTTCTCTGTGAGGCTGGCTGACACTCACTTGTATGGGGATAAACTGCACTGTCCTTTTTGGAAAGCTGCGTACATTTCAACAGTGATGTGAATCAGTGGCTTTTTGGAATTAATATCTATAAAATGGTTTTGTTCTATGTGCAGAAATTCAAAAAAGTTAAGATAGTGCTAGTGCATCAAAAATCTGAAATCTTTATTTAAAAGATATCCATCTGAATTCAGCAGTTGATGTCTTCCTATGCTTTATATATATTTCATTGGTTTTTGAATCATTGAAAGTAATATCACTGAATCATTGAAAGACATGCTTCTTGATAAATATTTCATATTCATCTGCTAAGAATATGTTTCCTAGCATAAATATATCTATGGAAATTGGAGTATTTATGGAAATTAATAGTATTTATGAGTGTATTGTGTTTTAAACCAGTGTTAACTAATGGTTCTATGCCAAAACCACTTTATCAATAAGTAGTTGTATGAAGAAGTTTCAAATCATCTAGGAAACACATCTTTTCAGGTTGTGTATTTGAAAGGTAGAGAAAGCAAGAAAGAACAAGCATTGTATCAGCTGACTCACAGCTATCTCCTTCCCCGTAAGTCTTATTACAGCCTGGCCTGGGCCCAGGTCAAGGCTGAGATCTAGGAAGTCAATCTAAGACTACTGGCTGGCAACAATATGCCAATCACTTGAATCATTACAGCTGGCTTCCAGGCTGGGCTCCAGAAGTAAACATCAGACCCAGGTACTCTAATATCGGATGTGGGAATCGTAACCCAAGGCCAAAGCACCCACCCTCACAATATCTTTTTTGTTTTAATGTTTATTCATTTTTACCTACATGAAAGGCAGAGTAACTGGTACATACACAAACACATACACACAGGCACACATGGGGAAGGCAGGGAGCTCTTTCATTCCTGTGGTTCCCTCTATAAACAAACAGGGATGGGCCATGCCGAAGCTGGGAGCCAAGAATTTCCATATGAGTCTCCCACATAGGTGGCAAGAGAACTGTGCATCCTCTGCTGCCCACCAGAAAGCAGTAACAGGAAACTGAATTGGAAGCAGAGAGCCAGGGGGATGGTGGTGTCCCATGCATAGCTTAATCCATTGTCCCTCCACACCTGTCTTGTGTATTCTCTTTAATTACCATTTTCTTGAACCTTTTGAGGTTTCTTTGTATTATAATAACCTAAATTTTGGTGCATTATGAGTCTTTGTTTTGCTTTTAGTTATACAAAAGATTTAAAATACCTGGATCACCACCATCATCAATGGGGAGAGGAAGAGACTGGAATGTTGACTTAATTCCCAAGTTCCTTATGGCTAATGGTAAAGAACTTTAATTTGAATTTATGACAGTACATTGAATTTGATTTGGAAGGAGCTATCTCTTGGCAGATAATATTGGTCTCAGTGTGATGATCTGAATTGTGTTAATAGGCAACGGTATAGCAGATGACATGATCCATGACTGGAGTTGTTACAGATGTGTGGCTTATTAGTTATTAGTTATCATTTCTGGAGAAAGCAAATTATAATTATGACCATTTACAAGTGAGAGTGTATTGTGATAAACCTCATCATATAGTTTTAGCACTGTAAAAGGCAATGTTACTTTTCTTAATAATCCAATTATTTCTTTAGAGAGGAAGAGACAGAAACCTTCTATCTCCTGATTCACTCCCCAAATACCAGAACAACCAGGTTTGGGCCAAGCCAAAACTAGGAACCAGGAATTCCCTGCTCTTCTCCCACATGGTTACCTGGCCTGAAGTACTTGGGATTCAATTGGAAACACAGTAGCTAATACTCATGATACTCATGGTACTCATGTAGTACCATGTAGCTAATACTCATGATACTCAATCAGCACTCCTTTAAAGACTCTCAAGCGATGCATTAACCTGCTAAGTGATTTACTTTTTACTTACTTAAAAGGCAGAATTACAGAGAGAGGCAGAGAGATTTCTTCATCCACTGGTTCATTCCCTAAATGGTTACAAGTTTCTTCCAGGTCTTGCACACAGGTGCAGAGTCCAAGCACCTGGGCTATGTTCTACTGCTTTCCCAGGAACATAAACAGGAAGCTGAATCAGAAATGGAGCATCTGGGTCTTGAAATCCTACTATGTAGGATGCCTGCATCGCAGGCAGAGGCCTAGCGTGCCATCCTGCAATGTTAGCCATGCCCTGCCACATTTTACTTTGATTGGTGGCATTGCCTTTTCCCCAGTTCCTTTATCACAACCTTTGGTAATTATTCATTTTAAGATTTTTTTCTCATATGGAATGCAGAATATGGACTTTTAAAATATCTGTATTGGAGAAAATGATTTCTAGATGTTCTTCATATTGGCTCGTCTTATGCTTTGGATGTTCTGTTGAAGTTTTTGTGTTTTTATTGATTTGAACGAGCTCCTTAGAGATAAAGGTTATTGTTTCTGTAAGAATTCTAGGTATTTGCCTAAAGAAACCATGGTATTTGCCTAAAAATTTCTGCGTTTTCCTTTTGTACGTAAGTTTTTTTATTTTCATGCCATTGTTTTATATTTTATTGTTTTTGATTAGCAGTGATTGCCTGGAAACTTTATTTCTGTCAAAGTTGTAAGAATACAAATACTTGCAGTTTTATGATTTATATAATACATTTATCATGTATGCTTACCTATTTTATAGTATTAGTGATTTTTGTTTTGTTTTGTTAAATTCTTCTACTTTTTATCCTGTTGAAAAATAGACTGACTTTATGCTAGGTATTTGCTTGCAATGAAGGAATCTCAACTGAACTTGAACTGAGGTTATGCAGCAAGGTGGAGGAATCCACTATCGGGGGAGGGATGTGGGAGGGGTGGGGGGAATCCCCAGTGCCTATAAAACTGTATCACATAATACAATGTTAATAACAATAAAAAAAAAAAGAAAAATAGACTGAAATTTATTTTTTTTAAATAGCTAGTTAGTTGCCCTTGAATACTGCTTAGCTTTCCATTTTTATTTAAAATTATATCATATCCTGTTTTCCTTCATATATAGTTGTAAAGTATGCTTTAACATCTGGCTCCTCATTATCTTTTTGTCCTGTTCTTAAAAGAGCTTTTTCTAATGTTGATTTATTTGAATCACTTGATAGACAGAGTGACAGATAGACCAGCAGAAGGAGATGCTCCATTCATTGACTCACCTGATGGCCCACCAGCCCAGTGCTGAGCCAAGCTGGAACTACCTCTGGCTCTTGCTGGTGGATGGCACGGGCCCTGGTATTTGAACCATCTGCTGTGTCTCAGAATGTGTTAGGAAGCTGGATCAGCCTTGCACTCAAATTAAGATATGCAATGTGGCATTCAAGCCAGCAGCTTAACCCACTCTGCCAACACACCCTCAAAATGTTTTTGGTTTATGTTCAACCGCTATAATGAATTTATCCTTTCAAAGTAGCTTTAAAATAATGGTATTTGATTTCTGAGCCATGTTTGCTATTTTTGCTATACAAAATTTGTGGCTTTTAGATAGATATTTGCAGTCATAAACATGGCCTTGTGTTCATCTGAAGTTGATGCAGAAACTGAATATATTTCTGAAATATTTTGCAGACTACATCTCTAAAATATCACAGAAATTGGAGAGTAATTCAAATCCATTTGCAATAACACTGTATTTCTAAACCTCATACTCCAATTAATCTGGCCTCAGTATTTCCTGGCTTTTGTAAAACATATTCTTTTTTTTTTTTAAAGATTTATTTTTATTATTTTTATTGGAAAGGCGGATATACAGAGAGGAGAGACAGAGAGGAAGATCTTCCGTCCGATGATTCACTCCCCAAGTGAGCGCAACGGCCGATACTATGCCGATCTGAAGCCAGGAGCCTCTTCCGGGTCTCCCACGCGGGTGCAGGGTCCCAAAGGTTTGGGCCGTCCTCGACTGCCTTCCCGGGCCACAGGCAGGGAGCTGGAAGGGAAGTGGAGCTGCTGGGATTAGAACCGGCGCCCATATGGGATCCCGGGCGTGCAAGGCGAGGGAGGACCTTAACCACTGCACCACTGCGCCACCGCGCCGGGCCCTGTAAAACATATTCTTGATCAGGAAGTTGTTTCAACGTGCTGTGCAGTAGTGTACATTACCCCATTTAAAATAATAGCGTTAGAGAATTTTTTGTAGGAGTTACTTAACAATATAAGGAAAATTGGGAAACCATTATTATTAATAAATGTATTAATGTTTCTTCTAACTTTTAATAGCAGTAAGATTTAAGTTGTATTTTGAATTATGTAACTTTTTCTAGGTCAGCTCGTTAAAATGCTACTTTATACAGAAGTTACCCGATACCTGGATTTCAAAGTGACAGAAGGGAGCTTTGTCTATAAAGGAGGAAAAATCTACAAGGTTCCTTCCACTGAAGCAGAAGCTCTGGCATCTAGTAAGTCATTTCATGTATTGTCTTTTAATAATGCGCTTTTCTAGGAGCCTCACATCATCTAGTCAGCTATGTTTGTTGAATGTCGTGTGCTAGACAGTTCTGTGTGTAGTTGGGAATATGTCAGTGAACAAAATATTGAGAAACTTCTCTCCTTTGGGATATTAGAAGACTTAGCTTTTAACAGTGTTATTTTTTGTTTTAAAAAAATCTTTTCAAGAGTGATTTAAAGTCAAATTAAATCTAGTTCACACCTTTTCATGCCACTTTTTAACCTAATAGGTAATCATATTCTGAGTTATAATTATATGTCTTATTGTAAGTATGTATCCTCAGGGTTTAGTTTATTGAGTGATAATTATGCAGAATATACCTGCCTTGGCATGTATATTTTTATGAATTTAGACCTGATCACTACCTTATCAACAATCCTTTTTATGTAAATAATGATTTTGAAGTCTCATAGCAGAGAATTCTATGCAGAATGAAAAATGGCATAAGAAAGTTTGTTGAAGTAGTAAAGTTAAGGAAAAGGTGAGCAAGGACATTATTTTATAATTCCGACGATAAGTAGTAGATTTTGAACACTGTGTGCCAGGTAATTTAATTTTATGTAGTCCTCTACTGCAACACAAGGAAATGTATTTTTGTCCTCTAGTAGGAAAACTGAAGTATGCAGGAATAAAGGAAAAACTCAGTACTCTAATTTAGTTAGTAAATGAGTAAAGCTAGATTTGTTACTAGTCTAGACCCACAGTAAAAAGCTATGTTTTTGTGTGTTAATTATATAAAAGTATTATTTGAACCATTTCAGTTTTGTTGTTTTGTGACTGAGCACTAGAATCATAAATGTTTCTAGTAGCGATTTTATCCATTTTAGTTCCGGAGCTATGAGAAAGCCTGACTCCTGCTTGTCACTTTGCATTGCGACATAAAAGTGAACAGATGGAGATATGTATAGACCCTAGTGCTCCAGACCATTGTGTCCCATATGGGAAGGAAGGCCTGTGACAAGTCCGGGCGCTGTGACTTCTGACTCCAATTTCCTGCTCATTGAGGCAGAAAGTAGTGCCTTGAGTAATTGGGGTCCTGCCTGTGTGTGGGAAACCTGGATTGGCTTGCCAGGATGGTGCAGATGTTTGGAGAATGATCCAATAGACGAGTAGGTGCTGTCTCTTTAACTCAAAAAGGGGGGGTGGGTGAGTAGATGGAGAAGCAGCCACATCATCTCTCCTGTACTTTTACTGTGAAATAGGAATTTTGGACATTTATGTGCCAGGTATATATATATATATATATATTTCAAGTACTTTGTTACATAATTTTATGTAGTCCTCCGTTGCCGTCTAGGGCTGCATCAGTAAGGGTAATGTGTGTTCTGGCCCGTTTTGGTTTAGTTAACGCAGGACAAAAGATATTTATTCATTTATTTAATTTCAAAGTTGAAAGATCTCTGTACAACTTGGTAGTACCTTTAATTTCCAGGAAGTATCCACTAGAGTATGATGAATTTTGACAGCAGTGAGAGTAAATTATATTTCATTTTTCCTGTCTAAAGTGTGAAAACAGAAGCACTGGTGTCCAAACTCCTGTATTTGAAATGTATCAATGTTGCATCAGTTAACAACATGGTGTGTTTCAGCGTGGCTCTCATGCTCCTCAGTGTCCTATTTTTGGGTTTCTTGAAAAAATCTTTTTTTAGGTTTAATGGGACTGTTCGAAAAACGTCGCTTCAGAAAATTCCTTGTGTATGTTGCCAACTTCGATGAAAATGATGCTAGAACTTTTGAAGGTGTTGATCCCAAGAAGACTTCAATGCGAGATGTGTATAAGAAATTTGACTTGGGCCAAGATGTTATCGATTTTACAGGTCATGCTCTTGCACTTTACAGAACTGATGAGTAAGTTATTTTGATTTTGAGATTTGTGAATTTCTTAAAACTCACTGAATTACTTTAGTTTCTCAAGTGATTGTTCTAACAACAAATACACAGCCATGTTATACTATGAAAGAAGAGATTCTAGTTGCTTATTAGTGGAACCTTTTAAATGACTTATGATTAAAATCATGTCAGAAAAGGATTTTAAATTGAACACCAGGGCTGAAAACTAAAGCTCTTTTCTAATGACTGTTTTGTTTTCTCCAGCTACTTAGATCAACCATGTTGTGAAACCATTAATAGAATTAAACTTTACAGTGAGTCTCTGGCAAGATATGGCAAAAGCCCATACCTTTATCCATTGTATGGCCTTGGAGAACTGCCACAAGGATTTGCAAGGTGAGACCTAGGTTTGTAAGTTGTTAGCTGAATATAGGTACATAACATAATATATTATTCATATATACACAGGTGCATAATGTATGGTTTGAATAATGTAATGTCTGTGAGAAATGAGGTACCTCTCTCGTTTTAATTGAAATAAAATTTACATACAATTAAAGGCACAAATTTCAGTACATATAATTTTTATAACTGAAACCACAATCAAGTTATATGAACATTTTCCTCACCCAGAACATTTTCTTATCACCTCATCAATACTTACTCCTATATCCACAGCAGCTGCATTTGCGATTTTTATCTCTGTAGATTTAATTTTGCCTGTTTTAAAGTTCATATAAGAAGATTAATACATAGCTTATGAATATTCATGATTCGTATCCAGGTGATGCATGTGGTATTAACTCATTCTTTTCTGTCACTGAGTAGTATTCAATTTGAATTATACAGATAAACCACATTTTTCTGTTGATATCCGTAGAAATTTTCAGTATTTAGAATTAGGTGATTTTTATATGCAAGTTTTCTTGTGGCTTTTAGTTTAATTTCAGGAATGGGATTGTTCACTGGGATGCCAAATATGTTTAATTTTATTTAGAGACTGTTGAACATTTTTCCAGTCATTGTACCAATAAGATTTATTCTTATTTCTTTGACAGTTACAGAGAGATTTCTATCTCATCTGGTGTCCTCCTTGAATGGCTGCAGCAGCCAGGGTTGCACCAGGCTGAACCCAGGGGTCTGGAGCTTTTCCGAGTCTCCCACATGGGTGTAGACCCCCAACTACATGGGCCATCTTCCACTACTTCGTCAGGCACATTAGCATGGAGCTGGATTAGAAGTGGGGCATCTGGGACTTGCACCAGCCCCTCAGTTGGTACTCTGTCAGCAAGTGTTTTGTCAGGTAGTCATATGCACAGATATAAAAATATTTTTGTACCTAAATAAACTAGGTATTTTCATACTTAGAAATAAATTTTAGCTGAATGAGTACTAGATCTCAACAATGAAACTTTAAAAACATTACTCAGACTTCGCCCCCCCCCCCCACACACACACACAAATCTAAATAGGTTTATAGAGAACATGCCACATTGGTGGACTGGAAGACTTGCTTTAAGGTGATTGTTTTCCTCCAAATTAATTTACAGATTTAACCACAATAAAAATCAAAACATTTTCTCTAAAAATCGGTGAACTGATTTTAACATGTAAATGGAAACGTAAAGGATTTAGAATAACCAAATTTTGAAAAAGAACAAATTCAGGTGAGATACCACTTGACCTTAAGACTTTTTATGAGCACCAACATTACAGCACAGCACATCATTGACTTAGCCACTGCCTGCAACACCACATCCTGGGGAAGTCAGGCTGCTCTACTTCTGAGCCCAGCTCCCTGCTAATGCACCTGGGAATGCAGCAAAAGATGGCTTAAGTATTTGAGTCCCTGTCAGCCACATGGGAGACCGGGGTGAAGTTCTTGGCTGCCATAGCTGTTAGGAGGAGTGAACCAGTGGGTAAAAGATCCCTCCTTTCCTCTCTTTAACTGTGTCTTTCCAATAAATAAGCTTTTTGTTTTGTTTTGTTTTTGTTTCCTCAAGGAAAAAACCAAGTGAATTACTTAGCCATCTCAATCAGGTGGTTCCTTTTGATTCTCTTCCATTTTCTGCTTACTCTTAGTACTTTTCAGTGCCTTGTGATAACATTTTTAGTCCAGAGTCATCTTATATGCAGGAGTATTAGAACAACATGTAAGCCGTTTCTGTTACCACTCAGTGTTTTTTCTCCATAATTGTGACTTTGGACATTTTGTTGATTTTGTGATTTGTGCGTTAATGAATGAAGCGAATATCCTGCTGGAAGGAAATTGAGCAGATATGTGGCCTTAACATTAAGATCAAAAGATAGTGACGGCAAATGCCTTATTGAAATTTCACCTTTTCTAGGCTAAGTGCTATTTATGGTGGTACTTACATGCTGAATAAGCCTATTGAAGAAATTATTGTGGAGAATGGGAAAGTGGTTGGTGTAAAATCTGAAGGAGAGGTATGTAACTTGTGAAGAAAATTATACTCTTGATATTATCAGTGATGTTAGTTTTCATGTTGTGTATGATTTTTGTATGGTAAGTTAGTCATGATGAAACATCAGAGTAACTGTTCTTTGTTGAAAGAACACAAATATATCTATTACGTTATTATGATTAAAATACATAGTTTGTGGGTGGTAGCAGAAAGCCCGTCATCTTGGTGTTTTCCCTTAACCGAGTTGCTCTGCTTTTTTGTATTCTGGCGGGCGAGTTCGTGCTGGTTACCGAGGGTCACGGCAATGGCAGCGGCTCTGGCCTGCCTCCGTGGCGTCCCCTGGTTCTCTATCTGATGTTGCAGCTCGGATGGGTTTTTGACACCATAACATTATTTGCTCTTCCAGTCCATGATATACTGTATTTCTATCCATTTGTCTTCATTGTAAAGTCTTTTAAAATGTTTTCTTCATAGATTGCTCGTTGTAAGCAGCTCATCTGTGACCCTAGCTATGTAAAAGATAGGGTGGAAAAAGTCGGCCAGGTCATCAGAGTTATCTGCATCCTTAGCCATCCAATCAAGAATACCAATGATGCCAACTCCTGCCAGATCATTATTCCGCAAAACCAAGTCAACCGGAAGTCTGGCAAGTATTGAGTAGCAGCAAAATTTTGTTTAATGCAATTACATTGGCATTCATCTGAAATTCCTAAATTCCTGTGTGCTGTATTATAGTGAATAGGCTTTAGTGTGTACATATAGGGAAACGTGATACCTTCAAAAGCTTTAGTGTTGAAGTGAGTAGTAGCTTAATTTTACACTTACTTGGACCTTATTTTCCCTTTTTGGAATTATGGACTGGTGCTCTTACAAAATCTTATCTCACAGTAGATAACTGGGAAGTTTATGCTTAATTGCTGAATTGACTGCACTATTTTTGAGCTGTTGACACGGCTGCTTGCTTTTATGTCATTATTTGTATACATTGTTATTTTTATGATTCATATGATTTGTTTGAGGAATTGAATCAATCCAATTGACACCGCCCCCCCCCTTTTAAGATTTTATTCTTTTGTTGGTAAGACAAAAGTACAGAGGAGATACTCCCCAAGTAGGCACAACAGCCAGTGCTGAACTGATCCGAAGCCAGGAGCTTCTTCCGCGTCTCCTTGGGCCATCCTCAACTGCTTTCCCAGGCTACAAGCAGGGAGCTGGATGAGAAGTGGAGCAAACAGGACATAAACCACCATCCATATGGGATCCTAGCATGTGTAAGGCAAGGATTTAGTCACGAGGCTATCATGCCTAGCCTGCTGCCTACATTTTTTTTAGCAGCCTAAATCTTTTCTAAAATCCAGCTTACCTGTCCTAATAACTGGTGTGTGTGTGTGTGTGTATTTTGGCATATAAGAAATCACATCACTGAGGATTATTATTAAAATAAGCAGATCTTTGGATTTCTGAAAGTCTTAAAAATAGTGTGTCTAGTAACAATTTTTTAAAAAATTATTAAAGACATAGTAACAGAAAAACAGGGAGAAAGTGATCTTCCATCTATTGGTTTACTCCTCAAAATGATCACAGTGGCCAGTGGCTGGCCAGGCTGAAACTAACTCCACATAGGTCTTACAAATGGGATTCAGGGTCCTAAGTACCTGCACTGTTGCCCACTGCCTTCCAAGCACATTTGCAGGGACCTGGATTAGAAGTGGAGCCACTAGAACTTGAACTGCAACATAGGATTGCCAGTGTCACATGCTGGCAGCTCAACCTGATGTGACACAGTGCTGACCCCTCCCCCCAATAATGATTTGCTACATTAATTGTGCAGTTTTTAGAATGTTGATACACAGACCAACTCGGGTACTGGGAAGTGTTTATGTTAGTTCATAAATATTTTATGCTGATCTGTCATATGAGGTAAACAGTACTTAATAAATCCTTTAACTATTTAATGCAAAGTCTGATGCTGATTAACAGTGTCCCCA
The DNA here is from genome assembly GCF_017591425.1 of Ochotona curzoniae. Classification (NCBI taxonomy): domain Eukaryota; kingdom Metazoa; phylum Chordata; class Mammalia; order Lagomorpha; family Ochotonidae; genus Ochotona; species Ochotona curzoniae. The sequence goes on along the minus strand of NW_024467121.1, from coordinate 13,115,648 downwards.
AATAGCTAAATATGTGGCTTATTCAGTTTTTCAGTTAGAATCTCCCTGTTGTATAACAGCTATTTCCATTTAGCATTTCACTCCCACATACATCTTTAACCTCCAGTGGGTTGAAATAAATTCTGGTATTTTAATACTATGGCCCTGTTTTGCCTCCAGATCAGTTAACATCTGGATAAAATATGTTGAAGCCTTAGTCATGTCTCATGATTGTGAACTGAAGGCAGTGAGTTGCTATTGTTTGTTTCTAGATATCTATGTTTGCATGATTTCCTCTGCACACAATGTGGCAGCACAAGGGAAGTACATTGCCATAGTTAGTACAACTGTGGAGACCAAGGAACCTGAGAAAGAAATCAGACCAGCTTTGGAGCTCTTGGAACCGATTGAACAGAAGTGAGTGTTTTATTCATTTATATGAACTGAAATCCTAGCTGGGGTTTTGATTTTGGTTTTGAGGGTGGTAATTGAAGCATGTAAAGAAGGATGACAGCTATTAGATACTATGTGGATAGTCTTAAACTGACCCTGGCCTGTCTTCATCAATCTTGTCATTTAGATTGAGAAAGTCAGGCAAATCAGTGATAAGGTGTGGGGTTAACTAACCTGGCAACCTAATTCTTTCTCCCCTCCAGATTTGTCAGCATCAGTGACCTCCTTGTACCGAAAGATTTGGGAAAAGAAAGCCAGGTGAGTGTGAAGTTTGTAAAGGATATTAGGTTTTACTGGAAGATACCCTTAAAGAAGTCTTAAATGTAAAACCTTTTTATTTTCAGATTTTTATTTCCCGTACATATGATGCTACAACTCACTTTGAGACAACTTGTGATGACATTAAAGACATCTATAAGAGGATGACAGGATCAGAGTTTGACTTTGAGGAAATGAAACGCAAGAAAAATGACATCTATGGAGAAGACTAACAGTACATGCTATTGAATTAGGACAAACTTAAAATTTGGCAAATAATGCATATTGTATGAAATCAGTATTGTAAGGCCTGCTTTTGTAATCAAAATGGAGGGAGTGAACAGCGCTGTACCAGTAAAAATATTCCTACCCTTTATCTTTCTAATATCATGTATTAACTTCTTTTCTTGAGAGTGGCTATTCAGAATTGACTGGTTACCACTTTCTGTTTAGTCTAACCAAACCACCCCAACCCAGTGAAAGATCAGTTTTTAAAAACATGCTACTGATGCAGAACTTGATACGGTATTTTTATCTTTTAATCAGGGTAACCTTTGCAGTTACATGCTCTGCTGCTGTTCAGGAACTGGACAATTTGTGTGCCATCTCACATTAAGATCCTAAAGTGAATATTTCATATTTGGAACAGCACCCCCACATTTTCCCTGTAACTTTGTTTTGTGCTGTTTAAACTGTTAGGGCAGGAGCTCCAAAAACTGTAGCCACAGGTTTGGTTTGTGTGGGCATAAAATTCTAGTAAAACTCCAGACTTCAGGAGTCATTTGCAGGAAGCAAGTTTGTGGTAGTTTAATAATTGATGAGAACAAGGGGAAAGGAATCTATCATAAAGCAGGTAAGGTCAATGCATCTTTTCTATCCCAGGTGTGGCTTCTTCAGTGGACCAAACTGCAATGCAGTATTGATTTGACAGAGCCTCTACTTCAGTCTGTCTCAAAATGGCTCCAAATGATTTCTGTACTGCAAAATAAAGCCAAATTCTGGAAACGACAACCCCCTGTATTGGTCTGTTTGTGTTGTGATTCTAACAGCTATGATGACATGCACCTGTCCCTTGTCTTCTTAGGTAAGGCTGAAAGAGATGTATGTATACAGTTGCCAACAGTATCCTCAGAGCAGAACAGTCCTTACCCATCTGGCTTCACTATGTTCCCACATTTTACGATACGGCTGCTACTGGTATTGATTACTGATAGTTAAGCAGCCGTTTACTTACCACAGGCGAATACTAATTCTGTGAGGAGAGAAAAGAATGCTAGAAGCAGGAGCATGTCTGTGAGTGCCTTAAGTGGTAAGTTCCTATGAAAGGTGTTTTTGCTAAAAGATCAAGGCAGAAACTTTGGTTGGATGATTTTTTTTGTCATGTTTATTTAAAAAAAAAAAAACCAAATTAGTTATAAAAACTTCCGTTCCAAATAGATACAAAGTATCTTAAATGTTTTTTGCTTGTCTTAAAAGATTATATAGATTGTTTCTAATACCATAAATAATTTCTTCAAAGGATTGATTTTGTAGTGTAGTATTTACAAACATTAAACATGTGAAAAATGACGGCTTACAAATTTGTACCATTTATGAAAAAGATGTATTGACTGTGTAGTGTTCGTATAACAGCAAATAACCATTTAAGATTTAGTTTTCATAATGGTGGCAAAAACTTCAAAACGGACAACATGCATTATAAATGCCTGGTATTAACTTGAAAGTATTTGTTAAAAGCACTTTTTCTGCTCCAAGTAGAATTCTTATTTTGAAAAGTCCAATTCATTGCTAGGAATGCATTATTTAAAATGATAATACTCAAAATTGTGATTCAAAGCTAAACTATGAAGTCAGACATTCTATAGCAAAAATAAAAGTTGTAGAGCAATTGATTTTTCAAATGAGAAGACTGAAAATATTAAAGAAACAGCTGGCATCATCCATGTGTAGGCAAGCTTCAGCTGAATCACCTGCATAAACACAAAATGAGTCCATCTTTAAGTGTTTTATAAAATAGAATTCTATAACTAATGTAGAAAAATTCCCTTTTTAAACATACTTCAAACTTTTAGAAGTTTAAATAGTTGAGACCTTGAGCTCATCTGCTGGCCTCGCCCCACCCCAAGTGGAGTTTTAACCATTAGGTTAAAACAATCATTTTTTCCATGAACATTTGAAGTACTTTTTAATATTTCTGTCAGTAACACAAAATACCTGACAACAGCTGTAATATATCTGGGAGGGTAACATAAAAATAATCTTACCAATAGCTACTCCTAAATGGACATGCTACTTTTTGTATATTTTCAATAAAGTGATTTACATCTGTAACAAGGATTCCATTATTTTCAAAGATTTCTCTGGATACAGGAGGCCTGTCTGTTAAAACAAACATATATTTTAATAAATATATATGTATTTTTGGCAACAGAATAACTTATTTAAAATAAAATTTATCTGAAACTTCCTAAAACTTGGGCAAGTGGTTGAGGAGAGAAAAAGATTAAAATCTTTGGAGAACCTCCTTATATGGAGGTAGGGGTAATATGCTGATGTTATGTCATTTAAATACAGTTTTAAGAAAGGGTTTTAACTGGTCAAGATTCACAAAAGTACAAAATTAGTAAGTGCTCAGAGCTGATTAAACTTATGAATGGCACATTCTGCAATACCTGTTTTGCCTTAAGTGCATTTATCAAAACACTGGCTAGAAATTTGTTTTTGGCCTGCCATGCATGAGATGATAATATCCCATCTTATCTTAGGTCTTTAGTGGCTCATCAGAAGGGCACCAAATAAAACACAAGCTGTGAATTTACCTGTAAGGAAGACAGCAAATCTGGCAGTGATATGCTGAATTTGCAGCCTTAACAGACATTTTAAAATTTCTGTTTTTGTTGATGATGGAGAGTCACACGGGTGGTAATGAAGCAGTTCAATGATGTTTGCATTCTGGCATGATTTCAGTATTAGGTTCTTCTTATGTGCAACTGAATCCATTCTGGAAACACAGGACTGAATGTTATTAACCAAATTACAATGCAGAGCTATACAAAATAGTCAAAGGAATAGATAGTATATGATTCCCATCATTTGTTGAACAAATATTTAAAGCCAGGTTTGACAAGACAGATGCAGTAAAACTGATAAATACACTCAGAATTTGGTTTCTGTTTTTAAATTTTAACTTCCACATATAAGGGAGAACATGCACTGTTTGTGACTGGCTTATTTTTACTCAACATGAAACATGATATCCTCCCATCCAACTGTTTTGCCTTAGGTGACAGGATTACATGTATTTGTGTCTGGGTAATTACTCCATTGTGTATACCTCACATATTCTCTATTCACTGATCAGATCATGGACACTGTGGCTGTTTTGGCTATTGTGAACACTGCTGCTTAGACAAGTGGAACAGGTATGTCCGACACCGTGAACTCATGCTTTTTGAGTAGACACTAGATCATACAGCAAATTCTTATTTGCAGTTTTTTAAACCCTCCCCCGCTTATACAGCTGCTACACTACACTACACTCCATTCTTAGCAAGAGTGTGTTAAAACTTGCACTTTCTCCAGTTCTCACCGGATTGTTTGCTTTCAGTGTTTTAGAAAACAGCTATTCTGTTAGTGATGAAGTGCCAACTGCCTGTGGTTTTGATCAGAATTTCCTTGATGGTTAGTGATGTTAAGCATTATTTTCTTATAATCCTTGGCCATGAAACCAAATTTGGACTTAGTTTAACTTTGTGGCAGTTTATTTAACTATATTAATTTTCATTTATTCCATTCCTAAATATATAAGACACCTTTTATACAGAAATAGGAAAAGCCCTGGGAGGAAATTCATTGTAACATTAATACTGATTCTCACATGATAATGTGTAAGATTATAGTTTTCGGGCCCGGCGGAATGGCCTAGTGGCCAAAGTCCTCACCTTAAACGTGCAGGGATCCCATATGGGCGCCTGTTCTAATCCTGGCAGCTCCACTTCCCATTCAGCTCCCTGCTTGTGGCCTGGGAAAGCAGTCGAGGATGGCCCAAGGCTTTGGGACCCTGCACCCGTGTGGGAGACCCGGAAGATGTTCCTGGATCCTGGTTTCCGATCAGTACAGCACCAGCTGTTGCACTCACTTGGGGAGTGAATCATCGAATGGAAGATCTTCCTGTCTGTCTCTCCTTCTCCTCTCTGTATATCTTGACTTTGTAATAAAAATAAATAAATCTTAAAAAAAAATTGTAGTTTTCTTTAACAAGCAGAAAATACATGAAAATGGGACAGAATCAACATTACAAGTCAGATGATATCACAAATTTATGTACTGTCAAATCACTTCTTCTGGACCTTTGTGAAATAATGGGCAATAATGCATCTCTCTAATCTTCCATACGTATGCCTTGGGGTCCAATGACCAATAAATCATTAGAATTGGGTAGAAACTAGATTTTCATAAAATTCATTAGAATTCTTACCCTTCTTATGCTTGTTTTTAACATCTGTCCATGCTGATTCTCATTTTCATGTATGTTTTCTGCTTGTTAAAACTACAATCTTACACATCATTATGATGTGATAATCAGTATTAACGTTACAATGAATTTCCTCCCAGGGCTTTTCCTATCTCTATATAAAAGGCAGTTTATATGATGAAGATCCAACTAAGCAGCTTTAGGATACTGACGTCTGCACACCTCACCTGCAACAGTACCTGAAGTAAGACTTGTCTATACTTTTCAGACATTATAGAGTATTTCTAATGTACTTTAAAGGGGAAAGGGAAGAATAAATAGTTCTTACCTTGCTACTTCTTTTATTGTTTTATTTTCCCTGTAGTGAAGCAGCCATTTCCATCTTCCATTTTCATTTAGGTTTTCCAGGATTTTGACAAGCTCCTTGAGTTGAGCTGTAGTGTAAGTTTGGCAAGAAATGACGTGCTTAAGGATTTGATTCATCATAGTCTAGTAATAATTCTTTGTAAAATAGAAGACTCAAGCTTGAGTATGTCTTCATTGCCACTTAATGTGGTGAATACTCTGAGAGTACACCCTGTGGCCTGCCCCTGGACTCAGTCCTGTCAGCTCACACTAGAAACCAGGGCTCTGTGAGCAGCAGCAACTAAAGCTCTGAACTAGAGAAGCAAAGTGACAGAAACAGATCTGCTACTGATTTCATCCCAAGTGACCTCTCAGCAGCCAGGGCTAGCCAGGCTGAAACCAAGTGCCAGACACTCCACCCCAGTCCCTCATGTGGGTGGCAGGAGCCCAGCCACCAGAGCATCTTAAGCCTCCTTTTCAGGCAGTTTGGTAGGGAGCTGGATCAGAAGCAGAGCAGCTGGGACTCAAGTCAATACCCTGATATGGAATGTTAGCATTGAAAGTCCGGGCTTAACCTGTGGCACCACAGGGCTGGTCCCTTTAGAAAGAATACAGTAGGAGAAGGGAAATCCGAGGGCCTATGGAACTGTATCATATGATGATGATAATAAAAAGAAACAAGCAAAAAAAACCACATAAAAAAGGAAAAGAAAAAAGTAAAGCCATATCGGAAGCAGTAACCACAGTGAATGTTAATGTGATCAAAGCTACACTGGATCGTATAGTGTCGGCTCTGAAAGAAGTGAATTATGTATTCAAGGAAATTATGCAGGTTTTTATAACCATTTTTAGGATATTTGGTGTCAGCAATATGGTATGGATAATATTGTTCAGAAAATGAAGGCTGGTTGAAAGCAAAAAAGTAAACATCTAGCTGATGAGTTAAATTTAAGAACCCGAAATCTGTGAATGATAGTGCTAGTTAACTGTATGACCAAGGAAAGGAATTCATAAGCAGTTTTGGTAGTAAGAGATCAGGTTAAAGGGTCAAGAAAACTAAGGGAATTAAAAAGTGCTCAACTGAATAGAGATCAGAAATTAAGTCCTCCCAGACGACAACTGATATTTCCTAAAGTTGACCATTTCCTTTTGACAAATTAGATTTTTTGGGTCATGGAGTGAAGAAAAATTAATCTGACTAGACTTCAAAGAAAGAACCAACAAAGGAAAATAAAATACCAACCTAATGTTAAAGTTTCCAATATTTTGTCATCTGATACCACAAATCCTCCTGCGCAAAACAGCTCTTGATAGGTGTACTCTAGCATGTCCTCAGGACAATCTATTCCAGCAAAAACAACACCAGGTTGATGCTTGAGCTCCAGCAAAGAAGGAATCTGTTAAACATAAAAGGCCCTTATCAAAGTAGTTCACTGGCCACGCTTTGTCACTTTTCTAACCCAAGATCTCAAGGCTCAGGAACAGCTTAAAATATCTGTATCCCTGATAATTTTGCTAACAATAAGGAATGTCTGTACATTTACCATAGCAGCTATAAATCCACCACAGTTAATTACAAAGAGGAGTTTGAAAAACCCCTAAAGGCTAGAAAAAATGATTCACAAGGGGACAGTGCATGTGGGACTTGGGCCTGTAACCTGCCAGATTACACATTCAGCATCATTACATTTCCAGCTCACAGTGTCAGTGCAACTGGAATTTTCACCCACTACTGACACCACCAGCATTATGCACCTAGCCCATGTCCCCATTCTTTTTCGAAAAGCATTTGTAATTGTCCACTTAACAGGACAATATCAAAGTGTGAGAAGGATACTTTAAGCTCTCCTAAACCAAAACTGATTGCTAGGTATTCAAATGATGAGAAAATTTAGCAATTTCTCAACTCTTCCTAGTTCCCCTTGATTTAATCGAAACATTTTCTTGACTTTACAAAATAGTCTTCCTTACAAATATCTTGGCAATATTGCAGAATTTTATATTGCATCTTTATCCCATTATCTTGCCATGTAAAGGCCCAGGGGTAATGTGTGTTAGCTTCTTGCCTACATATAAAGGCAGTGATGAATGCAATCTAGTCAACATAGAACAATGTAAGTGTCTAGAATACAATTATTTGTGAGAATTTCAAACCTACCTGATGCAAATGTGACGCTATATCTTCATTTCTAATGATGACTATTAGTGTATCTTCCTCTTTCTGTAAAGCTTGGCAAAAATGCTGAGGTTCAATTTCCATATGGCCTTGTTTCCTCAGAATATTCTGTAGGATTTACAAATAATGATTACTAAAACCTGGGTTACTTTCAGATACCTACTTTTTTGTTTAATAAAAAACACACTGTTTACTAGATTGTACTCTAACATGACAACATAAATGGCAATTTTACTTATGGAGTAAATGAGATCCTTTTCTAGATAAAACAGGACTCCTGGTGCAGTGGGCAGGTGCCACTTGAATGCGGTATCCACATCAGAGTACTCTTGTCCACTCTTCTTCCCACCCAGCTGCCTACTAAGGAGGAAGACGGCCATGTGCTAGGGCACCGCCAGCTCCATCTGCTTTTGACCATTTGGGGAGCAAACCAACAAAGGCAATAACTTTGTCTTTTGTGTGGAAAGAGGGAGGGGGACAGAGCTGCAAAAGACAAAACAACAAACCATAAAACTACTGGTTATTACCTGGATTTAAAATTTACTTCAAAGGTAAAGTGGTTTATAATAAATCTTCCATGTCCATAAACTACCAAAAGCTAACTTTTGTTTACCATATTGATCTAGTTAAGTTCACCTTCAAGTGACTTGGGGGATCTTGGGTATTTCCTTTTTTGTCACCGTCAATGATGTCTCTAGGACTTTATGCAAAATATAACATACCCGTGCACTTTACCATAACAGGGACTGATGTTTTAATAGACGGTTGGACCCATATTTTTGAGTAAAATAGGTAATCTTTAAACTATACATGGTTGATTATGGTTGATTGTAAGGTGCTGCTATAGTGCACTTCACTTTTTTTTTTTAAATTGGAAAGTCAGATTTACCAAGAGGAGGGACCAAAAGATCTTCTATCCACTAGTTAACTCTAAAAGTGGCCTCAATGACCAGAGCTGAGCCAGTCTGAAAGCCAGGAGCCAGCCTCCTCTGGGTCTCCCACACGGGTGTAGGGTCCCAAGGCTTTGGGCTGTCCTTGATTGCTTTCCCAGGCCACAAGCAGGGAGCTGGATGGGGAGCGGGGCTGCTGGGATTAGAACCGACACCCATGGTCCGGCATGATTGTGTAGTGGTAAAGGTCCTAGCCTTGCACGCACCAGGATCCCATATGGTCACCAGTTCTGATCTGGCTGTTGCAGTCACTTGGGGAGTGAACCATCAGACAGAAGATCTTCCTCTCTGTATATCTGTTTCTCCAATAAAAACTTAGAAAGTCTTAAATAAATACATAAACGAACAATACTCTCAGCTTTAAAAAAAAAAAAAAAAAAAAGAACCAACACCCATATGGGATTCCAGGGCATGCAAGGTGAGGACTTTAGCTTTTAGGCTACAGCACAGTGCCCCACTTTACTATTCTTAACACAGTAGTAACCAAGTTTTGCTGGGAACATCTATGTAAGTAAAGAAATTCCTCGGGCCCGGCGCCTTTGCCTAGCGGCTACAGTCCTCGCCTCAAACATGCCGGAATCCCATATGGGCGCTTGTTCTAATCCCGGTGGCCCCGCTTCCCATCCAGCTCCCTGCCTGTGGCCTGGGAAAGCAGCCTAGGATGGCTGAAAGCTTTGGGATCCTGCACCTGCGTGGAGACCCAGAAGAGATTCTTGGTTCCCGGCTTCAGATAGGCACAGCCCTGACCATTGTGGTCACTTGGGGAGTGAACCATCAGACAGAAGATCCTCCTCTGTCTCTCCTCCTCACTGTATATCTGACTTTGTAATAAAAAATCTTAAAAAAAAATTCCTCCACCTTGCTTCCCCTTGTGGGAAGCATCTGACATTATGTTTGAGTTTCTTTTGCACCACCTTCATATTTCTATGGAAAAACTGTATGACCATAATTTATTTCCTTTAAATAATAAATTGTTAGTGTTACTTTCTATGCAAACTACTCAAATTTAAACAATTTTCATTACTCAAAGCATGGCATGATTTTCAAATAACTTAAATTTCTTTTAATAAAAAGCCTAATGAAATACTTAAGCCATCACTAATTTTCCTAGTAAAAAAATGAATGCATGAAACCCCATGGTGTTTTGGGTTGTTCTATTGTCAACTTCGATGTCATATCTTCATCTTTGAGGTGAATGAGCCTAACACTCCATCATTCCTAATCCTTCAGAACTCTGTAGGGAAGAGTGATGATCTAGTATATGTTTCTAAGCCTTTGAACACATTTACCCTGACTGGTACATTCTCAAGTTGACTTTAGAATGTGTTTACTTTCTCATTCAGTTTTACCTTTGCAGAAAACTTTTCATTTATTATTGTCACTCATAGCCTCATGCTTAAATATCACCATGGAACAATACATTCACTACAGAAAACTAGCAAGATACTTAGAAGTACTTCTACCTCAAGTAAAACTTAACATTACTATTTCTTGTGCATGAAAATTAAGATCACCTGCTTTGGGAAGGAGGCATGACTGAAGATGATCAGTAATCTTTAAACAATGGCTTCCCACACCCTATTAAGCTTCCTTTAAGCTGCGCAGTATGCTAACAGCTCGTAATAGCTATTTACCTTCCTGTTGCACAGTAACTTATTATCTCATAATAATTGTGTATACTAGGAAAAAAAAAAAACAAAACCTGTTCTCTTGTTTGGGCTCCTGAAAAAAAAAAAGTAACTGAACAGATTCGCTGCAGCCAAAATTGTGACTGGACAGATAAGCTCGGATTGACTGGAGTTACCTTGTGACTCATTACAATATTAAGTAACACAACTCGGTGACATTTAAGCTATCATCTTGAGGAGGTTCATGGAGAAATATGATGTGTTAATATGCATGCTCAAAGGACTTTCCCCATCCCTTTCTTCTGTACTGTGCTCTGCCAGAGTTTTGCTCAGATGTGTCACATTCACCCTAGCTCCATAAATTCTCAAATCCCCTAAATGGGGACATGTATCTGATTTTTACTGTTTTTGTTTGTTCCTTATCCTCTCAACAGGCCTGTAAACACTTTTTTTCAGGGTGCATTCTATAGTTTTCTAAGAGTGCATGCAAGTGAGATAAGCCTGTTGCTCAACAAGTACTGCTTTTGAGAAGATGCAAACAAAAAAAGATAACAAGTATTTTGTTCACTATGGCCAAAGAACAACATGTCTGAGGATTGACTGCTGACTCTATTATACCACAGTATAGTATGAGATATATTATTAACCAAAGTTGAATTTTAATTCATGTTGAAATAATTTTCAAATTGAGTCTGAACACCAAAAGCCTTCAGAAAGATTGAGAACCCTTCAATGCCTTGTCTTCTCAACTACAACTTAACCCAAATGGCATGGAATCCAGATCAAAGACAAAGGAAGGGCACGGTGAAATGAAAAAGGAAATCCTGCAGCCATGTATTAAGAATCTTGAAGAGCAAAGGGATCTTATGCTCTTCATTTAAAAAACAACAAACATGGCTCTTCGGAGATGGGTGATTTCAGGATTGGGACAGGTCAAATAGAAGATGAGCCTAGAACATCATACTGCACTATAAAAGAGTATAAAAGTTCCCAATGAATTATGGGGATCTGTCAAAAGGACATGGAAACCAACATAAAGGGACTCCCATAGGTTGGGTCTAGGACAATCTGAGTTTTACAGTAATACTCTAAGTATAATAATAATATGGACCATGATCCCTACTGACATATAAAAGCAAATGGTTAAATAAATATAAAAGAATGGAAAGTTCTATTGCAGAATACTAATATATTCAGAAGGAATTATAAACTTTATTACCATCTGGCAATAATCATAACTGATCAGTAAAGAATTAAAAGCAGTTATTAACAAATCTGGTGCATCAAAGTCTGGCAGGGAATTGGGTTTTTACTTGCAGTCTGAAATGTTTCCCCACTTTTTCCTACCACAATGATATTAACTTTACACTGGAGAAACTTAGAATCAGAGGACAGTGATCTGGTATCATGCAGCAAAGAAGCATTGTATCTTGGTGTTCTTGCTTATAGTGAGGCAACGTATGAGGAAAAAACATGAACACAGCTGGAAACGTTGCCAAACAACTGGCCTTGCAGTCTACAAAAACTGTCAAGATCATAAATGATAAGAAATGACACGGGAACTATTCAAGATCAAACACATGGAAAATTTCACACACTAGATGCAGAAGGATCAGAGGAGTACATGGTCATACTGGATTAATGCTGACTTTCAGACTTTTAGGGTTGCACTGTGATCATATACAACAGCATCTGTATAATCAGGTACACTTAACTATCAAGGACACTGGATATACAACACATATGCAAATGGCTCTGAAGCACTACCAGAGTAACTGATCAAGGGATTCAGAAACCCTCATGTAAATTCACATTTTTTAGACAATATAAAGCACTGCATGAAATGCAAAGGAAAGGAAAGAGAAATTCTGAGAGGATAAAATAAGGAAGCCAGTTATGAATCAACATATAGTTTCCTTCTAAATCAGAACTCACCATGGTTGTATCATTTAAGAACCATACTCACCAGAATATCAGTTATTTGAATAGTCAAACAAGGCAACACAAAACAAGAAAACACAACCAAAACCAAGAATTTCCTCTGACCAACGTACACGAAGCCTGGAAATAACTTTCGAAGATTCTGTATTTCAGCACTGGAAATAGTTTGGACTACAACTTTTCATGAAAATTAGTCACTGTACTACTGAAACATACAAAAAACAGAACAAATGGCAGCTCCTTGCAGGAAAACAATTTCTGGTATGCAAATAAAGATTGAACTGTGAAACCTGAACACCACATCACACCCGAATTTCTTCCTCAAGCCAGGAATGTTAAAATTGTTACTTACAAAAGTAAAATTAGAAGGCAATAAAAATATGAAAATAAACTGGCACTTTACCTTTATTCTTGAGAAAAATGATTTGTCTTCTGTTTCAACAAAATAGAACAGGAAGGCATTTCTATAAGCTTCTTTGACCACACTTTTCAGTTTGACATGTAACTTGGCACATAAGTCTGTAATCATGTCCTCAACTGAGACGGACTGTCTTAGGAAAGATGGATCTATCTCTTGAGATGGGTTTTCTCCAGAATCATCGTTTAAATCTTTGTTACGGAAAATTTGGCTGTTATTCATCATTACCTTGTTGAATTCAGCATATTCACTGAGAATAAGAGAAATATCGCTCTGGGATTCTTTCAACATACTGTTGTGTTTCAGTTTGTTGAGGTGGAATGAAGCAGTCCGATTTCTTCGAGAGCTTGTAAGATTTCTACTGTAACTACTCTCCTCGCAAGGTGAAGGCAGGCTATCAAGATGGCTTGGTGAGTGACCTCTCCATGGCTGACTCTCTTCCCCGTCATCTGAATGTACAATTGTTACCAGAAGGGGACTTCTACTCCTGGATGTAGGATGTCGAAGTGGAGTCTCAGGTGCCTGTGTAAAGGATAATGTTCTATCCAAAATTTGGGTAGGTGATCCCTTTGAGAAGGTGGAATAATAATCCTGGGAATCCTCATTCCTTACTATTTGTTTTAGTTTATGTATAAAACGCAGGTACTCCAGATCTAATGTGTTCTGGGTGAGGTCATCTGTCACCTGCCAAGTACTTGCCCAGACGTTGTGCAAGCCACAGTATGTCATGGAACTTTGCTGTCTCTTCGGGCTATGCAGATTTTTTGAGGTATCATTGAGATCTTTTGTTACAGTAAAGTTAGGGTAAGTTCTGGGAACACCATAGAGATCCAGGATCTGGACACAGTGTGGTACCCATTTATCTTCTTTCTTTGAATCAGTGACCTGGTTTCTGGGTGGAATGCTTGTTTCCAGCTCCAGAATTTTGTCAGAGTAGCTGCAATCTCTGTTAGCATCATTGTTTAAGCTCATAAAAGAGTCAACACCATCTTTTGCAGCATCTTCTTTTCTCCTGGTATGACTACCGTTCAAAGAACAAGAATCTTCCACATCTAATTTAGGATTTCTACCATTCCCAACAGTATCTTGGTTATGGTCTCCACAAAGTGGCTCACAGTATATGTCAGAATTTATCCTGCTCTCCATATCTATGCCTAGAGTTTCAGAATCAGCTTCAGCCCTGTACTCCTCATTAGTGCACTTTCTGTCCTTTTGCTCCTTAGAATCTGCACAAACAAGAGAGTTAAAGGATTCTGGAACAAAGAAAGCAGAGGGCTCTCTCCTGATATTTTCACTGGTGTCTGCTATTTTTTGGTAAGGACCAGCATACATGGGGAAAAGCCCACCACTCAATAGTTCTTTTGTTTCACTCAATGACCTATCTTGCAGCATGCAGATTTTCTGTTTACTCTTTATAAATGTGCTTTTAGACCGAGAGCTGCTAACACCTAGATTTGTGTTATCTTCATGTAACTCAGCTTCAGTTTCATTATTAAGCAAACTGGCCATTCTGAGTACTGAAATTTCCTGTGTTCGAAACTCTGGTTCTACACTTACTGGTTTGGCGTAGCAAGTTAATGTAGTACTATCTGAGGAAGAACCATGCTTTGGGATTTCTAGGTATGTACCATCAGGTTCATCAACAGAGTCGGAGTTTGTAAGATTGACCTTACTTGAACTGCCACTGTCTGTTTTCAAGTCACTGTGAGGTAAGTTTGTCTTAATGCTTTTAGGGCTAGTCTGCTGTTTTAATGACATATCAACAATTCCACTTGGATCAGTTGTAGACACTAATGTGTCAGCCAAAGACTTACTCTCAGTAATTTTTCCAGGACAAAATGGAGATTCACTTAACTCTGAGACAAGATGCCGGTTCTCTGTGCTAATTTGTTGCAAGGGATTTCCCGATTTTACCAGTTTTTCAGGAGAATATTTGAGGTTGTCTTCATATTTAAAAGTTGAGGCAGGATCGTTTAACTTTGTATCATTATGCTGCACTTGCTCTGAGAAAGATAAACCCTCATGTTGCTTACTCAGAGTATTTTCCTCAATTGCTTCACTAGGTAGTGTTAGTCTATCTTTTCCTCCTGGCTGACTGGTTAACACTAGAGGTATTTCAGCAGACAGATGCATTTGCTGTATCTGAGTTATCTTATCTTGACCTAGTATGGCATTGTTAGGCCCAGTAACAGAATTTTCTTTTTCTGCTAAGGTTAAACCTCCTGACACAATCTGGGAGAATTTATTACTTATCTCATATTGTGTACCATAAAGTTTTAAAGTGCATGGTGTCACAGTCTGAACTGGTCGTGTTTCTTCAATTGAAACTGGTGGGTCAGGATTAGAAGCTGGTGACGTTTCTTCAATGAGAGAATCAAAGTGAAAATCAGAGGTAACAACTTCCTCAGCAGTTTCAAGGGTACAAATTTCTTTAGAAAGTACTAAAGTAACTGGTTGTAACTTATCAGTGTTTCTCTCTTTATATTCTAATGGTTTTTCTGATACAGCAGGATACACTGAATTCACTTGTCTGTTTTCCATGAGGGTCACCTCTTCTGGCTCAGCCATTTCTTCACATATATCCTGAAGTTCGACATTTGAAATTTGAGCATCCTTAACGTGCTCTACTGCTTCGGAAGACATTTGTTCTCTAGGACTTGTAGGTGGCGATGGTGTTAGAGTTAAGTCAATATCAGAATCCTCCCCTGGTAAATCTAAATTAATTTCATCTCTATTTGGAGACAGACTGGTTTGTTGTGTGTCAAATACTGAACTGAATGTTTCAAAATGAATACTTCCATTGTTTAGATCACTGCTGTCATTCCTTCTTAGGCCTAAGGAGTCATTTGATATATTGATTCTTGATGGAATGTAATTAAGCAAATATTTTTTCTCCAAGGTGATAGAGGCTGATGATGAGGCAGCTTCAACTTGTGATGCCTCTAGTATTTCTGGAGATAGGCTAAAGTGATTCTGAGTCTGCATAAATAGTTCTGGAGGGTATTTCGCTTTATCATTGACTAATGGAGAATTAGAACTGTTAACTAATGATGATGTCTGCATTCCCACTACATTACCAGACGTTGATGAGGAAACTGGAAGAGACACCTCTGTCTGTACAGAATACGTTTCTTTAGCAAATCTCTCGTTATCTACTGAGGAGACGGAAAGGTAATTAGTGCCTTTCTGGTCTGACATTGTTAGGGATGAAATATCGCCAAGACTTTGTGCTTGTGACTTCTCGAAAGCAGATATAGGATGTCCAAGATCTGCAGCAGGTGATGCTTGCTTAATCAACTCTGTATTAACGGTAACTGGTTTGTCACCTCTATTTATAACTTCTGTTTGTACTGGTAGATAGGCATTTTTGTCAAAAGTAAGAGTAACTGGTTCCACATTAATCATTACATACCCCGCATCATCTGTCCTTTCCAAGGAAGGTTGACATTCATTAATGGGGGTATCCTGATGGATATGGCTATGTAAAGTACCTGTGTGTGTTTGCATATTTGCATGAAAAATATCATCATCGTTTTCAAGGGTACTGTACATAGACTTCTGACACACCACTGATTCACTGCTGCTCCCATTATAGGTTGCAGTGAATGGGGCTTGTGCAATATTATCATTATAAGGAACCACAGTTGTGTTATCAAATTGCTGAAATAATTTATCTTCAACAGGATTAGGAAGTCCATTAACTTGGGTATTTCCAATACCAGAAAGCACAAAATTAGAAGTCTCTAATTTATTTGATGAATCTTGCTTATCTTTTTCCCCAACTACCTGAAATGGCCAAAAGGAAAAAAAATTAAATGTTAGTTAAATAAATAAGCTATTATTTGAAACTTTCCCATAAAGCAACACTGTAAAGTAACTACAATTCAGATAAAAGTTCCTTATTCTATAGCTATCCTCATTACTTAAAATTGGATATAACTCTTTCCTATTTTAATACTTCTTATTCCACAAGGCAACAGAAAACTTAATGTGGTTTTCATTCATAAATTAAAAAGACTGGATTAAATGGTAACAAGACAGGTGTAGGTTATAAATTGGCAAAATAAGCTGAGGGCAATTCTGAAAGCGTTAACAGGCCATTCTGTTTTGTTAAAAGTCTGAAGCTTTGTCTTTTTCAGAATAAGGCAGAATGAGGAAATTACACAATGCATTACACCTCTGTAATATTTGAAGCATTATGCTCACAGACTGCGTACCATATCTTCAAGCACAACAGCAGTCAGGATCTGTGTTTCAAATCTCTAAAAGTTTATTTTTCTTTATTTGAAAGGCACAATAACTAAATGAGACAGCAAGAGCCATCTTCCATCCAATGGTTCACTTATCAAATGTCTACTACTGCTGGGGCTAGGCAAACCAGAGCCAGGAATTCCATCTGTCTGCCCCATTGGTGGCAGACCCAAACACAGGAGCCATCATCTACTGCCTCTCTTTTTCAAAGTCTTTCTGTCTTAATCAAAGACACATTAACCTAATAACACAGCAGCGTGGGCCTGAAAGGTAGAGTTTTAAGCACACACAACATTAGCAAACTCTTGATGACAGAAGTCTGAGAACTTTTCTGTGCCATCATCTCCCTACCTCTTACTCCTCAATCATGCTGTGGTTGATAATATTTTGCCACCCTATGGTCTTAATGAAATACCAACATGGACAATCTTGATATATTTATATTTAAGCAAATAAAAAATTATTTTTACAACACAGCTATTTATTTATGGGTGGAGGAAGAGTTAGGAAGAGCAAGTAAGCTCTTTTGCACTGGTTCACAGCTTAGATACCTGCACTGGCTGGATCTTAATCAGGCAGAAGCCAGGATCTGGAAACTCAACCCATGTGGGTACTAGCAACTCAGCTACTTGAGTCATCATCTGCTGCCACCTGGAAATGTATTAGCAGGAAGCTGGAAGTGTGAGCAAGTCAGTACTCAAACTCGGGTTCTCTAATTCTGCAGTGTGATATTTCTAAAATAAAGTCCAATAATTTTAAAAGAATTCAACTAAACATACGACTACAATGCTGCTGTCAATCTGGAATCCCTTCCATACTTGTGTGTTTACCTACTGAGGAAGGGAATGGTATATACAATACATATGTGTACTTTTTCAACTGCAGGCACTATAACCGAAATGAACTGTAGGCTGAGAACCCCTAATTTGAATTCACGATCTCTGAGTGAATTCGAATTCAAACTCCCACTGCTGAATTCAACTTTCCAAATTCTAGAGCATTTTAGATTTTGCATTAGCAATTCTCAACTGGGGAGTATCTACACAAATATAAAAAATCTGAATCACTTTTTGTCCTAAGCATTTGGGTAAGACAGACTTAACCTGTATAAAAAATATAGGGGGACTGTTCACAATCACTGATGCTAATATTCCATTTTATAGTCATTACTGTATTTTCATATTTGTCAAAAAACCTTCCTAAAATTAGTAAGATGAGAGTTACATTACTGTTAAATATTACCATAACCAAAATATAACTTGAGAAACTACCATGTATATGTGACCAGCACTGCAATGTAATGGGTAAAGCTGCCATCTGCAAGGCCAGCATCCCATATTGGTGCCAATTCATGTCCCAGTTCCACTTGTGCTCTACTTCTGATCCAGATCCATGGAAATAGACTGGGGAAAACAGCAAAAGATGACCTAAGTGTTTAGATTCCTGCCATCCACATGGGGAAACCAGAATGAAACCACTGATTTGACCTGGCCCACCATGGCCAGTGAGAAATTCATCAGTAGATGGGAGTTCTTTCTCTCTTTCAAATAAATAAACCTTAAAAAAAAAAAACAAAAACTAGTATGTGTATGGATAGTAAGCAAAATCTACCTAACTAAATTATATATTCTTATTCTATGGTCATAATTCTTAATTGTATTTTTATGTATCTCTTTGACAAGCAGATCAATTTTCTGAACCCCATTTTCAGGGAGGAAAAAAATAAATACACAATACATATACATACACATATATAAATACATATGAAGACAAAGATATGCATGTATGCATATTTATGTATTTATACAAATATATGTATATAAATATAAGGGTACTTCAAAAATGAGAAAAAAGTTTATTTTGGTACAAAGAAAGTTTGAAATCCATGCATTTTCCATGATTTTTTTGGAAATTCCTTGTATATACACCACATACCCTGAATGTGACATTGACAAGTATCTATATTATCTAGATTTGAATCTTGATTATTCACTGCACAACTTTAAAAAAATCTCCCTGCTTCTCTGTACCCACAGTCTGCTCATCAACAGTGAGATTAACAGTCCTTACCTGGTTGGTTTGAGAACTGAGTTACTGTAATTGAAGGGTTTGGGACACTCTAGCATATATACTTCAGAAAGCCTAACTTGAATAATGATATTGCTTATTTGAAAATACTTATAGATCCCCTAAGGCTTGGTTTACTTGTAGGTCCCCAGTCAATCAAGGTTTAAAATTGTCTATGCAATGTTAACACTGACATCACATTATTCTAGAGTAAATCCATGTTAAAGGCTTAAAGAACAGGAATTTTGTCAATTCTTTTATCTAGGATTTTGTTACAGCTTTCTGATTTGTTCCAATTAATAACTGAATTATCTGTTATGGCTGACTATCAGACAATAACAATGAAATAAAAAAGTATATTTTCCATATTTAAAAATAGTTATCAACAATAGTTCTCATAATTCTAGCATTTACTTCAAAATAATTTAAAATTATAATATAATAATTTAAAATATAATTTAAATATAATAATTTAAAATTATTTTATTAAAACATGGGTCTTCAAAAATAATTTAAAAATAATCAGTTTTAAGGTTGATCAAAGTACTCTTCGTATTTATTAACATGTCTGATTCTGAAAAATATTCTTTCTAGGTAAGACATGAGAGGTATATGTGTCACTTCCTTAAAAATTAACAGGGGCCGGTGTTATGGTACAGCAAGTTAAGCTTCTAGTTGTAACTACCACAAACCATACTGGAATGCCAGCTTGAGTCCAGGAGTTCCAGTTCTGTTCCTGATCCAGCTCCTTATTACTGTGCCTGGGAAGGCAGAGGAAGATGGCCAAAGTATCTGGAACCCTGACCCATGTAGGAGATCATGGCTTAAGCCTGGCCCAGATCTGGCTGTTGCAGCCATTTGGACAATCAATGAATATTCAGAGAATCTGTTTCTCCTTCCCTCTGTTGTTCTATCTTTAAAAAAAAATAAATATTTCATTTTAAAACCTCAAGAAAACAACCTGAGAGAATAAACATATACTTCAAAGGATAAAGCTAGTAACACAATTACAAATACTTAGCTCAAGATGTTTTTTTTGCTCCTTCTTTCTACCAGGATGACAAATTTACCTGCAGACAACTGAGATTTTAGGCTAATAATCCTTTATACACCTAAAGAATCTTATACAAATAAGATTCAATACAAATAAGAATCTTATACAAATAAAAACACATTCTAAATGTGACTTTACATACAAAAAAAGCTGAAAATTTCTTCAAAAGTAATGCCAACATTTACAGTATTTGGTCTTACCTCACTATTATATGAATAGATGAAATCCTGGCATTCTGAGGTATCTAGGTGATATTCTCTTGCAAAAATTTCTTTCTGTTCACACAGTTGCAAGCCTTTGACAGGTGGTGATTTAATGTAAGGAAGCAAACAGTTACGCTCAGGGAAGGACAGGTTGGCAGCACAGCCTTTGCAAATTTCATTTGTCTCCAACAGAGGGTCGGTAGAACATGTTTCCATTTTGGAAAACTCCTCAATTTCACTGAGTTCAAAAGATTCCGATGTACTATTTATAGACACATACTTTGCTGGGTTGCTGTGTTCTACCACTTTTCGGGATGATCTTATGACCTTGTTCTGACTGCTATAAAACAGAGCTACCCAGATATGAAGTAAAAGCTTCACTTCTTCCACATTATCAGGCAAATCAGTATTCCAGGGCCTAAGATTTTACAGAAAAAGAAAACACATAATAATAATTGAAAATGGCTCTTTTAGCTGCTAATAAAAGAGTCTCTAACATTAACCTCAGCTTTGTATTTTCTTTTAAAAATTAAATGATGAATAAACTGGAATTAACATAACTATGATTCTAACCCAATCATTTCAGAGAACAGAATTAATAATCAGTGTATTTAGGTAACTTCTTTTAAACTGTGAAACTTGTGAGACTCATCATCTCAACATGGGTCTACCAACTCGTACTTCAGCATTTGCTTTTCTATCACATAAACTTTTTTTGGACACAATATATTTATGATATGATAATGCTTTCAGCTGCTACCCAAATCTTATGTCTTGGTTTCCCTAAGTCAGGCTAATTTCTATTTTTGTGTTTTAGTAAGTTTTCTTATCTTTGTAGTAAGACAGATATAGACAATAATTTGGTTTTTTTTCCTAATAGTTGGGAAAGTTTAAAGATTAAACTATCTCTGGGCAATTTTGCAGAATTATACTGTTTTTAGATTACAGCTAATATAAAGCTACAAAGGAATATGTGAAACACTTCTGGCCTCTGAAGGGCAAAAGTAGACCGACACAGTGAGAATGACTGAGAGAGGCTACGTTGTTAGGCTACAATTCAACAGGATCAAGGCTAAGGAAATTATCCATATAAATAAATGCAAACAAAAGTATATATGAATATGTGCAAGGGAATAAATCTGATACCTATAAGGTCCATTTGGTCACTTCCTACAGCTAATGCTGTTAACAGTGATGGTTACTATTTATTTTGTAAGGCCAGTATCACCTCTGGATATAGCTATTGCTAAAACCAAACTCTTCTAAGCTGTCAACAGACTATCATCCCTACATTGACATCATCTGGAAGTTTGTTAGAAATGTCATCTTTTGGTTTCAACCAAACAATGCAGAACCTACAGTTCACTGATATCCTTGGATGAACCACATACACAATGAAGACTGGGGAGCACTGTTCATATAACTCGCCCAGGACAGATGTAATAAACTCAAAGAGCCTGGATTCAAACCTAGGTTAGTCTAAACTGCAAAGCCTGGCAGTTAACCACTCTACTGTAACATCCTCTTTAAGAAGATTTATAGAGTAACTCTAAATAAAATCATTCAGCTCCTATCACTGACAAATTGAAGCCAGAAATAATTTTTTGGAATGTTTTTTTCTGGAATCCATTCTGCAGAGCATCATCTGTATCTCATACAACTTTATATTAAGATCTTGCCTAAAACTCATATTTGAAGGAATACCGCAAAATAGAAATCCACTTATAAGCCTCTTGTTATCTTTATCTCTGACACTGATAAAACATAATCTATTATCCCCGATTTCCAGTAAGCATGTTTGCTTGATATTATTATCATACTATATGTTTCACACACATACAAAACTTTTTTTTCTCAAAATCTGGCAAAAGTTTCTTGTCTTAGTACACTGATCTCAACAGAACAATTACATCATTTTCACCATGTTTGATTTATACTTACCCATGTAATGCTCTTACAACAGTTTTCTCTAGTGGGTTATTTGTATATTTGCTATCTAAGCTGAATGCATATTCTGCCTCACATTTGAATGTGACCTGTAAAGAGTCATCACAGCTAAACACGGTACGAAAGCAAGAAGAATCTTTAAGGCTGGAAGACATCAATCGACTCTTGCGTTTTATCAATGGACCCTCAGAAAGTTTTTGTAGAGGGGAGGTATTTTGCTGATGCCGAAAAGGCATGACTTTTCCTACTGGGGTTCCTGCTTCAGGACCTTTTGTTCCATTCTTGCTAAAGGCAGGGCCCAATACTCCTCTCTGTTGTAGATATTTCTTGGAGTGTTCTGCAAGGAGTAGGGCATATGAATGTTCCACAGTAACCGAGGTGTTTTGGCTTGCATCTGAAAGGTCTGATGTTTTCGCTGCAAGTGCTGACTGGACTTTAGCAGGGTCCTGGCTATAAGACACCAAGCTGTCTTCCTTTTGGCTGACAGTTAAATCTGACCCTGAATTACCCATCATTTCAGATGGCTTAATTTGTCCACCTTTGTGACTTTTAATTCCCCTATGGTATTCATGGTCAGATGTACCTCGCAAAGTACTTTCTTTAGAGAATGAAACATCGTTTTGTGGCAATTCAGAGCAGGGAAGGTTTCTAGACTCAGTTGATGGTGCAGCAGATGGTACAGCAGAGCGTAATGCTAGATCAGCTAACATGTTTAGGGCCTGGGAATCACAGTTGATAATGGAATCTTCAGAAAGATCTTTCTGATCCACTGTGGTATTTTCTGGTTGAGTAGCTGTATTTACACTATCTTTTGGGTCATCTAATGAAACTTCTGATTCAAGTTGTGAAGCAGTTTCTCCTTTGGCTTACATACAAAAAGAAGAGAAAAAGAATATATTATGTCTGCTTTTCATAGGATTCTCTGCTATATTACTATGCCTTACTGAAAATAGTAAAATCAAAGTCCAAGATATGTTACACAGAATGCATTTTAAATTTTGCCACCTCTTCCAACTCTGATTGTGGTGCACTGATCAAAGTAACAAATCTAACTGTAATTCCTTTCTTTTAAAAAGAAATCTACCTGCAAAAATGCATGTGTTGGGTGACATACAAAGTTAAGAAAAAGAGTTTAAATAAAACAAAACAAACAAGGGAAGTGAGACCTGCCTTGCAGATCTCAGAATCCAATGCAGACTTAAGAACATAAAAGGTCAAGAATGGCGTTGTGACAGACGCCAACACCCTATATAAACACCAGTTTGAAAACAGTCTGCTCTAATTCCAATCCAGTTTTCTGCTAATGGCCTGGAAAAAACAACAGAAGATGACCAAAGCATTCCTACCACCCCAACCTAGGGAACCACAGTGAAATCCCTGGCTCCTGGCTTTGGCCAGACATAGCGCAGGCCACCACAGCCATCTCTGTCTCTCCCTCCCTTTCACATACACACATCTACATACATACATAAATCTTTAGAAACAATATAGTGTATATTAGAGTCTTTCTCAAAATCACTTCCCATCACAACTTATTTAAGAAACTACCTATGTTCAAATATTTTTAAAAAAATAATTATTTGAAAGGCAGAGAGAGAGAGAAAGGTCTACCATCTGCTGGTTCACTCCCCAAATGGCTGCCACAGCCAGAACAGTTGCTCAGAAGCTGGGAGCCACGCATTCACACTGCTTCAGGGTCCCAAGGACTCGGGCCATCCTCCAAAGCTTACCCAGGTTATATGCAGAGGTGGATTAGAAATGGAGCAAACATCAATTGTTGGGCCCAGCACAATAGCCCAGTGGTGAAATCCTTGCCTTGCATGAACCAGGATCCCATATGGGCATCTATTTGTATCCCGGCTACCCCACCTCCCTTTCAACTCCCTGCTTGTGGCCTGGGAAAGCAGTAGAGGATGGATCAAAGCCTTGAGACCCTGTACCCGCGTGGGAGACCCAGAAGCTCCTGGCTCTTGGCTTTGGATTGGCTCACTCCGGCCACTGCAGCCACTTGGGGAGTGAATCAGCGAACAGATTGTTCTCTGTATCTACTTCTCTCTGTAGATCTATCCTTCCAAGAAAAATAAATAATCTTAAAAAAAAACCAAAAAAGACACCAACTGTTACCCACATGGGATGACAGTGCCGTAGGGCACCTATGTGCCACCACACCAACACCTCAAATAAACTTTATAAAAATTGATTTTAAATATAAGATATAGGACATGAATACCTTATGATTTGCTCTTATTCAGAATCACTAATTATTTCATTTTCAGTACTAACAAATCTACTGATAGCTTTCTTTTGTGTAGACAATCAAATCTAGCCACTGCCTTTCAACAGCATGCTTTCCAGTGATTTGTTTAGGCATTCTCAAGACCTTAACTAATACTTCACAAATGCTGTTATTACAAAGACTAAAGCTCACAAGTGTACTACACATCCAGCCTGTTGGTAATGAGGTAAGCTGCCTTGTACTTAGCAAGTATAAAACTAACAGGAGAAAAAGCATACAACAGCTCATGGAAATTCTGGGCCTGGTGTATGCCACCTCTGTGATAATTATAACAATGTGCCAGCAGGGAGGGGACTCTGGGCTGGGACATGTCAACCTGGCCTCCATGTATGCTACTCGCCATCACAAAGGAGTAGGTTGGGGAGGTAGGGAGACACTGCAGATTGTCTGGAAATAACTTCTGGGGGCTTCCATAGACCCAGCCACTGCACTTGCAGGTAGGCAAAGGAGCTGAGACAGCGTGGGGAAAATTGGAGGGCATGTCTGAATCAGGCCAAGGTGCCACCCATGTAGAAGATCTAGGCTGCGCTAAACAGCATTGTTCAGCAGGCACTGGTACACACAAAAGCTGGGGATAGGGGAAACATCTGGCTGGGCTAGGCTATAGTACCTGCCTGCAAGTGGTGGGGTATGGGATGGGGCACATCCGACTGTGCTGCAGTACCCACCAGAATGTTAGAGAACCAGATCTGGGGGCACATTCTGTGGACTTTTGGGCTTGCCTCTGTGGGACTGCAGCACCAGCTCTGTGGGGGTAGTGACAAGCTGACCCAGTTTGGACCACGGAACTCATTTGACACTCAGGAGAGCCAGGACTGGGACAGCACCAGGCTGGGCAAGGCTGCAGCATCTGCAAGCACATGCAAAGGTCAGGGGCAGACTCTGCTTAGTGGGGCTAGAGCACCTGCTGGCATGTGTGCTATCTAGGATTAAGAATTGGCCTGGTAACAGAACTTGGGGAACTCCCCTACTAGGCTGAAGCACCCATGGCATACATTTGGGCTGGGTCTGGGAGTGGGCTGGGCTAGGGTAGTCTGGGCTGGGTTGGACCAATCTGCAGCACCCACTGGCACAGGCAAAAGCAAAAACAGGGTATGGACCATGCCACTACGCAAAAGTACCTGCCAGTTCACATGAAAGCCAGAACTGGGGGAAAGGCTGCAGCACTCTTGAAAGCTGGGACTGTGTATGGGCTGTAGCACCTCACAACAAATGCAGAGACTGCAGGCAAGCCATGCCAGACTGGGCCAAAGGTCACACAGGCAGCACAGAAGACGAGGGATGGCAGCAGGCCTGGTAAGGGGGAATGCAGGACTTGCCTGCTAGACCACTGCTTCCACTGCTAAATGTGAAAACTAGGACTGAGATGAGTCCAAACCAGGCAGGACTGCAGCATCTGTCAGCTGACATGTAGGTTGGGTCTGGGAGTTGGCCAGGCTGGGTTAGGAATCAGGTGCAAGTTATGTCAGGCTGGACCACAGTATCCCCTGGTAAACATAAGGTCTGGGGCTGGGAGTGGGTTTGGTACAGCAAGTAAGGGCATTCCTGCAGCTGCAGCTCCTATGGTGAGCACGAAAGCCAGGGCTGCTGCTGGGCCATGCTTTGACAATGTGGCATTGCTTGTTGGAATATGTGTGGGCTGGGTCTGGGAGTAGGTTTGGGTTGAGCCAAGCCACAGCACCAATGAGACTAGTTGGATTGTGCATAAGGACTGGTTGGATTGTGGATCAGGCTGGTGTAGGGACAGTACATGCCAGCATGTGCAAAACTGCGACTGGGAGCAGGCCTAATGAGGATTACTGGGAGTTGCCCTGACTGGGCTGCAGCACCTGCTGGTGTGCATGAGGGCTGGGTATATGGCAGGCTGGACTGGAGCTGGGCTAGGCCTCAGCACCCACCAGTTTCCATAAAGAGATGGGATGGGGAGGAGCTGACCAGGCACCTGCATCCACCAATATGTACTTTGGTTGATGCAGGTGATTGACCAAGGGACCCTGCTCTGGCTGGCATACACAAGAGTCAAGTCTCAGATCATCTCAAGTGAGATTTCTTGGAGGGTGCCCCAACTAGACTGCTGGACTCAATCCCTGGCCACACAGGAAAAAAAAAAAAAATCACAAGATATGTGGTCCAACCTTGGAGTGCATGCATATTTCAGGAATGGGCCTCCTCAGCAGTTGATGCCTGTGCAGTGGACAGCATGCATACAGGTAACACTCTTCTAGGCCAGCAGAGGACACTGAATGCTGACCAAGTTTTGCAAGGGTCTATGGACACACTAAGGTGGACTTTGTCAACCACCAGACATTGGAGAGATTTTCTCAACTCTGGTATAATGAAGTCAACAATATCTCAAAACTAGCAAAACTACTCCAATAACACCCTCAGAACATTCTTTCCCACACTGAGGTTTCTAAGGCATCATCAAATAGCCATCTCCCATCTTTAGGTGCTGATATAGTCTGACAGCATGGAGCAGCCCCTCCCCCTTCTTTCTTGCAGACACAGGGGAAAAAAATTCTAAAAAGGAAAAACAAATATATGTACCACTCACCTTCCTCTGTATCTCAACCCCTGACGCCCTAATTGGAAACCCATACGGACATGCATCCCTATGAACTATGTAAATAATATTAAAAATTTAAAAAAACAGGCCCAGCTTTAGTGGCTGAAGTCCTTGCTTTGCATCTCTGGGAATTCCATATAGGCCCTGGTTTGTATCCTGGCTGTTGCACTTCCTTTCCAGCTCCCTGCCTGTGGCCAAGGAAAGCAGTACACGACAGCCTGAAGCCTTGGGACCTTGCACCCACATAGGAGACCCAGAAGAAGCTCCTGGCTCCTGGCTTCGGATCAGCTCAGCTCTGGCCATTGCAGCTGCTTGGAGAGTGCATCAGCAGATAGAAGATCTTTCTCTCTCTCTCTCCCTCTCTGTAAATCTGATTTTTTCCGTAAAAATAAATCTTTAAAAAAAATTAAAAAGCAAGTGCACTAAGCAGAGATTCTGTTGTAGATAGATGAATTGATAGCAAAGCCAACGATGCTCCTTTACATAATTAAATAGTAACAGGCTTCAAATGAATTAACACTTTGCTCCGAAGGCACTGATTTGAATTAGAAGTGTGTATGTATGGGCAAGTGGGTAAAATTAACATACCAATGCCCAATTTTTATTTAAAATAGCAAAATCTAAGGGAAGCAAGTGGAAGAAAAGAGCCTCAAGCTGAAAATTATCTTTTTATTTCCATGAGTATATTTGATGATTTGATGCATTCACTGATCCTTAGTACTTACACACACAGATGAAGCTCCTGGCTAATGGCTCTGACTTGGGACTATTGTAGTAAGTTGGAAAGTGAACCAGTAGATGGATTATCTCTGTTTCTCCCTCTCTATGATTCTACCGTTCAACTAAACAAACAAATCCTTAAAAAAAAAAAAAAAAAAAAAAAAAGGAAAAGAAAAAGTTCTATCTAACAACTAGAAATCTAGAACTGTAACAGTCAGCACTAGTCATGTAATTAAACTTCACCATTCACTAAAGCAAAAATAAAAAAATTTAAAAAATGAAATCAATGCATGTTAAGTAAAGTACAGGATTTTGGATTGCTGACATTTTACAATCCCTTTTAGACAAACTTATAGCCTATTTTGAAAACTGAATTTGGCCCAGAAAAATACTATGAGAGCTACTTTCTTCTGCATTCAATGATAAATGAGGCTATTTATATCTTAACTCTGTAATCAATTTAAACATGTCCAGGCTTTATGCAAAGGGAAAGGCAGGGTCTATTTTGAGAAGGCTTCTATCACTGCAATTTTCCCAACTTAATCACAACAGTAAACTAAATGACTTATTCAGATTGCTACCTTATCTAAAGATTATAAAAAAATTACTGGTAAATTCTAACTGCTTGTACATTGTTCCAATGTATTATTTTGCAATCTTTACTGTGTTGTGTACATTGACAGGAAGAACGTTTCTTACCAGGTTGTGGCTGCTTCCTGACTCTGCGATTCTTCTTTCCTTTGACTGCATTTCCCCTCTGTTTGTGTGGAGATCTCTTTACAGTTGTTTTACTCCTTGAAACAGCTTTAGTTGGAGATCTGGCTTGCTTTCGTGCCCTTTTACCATTCGTTGACACTGGAACATCTTTAGAAATGGGAGCTTCTTGGCTTTTGCCATCCAACTGGGTTGTCTGTACAAACTGTGCTGTCAGCACTTCTGCACCTTACATAGAAAAGACACCGTTTGTTTTTTATGATATAGGGATCTCATATTAATAGCTTTTCTCTTTATTGTCATTATTTCATTCTGGGAATAATTTAGTATAGGAATAAAAGGCTGAATATAAAATTTTTAAGTATCTCACTGAAACAATTTTTTTTAACAAAGTAAAAGGTCATTTTTAAAAATTTCTTTATTTTTATTGGAAAGGCAGATTTATAGAAAGAAGGAAACAGAAAGATCTTCTGTCCAATGGTTCACTCCCCAAGGGCCCACACAGCTGGAACAGAGCCAATCTGAAACCAGGAGCCTCTTCCATGTCTCCACGCAGGCGCAGAGTCCCAAGGCATTGGGCCATCCTCTACTGCTTTCCCAGGCCACAAGCAGGGAGCTGGATGGGAAGTGCAGCAGCTGAGACATGAGCCAGTGCCCACATGGGATCCTAGCACATGCAAGGCAAGGTTAGCAACTAGGCTCTTGAGCCAGGTTTAAGAGTTCAAGAGTTAAGTACTTCTATAAATATAAAAATAGAAACGTGCTGTCTAAACTTCCACCAAGTGATGGAGAAAAATTTCACAGTAATAATTTTACAGGTTTTGATGATCTCCATAACTTTTCCTGACTGATGTGGCAGCTAAGACTAAACACTAACTGACAGCTCTGGGAGGTGGATATTTCTCTTTACTACATTATCATAGGGAATAATTCGCATGCTAGCTTTTTAAAGAGTAAGACTTCTCATTACTCAAGTTATGCTTTTAAAAATCTTCAGGTAAGGAATGGCGCTATGTTGCAGTGGGTTGAGCTGCTGCCTCCAGTGCCAGCAGCACACAGTGGGTACTGCTTTGAGTCCTGGCTATTCCATTTTTTATTTTAATTTTTATTTTTCATGATACAAGGCTATTACACCTCTAATCCAGCTCTCTGCCAAAGTCCTTGCTGTGAGAATTTGGGGAATGAACCACCAGGGGGTTCCCTCTCTGCTTCTCAGATAAATAAAAATAAATGTTTAAAAATTTAAGTAAATAAAAATCTTCAGGATAAGGAAGGATAAAATGTAAATTAAGTAGAAAAGAGTTAAACTAAATTTTAAAAGGGGAAGACTAGAGAATCAAAACATAGGAGGTAAAATTTCTGACATTTGCATACATAAGAAGGGATGCTAACTCACAAACCTAAGTTGTAAGGAGGGAGATTAAATAAACTAATCCTGAGAGATTGCTTCATTTATATTTATTGCTCAGTAACATGTTCCTGAGCCACCTTCTGAGCCAGCTCCCTGCTACTGACCAAGGAAAAGCAGTGGAAAAGTTGACCTAAATTCTTGGGCCACTGTCTCCCATACAGGAGGGGGATCTGCAAGAAGCTCCCAGCTTCAACCTGGCCATTGTGGCCATTCGGGTAGTGAACCAGCAGTTGGAACACGTCTTTCAAATAAGTATATAAATCTTTAAAACATAGCATTTCAAATAAATATGTAAATCTAAAAAACAAACAACTGTTACACAAAGGATTTGGAATTGCCCCATACTGCTTTAGTTCTCAGTGTGCAGACCATTGGCTATTACCCTGGTGTTAGTGGTATGCCTTATCTTAGCAGATCCTTTATTTCACCTCCACTTGTCAAAGGATGTTTAGAAACTCAAAGATCATCTTTCTTAGAACGGAAAGTAAACACAATTTGAGTTTCAGGTGCAACACACATTTTTGTTGGGTAAACTTCTGAAGTACATTAGTTTCTCTGACCTCTTGGTTTTGTTAACTAGTTTGGTGTTTCTCAAGTGTTAGCATGCACATAACTCACAAGCACACTGGTGTTTCTAACAAACCTCTATCATGCTGCCAAATGGCAGTTCACACAGGAATAGGATTAGAATAAAATAGTAGCAAAATAATCCATATGCATTGTGCTTACCTCTTTTCCTTTTCAGGGGACACTGTCCTTTCACTAACTTAAGAGTAGTTGCTGACTGTGATCCTCTGCCTGCTCCCAGCGCAGTACTTTTGGGAAAGGAGCAGCACAAATTCATCCTTTTACTTGGTGCCACACGTACCATGCTGGCCTTTCTCTTGGGCTGAACTCTCAGATTTGATACTGGGCTCAATGGAACGGCAGTCCCATTCTGTGCTTTTAACCTTTCTTTAAAATTTTCTTCTGTTCCCGCTTCTTTTCTTACTTGTGTTTCTGAGTCAAGAAATTCAGGATCTGGAGTCATAACTAAAGAAAATTCAGCATCACAAATTCCATCTGAAATAGGATACTGAGGCTGCTGTAACAAACCCAGAGCAGTTGACACGTCTAAAACATAACCGTCAGGAGCTGAGAAGTAAGACTGCAGCAGAGATAAAGACACTAAAGGGCACTTTTCAGCTGGAGGAGCTATGTCAAAGCTATCAGTCGGGCTTCTGCAGAATGTGGTCTCTCTAAATCCATCCTGAGGAGCAGTGGGCAGCAGAGGAGTGCTATGCACCTCACACAACTCTTGGAAGTTACGCTTCACTAATGTGTTTGGATGGATCCCTTCCTCAGGAAATGATTTCTTTGCTTCCAGTAGGGCACAATTAAGGGCAGGTAAAATAGGTGTCAACTTCAGAGAAGGTTCATCTTCAACTTTCCAATCTTTTGCCTCTGAAATACATTTATACATATATTAAAAGGCTGAATTTTTTTTTTACAACAAAACATGCAAGAAAAGTGCTTTAGGATTCAAAATTACGGGATGGCTAAATAGGCTAGTTTAAAAATAATAATCAAAATGACAACAATAGAAGACTAATTTAAAGAATTCCCTTAAGTTGAAATGAATAGACCTGTAACAGATTCATTTAACTAGCAAGTTAGAATGAGTGAACCCTGCCTTGCTCTCTCTTTTCACCTTCAAGAAGCTCAGCATAAACTGAATGATCCTCCACAGCCGCAGCACCAGCTTTGCGAGCTGACATTGGGTTTCTAACTTTTTGATTTTTATTGCTTTTAAAATATATCTCACTTAGATGACTGCTTCAAGTCTTTTTTTTTTTTTTACAAGTTACAGTGCAAGTCAATTGAACTGAAAACCATAACACCCTTATATAATCCTTAAATCCCTTCAAACTGTTGCCAATTTCAGTGCATGTTCTACCAAAAGAAATAAAAATGTCCAGTGACTACTAGATGAAAAGAGGAAGTATACAGTTTTTTTAAAAGACAAATTATATGCAGAATTACAAAACACTAAGTTAGTCCTAAACACAGTGTACTACACCAGGTATTAAAAAAAAGAAACATGGGGCCTGGCGGTGTAGCCTAGCAGCTAAAGTCCTCGCCTTGAACACACTGGGATCCCATATGGGCACTGGTTCTAATCCCGGCAGCTCTACTTTCATCCAGCTCCCTGCTAGTGGCCTGGGAAAGCAGTCTAGGATGGCCCAAAGCCTTGGGACTGTGCACCCATGTGGGAGGCCAGAAGAGGTTCCTGGTTCCTGGCCTTGGATCGGTGCAGCACCGGCCATTGTGGCCACTTGGGGAGTGAATCATCGGATGGAAAATCTTCCTCTCTATCTCTCCTCCTCTCTGTATATCCGACTTTGTAATAAAAATAAATAAATCTTAAAAAAAAAAAAAAAAGAAAGAAAAAGAAACATGGGGCCCGGCGAGATAGCATAGCAGTTAAAGTCCTCGCCTTGAACACACCAGGATCCCATATGGGCGCCAGTTCTAATCCCAGTGGCCCTGCTTCCCATCCAGCTCCCTGCTTGTGGCCTGGGAAGGCAGTCGGGGATGGTCCAAAACTTTGGGACCCTGTACCCATTGGGAGATCCGGAAGAGATTCTGACTCCTGGCTTCAGACCGGCTCAGCTCTGGCCGTTGCGGCCGCTTGGGAACCATTGGACGGAAGACCTTCCTCTCCGTCTCTCCTCCTCTCTGTATATCTGCCTTTCTAATAAAAATAAATCTTAAAAAAAAAAAAAGAAAAAAAAAAGAAGCATGAACAAGAATTTACCTTCTCTCCAAGTGAGTTCCCAGGCTCAGAAGGAAAAGAAAAACAAAAGCAACTACTCCCTTCTCTGCAGTTCATCACTTAAAAGACAGTAATATGTAAAGGGAAAATAAAATACAAAAAATTTTACATTTGGTATTCAGTAAGGTGAGTTCCACCTTTAATACTGTCTCATTTTTTGTTTTAAAGATTTATTTATTTTTATCTGAGAGAGGAGACAGAATCTTCCATTCATTGGTTTACTCCCTAAATGACTTTACCTGCTGGGGCTGAGCCGGGCTGAAGCCAGGAGCCTCCTCTGGGTCTCCCATTTGGGTTCAAAGACTTGAGCCACCCTCTGCTGCCCTCCAAGGCCACAAGCGGGGACCTGGATTGAAGTGGAGCAGCTGAGACTTGAACTGGTGCCCTTATGGGAAGCTGGCACAGCAGCTGAAAGATTATGCTCCTAAGCCTTGTGCTGCCCCCTACTGCTGCTTTCTTTGTCCACTGTCTCCATTAACTTCACCATCCTTTCACCCAAACTTTATTATAAACTTCATGTTTATTGTTAATTTTAGCAGCATTCAAATTTCTTTTTCTTTCCAACTGATGTTTTATTTTATTAGTGTTTTACCCTGGACCTTGTTCAGATGTTAAAAAAACTCAATACATGATTTTTGGGTACAAAAAAACCTTGAAATCCATGCAGTTTTTTCTTCATAATTTTACTTTCTATGAACTACTTAAAGTTTCTTTGTATGAATAACACTAGAGTTTCTCCATCTTTTCATTTATTATCTCCCCAAGAGTTACTTCAGACTTACTTTTTCCTAACTGGCCTCTTCAGTTCTAATATCACAGATACATACTCATGTGCTACATTAATAAAAATTACCGGTGCATGGCATGGTAGCCTAGCAGTTGAAGTCCTTGCCTAGCACACCCTGGGATCCCATATGGGTTCGTTCCAATCCCGATGGCCCTGCTTCCCATCTAGCTCTCTGGCTGTGGACTAGCAAAGCAGCCGAAGACAGCCCAAAGCCTTGGGGCTCTGCACCCACATGGGAGACCCAGAAGAGGCACCTGGCTCCTGCCTTCTGATAGGCTCAGCTCCGGCTGTTGCGGCCACTTGGAGAGTAAATCAGTGGATGGAAGATCTTCCTCTTTGCCTCTCCTCCTCTTTGTATATCTGACTGTCCAATAAAAGTAAATCTTAAATAAAGCTAAAAATAAATTAATTAATAAATTAAAAATCAAAAGCTGAGTTTTGTTCCTTCATGGAGTCAACATCATGCTGAGAATGCTTGCGCTAAATATGAAGGAAACTAATAGTGGCAACAGAGAAAACAGTACACAGGAAGAGCCTATATTTATGGACACACCTTGGTAAACGTTATCTTTCAGTAAATGTTGTTCAATAACAAATGAACTTAATTTTGAACATGCTGAGTTTGAGATACCTTTGCTGTAACTCAGTGGAAACCTCAATGGATAATGTGGAGAAACTCCGAGAAAAAGGGGCCTGTGATGTGCTTCAACAAGCTAATCTTTCATTCTACTATCAGCATCCTATATGGACACCAGTTGTATCCTGGTTCCTCCACTATCTGGGAAAGCAACGGAGGATGGCTCAAGTCCTTGGGACCCTGCAGCCACATGGGAGACCTGGAAGAGGCTCCTTGCTTCTGACTTAGATCAGCTGAGCTCTTGCCCTTAGAGCCGTTTGCAGAGTGAACTAGTAGATGGAACACCTTCTTCCTCTCTGTGTCTGTAAATTTCCCATTCAAATAAAAATCTTCAAAAATTTTTTAAAAGTTCAAAGGCAAAAATAAGCCTATAAAGATCAAGAAGTATCAACCAGTGGGACTGGTGTTGACCACAAAGGGCTAAGCCACTCCTTTTGACATTGGTATATAATTTTAGGGTTCTGGTTATAGTCTGTGCTACTCTGCTTCTGATGATCTAGCTCCCTGCTCACGCTCCTGGGAAAGCAGCAAAGGACAGTCCAGGTCTTAGGGCCCCCGCACCCAGACTGAGAGATCCAAATAGTTTCTGGCTCTTGGCTTTAGTCCAGCCTAAACCAACTACTGCAGCTATTCGGGGAGTGAACCAGTATACAGCGGATTTCCCCCTTTTGTTCCCTTTGTTTCACTCTGCCTTTCAAGTAAATAAATCTAGAAAGGAAGAAATAGAAGGAAAGGAAAAAGGGAGGACAAACCAGAGAGGTAACAGGATGAGAGTTACTGAAGAGGATAAATTAGTTAACTATTATGTGCTACTGCAAAGTCAAATCTATTAGGGACTGAAAAATACACAATAGACTGAGTCAAGTACAAGACACTGAATTCTTACCAGTTGGCAGAGATGAACGGGCTAAATGTAACCCAATGACATCTATCTGTTCACCTCCAATATCTAAACACAATGAAAACCAGAAGAAACTGTTAGATTATTGATCTTACAATGCATGAGTAATCATAATGAAGAAAAAATTTTTTCAAAACAAAAAGGTGTTCCTTACCTAGTTCTGATATGAAAGCTGATGATGTAAGTAAAATAAAAAATCCTCGATCATCTAAGCACTTGATGATTGCCTTAAAATTAGAAAAAAAAAATCATTCTTTAATTCTAGCCACATTCTTCATGAAGTTTGAGCTAATTAACAACAATGACAACAACAACAAAACCTTGAAACATTAAGAGTATTCTGGAATCAGGGAAATTCTGTTCCTAGTATCAGGAACATAATTTCTTTAGCTGTGATAATCTCAGCCCTATTTACCTAACAAAATAAGCAGCACATTCAAGAGACAGTTTTAGAACATGGTTTAGCTACATAACATATCAATCAGAAAACTCCTATTTCATTTTTTTCACTGAGACACTTGACACTGCATATCACTGGCCTACATATAGCTACTGATTTAAGATGAATCAGACATATAAGGAGCACCTGAGACTATTGCTTCATGTGAAAATTATCATAAAATCCCCAACATAGAAAGAGTGGAAGGTACCATTCAATAAAAAGGATTCTTTCTACAGCATTCTAGTAGGTGGACAATAACAGAGCCCCATGTAACAAGAAACTCCAATGCAAACAGATTCTTTCTCTCCTTTTTCTTACCAGTCTTTACTGGACTTGAGCTTATAAAAGATTATCTTCAAGGGAAAAAAAAAACTTAAGGTTTTAGTATTTTCAGCACCTAGGGGAATTTTGTCCTCAGACAGCCTCAACCGTACAGTAAATAGTTCCCTCTTATAGTTTACTATTTTAAAAACTTATCTGGCTCTTAACCGTTAAAACTCAATGTTCATGTAATCTTTCAGTTTAAAAAAAGTACCTACACAATATTTTATTTCAAAACTAATGACATAAGTCTAAAAGCATAATAAATCAACAAGTCACTCAATTACAACGAAAATATTAATTAAGTACTTTAAGTATTACTCTACAGCCAAGCTTTGACACTAAAATCTCATTTACAGGCAGAACCATCTATCTTGGGTTTCAACACATTTTTAATGTAGCTGCTATATGTTTTATAGCATTTGACTTACATCACCTTCTCTATTACCTTGTGAGACTTGTAATTTAGTGATGATTCTGCATCTTGCTCTAACCCTAATACATGGCAAACAGTAATGATTATATAACCCATGGCGCTGGTATCCATGAAACTATAAAACCATTTATTTCTGCTAATCTGAAACGGAGCAGTGACAATAAGGGGCCTCTATATTGTTCTCTAGTTTATGTCTTGTTGTTTGTTTGTTTATTATTTTATGATACAGTTCCACAGGTTCTGGGATTTCTCCTTTGCTTCCACAAATCTCCTTACCCCATAACTGATTTGTTTTTTGTTTTTAACACAAAAATTTATTTTTACTGAAAAGGCAAATCAAATTTACAGAGAAAGACAAAGAGTCTCTACTTGGCAGTTCTCTAGTCAAATGGCCACAACAGCTGGAGCAGAGCAATCCAAAGTCAGAAGACAGGAGACTCCTGCAGGTCTCCCACATGGGTGCAGGGTCCCAATGCTTTGGGCAGTCCTCGACTGTTTTCCCAGGCCACAAACA
Organism: Ochotona curzoniae; assembly: GCF_017591425.1. Classification (NCBI taxonomy): domain Eukaryota; kingdom Metazoa; phylum Chordata; class Mammalia; order Lagomorpha; family Ochotonidae; genus Ochotona; species Ochotona curzoniae. Next base: position 13,078,944 of record NW_024467121.1, on the reverse strand, counting down.
GGGAGCTGGATGGGAAGCAGAGCAGCTGGGACATGTACTAGCGCCCATTCAGGAATCCTGGTGCTTAGAAGGTGGGGATTTAGCCACTGAGCCATTGTACCAGGCCCTTAGTTTCTTCTTTTTTAAATTAATTTTTATTTTAAAGTCAGATACACAGAGAGGAAGATCTTCTCTCCAATGACTCATTTCCCAAGTGACCACAATGGCCAGTGTTGCACCTATCCGAAGCCAGCAGCCAGGAGCCTCTTCCAGGTCTCCTATGCGGGTACAGGATCCCAAGGCTTTGGGCCAACCTCGACTGCTTTCCCAGGCTACAAGCAGGGAGCTGGATTAGGACTGGGGCCTATATGGGATCCCAGCGCATGCTAGGTGAGGACTTTATCCACAAACCCACTGCACCAGGCCCCTATTTAAGTTTCTTAATGCAAATGAAAAGCTATATGTTTCCACTAGGTCAACACATTTCTGTTTTTCAAGGTGAATAAAACAAATAGGCAGCATCTCAAGTTATTCATTGGGGGAACTGTATATAGTTACTATTTAATCTTTGTGAAGAGAAATCTGAATCTCTAATATCTATTTCAAGACTATCCTATGCAAACAAAAACACAGCCTTATATGTCCCTTTTAAAGAGATCTTCTTCTGTATGTTCTAAAATTCATGTTCTACACATAATTCCATGAGCTTCTCTTCAAGGGACACTGATTTTGCTCACCATACATTAGGCACCAAGGTAAAACAGATGCCTAAGGCAAGATATCTGCTTTCGCAAAACTTAAGGTCTGGCTTGGGAGAGAGATAAGTAATTAAAAAAATCTGTAAGACAAAGCAATGAGCACTGCAGGGAAAGAATAATAAATGACGGGCCCAGCAGCGTGGCATAGCGGCTAAAGTCCTCAACTTGAACGTGCCGGAATCCCATATGGGCGCCAATTCTAATCCCAGCAGCTCCACTTCCCATCCAGCTCCCTGCTTGTGACCTGGGAAAGCAGTCCAGGGCGGCCCAAAGCCTTGAGACCCTGCACCCGTGTGGGAGACCTGGAAGTTCCTGGTTCCTGGCTTTGAATCAGCGCAGCACCTGCCACTGTGCTCACTTGGGGAGTGAATCATCAGATGGAACATCTTCCTCTCTGTCTCTCCTCCTCTCTGTATATCTGACTTTGCAATGAAAATAAAATAAATCTTTTAAAAAAAAAAAAGGAACATCTAACCAAAAATGTAGGAGACCTTTTTGAAGAAAATTACAAAATGCTTAAAAAAGAAATTGAAGAAGACTTCAAAATATGGAGAACATATCCCAAGCTCCTGGATAGGTCAAATCAGTATCATTAAAATGTCTATACTACCAAAAGCAATATATACATTCAACGCAATCCCAATCAAATACCCAAAACATTCTTCATTGAACTAGAACAAAATGATACAAAGGTTCATATGGAAACACAAAAAACCACGAATAGCTAGAACCATCCTGAAGAATAGGAAGTTAACAGGGGGAATCACAATCCCAGACCTCTGGACATATAATAGGGCAGTGGTTATCAAAACAGCTTGGTACTGGCACAAAGATAGAGAGGAGGATCAATGGAGCAGAACAGAAACAACAGAAGGGAACCCACAGAGATACCGCCAAATAATTTCTGACAAAAAGACAAAAGACAATCCAAGCAAATGGGAAGGTACCTTCAATAAATGCTGTTGGGACAACTGGTTAACAGCCTACAGAAACAACAAAATAGACCCACACATTTTACCATACACTAGGATCAAATCTACATGGATAAAAGACCTAAACCTACATCCAGAAACCTTCAAACTTATGTTAGAAAATGTTGGAAACACCCTGCAAGATCTAGGTATAGGCCCTGACTTCCTAAAAAGGACACCAAAAGCAATAGCAATCCAGACCAAAATAAACAAATGGGACTACATCAAGCTAAGAAGCTCTGTTCAGCAAGGGAAACAATCAACAAAGTAAAAAGGCAACCCACAGAATGGGAGAAGATCTTTGCACACTACACAGAAGCGGACTAATCTCCAGAATATACAAATATCTCCAGAACAACCAAAACACCAAAACAAACAAACCACTCAAGAAATGAGCAGACATTTCACAAAGGAATAAACCCAAATGGCAAACAAACATATGAAAAAATGCTCAAGTTCCCTGGCAATAAGGTAAATCCAAATTAAGACAACAATGAGGTACCACCTAACGCCAATAAGGATGGCTCATATACAAAAACCAACAACAACACTTGCTGGCGAGGACGTGGGGCAAAGGGAACCCTACCTACTCCACTGCTGGTGGGACTGCAGGCTGGTACAGCTTCTATGGAAATCAGTATGGAGACACTCAAACAACTGAAAATTTGCATACCATATGATCCAGCAATAGCACTCCTAGGAATATATCCAAAACACCTGTTACACGAGAAGCCAACATGCACCCCTATGTTCATAGGAGCACAATCAATAGTTACAAAAACATGGAAGTAACTGAAATGCCCATCAACAGAAGACTGGATAAGAAAGTTATGGTTCATTTACTCCATGGACTGCTACTCAGCTATTAAAAAAAACAAAATGTTGTTTTTTTGTGGCCAAATGGGCCCAACTAGATACCATCATGCTAACGGAAATGAGCCAACCCCAAAAAGGTTAAGATACCACATGTTTGCCTTAATTTAAGATGAAATATGTCAATCTGAAAAGTAGTACCTGTAAATTGTAATATTATTCCAACCCAAACAGCCTGTATCTCATGCAATAAGATATTGTGATGTAACCAATGAACGTACAGTCAATGTGAGTCAGACTGCTTATGATCTACATCAAAGAAATGTAAAACCTAATATACTTTTAAGACCCTAAGCTACTCAGAAAGGGGGCGGGAGAGCAGAGAAATCTTCCATCTTCTTAGAATGTGTGAGGAAGTATAACCTATCAGGAACATAACTGGTAACTCGACAACAGACTCGAATCAGCATTAGACAATAGTAAAACTACAAAAACATACGGGCGGGGAATGAACAGTGATCCTGACAACCTCTTAACAGGAGGTCATACGCATAGAGCAAGGTGGGGACCCCAGAGTGGAGCAGGTGGACAGGAGGAGGTTTGTATCCCAAACCTGAAGACTCCCAGATCCTCACCAAGGACTATTGGGCAACAAGGACTACATCCCAACTGCCAAGGAGACCACGGGGAATTGGAGTGCCTTCAGAGGCCGAGAATTCTGAGGTCATCCACCCCATTTGGATCTACCACATGGGATGGAAGAAGCCCAAATCCTTCCTTGCAGGATCCAAGGTCTTCGGAACAACAGCAGGAGCCCTAAGTGGTCCGCAGAAACAGAAGAACAGTAAACTTCCTCAGGACTAGGGAGAGGAGCTTTCCCTGGTCCTTGCTTGGTTCCAACTTTGGGTCCCCACCCTCTCTTGCAATGACCATCAGGATCACTCCAGAACCCCCTCAAAACAAACAAATAAACAAAAAACTAGAATAGATAGAGAACAAGAAAAGTTTAGACTCAGACGGGGAACGGTCAGTGTGGATTCACATATACCTTACTAGGTAGGACACAAATGATTAGTTACTCCTCACTAGGGTATTGAAGATTTCTCTGCACACCCTTCCTAAAACTGTTCTGCACCTAAACTGTTGGCATATGCCTTGCCAGAGTTATAAGCCAGTTTAGACTATCCTAAAACTGTCAGGTTCAGCAAAATTATACTTCAACACTGTAAACTGCTAAATACTAAAATGATAAAAGACACAAGGCAGCTGAATAGTATCATATAGTCATTTTAAGGTGTATAGAAGTTGGTTGTATATAAACTAAAATTGAAATGTCAATGAAGAAGTCACAGGATATGATTAAGAACTTGCATTTCCTAACATACTGATCACTCAATACCTTTTCAATTAATTCCATAATGTTGTAAATTGTTGTTGATGTTATGTTGGGGCTTTTAATTGATCAGAATGATATTCTGCCAGCTCTACCTTCAGACCAGAGATGGTCTCCCCCAAGAAACCGATGAATTGATCAGGATAATAAGATGCTGGACTCTATACTTGGTAAATGCTTGCAATGAAAGAATCTTGACTGAATTTTAACTACAATACTGCAACAAGGTGGAGGAATCCACCCTGGGGGGGGGAGAGGGAGGCCATGGGGAGGGGTTGGGCGAATCCCAGAGCCTATGAAACTGTGTCACATAATGCAATGCAATTAATTAAAAAAAAAAAAAAAAAGGAAAGAAAAAAAGAAACACGGGGAGGGGTTAGGGGAATCCCACAGCCTATGAAGCTGTGGCACATAATGCAATGTAATTAATTAAAAAAAAAAAAAAGGAAAGAAACATCAAGACAAAAACAAAGAATAATAAATGAATAAATGACACGCAATTTCTATTAGTAACTGTTACTGATGAACAGGATTCAAAGAAAAACCACCACCATTAAGCCGATTATTTTTTACAATCATAAAGACTCATAAGCAGTTCCTTTACCATTTGCATTTTCTGAAAATATTTCCAGACTTATTTCTTCCTAATTTCAAAAGAAAACAGGACTATGATAATTCAAAGGAATAAAAATAAAATAAAAATAAAAATTTTAAAATGCCATCCTACAAGAGACACTGCCTAGTTTTCCCATTCTAAACTGCAGAAATAGCTTGACTGTCAGGACCATTGTACACTAAGCAGGACTAACTTGATACCCATTTCCAGAAGGTCAGTTTTGAATAGTTTCTGCAAATCCGTGTCATTTCATGCCCCTTTCAATTTACTTAGCTGAGGGATGTGCAGACTACGTAAATTAGACTAAAATGATGGTTTGGAGGAGTGGTCCATTTCTTTCCTCCCTCTCCAATTAGAAATGGAAGTATGTGGCCTTGATTAACAGCCTCACTTCAAGACTACCACATGCAGGATAATAAAGGTGAAGGAGAAAATAGTGACCAAAAAAAGCTCTTGAACTCGTCTTACCACCCAGAATGAAAAACTAAGCCTATTAAATCATTACTTAAACCATTTGCAACTCAAGGTATCTTAATTATTATCACTTTATTTTTTACTATCTGAAGGGATAGACAGTCGTGTTACTAAACAGCTTAGTTTGTTTGCTCACTGTACAACATTTCCAGCTCTTCCTTTGTGATAAGAATTATTCACTATAAAGTCAGGATGATATTCAGTTCAAATGTTTTTCCTTTTCCTCATGCTTCTGAAACACAGGTTAACATAATAGAGAACATTCTGGAACGTATACTTTTCTCAATAGAATCTTACTTCTATGGACACCGCAAAAGCAGCAACTTACATCCCTATGGATTTTACTATAGGTTAAAAGAAGTATCTTACAAGTAATACTTTAACACATGAACACTAGAGATCTACTCAATTCCTCTATCAAAACCCCAAAGTAACAAAAACTTTGAGAAAAACCATCTCTGTGTTTATAGTCAGGAGGATATACTGAGTAATCACACACACACACACACAAATGAAGGAGAGACCAATTTTGTGGCATAGCAGGTAAAAGACAATTCTGGCTTCCCTTGTGGGCACCAGTTTGTGTCCTGGCTGCTATGATCCAGCTCCCTACTAATGGACTGAACAAAGCTGAAGCTGGTCCAAGTGTGCAGCCCCTACCACACGCGGGAAACCTGAAGAAGCTCCTGGGTCCCAGATTTGGACTGGCCCAGAGTCGGCCACTGCTTTTCTCTTCCAAAGTATTTTTTTTAAAAAGGAGATAAAAATGTTAGTAAATATTATATAACAAAAGTTAACAACCTATGGTAACTCAATTGAAGCACTGCCAACAAATATTTAGAAATCAATATTTCAATTAATTATATTTTAAAATAATTCTTACCAACTGTTTATTTTTAATGTGTTCTATTAGTTCATCTATTTTTTCCCCTTGTCTGTTTGATAGCTTTGCCTCATACAAACTGAAGCATAAATCTTGGCAGTAGACTGTAAATAAAAAAACAAAACAGAAATTTCTTATTTTTAAAAGTCACTGCTTTCATAGTTCACCTACTGACTTTATGTTACAAAAATTAAAAGAGGACTACCACAAAAAGGTAAAAAAAAATTTACAATTTAATTTCTTTTTATAAAACTTCTTAATGAAAAGTTACAGAAATAATTATTTCAAAATAATGTTGTCATACTGATACTTGAATAGGATTCACATGACATTTTAATACTATTTAAACAAAACACATTTCAGGTTCTAAGAATTAACCTGAAAGGGCACTCGGTTTTCTACCTTTTTTTTTTAATGAATTCAGAAGTCCATAAATAAAAACTGTTTTCCTTGAGAAGAATGAGTTTCTAATATTTTAATATCTGTTTAATTTCCTCAGTATTCTACAGTGGAACTAGTTTCTGTCATTTTATATAAACCATCTTTCAATTTCCAAGGAACATAAGAACACAGTAACTGTAGAATTTTCACAAAAAGTCCTTTTAAGAATCACATATTAAGAAAAAGGATTGTACATATAGTTGGAGGTAGAATGAAAGATAACTGGAACAAAGAAAAGGACATGCACTGTGCCATTACATCTCAACGAAACAGACCTTTCTGCATCAAGTAATTCTCTTTTTTAAAAGCAGCTTGTGGGAGTCTTTTTTTCAGAGAAGACACTTTCATCACATACTTAAAATCTAATTCCTGTGGTCTAAAAAAAAAATCATGGAATAAATATTGGAAAACACACATCTCCACAATTTTTCATTTTCTAACAAAAATGTAATACAAAACATAATAATCCCATATTTATAAACATTTCAGATGTTGAAATATATGACCTATGGACCATGGTTTGCAAATATGTTCACTTTTTTGGAACAACTGCATTTTTGCTATACCTACAATATTAGAAGTGGCAAGAAATCTTTACACAGGACCACTGAAAAGTTCATGGAAAATGCATACTCTGAAAAAGCTATGCATGGATTTCAAAATTTTTTTACACCAAAGTATATTTGTTTTCCTTTTTGGAAACTTCTATATTTTACTTATTTGTGTGCGAGAGTGTCACAGAGAGCCAGACTGAGTGGTATCTCTCACTCAGTGGTACACTCCATAGAAGATTTCAGGCCAAGTTAGCTAGCAGCCACGGCTGCTCCAGGCTCAAGAAGGACTTGGGCACTTCATCTGGGTCTCCATGTTGGTAGCAGGCACACAACAACTTGAATCATCACCTGCTGCCTTCCTGGAAATTCATTAGCAAGAAGCTGGAGTGGGGACGTGAACTTAGGAATTTCAGTATGGGATACATACATTCCAAACAGCATCTTTACGCGTAGGCTAAATGCCTACGTCTTCACTTGTCTTTTATTTCAATTTTCCATCAACTTTTTGGGGCAACACAATTTTTTATGCTCTTTCATAAATATCAACATAATACTGCACAGCATTTGCTTTGTGATTGTTTTTTTACAATCATATACACAATTTTTTATGAACCTTTGAGTGAGATGCAAGCCTAATTTTTTTTACACCCAATACTTGTGATTCCTTTAAAAACAAAATTTTCTTGTAAAATCACAAAACAATTAACAAGGAAATTTACAATGATATTAACACTCAGCCTATACCAAATTTAAGGCTTGGCAACCATCTCATTGAAGTCTTTCATAGCAAAAAAGAAAAAAAACCTTCAACACACAGGCAAATATACACAACATAATGCATTGTGTTCTATTTATTCATGGAACAGTTTCTTAGTCTTTCTTTTGAAAATCTCAATGACTTGGGCATTTTGAAGGACAGAGACCATTTCGTACCCCTCAGTCTATGTAGGTCTACTGTTTCTTCCTCATTAGAGTGGCAGGAGTAACAAAAGAAGTGATTACTCTCTGTGTGTCATTCTGTGTCACACAAGAAAGCACATGAAACCAATTCCATAACAGCAACAACTTAACCAAGTAATTAAATTGGTATCTGACTTGTCTTCTCCCCTACTTTTCCCTTTGTGATAAGTGAACAAGTTACACAGAGATCTAGCAAGGTATACAAAAACTTAAACTTTTACCTACTATTTTTAGCATCCACTAGTCGATTTATGTTATTGTCAGATGCTGATTCTCTAATCCTGCCAGTCTTCCTATGTATGTATTTAAGGAGAGAGAGGGAAATGAGATGGGACTGGGGAGAGAAGAGACAAAGTGGGAGAGGCAGTGAATGAAAGGAATGAAAAAAGAGGAGTTATGTGAACAGGGAGGGAGGAAGGAAGGAAAGGCAGGTGATAAAGGAGGGAAAGTGAGCAAGCAAACCTGCTGATTCACTTTTCCAATTGCCTGCAATCACAGAGCTTAGGCCAGGCTGAAGCTAGAAGCCAAAAATTTAACCCAGGTTGTCAATGTGGTGCAAAAACTTGGATACATAAGCCATTATCACTGCCTCCCAGAGCTTGTTTTGTTTTTATTTTTTATTTAATTTTGTTGTTGTTGCTGCTGTTAGAAAGACAGATACACAGAGAGGGGGAAAACAGAGAGGAAGATCTTCCGTCTACCGATTCATTCCCCAAGTGGCCCCAACAGCTGCAGTTGAGCCCATCTGAAGCCAGGAGCCCAGTTTCTTCTGGGTCTCCCATGCGGATGCAGGGTACCAAGGATTTGGACCATTCTCTACTGCTTTCCTAGGCCACAAGCAGGGAGCAGGATGGGAAGCGGGACCCCCAGGATTAGCACCCATATGATATCCAGCATGTGCAAGGCGAGAACTTTAGCCACTAGCCCACTGCATGTGCCAAGCCCCAGAGTTGATATTATCAGAGGATTAAAGTCTGGAGCTGGAGCTGAGTATGGAGCCGAGACATTCTAATACGGCATGCATATGGGGGCATATCCGCTGAGGATGGCTCAAACTCAGACCCTTCGTGCACGCTGGAGCCCTGGAAGAAGCTCCTAGCTCCTAGGTTTGGATCAACCCAGATCTAGTTGTTGCAGCTATCTGGGGAGTCAATCAGCAGCTGGAAGATCTGTCTCAGTGCCTCTTCCTCTCTGTAAATTTGCCTTCCAAACAAAAATAAATCAATCTTAAAAAAAAATCAGGAATTGTAAATTACATTACTCAGTTAACATGATGAAGTGGCTATAATTTGATGTATCTGTAACACAAGTAAATATGATTCCTTTTGTGGGGGAAAAGGAAGCCACTACTTTCAATTAATTGATCCAGAGATTATTCACCTCTGTGTCAGGCCTTCTGTGTCAGGTCCCTGTGCTCTGTCCAGCTACCAAATGAGACCTAATGTAAACCCGAGTACAGTTCCAGCACTTCACAGTTATTCATTTAGACTCCACAGTAAGAATTTCCAAAGCATTTTTTTTTAGTACAAGCTGGTAGGGTAAAGAACACAAAATGTAATACTTACAGCTGAGTTGGAACAGCTGTACCGTAAGTGGACCACAGTGTTATATCACATAGCACATAACCTCCAATAATTAATTTCCCTTTCCATGGAGGGACAAGAACTTTAAGAAATGAGAGTGAAAAATTATTATTTATGAGTGAATATTTTCTCTAAATACAAGAGAATAAATGAAAATAATCTCTTACCATTTTCAGCAAGTTCATGTCTAGAAAAAGAAAAAGATTGATTTTTTTTTAGTATTTAAAAAAAACCAGTCCAGTAAAACCAAGTATGCACATAATTACTTACATGCTTTTATAAATTGATGCTGCCATCTTCTTAGGTTCCCTGTAGTTAAAAGCTACAATTACATAAGGACAGAGCTGCCTGGGTCGCTCAGTAACAGTGTTTCCTGAAATTTCATAGAGGTAATACTGAAAGAAGAAAAGTAGGTATTAGGGTAGCACAATGGAAATGCATATGAATCAAGTTCAGTCTCAACCAACTGAGTCCTAAAAATTAACACATCAGATTCAGAAATACAGCTTGGGTCTCAGGAAAGGCGGTCATACCTGACTCAGTTTAAAGGCACGAAAATGACTCGTCTTAGGAGAAACCTTGTTTGCATCTGCAGCCACATGGCAATCATAGCCAAAAGATGGCTGAGTATAATTAGTTGTATAATTCTCAGACACGCACTTGATTCTTCCCTAGAATGAAAGAATGAGGAACAATTAGATATCTTTAAACAGCAGTAACTTTCACTCTAGGATTCATTTAAAATAGGGAAAAAGAGAAGAAAACAGTAGGCTGTAACAGACGTGGATGTACTTTTACTACCAGTAAGCTATGCTTTCTGCAAAAACAAACATCTTAAGGACAAGAGCAGTTTAATTATTCATGAACTCCCTAAAATTATACTTAAAAATCCTGTCTTGGCATCTTACCGAGAAACGTGTCTGTTTTATACACTATCAAAGAACATATGACTCACTCCAAACATAAGAAAACCACTTGAGAGAAAATCATGTAGCCCACTAACTTTTACGCAACACTCATTGAATTGGTTCTTCAGTGAACATAAAAGACAACAACATCTAAAATTTCAAAAAATAAGTTTCTAAACTGAATATTATCAATTTTAGCTATAGTCCAAGATCCTTTTATTATGGCAGGGTCCATTAAATCAGTAAGGATTACAAGTCTCCTAAAAAGGAAAAAGTCATTTACCATATGGTAACATGGCACAATTATTTAAAAAGTTGTTCTGAATACCATGATACTAAGAAATATTTATAATGAAACACTAAAGAATTAGCATCTAAGACTAGAAACTGTATTTAGAGGTTAAAGTATCAATATGGGAGCCAGCACTGTGACATCATGGCTAAAGCCACTGTCTGCAATGCTGGCAATTCTACACTAACAGTGGTTTTAGTCCTGGCTGCTCCACTTCTCATCCAGCTCCTTGATAATGTGCTTGAGGAAACAGAAGAAGAATCTTTTGGTTCTTGCACCAAATGCAAAACCAGGAAAAGCTCCTGACTCCTGCCTTTAGACCGGTTCAACTCCAGCCACTGAGGCCATTTGGTGAGTAAATTATCAAATGGAAGATCTGTGTTTCTCCCCCTCTCCATAACTCTGCTTTCTATCTTTTAAATGTATATATAAATAATATGTATATAACACATATGAAAAAGAAAAAATATGTAAAATATATAATACATATACAACAGTGAGGTATGGAATTATAGGCAATTTTGATTTTTATAATGTAATTACTTAATTTTTTTTGACAGTTGTAAAAAATATTCATTTATAGACTTCCAAATGCAACATGAAAAGCTAAGGAACAAAAACAGCACTATTTAGAGTCAGGATTCACACACTGGCACTGACCAAAGGCTCAACTTTGTGAAATAAAGAAGACTGGATTGCACAAATAAAAATCTGAATATCAATCTCCAATCAAAAGGGTAGCTTATCAATCAACAAAGGCTGAGGTACATCCTAATCAAAATAAAAACAAAATCAAGCTTATCTGCCTTGGCAGGAATAGTTTTGTAGTTCAACTTTATTATCAAAGTTGAAGTAAGGAAAAGCAGTGAGTATATTTCAGAGCAATGTTACTTTCCTTCCAGTTCTTTCAAAATACTGTTTGAAAGATTTATTTTATTTGAAAGGCAGAGTTACAAACAGAGAGTGAGAGAGAGAGAAATTATGTTGGTTCTGCTGGTCTATTCCTCAAAGGGCTCCTCAAAGCCCAGTCAGGGCTGGGCAGCCCAGAGCCAGGAGCCAGGAACCAGGAACCAGGAGCTTCTTCTGGGTCTCCCCATAACTTCAAGGGGACCAAAGAGTTGGGCCATCCTCAATTACTTTCCCAGGTCACAAGCAGGGACTTAGATTGGAAATGGAGCAGCTGAGACTCAAATTGGCACCCACATGGGATGGCATATTGCAGACGTAATTCTACCCACTATTACACAATGCCAGTCCCTGTCTCTAGTTCTGAGGGAACTCTAAAAAATTAAGGAGAAATAAAGAAGGAAAAGAAAAGTATTGGGTTTATTACCAAATACCTTGAGATACTAAAAAAATCTAATACAAACAAAAAACAAGATCACAGAAACATTTTCAAAATGCCCACGCTCCAATCATTGATTCTTGTTGGCACATTTTACTTAAACTGCAGTATTTAAGAAATTTAAGAATTTGTGAGGGGCCCAGCGTGGTGGCCTATTGCATAAAGTCCTCGCCTTGAATGTACCCTGGGATCCCATTGGGCTCTAGTTCTAATCCAGCTCCTGGCTTGTGGCCTGGGAAAGCAGTAGAGAATGACTGGAAGCCTTGGGACCCTGCACCCACGTGGGAGACCTAGAAGAGGCTCCTGGCTCCTGGCTTCAGATCAGATTAGCTCAGGCCATTGCAGTCACTTGGGGAGTGAATCATTGGACAGAAGATCTCTGTCTTTCCTCCTCTCCATAGGTTTGATTTTGCAATAAAAATAAATAAATCTTCAAAAAAAAATGAATTTGTGAGATCATCAGTTCTAGGTGCCACATAAAGCTCAGAACAGAATCTTATGTTCACACAAAAAAAGGAAAATAAAAGCTTCTTATTATGACAGGTAAACCAGACAAAATGCTTTCTAAATTCATGCTTTACAACTGTAATCATATTTTATGAATATATACTTGTTTTCCATTATTTTATGCTTATATATGGTTCTTAGGCAGGCAGGCAGCAGTCATACCCAAACCACATCAGAGAACCTAGAGTGGAGTTCTCCACCTCGCCCTCGCCCATGCTTCTCATCTTGCTTCCTGACCATATGCACTACAGGCAGCAAATGATGGCTCAAGTTCTTGGGTTCCTGTCACCCACTTCTGAGACCCAGATCAAGTTCTGGACTTCTGGCTTTGGCTGGGTCCAACCCTAGCAGTTTCAGCCATTTTGAGTGTGAATCAGTGATGGAAATGATTTTCCAAATCAGTAAAAATAAACTAAAAGGGGTGGGAGTTGTGGTACAGCAAGCTAAGCCTCTATTAAGGATGCCTTCAATCCATACTGGTTCCTGGTTTGAGGAGTTGGTGCTCTGCTTCCAACTGAGCTTCCTGCTAACGTTTTGGGAAGCAGAAATACATCTTAAAACAAACCAAACAAGAAAGTCCTTTGTTCACTTAACAGGTTATTTGAAAAAAATATATATATACATATATATGTATTTTTTTTACTTGAAGATACTAAAAGTATTTTCATTTAAATGTTTTCTTTCTGTCTTGCAAAGTCATCTTTTCTGAAGACATCAGATATTTCCTTTCTTTTTTTTTTTTTTTTGATTTTTTTTATTGGAAAAGCAGATTTACAGAGAAGGAGAAACAGAAAGATCTTCCATCCACTAGTTCACTTCCCAAATGGCCAGAGCTGAGCTGAGAGCCACCTTTGAGTCTCCCACATGAATGCAAGATCCCAATGAGTTGGCCTAACCTCGGCTGCTTTCCCAGGCCACAAGCAGAGAACTGGATCCGAACTGGAACAGCCAGGACACATGAACCCAGGGCCCATAAGGGATGCTGATGCTTGGAGGCAGAGGATTAGCCAGTTGAGCCAATGTCCCAGCCAAGAAGACAGCAGGTATTTTCAAAAATTGTGTTTTATTTGAAAGGCTGAAAGAGAAACAGACACACAGAGGACTCTTTTGTCCTCTGGTTCACTCTCCCAGATGGCCACAATAGGAAGGGTTAGGCCATGCTAACATCAGGAGCCAGGAACTCCACTCTCAGATGGGTTCCAGGGGCCCTAGTACCTGTGCCACCTTCCGCTGCTTTTCCTAGGTACATTAGCAAGGAATTGGATCAAAAGCAGAGCAGTCAGGACTAAAATCAGCACTCCAAATTGGATACTGCAATTGCAGATGGCTGCTAAGCTCACTGATACAACTTTGGCTCTGAATTTTATTTTTAAAAGAAAATTTTTTTGTTTACCCTGCATTAGTATAGCCATCGTTGGCAGTGATCCTACCTAGCTAGCGATCTATGAATGATATCATAGGTAGATAATCTTCAAATTTTGTAAGAAACTTACATAAAAGCACACCTAGGTTTTACCTTAATTAGATTAAAGATTACAATATAACCAGATTTTCCATGATACCAGGGTCTTGGATGAAGACAGTCTGAGTGTTTGGAAACATATACACCTATAAAAGTATAAAAAACAGATTAATTTACATTTTAAAAATACTACACAGAAACAATTAAAAAATGGAACTACTTTGACTAAACATTTGTCAAGTCTATATTGCGCCTAAGTGCACACACAAATGGAAACAAGTATTACTAAATACTAAATTACTAAATAGTAATTCATTTATGAAGAACTGTAAGAACACAGAAATAAAATAATTAAATGTCTGGACACTATGAGTTGTTTAGAAAGAGACAGAAATGAAATCCCAAGTAGAGAATAAACAAATATATGGAAGCCTAAAGGATCACACTTCTTTTAGGACTTCAGCCAGTATTGGGAGCAGGAAGTGAGTGGAAAGCAAGACTGAAAGTGGATAGTAAAGATCTTTTTGCAAAACTTGATAAATATATGAAGACTTTTATTCTGTATGCAGCAGAGTACCACCAAATAAGCAGCAGAGGAGAAAGAATCAAGATCAATTAGCAGAGGAGGGCCGTAACAAGACAACAGTGGTATTAGTGAGAGAAAAGAACATAAGGCTTTCACAGATATTCCCCCTTACGGAGTCTAGAGGACAATGAGTTGAAAAAGCACTGACATACTGAGAAGGAATAATCAATGTGTGGACATTTACTGAAGTCCTGGGTTAAAAAGTTATCCAGGCGGGCCCGGCACAGTGGCGCAGTGGTTAAGGCCCTCGCCTTGCCATATGGGCGCCGGTTCTAATCCCCGCGGCCCTGCTTCCCATCCAGCTCTCTGCCTGTGGCCTGGGAAAGCAGCCAAGGACGGTCCAAAGCTTTGGGACCCTGCACCCACGTGGGAGACCCAGAAGAGGCTCCTGGCTTCGGATCGGCATAGCATCGGCCGTTGCGCTCACTTGGGGAGTGAATCATCAGACGGAAGATCTTCCTCTCTGTATATCTGCCTTTCCAATAAAAAATAATAAAATAAATCTTTAAAAAAAAAAGATTCTCTAAGTTTTAGACTCAAAACTCATGTTAGTTCAGATGCTAAAAATTACACACTGACATGAGTAAAACTGGCTATTACTACCAATGTCTTATGAAATTAGCTAATTCTCATTTCATCTTACAGACTTACCTTTAGACGGGTCACCCAGAGTGGTAATAGAGCTGTTACCAACACAGAGTCCACGCTGACACACCAACTTTGCCTTCAAACAAAAGACACTAGATTGTTTGTTATTGGTCTTTAGGGGCACCATGAAATAATGCTATAATACATTGCTTTAAAATAAAACATTCACTCCATGTATTCATGGCAGAAAGCAAGCCTATGTAACAATCAAGTTTTAATTGTCTAAAGTTTTCTATAAAATATAATTTCTATGAATAAAAATATTACCTGTAAAGCCAAACTAAACAAGATCACATGTGAATCCTCTTGAATATTTCTTGCTCAGTTACAGCTTCAGAACCACTAAATCTGAAAATGTCTTATATCCAATGTCATCAAGTATGAATCCATAGCATATTTTTATTCTCTAAGCTAATCCATGCTATTTCTGCATTTTACAAAATTCTTTGCATATATAAATATAATTTAAATGAAAGGCAATTCTTTAGACAGACAGAGATATAACTGCCTAAAAGGTGAAGTCACAGAGAGAGAGAGAGACAGAGCAAATAGAACTCCTCTATTCAGCTGGCCCACTCCCCAAATGACCATGCTGAGCCAAGATCCTGGAATTTCATCTGTGCCTCCCACTTAGGTAGCAGGGACCCAAGCATCGGGGCCATCTTCCACTGCTTTCCCAGGTGTACAGCAGGAAGCTAGACCAGAAGTGGAGCACCCAGGACTCAAATTATTACTCATACAGAATGTCAGCATCACAGCTGGTGGCCAATTCTCTGTGCCACAATGCTGGCCCAGAGCTTCTTTACAAATTATTAACCCATTTCATGTATTATTTATAATTTTTTAGTAATTCTTTATAAATTATTAACCCAGCCTATGTATTCTCTCTGAATTATTTTCAGCTTTGATGATAATCTGATATTATTCAAATTATATTTAGGAAGCATTTTGGGGGACATACTATACAGTAATCTCTTTCTCCCACAATTTAAATACAAGCAATAATAAAGATGATCAACCTTAAAGACAAACATGAAACAATTCAAATTAACTACATTGAAAACCATACTCTAAAATCAACTCCAAAATCATACTATTTAAACTAGGAAATCCTTTATAGGAAACAAAAAGTTATATATGCAACAATGATCCAGAATAGATAAGTCCATCCACTTCATTAAAGCTTTACTGCCACTAAAGAAATCTTAACACAAATCTTATCACAAATTTACAAGCATATTAAAATAAAAGAAAAATCATGAAGTTATAAAAAAAAATCAATCTTTACTATGATCGGCTTTCGTTTTCATTTTTTACTACTATGAAACTAAATAACAAAAAGTAAAAGGCACTCTTTATAGAGAAGTCGGATATTAGTATTTAAGACTAATGATGCAACTGGTTTTGTTCATTAGTAACACAGAATAAATTTTCCCTTACCTGATTTTCAGTTTCAAATAGAAGAAACCCGTAAGTTTCACTTAGTTCTTCCAAAGTATAGTTACTTGCTTTTTTTTGTTGATAAAAATTTTTGTACTGTATAAGGAAAGAACAAAATGCTATAAACTTGATATTTTCTCTTGTAAATGAAATATTTAAGCATATAATGAATTCTTACTGATAAAATATCAATTAAATATATAGTTTTTATATTCCCCCGAATATATTATTTTCCAAGTAGATATTTATAGTAACCTGTTTGTCTCATCTGAAAAAAAGGTTAGTGAAATGTACAAGGCTCATGTACCAAAAATAATGGGTCTATTTAATTTAAAACTAGAGTGTGTACCAAGCACCTCACCTCATTTAAGAAAATGTCATTTTTCACCAAAGTCACTTGACTGTATTGAAAACCATGCTTAGACGTAGAGTCCAAGTAAGAAGTTTGGAGAAGCGAAACTGTCCTCTGGAACAGAGAGTCTGAACTCAAGGACACTTTCTCAAAAACTGTAAAACATAAACAAAAATAAAGCCACTATTTAAGATAACCAAAGAATAGGGTAAAAAAAAAAAAAAAACATGTTGACTAACACTTAATGTCACATATTCTTTTCCTATATAACTAAGAATTTCATGATATGTTGAATCTAAAATTATCTATACCACTACCAACATACTTAAAAGACTCATGTGGACAAAAGCTAAATTGTATCTAAGGTGAATTAGTTTCAATATAAGAACTAAACTATGCCCTCCCAGATACTTAATGGTTTTTATTTTAAAATTGTGCTTTGTGGCTAATACTTCAGCATAATTGTGCAGTGCCAGCATCCCACTAGTTCAAGTCTAAGCTGCTCTACTTCCAATCCAGCTTCCTAATAATGCACCTGGGAAAGCAGTGGAGGGATGGCCCAAACCCATGTGGGAGACCCAAAAGAAATTCCAGGTTCCTGGCAGCAGATCAGCCTAACTCTGGCCGCTGCAGTCATTTGGGGAGTGAACCAGTGCATGGAAGCTCTCTCTCTGTCCCTGTCTGTAATCTGCCTTTCAAATAAAAATAAATGACTCTTCAAAATTTTTTTTAAGCTGTGCATTGTACCATACTTAGTCGAAAGCAGGAGGTATATACTTTCAAGGCGGTCCTGGCAATTGCTTTGACCAGTACTTCTCACCTTTTGGTTTTCTACTCTTCCAAACTTCCCGTTGAATCTATAGTAACTATGTTAAGTTATTTTATGGGCCCAACTACTGGTTACTCTTCAAACACATTAAGAAAGCATTTTCTCTGGAATTTCCTAAGAGAAACCTTTTCAGTTTACTGCCTATGGCTTGTGTTATATTTTTTAATTTAACAACATAAAACAATATTACATTTCTTGAAAGTGCTTTTTCTTCAAGCCATGCCCAGGCACCTATCCCAGAGCGTGTTGTATTCCCCTTTCGTGACAACAGGTTTCTTAATTGAAAATCACCATTCAGATCCAGACCTTTGACCGAATCTTTGTGCCCTAAACTTTACTAAACTGCTTACTCTCTTCTATTTGTATTCTTTTTACTCTCTTCACCAAGGTCAGGAGAGTGATGTACAAACCACTCACATATAACGCAGTGATTTAGGTACTGGAACTTTTATCTTTTAAGTACATTAATCCAGCTTCTTACATGAAACTTCTGCCAACTACATTAAAACCTAAAGAAAACGTGTTTTAATTAAAATTAACTTACAAAAAACATTAAAAACTACTCTATTACGGAAGTGGAAATTAGTAGTTTACTAAACTCAATCTGGACTAAACCATCCTAATGCTTCAAATTATTAAGACACTTCAAAAATTCCTTCTATAACCTTTCTAGCATTCAAACAAAATGTTGTAAATAGAAAAGAAAGGGAGAAAAAGGATGAAATATTTTAAAATATTCTGCAGCTGGTAAACTTGAATCTATCTACTGTTTTGTTTCACATTAACTCTTTCACTTTTCCTCTTAATACCAGTATACTATTGCTGCAAAAACTTGGATACTCTGAAAAGATTTAAATAGCAAAATATCCATAATAGTTAACATTACAGATTTTAAAGTTACCTTACTCAAAACAAAACAAGCAAAATCCCCTAGCAACCCAAAGTACTCCTAGCCCAAATACCAAACAAAAATTCCTTAGAGGGTGCTGGCATTGTGGCATAGCAACTGCCTACAATTGGCACTGTAGCATAGGGGTTAAACCACTGCCTACAATGCTGTCACCCCATAGGGGCACTGGTTTGAATCACTGCTGTTCCAGTTCAGATCAAGCTCCCTGCTGATGCACCTCAGAAAACAATGGAAGATGGCCCAAATTCTTGGATCTCTTCCCACGCGGGAGGCCCAGCTGAAGCTTCTAGCTCTTTCCTTCAGCCTGGTCCAGCCCTGGTTACTGCTGTCATGTGGAAATGAATCAGCGGATGGAAGATCTCTCCCTATCCCCATCTACTACTCCCCGCCCCTCTCTGTAACTGCCTTTAGAAATTCTTTAGAAAACGGAATTTTGGCAACTTTAATATTTAACATAAAGTTTCATTTTTACCTGAAAGACAAAGACACATAAAGAAACATATCTTTCATCCACTGATCCACTTTTCAGAAGCCTTCAGCAGCAGCAAGTCTGGGCCTCTTCCTCTCCTATACTTAACATTTCTTTTAAAGCAAGATAAGGGTGGGTATTTAACATAGCATTCCATGCCAGTTGGGACACCTGCAGTCCATGTCAGAGTGCTTGGATTCAAATCCTGTCTCCATTCCTAATGGCAATTTCCCACTAACAACTACCCTGGTAGGAAGGAGATGATGGTTCAAGTAGTTGGATCCTTGTTATATGTATGTAACATTTCACAACTACATTCATTTACTAAATATTGTTATGGGCAATATTTGTTCCATACAGCTATGAATACAGCTATGAACAGACAAAGAAAGGGGAAGCAAGTGAATTATTTTACTTAAACATTTCTAAAATTATTTATAGCTAACAATGCTTTCCCCTGGGCCTGGAGCAGGAGACTAATGGCTAAATCCTTGCCTTGTATGTGCCAAGATCCCATAAGGGTGCCAGTTTGCATCCCAGAGGCCCTGCTTCCCATCCAGCTCCCTGCTTGTGGCCTGGGAAAACAGTCGAAAATGGCCCAAAGCTTTGGAATCCTGCACCCACATGGGAGACAACGAAGAAGCTCCTGGCTCCGAACTGGCTTAGCTCTAGCCTTTGTGCTCACATAGGGAAAGAATCAGTGGACAGAGAATCTTTGTCTCCTTCTCTGTAAATCTGCCTTTCCAGTAAGTAAAAAAAAAAAATATCTTCTAAAAATGAATGCTTCCCCCTTTAGCTCAGCATTCTCTAATTAGCAATATATTTGCAAAGCTATAATTTTAGTTACCAGAATAGAAAGAATGTCAAAAGTAAAGTCAGAAAGACTAACATCTTTGATGACTTCATAATATTTTCATTTACATGTATACTTGGTGTATTAAGAATATAAATACTCTGTAAATGAATGGCCTCATTTCTGTTAAGCAATACTCATGACTTTACTTAAACATGAAAAGTTATCAGAGTATTAAAGAAATGAAGAGGAGATAATTCAATAAACTTTTAAGAAGATAATTTGAAAAGTGCCTCCTATAAACTATTAAACAGTATCTCTGTGGGGTTTCTGTGACCAGAAGAGAGCACATAGAGAATGGTTAGGTTCAATCACAATGGCTATGGAAACTGAATTTCCCTGTAGCATCCAGCTTAAGGCACAGTTCTGTCACCTGAGTATAGTTAAGTTTTAGATTTCAGGTTGATACAGGATGAATTCTATCAAAATGTTTAGCAAAAACACCCATCTTGCTCAAAACACAGAAATACTGACTAGGGACTGGTTTTGCACACTTCTTTTTTTAACTTTTAATAATAGGAACGACAAAACTATAAACGAACTTGTTTTGTGCATGTCACCAGTCTATTTTCCATTCCATATGCATCTGATCTGAAAGCAGCTGATGACATAAACTGACGTCAACAGTTTAGGTATAACAATAATTCATTAAAAACTACCTGTTTGTTCACTTCTCCATGATTCTCATTACCACATCTCTCCACAGAAGGATTACAATCCACATTTGTTAATACTAATGGTGTGTAAATACTCTACCAGGTCCAAATGAGTCATTTGACAGCTGTTTACCAAAACACTGCTTAAACAATTTTACATTGCATTAATTTTAAGATGCTAAACAATAGTTGGGTTGATATGAATACAAATAACACTGAGTTTAAAAAAAAAATAAAATCATGTATTTGAAAGAAAAAATAATATACAAGAGATGGCAAACCAAACTATTAATAATGACTAGATCAATGGTTAGTGAGTTAGGAAAAAAGATAGAAGGTGAACTTGTATTTTTTATAAATATTAATCCAATTAAAACTTTTCTTACATATTTACTTATACCACTTTAAATACCTCAATTCAAATACAAAAATGAATCACAATTTCAATAAAGCAAAATAACTTTAATGATACAATTTGAAAACTTATGAACGAGCATAACTGTTGCTACCAGAAATTTTAATTTTTAAAAATTCCTTTTGTTTCACATGATCTAAATTAAACTAAACAAATTTGATTCCATTTTTGATTCAAAAGTAGTAATTTATAGGACTTAATTTAATACCTACTCTTTTCTGATATGAACCCTGTCTTGATCTTCTCTAAAACAGAGTATGGCTGGGAGTGTAATTCATTTTCACCACATACACCCCCAGAATTCTTGATACAGTCCTGTTCTTTGTTAATGTCATAAATGCTAAAGTGAAAAAAGAAAAGAAAAATCAGAGAGTGAAAAATATCATTTACAGTATATCTGCTCTTAAACATTTTTCTAATATCTAAGTCACATTTAAAATACTTTATCTACTACCTTTTTAAACATCTCCATAACAAAGATAAATCTGCTCCATAAGCAGAAATAACAGTCTGAAATCTTCTTTAAAAGTCTTTAACTTCTAAAGAAAAATTTATATGGAGAAATCAATTATGCTTGTAAGAATCACTTTTGCCTCACTGAAGAGAACATATTTTATAATAACAAGAAGTCACAAAACATCTTTATTTACTTGGCTGAAAATAACAAACTCCAGCAGGATATCAAGACCACGATATACCAGACGCATAGTGGCACAATAAAAAAAAACTGCTTTGGTACTTGAAATCTGGATAGTCATTCAAATGATAAAGAGATCCAATAAGGCAATGGTCTAGTGTGCATGCTTGCCAGATGGTAGAAGCAGTATGAACAAATATAAACATAATGCATCAAAGAACCTGCATGTAGTTTAATACAACTAATTAAGAGGAGGGGGGAAATAAAAGCAAATAAGGAGATTAAAAGGCAGTAAAGAAAGACGGTTGGTATGGGCCAGCATTGTGACAGCAAGTGAAACTGCTGCCTGGGATGCCAGCATCCCATATGGGTGCTGGTTCATGTCTAGCTGCTCTACTTCTGACCCAGCTCCCTGCTAACGGCCTGGGAAAGCAGTAGAAGATGGACTAGGTGCTTAGGCCCCACATGGGAGACCCAAATAAAGCTTCTGTTTCTTGGCTTTTGCTGGCCCTAGGCCTGCCTGTTGTAGGCCTGGGGAATAAACCAATGGATGGAAAAACTCCATCTTATGCTTTCTCTGTATATTTGACTCTCAAATATAATAAACAATTTTTAAGTGGTAGGTAAAATGACTAGTTTCATTGTGAGGCAACAGTACTGTGTTCTAAACATAATTACTGCAAATTTCAATATGCTTTACAAAACACAGCACGTGAAAATTTACAGTATATTCTTCAAAAGGGTATGAAGTAGAATTTCATGAATATATCCAAGAATCTTTAGAAAAACTAACTACATTGCTATTAATTAGGAAAATGCATTATTTAAGACAGAAAGGGAAAATTAAATTTTCAGCAGATGAGAATTTCACCACAGGCTCTACCACTGTACCTAGGGGGTACCTTGGTATGACAATATCATTGACTGGTTTTCCAAAAGGTTTTTTTTTTTAAGATACCAAGTAATTAATCCTATACTTTTAGAGTGGCTTGAGTGTATTAGAGAGTGGGAGAGTAAGTGTTTTCGGAATAAATGTTACTTAATTCTGGTGAATGAGATATCAACGGAAATATACTAAGGAAATTCTGGGGAATACAAAAGAACAGGAAGAAAGCACTCATTTTGTTTTTATCTTATTTTTCTAGCCTTGGAACTCTATCTAAAAATGTACTACCTAAAATTTCTTACAACCTAAGAATAGTAATGAAACAGAACAGAAAGAACTCACATTCTTAACTATGAAATTAATTGACCTGTAGATGGCTGTCCTATCTCTGCGCTCTGTATTTTTTTTTGAAATATTCCTTATTCAACCTGAACTAGCAGTTGAAAGCACATTAATTGATGGGTTTCATTTAACTAGTTGTATTCTCTAAGATCTCCCTTACTTGTGATTAGCTTTTCTTCCAGGTATCCCACACGGGTGCAGAGTCCCAAGGCTTTGGGACGTCCTCAACTGCTTTCCCAGGCAACAAGCAAGGAGGAGCTGGATGGGAAGTGGAGCTGCCGGGACTAGAACCGGTGCCCATATGGAATCCCAGTGCGTTCATGGTGAGGACTTTAACCTCTAGGTCATGAGCCCGTGATTAGCTTTTCTAAGGTTCCTTTCACTCTAACACTGTGATTTCACATTTATACTGAAGGCTTGTGATGAGCCACTGTACAATGTACACTGAACTAGCGCCATGCATACAGACATGTATTCTATTAATAATTAGTAGAAAGGAAATTTTTTTACTAATGATAAGAATAACAAACATTTGCTCGGTGCTTATTATGTTCCAGACACCATTTACTATTTCCACTTTAGCCCTAACTTCCTATCTTCCACATTTCTCAATAAAATTCTCATATAAATTCTCAACATTCCTTTAATGAAAAACATCTCTCCACACTACCAAAAATTCCATATTTTTCTGGTCTACCCTCTCACATTGTTTTTACTGACTTATCAATATGCCATGCCTCACTACTAAATTCTATGTATTAATCATGACTGAGCCACACTGGGTAGTGACTCCTTTCTTAAGATCATGTTTTTGTTTTTTTAATTAAAAAAAGCCTCTGCTTAAATTTCAGTTACCAATTATTACTATTCAGATTTTTCCAAAGGAAAAATTCTCTCACAGGACTAAAACTATCCTTTGAATACACAAAGATCAAGTTTTTTATTCTCTTCGATCTCTCTTGGCTTTTGTTGTTTTTTGAGGGGGAAGCACTCTGTATGCACTGCTCTGTCCTCTGGTTTCAGTTTGGGCTTGTGTACTGATACTACTACATAGCTTTGTGACTGTGCCTGAAATGCTGAGGCACTTCACACTATCCTAGTTTGCAGAAATTGATGATCTGATTCTAAAACTTAAATAGGATTCCAAAAGATTAAAAATTATCAAAACAATATTGAAAAAAGAACAAATCTGAAGAACTTACTCCTGATTCGAAAAATCACTGACCAAGCTAAAGTAGTGAAGACAACATAGTAATTAGTGAAGACAATGTGGGAATTATATAAAGGCATACAGATTAACATGACAGAACCAACTCCATATTAATTTTTAGCAAAGGTACCAAAATGATTCAACAGGAAAGATTTTTTTTAAGATTTATTTATTTTTATTGCAAAGTCAAATATACAGAGAGGAGAAGAGATAGAGAGGAAGATCTTCCATCCATTGATTCACTCCCCAAGTGGGCCCAACAGCTGGAGCTGAACGATCCAAAGCCAGGAACCAGGAACTTCCTCCAGGTCTGCCACACAGGTGCAGGGTCCCAAGGCTTTGGGCCATCCTTGACTGCTTTCCCAGGCCACAAGCAGGGAGCTGGATGGGAAGTGGGACTGCCAGGATTAGAACCGACTACCATATGGGATCCGGGTGCGTTCAAGGTGAGGACTTTAGCTGCTAGCCCACCATGCCAAGACAAGGAAAGAATATCTTTATAATAAATGGCATCATAACCATTAAAATGGGAAGCAGGTGGACATGACACAAAAAACCTAACTATAAAGCATCTACCAAAAAGAAAAATCATAGAAAAACATCTTTACTAAGGAAACGTAAAGTTTTACAGGGCACAAGATCAACAGTCATAAAAGAAAATTTGAGGAGCCAACGATGTGGCACAGCCAGTAAAATCAACAACTGTAGTGGCAGCATCAGATATGAGTGCCAACAGCTCGAGTTCCAGCTGCTACGTTTCCCACTCCAATTCCCTAACACGTGGAAGACAGCAGCAGAAAACTGCACAAGCCCTTGAGCCCTGCTCCCATGTGGGAGACCTGGAAGAAGCTCCTGGCTACAGGCTTGGGACCCAAGCAGCTATAGCTGTTGTGGCCATTTGTGGGTGAACAAGCAAAGAGAAGTTAAGATCTTTGTTTCTCCCACTGTCTGTAATTAAACTTTACAAATACCTTTTTTTAATCTTAAAAAATAAAGAAAACCTGATAGCTTGGAATTCATGAAAACAAAAACTACCTTCAATAGATTTAATTCAGAAATTAGTTATTAAGGAAGCACTAATTAAAATCACAATAACATATTACACTGGAACGGCTAAAATTAAAAAGGCTGAAAGATAAAAAGCAACTGGAATGGGGACTAGTCCGATGGCCCAGCGGCTAAAGTCCTTGCCTTGAACACGCTGGGATCCCATATGGGCACCAGTTCTAGTCAGCTCTACTTCCCATCCAGCCCCCTGCTTGTGACCTGGGAAAGCAGTCAAGGATGGCCCAAAGCCTTGGGACCCTGCACCTGTGTGGCAGACCTGGAGGAAGTTCCTGGTTCCTGGCTTTGGATCAGCACAGCACCAGCTGTTGTGGTCACTTGGGAAGTGAATCAGTGGACAGAAGATCTTCCTCTCTGTATATTTGACTTTGCAATAAAAATAAATAAATCTTCAAAAAAACCTAGAATTAGGATGGATTTCTTTTAGAAATATAAAGTTCCATAGTCAATTGAGAGAACAGCCAGTTTTTCTTTGTTAGAAAAAAGTAAACATGCACTTACTATATGATCCAGCAATTCTATTTCAAGATATTTAAAAAAAAAAGGCAGTGTATCTGTGTATCTGCCAAAATATCAGTACATGAAGTTCAAGAAGCAATACTCACAGTAGCCCAAAACTGCAAACAACTTTGTCAGTGATGCGTGAATGATAAACTATGGCACAATTATACGACATACTAACATTCAATAATAAAAAAAAGAACATTAAATCAGGCCACAGAAGTCAGATACAAATATAAACTGAAAGATATTATGCTAACTTCTAAAATTAGTAAAATTAATCTTGAGTGACTGCTTGGGGGAGGGAGAGAAACTACCTACTAAGTTGATTAAGTACAAGGGAACTTTCTAGGGTGATACAAATGTCCTAATTTTTATTGTCATGATGATAAATGTATACATTATGCACACATATACCACTATTAACTGAAATATACTTGAAAGGTGTTCATTTTATTATTTAAAACTTATAGCTCAATAAAACTGAGCAAAAAAAAATGACAAAGGAAAACTGTAACAATTATGTATTTGGACACGTGGGAAATCCTACGATAAATGTGAGCATCCCTAATATGAAAATCCAAAATGATAATACAACTGGAAAATTCCATGCCTGACTTCTTGCAAAGATTCATAATCAAAACACTAGAATATTAAAAATATTATAAACAATTATCTTTGGGTTATGTATATGAATTCTAGATTATTAGACTTGGGTCACAGTACCAAAATATCTCATTATATAATACATGCAAATACTTCAAATATGTAAAAAAAAAAGAATCTGAAATCCAAAACTGTGCTGATCCCATTTTGCATGAGATGCTATGTAAAAAAAAAAAAAAATCCGATTGTATACAGAATACAATCTGACCTAGCAAATAACAGTGTAATCATAAAACATTAATCTTACGAGTCCCATTTTTGAGGACTGAACTAGCAGATGGAAATTTTATCAGTTTTTCTGGTTTTCAAATAAATATTCTTTTAAATTTCAAAATTTAAATTTAAACTAGTCTATGGTGCCAGACCAGTTTTCTTCGAACATGTGTCTTTTCCTTATGAAATCGTAATCTTTCTACTGAAAGAGAGAAAACATCTTTAACTATACTTCACATATAATATTTTCAGCTTTTCTGACTTCTGCCATGGTAAAGCATCTCCTTTACCCTTTTTCTGAAATGCTTAAAATTTTACTCCTGTTCCTTTTCTGCCTTTTCTGGTTTCCATTTAACATCTTAAACTGGCCGTTTTCCTTAAGTTCTTCAATTTCTGCTTTATAATAACGCTCTATTACTTCTACGCTTCATTTGATCACTTCACAGAGGTTTTTAAAAACTTTGCCATACATAAGATCTTAAAAAGTAGATCTTAACGACTGTAGCCTCTCTCTCTCTCTCTCAGAACTAGAGCCACCTCTCCAGCAGTCCTGAAAGTCCCCAGCCTTATCATACTCTGAATCTGCTCCTGAATCAGGGCTGAAAGCTTTCAGTCAGTAAATCTTCAAGGACGACACAAACCCCTCTTGTCATCACCTGGTCTAGGCAGCAGAGATCCAACTTGCCCTACCAACATCTCATTTTCTACATACTCTCCATACTCATCATGGCAAGATATTACAAAGAATCCATTTTCCCTGGTTCTGGGATGCCCCAACCAGCATCCGGAAGTGTAGGACCCCCACTTTCCTCACCTCATGATGTGTGGGGGAGGGAGCAGCGGCTCCGCCAAATCGGCGGTCCCTGTAGCCCCCTCCCACCGCTGGTGGGGGCCAGTTTGCCACAGGTAGGCAGGCAGGCAGGCAGAGAGGCCGGCCAGAGCTGGGAGCAGGGTGCACCGGCAGGCGCAGGCTAGAAGCGCCTTTTGAAAGTCAACGAGGGCTCGTGCAGTGCCTCGAGCTGAGCGGTGGAAGGAGAACCCGTGCCCATAGCCCGAGGGCGCACCTGAGAGCCCGCGGCCGGCCGCGCACTCACCAGAGTCTGGCGATTACGCAAACCGACCCCAAAGGCCCAACAAACAGGCAGTCATACAGGAGCCGAGGATGGGACAGGACCCTCGATCCCGTTTCTCAGATGTCCCACGATAACGCTGTTAACCAAACTTCTTTAGTGTTACTATGATCATCCAAAGTTTTATAATTTCCTTAAGTGTCTTGTCTGAAAACTGTCAAATAAGGATGCCCGATTGCAAGCCCTGTGTCTAAACCAAGATCTATTGTTCTTTTCACTATAGTGACGCCCAAGTTGTTCTCTTTGTCACATCACTGTCCCAGGAACCTCACCAGCTATGGTCTGGGGAGGTGAGGATGGGGGGCAGGGTGGGACGGCGTTTTCAACTCACAAAGACAAAAAGCTTTTGGATATGGTTCCGAATACATCATTTATCTTCTGAAGATGCTGATATCGGTATCTGAGAAATGGATGGGTTATTCCTCCCATAACTGAGCTATGCAGCTCTAAAATTATTCACCAAAAATAAAATCACACCAGGCTGAAAGGGGAGGTGAAGTCCCCAGCTAAACTTAAGAAGGCTATCTTCTCTTCCAATTTATTAACACTGCTTTAACCAATTTAAAATACTTATACACAATATCTAGGAAAATCTATTTAGGATTTATAAATTGTGTTTATAGTACTGCACAAGACACACTTGGGATAATTTGAACTCATAAAGCAAATTACATCCATAAAGAATTATGTAATTAATTATATGCTACTTAAAACAGTAAATGCACTTATTTTAGTTTACCCAGAGAAAGAAAAATTGCCTTTTGAAAAACATTTTTGGGGGTTATATTCATTAAATAAAATAACATAGAGAGTTTTTCATTCACCTATGACTTGTTTACTTTTGGATTTAATATTGATTTTCTGAAAACTGTTTTAATATTCTCAAACTTCAATCCACTGCGAAGAGTGTTGTTGGTCATCAGATTAATATTTAATCTTACACCTATAGCAGTCTTTTTGTTTTTCACTACACGATATAAAAAGATCAATAAATTCTTTAGAGACCATACTTACAAATTTAAGATACATGCAGATTTTATTAGAATCAATCCAAACTTTAAATGGTGACTGTTTCAGACATTCATATAAAGGCACCAACCGTTATTCTGTGTCCTCATTAAACTGAGTTTATGAATTTGTGCCTGAACATTAAAATGTCAACATTTGGTAAAATGGCTGCATCAAACTGAAGTAGTTGTGCTTAACAAAAATATCCAAAAGATACATTTTCTCAGTTACAATTACATTTCAAAATTTCTCCTTAGGGGCTGGCACTGAGGCATTAACAGATAAATGCACTGCCTGCAGAATCAGCATACCATCCCACAAGGGCACTGGTTCAAGTCCCAGCTGATCCACTTCCCTCCCTGCTCCCTGCTAATACGCCTGAGAAAGCAGTATTAAGTCTGACCCAAGATCTTGGATCCTTGCACCCACATGACCTGGAAGGAGCTCTGGGCTCTTCCTACTGACTTGCTTTCTCTCACTCTGTATCACAACCTTTCAAAAAAACATTTAAAAAATCATAAAATAATAAAAAAAAATTTAAAGTGTCATTTGATCCATGTCAGAACAGGTATTTTATTCCAAGTTCCCCAACACAGTGAAGTAGAGAATACCCACTGGGGTGAAGTAGGTACTGCCACTGGACAAAGCAGGCCTCAGGAATTGAGGTCTTGAATATCACTTCTAATGAGGGAGCAGGTGTTCAAAGATTCTAAACAGGGTCTATTTCACCATGCAAAGGAGGGCAGTGCTCCTTTACACAAAATATTAGCAAGGGACTTAGTTCTCCAATTAAACTTATAAAATTACTATTAGGGGAAAACATGAAGGATCCCCCAGACACATCTCTTATGACAAAAACAGTAACTATGAAAAAGAACAAAATGTAAAAGCAAAAAGCAAACTGACTTAATCAATAAAAGCAAAAGCTTTTTCATTTAAAGTACTAAAAAAATTAGGTGCTCTTTCAGCAAGTAAAATCAGAAAAAAGGAAAAAACTAAGAATTGGAAGCAAAAAGGAATACAAATAAAAAAACCAATCTCTAAAATTATAAATTACAGCTAATTTATATCAATAAACTTGAAACTACAAGATACAATTTACTAAGACCTGGCGCAGCAGCCTAGTGCCTAAATCCTTGCCTTGCAAGTGCTAGGATCCCATTTGGGTACTGGTTCCAGTCCCGATGGCCCTGCTTCCTATCCAGCTCCCTGCTTGTGACCTGGGAAAGCAGTCAAAGACAGCCCAAAGTCTTGGGACTCTGCACCTGCATGGGAGACCTAGAAGAAGCTCCTGGCTTCGGATTGGCTCAACTCCGGGTTTTGTGGCCACTTGGGGAGTGAACCATCGGATGGAAGATCTTCCTCTCTGTCTCTCCTCCACTCTGTAAATATGACTTTCCAAAAAAAAATAAATCTTTAGAAAAAAAAAATACAATTCACTAGTATTGGTTTAAATGCGAGGAACATGAGTAGATCAGTAACAGTGAAACGGGCTCAAAAGAGTTATATTTCTACCCTCTGTTCTAAATGATCAGAGAATTTTTGCTTCACTTAAAAAATTATCAAAACTTCAGAAGCGTTTTCTATTAACAAATCTGAAGAAAACAGAAATGCAAAATGAGGGAGGAAATAATTATCATGTAGACAGTACTTATGTTCATGTATAAATAGCCATTTTACTATCAGCTTTGGTCCAGCCTAGCCCTGGCCATTAGGGACACTTGAGGAGTGAACTAGTAGGTGGAAGATCTCTCTGTAACTCCTTCAAGTAAGGGAAATAGATCTTAAAAGGTACGTGGACACACAATGAAAAATGTCTTTTTAATTTATAGAATGAAAGTATCCATCCAGCATTTACTATAGCAAAAATATAGTAAAGGAGATACTGGCATAAAGACTATAGTAATATGTGTTCCTATACTCAGAAATGCACTGGACAAACAGGACACAGAAAAGCTGAGACAGTGGGGATCAGCTGAACAGGAACAAGAAAGTACTTCACAAATATATGCCTTTATATGCTTTTCATGGTTTAAATACATAAATGACCTCAACTTTTTTATGAACAGGAAGAATTAATCAACTATTATATAACACAATTTTACACACATCTATGCATTAATAAAACACAAAACAGAAGGGGAAAATATAAGTAGACTGATCACAAAACATTGAACTAGCAAGCATAAGATCCTTAGCTTGTTTAAGCAGAAAAAGAAAGCTTATAACTATAAGAATATATCACTTCACTGCTACCACACTGGCAAAAATTAAGTAGGCAATGCTACATGTGAAAAAAACAGGGACTAGAGAGAGGTTCCACTTACTACAGCTGCAGAAGAGAGAAAGCATTCTGAAAACATCAGATAGTATCTAATAGAGTTGTATACACAGCCTCCTAAGGGATCCTGTGATTCTACCACCAACCTGCCTCCCTACTATACATTGACCTTGGAGTCATCAACAGGAAGGTTTATGGCACCATTAAATACCCCAAATTAGAAACAGCTGCCACGGGTAAATACATACTAAATTCTTACATAGACTAAACACATTCAGTGAAAATTAGTAAATTACAACAGGGTTCCCAATAATGAAAATAATAATGCATTTGATTTTTTTGGTATTACATCATGAAATATGAAAGATCTGTATAAATATTTCCCAAAGTGCAAGCCGACTAAGGAATTCTGTGTCACACAGTGTAAGTTCATTGACATGATTTCAACTCAACAATGCACCTAACCTTTACTTAAACTGTGAAGTTTTAATTAATATCAAAAAAAACAATTACTTGAAGAAGCTTATGAAAATCTTCCTCCCTTTTTCAACCACTTTACTAAGCAGGGCCAGATTTTCTTCCTACACTTCAACCATAACAAAACAGCGCAAGGAATGGCATGAAGAAGCAGACATGAAATTTTTGTAGAACATTTCCACAAGTCACTATTTTGCAGACTGGGGGGGGGGGGTGGGAATGATCATTCTGCATTAAAAATGTGTCATGCAGTTAAGATTATCGATGGAAGTGAGAGCAGTGGCACAGAAGGTAAAGCCTGTATCCCTCACGAGTTCCAATTCTGCTCCAGCTGCTCCATTTCCAACCCAGATCCCTGATAATATGCCTGGGAAAGCAATGGACGATGGTACGCACATGTGAGATCAGGAGAAAGCTTCTGGCTTCTGTCTGGCCTGGTCTTGGTATTGCAGCCATTTGGGAGTGAACCAGTAGATGGAAAATATTTCTCTCTGCCTAAGCCCCTGCCTCTGCCTCTACTCTGTGTCTCTGCCTTGCAAAATAAACAAATATTTTTTAAAAAAAAACCACTTAGTTGTTTTAAAGTTATTAAATGCATATTTACAATCATTCAATTCTCTTATAAGATGGTAACTATCATTTGACTTAATGCTCAAAAAAAAAAAAAAAAAAGATCTTTGGGGTTGTTAATAGCTTTTAAAAATGTAAAAGTCCTGAGAGCAAAACTTTCCGAACTGCTGAACTATAGGCACATACTTCAACAAAAGATGAATCTCAGAAACATAATATTTAGCAGAAGTCATTCAAAGATTATCAGTACAATACAATTCTATCTATGTATGTCCAAAAACAGGTAAGAGAGAATATTTATATGTGATGAAACTAAAGAACAGGTAATAATAAACAATGAATGCTATGAATAATGATTTCAGCCTCAAGCAGACACACCACACAGGGGTACTTGTGAAGTTCTACTGAGGTGGGTCCAGACATACACTTAAAAAAAACAAAAACAGTACAGATTAATAGCATACTTCACAACAAAAAAAAAGTTTGAAGAAACAGAGACATACCTATTCTTTTAGAAGAAAAAACTCAAAGTGTCTCTTCTCAAATTAATCTAAAAATTCACTGCAACCACACACAATATCCCAACAAGACTTTCTATAGAACTTGAAGAGATGAGTCTAAATTTCATCTGAAAGAAAATGCAAAAGAACCCGAAGTTTTTTTAAAAAATGCAAAACACAAAAATATGATATAAACCATAGCAGATAAACAGTATGGTAACAGTTAAATGGGTCAAAGAGAATTCAGACTCAATAAGCAAAAAACAGAATATGACCCAATCAAAAATGTTCAACTTTCTTAGTCACTGCAGATGAAAATTAAATTGTTGTTTCCCAAGTATAATGGGTAAAATACATTTTAAAGATACCTTTCTACCACCAGTTGCAGGCTGGCAGAGGAAAGCATATCTTTTGAGAGAATAAACGTAAAAGGGTTTAATTGGGAACTACTTCTATCAATTAACATCATTAAGACGGGTAAATGCTACAGAAATACTATCATGAACACCTGAAGCACTGTTCGCAACAGCAGAAAAGATCACCACTGCATCGTTATGGGCAATCTTGGAAATGAATGTATACCAATAGGCGAGGGAACTATAAATACATGCAAATATATTTATTTTAATTACATACCATTCTAGAGTTAACATTAATTCAGACAAGATTTTAGACACTCGATAAATCTTAATTCATTCAAGCAAATGTGTTTGCATTACAGGAGATGATCATGATAGATCTCTTTATTAGTCACATCTGAGCACAGGTCCTGAAACCACACAATTTCAAACACTCTTGTCTTCCTTACAATAGTTACGTACAACTACTGTCACTCTCTATTTTTCCTAAGTTGACTAATGATATCCCGGAAATATATCCAGAAATCCATTTATACGAGGCAATTTCCAACACAAGAGTATTCTTACACAATTAAGCAACATTTGCTTCATTAGACACCTTCCAGGTGGGATTACCACGACTCACACATGCCACGAAACTGAGTATCACATTTATCTCCGTTTCCTTTTCATGCTTTTTTTTTTTTAAGAACACTTATAGCACCACTTATGTGACCACAACTATACCACACTCTGCACAATCCCAAATTTGTGAAATACGTTCATGGTTCCTAACAGCACTCATTTTGCCACGTAGGGAGAAGAAAAGTTAAGAGCAGTTGGTTTTGCGAGAAAATTGAGAATTTTCAAACGATCTTCCTCAAATTGGAAGGTGTATCCGCCAGGTTCCCCCACAAAATTCTGCCTTAGTACCTCCTTCTGGCAAATTGTTGGGCCACGGGGACCAAGCTACTCTAACATTGTGCTGTTTCACTCCAGCGCGCTGCTAAACGACTCTCCCTGTGGAGACATTTCTTTCCTTTTTTTTTTTTTCTTTTAAAGGTCACGCACCGTCACCAAGTCTTTGCCGAAACCTGAGTAGCACCAGGCTTCAGAAACAACCCTTCTTACGAAAGGATTCCCCAGCCAGTCCAAACCCAAGGAGACCAACTCCAGGCAAGCGCTTATTATCCTGTCCTTAGGGGCGCAGCTGTCCTCTGACAAGCCACGCAAAGGGAAAAGCCCAAGATTGTGTCCTATCAACAGGAGGGAAAATCAACTTCAGAACCGCGTGCAGCCACGTTATCTCAATGTTGGCGAAGCGAGACCAGCCACAGGTTGCAGCAAGTCCA
This sequence comes from Ochotona curzoniae, assembly GCF_017591425.1. Classification (NCBI taxonomy): domain Eukaryota; kingdom Metazoa; phylum Chordata; class Mammalia; order Lagomorpha; family Ochotonidae; genus Ochotona; species Ochotona curzoniae. The sequence continues at coordinate 13,044,671 of NW_024467121.1, read as the reverse complement.
GTCGTGGAGAAAACCTAACGACTCGGAGGAGAGGTGAGAGAGGACACCTCGTCAGTCTCTCACACCCTCACCCCCGGGGGCTAGGAAGAAAGCGCCCGCCACCCTGTCACTCCCCAAGCAAGCACGACCGCGAGCAGCTGCGCGCCCCGCGCTCCCTCCCGCGCCGCAGCGGCCGGAGCTCCCACCCCGGCCGGAGATGTACCTGTCCTCGGCGCCGCCGCCTCCCCTGACAACTTCAGCCCCTCCATTCCATGCCGTTCCAGGCTGTCGGCTCCCGGCAGCCGGCAGGTTAGGCACGGGCTAGGGCGCCCGCTCCGCGGCTTGCCCCTCAGGAACGCCGCGCGCTCCCCGTCGCGCCGTGACAGCGCCCCGGCTCCCCTCAGGACAGCAGGCGAGAAGCACTCCCCCGGCTCCGGGCCGCCTGAGGGAACATGTCGACCCCGCAGGCTGACGGGAGCTACAACCGGAAGTAAAACCTCGCGGCACGAGGAAAAGGACAGGGACCCAAAAAAAAAAGAAATCGAGAGAGAAAGTGAAAACTGAACTGCGGAATCTCCCCCCCCACCCCCGAGAAGGCAGTAACCAATCACCGGAGAGAAGGCAAAGCGCAGGCGCCGGCTGTGCTCGACGTCCACGCGGCTCTCGCTGGCCCCTTTGCGCAGGCGTGAAAGCCGCTTTTGAGCCCGGAACTCGGTGGGGGCGGGTGACTGGCCGGATGCGGAAGGCGTGCAGCGGAAAAGGCGGAAGCTGCCGGCTAGGTCTCCTAGTTCTGTGTATCATTTTGGGCGTTGTGTCACCCATGGGGCCTTTTAGCCCCACGGGCTATGGCCACAACAGCTTCCTGCTCCGAACGCTTCATTTCTGAAATCCCTCCCGTGTTACGATGCATTTGTTGTATTTGATCCCGTGTTATCTCTCGTAACCGGCGTCATCGTGCTGATTACCTCGGAGAGACCTCTAGGAATTTACAAGTCTTATGTAGACAGAGGTAAAGTGGGCTGTTTGTACCCGCGGAAAGTATCAAAGAGCTACTGAGTCCGCTGACATTTCACCATGAAATGTGAGCCAGGGGTGGGAATACCGAGATAACAGCCATTTGGTGAGTTTGCTGTGTTCAGATACTGGTTTCCCAGACAGTCAACACCCCAGACAAGAATCTAGTCCATGAAGGAATCTCTTCTAGGAGTGGCTGCATAAGTAAGCCAACCTCCACAAAATTAAGCTTTAGAAAGCAGTACTTAATGTGAAAAGAAACTCCAAATACTTAGTGAAGTGTGAGGGTAGAGGTTAGACATCACTAGGTGCTGCCCGAATAGCAGCCAGAACCCATGAAGCAAATCAACAGTGTGTATCATTTTGGGCTTAAAATATACATATAATTTATTTTTATTGGAAAGTAAGAGTTACAGAAAGAAGGAGCTACAGAGAGGAGAATCTTCCATCCACTAGTTCACTCCCCCAATCCGCAGTAGGACTGAGCCAATCCGAAACCAGGAGTGGACTACCCACTTTAGGGTGGCTAGAGGTGGTAGAGAGTCAGGGACTGGGAACCCCACAGAGATAACGAGGATCTAGTTATTTAAGCCATAAACAGTTAAAACAATAGCGTGTTGGCTTGTAACATTAGTAGGTGTAACGTGTAGGTAATATCATAAAATGAGAAAAGAGCAACGTAGGTATAGCATTTCTGTGTATCATTGAAATAAACCCAATATAAATTCGAAAATTATTCTGATAGGTTGCCTATGGCAAACTGTAAGGCAGCCACTTTAAAAACACACAGAAAGTAATGAAGAAATCACTTAAGTAAAAATACATCTTTTGAAAATAATGCAAAATACAAGTAAGGAAAGAACAGAGGAACACACAAGAAGTGAAAAATATAGAAAACAAAAAGAGCAGACATAAATCTCGTTATTTCAGTTGTATTACATATGAATTGAACAATTCAGTCAAAAAGTAGATTTGCAGAATGGAGTTTTTTTTAATAAAAAAAAGGTTCATCCAGGATAATTTCACAATTAACAAGAAGGATGGTATTTTTTTTTAAAAAAAAAAAAAGCCTTTTCTAACACCATACTGAAAAATGACAGACTGAAGTGGTTTTGTAGCATTGTACCATAGTAGGTTTAGCCTTCACTTGCAGTGCCAGCATCCTGCATAGGTGCTAGTTCAAGTCCTGGCTGCTCCACTTTTGATTCCCCCTGCTAATTTACCTGGGAAAGCAGTGAAAGATGGCCCAAGTCCTTGGGACCCTTACGTGGGAAACCCGGAGGAAGCTCCAGGCTCCTGGCTTTGGAGTGGCTCAGCTGTAGCTGTTGTGGCCATTTGGGAGGTGAATGAGCTTGGCCATGTGAACTACTAATTAGAGTGGGAAGAGTCGAAGAGTAGGTGAAAGAGGATGAGACTTCTCCTCCAGAGTGTAATATGGGTTCCAGGTTGTATCTCAGAAGCTGACCCCTGCCCCAATTTCTTTTTAATAAATATTTAATTTTCAAAAATGTATTTTCCTAAAGGCAGAGTTACAGAGTGGGAGAGAGAGATCGGCCATCTGCTAGTTCACTACCCAGATGATCACAAAGGCCAGGGCTGAGCTAGGCTAAAACCAAAAGCAGCTTCTGGGTCTCGCATGAAGGTGGCAGTGCCCCAATCACTTTGTGTAATCTGCTGGTGCTGCTTCCTCCAGATCATTATTAGGGAAATGGGTCAGAAATGGAGCAGTAGGGACACATCGGCACACATTTGGAAAGCTAGAATCCCAGGTAGTGACCCAACATTCTACACAACAATACCAGCACCTGCGAGTCCTTACAATGACCAGTGTTGTGGCACCGTGGGTTAAGCTGTCAGTTTTGAATCCTGGCTGTTCCACTTTGGATTCTGCTACCTGATAATATGTCTGGGAAAGCAGCATAAGATGACCCCACTTTGCAGGCCACACTTTTGCTGGTGGATGCTACCACCTGTCTAGCCAGGTGCACCCCTAGCTGTGGTTCTAGTTCTTACTATTGGATGCTACAGTCCAGTCATGCTTGGGCCATGGCAGGCCCAGCTTTTGCATGGTTCAGCTGGTGCTGAGACCTAGCCCAGTCCAATTATACCTACTCTGGCTCTCATGAGCACCAGCGGATGCTGGAGCCTAGCTCATTCTGGCACATCCTAGACCCAGTCCACACCTATGCTGAGGGACACTGCAGTTGTGTACAATCCAGATATCTGCCCCCATTTAGGCTCTCATGCTCACCAGTGGGAACCACAACCCAAATGAAATGTCTTCTTAGCTACCTAACCAGGCTTATTCCCAGCCTCAGATCTTGCAGGTGCTGGCAGTTACTCTGACTTAGCCCAGAATAGCCCATCCCCTATCTTGGCCTTTGCCATTGGATGCTACAGCCAGGCCTGGCTTGGCCCACTCCCAATCCACATTTTTGCTGGTGGTTGCTGCAGCCTAGCATTACCCAATCTGCTTCCATCCATGGCTTTCATGCAAACCAGTAGGTATGAGACCCTAGCCTTGTCCAGCATGGCCCATACCCCATCCTGTCTTCTGCATATGCCAGTGTGCTATAGTTTGGCTTAGTCTGCCTGGTCTACGCCCCCATAACCAGCCCATACACTTACTGACAAGTAAAGTAGCCTTTCCCAGCCTGACCAACACCCAGGCCTGAATCACATACTCATTAACAAAAACTACAGCCAATAAGGGGAGTTCCCCAAGCTCCTTTACAAGGCCCACTCCAGACCTAGAGCTCATACATGCCAGCGGGTGTTAGACCCTTACCTGACGTAGACTGCCCCCTCCATCGTGGCCTCTGTGTGTGTTGGTGGATGCTGTGGCTCAGCCTGCCCTGTATCCTATACTTGAGTGTGCCTACAGGTGCTGCAGCCTGGGCCAGCCTGGCCTGTTCCCGACTCCAGTACACATGAGTATTTGGGGGTTCATGGTCATGCCTAGTTCAGCCCATCAACCCTCAGCTCTTGAGCAAACCAGCTGGTATTGCAGTCCACAAGGATGAGCCCACAAATTTCCCATGGAGTCTGCACCCAGATCTGGTCCTCTTACATGCCTATTAGTGCCCTCCCCCAGCCTAACATGAACCTGTCCCCTGTTCCGACACTCACTAGTGGGTACTGTGATCTAGCCCTGCCACATAAGCCCCCAGCACTAACTTTAGTGTATGCAGGTGAGTGGTGATCAGCAGTGCTCAATTTCAACTAGCCCAGCTCAGGTCTCCTGTGTGGGTAGGTGCAACGGTCTGACCCAGAAAAGTCCCTTCACTTCCTTCTTCCAAACTGGTCAGTCTCAGCCCCTCACTCACCTGCAAGTACAGTGGCCTCATTGGCAGAAATCCCACAGAAGTCATGCCTCACCTGTAACATACTCCCTCAGTGATCGTCCCACCACACATCCTATACCCTCTTCCCTGATCAATCCACAGCCCCATGCCTGCGAGCACTTGGGTTCCCCAGCACAGTCTTTTTGCAGGGTAGTGTGCTGGCATGAAGCCCTGCCTGCCCACCCAGGACCCCAGACCCAGTCCTCCAGAACATGTGCTGGTCTGGGACCCTATCACTCTACCCAGCCTGGACTCCAGCATGTTAGCTAGTCCCCAAGCCCAACCTACCAGCAAACGCCAGCATGCCTTCCAGGGAAGGAAAAGAAAGCTTGGAGAATCCTGTTTACTCTTGAGTAGCCATTTGTTTAGGAAGATAAACAGCATGAGTATCTTTAGAATACTAATTTATTTATTTGAAAATCAGAATTACAGAGAAACAGGAAGAGACAGATCTTCCATCCCCTGGCTTACTCTCCAGATGGCCATAATGACTGGTGCTGGGCCAGACTGAAGCCAGGAGCCTGGAGCTTTATCCAGCTATCTTATGCAAATGCCAGGGGCCAAAACCCTTGGCTTTTCCTCCACCACTCCCCAGATCATTAGCAGAAGCTGGATCCGAAGTAAGTCATCCAGGACTTGAATTGCACCTATGTTGTGATGGGGACAGGTGCAGGTGGTGAATTCTAATCCACTGCACCACAATAGTGGCACTAGATGTCATGTGACTTTCATTAATATTGAGGGTAAATAGCTTCCAATATGCTATGGTCAAGCCATTTGTTTTCTCTTTAGTTAACTCAGTGAGGAATGTGGAGTTACATCAAGCTGGGTTATAATCATGATGCTGACATGTGCTATGTATGTGTAGTTTGAGGAAATCAAACTTTCCTACACTTACTTTCCTTCCTGTGAAAATATAATCATTCTACCCATACAGGTAGAGCAATGATGAGCATTGGTAATGCCCTAAATAAAGTCTCTGGCACATGGCATATAATGTGTATTTCAACAGTGGCAACTACAACATCACAATCTGTTCTGTTGTTGACATTTGGGTATTGATGTATTTTCTTATGATCTGCTTTCTGTAGTAGACAATGTATTAATATGTGAGCCATGCAGGCCATGCATGATTTAGTGGGTAAAGCTGCTGCCTGCAATGTCTGGACCCCATCTAGGAGCTTTTAGAGTCCTAGACACTCCATTTTATGTTCTTTTCTTTCTTTCTTTCTTTCTTTCTTTTAGAGACAGAAAGTAAGAACTTCTATCTGCTGATTCACTCCCCAAGTGAACATGATGGCTGGTGCTGAACCAATCTGAAACTAGGAGCCAGGAGCTGCTTCGGAGTCTCCCACTCGGATGCATGGTTTCAAGGCCTTGGCCCATCCTCGACTGCTTTCCCAGGCCACAAGCAGGAAGCTGGATGGTAAGCAGGGCTGTGAGATTAGAACTGGCACCCATATGGGATTCCGGTGTGTGCGAGGTGAGGCCATTATCTGCCAGGCTACCACACCAGGCCCATTACTCCACTTTCAATTCAGCTCCTTGATAATGATCTGGGAAAAGCACTAGAATATGACCCAAGTGCTTGTGCTTTTGCCACTCTTGTGGGAGACCCAGAAGTTTCTGGCTAATGGCTTCATCCTGGCCAAGCCCTGGCCTTTGTGACCACTCTGAAAGTGTGCCATTGAGTGGAAGATATTTCTATCTTTCCCTCTCTCTGTAACTCTCAAAAAATAAATCTTTGAATGTATGCATTGTTTAAATGTGTATATACATATATGTACCATTTATTTTTTACATTGTCTGGAATATTTTCCTTTTTTTTCACTCTTCTATTTATAGAGTACATTTTTTGTTTTTCGTGACACAGATTAAGAAGCATAGGAGGGCCTGGCGGCGTGGCCTAGTGGCTAAAGTCCTCGCCTTGAACGCCCTGGGATCCCATATGGGCGCCGGTTCTAATCCCGGCAGCCCACTTCCCATCCAGCTCCCTGCTTGTGGCCTGGGAAAGCAGTCGAGGACAGCCCAAAGCTTTGGGACCCTGCACCCGTGTGGGAGACCTGGAAGAGGTTCCTGGCTCCTGGCTTCGGATTGGTATAGCATCAGCCGTTGCGGTCACTTGGGGAGTGAATCATTGGATGGAAGATCTTCCTCTCTGTCTCTCCTTCTCTCTGTATATCTGACTTTCCAATAAATAAATAAATCTAAAAAAAAAAAAAAAAAGCATAGGAGTGGGCCTGGTATGAAAGCCCTAGCAGCTAAATCCTTGCCTTGCAACCACTGGGATCCCATATGGACACTGATTAATGTCCTGGCTGCTCAACTTCCTATCCTGCTCTCCTATCCTGTGGCCTGGGAAAGCAGTAGAGGACGACCCAAAGCCCCTAGACCCTGCACCTACTTTGGAGACCCAGAAGAATCTCCTGACTCTTTGCTTTGGGTTGGCTCAGCTCTGGCCATTGCAGACACTTGGAGAGTGAACTAGCAGACAGAAGATCTTTCTGTATCCCCTTCTCTGTAGTTCTGCCTATCCAATAAAAATAAATAAACCGAAAGAAAGAAGGAAAGAAAGAAAGAAAGAAAGAAAGAAAGAAAGAAAGAAAGAAAGAAAGAAAGAAAAAAAGAGAATCATAGGAGCTCTTTTCTCTTCCCTCTCCTTCCTCCTCTATCTTCTGCTTATCTTTTCCCTAATTATTACAATGGCATATTAATTCACTTCACAGTCATAAAGCTTAACATTCTAGTAGCCTTTCCTGACTGCTCCTCACCCATTCTGGTTTTTGTTATTGGGTGTTACATCCCAGTCAGGTCTGGTCCACACCCAGACACAGTTCACACATGACTCAGTAGAGGCAGAGACCCAGCCTAGCCCATCCTACACTTGCCCTGGTTCTCATGAGCACCAGTGGGTGCTGGAGACTAGTCCAGTCTGGCACAACCCATTGTGCACATTTGTGCAAAGGGACACTGCGTGCATGCATGCTCACACTAAACAGCAGCCCCAACTCTGGTCCTCACACTTACCAGTGAGAACCACAACCCAGCCAGGGTGTCACCTCTCCTCCCCAGCGAGGCCTGTTCCCAGCCATAGATCTTACATGTGCTAGTGGTTTCTCTGACTCAGCTTGGTGTAGCCCCTCCGCTGTCTTAGCCTTTGCCTTTGGATGCTATAGCCTGGCCTGACCCAGTTGGCCCCCAGTCCCAACTCTTGCTGACAGGTGCTGCAACCTGTCCCTGCTCAGTCTGCTCTCACCCCTGGCTCATGCAGAGTGGTAGGAGTGACAACCTACGCCAGCATAACCTGTGCTCCATCCTGGTTTCTGCACTTTCTAGTGAGCTAAGTTTCGTCCAGCCATGCCCTTCCAAAACCAATCCACACATTAGCCAACAATTGGAGCTACCTTGCTGAGCCTTTCTCGGCTCCCAGGCCTGAGTCACGTGTTCACCAGCGAGAACTATGACCCACTATGGGAGTTTCCCAAGTTCCCCCACTCGGCCCACTCCAAGACCCAGATCTCACATGCGCCAGTGGGTGCTAGGCCCTTGCTGGCTTAGCCTGCCCCTCCATATTGGCCTAGTATGAGCTGGTGAATGTTGGGGCCTGGCCTCCCCATACCCTGTTGTAGGATGCACACACGGGTGCTGCAGCCTGGATCTGTCCAGAAGGTTCTCAGTCCCTGTACCTGTGAGTGTTGGCAGGTTCCATGATCACACCTAGCTCAGCCCATCACCACCCCAACTCTTGAGCTAACCAGTGGGACTTGTATTTCCACAGGATTTGGCCCACAAATCCCCCGCAGAATCTACCCCCCAGACCTGGTTCTCTCATGTGCTTGTTAGTGTCATGGCCCTGCCTAATGTGACCTGTCTCCTGTTCCAACATTCAGTCAGATACTGGGATCTAGTCCTGCTAGACAGGCACCCAAGCCTGGCTTTCACATGGTACGTGGTGGTCAGCAATGTTCCATGCTAACAAGCCCAATTCTGAATTCCTGTGTGGGCTGGTGCGTGAGTCTGACTCACACAGATCTTCCAGTCTCTCCCCTTCAAACCACCAGGTCTCCGTCCCCTTGCTTACCTGCAAGTACAGTAGCCCTGTCATTGAGTGTCCCTCAGGATTCATTCCTCACCTACATGTGCTATGGCCTTGTCTGTGGATGTCCTTAGGCAATAATTCCACATCCCCAAGACCCCAGAGCTCACTGCCAGGTGGCCAGTGAGTACAGTCCAGTGCCATTCATGCTCTGGCCTCCTACAAGCCCAGGATTCACTCACCGTTTGGCAGTGGTGGATAGGGAGTTAGGATCCCCAGTGGTTGTGTCTGGGAGAGTCAGATACCCACACCTCTGAGCAGAGTTACCTGGACTGGTTTGCTATTGTTTTTCTAGATACCTGAGATGCATTGATAGATCCTTGTTGCCTTTCTGATTTCTTGATATAGGCACTGATTTCTATGAACTTGCCTCTTACAACTGTTTTACTGTATTCCATGTTTTGCTATGTTGTGCTGTTATCTTCATTATCTTCCAGTAATTTTTGATGTTTTTCTTTTTTTTTTTTTGAAGATTTATTTATTTTTATTACAAAGTCAGATATACAGAGAGGAGGAGAGACAGAGAGGAAGATCTTTCATCCGATGATTCACTCCCCAAGTGACCGCAACAGCTGGTGCTATGCCAATCCGAAGCCAGGAACCAGGAACTTCTTCCAGGACTTCCACACGGGTGCAGGATCCCAAAGCCTTGGGCTGTCCTTCACTGCTTTCCCAGGCCACAAGCAGGGAGCTGGATGGGAAGTAGAGCTGCCAGGATAAGAGCCAGCACCCATATGGGAATTCCAGCATGTTCAAGGCAAGGACTTTAGCCACTATGCCACACCGCCTGGCCTGATGTTTTTCTTCTTGATGTCTTGTATGACCCACTATTCATTCAGTAGCATATCATTTAATTTGCATATATTTGCATGTTTTCTGGAGTTTCTTGAGCTTTTGGCTCATTGCCTATTGGTCAGAAAAGAAACATATGTGATTTCAATTCTTTTGGATTTGCTAAGGCTTGTTTTATAGCCTCATATGTGGTCTATCCCAGAGAAGTCTGCATGTACTGTTGACAAAAAGGATATGCATGCTGCATTTGTGGAATGAAATGCTCTGTGGATATCAATTACCTCCATTTGATCCATGGTATAGACTGGCTCTATTTTTTTCTTTGTTGAGTTTCCATCTAGTTGATGACAGGAAGTGTTGAAATCCCTTAATATTATCATATTGTAGTCTGTGTCGCCTTTTAGATCTGTTAACACTCTAGTTTTAAACATAGCCAGGTGCTCTGGAATTCGGTGCCTATGCATATACTATCTTCACTTCATCTTATTGAGTTGGTCCCTTAATCATTATGAAATCCTTTTCATCATTTTTGTGTTAATCTATTTGGTCTGATATCAGAATGGCTATACCAGTTTGTTTTTCCTTTACAATGGCATGAAACAGCTTTTTTCATCACTTTACTTCCAGTATGTTTTTTGGTGAGGTGTGTAGGCAGCAAATAGATGAGTCTTGTTTTTCATCCAGTCAGCCATTCTTATCTTTTGAATGGAGAATTAGGCTAGTTGCATTCGGGATTATTATCAAAAAGCAACTACTTGGTTCTGTCATTTTAACTTAAAATTTTCATTGTTTGCTTTATTTTCCCTTTGTACCTTCACTAGGAAGTTGTCTAGTTTTGCCTTCTTTGATTGTGGTGAGTATCATTCTCTTTTCCTGTGTGTAGTGTATCTGTTAGCATCATTTGTGGAGCTTGTAAGGTTTTGGTAAGTTCTTTCAATTTCTGTTTGCTTTAGAATGTTTTATTTTCCCTTAGTGTGTAAATCAGAACTTTACTGGATATACATTCTGGGCTGGCAGTGTCTTTCTTTTAGGACATGAACTATGTCTTTCCGTTTTCTTATGGTTTCTGATGAGAAGTCAAGTATAGATCTGGAGATTCTCTGCAGGTAACCTGTCTTTTTTTCCCATGCACATTTTAATTTTTGCTTTGTGTTTTACTGCAGAAAGTTGTACTATGATGTATTGTGGTGAAGATCTTTTCTGGTAATGCCTCCTAAGAGTTCCATGTGCTTCCTGTATTTGGTTACCCCTTTTTTTATTCTTATTAGGAAAGTTTTTCATTGTTGTATCACTAAATAGGGCTTCTAGTCCAGTCTCTTTTATTGCCTGCAGGAACTCCCATGACTTACATGTTAGATATTTGCTGGTATTTCATAAATCTTGGACACTATTTTTTTTTCTCATTTCTGCTTCTTCTTTTACGTCTAAAGGAGATTTTTCAAAATATTTGTTTTCCAGTTCAGAGATTCTTTTTTCTGCCTCTGCAAGCCTGACAGTTTGCTATTTAGTACATTTTAGTTTAGCACATTGAATTCTTCATTCCAAGTATTACAACATTAGTTCTCTTAGAAGTTTCTGCCTCATGGGAAAATTTTTCATTTATGTTTTGTGTGGATACTCTTAACTCCTGCATTTGCTTCCCATTGTTTTTGAGTAGCCTTTAGATCATTTTTTTTCAACTCTTTTTTCAAGCAATTCTCTAATGTCTTTACCTTCACATTCTAAGATTGAAGTGTTTCATGGTTCCTTTAGGGAAGTCTTATTGTTTTCCTTATTAGCATTGCTTGTGTAACTCCTTTTACTCTTGAGCATTTCAGTATAGACTTGTGGATTTTCTCTTTTGATGGTTCTGCTCTGATTTGTGTTTCTGTGTCTTAGTGGAGTAACTTATCCTTTAGTGAAAATTCTGCAGTGTGTGCTGCAAATGGACAGTGTACTCTGCAAGTGGACAGTTTACAAGTATGAGGTGAGAGTCACTGGGCATTGTAGATCACCTCTTTTCTTTGTCCAAAAGGGAAAGTAGTGATCATGATTATCAGCTTGTGTAAATACAACCTCCCCTCAGTTCTTTCAAGGTGATCAGTGTTAAGGGTTATGCCATAGTAGCTGTAACCCTAACCCATGCTAGTGCAAGTACCACCCAAGAAACCTATGCTGTTCTGTGTGTGACCTGAGACTCAGCTAAACACTATGCCAATTACACAGTCACAAAACCCTCAAGGTTTTTGTGCACTGGACTGCCATAGTCACAGGGTGCTTAGGCACTTCTCAGCACAAGATGTCCTGGCAATGGAAAGGAGGCATTTTTTCTGTGGTTTCTCAGGTCTGTGGGCAGACTTTTCAATTCCTGATGGGTACACAGCTCCTTTTCTGGTATCCAATCTAATCTCCAAGTCATTGGGGAACAAAAGACCCATTTCCTTTTCTTCTTTTAAATTTTTATTTTTGGTAATGTTTACATAGTTCATCAGGGTGGAGTGTGGAGGATTAGGGAAAAGTGGTAAGACTATTGTTTCGAAGTTTCTTTTTCTTTTTTCCTGTATCTGGGGAAAGGGGATATAAGCGGAGAAGCCACACTTGGCCTCCCAACCACCACTGAATATCATCCCTGAGCCCTGATGTGGAGCATGTTCCGAGAGTTCTGCTTAAATAGTTTCAGCAGTTCTGAACTACCATCAATCTCAGCAATCCAAGGATGAGGAAATTCTTTCAATATCCATTGCTTGATATAGTCTGACTTAGAGTCTGTATTTGCCCAGATATTTACTGTTATCACTTGATTGGAGTAGTTGTCCAGTTTGTTCTGCCCTCCTTCCTCTGCTACGGTACCAGATGTCCTTTGCAGGCCCCAATAGGATGGTATATCCTCCATGTGCATCTTGGTCTGCCATCCACTGCTCCATCTTTTCCACTGAGGAGCCCAGTTCTGACACACACACTATGGTCAGAACACCAGTCCTGAACATGAGGCCTCATGTCCCCGCATGTCCCCACTTGTATCATCCTCCAGACCTGCAGGAAACCCACACACCAAGCCCCAACCAGTGCACTACTGGGCGGTGAGCTTTGCCTGTCACCATTGGTGACCCAGGTGGCTGACATGGGTCTCACTTGAAGCCTCCACTTCCAAGGCTAATGGATGTGGCACCCACGAGCAGAAGAGCCTAAGGACCCAGGCCAGGCAACCTGGGCCCTGCTTGATCTCCTAGCACCTGGGGAATCATGGACCCAGCACCCACCACACAGGTGTGCCAAAGGTTCCAAGCCAGGTGACCTGGACCCCGCCAGACTGCCCACCCCTGGGGCTCATGGACTAGCATCTATTGCACAGCTAGGCCTAAGGAGGACCGAGCCCAGCTGAACCTGCTGTCTCTGGAGCTCACAGACTTGCTACCCACCGTGCAGGTTGGCCTAAGAATCCAGGCCAGGTGACCCAGGCCCCACTGGACCTCCTACCTCTGGGCTCATGGATCCAGCACCTCCCTACGTATCTTAGAAAAAGAAAATAGAATAGGTGAAGAATAGGTGACTATGCTGGCATAGGTATGGTTAACACAAATTTGGTATTAACCAGGTCTGGGGTGCCCGCCAGTTATGAGCTGTTTTTCTCCCAACAGTACACTCGCCTAAGTACAATGCAATCTAGGCCATTCCCCTCAGCTGAAGACCCATTTTCTTGATATAACCAGTGAAAGGCTAGGTCTGTTGGTAACACAGATCTGTTTCCTTGAACCTAGCACTTTGGGTGTTTTTTGTTTGTTTATTTTTTGTTGTTTTAAAAGATTTGTTTATTTTGTGTTGGGAACACAGAATTACAGAGAGAAGAGACAGAGAGAAAGATCTTCCATCCATTGGTTCATTCCCCAAGTAGGTTAAATGGCCAAAGCTGAGCCTATCTGAAGCAAGGACCCAGGAACTTTTTCTAGCTCTCCTACACAGAGTCCAGAGACTTGGGCAATCCTCTACTGCTTTTCCAGGCTATAAGCAGGGAGCTGGATGGGAAAAAGATCAGCTGAGAAATGAACTGGCACCCACATGGGTTCCTGGGAATGCAAGGCAAGGATTTAGCCACTAGGCCATCACGTCAGGCCCAAACCTAAACATTTTAATGTGAGACCTGGTTATCATAACCAGTGTCTTAACTACTAGGCAAAACACCTGCTTCTATTCTTTCAATATACATATAATAACATTCATAAAACATTTGACTTTGTAATGTTGGGATTCCACATAAGAGTCCCAGCTGCTCTGTTTCTGATCCAGCTCCCTATATGTGCTAATTTTTCCTGGGGAGGCAGCAGAAGATGACCGAAGTGCTTTTTCCTATGTGTCCACGTGGGAGACAAGGATGGCGTTCTTGGATTAAGTCTGGCCAAGTCCAGGCTGTTGCAGCCATTTGGGGAGTGAGCTAGTGGGAGAAAAAACTCACTAACTCTCCCTCTTTCTGTGTCACTCTTGCTTTAAAGTAAATTTTAAAAAAATGAAAATATTCCAATCAGTGTTATTTGTGCATTTTCCTGAGAATTAGACAATAAAATTTCCATTTTAATTTGTAATTTCAAACACATAAAAATATAGATAATGATGTAAACACTTAAGTACTTATAAAGATTAAACAGATATAAATATTTTACCATATTTAAGATACCTATCTTTTTGGAGTAAAACCTTACATACGTAGTTCAATGTTCCCCTTTCCTCTGGAGAAACCATTCTCTGGAAATGAAGGTGTGAGCCTCCCTCAGACATTTCTGTTTTTGCAGTGCATATAGGAAAGTGGCCATTCTGTTTTTTCATATTCTAATACACATGACATCATATCACAAACATATTCTTACTCCTTCATTTTGATTAAATGCAAAAATTTTTAAGTTATATTTATTCAGATCAATGCAGGTGAATATAGCTGATTCTAAGTTAATTAGATAACACTAATAGCTGATTCTTTCACCATTTGATTGCTTCCACTTTTTCCTCTATTACAGACAGACCTGTAGTGAAGAACCACTGCTCAGAGCCTACCTGGCCAAAAGGTGGAATCATTCCATCACAGGGTACGTGTGGGATGACCACATAACTTATCATCTAAGCCAAAACACTTTCATGATGAATGGGACAGGAGGCTTACACTGTGATTGTTTCAGGAGAACCTTAGTCATTTTCAAACTTTCTTGGCTTTTTCAATTTGTTGCAAATATTTTCTCTTTCTTTTATTATATATGAGTTATTATTTTCTCACATTCTCTCCAAGCCCCATGTCAAACTCCAACAAAACTTTTTGAAAAGTTTCAATTTGAGAGAATGCATGTGTGTGTGTGTGTGTGTGTGTGCATGTGTGTATGTGTGTGTGTGTGAGAGAGAGAGAGAAAGGGGCTTCCATCTGTTGGTTCACAACTTAACTGCTGTACCACAATTTTTGTACCAGTCTTAACATTTTTGCCAATAGGCAAAACGGCATCTGAGCGGTATACCAAATCTTTATTAAAAATTTCATTTTATTTCTCTGTAAATTGTCCATTCATGTCCTTTGCTTAGTATTTTGTTGGTTTATGGTTTTCTCACTGATGTGTAGAGTTTTATTAGTTATATGGGAGGTTAACCTTTTATTGGTTATACTGAGTTTCAAATATCCTCTTTTCATTAGTGGTTTATCTTCTCATTTTGCTCATGTGTATTTTGTCTTACCAGAACTTAAAACTGTCAAACCAACCAATAGTTTACTTTATACTTTGTTCTTTTTTATCTCATAAGAAATCGTTCTTCATGTTGATGCTATGATGATTTTTTCCTATGTTGCAGTGGTGTTTTGCTTTCCTGCTCAATTGTTTTATCCACCTGGAATTAATCCTTAAGTGTGATATGAAGTAGGAAGCAAAGCTCACCTTTTTCCCAGATAGACCTACTTTTCCCTAGATTTCCAGTCTTTCCTTTTGAATATCAGTTTTCTTTATGCAAGTGTATCTATCTCTGGAGGACTATTCCTTATCTTCCACATTTTCATGGTATATTAATTACTGCTTTGCTGAAAGCCTTGCTACATGGGAGGCAATCTAACTCATTAAGATATTACAATTTACCACATGCAGGTATTCCTCAATACACTATTTCTCTAAAAGCTGTCCTATTAGATTCTGAAACTCTAACCAAAAAGTCATGGTCTTATAAAGTGGCGTTTATTCAAGAAATCTCATGCGATGATCGTTTAAAGATTGCATACCTTAGATTAGGTAAATAGTAAGTATTTGCTAAATTAATGATAGAAGTTTAACTCAGAATAGAGAAGTAGATTGCTACTAAGTAATTTTGGAATATTCATATCAGTTGAGAGAATTAGCCTAAATCATATGTTTTCAACCTATACTTTCCAGCAATTTCCAGATTTGGTTAAAATTTTAACAACAAAACAAAACATTAGTCCTTGGTGGGGAAATGCATTCTGAATACTGAAGAAAAAATGATAAATGCTTTTATGGACTGTATTTCTGACTACATTGAAACTTCATTTTAAAAGATTTATTTATTCACTTATTTGAAAGACAAAGAGCAAGAGAGAGAGAGCGCTTGAGAGAGAGAGAGAGAGAGAAAGAGAGAGATCTTCCACCAGTTAACTCTAAATGCCGGTGAAACCTAGGGCTGGGCCAGGACAAAGCCAGAAGCCTGGAACTCCGTTTGTGTCTTATGGGGATGTCAGACCATGTTCCTCTTGGACCATGATCATCTGCTGTCCTCCCAGTTGGTCTAAACGGAAGATGGATTGGAAGTGGAGTAGCTGGAAATAAAACCAGCACTGTGATATAGGTAGGATGTTGGTGTATCAAGCTGGGGTATCATAGCGCACCATAATACCTGCCCCCAAAACACAAGGGAATTTTTAAAAGTTTTTCTTCATCAAAACGTAGAAATAAAGCAAGTGTCTGTGGCAAATAATCATAACATAAGTAAATACTCACTTTTTAAAAAGATTTATTTTATTTTATTTTTATTGGAAAGTCAGATGTACAGAGAAGAGAGACAGAGAGGAAGATCTCCCATCCGATGGTTCACTCCCCAAGTGACTGCAATGACTGGAGCTGCGCCCATCCGAAGCCAGGATCCAGGAGCATCTTCTAGGTCTTCCACGTGGGTGCAGGGTCCCAAGGCTTTGGGCTGTCCTCAACTGCTTTCACAGGCCACAAGCAGGGCGCTGGATGGGAAGTGGAGCTGCCTCTGTCTTTGTGTAAAATAGGTGTCTGTGTGTCCGTGTACAAAACATATATCCATGCACAAAGGATCTTTCTCTCTGTCTCTCCTTTTCTCTGTAATTCTGGCTTTCCAAGAAAAAAAAAATACTTAAAACAAAGGTTGTGGATGACTTGAAAATTTTCATTTTTCTCCAAGACAAAGAAAAACCCATCAGTATGATTTTTAACACAAGTTCTTGTAGAAAGCACTTGAACGTTGATGTACTAAAGATCTCAGGTGCTTTCAACGTACAGGATCCGTGTCCTGGCAGCTGGGCCCGTTTTGTACACGGACACACAGAGGCCTATTTTACACAAAGACACATGTATTCTGCAAATGAGCTTGAGTGTGCAGATGGACACGTGTTTACACACTGACGCACGTTCTGCAGCCAAGTGGCGCTGTGCTAGACGCTAGTAGGCGTCCTGGGAACATCACTGGGACAGTTAAGAACTACAACTCCCGGCGCGCGCAGCCACCTCCAGGCGTCGTGCCTCCCCGCGCCTAGATTGTCTCCGCCCAGCGGCCGGCTCAGCCTGGCTCAGCTCCCGGCTCGGCTCCCAGCTCGGCTCCCTAGCCTAGTTCCCTGCAGAGGGATCGGCCAGCGAACGCATGGAGTCCCGAGCCGCTGACAGCTGTTTGTTGGGCGACGTGGGTACGTGCGGGGCGCTTGCAGAGGGTGCTGGGCAGGGGGTTGGAGGGCTGGCGTGGAAAGGAGAACTGCAGGAGCCGGCTCTGGAGGACTGTGAAGAAGCACACCTGACGGTGATGGCTTTGTCTGTGAGGTGGGTGAACCCTGTTCCGAGTTTGTAGTCGGGACGCTTGGGTGGGGGATCTGCGGTGACAGCACTTTCCTGCTTATCCCAAGCATCTGGATGGAGCTCCGGTGTCCCGCACCAAGTCTCAGGGTACTGCGGGGCGGATTGTTCCTGCGTGTGACGCACCACCAGGTGTGGGATTTCAGTACCGCAGACCCATTGGAGCGCCGCCAAAGTTTGAGATGATGCGGGATGTGTGCAGGGCCGAGGCTCACTTAACCAAGAGAGTGAGAAGTGCCTCCCCGGGCCTATTTGTTGGACAGCCCGGGCAGTGACTGTACAGGGGCAGCAGCAAAGTCTGTCTCCCCGGCGCCTGGGAGGCTGTGGTGCAGTGTCGTGAGCATCCTACAGAGACACTCAGCTGTGACCAAGTGAAGTTAGCAGAGAGACCTTGGGACACCAGCACTGACTCACTCGGAACAGTGTGACCTTACTTCACCATGCTGTCTGTGCCTGAATAAAACTGGAACGTGCATATAGGAGTCCTTTCAGGAAGCCAACTTTTCCCTGCCTATGAAATAATAATATGGCAAATGAAATGAGTAGTCAAAGTGCTTTGACAATCTGGGAAGCAAAACGACAGTGCTAAAAACAGCAGTGTAAGTAACAGTGAAAAACTTGAAGGCAGTCATAGCACTGCAAAGATATTTTCATTGATTTTTGCAATCTAGCCACCTTCAACAAGATCAAAGGTATTTAATAAGCATCTGCTTTGGTCTGACCTTCCACCCCAGGCAAGCACAGACTTTGACCCTGACAGTGTGATCTCCCTTTGCTTGGCTCAGTGGAATAAGGAACGAACTTAGCTAACCAATGAAGGCCATTCAAACTGATTTAAACTATTACTTTACTATTTTTGTTTCTGTAGAGGGTTCAGTACCCCATTGCCACTTGTCAATGTGTTTTCTGCATTTTGCTAGAGAAATATTTCTGTAGAAGAAAAACACCCTTTAAATTCGTGGATGTGCAGCTTCTTCAGTTCCTGTATTTCTGACATTGTCATGGTTTTTATTCAATCTTGTTATGCAAAAGTATGTCCTAATGACATATTTATTGTTGAAACCCCACTGTTATCCCTGCAGAGAGGCCGTCTGTAAGAGCTTTAACCCATTTTAACATTCTGACCTTAAACTCTATATAAAACATCCAGAAACTTAACACATAGAAGTTTCCCATTTTTAATTGTAACATCCCACATATGTCACAATTACAGGACTTTAAAGAGAATCACATCCTAAAATTAATCTAGTGCTTTTTACTTAGAAAAATGTAAGAAATAATTATTAATCTGATTAAACATGTTTACTTGCTTAGTTGAAAAAGTGGTTCCCACATTCGACATCCATATACAAGAATCTGTCTTGGAGGTTTAGGGCTGATGGAAGAGGAAAAAAATGTCTTCAGGAATTTGAGGATCTAAGCGAGGTGAGCTTCTGATGCCCTTAGGGATCCTCAACCAAGAAAGAACTCTTTTCCTCTCAGTAGAGCAAAGATACGCTTTTACTACTTTTGTTTTTAAAAGATTTATATATTTATTAGAAAGAATTACACATGTGAAGAGAGAGAGAGAGAGAGAGAGAATCTTCCATCCACTGGTCTACTACCCTGATAGCTGCAGCCAGGAGCTTCAGCATAATCTTTCATATGTGTGACAGGGCCCCGTGTAGATGGGCCATCTTCTGCTGCTTTCCCAGGACATTAGTAGGGAACTGGATCAGATGTGGAACAACCAGGACTTGAAGCAGATGCCAGAGTCACAGGTGGCCACTTGACATGCTATGCCACAACATCAAACACCCCTCAGCCAAGAACTCTTTAAGCCTCTGGGGGCTTAAAGTAGGGGGAGAAAAGAAAGTACTTTTCATCACATCTGCCGAGACTACGTCATACCACATCCATGATGAGTAATGTGTTTTGTCTCCGGGGTCTCAGGAACATAGGCATGGCTTGTAGCGCCTGCTCAGTGACAATCCCAGGAAAGTGTATGCAAGTTGATTCTTATGTTGAGTCAGAAGGGTTTGATTTTTTTTTTTAAGATTTATTTATTTTTATTACAAAGTTAGATATACAGAGAGGAGGAGAGACAGAAAGGAAGATCTTTCGTCCGATGAATCACTCCCCAAGTAAGTGCAACGGCTGGTGCTGTGCCGATCCAAAACCAGGAACCTGGAACCTCCTCTGGGTCTCCCACACGGGTGCAGGGTCCCAAAGCTTTGGGTCGCCCTCGACTGCTTTCCTAGGCCACAAGCATGGAGCTAGATGGGAAGTGGAGCTGCCGGGATCAGAACCGGTACCCATATGGGATCCCAGCACGTTGAAGGTGAGGACTTTAGCTGCTAGGGCACGCGGCCAGGCCCGGTGTGGTTTAAAAAACAAAACAAAACATAATAGTGAGAGTTCTCTGGGAGATTTAGATAATCATTGCCATGGCTGGGAGGTAAATGTTTTCAGATTGGGTTTTTGTTCCCAAGGTAAAGAAAGATGCACTCTGGACATTTCAGAAATGTCCTGTATTGTAGAAAAAACTCGCTGGTCCCTGTGTTGTATTGCCAGTAAGAATGAAAGAAGAAAATCTGGTGGTGGATGTGTGGCATAATGGTTGAGATAAGACACTGCTTAGGGGTGCCTGCTCTTGTGTCCTGGGTCATTTTCCTATTTCCCAAATGCCACCTAAGAGGCAGCTGCCACCCATGTGGGAGACCCCACTGTTCTGACTCCTATTTTTGGCCTGGCCTGGCTTCAGCTATTGCAGCATTTTTTAGTGTGAACCAGTACATTGAGATCTCTTTCTCTGTCTCCTTGCTTTTCCAATAAAATTTTAAAAATCCATTTAGGTTTTTTGTAAGACCCAATGGAATTTTGAAATAGTGGCTGTGGCCAGGTAGCAGTCATCATTTGTAGAGATATAAATCTGTTTTAATTTTTAAGTATAACTTTGCTGCCCTAAAGAATAGGAAGGTCTTGGAAGTTTATTCAGCTGAAGCTCAGGGACAGTGTGCATCTTGCGTTAGAAACCAGAAAATTGCCCTAGAAATTATGGGAATTAAAAATGTAGGGTGATACTCTTCTAGGCTAAAGAACCCACAAAACAGTAATCCTGGCCGCAAATTGGAATACCCTGGGGATGTTGAAAAACTATTAATGCTTGAGTCCTATGGTTTTGGGGTTACAGTCTAGGCACCTCACATTTTAAATATTTCCCAGAGATTCTAACATGACTGAAGTTGAGGACAACAGAATTAGAGAAAGTCTTGTAAAAATGCAAACCCTACCTGCAGCCAGTTTTTGGAAGTAGAGAGGAGCATGGGGCACAAGCATTCAGGCACAAAAAGAGGTATATTTTGGGGTGTAGATTTGAATTCGTAAAATCAGATGGCAACAACATAGTGAGAAACTTCGTCTTCTTGACTGTTTACAGTCATCCTTTATGCAGTCCTACTGTGTGTCAAGCAGTAAACTGAAGTGTTAAAGTGATCTGCTCTGCGGTAGCTTGCTGTGCAGACATTGCATCGCTGTCTTGTGGAGACACTGCAGCCACCTTTATTGCCCTTGGACTTGTTCCCTGAAGCTTTTCAGCCCGATATTTTCAGCTTGGATTTTGGAATGAGTTATTGCTCTGCATGGCTCATCATTTCCATTTTCCATTAACAAACCCTATTTATAGAAGACAATAATTTTTTTATTTCTAAAAATCTATTTATTTGAAAGGCATGTTTTGGGGAATATGTATTTTTTTTTAATTCTGTAGATGATGGCTTATCATTTCCATTGTCTGTAAATAAACCCTATTTTCAGAGGACAATCTTTTTTATTTCTAAAAATCTATATATATTTGGAAGGCAGAGTTCCAGATGGGGAGAAGGAAAGGAAAAAGGAGGGAGGGAGGGAGGAAGAGAGAGAGAGATTTTCCATTTGCTGGATCACTCCCCAAATGGCCGTTACAAATGGGGTTTAATCAGGCCAACATCAGGATGCTTCCCTTGACTTATATATCCAGTGAATTTGCCACTTTTTCAAAAAGTTTGTAAAAATCTATTTGAAAAACAGAGTGACACAGAGAGGTGGAGAGGCAGGGAGCAAGATCTTCCATTTGTTGGTTCACTCCCCCATTGATCACAAAGACCAGTGCTAGGTTAAAGTCGGGAGCCTAGAACTCCACGCAGGTCTCCCACATGAGTGCAGGGGCTGAGATACTTGAGCCATCCTCTACTGCTTTCTCAGGTGCATTAGTGGGAGGCTGGATCAGAAGCAGAGCATCTAGGACTCAAACCACCACTTAGGTGTGGGATTCTGGCATCATGGGTGAAGGCTTAACCCCTTGTGCCACACCACCAACCCTGAATTTGGCATTCTTGAGAGCCTAATAAGGTCCTTTGTGAAACTGGGCTGAGGAATGCCAGCTGAATCCCATTCCTGTTCCTTGTGGATAAAAGAGCTTTGTGCTTAAGGCCATTGCAGGACCCAGGCCAACTGCAGCTTGCTTGCCTCCTGGGTGGTACTTACCTTTGGAAAATATTGGATTTTAGCAAATTGATCTCACCACTTGTATTGTTGAAGTGGAAAGCTGAGATCAATGCTGATGTCAACTAAGAGTTTAATTAGTGTGATATGGTACAATTGGATGGAAAGGAAGAAGGAAGAAATGTTTTGTCTTCCATTTCCATTTTCCAAAAGATTTAAATCTCATCAAAATGCAGTCTGGGGCAGCGTAATAAAGCAAACTGATCAAGGTCTGGGTAAAAAGTAGTTTAAGATGTACCAATTGTCAGTATCTGTTTATTTTTCATGTTTAATTATCAAATACACATCATACAGAATTTATCATCTTCGATATTTTTATATGTCCTGTTAAATGGTGTTAGACACATTCATAGTGTTGTGGAACTATAACTACCATCCATCACCATGCGTCTTTTCAACCTGTAAAGCTGACATTGAGCATTCATTAGATTTCCTCTTGCTTCCTTCTCCTAGCCCAAGCTACCACCATTCTGCTTTCTGTCCCCATGAGTTTGACTGCTTTGGGTACATTGTAGAAGTGGAATCACAGTCATTATCTCTTTAATACTAATTTACTTTGCATAACATCATGTCCTGAAGTTTCATCTGTCTGATTCCACATGTCAGAATTGCTTTCCTTTTTAGGGCTGAATAATTCCATGGTACATGTATCCCATATTTGTTTATCCACTCATCCATCAATGGGCACTGGATTGTTTCCATGGTGTAGCTATTATGAACAATGCTTAGTAGCAATTATCTTAAATAGTAAAATTTGTGTAGGTGATGAGAGAGTTTTAATTATCTGGCTGCTCTTTCCATGGCTACATTCATGGATAGTATAGGCTTAGGTGATTAGTAGGCAAAGGTGAGAAAGCATTTTAAATTGCTGTGACTTGAGATCTGCTTGTTGGCTTCTCAGTATTTTGTGAAACCTACAGTGTAAAATGGCCTCTCATACCTGCTGAAATGAACAGATATTCAAAGCATAGGCTAAAACAAATCCACCTATCCTGTCATGATTGCAATTAAAATATCAATTTTTTTAAAAAGATTTATTTATTTTTATTACAAAGTCAGATAGACAGAGAGGAGGAGAGACAGAGAGGAAGATCTTTCATCTGATGAATCACTCCCCAAGGGACCGCAACAGTCGGTGCTATGCCGATCCGAAGCCGGGAACCAGGAACCTCTTCTGGGTCTCCTATGTGGGTACAGGGTCCCAAAGCTTTGGGTCGTCCTCAGCTGCTTTCCCAGGCCACAGGCAGGGAGCTGGATGGGAAGTGGGGCTGCCGGGATAAGAACCGGCGTCCATATGGGATCCCGGGGCGCGTTCAAGGTGAGGACTTTGGCCACTAGGCCACACCACTGGGCCCAAAATATCAATTTTAAGTACAAGCACAGACAGATGTGTTCTGTTAGAAGATAAAGGAGAATTCTGCATGGTTTGGTAGTTTTAGATTTCATTGAAAGGCACTGATTCAAATACCAGAGGGATTTGACTCTATGAGGTGGAACTTGGCAGATTTATAGGGAGGCTCTAATGGATATGTAAAGATACCTGTGTAGTTCCAGAAATGGTGACCTGCTAGGGATGGAAGGTCAAAACTAAATGGACTTCTGGGCCCGGCGCAGTGGCGCAGTGGCACAGTGGTTAAGGTCCTCGCCTTGCATGCCCAGGATCCCATATGGGTGCCGGTTCTAATCCCGGTGGCCCCGCTTCCCATCCAGCTCCTTGCTTGTAGCCTGGGAAAGCAGTCGAGGACAGCCCAAAAGCTTTGGGACCCTGCACCCACGTGGGAGACCCAGAAGAGGCTCCTGGCTTCCGATCGGCAGAGCATTGGCCATTGCGCTCACTTGGGGAGTGAATCATCGGACGGAAGATCTTCCTCTCTGTCTCTCCTCTCTGTATATCCGCCTTTCCAATAAAAAAATAATAAAAACAAATCTTTAAAAAAAAAAAGAATCAGTGGTGCCAGGCTGTGAGATTGGGTGTTTTACCACACAAAGTAATTTATCTTCATCAAATGAAGGGGCCAGAATCATTTCTGAAGCCGTGACTTCCCTGAGCAAGCGGCAACAGAGGGCAGAATTTATATGGAAGTGGGGATGCTCTGGTTTTCATATACAGAGGTGGGCACAAGCTACTGTAGCTGCTGTTCAGAAATACACTATTTTGTACACTGCAAGTTAGGGTAATAAGGCTTGGGTGCCTGCAGGGCTGGGGTTCTTTGCATTGTAATGAAGGGAAGGGTGACCTTTGGACAGTTTTTTCACCCCCTCTGCCCCAGTGTTGGTGTTGCCCTTAATACAGGTCTGGATCACTTTGGTGGGTTGTACCTCTTTCTGGGTCATGACTGGAAAATCTGAGAGACAGCATTGTAAAACATCAGTTGCTTTGAAAGTTTTAGGGTCTTGAAGTAGAAATGAACCCTAGTAAAAATGGTTGAGCAAGTGACAGAAATGTAATACATCATGAAAACTTCATTTTCACCCATTATCATCTCTCTCTTATTTTCCTTATCCACTGTCTACCATTTCCAGTGTTTTTCGCTGTGCATCTAATTTACCTTCGTTTGTCTAAACAGTAGTGTGGTTCATTTCCTGACTTTTAAGTGCTGTATTCCCTGTTGACTTAGCGCTATGAGAGCTAAAGCCTCAACCCAGTGGGTGCTTCAATCCCTCCCTACATGTTTCCATCCATGTTCCTCCAATATTATTTTTGTTTAAATCAGGTATTTAGTGTTTACATTATGATGGGTATGTTACTATTGCAACTAAGCACTGGCTATTGTAGGAGAATTCTCCTTGGATACCTTTTTATTTTTCTTTGGGTTTTGATGGGGTACAGTCAGATAATGACTAGCTCCGTGTATCAGTGGGCTTGCCGAATTAATGGAAGATTTAGACTGTGTGGAAACATCTCTCTGCCTGCCCTATTTCTTCTGCACCATTTAACTGAATTGATGGCACAGAAACAGCTCCAGGAGACTCCTCCTGGCCCACCTCTCTTGCCTGCTGTGAGCTACTCAAGTTAATGCACAGCTCAGAAATGGCTCCAGAGGCTCTGTGCATGCTCCACCCCACTTGTGCCAGGCATGATACTTAGGCTAAATTAACTACACAGAAACTCTGGGCTCTGGCAGATTCCTTCCTGCCTCCTGCCACTTAGTTAATTGAATGTTTTTGTACTTTGAACAAAAACTTTATCTATACTATGTGGCTTTCAAGCTGCTTGAAGGATGAGAGCTTAAAAACTTGTGGCTTTGGCTGCACATTGCAGTGGTCCTTGAGTGTAGTGGTAGCCTCTGTTGCCAAGCTTTGGCTATAAAGACTCCTCCTTAAAACTCCATATTTGTGGTGATCTCTCTCACTGCCCTCAACAGAGGGAACAGCTGCTCTTTTTTACCTGGCTGTTTAATTTCTTCATGTGTGATCCTTAATTGATGCCTAATGTTGCAGGGTGCGAGTGAGATCACACCAGATATGTGTAAGGTTTATTAAGGAGTCTTTATTAACTAAGCTTGGTGATAATAGAGCACAATAGTAAATCACAAGTCCATACGGCAATCCAACCGATCATAATCCAACCAAACATAATCCAAAGAAGAACAAATGGTCATTATCCTTAAGTTTATCCATTTAACTGAAGACCAATGTCCCAGCTTCCCCAAATATAAGTTATCCCAAGAGATATGCAACGAATAACCTGGACACACTTACAAAATTGCATTCACCTTTCTCTGGCTTCTCTGCCCACATTCCACTACTGCTAGGCCTCACCTCTCCTGAAACTCCTGACAGCACACAAACCAGAAACAACATTACTATATCCATTGTCCCATCTAAGCAGTACACAGGGGCCATGATTGCTCCGACCAGCAGAGCCAGTAATGTGGACAGGGAGAGGGTCTATAAGGAAGGAGTCTGGTTTGTCCTCTCTGTTGTGAAGCAAGCCAGTCACTGATATCTGAGTTGGGGAAAAAAGTATTTATTTGTGAAGTGAGGGGTTGGGAGAGGGGTGAAGATTGATATCTCTTGAAATCGGAGTTGAGGAATACTTGCTCAGCTAATATGCAGGTCTGTGGTTGGTTTGTACTTGGTGCTCTTCTTTCTTTGGTCAGCAGTCTCATGTACTTTTGGGAATTTTATTTATCCCAAAGAGCACACACACAGAGAGCTGTTGGTTCACTCCTCAAAAGACTCAACAACTGAAATGGCCTAATTGAAACAGGGGTTCAGGAATTGAATCTGAATCTCCCATTTAGGTGTAGGGACCCCAAGTACACATGCCATCACTGACTAGCTTTCAGGGTGCACAGTAACGGGAAGCTGGCACTGGGAGCCTAGACCACTGAACCCAGCATTCTGATATGGTATACTGTGTCCTACATGGCCACTGTGCCAGATGCTTGACTCACTTTTGAGAATTCTGATGATTCAAAGTGGACTTCAGTCAGTCAGGTGGTAAGCACTTCTGATTCTGAGCCTGGTGTCCTGAATGGAAGGGGAAACCCTAAAGACAAGATTGAGCACATCATAGACTTCATGAGTTTTATGATCAGGGACTCTTGGGGCTGGCTGGACCTGATGCTCCATGACTTCAGTTTAGACAGTTAATTTTAATAAGTTAATTTGCAAAGAAACTAAGTTAAGGGAGGGAAACACAACCTCTGTTTGTGGAAGGCTAGTGCATAACACTGTCTAGTATCTAATCAGTAATTGCAAAAACATGGAAGCAACCGAAATGCCCATCAGCAGAAGATTGGATAAGAAAGCTTTGGTTCATCTACTCCATGGAATACTACTCAGCTATTAAAAAAAACAAAATGCAGTTCTTTGTGGCTAAATGGGCACAACTGGAAACTATAATGCTAAGGGAAATGAGCGAATCCCAAAAGTTAGATACCACATGTTTGCCTTGATTTAACCTGTAATTTTTTGTTTGGTTGTTTGTTATTTTTTGAACCTGTCATTGATACTGTCTCAACCCAGATGTTTCGAAGAATGGAACTTGCATTATTTTTAACATATTGTTTACCCAATACTATGTCAATTAATTCCATAATGTTGTATATTGATACTGAGGTTTTGTTGGGGCTTTTAACTGACCGGATCTTTACTCTGTTAGCCCTACCTTCAGACCAGAGAAGGTCTCCCCAAGAGGCCACTGAACTTATCTGGACAATAAGACGCTGAACTTTATGCTAGGCATGTGTTTGCAAGGAATGAATCTCAACTGAACTTGAACTATGGCTATGCAACAAGGTGGAGGAATCCACCATGGGGGGAGGGGTATGGGAGGGGTGGGGGGAATCCCCAGCGCCTATAAAACTGTACCACATAATACAATGTAAACAACAATAAAAAAAAAAAGAAAGTGCTATATAGGTTCTCTACTATTGGACTGGGGAGGCAGCAGAGGATGAGTCAAGCCTTTGAAACCTGGACCCAAGTAGGAGACCTGGAAGAAGCTTCTGGCTTCTAGCTTTGGTCTGGCTCGGCTCTACCTGTCACAACCATGTGGGGGAGTGAACCAGCAGATGGAAGATCTCTCTCTGTCTCTCCCTTTCTCTCAGCAACTTTGACTTTCAAGTAAAATAAATGAATCTTCAGTTTACCTCCCTCACCCTTTTTATTCCTTTACTGTCATAATGCAGTCTGGGGAACTGCCAAAGATGAATAAATGGTGCATTTTGCCATTCTTTCTGGAACTGTGGGTGGGAAAAGATTTCTAAGAATCTTTTTATCTCCAAGATTCTTTGATCTGTGTACAAATCTTAACTATCTGGCAGGTAAGTCAGTGGAGACTTGCTGACTTCCCAGTTCTACAGCTTATTGAGGGCAGCCTTCACAAAACCGCCCCCTCTCACCTCATGGCACTCCATGCCTGATCTTGTTCTGTGGTTGTTTCCTATCCTATTTGATTGACCTCCTCTCTTCATCTCACAGCACTGTATTGATTGATAGGTCATATAAGAGGGTTATCCCTCACCATTTCTAATATGTTTACTGAGATATTTATGGGGAAAGGCTTCTCCCAGAACCTGCAGACTGTTTTCATTTCAGAAATGACATTTTTGCGGCCAGGACCCCAGTCTTCCTTTATTGATTTCCTTTGAATTAAATTCATAATCTTAGCAACATCAAGAGTGCTTCTTGCAGATTGTGACCCAATTCCAAGCCAACAATCTGAGTCAGCTTTGTCTTGAAGGTGTCTTTGGTGGTGTTTGAAAGTATTCCCTACTGGAGCAGGGCTACTGACCATGGAGAAGTGACTAGACTGGAGGTATAGTGGCTTGGAACCCAATCAAGATCATAGTCATGGTCGTGATTGGGCCACATCAAGACCACCAAAATGAGTTTAGCTGGAGAAGCATGGATGGTGATCTATGGAGAGTTTGAAAACGGCTGGGCTAAGCTCAGTTCCACAGCAGGCAGGGCTGAACAGCTTCTGCTTGGGTTCTAAAAATCAGGATTCTGACTTCAAGGAAGATGAAGTAGGATGCTGTTAAATAAATTCTCTGGGATGGGGAAAGGAAAAAGAAACAGAAACATAAATGATTTGTTGTGTTGTTTTGTACAAATACTCAACTCTATTTATTGCTACTGGCAGCGTCCAGCCAGAACGACTCTTAGGTCTTTAGAATTTGGCTCTGTGAAGCAGGCCCTGACTCACTACTGAACAATTTATGAAGACTGCAGGGCTCTGGTCTCAGAGGACCCAGGAAGTGAGCAGGTAGATTGGGCAGCCACTCAGTCAGTCACCAAGGACTTAGACAAGGATCAGTAACTGGGGCTGGAGTACAAGGTGGGACTGGTAATGGAACAAGCACAAGAGTCCAAACTGGACTAACAGAAGAAGTAATAATGATTAAGGTTCTGTGATAGTCTTAGCCTTTGCCACTTGCTGAGTCATTACGGGTAGCCAGGCATGATGTAAAATAGTGTCTAGGCATTATTTCATTCCAGCCTCACAGCCACCATGTTGTGTGGACATCAGTATCATTTTATCAGCAAAGAAATGGAAGCTTTAAGAGGGTTAGTTTTAAGCTCACCGTGACAGTCCCCAGTGACAGAGATGGGGTTTGAATTCATGGACTGTGTGGTTCCTGAGACTTGCCACTAAGGGCAAGCTGATACTGAACCTGTTGAATTACTCAGTTAGGACTTCTCAATTGCAAAGGATAGGCTAGGGTCTATGATGGGGCCTGGTTGTCAGATGTGCGGGTGTCAGGACATTAGAGGGATATAGGAGCATGAAGCCAGCAAGGTGTGGACCTGGCATATGTACTGAATCAGTAAGGTCATGTCTTGGGCAGAAATGTAGGGAGGAAGTTTTCTGGTACATGTCATTCCTTCTTGAGGTGACCCGTAGTCACCTAGAGTCAACATGTAAATGATGACCATGGAACTCTCTGACTTTCAAGGTAATGATTCTTGCTTAGTCATCCAGTATCACAGCGATACTGAATCAAGGCACAGGGAGGAGGCAGGAATAAGCTGAAGTCCATCTGTCAGTACTGGACCACAAACTATCACACACTCCGTTTTCAAGGGGCTGCAACCCTGGCCTTGTTACAACATAAACCGTTTTAATTAATGTACAAGCCCCTGTTAGAGCCAGAGTCGGGGTTCAAAACTGTGTTAGGTCTCAGGTCATTGTCTGGGACAAGGTAGACTTGTAAAGTTGGTTGGAAAGTGGTTGTGATTCAGTGGGGCAGGGGTAGATCCAATGATAGGGGTAGGAAGTTTAGTCTGAGAAATAAAAGATGTTTCTGTGCAGTGTTTATTCATTTGAATACCTGTGTGTCAACTGTGGTACTGCCCTGAGGTGCCTTCAGGAAAAGGCTAGGAAGAGAAGAATGCAAGCCAGCATGGATTCAGAGATGGCATGCGGTGCACTGCATGCTTGGGAGGCTTCCTGAAGGCTCATACATGCCACTCAGTCTTAGTGGATGAGGAAGAATTGGCTCACTCAGCTGGAAGGGAGTTGGAATGGAGGAGGGCATTTCATGCAGGGGAAGGAGGCATGGAACCATCAGACACTGAACCATGTGTAGTTGGAGACAAGAGCGTGTGCTGTGGGGTGAGTCAGGGTGGCTGACAGGACTAGGTTTCATCCTGGAGAAAGGAGTTATTGGAAGATTATGAGTAGGTCCCATGTGACAGACTTTGACTTAACTGCATTAGTAGGAGTGAAGAGAGAGAGGAGGGCACAGGAGACTAATTATGTGGTGGTGGCACTAGGATGTAGGGGCAGAGTTCCAGTCCCAGAGGGATCTTGCCAGAAGAACACAGGTCTTGGATTTCCAAAGCATCACTCCAGCAGAAATGGTGCAGTCACTGGGGAGGGGAGGATCTTGTCTCAGCTGAGTTCCACACACCTGGTCTGGGAACAGCTTGTGATCAGGTCTGGGCACTCCCTTTGCTAACTGGTAACATTTCCTGTGCTCATGCCTCATGGCCACATGTTGCCTTCCCCCTGTCTTTTCATTTTCTTAAACTCTGTAAGATTACCTTGATTATCAGTATCATCTTGATACTAAACCAAACAAATAGGTTACAAGAAAGCTATACTTATGAATGTGGATGGGGAGATCTTTAACAAAACACTAACAAACTAAATCTAGCAACATAAAGGATTGTGCACCATGAACAATTAGATTTATCTCAAAATTGCAGGGTTGGCACAATGCCTAGAAACCAATTAAACTAACACACTGTGTAGACAGAATTAGGGGGAAGAAAGCCTACCTAGTTACCTCGTCAGTTGCAAAAGAAGTATCTGAGAAACTTCAACACCCTTTGTAACAAGAACACTCAAGGAACGAAACAGAAAAGAACTCCCTCAACACAACAAAAAGCATCTATGAAAAGCCCGAAGCTGACAACACTGTCTTAGCTTTCCATTACCATGATGCAGTGCCTAGGATAAGCTACCTTTGCAGGAATGAAGATTTGTTTGGGTCCACTGCTTTGGAGGTTCACCAGTCTAAAACTGGGTAGGTTCCATCGGCTAGTCCATGTGGTGGGACATGAGCATGGCAAGGGTAGAGAATGTGAGGAGGAAGGATCCTCTGCCAATCCCATGAGCTAGCTACAACTTGGCTTTGTAATCAATCCTCTGATGAGAGCTACCATCTGAGGGCCGGCCCCCAAATATTCATAAACCTACCACCAGGTTCAGTACCTAAGCACCACAATTAGATTGAGCTTCCACCCCTGTAGTACTGTACTATGAACCTGTGACTTTGGGGATTTTAGACATCTTCATGTGTTGGGGAGTCAAATCGTATTCAAACTACAGAAGTTAATAGTGAAAGATCACCCTATTCTCCCTCTTCTCACTCCTATCCTCCCTCTCCTTCAGGTGGGAAGTATCATTATGCTCTTAAATCTTTGTCAATGAAATACCTGAAGCTTGTTTCCTTAATATAAATGAAATAAAATAATAGGAAAGTTATTCAACTAAAATTTATGTTTTAAAATAAAGTTATTTTGATACAAATTTTAGAAACTTAAAATGGTTTGATTGTAAACACCTGACATTGTAAGTGTCCTTTTCATTACTGTTTTTGCTACATCTCATATGCAATGATGTTCTAGTTTTAATTGTAATTTCCCCAGAGCCTCAAGGGTCATGCAATTGCATCAATTTCTACAAGGTTTTTGATTTTCTTTTTCATCACTCTAGTGACACATTGGTATTTTTGTAGCATGTTTGTTAACTTCATGTTAATGAAAATTTATCCTTTTTCTCCCTGTTGTGGACTGTGTTCACTGGCTTTGTATTTGAGGGGATGTATAATGCAGGTGTAGCAGAGACTGATGTGTTCAGATGTGGAGACAAAGTGCAGTATGTCTCTCTGCATCCAGACCAAAGATGAACTCCCAATGAAACAGTTAAAATTATACTAACAGTAGGATGCTGGACTCCCCAACATTGTCCCTGCCTACAATGTCAGGAAACACCTCAATAACAGCATGATAGACTTATGGCTGTTCATGAAGGACCATTCGTTGTAATACTAGAGGGGAAATTGGAATGAGGGAAAGGAACTTTGGGAGGGGGATGGGAAATCCCAGAGCCTATAGAACTGTATAATGAGACAATAATAATAAAAAATTGTTTTGAAAAAAGGCCTTATGCTTTCCTTCTAAGGTCAATAGCAAGATAAGGATGTCTTCTTTCATGATTTCTGTTCAAACCAGAGCAAGCAGGCAAGAAGCAGAAATAAAAGGCATCCCCATTGGAAAGGAAGAAGTGAAAACACTGCATTTGATCTTGTGCATTTCCTTTGCAGGTTTCTGGGTGGAACGCACCCCTGTCCATGAGGCTGCCCAGAGAGGTGAAAGCCTGCAGCTGCAACGATTGATTGAGAGCGGTGCCTGTGTTAACCAGGTCACGGTAGACTCCATCACGCCCTTGCATGCAGCCAGTCTGCAGGGCCAGGCTAGGTGTGTGCAGCTACTGCTGGCAGCTGGAGCCCAGGTAAGTGGCCCTTTAAGACAGACTCCTTGCTTGGCTGTAGCGGCACAGAGGAATGGAGGAGACTGACTCCAGAGGAAGAGAAACCTCAAAGGAAAGGCAGGCAAGGCCAAAATAGAATATGCTGGAAGCCAAGGTGGACAAGGAGGAGCTGTGTCAGTTTCACATCAAAGACTGGGAAACTAAGGGCCAGAAAGTGCTTGTGGACTATTAATTAAGAAGTCCTTGGTGGCTGAAAAGAAGGCGGTTTTAGCAAAATGTCCGTGGGAATGCTGTGTTCTGCAGGGAGCAGGACCCAGGCAGGCCAGCTACATCCTGGACTGGTCGTTTAGGTGGGTAGACCTGACTGAGACTGCAAAGCTGATGCTTAGGGTGCAAAGAGAAGGGTTCCAGCTTTCAGGAATACTCAATGGAATGTTAGCAAACTGACTCTGAAGGAAAACAACGGAACAGACATATTTTGCTGCTTTTCCTGGAAGAAATCTTCACACTGTGTTTGCTTTAAGCTGCCAGCTGTTTCTGACTAGCAGAATTTCTGGTTATTTAGCACATGGCTCTGGTGAACTGGTAGGAGCCTGCCCTGCACCATGCTGAAGGAATGCGGCTCCCCTCTCCTGTTCAAGGAATGGGGGAGAAGAAGGCCAGGAGGGGAAGACCATGCACTATTTACTCTTTCTGCAAGCTTGGACTGGAACAAGTTGTACTGAGTATCCAAATAGAAGCTGACTTTGCACAGATTTGAAGTAGTTTTCTAATTAGGGACTTGCTTTCTCCTGGTCTATGATTTTCACACTAGGAAAAGACATGTTAAGCCATCTTAGGCATCTTTCTAGCTGAGGCTTGATATAAGATATATTTTCTACTCTGCGTTTTACGGTGATGTTGAGGGTGAGGCTGAGCTTATTCTGCCCCCTCCCAAAAGAAAAGCCCCAAACAGGATGACATTTGTACTTTGGAGGCTATGAAGTATCCCCCAAACCATGCATTTTCCTTTTTGAACTCCCTTGCCTAGCTCAGTGCCCTAGCTCGTGATAGCAAGCCATGGTGAAAGCAAGTTGCATGGCATTTTTCCCTGCCCCCTTGACACTTGTATCTTCTTTCCTGTGAGGTGGATGCCCGCAACATTGATGGCAGCACTCCCCTCTGTGACGCCTGTGCCTCAGGCAGCATCGAGTGTGTGAAGCTCTTACTGTCCTATGGAGCGAAGGTCAATCCACCCCTGTATACAGCGTCCCCCTTGCACGAGGCCTGCATGAGTGGTGAGTTGGTGGGTGGAAACAGAGCTGCTCACCATACTGGGGTTCTGAAGTGTCCTCCCTAGGAAGGGCTGATGCAGTGTAGACAGAAGTGGAAACCCATGCGCTAGCTTAGGAGAGACTTGGATCTGGTTCTGGATCTCCATAGCTCAACTGTAGAAAATCTTAGCTTTTCCTCTTAGAGGGAAAACCTTCATCCAGGGCTCGGAGGCAGTGAATCCTGTGTTGCCCGTAGGATTCCCTCCTGCAGTGAAGTCTCCAAAAATCCTTCTGATGTGAACACTGGAATTTGTCTGCAAGAATTCTTCTGATAACTTGATCAACTCTACAGTGGTTCTTTAGTGTTTACAGTGATTTGGTCTTAGCTGGGAGAGGAGCAAGATTCAAGCATGGCTGAGCCTGGGCACATTCAAGGAGTGGGTTGTCTCAGAGGCTCAGGGAGCAGGTGAGGTTACAACTGTCCTCAGAGATGGGCAGATTTCAGATGGAGGGAAAATATAAGAGAATCTTTTCAGATACAGGGAAATATTCCTTTTCTTGTGTCACTGATTTTCAAGGTCTCAGTAGAGGGGCACAATAAATTGGACTGGAAATTTTAAGGGTCAGGCTGAACCTGAGAGCTAGAAATTTAGTCTAGGTCTCCTACATGTGTTGCATGGACCCAACCGCTTGAACCATCATTACTACTACTTAAGGTCTACATTATTAGGAAGCTGGAGCCAGGGGCTAGAGCCAGGTATTGAACTCACGTACTCGTATGTGGGATGTAGGCCCCTTAACTGATGTCATAATCTCTCTCTCTCTCTCTCTCTCTCTCTATATATATATATATATATATATATATAATCCTATATCCTGTATTTTGAGAAATCAGCAAAGTGTTTGCCTTTGGATGCATTTCTCTTGGATGTGGGGTTTAGGGTGTGCCTTCTTCTGTGGGGCAGTATTGGGGTTTTCTTCTCTATTGTTTCATCCCCCAATTTATTCAGTGAGGTTTTTTTTTTCTTTGAGAGTAGAAGTGAAGTTTTACTTATGTTAGAGAAAAAGAAGCTTTGAACAATATAATCAGAGGGTCTGGCAGAAATACGGAGATCAAGAGATGAGGTCTTGCAAGTCTAAAGGTATTTGTAGCTTTACCGTGTTATGAGATAATCTTTTAGCACCTGAAGATTGTTGCCAAGAGGTTTTTGAGTTGATATTGAATGATAGGGTAACAAAGGTTGCACGCTTGGTTTAGTGGCCATCTGTGTAGAGATAGACAAATGGTGGTTGGGGAATATCTTGGAAGCAGAAGGATGAATTAGACTATCGTAATGATCTTGACACACAACAAAGTAGGATGTTGGTGTGGTGTTAACTTATTTACAAGGCTTGTGGGAAAATTCAGTAGGATTTAGTATTAGCAAGAGGAACAAGTGGTAAAAAAAATGACTAAGGTTTGAGCTGGAAGTGATGGGTTGGCTCAGAGGAAGTGACCAAGAACAGGGGCTCTGCGAGAGGAAAGAGGACTAGAGTAGCTGAGATATCCAGGAGAACGGGCATCAGACTTGTAGGTGAGACTGGGTTTTAGGCTTGGAGATGTAAATTAGGTAACCACCAATAGTGAAGAGGTGATTGATCAGAGGATAGAGCTGGGCAGAATTTGTGAGGAAGGGTGAGAGGAAGGTTCCTAACTGATCCACACTGCATTAGAAATACAGGAAGCCAAGCCAGGGAGAAGATGGTAGCCTTTATCTGGCTGGAGGGCAGTCCAAGTACTTAGAACATGTCCCACTGCTTTCTCAGTGTTGGTGGGAAAGTCCAAGGGAGTTCATCCAGTCCAAGAGGCTGGACTGGGAGGCCAACAATGTGCTGTCGGCATGGGCTGGGTACTCCCCTGCCAGTACAGGGGCTGCCAGGACTCTGCTCTGCCCATTCTTGGCTCATGTCTCAAATCTTTTGTTCTCACAGCAAGAGGGCAGCATTCCTCTTCTTCCCTCTGCCAAGTGGGCTGTGAATCATCTCACTTCCCAAGAGAACAGAAAGGACAGAATTCCCCTGGATTCCCTAGGGCCACCCAAGGTCATAAATTTATTCTTAGGTTGGGATATAGACCTTATATTCTTTCCTGTCCCCTGCAGCCAAGTTCCATCTGATTTAGTCCAGCTGCTGTTCGTCTCATGCTTATTATTTCCAGTGCATAATTCATAGGTGTTTCCCACCCTCTCCTGTTTATTTTAAGGGAGTTCCGAATGTGTGAGACTTCTTATTGATGTTGGGGCCAATCTGGAAGCACACGATTGTCATTTTGGGACCCCTCTACATGTGGCCTGTGCCCGGGAGCACCTGGACTGTGTCAAAGTGCTGCTCAATGCAGGTGCGTGGGTGTTTGTTTCATCTGGTATTTGACAAGTGCGTGACCTGCCAACACTGTGCCTGTTAAAGAACCGGGTGGCAGGTTCAGGTGGACTAGGATTTGGATCTAACTCTCCACTTGCCTGCTGAGATCTTGGACATCGATTTCTAAAAACATAAAACTGGAAAAATAAAACCCATTGTGCAAGGTTGCTGGAAGTATTCATGGTAATGTTTTCTGTGACCCTGGAATATAGTCGGTGCTCAACTAATACTAATGATGATTTTTAGAGAATTTAAACAACTATCCACCTGATGGAGTTGCTATCTGAATCTAAGAAAGAGGATACCATGAGATAAGAAGTTTGCAGTGTTTAGGAGAATGGAGCATCTGGAATTAAGGCTGTTATCAGGTGTCCAAAAAAGAGTCAGGATAGAGTACCAAGGTGGGAAAAAACCAATCCATTCACCCAGCTGAGGATTAGGGGCAGGATCTGCCTGTACAAGAAATTTGAACACATGGTCAAGAGAATATTGTTCAAGGAATTAAATATGAGCCAAATTTAAAATGTTTGAATGAGGGATAATTGCAGATCAGCCATTTCATCTGTGCTAGGACAAAAAGCAAAATGTTCAGAAATAGGAAGAGTATGTGTTTCCCCCAGGTGACACATTTGAGTTTAAGTTATATGGAGTTTTCTCTTGGAGAATCTTGCTTACTTTGATGAACCACTTTGGAGACTTTGCGGTGGAAAAAGATCCATTTTATGTAGAATTCTCCTGGCTTAAACAAGAAAAAGGAGAGAGAGAGGAAAGAATTCCCCCTGGTTCCTCTAGGGCCACATGGGACCGTAAACTGATCCTTAGGTTGGGATGTAGACCTTGTTTCCCCTCCAGTCCCTTGCAGCCAAGGTCAGTCTGATTTGGACCAGCTGCTGTTTTTCTCATGCCTGTTATTTCAAATGTATAATTTGTGGATGTTTCCCATGAATTTTAGGGTTGTAAAACTTTTTTTTTATATTGCAATATATTAATTATAAATAGTCATTAGTCTTCCAGCCAAGCCTTCCTCTGGTGGCTGTACCAAACACAGGGTAGTGTTCTTGCTGTTGTGTTTCTGAGCTCAGAACACACAAGTTCCATGTCTTCTTTAATTCCTTTCTGTGTTCAATATCCCATGTGAACACAGCACCCTTTCTGTATTGTTCAGGACTTTGTAGTTGCAACTCCTTTGTAAGGCATAGCAAACCTTTTGCACCTGATTAAATAGTGAAGTGTATTTATTCGTTCATCTAACTTAAAGGATGAGAAGTAGAGCAGGTTTAGGGGCAGTCTGACCTGCTCATGTCTCCAATATTTTGATTTCTTTGAATTTTGCAAGTCTGCTTTTTACTCTGATAGCTTTACATAAGTCTGGCTTTAGATAAATGATCAAATGACTATAGTAGATTCAGACTTAAAATCCAGATTTTACTTTCTGAGGTTATAGATTTTTTCTTAGTTTATTACTTTCTTTTGAAAGGCAAAATGATAGAGAGGGAGTGACAGAGATAAAGATCTTCCATTTGCTATTTTATTCCTCAAATGTCCGCAGCAGGCAGGGTTGATCAAGAGCTTGAAACTCCATCCAGTTTTCCCATGTGGGAAACAGGGCTGGAAAACTTAGACTATCTTCTACTGCTTTCCCAAGCAATAGTCAGGAAGCTGGCTCAGAAGTAATACAGGTGAATTCAAGCAGGTATTCCCACATGAGATATGAGTGTCAAAGGTAATTGCTTAACCTGCTGTAACACAATGCCAACCATCTGTGGCAGACTGGGAAAATGTTTCCCAGATGTTGTAGTTTCCCAGATGTTGTAGGCATACTTCTGCTTATGTTCATTGGCCCAAGATGAGTCCTGTGTCCAAAACCTGAACAGATCCTCTTTGGCTTAAACTTTTTTGTCTTCTGATTGACTCAAGCCTAGGTTATTTGAACCAATCCAATGGAAGAGAATGAGAGGTTGATCCAGCAGAGCCCCATACTCAGACCTGAGGTTAACTTGATCCTACTGACCCCACTTTGATTTTTGACTCTGTGTCTTGCAAGGTGCCAACATTGTTGGTGTACTGGGCAAAGTAGCAGGGAAACCATATAAAAATAGAACAGGCTTTATAGAAGCTTTCAAAGGGTGTTTCTACTTACATGGGAATTAAAGAAGAGTAAGATCTTCTTGGAGAAAACAGTATGGTTGTCAGTGCTGGTTTGATGCTTGCTGATGCTGTCAAGCTATCAGTTCTAAATGTTTTTCTTGATTATTCTCAGCTCTGATATTCTTAACATTCCATGTCAAACCAAATGGCATACTCATTTTCCCACCATTGGAACTATTTTTTTCGTGTTGGGACATTTCAAACAAAGATGTGGGCAGAATCTCCGTATACTCAAAATGAATATTTTAAATATAGTGAGTCTAAACTTTGGAATCAGGTAACAGATCCCTTGGAAAAATCTAAAGAAAACCACGGACCAGGCCCCTAGATGCAGGTAGTTGTCTTTGTACGTGAACTGGAGAGGACTTGGGCATTGCTGCAGAAGCTGAGCTGTGTTGTGTTCCACAGGATAGACACAAAGACCATTGTTCTTTTTGTTCCCTCTGTAGGCAGTGAGAACAAGTCAAGGAACTAGATTATATTTGCAAAGGAGGAAGGCTAGGAAAGGTGAAAGTCCAGTTATTATGCTGAAGTAATTTTTAATCTGATCACTCCCAGTAAATGTTTAACTCCAAAGGAAGCCTTCAGAAGCAGTGCTGTGGTTATGTGGCCACTTTCAGCACACTCCTTGTCACAATCCTTTGGCAGTCTGTTGTTGCAAAAGCACAAAGTGAGCTATGTGTTTTTTATTGTGCTGGTTCCTGG
This sequence comes from Ochotona curzoniae, assembly GCF_017591425.1. Taxonomy (NCBI): domain Eukaryota; kingdom Metazoa; phylum Chordata; class Mammalia; order Lagomorpha; family Ochotonidae; genus Ochotona; species Ochotona curzoniae. The sequence goes on along the minus strand of NW_024467121.1, from coordinate 13,005,927 downwards.
CATGCTACCAGGTATCACAAAGTCCTTGCATCTTTCACTTGGCCATGGTTTTACTCTGAATCCAGTTTGATTCTATTTTTCTTTGAAGTCTGGGTTTTAATAATGAACCAACTTTGACCTGTTTCTGCAAAGCATGTGCAGTTGAGAGATTTTAATGTCTAGATGATGTTTGTTGTGCTGGTTTCTCTTCTCTGTCTCTTTCTCACACTTCTTAGTTCTGGACCGATTCGCATCTTTGCTTCATGTAAAGCCACTTTATTTTTCCCCATTTCCCTCCCTTCTTTCCTTCCGTTGTGCCTACATTCCCTCTTCCATATGTGTCTGTGTTTTAAAATCTCTTTGTCTTTGTAAAATGCTCATCAGTCAAGGCAGGCATTTCTAATGTACATAGATGGCACTAGGTGTATATCTTACTCTATTTCTTCTTTGTTTATCCAACATTATATTTCCAGGTCCATCTGCCCACTTTGATGTGTGCGTACCTGGCTTGGAGTTTCTAACTGCTGCTGATGACTCTAGCTTCCTTCCATATTCACCTTCCTATCTTTGCCTCCAACCAGAAAATACCAAACATATATTAGAAAGATCCAATTGTGTGTGCCTTGGGAAGGCCCTTAGCAAGAGCCACCTTGCCCAAGAATTGTCTAGCCAACAGCATGAAAGGGAGGGAAAAGTTTTCACAGCTCTTTCCTGCCACTTTTCTCTGTGATTGTGAGGGAGTAGTTTTGCTTCTCTTGTGCCTCTTTCTCTATTGCTAAATTAGAAATAATCACTTTCCTTCCTAGTTGGCAACAAGATGCCAGAACTAATGACAGTAGACGAATTATTTGGACTACAGATTCTGTGGGCCTTAGGATTTGTTTTTCATTGTGGTTGTGCATTTAGCATTTAATGTTTTTACTTGCATTATGATTGTAATACAATTAAATTTATTAATCTTATAGGCAAGTATGGGATGAAAACCCCTGATGTGAGATAGTGGTTTGTTGTTGAGAAAAATGTTTCTTTTGTCAAATGTATTGTTTTTTAATATTTTCTCATAATACATTTCTGTAAAATAGAAAACTTTACATATATATTAAGCATTTTTTGGCTTAAATTCTGAGTTTTGGTTTTGGAAATGGAAAAACTTTTCTTTGTATTATTATTACAAAGCAGAAATGAGGGTTTTTTTTTTTTTTAGAATTGGCGCAACTAGAATTTATAATAGCCTTATATTCATTTTGTTTCAAGACATTACCAATAGCAGTTTTGATAAAAACAGTGTGTAAACTGGCATTCTAAGGGCATGGCCATCTTTGATTGTATACAATGGCATCTTCCTTAAAGTCATCTGACAAGAAGATTATAAGGGGATTAGAGAAAAGACTTTAAAGAAGCTGAGCAAATAGTCCAGTAAAATTCTCTGACATTGCCATTAAGTGGTGACATACTAGTGGTATGATTTTTTTAAATTTGTTGCTTATTATAGTAAACTATTGGACCCAGTGCAGTAGTGTTGCAGTTTAATCCTCCTCCTGCAAGTGCTGGTATTCCATATGGGTGCCAGTTTGTGTCCTGGCTGCTTCATTCCAATCCAGTTCTCTCTGCTTATGGACTGGGAAATCAGCAGAGAATGGCCCAAGCTGTAGGTCCCTGTATCCATGTAGGAGATCTGGAAGAAGCTCCTAGCTCCTAGTTTCAGATCAGCTCAGATCTGATTGTTATGCTCATCTGCGAAGTGAATGAGCAGATGGAAGATATTGCTGCCTCCCCTCTCTCTATAAAAATCTTTCACATTAAAAAAAATCTTTAAAAAATTATTTTGGAGGCACATATGCACATACATCTCAGAGAGGGAGGCAAGAGGATGAGCAGAATACAGACAGGGAGTGAGCTCACATGCACTGATGAACTCCCCAGATGCCTGCAACAACCAGGGCTAAATGCAGAACCTGAGAATTTAGTTCAGATCTCCCGTGCAGATATCAAGCACCCGACAGTTGAACCATCGCCTGCTGCCTGCAGGGACATGCATGAGCAGGAGCAGAACAAGACTGACTACGCCAAGTGCCCACCTCAAATTCCAATGATCACTGAGCCTGGTCAGGTTATTTGGTTTATTTAAAATAACTTCTCTTGAATTTCCTTTCTCTTGTTAGTTCTATTCAGGGATCAACTTCAAAGAACTTGATACTTCTTTTCTAAATAGCTCTGAGGTCCCAGCAGCCCTGCTGTGTAGAATCAGTTATGTCCAGGCTCTAAGAATAGATTTACACAAATTGTATTTTTATCAAAATCGTAAGTTTTATTGCATTGAGAAGTACTGTATTTAGCTAGCAATTCTTTTTTATTTTTGTGATTTTCTCTTTTTATTTGGAAGTCAGAAAATCAGAGGGAGAGACAAAGAAATATCTTTCATCTGTTGGTTCACTTCCCAGATAGTTGTAACAGCCAGAGCTAAGCTGACCCGAAGCCAGGAGCCAGGAGCTTTTTCCAGGTCTCTCATGTGGGTGCAAGAGCCCAAGGACTTGAGCCACACTCCCAAGCACTGCTTTCTCAGGCACATTAACAGGGAGCTGGACGGGAAGTGGAATAGTCATAACTCAAACTGGTACCCATATAGGATGCTGATGCCGAAGGCAGAGGCTTAGGCTACTCTGCCATTGCATTTGTACCTTAGCTGTCATTTCTTCATGTCTTTCTCAGTGTCTACTAGAAGGATACAGAGGATGGAGCTGAATTCACAGTGCAGTCTTGACATGAACTCCCTAAGTTTTTAGGTACCTAAAAAGACACATACCTGATTTCTCTTTATTCTCCCCTTGCTAGAGGTATATGTATGTGTAAGAAATATTGATCCCTTCATTCCATCAATATTTTGAGAGCCCTGTGCTGTGCCCACAGTAGGAAGAAGCAATGTGTGTGTTCTTGAGTGCTGGGGTGACTCAGCCTGAGCTTCCAGCAATCTCAGGATTGGTGAGGCAAACTGCATTGGGTTGTCTGAGCTGATGTTTAATTCATGAGGAAAGTTTTTGTGTAGTTTTTCTTCTTTTTGGTTCTATATGCAGTTACATTTCTTTCCCATTACTATTTGTGTTTAACTCTGCTCTCATAAGGAAAGGAAAAGTAAGTGCTGCTTTGGCATTTTGAAAAATGTTTTTGAGTGTACTATGGTAGAGTCTGTCTTGAGTTTGTTTTCTGGATACGAATTGCTTTGGCTCTTTTTATTTGTTTGTTTGTTTTTTACTGTGCTGGATGAAGATGTAGAAGGCAGTTTTGTCTTGGCTGTAAGTTCTTTCCTTGGTGACATGTGATTTCTGCATTGGGCCTCCAGGGGCCAATGTCAACGCAGCAAAACTTCATGAGACAGCCCTTCATCATGCTGCCAAGGTGAAGAACGTGGATCTCATTGAGATGCTCATTGAGTTTGGCGGCAACATCTACGCCCGGGACAACCGTGGGAAGAAGCCATCTGACTATACGTGGAGCAGCAGTGCCCCTGCCAAGTGCTTTGAGTACTATGAAAGTGAGTCCTGCGTCATGCTATCGGGCACCTCCATCTTTCATCTGGGGTTCCCAGCTTGCTAGTTCTCATTGTGCATCCATTGAAAGCTTCGTATTAGGCCTGGGCCTCAAATTTTGCCCTTTGGATGTACATTTGAATGCTTTATCTGCTGTAGTTGTCTATGTTCATGCACCCGTTTTCCCTGGGTTCCCTGTGATCTGTGGCATTCACTGAGGAGAGTAGAGCCTCTAGCATGGAGCAACAGGAGCTGGCTGCTAGCACCTGCCCTGAACCCAACCCTCTGGCCTGAGCCTTGTTTTGTTAGAAGCTTTATCAATGAACCTACTAGCTGCAGACAAGTCCTTTGTTGATAAATCTGTACACTAAAGTATCATACAATGGCTCAAAAATAACAAATGAGAAATAATCAAAAGACCTCCCCCAAAACATACCAAAAAGCCCACGTACACCTCTCCAAAGCTAGTGCTCTCCCAAACAAAATCCCAGTGAATGTTAGCCAGTTCTATCTTCTGATCTTTTGTTGGGTCCCTGGCCATCCTTTATGATAAGCTTCCAGAGAAGACCAGCTGGGTGTATCCTATTTTCAGGGGGAAGGGTAGATGTTTCAATTCCATATCAGTGTTTATCAGGCTTAACGATACTGTGCTCCTTTGTGACACTAACCTCCCCAGGTACCTCTTCCTTCTCTTTTTTCAGAGACACCTCTAACCCTGTCACAGCTCTGCAGGGTGAGCTTGAGGAAGGCAACCGGAGTCCGAGGGCTGGAGAAAATCGCCAAGTTAAACATCCCTCCCCGGCTCATCGATTACCTTTCCTACAACTGAGGTGCAGGCACATGGACCAGGACAGCCTGGGGACTCGTGCTGCTTTTGCTGTGCCCAGCATCAGGCAGGAGAGGGCTCTGCCTGTTTGTCTGAAACCCTATAATTGCTATGGATAGAACATTTATTTAAGCCCCTCAGCAGCCTGAACTCTGAACCCTGGAGAGTATTTCTATACTCTTGAGGTGTCCTGTGTCTCAGGTCACACTTGTAGGTATAACCTTGTGCTGGTGGTCTGGAACTTATGCTGCAGCTCCAGCTTGGGCCCAGTAGACCAGCGTGCCTCTTTGCACTGATCTTCCTCAGGGCAGACAGCTCAGGGAGCATGGGAGGCCAGGTGAGGCTGGTGTTGCAAGGCACAGCTATTGGTTTTCATGTCTGTGTAGCATGCCACAGAAGCACCAGGGCCTTGGGTGCCAGCTGCCATCTCTGGGTGCACGCCAGTGAGTGTGCTCCAGAGGCTGCACCCATGGAACATCAGATCCTACCCACACTGCTGACATTCTGCCACCCTGATGGTTTTTTTCTGAAGCAGCAGGTAGCACTTTCTAAGGCCCATCTGTGTCCAGGTGAATTTGTCACTCAGGGGTTTCGTCCAGGTCTGGGGGATAGCTTAGGCTCTGTTTCCCATAACCAGCACAGTGTTCCTTCAGAAGTCTGTCTTCAGTGTTAAGTCTCAACTCCTAGAAAAATGTTTATGTAGGATTAAAAAATATGTTTAGAGGCCATGTAGGCTATAACACTAAAGTTTCATGAATGAGTCATTCAATCAAAAGGTAATATGAAGGCATGTTAGAGAATAGTCATTTCCAATGTAAAGGGCTGTTAGCCTATACTGGGATGGATTTTCATTCGTTATTCACTCGCTCTAAATTTTCCTAATTGCTTACAGTTATAAAAGTAATATAGTTTGACAGCATCTGGTGGGCATTAATACTTGTAACCCAATGGGCCCTAGCTCCCACTTATTTTGTTCATTTTTCGGATACTCGTGGGACATGTCTCCTGAAATGTGTCATTCGAAAGGATATTGTTCCAGTGTTTTGAACAACAGAGATGAGGCTCGTCACTCAAAGCAGGAATTAGTTTAGGTATATTTGGTTTCTGGGGGAATGGAGAAGGCATCAACTGTGAATGCTGGGTCACAAGTGTCCTGGAGACAGTATGCTTAGAAATGGGAGTATGGCCTAGAATGAGATTGAGATAGTCAACACAGTGTTAGTTGTGCCACCTGACCAGAGCTCACCTCTCTACTTGGTGACTTTAGTGGGGCCATAGATCTGGGTATTTTTCATCTCCAAGACTTTAGCCATTGTAATTAGGGCTTCATCTTAAACTGAAAAGAGCCACTTCTGTTGGATTAAGTCTTAGATACAAGTTCTAGATGAATCCTTGTCTCTGCATGTAGTAATAATAATTGTCAAAAGAGAGTTCTGTTGTTTCAATTTTGTAACAGAAACTTGACTCTATCAGTGAAATGAAATCTGATTACATCTCTACATAATACGGCACTTTATTACAAGATCTTACTGCTCAATAAACATGGTTGAATGAAGTTCATCCTTATGTTCATCTGACTTGTTTCTTTTTTTTTTTTTTTCAAAGATTTATTTATTTATTGGAAAGTCAGATATACAGAGAAGAAGAGAGACAGAGAGGAAGATCTTCTGTCCGATGATTCACTCCCCAAGTGAGCATAATGGCTGATGCTATGCTGATCAGAACCCAGGATCCAGGAACTTCTTCCAGGTATCCCACACGGGTGCAGGGTCCCAAAGCTTTGGGCTGTCCTCAACTGCTTTCCCAGGCCACAAACAGGGAGCTGGATGGAAAGCGGAGCTGCTGGGATTAGAACCGGTGCCCATATGGGATCCCGGCACGTTCAAGGCGAAGACTTTAGCCGCTAGGCCATGCCACTGGGCCCTGACTTGTTTCTTAACACTGAAATCGGCTACATCCTATGTGGCAAAGAGGGGTCACTTGCACCTTCTGGATTTTTTCCCAAGCCTCTTCATGCTGTCTTTAGTGAGTCACTGTTGTGGACTTTGGGGAGACAGGCAGTGTCCAACTGATCAAATGAGTATAAGATTGTAGGCCTTTCTCCTCCCTCAAGCAGGATTGTGATCATAGGGTAGATTTCTGCTCTTCTGGACCTGGATTATCCCAGTAGCAATATTGGAATAACAGATCAGAGATGCATTATTGAAAGGATTTTGATAGCCAACCATAGAGCAAATCCTTTCTTGCCACAGGTGAGGAAATGAGGCCTTGCTTGCCCCATATTTATAGCAGCACAATTCACAATGGTGAACACATGGAAACAACTTAGCCGTTTGTCAACAGATGAATGGATAAAGTATATCTATTCTATGGAATACTACCCAGCCTTAAAAGAGTAAAATCTTACCATTTGCAACAAAATGGCCTTAACTGAAGACCTTTATGCTTAGTGAAATAACCCAGATTAAGAGGAGAAACATATTCTTTCTGATATAAGACAACCTACCTGCAAAGTACAAAATAAATAAATATACCTTGGCAGTATAATGCTAGATTATCTATCTTTACCTGTACCGACAGTACAACGATTGTAAATAACAGAAAATCAAATTTGTAATTATTATTAAGGGGTTATATACTACCATGATAAATTAGGGAAAATGTTGGGAGGGAAAATGCATGGGGGGAGGGAAAAAGAGGGAGAAATCCCTTTACCTACAAAGCTGTATCATGGAAAATAATAATGAAAATATATATTAAAATGTCAAGAAAAAAATCTTTAAAAAAAATTCTAGATTGGGGGCTGGTATTTGGCAAAGTTAGCCAATACTCAGGTTTGAGTTCTACCTCTGCTTCCAGTTCCAGTTTCTGCTGATGCACACCTGAGTGACAGCAGGTGAAGACCGAATACCAGGGTCCCAGCCACCCAAGGGAGAGCCACAGATTATTTCAGGCTCCCACAAGGTTTGTGGGAAGATTCAACAGGATTGTTTCAGGCTCCTGACTTCAGTCTGGTCCAGCACCAGCTATTGTGGGCATTTTGGGGATAAAACAGTAAGTGAACGATTTTTCTGATTCTTTCTTGTCTCGCAGATGATGATGATGATAAAAAGAAAGCCTACCTTTAAAAAGAAAAGCCCTGGTTTACACTGCCTCGGTTCCAGAGTCTTCCCTCAGTCATCTGAAGGAAAGTGCCGTATACTTTATTGATTACCCTCATTTGCTCTGGCGTGGCTCACTCCCTAGATAAGGATGAGCTTTTAATGGGGTTTTGTACCATCTCCCTAGTTTCTGACCTTTGAAGAGTTCAAAAGCTCCGGTGAATTGAGGCACATTTCACAGTAGAACCAAGTTCACCCACTCTCCTCAGCCTGGTACTGGAGTGGCCCATTCCCGGGCATAGCCTGCCCTCTGTAGGTAGAAGGCAAGTGGAGATAAAGGAGGAAGGAAGGGGATTCTGGGTTGGACCCCAGCAACAGATCTTCAGGATGTCTCTAAGGCTTTGAGGAGGAAGTGGAGTCTTGTCTCTTTTTCCATCACAAAAATGCTACCTGCAGCATCCCTTTCTCCTTCTGGATGGATCTGCTGAGGCTTTAGAAGGTGTTTGGGATGTACAGTGCCTTTGCCTTTCTGTGGGTTCCTTGGTTAGCACTAGTGCTGTGGTGCTCATGGTTTCTTGCTATAGGCAGCATTCTTTTCTTTTAGGCAGCTGAGTTCCTTTATTTACTAACACACACATGGAACTGGCTTCTAGAACAAAGCTGAATGGCTGTACATGTTGTGAGCAGCTGAGCTGTGTTACAGCTTAAGACAGCACCACAGCTCCCTAGCACGTCTTGTTCTCCTTGTAATGACCTAGAAAACCTTTCCAGTCCCTGGAGTGTTTTGCCTTCTCTTTTTTTTCTTCACGATGGGACCTCATGGTGTTGGCAGCTGGGCCAGTGTTGGCAGGGAATTCTTGTGATCTCTGCTAAATTGAAGGAAAACATCTCTTAAGTTAGTCCAGGGATAAGAGCCTAATGTTCCAAACCAAGACTAGAGGGAGGGCCGACTGATGGTAGCTCTGTCTCTTTCACATACCTCTATACGCTTGTATCTGTTTATACACAACTTTGCTTTCTAGCAGTTGGTCTCCAGGTGTGCAGTTCTTAGGAACACAAACTTCAGAGCCTGTGAGAATTTGCCACTGAGCTCTGAGCCAGAATGCGCACATGGTTTAGCTCACTGCACACCGAATGTCAAGTCTGTTTCTTAGGGAACAGGCACAAATATTACCTCTAGTGACATGGCAGGGTAGGGGTATCATGGTTTGATTGTTTTTGCCTTTCCCCCATGCTGAATTCCTGCGTTCGAATCCTCACCCTCAATGTGGAGTGTTTGGTGGTGGCAAATCCCGTGAATGGGATTAATGTTCTTATCCAAGAGATCTCAACTGCCATGCTCCTCCCACCCTGTGAGTACCCAGCAAGAAGGCACGAGCTGGGAGCCAGAAAACAGCTTCACCAGACACTGAATTCACAGGTACCCTGGCCTTGAACTTTACAGTCTTCAGGATTGCGAGAAATATACTGCTGTTGTCTAAAATCCACCTATTGTGCTATTTTTTATTGCAGACTGAAGATGTTAAAACAAGGCATGGGCTCCTGACAGGGCAGGAACAACTAATTGCAGTCCTACCAAGGGACATCAGAAAAGACAGCCTTTGACCCAGTTGCTAAAGTCTTCAACTATGAAGTTGATTGCATAGCTTTAAAAATTCTCATTGAGGGGCCACCTTGATGGCACAATAGGCAAATCCTCCACTTGCAATAGCTAGCATCCCTGGCTGCTCCACTTCCAATCTAGCTCTCTGCTTATGGCCTGGGAAGGCAGCAGAAGATTCCCCAAGTCCTAGGGCTTCTGTGCCCACATTGGCGCTGATTCTAATCCCGGTGGCCCCACTTCCCATCCAGCTCCCTGCTTGTGGCCTGGGAAAGCAGTGGAGGACCGCCCAAAACCTTGGGATCCTGCACCTGCATCCTAGGGCCTCTGTGCCCACACGGGAGAAACTCCTGATTCCCAGCTTTGAACAAGCCTGGCTTTGCCTTCTGCAGCCATTTACAGGGTAATCTAGTGATGCAGGATCTCTGCCTGTCTTTCTTAACTCTGACTTTCCAAGTAAAATAAATAAATCCTTAAACCCCCCCCCCCAAAGCATTAAAAGTTTATTTACTTGAAAGCAGAATGACAGAGACTAAGCAATCTTTCACTAACCAGTTTACTCCTACTCCTTAAATATGTGTGACAACCAGCGATGGGACAGACTCAAACCAGAAGACTGGAACTCCAGTTTGGCCTCCCACATGGGTGGCAGGGACCCAAGCATGTGAGCTGTCTCCTGCTGCCTCTCAGCATGAGCGTTTGCATGAAGCCAGATCTGCAGCTGTGTCTATAACCCAACTAATGTGATATAAGGTGTGATGTCCCAAGCAGTAGCTTAACCTCTGTGCCCCAATGCCTGCCCCAAACCCTCATATTCCCTATATACAAATACACACAAGGATTTGGATTACTGGCAGCAGTTTCTGGAATGTGAGTTTACAGAAAACTCGATACAGTTGTCTGCTCCCAAGCATAAAAACAAAGATGTAATTTTACATGTGTAAAAGGATTTGCTATAATCTCTTCTTATAATTTTCAGAAGCTTTGTGAATATTACCATAAAGGTAAGGTTGGGCCACACAGAGGACATGAGATTTTGCTGAGAAGCCTGTGGGAATTCGCATATGGCAGAATAGGAGCAGGTCATTCTGAAAACCTGAAATTCACTAAGCCGTAGAATAAAATCCATCACAAGCTACCTTCAAAGAATCTGATTAATATTTTTTTTTCTTCTTTGGGTCATAGGACAGTATCCCTAACTACTTTTAAAATGGCAAACAGTATGAAGTTTTATTCAAGCAAATAAGGAATATACTATTTAGGCCCAGCCTTGGTCAAATATGGCACATATCATAACAATAGCACCTTAAAGGCTGAATGAAAAAAGTTTGAACCCTCTAATCGGTCCTTTCCTTGTGTTTGTCCCCGCCCCCATCCATTGTTACTGAGAGTGACAGAGATCACGCTGGACACAAGTGTAGGACATAAGGAGGAATCTTTATTAGGCAAGCTTGGCAACAGCAGCTCCCACTACACTTAGAAACCGCTGCACTGCATGGCCGCAGTCAGGGGTTTTTAAGATCTTATTGACACACAGCAGCCGGGGATTTTCCAATTAACTTAGACGGTGTGCATTACAAATCATCCTATCAGCTTAAGTAGCACACAATCCAATCAACTTGAGTTCAGACCATACCTTAAGCCAATCAGGTAGCAAGCCTGTTTACAGAAGCTGATAGCTGTAGTTAACTAATCTTGTAAATTAGTCAAGGAACTAAAATCAAGTCACACCTGCTATGAGTGCTATCAGCCAGCTGCACCCTGTCACACCCTAAGTTCCCAACCCTGGGAGGTTGTCCCAAAAAGTGGCCTAGTTCATAAGGCTCTTCCCCAAACTCAATGATCCAGTCCATGAATTAATGCTGTGTCACTTTGCAATGGAAGCAAGGCAAACACTAAGACTTAACAAAGCTCAGTGATATTTCTAATAATAAGTGTTAACCATGACTCATGATGGGAGTATATTCTTATCCTGGAAACTTGTGTCTCGAGGGATGTTTAAGTTCCTAGGCCATCCTCCAACAGTATGTTGTCCCTTTGCATTTAATTAACCAAGTCAACTGTCTTCCATAGTCAGAGCATTTTGCTAGATTTCACCGAAGTCACACAGAGGTGAAACCTATAGCAGCAGGCTGCTCAGCGTTCTAGAGAAGACTGCATAGGAGCAAGGAGGAATAACAATGTCATTGAAATACTGGGCAGCAAAGAAACATGATCAAAACTACCCAAGAGTAAAGCAAAACAAAATTTAAAATATCAGCTGGGTCTGGTGCGATGACCAGTGGCTATATCCTTGCCTTCAGGTGCTGGGATTCCATACCGGCACTGGTTCAGGTCCTGGATGCTCCACTTCCCATCCAGCTCCCTGCTTGTGAACTGGGAAAGCAGTAGAGGTCAACCCAAAGCCTTGGGACCCTGCACCCACGTTGTTGACCTGGAAGAAACTCTGGGCTCCTGGCTTCAGATTGACTCAACTCTAGGTATTGCAGCCATTTAGGCAGTGAACCAGTGGTCAGATTCTGTCTCTCCTTCACTCTGCAAATCTGACTTTCCAATAAAGATAATAAATAAATATTTGAAAATTTTTCCCCAATTTAATTTTACTTTCATGGTACAATTCCTTAGGCTCTACGATTTCCCCTACCCTCTCCTCTTATTCCCTCCCCAACTTACTTTCCCCATATTATTACAATAGTATAGTCTTTCATAAGCAGTCATAAGTCCATCATTCTATTGTTAATAATAAATCTTTAACGAAAAAAAATCCATGAGTATCTTCTGATCCCCTATGCAGGTGCAGGGTCACAAGGCCTCCGCCTTCCTGGTCCACCATCAGGGAGCCATAAGGGGAGTTGAGCAACAGGGACATGCACTGCCATCCATATGGGATCCTGGCACATGCAAGGCAAGGATTTAGTCACTAGGCCATCATGATGCTCCTCTCTGCCCCCCGCCAAGTAAGTCTTAAAAAAATTATAATAAAATATAGGCTGACAACAGGAGAAGAGTATAAGAATCAAAATGAATACCAAAAAAAAAAAAAGATGAATTAGAGGAGGAAAGGAGATGTGTGTTTGGAAATTTGGCTCAGCATAGCTCAGGTACTATTTGGAGTTAATTTCGGTGAGTGTGATGCTTTATAGCTGGATTGAGACATAGAGATTCTATTAGTAGTCAGTAATTTTCATGTCTGATTGTCATTCAATACGAAGATGGCTACACATGAATTTAAAGGCCATCATTTGCCAAACAGTAATGATGTTTAAAATCTGATATTTACTGAAAGAGGTAGCAGAGTTTGCCATCCAGTAAGAATTGTCTATTGTCAGGGGCTAATGTAGGGAAGGAGTTGCATTGGAATTTCCAGAGTCTTACGATTAGGTTGACTTGGGGGCTGACCTAGCATGCTAATCCTCTGCCTGTGGTCCCAGCATTCCATATGGGAGCCAGTTTGTGTCCTGGATGCTTCACTTCCAATCCAGTATCTTGCTTACATCTTGGGAAAGCAGAAGATGATGGTCCAAGTCTTTGGACCCTTGCACCTATGTAATAGACCAATAGAAAACTCCTAGCTTTGAATTGGCTGTGCTCTGCCATTGAGGTCGTTAGAAAGTGAACCAGTGGATGGAATATCTCTCTTCTTTCCTTCTCTCTATAAATTTACCTTTCAAATAAAAAGAAATAAATATTTTTTAAAAAGATTAATTGGACTTGATGGAGCAAGTTACCTACCATGCAAATTTCCTAAGCCAGCTAATTTCCTATTCCAGTGTTTCTGTTTTTATAAAGGTTTATTTTTATTTGAAACACAGAGTTACAGAGATAGAAGGAGAGAGACAGAGAAATCCTCCATCTGCTGGTTCACTCCCCATATGGCCACAATAGGCGAAGTTGAGCGGATCTGAAGCCAGAAACTCCCATGTCAGTTCTTGCATGAGGATGTAGGCACACAAGCACTTGAACCATCCTCTACTGCTTTCCTAGGCCTTAAGCAGGGAGCTGGATCTGAAGTGGAGCAACCAGAATACAAAATGGCACCCATATGGGATGCTATTGCTACAGGTGATGGTTTAGTCCACTAGCCACAGTACCAGTCCCTTCCAGTGGTTCTTAGACTTGAAGCATGTGCCAGTGTCATCTGAGTGGTTAGCTAAAAGACAGATTTATTGACTCTGACCATAGAATTTTTAGCTCAGATGAGGCCTATGTGTTACATTTCTATGGGTTCCAGAGGTCCTAATGCTACTGGTGGGGTGTATAGAAGAAACGTACTTTGAGAACCACCGTGATAACCTGTTTGAATCTTTTATTTTTAAATGGAAACAGACAAACAACAGTGATTCAGAGGCAAAAAGAGGAGGTTCAAGTTTCCATCCACTGGCTCGTTCTCCTAATGTCTTCAGTGGTCTGGGATGGTGAGGGAGGAATGAAGCCAGGGAGTCAGGAACTCAATGCAGGTCTCCAATCACTTGAGGCATCACTCAGAATCTGCACTCACAGGAAACTGGAGCCAGAACTGGAGCTAAGTCCTGAAACCAGGCTCTCCAACTCGAGACACTGGCATCTTAACCACAAGACCAGACACCCAGTGCTGCTCAAATCTTATGGAGTCTAGAGGTGCTGGGCAATACCTGTGGCTGCTTTTCCACCATAGACTCTGCAGCCTGCTTATTGGAGAAAGCTCGCAGAAGCTGGTTTCCTAAGCAGGAGCCTGCTTTACAGATCTTGGTTGCAAGGAATCATAGTGTGTTATTCTATCACTTCTTGTTAGACTTCAAGACTAAGCCAAGCTTTGAACTCTGGCAGCCAAACACTGTAATTGTGTGCACTTTGTGCTCACAGTCCCACTAGTTATTTCAGAACAGGTGTGGACGACTAGTTTCCTTGTGATGTTCCCAGCATTGAAGTGAATGACTGATGAGCCAGAGAGAATCAAAGATGTTACATAAACCTGTATCTTGCCAAGGAGTAAGGCAAACCACTTGAATTGTGTTTTCTTTTGGGCATTTTGTATTTCCAACCAAATCAAGACTCTGTAACATTTTGCCTTTGAGAAGCTTCATGGGGTCAAGGAAGGGAGCTGCCCCCCCCCCTTTCTCTGCACTAGAGTGCTGAGTAGGATAAAAACATACACTAGAGAAAATGTCCTACCCATATAAAAGCTGCCAGGACACATGGCCTCCACATGCCAGTGCTAGCCCCAGAAGGTGATACCTTTGCATTCTGAGAAGCTACTACATCCCAGTGAGTGCTGGGCTATGGACAGTTTATCTCTCTTTAGGGAGTTTACCAGAATGGATCCTCAGCTGCTATTTTTTCCCTAAAGTTCTTTAGCCCAAACTGGGACATCCAACTCCCTTAGGAAGTCAGAATGCTCACTTGGGTTTATGGGATATTCCCAGGGAGACACTCTGAAAAAGGTGGTTACTTAGGGTTAGGATTCTTTTATACCATATTCCAGAAGCTACAGGCAGAGTATGAACCCAGAGTATGAAATACAACACAATCAGGAAGGTAACATGGTTTCCGTGGCATTCTTTAAAAGAGCAGAGATAATGGCTGCTACTGTTACCCATCTGTTAACCTTTCTTTCTATATCTTATATATTGTCTATTATTTATCATCTCTTTTACCTATCCACTCATCCACGTAGATGGTCTGTCTATGATTAATTTATCCTTTTACTATCATTTATTTGTATACATTTCCATATACCCAATACTTACCTGTCTAGCCATGTAGCAAAGGTTCAACAAATGTTCTGAACTGGGCTCTTGAAGGGAAATGCAAACATTTTAGCTTCCTCACTGAGGAGGGATAGAAGATGAGTAAACAATATTGATACTAATTTTAGCAAAGGTCACAGTGTAGCAGAGGCCATACAATTCACTTTTTTCCTCCCAAATATGCATGTCTGGAGAAGGAGATGCTAAGCTAAACTTGGAACAGGCAGTCAGGGAATGACATGAACTGAAATGTGTCCTGGAAGACTAGTCAGACTGTGATGGATGGCATAGGGACTGGAGGCTTGGATGAGAGGATCTTCTGCAGTTTGAGAGAGGGCTAAGAGATGGCAATGTGGGAGAAAGTGAAGGTGAGGCCATGCCTGCCAAATTGGTAAAAATCGACTATATTAAGAGACTCATTGGTCTAAGAGTGGGCATTCAATAACTAGAAAGTAACCTTTGTTTTCTCATGCTAAGCTGGAGTTCTTTACACTGGTATGTGACCCCAGTGGTGGTGGTAAGATGACCCCTGAAAACTTTGGTTTGGAATATTAACCTTTCCCTGAAAATAAATGCTGGTTGGCAGGTTCCGCACATCCGTCTGGAATCCTCATCACGTCACCTTTAGAAGGTAGTTGGGGACTACCAAGGACTTTTAGAACTCTCTGGACTTGTAGGTAGAGATCCTCTTTGCCTTTTTTTTTCACTGCCAAGATCAGGGCAAATATGTTTGTTTCATGCATCCCAGTGCAGGAAGTATCAGGCGGAAAGGACATTGAGAATCAACTGCAAGTTTGGGGCCATCTGCTGTCTCACTTCCAGGCTGCCTCCCTTGACTGTGATGTCTTGGAATCTCCATTTTTCAACTTTTCAACTTTTCAATTAGATTTAGCTCAAACTCAAGATACAAGAAAAGAAATTATTTCCTTTATTCTCATGAAGGATCCACCTTCTAGTCCTAATTTCTCACCATAACATAAACCTTTTGATCTCTTCTCATGATAATCAGTAGTGACAATGGCCGCTGTGTTCAGGAGAATACCTATGCTCACCCACACAGGCCCTCATTTTCCCAAAAAGAAAAGCATACAGACACCACTCACACTCACACACACACACACACACACACACACACACACACACACACACGTGTGTGTGTGTTTTCTTATGCCTGGGTTATTTACTGTTAAATAACATCACAAGTAAAATATCAAGAGCCTGTCTCAGGATGGGTTTATATCAAGCTTACTCTCAGCTTGTCAATATTTCCTACAAAACTAATATTGCCCAGGATCATTGTGTGTTATGGTCTCACTGTTTCAAAATTCACAAGTTGAAATCCTACTTCTAAAGTGATGATGTTAAGAAGTAGGACTCTGGGGGCCATGGCACAGTAGGCCAAGCTTCCACCTGTGGTGTTGACATCCCTATAGATGCTTGTTTATGTTCTGGATGCTCCATTTATGAAATAGCTCTTTGCTTATGGCCTGGGAAGAGTAGCAGAGGATGATTCAAGTCTGTGGGTTCCTGCATCCACCTGGGAGAATTGGAGGGAAACACCTGACTCTTGGCTTTAGGTCAGCCCAACCCCTGCCATTGCAGCTATTCAAGGCATGAACCAGAAGATCAAAGATATTTCTGTGTCACACACACACACACACACACACACACACACACACACACACAATATCCTGATATATATATGAGGTGGGACTCTAGGGGAGGTAATTAGAGTATGAGGACTGCACTCCCGTAATTGGAATTAGTGCTCTTATAAAATAAACCATAGAGACACCCTCTCGGCATGTTTGGAACATAGTGACAAACCGCACTCTATGAACTAGGAGGCTCCATTCATGTCATAATCTAAGGAGAGACAAATTGTGCACAGCCTGGGAAGCTGGGTTGGCAACCTGTGGCCCTGACTTCATCTTGCAGTTCACCCATTCAGCCAGGGTATGTGGATGATCACTATGTCAGACAATGTGGAAAGGGAATAAAACATGCTCCTTGATCTTTAGAAACTTACAGGAGTAAGGAAATTAGAGGAGCACACAGAGGTTATGGACTGTTACGCCTCCCTTACTCAAAATGAATATCTGTATAAATTTCAAACCTACCCTAGAGTGCATGGAGATGGGGTCTTTAAGGATGCAGTTATGAATTAATATCATAAGGATGGGGCCCTAAGCCAATTGAGACTGGTTTCATTGTGAGCAGAGGAAGAGATAAGGATGCATGAACACAGAGGAAAGGTCATGAGAGCTTAGCAGGAAAGAAGGCTGCCTCCTGAGAGCCAAGGAAAAGGGCCTCCGGAAAAACCAACCTGCTGATGGCTTGATCTTGGCTTTGAAGACTCTGGAACTTTGTGACAATAAATGCTGTTCATAAGTCATCCAGTACTTATATTTAATACTAAGGCGTATTGTTCCTTTGTGACAGAGGCTGCTCAAGTTCAGAAAGTTCTGAAGGAAGATCAGGAATTCAGTGTTGGAGTTGCTAATGCTTTAGTCTCTGTATCAGACATAAGAGGCAGCTGCTGTAAGAAACAGCCCCAAATCCCAGAGATTGGCACAATCAAATTTGTTTTTTGTTCACGGCACACAGGTTAAGGGGGCTTTCGTCAGGAACCCCAGCTCCTGTGTAGTGGGTTCACCATCTCAGGTCTTGACATTCCCCTGTGATTCCTCTGCAGTTGGCCCAAAGACCAGGGGAGAGAAACACGTGGCGGAGGCTCAGCCCTTACAACCAACTCAGCAGGCACTGGTGGACTCAACTACCATGTATCAGCTAGTTAGAACACGAAACATCTTTGGAACGACACCAAGAAATGACAAGCGACGGTGCCTAGACACTGAAGACAGGGCTACAGCAAACAACTACCCTGTTCTCTCATCAAAGAGTGGTGCACAGAAGAGTGTTAAAGCCTGCCACTTGCCACCTTATTCCCCAAGGATGCCTCCCCCCAACCAAATTACTAGCCAGAAAACAGTCACCCTCTTCTGGGGTTCTTGATACATGATGCGCACATAAACACCCAAGGACATTTCTGCCTTGAAAGTCCAGAAGTGTTCCTTCTTGGAGTCAGATTTTGCATTCTTATTGCATTAATCTTCCCTGCAGGGGAGGGAGGGGGGAAGTATGTGTCCCTTCCTGTGTTGTCTAACCCAGTATTCAGTTCCAACCCTCTAGGACTCTCCAAGCTGCCTGGCAGATCAGAGATTAGGTATTCTCTGACAATGTCAAATGCCACCATTTAAGGACAAAGGAGCTGCAGCAGCAAAAATATTTGCTAATCTGAGTTCATTTGAGGCTATGGAAATGTTGTTTCCAGAATAACATGTTCTCAAGAAGTTAAGAATTAAAAGACTGCAGCTTAAAGTCCAACACACTTTATCTTGAATACTTTATGAACAACAAAGAGTTCCCACTGGCACCTCGTCAGTATTTTTATTTCCAACTTAGAAGAGGATTCTCCCAATCTAGATTAGAGAGAAGAAATCAGAGAAGGTAAATTCTAGTCTCCCAAAATGATGCCGGCCTTGCAAATAAAAAAAATTCACCCAGGAAAATCTCAACCTCAGCCTCACCGTCTTCACTGCATTTAAGGGAATGTACCAACAACAGCTCAAAGATTGGTTGTCTGAATGGAAGACAGGGACTGCAATTTTTTTTTTGTGCCCCAGCAATTGGAATTATGCCAGTTGCTGAATTATGTTTGCAACTCTGGAATACTTCCCTCAAGCTACCACGTAGTATAGTTACCTGGTGTATTAGTTTGCTTGGGCTGGCATAATGCTGCGCCACACACTGGGTAGCTCAAACCACACACGTATTGTCTCATACAGTTTAGGAGATTGCAAAGTCGATCAAGGTGTCAGCAGGTTGACCCCACTCCTATGTTTAAAGGTGGTAGGATTCTTTCTCATTGTGGCCTCACTGCCTTTCCCTGTGTCCATGCATTCTTGGTGCCCTTCCCTCATCTCATAAACACAACAGTCTTCCTTGGTTTAGGGCCCCATCCCAGTGACCTAATTCATGATCACAACCTTAAAGGTCCCATTTCCAAATACAGTCCTACCAGAGGCTAGGACTTTGAGATAGGAATTTGGGATGGGGGGCGGGTATAATTTAGTCCATAACATATGGGTATTTGCTTTATTTCCTTCCACAGCATTTGTCAGAGGTCACCCATACACTCGTGTTGACCAAATTGGCTGCAAGATGAAGCCAGGGCTAGTGACTGCTAATACAACTACCCAGGCTGTGCACTGCACAGCTTTACTGCGACTATAGACTCTTCTGGAGTTATTGTGGGAGCTATGACCAGTTGATGGACCATGCTTCTTGTTCAAATGGAGTGCTTTGGGATGTCAGTTTTTATAATTTCTCTGAAATTTCCATGCTCTGCTCCTATCGTTGTGTAGACTCTAAGTTCATGGGTGCATTCTGTTAGTTAGACTGTTGGTGACAGATACTTAATAGACATTAAATGCATTAAAGACATTAAATGCAGAAAATCTCACATCTTAAATACATGATTATTACATTTTCACATCATAAATTTTGAGGTAGGCAGTTGCTCCCTACAGTTTAGAACCCAGGTAAAGAAATTTTTTATATAAAGGGAAGATAATAAATATTTGCAGATTTGTGGACCACATGATCCTGATTGCAACAATTCCATTATCATAAAGCAAAATCAGCCTCAGGCAAATGAATGAATACAAACTGAACTCCAATTGAAATTCAATACAAATATAAGTGCTGGCCCAGACTTTGTTCAGATGCCCTCGTTTACCAACATTTGGAGCAGAAGCTCAGATATGCCAGGGCCAGTGCTGTTACAATTCTCTTGACCTTTCCCTCCTGGTCCCATGATGGAGATTGTAGATCCAGTCCTCATGCCCACATGCCAGATAGAAGAAAAAAGAAAGAGCTGGAGCGAAGGGGCGTCTGCCAACTGAATGAGCCTTGTTTATACTTTCTGTTTATTTTGGTTTGGACACATTGCTATCCCAAATAATACACGATTAATCTTATTAAGGAAGAAAGAAAGAATAGATAGTGAGTAGCTCCTACCACCCTCTCCCTCCCTTGCTCTCTTTCTGTTTTTCTGTAAATTCTCCTTCTCCTTCTAGAGTAATACCATGACAAGCACATTTCAGTAAAATCCATCAATAAAAATCCCCATTTACTTATTTCTGGCTACCTCCAACTTCATACCCTGATTAGATCTTTTCTGAAAATGCAACCTCACAGTCTGCTTTGCAGAAAAAATGGAGTCATAATTTCCAACTCTTGGCAAATGATGAAAAACAAAAACTCTACAAAATCTAACTTATTTCATGCTTCAGTTTTCCAGGTGGGGAACAAATGAAAGAGAGGCCATTATGTATTGCTCATGTAGTAATAATGGCTAGCAGCTTTAGCAGTTGACAGGAGGGCTTACAGGGCTCCAGAGCATGATGGATGATGGGTTATGGGTACCAGGAGTTGCCTGTCTTGTTTGTTCAGGATGTAGAGAAGTAGTTTCTGTGAAACTTTCAGCACCCGTTCCAACACTCCTTAAGCCTACTTTGTGAGAAGGCAGCACTTCCCCACCTTGGCTTTGCTCCGTTCTCTACGAGTCTTTTCCCCAACTGTGGAATTGCTGCTCTGTGAACACTGTCCTTGTCTTGGGAGACATGTGGTGTTGTAGAAAGTCCCTGAACTTGCAGGCCCAGAGAGCACCGAGTTTTCCAGGGATCTTCAGTGTAACGGTTTCTCTCTTTGTTCTGTCTCATCACCCCTTCCTGTTTTCCAGAATGAGTTTCTGGTGAGGGCAACAGCAAAGATAGCCTGTGTTAGTGTTAGAATAGGGCAGCACACATAGAGAGATGATCATGTGCCCTCCAGCCTTTTCCTTTGGCCCCACAGGGCCTGGAGCCTTGGTTTCCACTTGTCTTTGGCAGCTCTCTCAGACAGCCATCATGACCATGCCCCTTAATTTCTGCTCTTTCCTCCCTGGCCTTTTCTCTTTCAACCTTTCAACTGGGTGTGCCTATGACATGAGTTGTGCTCCCTGTGCCCCCTTCATATTTGGAAGTCTGAACTACCAATGCAACTGTGTTTGGAGATGGGACCTTCAAGGAGGTGTCTGTGGTGGAGTGAAGGCATAAAGATGAACTCTGATCCAGTAGGACTGGTGTCCACAAAGGAGGGGAAAGACACCAGGGCTTTCTGTTTGAGAGATGAAGCCACGTGAGGACAAAGGCAGAAGATGATTTATCATCTGCAAGCCAGAGGGATTTCAACCAGAATCCAGTCATGCTGTCAGCTTGATCCTGAATGTGCAGTGTCCAGGACTATGAGAAAATAAATATCTGTTGTTAAGTTGTGCAGTCTATGGTTCTTTGTTGCAGCAGCCAGACTTCGTGCCATCCCTACAGTCCTGGAAGGAGCAGCTTGGTGTGTGGCTTCTGGATGTTTGTGAGTTTGGGGACTGGAATGTTTAAATGCCAGTGTGCTCTGCATACTATTCCTTGACAGCTACATTAACACAGTGAGGTTATAACTCACAGCATCATTGGAAACTGCGTGGTGAAAAATGTCTCAGAGGGTGTGGAAGGTTGCTTAGTTAGGAAGAAAATCCTTTTCATCTTTCTGGGCTTAGCTCCTTTACGACCCTTGTGAACTCTCCTTAAGTTGTCTTTGCTTTGAAGAATCATGCCCTGTTTTGAATTTCCACCTGTGTTGCTTATAACTACCTGAAGCACTTTGTTGTTTTTTTTTTTAAAGAAAAGATTTATTTTTATTGGAAAGGCAGATATACAGAGAGGAGAGACAGAGAGGAAGATCTTCTATCTGATGGTTCACTCCCCAAGTGAGCACAATGGCTGGAGCTGAGCCAATCTGAAGCCAGGAGCCAGGAGCTCTTCTGGTTTTCCCACGTGGGTGCCAGGCCACAAGCAGAGAGCTGGATGGGAAGCAGGGCTGCTGGGATTAGAACTGGAGACCATATAGGATCCTGGGCATGCAAGGCGAGGACTTTAACCACCACACTATCGTGCCGGGCCCAAGCACTTTGGTTTAAATTCCACACTATTTCCATGTATACTCGATTCTAACAATTGGTGCTTTTCATTTTACATGGATTTGTTTGAAAGGCAAAGAGAGAAAAAGAGAAAGGGAGATCTATCAGTCTCCACGTGACTGTAATAGCAGTGCAGGGCCAGGCTAAAGCCAGCAACCAAGATCTTGATCCAGGCCTCCCGCTTGGAGAACACTAATTCAACTACTTGGGCTACCACTTCCTGCCTTCAGGGTGTGCATTAGCAGGGGTGGAACTAGAACTTGGAAGTACTTAGGATGTGGGCACCCTAAGTAGTATAACTGCTGTGCCAAATGCCCACCCCAGTTCTAACAGTTCGTGAACATGACTGTACAGGTCCCCCCACTCATAAGTGCTTTGCGGACAGAGATCATCACCCAGAATTGAGGGATGAGATGAGCAGTGACTTTCATGGTCCCTGGCTCTCCGTGCTGTGTGAGGTGAGGGTATCCACACCCCCATCAGTTTTCTGATTGCACCGGCTCTTGCACACAGAATAGAGCAAGAACTGAGGCAGTTCTGTAATTTTTTGGCTGTCACTGATCCAACTGTACGGGGAGCCTTGTGAATATGAAAGGGGCCTCAGGGCAGTGACTCAGCCAGACAATCTCTGGGATCAATGAGTCCAGATGTTAGTAACATTTGAAATCTGAAATCTTAAATTTTAGCACTGGAGAATAGGAACTGACCTGTGCTTATTTACTGGATAGGAGAATCATCCCTGAAGGAAGATCCGCAGAATCTTCCAGAAATAGCCTCTGGCACATGTGCTGGTCAACACCAGCCACTTTCCCACGGTCAACAAAAAAACTCTTTGGCATTTCTAAATTTCTAATCAAGGAAGAGCATGGTGCCTTGGCCCCCATGGGGTACCCAGAGTTCCCCAGAGGACCAAAGAGGCCATAGCATTTTGTTCAAAGCCAGATAGTCAGCAAACCAGTAACCAAATGACAATAACATCATCTGTTGGACCCCCTGGTACTTCCACCTGCAAGCTTATCCCATAGGGCTCTCTTTGAGGGCCACATCTTGACTTAGTATCTACTTTGGAAAAGACAGAAAAAAATATATATTTCAGGACAGCTCCCATGGCTCGGGTGCCTATGGAACACTAGTTTCTCCACCCTGTTGTCTTCCCTTTTGTGCAAATGAGCTCTGAGATTAGATCATTTGCACAGAGTGGCATGCCAAGGATAACAGGGTATGTGCAGAGGAGACCCAGTGCTCCTGGCTCTGCTTCTTTTCATTGTTTCTAGGTGGATTGCACGCCCCTCCTCCATCTTCCTCCCTCAAGGCCTAACTTCTCCCTTCCTCTGGACTGCTCTTTGATGACGCTCCCATCCTGGTATTGCTCCTTCTCAGAGTGCAGTAAAAACGTTAGGATAAAGGGAATGGTGCATTGTGTTCCTCGTCTCTGGAAATGAATGTTTAGGAAGCGTTTTCTGGAGGCATGATGTCTTCAGAGCCTCGACAGGACATAGTGGGGCCCGACTTAAGTACTTTGTGCTTTCCTTTAGAGAAGAAAAAACAAAGTAAAAGTTCTGTTTTAGGAATGTGTTAGTACAAGAATGAACAGAATGCAGGCTGGATTCCTGGTTATATGTTTATGGTTCCCTTCTGATTTCTAAAAGAACTAGAAGTGAAAACATTTTCAGGAGCCCTGAACAGTGTCACAGGCCCCAGATGTCATGCGTGTAGTGCCTGGAGGATAAATCAGCACCAAGTCCCACCTGTTATCACAACCATCCCTAGGCTGGGCTGCCCTGGGAATTCTCTGGGGAAGTGGTCCTTCTGGGGTTCTGTAACTGCTAACCTCAAGAAGGAAAACAAAAATTCCTGAGATTGCCTTTCAAATGTTGACATTAAACTTCTTTTAACTCAGGGTCTTCAGCAAGTCCTTAGTTTCCATGAGAGTCAGGAGTACACTCCAAAATATTTTTCAGCCTCTACTCATCCATAAAGTAATCATGATTTGAAGTTTGATGCAGCAATTTTCTTATTGTTATTGGTCTTGTATGATTATTAATGCAGGTAGGAATCAAGTTCTGGGGAAACAATTTTTGCACCCAGCCTGGCATTTAGACATCTGGCCACATGGGGGCACCAACGTGCCAGCTTAGTGCTGCACAAAGCGACCTGTAAGAGCCAGGTCTGGCTTGGCAGGAAGATGGGGCTGGGCTTAGAAGGATGCTGCCCAGAAGACTCTTTGCCCCTTGCAACCCTGAGTGAACACAGTAATTCTGGATACAATGAGGGAAAGTACTGGTCTGAGGTCAAGCCGAGCTACCACTTAGTGGTACTACTGAGGTGGTGGATGTGGGGGACGAGTCACCTCCCTACCTGAAAAGCAAGGTGGAGGGATGGGAAAGATTTCTACCATCATTTTTGCTCTCT
This sequence comes from Ochotona curzoniae, assembly GCF_017591425.1. NCBI lineage: Eukaryota > Metazoa > Chordata > Mammalia > Lagomorpha > Ochotonidae > Ochotona > Ochotona curzoniae. Next base: position 12,981,684 of record NW_024467121.1, on the reverse strand, counting down.
ATAAATTTCAAATAATTTAAATGTTAAATCTTATTTTTTTTCAAGATGGACAGTGTGACATTCTGTTCTATGTATATTCTGTGATCGCCACAATCAAGGTAACATATCTATCAACTCACATAGTTAAGCTTTTATTTATTTAATTTATTTGAAAGGCAGACAGAGTGAGAGAGAATGCCAGCTCTCTCATTTGCTGGAATACTCCCTGGGTGCATGTAATAGCCAGGGCTAAGCCAGGCTGAAGCTAAGAGCCAGGAGCTCAATCAATCTCTCCCCTCTTGGGTAGTGGAAACTCAACTACTGGTACCATTATCATTGCTACATCCCAGAGTGTGGCATTAGCAAGAAGCTGGAATAGGGAGAAGAGCAGGACTCAAACCTGGACACTCTGATACAGAATGTCGATGCACCAAGTGACAGCTAAACTGCTGCATTGAATGCCTTCCTTGGGGTGAAGGTTTTTATTTGGTTGTCTTCACAAATTTCAAGTATACAATAGGGGATTGTTAACTGTAGTCACTCTGTTGCACAGGAGTTCTTGAAGGGTCTATTCATCCTCCATCGCTGAAGCATTGTGTGTGTTGACCAAGTCAGATATCACTCTCTGATTCTCTTTTTGGTTCCCAGCCTGTTAGGGAGTGTTTTAGGGGATGGGAAAGGAAACCTATGTAAACTTTGCTTTCCAAGCACTGGTTGAGGAAGACCCAGCTGCGATGTGTCTCAGAGGAATGAGGGCTTGGAGTCTTGGCACAAGGGACTAGATCCCTTCATGGTCCTCCTGGTGAGATCTGGAGGAATGCTTGTTTGGATAGGAAAAAAAATTGCAGAGTGGAACTCAAACAGGTGGGTCCAAATTCCACCCATTTATTCGGCATCCATAGGTATCCGGACAAGACTGGCTTTGTTTGGCATCACTGTAGCTAATGCCTGGCTGGTGGGGCTTCCTGTAAAGAACCTTGACAAAGCTATCCACCTTGCTTGCAGTTAACTATCCCTGCATTTCAGCACCTGACCCCTAAGTAATGATGTCAAAGCATCAGCTGGGTCTGGGTAGTGATGGAGTACGAGGTGTTCTGGGCTCTACTCATGGACTGATTTTCAGGGTTTGTACCCAGATACCCTGAAATCTGAATTTGTTCAACCCTCTGCCACCCAAGTGAAATACTGTGCTAGAAATTTGCTGGCAGAGTGAATCATTTTCATTCATGGGTATAACGGGTAGTCTCCCACCCTCTCTTCTATTTCTTTCTGCATTAGATCATATCTGCAACACATTGGAATTCTGGGGAAGGAGGATGTGAAAATAGCAGTTCTTCGGAATTAGTGTTTTCCCGTCTTCTGTTTAGTCTGGAGCTATGTCCTCAGCCTCTCCCAGGCTGTGGTCACTGTGGAATGCTGCTGGTGGTATTCCCTGATATCTCTAGAGCAAGCCCTGCCTGCTCCTGCCTTCAGCGCCCAAGGGCCAGGGAATTGAGGCTACCGCCAATCACAGCAATGGCAGAGGGTACTCATGGAGTTGGTTTTGTTCTGGTGGGCTCAGAGGACTGGGATCTAAGTTCTGGCTTTTGATTTTTCCCAAGCAAAAGAGAAATAGCGGGAGGCGGGGGAGACAACTGAAATTGAGAAAATGCTTCTTGCACTCAGAGCATTGCCTAGAACATCAAAGAGTTCGGGGGTCTCCTTTGTCTGTCTCCCCAACTCATCCCTTGCCTAACCTGGATCCTAGGCAGTTCCTTTGCCCTCTCCTGTCACTCCTGGGACTCTACCCACTGATCCTTGACTTTATCCAGGCAGGTATCTGAGCTCCCTCCTTCAGATTGGAGCTCCCCTCCTTGGGACCAGGGCCACATTCTCCACCCTCTACGCTCTTATAAACCAGTCTCCAAACCCCGTCATAACACATTCACCAGGAAGGGGAGGAGAAAGTAAGAACACATAGCTTGGCCTCAGAACAAACCCGGAATGAATTCATTTCCAAGCCACTTGAAACAACGACCATGACAAGGTTCTGATGTATGGGCTGAGGGGCTCTGCTTCGGTGCGGTCTTTTCTGACCTTGGAGAAAGGTCTTTGTTGGGAGGGGGCTGTGGGGATGGTGGGGAGCAAAGAGGGAGGAGACGTTCCCCAGATAGGGCTTCCCACAGGCAGCCTCAAAGGAAAGGAAATGCTGTCTGGATGGATAGCTGACCGTGAGGCCTGCATTTGCACCATCAGTGGTTCTCTTCTCCCGTTTCTTGGCCCTGCCTGCAACCTCAGCCTCTCCCGAGAGGGCCTGGTGTGTGGTTTCTCTGTTAACTCTCTCCACATGTTCTGCTCAGCGCCTGTGAGGTGTAGTTTTTTTTTTTTTTCCTCTCTTCCCAAAAAGACGGCCTTTTCTTTCCACTTGTCCTTGTGTCCTGCCTGGTTCAGCACAGCACTAGACCCTGTGCTGGGGTAGATTCTCCCCTGTGTCAGCTACTCCCAGGTGCTCAGGCACACAGCTGCCAGGTGAAGGATGGGTGGTGGGTATGAGTGGTCTCTGCAGGAGGAAGAAGAATGGGCTGGTGGGCTGCCTGCTGGGCCACCTGTTATGATCTTTGATAGTTGCTGCAGCAGGGTGTGTGGGGGGGCGACCCTGAGTAGTATCCTCATCACAGTCCCGGAAAAGCCCACAGAAGCTGACGCAATAGTTATTCTGACAATGCCTTCTAGGAGAGAAGAGGCAGAAGGATGGATTCGTTCATTTAGCCATCTGTGTGCTTTTGCTGATTCAGCTTGGAGTGAGCACCCACGCTGCTTCAGTCTCTGTAGATTGGTAAGTGGGCCATCCCACAGAGCAGGCTGAGGGCAGATTTGGGCTCGATGCACCGAGTTCCAGCCGCTGCTCTCAGCTGCTGCTCAGCAAGGCTGTAAAGCCGCAGAGAGAGAGAGGTGCTGGAACCTTGACCCTCAGCCAGCTGAGGCCACAGCTGTTACTGGTTAGGGGAGCCTGTGTTGGCCTCAGGGGTTGGATGTCCTTTCCAACTCTGCAGAGGAAATGCTGATGCCTCCCACAACTGGGGGAGAGAAAGTGCAGACCTCTGCGATTGCATGGAGACGTGCAGGGTCCTGCCTCCTCAGTCTGAGTGAGCCACCTCCTTCCAGTCTGCCAGCCTGGGGCTCTGGCTCAGTGCAGAGACCCAAGCATGTGACTGCCTGCTACTTATCCAGCCTTCCTCTTCTTTTAGATATATATTTATTTGAAATACACAGTGGAAGAGATAAAAGATGACAGAATCTTTCATCAGGCTGCTTGTGCACTTTCACACTCCCCAAATGATAGCAATGGTCTAGACCAAAACCAGGAACCCAGCACTCCATCCGTGTTTCCCACGGAGATGCAAAGGGCTCAAGCACCTGGGTCATCTTTTACAGTTTTTCCCACTAAGGGAGCTGAATCAGAAATAGAGCAGCTGGGATTCAAACGGGCACTCTGGTAGGAGATGCTAGAATTGCACATGGCAGCTTAACTTGCTGTACCACAATGATGGCCCTTTGTCCATCTTCCCAAACACAAATAGCCTTTTTAAGGCTTAGTCCACAGCTGCCCTTCTCCCTGCTGTACTTGGGAAGTGAAACTCTGTGTCTAGGTTTAGCCTTGCCTAGAGCCCTGGATCTTAGATAACTTATTTAGCCCTCTGAGTTTCTGCTTCCACATAAGGAAGTTGGGGGTAATTATAGCTCCTACTTCCAAACTACTTAATAGACTTACCATTATTATTATCCGAATTTCCACAGGTAGTTTAGAAAAACTTAGCAAAACAGGTCACCAGGTAGCTAGTTTTAATGTACTCTCCCAAAGTGCCAGGTGCACTTCTATGTGTTTGACACATGTCACCAAATTCGTACGCTATCTCTATGGGGTAGATATTCCTAGGAAACTCACCTTGATAGTGAAGGAATGGAAGTCCAGAGACATTAATAAACATAATCATGGGCCTGTCACGGTAGCCTAGTGGCTAAAGTCCTCACCTTGCACACGTCCCTGAATCCCATATGGGCACCGGTTCTAATTCTGGCAGCCCTGCTTCTCATCCAGCTCCCTGCTTGTGACTAGGGAAAGCAGTCAAAGATGGCCCAAAGCCTTGGGATCCTGCACCTGTGTGGGAGGTTTGGAGGAGGCTCTGGGCTCCTGGCTTCAGATTGGTTCAGCTCTGGCTGTTGTAGTCACTTGGGGAGAAAATCAGCAGATGGAAGATCTTCCCCTCTGTCTCTCCTCCTCTGTATATCTGACTTTCCAATAAAAATAAAACAGATCTTTTAAAAAAAGGAAACACAATCTGGTACATCTGTTAAACAGAGGAGCTAGAATTTCCAACTGGCTGTTGAACACCCAAATCCATGCCTTTAATCATTACCCTGCTCCACCCCTAGCGAGGGAAAGGTAATTAGTCACAAGCCTCTACCTGCTTCCAGAGCCTGTTAGTTTGACTTCAAAGTAGAACACTCAGTCTTGCCCTGGCCTCACCCTGCTGAATCTGGGTGATGAGCTGGGGTCAATGCACAAACTGACGCAACTGGTGAACAGATGTGTGGCCCAGATATAGGGCAAGCCCCTTGCTCTGAAGCAGAACATTCTTGATGCTTTTGAAATTCTCCTTTGGCCCCCCAAGTGGCCCAAAACTCTCCAGGCATAGCTCTGCCGGAAGGCTTTAGAGTCTCTGGGTATCCCTGGAGCTTCCGTTCACTCTGCTGCTCTGAGAGGCCCTCCAAGGGTTGCATGAGCAGAGTCTTCCTGCCTCTGGTTGTCCCAGACTCCATTAGCACCCTGTGAAGAACTCTTGGTCTTCAGGGCAAAGCCCAAACCCCTTAACACAGTATTAAAGATTTTGCCCAATTGTCTGCCTAGACTGCATTGATATGTGAATGTGCACAACAGAACGACATGTCACAGTGGGCCAGGAAGTTGCCTGTGGAGGATAGTGAGTGGAAGGAGGCCAGGGAAGGACCCAAAAGTTGGTCCAGAAGCCAAGAGCAGAAGAATGACCCCTTCCATATTAGCAGCTTATTTTGTGAGATAGGGGGTGGTGCCCTAATTGATTGTTTAAATAGGAGTGAGTTCAGTGTGTGTGTGTGTGTGTGTGGGGGGCTTTCTGGGAGTTTCATAGACTTAATCTCCACATGGCCATTGTGGCATCTCCTCCCTTCTGGTCATAGATGACACACAAGTGCATCATAGAAAAGTGAGCACTCTGGAGTGACAGCTGCATACAGGTTTGCACAGATATGTACCTATAGGTACAGGTACATGCAGGATTGACAGGGCAGAGTGATAATGCAATGCTACATAGAAGTTGTGGGGAAAATTCTTTCAGTTTTACTGATTGATTGATTTTGAACTCCCTGCCTAGTTTTCCCCTAGCAACCTTACTCACCTGTCCAGCTTCCTCCTTCCTGGTCCTCCAGCTGTTGTCTCTGAGTCTTCCTTGACTCCTCTTTCCCATGCCAGCCCTCCTGTTTTGCTGCTCCCATGATTCATACTTCCATCCTCATTAACCTGCATCCTTGGCAAAGCAGCATCTTCACATTCCCATGCAAAATTATGGGATGCCAGATAGACCAGCCATCTCAGAAAGGAGAGGATGGAAACTGAGATGAAAGGGGCTTTGGCATCAATCATCAAGCATTTAGCATGAGAAGCAGAATTGGAGCCCAGTCCCATGGCATCCAGGGCAGAGCTGTTTAGGGAGCCTCAGGGCCACCCCACCCACACCCAACACAGTACACTGAGAAAGAAACTTGATAAAAACCAATAAAGGAAACCACACATAGCTGAGGGCTCACAAAGGGTCCCCAGAGTCCAAGGTACTGTGCTCACCAATAGGTGAGCCTTGCCTACAAAGAAATTCCACCCTTCTCCCTCCCCAGATTCCTGTATCCGGACAGAGTGAAGGAATGCATAACAATGAGAAAAACAAAATGAAACCTGTCCCCTTCAAATCCCCAAGCACTCTTTATTACAGTTATCTGAAGGATTAAGTGATTAGAGCAGACCACACAATTTTAAACTTGGCTCATGTGGCCAGACATGCATCTGGTCCCGAGAGGAGAAACCCAACAGCATGAAAAGACCAGAGGGCAAGTAAATGGAAATTTGGCAAAGATTCGCAGGCTGCTGCTTGTGGTTGCAGCCAGCCGAGGAAAACTGAGCCGGTGTGAGCCCGAAATGACTGGAAGGAGAAGCCTTTTCCAAGAAATTACAGAAGGATCATCCAAGGGGGCCGGGGCACAGTGCAGACATGATCTCATTACTTCCCCCTTCCCTCCCATGGGATGGAGTGCTCAGGATCTCTACCCAGTCTCAAACTCAAGGAAAATTCACACTCAGCTGATTTTCTTATGAGATCTGGTCCTGAAGTTTGTTCACTGACCAAGAGGGACCAGCAAGTCCCTCTAACAGGTCATGATGACAGAGTCTCCTAAAGTTTCAGGGCTCCATAAAGCGCTTGAATTTCCCTGAACAAAAATGACTGGAGAGCTTTCCACAAAGACTGCAGGACCCCTATTGCCCATGTGGGAGACAGGGTTTGATACCTGGGCTCTTGGCTTTGAGCTGGCCTAGCCCCTGTTGTGGCCATATGGGGAGTGAACCAATGATTGGAAGATCTCTTTATTTTTCCGTTTCTGTTCCTCTGCTCTTCTAATAAATGAATACGTCTTTTAGAAAATAGGAAAAGTGGGGCAAAAGCGTTTATCTAAAGAGAAGTGTTTCATTCTGTACCAAATAAACTCTCACTTTGCTGTGCTAATTTTAGAGGAACTATGAACCAGCAGTGTGCAGGAAGAAGTGAGGCTGCCTAGTATCTTGCATAGGTAGTATTCTGGGTTTGGCCAGTCTTATCAACTGTGAGCCTCTTGTACACTTTGAGAACTAAGCTAGAAACTGGTGGTTACAAGCTGAGTGTCAGAGCTAGACCTAATCACTAGGCAGGAACCAGACCTGAACTCACAACAGGTGATTGATGAGGGACATGGACTAGGTGCAAAAGAAGTGTTTGGTGGCCACAGGTTGTCCCAGAAGGTTTGGCTAGTTATTGTTGCCAGGTAGTACCTGTTTCTTGGGTGCCAACGGTGTGATTGATTGATAGGTGTCACAGTAAATCTCAATGCCAAGATGAGGGGCTTCTGTCATTTTGCTGCCCAATTGCAGTCTCCAGCATAGACCATGGATATGCTTTGAGTGAATGGTTGTCAGTGATAATGATTGCAAAATAAGGAGACAGAGGGGCTGGTGCAATGGCTCAACTGGCTAATCCTGCTCTTCTAAGTGCAGACATGCCAGTTGGGTGCCAGTTTGAGTCTTAGCTGTTCCACTTTTGATCCAGTTCCCTGCTAATGGCCTGGAAAAGCAGAGTAGGATGGCCCAAAGTTTTGGGACCCTTATCTACTTGAGAGACCTGGAAGCAGCTCCTGGTTCCTGGCTTTGGATCAGGTTAGCTCCAGCCATTGTTGGTCATTTGGGGAGTGAACCAGCACATGGAAGATCTTTCTTTCTGTCTGTCCTTCTCTCTGTAAATCTTCCTTTCCAATAAAAATATGTATTATTATTTTTTTAAGTAAGGAGTCGGGGCCATGGTAGAAAGGTAATTCATCACCAAATGCTGATTATCTAAATAGTGAAGTCAATCCAGACCCCAGTGGTTGAGAGCCTAGGCCTTGAAGGCATAGAGCCCGGGCTGGACCAGGTGGTGCCCAGGAAATATTTACTTCAAAGGTTTAGGGGAAGATTTAATAATAATTTAATTGGCCCAGGAATAACCTATAGCCACCATTGAATTAATGCTTATTTAGTGGGCTTCACTTAGTGCCAGGTCTGTGAGACCCTACTCAATTATTTCCTTACCTTCTTTAGGCAGTTTTCTTTTAACTTAATTATTTTTATTTGAAAGAAAGATTTTATGGAGGGAGAAGGAGAGATAGAGAAAGATCTTCCATGGGATAGTTCACTCCTAAATGGCTCCAACAGCCAGGGCTGTGGCAATCAGAAGCTGGGAACCAGGAAGTTCTTCTGGGTCTCCCACATGGGTGCCAGGTCCTCAGGGCTTGAGCCACCCTCTGCTGCTTTCCCAGGCTATAAACAGAGAACTGGATTGGGAGTGGAGCAGCCAGAATATGAACTGGCATCCAAATGGGATGTTGGTGCCACAGGGTGGAGGATTAGCCTGATGCACCACTGTGTTGATCCCTGAGGTGGCTTATGAATTGTCTCACATTTGTAGCTGCTCCCTAAAATTTTGTTAGACTGTTTTTTTTAAGATTTATTTATTTGTTTATTTAAAAGTTTTTATTGGAAAGTCAGATATACAGAGGAGGAGAGACAGAGGGGAAGATCTTTTGTCTATCGGTTCACTCCCCAAGTGGCTGCAACTGCCAAAGTTGTGCTGATTTGAAGTCAGCAGCCTGGAGCCTCTTCTGGGTCTCTCATGCGGGTGCAGGATCCCAAGGTTTTGGGCTATCCTTGACTGCTTTCCCAGGCCACAAGTAGGGAGCTGGATGGGAAGTGGGGCCGTTGGTATTAGAACTGGGGCCCATATGGGATCCTGGCACGTGCAAGGTAAGAAATCTAGCCACTAGGCTATGGTGCCAGGCTCATGATTTTTTTTTAATAGTTTTATTTACTTGAAAGGCAGAGTCAGGAAGAGAGAGCAAGAAGGAGTCATAGAGAGATCTTCCACCTATCGTTTCACCCCTTGAATGGCTACAAGGGCTGGATATAGGTGATCCTCAGCTGCTTCCCCAGTAGGGAGTAGGGAGCTGAATCTAAGTGGATCAGTCACATCTGAGCTGGTACCCATATGATATGCCAGCACTGTAGCCCTGTCTTTACCTGCTATGCCACAGAGCTAACCCTGCCTTGGGCTCTAAAGTCTTCTCATGTCCATATGAAATGATCCAGACAGGAAAACAACTCAATGCGGCGAAAGCTAGAACTTGAATGGAACCTGCTGACCTTGACCACTGAATGATACAACAATAAGAAAGCAATCACTGTTAGAAAATTACTTTAGATTATTACTTTACACTAAGGGATTGAAGATTTCTTTGCATACCCCTCCTAAAACTGTTCTGCACTTCAACTGTTGACATATGCCTTGTTAGAGTTATAAGCCAGTTTAGACTATCCCAAAATCTGCCAAGTTCAGCAAAATTAAGCTTCAACACTATAAACTGCTGAATACTAAAATGAAAATAGTCACAAGACAGCTGAATAGTACCCTACAGCCATTTTAAGGTGTATAGCAGCCGGTTCTGTGTATAAACCAAAATTGAAATGTCAATGAAGTAGTCAGAGGATGTGATTAAGAACTTGCATTTTTTAACATGATTGTTACTCAGTACCATGTCAATTAATTCTATAAGGTTGTAAATTGATGTTGATGTTATGTTGTGGTTTTTAATTGATCAGGATGATATTCTGCCAGCTCTGCTTTCAGACCAGAGATGGTCTCCCCAAGAAACCGTTAAATTGATCTGGACAATAAGATGCTGGACTCTATGCTTGCAATGAAAGAATCTTAACTGATCTTGAACTGTAATACTGCAACAAGGTGGAGGAATCCACCATGGAGGGAGGGTATGGAGAGGGGTTGGGGGAATCCCAGCGCCTATGAGACAGTGTCACATAATGCAATGTAATCAATAAAAAATACTATAACAAAAAAAAAGGAGCACAGAATCTGTAATCAAATGGCCCTGTACAAAACTTCACCACTTAATAAATCATAGCTAACATAAAAAAATAGATTATTGCTTTAAAATGTTTGGGAATAAAATGGATGTTCTGGGTATATTAAAAAAATAAAAGAAAGAAATAACCAAAATATCACAACCAAGAATGAAAATCAGTTGCTAGTCAGGGTCATATTTGAATCCAAGGAATGATATTTGTTAACTTAAACAATAAATATTCTGTAGTTTATGTAAAGTTAGCTGTAGGAGAGCTTTGGTTATGAAATGTGGGGTCTGTAAAATTCTAGCTAGCTTGTACAAATCCAGTGCTTTATTGCTCCTTTCAGAGGCCATCTGCATGGTTAGCCAAAGTGTTAGTGAGGACCTCTATTGATCATTTTCCCCCACGTCCCGGAGCTTCAGCAGGGAGACCCACATTTGGGTTGGCTGAGGGAAAGGGAAGAAATGAATTTCTTATGTTAATTACCCAGCTCTGTGGTTTGAAATAGATTAAAGAATACACCATTTTTCGGTACAGCAACATTTTCTTCTCTTGATTGCCAACCTAAAGAAACTTGTGAAATCTGCAGTTGGAAACTGGGAAGATAAATACCCTTAGGCCAGCTGGGATGCATAGCTAAAATACAGGTGGGCATGGGCTGTCAGCTCCACAGGGGAAAAGGCACCATCAGCCACTCCCTTGGAAAAATTGCCCTCTGTTCTGATTCCCAGTATTGCTTTTGGCCTTAGAGACTAAACCGCTCCAGGGAAACACAAACCTAACACACAGGGGCAGGGAGGAGGCATTTGAAAACCCCAGGGATAACTATGTGATGGTACAAACCCATCTAACCAAAATACAGAATGTAGGGTGGGTCGAGTACAGTGGACTTCTGGAGAGTTCCATGACTATCAAGGCTAGTGTACTAAACACACCCAGATTCCTAGCTCTTGGCACACTGTGATTTCCTGAAAATCTTCCATAAAATGATTCCAAAACTTTAGCTAAAAGGCCATGATCAGCTTCCCCTACTCCCCCCAAAGTCACATGGCGTGGACATTGAGGAATTTGCACATGTTTAGGCTTCACACAGGCTTTTGTTTGCCTGTTTGAGCCAAGTGCCTCCAGTATAGACTGGACCAATCGCCTTCTCCTGTCCTTGGGTATGTGTATTCTCACACTCAGATTGGTGGAGCCAGCATACTCATGACCTTGGCCTCTGATGCTTCCCAGCCTAGGGAATTTACCTCGAATACTCCTAGGAAGGAGGACATCCTGTGGCCACAACCAGGACGGGGGAATGAATGTGCACTGTTAGTTTGCATTGAGGGAAGGAAGGAAGAACGTGGAGGTGGAAGAAACATCAGGTTCAGTTTCTCTCAGGGCCTGGTGCTGAAAGACTTTTCCAGGGCAGAGGGACTGTCTCAGCAAATTTCCTCTGCAATTCTGTTGGAAGTGGAAACAAAGCTTACAGTAGTGCTCTGCCTCACACACATAGCTCCTCAAAGATGGTGTAGATTACCTCCTGGTTTCTTCCTTCAGCAGAGTGAACAAATCTGCCTGTTCCTGGGCTTCCTAGGCCTCTCACTCACTGCAAGTCAATAGAAAGTCAACAATTACTCCTCCATTGCTAGTCGGGCTGCTCCATCTTCCACTGGATGTTCAATAAAACCAATAGCCAAACTAAAATCCGTAGAATAACTCAGATCTAGGTTGCTTAGGAGGAAATTTCCACTTTGGCTAATGGAAAAAGCTGCCATATTCAATGCAATTCTAAGTCCAAACCTGCTCTCTGCTTCCTGAATCAGTATCACCCCTTGGAATGCTTTTGTATGTGTGCATACAGTGGGTGCACGCCAGCAATGTGGCATAGCAGGTAACACCGTAGCCTGCAGCACTAGCATCCCCATATGGGCACTGGTTCAAACCCCAGCTGCTCCACTTTTAATCCAGCTCCCTGTTAATACTCCTTGGAAAGTAATGAAAGATGGCTCAAGTCTTTGGGCCCTGGGACCATTTGGGACACCCAGAGGAAACTCCTGGGTCCTGGCCTTGGATCAACCCAGGTCCAAACATTGCAGCCATTTGGGGAATGAACCAGCAAATGAAAGATCTCTCTTTCTCTCTACCTCCTTCTTTCTCAGTAATTCTGCCTTTCAAATAAATAAATGTTTTAGACAATAATAACAGCAATAAAAGAAAGAGTGGGTTCAAATGCCTGGACAAAGTTAGACTGAGTACAGAATCATTTCCACAATGCAGCCTCATTCCTTCTATGCTTTTGTATGGATTATCAAATTTTTTTAGGCCAAGACTGGTTTGTTTTTCACCAGCTTGTAGGTCGGGTTGCACAAGGCCAGCCACACTCAGGTTGTATCTCATGCTTGGGATTTAATTCTTACATAATTGCCTTTGACTGACCCATGGTGTGTGGTCAAGTGTTGGAGAAGTTGAGAAAGAACCAGCAATATGATTTTAATTCAGGAGAATTTTTTTTGTAATGCTTATGCCTCATGCCCAGCCATGCCTTCTGGTTTTCAGATAAAATCCAAAATGGCAAAGAATTTTCCTTCGTTAGCCAACTCTTTGGACCAAAAAGAAGTCAGAGTGACTCAGCTTCCATTTTCACTATGCCTTTTCTCCTCCCCATCAACTTTCAGTGTAACCTGAGGACACTTTTTTTTTTTCTTGTGGCTGTCACAGTTTCTACCTTCTGAGCAAGGGCACAGCCTTATTTATCTTTGTATCCTCAAAGTCTAACACAAAACTGAGCGCAAAATTGGTCCTCAGATTTTGGGTGAATGATGAATGGGGGTGAGCAGGAAGCGGAAGATCAAGCAGTTACCTGCCGAGAGGTCACAAGGCGGGGAAATGGGAACAGGTGTGGTTGGCAGTCTAGACAGGGGGAAGGCAGAGTCACTCTTGCTGTCGTCTGTCTGGGGCCATCTGGAGACCCTACTGACTTTTGTTCTGCATTTTTTCCTAGCTCTCTAAGAAGCACAAGAAGGACATAGCATGTGTCTCTTAGTGATCGGAAGTCCTGCAGAAGCTGGAGGATGGAGTGGGAGCTTCGCCTCTTCAGTTGTTTCTCATTCACTGTGAGACTGTGCTCTGGACAGCTTTGTACTGGCAAGGTTGGGCAGAGAAGTAAGTCATTCATTCCTCTTGACCTAGCTGTCACCTTTCTGGAACTCATATAGACACATCTTCATTGGTATGCACAGCGGATGTGTACCCAGGATTGTCTAGATGGAGCACACCAGCAATAGGTCTGGTGATTTGAGGTGTGTACATCCAGGATTCTTCCTGTTTAGCCATCCAGCAGAGCTGGGGGATTTGTAAGGGTCAGGAGGTACAGGTAGGGGTCACTGAGGTATGCCTGTTAAAAGTGACTGAGAATAAAGCTTCTGATCACATGGTGGCTGTGCCCTGGTGATCAGATAGGAGGAATGTGTAAGTCTGCAAATACAATTACTCTAATTAATCATATACCTTAGAGTTTTAGAGCAAGACCTTGGTACTCAGAGGCCTGAGTGAATGTATTTGGCAATTGCAATATATCCACGTTTACAGTAACTATTTGCTTAAGAACTATTCAGTGGTCTTTCATCATGACAACCAAACCTGGCCACAGGTGGTGAGAAACAGAATAGAACCAGATTGGAATAGTGCCTGCCCTTGGGGATGTCAGCTTTCTTCCGTGTCTACATCTGCAGATTCACAGGATCCAAGAATTCCCCTAAATCTTGTACAATTTGCGTTCTCTCAGAAGTAATGTTTCCAAGTACCCCAACCAGAAAGTCGTAGGAAGGAGAATGGGTTGTGATCTAAACATTTAGCATCAGAGTGTGGAGTGGTTTTTGCCCCTCTGGGACAGGGGGTTACCTTAGGTCTGTGAATAGTATGGTGTCAGTTTAATGAAGCATTAATGGATCTATAAGACATAACTCAGGCTCTAGATAGGAAAAATAGGTCCATTGTGCTCACCAGAATGGACTGATAGCTACCAGGGTCAGATGTCACTCAGGTAATAGGAGCAGGACGCAGTTGGGCAAGGCTGAGTTGTCCCCTGCATGGGCTGTGGATGGACACTTGTCAGGGAAGATGTTATCTTCAGCTGTGTCATTGATTAGTCATTTGGAGAATAATCCCTGGTTTTCTGAGCAGGAATTGGTTTTCTTTTTCTTTATAAAGGATGTGCCAGTTTTGACACACTTCTTTCTGTAGCCTGTCCAAAGGTGAATGATAACAGATGGGTAATGTGCACAGTTTACCAGAAGGAAAAATGAAATTGAGACATGATTCAGTGTCCCTAGTCTGCAGTTCCTTCATAAATGTTAAGCTTCAATGCTCAAAAACTTTCTTTGGCTCTTTGCTTTCTTTTTAAAAAAATTTATTTTTTTTTTATTGCACAGTCAGATATATAGACAGGAGGAGAGACGAAAGGAAGGTCTTCTGTCTGATGATTCACTTCCCAAGAGACTATAATGGCAGATCTGAAGGCAGGAGCCAGGAGCTCCTCCGGGTCTCCCATGCGGATGCAGGGTCCAAAGGCTTTGGCCTGTCCTTGACTGCTTTCCCAGGCTACAAGCAGGGACCTGGATGGGAAGTGGTGTCCTGGGATTAGAACCTGTACCTATATGGGATCCAGGGGTGTGTTCAATGTGAGGGCTTTAGCTGCTAGGCTACCATACTGGGCCCACTTCTTCGCTTTCTTCTCCGTTTTGAATTCCTGAGATGCAAAGCAAGGACTTCCCTGAAGTTCTCAGCCACATGTTCACCCCTTTACAACTCAGGACAGTGCAGAGGTTGCTGATGGCGTGACTGTTGAACTTCCGCATGAAGATGTCCAGTGAATAATTAATTGCATATTGATAGTGAGGAGGCAAGTGGTCAACCCCAGCTTCCTTGCACGGCTCAGCTCTTCAGCAATCAAGTAGCACTGATGGCCAACCCGGAAGTTTCCTGGTTGGGAACAGCAGGCGTTCCAAAGGTGCAGGATGTGATCCAGGCCAAGGTGACTCACTGACCACACAGGGCAGGGAGAAGTTATGAGTGATTGACCGCACGTACTACACGCCTGGGGAGGGGAGGGGCCCTGCCCAGCCCCCTCCGAGTCCCAGGGGCAGCCTGCAGAGAGCCCTGACCTTGAAATGTGAGATGTTTTTCACTTGACTCCCCACCTTTCCTCTATGGCTCTCAGAGCTGTCAAAGAAAAGAATCTTGTAATTTTACATTCTTTATTTTTCTAGTCTCTTAAATTCTAGAGGTGGTAGATTGAAATTAGAGGGACTAAAGAATTTATTGTCCAGATGAAGTCCCTCCAGATTGAACCAGGGGAAGTAAATGCTCCTTGTGCAGCAGGAGAGGGGGTCTCAGCTGCAGCACAGGAGCCCAGGGGGTCTGAGGCAGGGCTCAGCTCTGAGCATCCTGTGCTTTATTTACTATTTATTTGAAAGACAGAGTAACAGGGAGAAAAGGAAATGCAGAGAGAGAGAGAGAGAGAGAGAGAGAGAGAGAAAGAGAGAAGAGAGAAAGAGAGATAACAAATGTCCATCTTCTGGTTCACTCCCCAAATGGCTGCAGCAGCCAGGGCTGAGCCAGTTCAAAGCCAGGAGCCAAAAACTCCATCCTGACCTTCCACATGGGTTGTAGGGATCCCAGGTACTTGGATCAGCATCTGCTGCTTTCCCAGGTGTATTAATAGGTCACTAGATTAGAAGCTGTGCATCCAGGATGCAAACCAGTGCCCTGAGATAGGATGTTGGCATCACAAGCAGCAGCATAAGCTATAGTGCCACAACTCCAGTCTCAACAAATATTATTATTATTTTTAAAGATTTATTTTACTTTTATTGGAAAGGCAGAGTTACAAAGAGGAGAGATGGAGAGAAAGATCTTCTGTCTGTTGGTTCACTCACCGGTGGCTGCAACAACCAGAGTTGAGCCTACCTGAAATCAGGAACCAGGAATTTCTTCCTGTTCTCTCACATGGGGCAGGGTCATCCTCTGCTGCTTTCCCAGGCCACAAGCAGAGAGCTGGAAAGGCAGTGGAGCATCTGGGACACAAACTAACACCTGTATGGGATCCCGGCACACACAAGGCAAGGATTTAGCAATTATTTTAAAGCAATAACTTTTGTGTTTACTTATCCCATAAATATCAACTGTTTTACCATGGTGTATCTCATTTTGGGTGGTGTGTTTCATTTACTTTAGACTATCTTCCAGAATAGTTGCTCTTCTTAGTTGAATTGACCATATAAAGAGCCAGGCAGTACTGTCAGTATGCACTTGCTGGTGGCACTTGCCCACACAGTCAGTTAGAGCTTGGGCAGTGAAATGTATGTATCAGAATTGTTGTTTCTCACCCCCATCCTGGATGCCTTTAAGCAAAGGAATGATCTCTCATGTTCTCATTTCTATAAATCTCCCACTCACTGCTCTAACATCCGACTCTGCCCTGCAAACCCAAAGAAATCCAAAATAGAACAAAACTAGAAATAACCATCGAAGATAAAAATCAATATTTCTCAGTTTCAGCCTTGTGTGCATCATGGTTCGTTTAGCCCAGTTGCTTAATTGATGGTCTCAGCATCAACAGCCTTTCCACCCTACTCTTGTGAGAGACGTCTCAGCCCCGAGCCAACTCATAGCTGATGCTGAATTCCTCTTGTAACTGTCTCCCATACTCCTCCCTTGCTCCCTGTCTGGTCAGATAGATCTGACCTCCTACAGGCCAAATATCAGTGCTGTGTTCCACTCTTGTGTTTCTACTTCATCACTCTGCTTCTTGTATGATGCTTCCAGATAATCTCCTGGAATATCTCACACATCACATTGCTCAGTCTGCTCAGGAATCTATTACTAGAATGAGAAAGTCTCAGGAAGTCATGGGCACGCTTTGGGTTGTTTTAATGGGTTCGGGAACTTCTGCAAAAGAATTAGTGTGGCATTCTGGTTGGAAGGTATTAGGATTTGTCTTGGAGTGGATTTTATAGCAAACACAGCATTCTTACTTAATTTGTAATAATAAATCTATGTAAGAGGCAATAGCTTTTCTAAGAGTGATTTTGGTAGTATACATTATCATTCAATAACAGGAAATCCACATCCAGCCAGGCTAACAAACAGGAGATTTGTTAGCTTATTCATCTCATGGAAACATCCCACATTCAAGTAAGCTTTTGCGTTGATTCGCTCCAAAGTTCTGCATCTCCTCAGTTCTGCAGGTCATGTTATCTGGGATCCCTTCAATCTTGAATTTTCCATTGGTCAGATTTGTCTCAGGCCGGCTCCCCTCACGGTGATGATGTAGCTGCCAGCACCTGCAAGGTTATGTGCATTCTTGTTCACAGTGCTTTTCCTCCCCTAGACACAACACAAAGCCCCGTGCTTCTCTCTGAATGTGTTAATGTCGGTGTTTCATCCCTCCCTGAATCATAACTACGTGAGAAATCACATCAGGCAACCAGGGTGACCTTCCAGAGCATGAGATTTGTGTCAGTTGTACCCACACCACAGGCCATTACAGAGTTAATGTGGTAAGATGAGGCACAGCACAAGACTGAGTAAAGTGCATCAAAGAATTGTGGCATCCACAATGATTGGAGTGAGGGCATTGATGGCATTATGTGTGAACCTGGGCGTGTTGCTGTCTCCCTCCCGACTAAAAGTCCGGTCCACTAAAAGGGTGGGTTTGAGTAGTCACTGGAAGGAGGCTTCACTGAAAAACCCACCTTCACAAAAGGAAATTTTATTTTACTATCTATTTTTAATGTTTATTTATTCACTTATTTGAGAGAGTGACAGAGAAAGGAGAGACAGAGGATATTTCACCTCTCTTGGTTCACTTCCCACATTCCTGCAATAGTCAGCACTGGGCCAGGACAAAACGAGGATCCAGAATTTCATCTGGATCTTCCACTTGGGTGACAGGGACCAAGTACTTCAGCCTTTATCTCCCACCTCTCAGAGTACACCTTAGCAAGAAGCTGGGTGGATGCCAGAGTAACTAAAATTCAAAGTAGGCATCTGATACAGGATGTGGGTGATCCAAGTGGTGGCTTAACCAACTGTGCCACAATGCCCTTCCTTCATTTACTTTTTTTTTTTTAATTTTCATTTACTTTTATTGGAAAGGCAGTGCACACAGTGTCTGAGCTGTTCTAAAGCCACAAGCCAGGAGCTTCTTCTGATATGGAATGTGGTGCCCCAAGAAGCATTTTAATGGCTGCACTCAATGCCCACTCCAAGTTACTTTTTCTTTGGCAAAAGAGAACTAGTGGTTGGGAGTCAGACTTGTGCCCAAATGTAGCTTTTGAGGACATAGAAAAGAATGGAGGGGCACAGGCCATGAGGCCAGCTTTACACCCTGTCCTGGGACCCCTTGTCAGTGGTGTTCAGTTTCTGCCCTCACTTTCTTTGTATAAACCTGCTTTTTTTTTTCTCGGCACTTACTGCAGTTTCAGAAATTCTCCTTTTGATGGGGCCAGTGTTGCAGCATAATAGGCTAAACCTCCACCTATAAAGCCAGCATCCTATATAGGTGCCAGTTTCAGTCCTGGCTGCTTTGTTTTTGATCCAGCTCCCTGCTAAGATGACTCAACTCCTTGGGTTCCTGAATCCACGTTGAAGACCTGGATGCAGCTGTTGGATCCTTGTTTTGGTCTGGCCCAGCCTTGGCTGTTGCAGATATTTTAGGAACGAACCAGCAGAAGATTGCTCTCTCTCTCTCTCTCTCTCTCTCTCTCTCTCTCTCTCTCTGTGTGTCTCTCTAACTCTACCTTTCAAATTAATAAGTGGTTTTTTTTTTAAAAAAGAAACTCTCTTTTTGTGTACTATAAGCCCCAAGTCCAAATGTGATCACAGAAAAGGTGAAAACTTTTGTCTGCCTCAGTTTGTCAGGAAGAATCAGCAGGAAACATGGGAAAAGCTTCCAGTTTCAGGCCTCAGCCTCGAGGACCACTCTGGTCATTGGTTTTCCCATTGCTGAGCATTGATGCTTTTGGTTTCTTGTAGCAGGGAGATAGGGAAGGCCCTTTTCTGCTCTGTTTGTGATGCCACCAGGCCTCTCCATTCTTCTCTTCCTTTGGGCAGTAAATGGCAGCACCTTAATTTCCTCTATATCTAGCCTGATCCCTTTCTCTACGATAGGAAATTCATATCATGAGCATGGTGCAGGAAAAAGCACACTGGTTCCACACTTTGTTTAAGCCATATATGCTGGTGGGCATTGATGAGTGTTTATGAGGTGGTGGCTGGTTGTGAAAGGAACTCATGCCATATCTCAACCACTGAGGCTGGTTACACAGTGTTTGCTCACAGGCACTTGGCTTGGTGGACTCCAAGCTTCATTGTGGTGGCATCCATTGGAACAGAGCTGGTCAGACTGGGGACTTGAGACTGAGGCCGGACTATTCCCCACTGCTGAGGGTGGCCTGAAGCTGAAACCTAGTTAACACAGGGACAATCAATCAGACACTGGCAGAAACTAAGGGAGTCAGATATCCTGTGATCCCCTGCTTCAAGTTTAAATGGAGGGGTCCAGAGGCCCTGGGAGGGAACAAACTTTATTCCCAAAAGTAAACACTGAAAAATGATTAAATTTGAACTTGAACTCTTGAACTTATTATCTCCAGATCTCCTTTCCTGGGCTTGTTATTACAAATACACCAGGTAATGTTTTGGGGAATGTATGGCTCAAATAACATGTATCATGAACTCTCTCAGACCTTAAAAAATAAAATGAAAATCAACCGAGGCAAGTTTCTTCCTTAGCTCTGGATTTCCTGTTATGGCAGGCTGGATTGCTTGACAGTGTGGTTGCAGATAGAAAGGGTGTCAGAGTCTCTCAAGAGTTTGGGATTTCAGGACCCAGAAGACTCCTGACTCAGAAGACTCCAGCAGTTTAGGGTCCATGTATTACTGAGTGGCGGCGGAGGAGCGGGGGATATAAGACCTCTTCATGGTCTAACAAAGGTGACTGCAAGTGAGAGAAGGAAAGTAGCTCTATGAAGATGTTACCTTGAGCCAGTAAGATTTTTTTTGGTAGGTATTTTAAAGCTGTCAGGGCTAGGCGCATGGGGTACAGAAAATTGCAGCAGATAAGGGTCCTTCCAGGGCTGGCTTCATTGAGTTCCCTCTGGCTGGTTGTCACAAGTTCTACTTTTTGCTTTGAAAACAGGAACCCCATTTTTCCATGCCTCTGGCTTCCTGCATAACTGTGTGCCTATTTTGAAGCTGGGTTTTATTTTAGGTGAAGATACATGTTGCTTTGGTGATGAGACTAAGTTTGGCAGGTGCCTGTTCTGGAAATAAATGTGGTGTTTTCAACTGTGTATTGTGCATCCAGCTGCCTCAGGCATATTGCTGGGCCTCATGGCTGATTCTGTGCAATCCTCTCATGCTTTGCTCTCCGCTTTATACTCCATGACTTCCTTAGAAGACTGTTGCATGAAGTCCATGGAGACCCATGGGGATGAGACCAGTGGAGCTGGGTCTAACCCCGAGGTAAGTGGGGAGGACTCCAACAGGGAAGGTGTACTCCATGTTTTCTGTGTGAAATCAAGGGAGGCTGCCTGCCCACTAGGAGCTGTATTCATTCATTACACGGAATGAGCATCACATGTGTGCTCTGCAGCTGAGGCCTGAAGACCACATTGTGAGTGACTTGGGGGCTGGGAATTGGAGGAATGAGAAAAGAGGGAAAATTATCTTGGCCTTCTGAAGTTAGAGCACAGATTCTTTCTGACCTAAGAAATCACATTACTGCTTTTGAGTGAGGAGGGAGGGGAAATCATACCTGTAGAAGAACATAACCCAAATCTGCAGAAATTGCCAGTTCTTCAAGATTAGTCTGATTGTACTGGTGGCTCCTCTCTCTAACTTTTGATGGATTATTCTTACAGAAAGTACCCATGTTATAAGTGTACCATTACTTTAACTTTTATAAATGTGGTGCACGTGGTCTGTGATGAGGTGCAGTCCTGGAGAGTTAGCACCCTCTTGCCGAGTTAATTGACAGAGCTGACAGCAAAATGGAGGGTCCACACCCCTCTCTTTCTACCTCCTCTTGCCATGTTCAACTTTATTGGATGCATGAAACTGGCTCAGGAGGCCCAGGGTGACCCTGCCCCTTCTGGCTCCCATGTCATTCAAGTTAATGAAATGGTCCAGAGAGTCCATACACCTGCCCCCTCCTGCCTCCTAGCATATCCATTCAAGTTAATTAGCTACATTGAAACTTTGGGCTCCCAGTTCCCTTCCTGCCTCCTACCACTTAGTTAACTGAATGGTTTGCACTTTGCAGGGAAACTGAATCCTATAACATTCCTTTCCCATGGTTTGTGGCTTTCTCTTCAATGATACTGGAGACTTGTTTCCCAGTGTGCCAAAGTTGCAAGGTAGTAGATGGCTAAAATGCAAAGATGCAAGGTAGTAGAAGGGATGACTAAAGTTTGGGGGCATCACCCATGGAAGGGAAACCTTGATTACATCCTATGGGAGAAGGCTATTACTAAAAAGATCAAGATTAGCTCCTCCCTGGCTCTCTGTTTTTTGTCTCATTGTGTGATCTCTTCTTGTCCCATGCAATCCAACCATGAGGCTGTTTGGTATGTTCTGATGTAGCCAAGTGGTGGCTCAAAAATGGCCGGAGTCCTGCCCAATCTTGGACGGTGAGCTGAATATGCTTCTGTTCTGTATACATTGTCAAGCCTTGGGTATTTTATCAAAGTAATGAAACGCAGCCAGATCTACATGTAAACCATTGGAATATGTGCAGTGGCAGATTTCAGTGTGAGAAAGTATTAATCACAAGGTTTAAAGATTTCAGTAGATTCTATGACTTCTGGTCATCTGTGGTTATTTAAATTAGTATGCCCAGTTTGAAAATATAATTTATGACACAACTCAAAGCTTTTCTTTTTTTTAAGATTTATTTATTTTGATTGGAAAGTCAGATATACAGAGAGGAGGAGAGACAGGGAGGAAGACTTTCCATCCGATGATTCACTCCCCAGGCGGCCACAATGGCTGGGGCTGAGCCAATCCGAAGCCAGGAGCTTCTTCTAGGTCTCCCACACGGGTACAGGATCCCAAAGCTTTGGGCCGTCCTCGGCCACTTTCCCAGAACACAAGCAGGGAACTGGATGGGAAGTGGGCTGCTGGGATTAGAACCGGCGCCCATATGGAATCCCGGGTGTGTTCAAGGCAAGGACTTTAACCCGTATGCCATCGTGGTGGGCCCGAGCTTTTCTATCCTGATATCCATGCAAGCACGATGGACATCTACATATATGCTCAGGTCATGGCTACAGGTGCTTCTTCCCACTCACTGGGCTATATTTCTCTTTTCTTTTGAATTACAGGTACTAAGTACACAAGCAAACATCAATGCACAGCAGGATTAGGTCCTTGCAAAAAATCCTCTGCACAAAAGCAAATCTATCAGAGAGAGTAAATTAACTTGTTATTTTGGAAAGGATTTTTAAATGGTCAATGTTTAAAACCTTTTTATGTGATCTTTCGCAGAAGTTTATACTCCAGGGTTCTAAAGGCAACATGGACTTTATACCTCATATCATGAAATAGTCCCTGTACAAAAATTACTGTCTTTCACTCCCAAAATAGCTCCTGTGGGATGACTAATAGGGAAACTGTATGCTCAGTGTAAGGCTAATGTCAAGTGGGTGGTATTTATTATTTATTTATTTATTTATTTTTACTGTAAAAGGCAGAAGCCATGTTCTTGAGTGGATATGTGCATCTGTGTGTGCTATGAAAACATTTTCTCCGTGCAGTTGCTGGGGATTTGGTGTCTGGGATAAGGCAGAAAACATAAAAGCTTATAAACCAAGATCATGGTTGTGAGGTTTATTTTGGCCAGTTGGCTTAACTTTGTTTCATAACCACAAACTGTGTTCTACATTCTCTGAGACATCTTGCCAATGTGTATCCTTTGTCCAAAAATAATTAGATGAGGAAGTATGTGATGGCTTTAAAACAAATCTGTCACCATCATTGGAAGAGTCTCAGTGTTCATACTAATGTTAGCAAGGAACCATTCACGTGATGTTGGCATTGAAGGATGGGCGTTTTGACCAAGGGATACCAACTTCTGGTCACTTTCTGTCCATACCAAGCACCAGTGACCTTTTATAAAATAAAAGCTCATCATCACCTTACCATCTGCTGTAAATTTCAAACTGGCGGACCCCACAATCTCAATGCTTAAGATGGTCCTATGGCTTGCAGTCCGAGTGAATCGGCCATTGGAAGTAGATGCAGTTCAGGATCGCATCATTCATGAGAGAAGCTCTGGAGAAAGACCTTTGATAAGACACAAAATGTTTTCTCTCTTCTCTTGAGTCCAATCTGTCATAGGTCTTCAAGATTAGTATAACTAAGCTCACAGGCTAGGAGTGTCCTGTATGCACCTCCTCAGATTTTTGCTCTGTATAGAGCGTGAAGTAGGACGAGTGTGGTTGGAGTTCGATGCACAATACTGATGACTGAACCATTATTTTAGGGTTAAAAGATGGCACTGAGAGCTCATTAGTGGAGTGCATAGAGAAATGAAGGTGAATTCCATTCAAATCCTATGGGGGAAAACTGAGACTCTAACGGCCTAAAGCAGAGGTCAAATCCTCAGTTGCAGAACCATACAGCAGTATTAAGACACCCAAATAGTCTAAGGTAGCTAGAGATGGGGTGTGGAGAAGACAGATTAAAAACAAGGGAGGGAGCTTCTGTGACCCTGTGACTCTTTTGAGCATATCAGGCCCAACTTGACAGTTAGTTCAGTGTGGCTCTGGTATTAGCACTCTGGGAGCCTCATTCTCACACAAGAGCACATGCTAAGGGGCATTTTGGGTGGATGGGGTTGTGTCCTTCCGAGACAGACAGCACATGATTCTGTTCTATACAGCCTTTCCCAGGAAGAAGGATGTCTTTGCCAGTATCAACTCACCCATCAAGAACTGAAAACCATATCTGACATTCTCCATAACGACTTAATAAATGTGTGAATGTGTTCAAGAAACTTAGTAGGCAGGAAGAAAATGGGTAGAGTGAGTGCACTGTTTCCTTCTCAAAATGGAAAAACTTGGAGCAGGACATGGTCAACAATTTATTTGAGGGTATTAATCATGGATGTCTATAATCTCTTGTCTGTCACAATAACCTGTTCCAAACAATCCTCTCTGGTAACCCAGGAGCTCTCCATGAGAAGGGTCTTAACTCTAGACGATTGTTGCTGACCCAACTCCTTTTTTGGATGCTTCAGATCATTTGTAGTCTTTATTGTGGCCTTTTCCTGTTTTTGCAGTTACCCATATTTCCATGTGTTTTCTGATTCTTTGAGGATTTGGGCAGTTTGTAGTATTTGTCTGTGGCTCACCAACCAGCCTGTATCCTAATAATTAGTGTCTGAAAGGCTAAAAAAGATGTGAAAGCCTGAACTATTTTTTTTCTTTAGTTTTTAAATCTAAATGTCAACCGAGAATCCAGAGTTGAAGAATACACAATTCTTTAATTCTCATTGCCTCTCTCTTCTGCACTTTTCCTAATCTCTCTCCCTACTCCTGCTCTTTTCCATAGGCTCTAAGCTGATAGGATAAAACATGGAAACGGGAAACTAAAATTAAACATATATGACAGATGATCTTGTTTTGGGCAATGGAAAATAAATCATACTAATATTTCTATTTTTCCCAGGAACTGAAGACCAACCGTGGATATTTGGGCTGTTGGCTATTCCTGGGTACAGTTCAGAAATAACTCATGTTTATTTATTATTAGATATTTATAATGGTTTCAGAGTAGGTTTCCAATAACCCCAGAAAGGAGTGTGGGTTTCAGCAACAGCTAAGGATGAGGCAGGAGGGAGCAGGAATTGGACTGGAGTGAGGAAGTGTTTGATCACTGATAAGAGTTGAAACCCCACCCTCTCTGGCATTTCTGTGTATGAGAGCCACAGCATGTAGGTTGGGGGGGGGGGGCGGGCGTTGTTCACTGAAAAATAAGGTAATCTTTGTTTCTCTGAAATTTTTCCTTGAAAAGACGTCACAGCCTAAATCGGATTACTTCTCACATTTGCTGGAGAGAGAGTGTGTGTGTGTGCACTCTGGGTTTCAGGAAGAGATTAGAGGTGACATTTCTGGAGGCATAAAAGGACTGTGAATTCCTAAGCAGTCACCCACAGACCTAAGAGGCCCAGGAACCTGACAGCTCTTAGCACTGACATCATCGCTTTCCTCGTAGCCCTAGGAGAAGTCCTCTGACCCCCCAGGTCTTAGGGCAGTTATTTTTAGCCAACAAATCCATCATGTGGCATTCCCATGGTGTATTCAAGGGAGTCAGTGTTGCAGGAACGACACTTTCGACTTACTGTGCTTCTGGTGTCTGCCTCTGTTTCTTGGAACTCATCTGGCCCAGCATCTTCATTTGTCAAATTCTGCAAGAAAGGTTGAAGAGTTTGTTCTTGGGCAACAGTTGTAAATCTGCTCTCCCATTGTTCCCACCCCTCCCTCTGGCAGCTCTTTGTCTATCACAGTGGTTCTCAAATGAGTTGGTCTCAGGACTGTTTTGCAATCTGGGAGACTTGTTTACCTAGATCCTATCTATCACCATCTGATGAATTAAATATGAAAGTAGAGCAATTTTAAAAGGTATTAATCAATTCAAAATGAACTAATAAATTATATAACACACAATATTTTTTTTTGTTTTTTCAACAATCCCCCCAAAGTCAGAAAACAGTGACATTATTTCATGTTCTGAAAATGTTTTAAAAAAGATTTATTTATTTTTATTGGAGAGGCAGTTTTATAGAGAGAAAGATCTTCCATCTATTAGTTTACTCCCTAGCCCGCAACAGCCAGAGTTGAGCCAAGAGTTTCTTCCAGGTCTCCCTAGTGGGTGCGGGTCCCCAAAGCTTTGTGCCATCTTTACTGCTTTCCCACGCCACAGGCAGGGAGCTGGAGGGGAAGCAGAGCAGCTGGTATGTGAACTGGCATCCACATGGATCCTGGCACAAGCAAGGCAAGGATTTAGTCACTAGGATATGGTACCAGGCCCTGAAAATCTTTTAATTGACAGGTTTTATAGAAGACATGGGGCTTGTCTTACATTTTGCTGCATTTAAACAGTTGCAAAATTACATGCTGCACAGCCCCTGGAAACTGCACAGTGAGAGAATGAGAATGAAAAATAAATCAACTTCTTATCTTTGGATTAGTATAAAAAGATCTGGACCACTCCAGGGGTTCCTGTTTCACACTTGGAGAATTACTGGTCCACTGCATATCTGTATTTGCCTTACCTACAACACACTTTATCATTTTGGCTCAGAAAGCCATTGAATAAGTGTGCCTTGAAGTCCTACCAGCTGTTAAACTAGACATTTAAAGACCAATGAGCCTTATGTGATTCTTGATTCAACAAGAGAATTGCAATAGAAATAGAACTAATGTGATCTTTCCAAAACAGCCTGATAAGTAATTTGAAGCCCATAGTTTGCCAGACTTTCAGAAAAATTAAGTCCAGTTCTTCTAAGGAAATCTTGGATCTCCAAAAATAAGCGGTTTCTTGAGGGACTTTACATGGCTCTCGATGCTCCATCTGCATAGGAGCATCCATTGTCCCGTCTGATGGCTAATTGGGTCCCATGCTCCAACAGCAGATTTGAGATAGAATGAATGGTGTTCAAGTGTCCTCCAGTTTCCCTTTCAGGGTACAGTTCTCTCTCACTTAGAGGAGTTGGAACTGTGGGCACCAGTTCCCCACATCTCTCTCCCACCCAAGAATCCATAATTCTCTTCCTCTCTGCTTCATTCTCATTCTTTCTTGTTCCCTCTCTGACCAGAAAATGTTTCAATAAGGGAGGTCCTTCTTCCATCAGGTTTCTTTGAGACACTGTCTGGGCCCACTTCACTTCCCCAATTCCCTCAAGGACTTGGAATTTTGGATAACAAAAGGCAGAAAAATGTGCCAGCTCTTTCTGCTCCCATTCTGTGAGTTAATGATAAATGTGCCTGACAGACATATAAGTGTTCAAAAAAGATTGCTATTAATGTTGACATGTTTCTACTTGGAGATATTAAGCCATAAAGTTTGAGCAGCAGAAAGGAAAGGGGACCATTTAGGAAGATAAAAGCTGCCAGAGTTCACAATTCAACATATCTGTGACGATGGCTGCTGGTATCCACTCTCCAACAGCTCCTTGAGTGTGTCTCTCAATGCAAAGTGGAGCAAGAGAAGCATCTTCAGTTCCTCTCTCCTTAGACATTCTCCTTTGTCAGATCACATCATATATTTTATTTACAGAAAATTCACTCCTGGGTCACTCCATGGCAGGCTCAACTGATGAGATGCTTCCTCCAAGCTACTGCACATCCTGGTTACCCTCCAACAGTCTGCGGAGGCTGCACAGCCTCTGTTCACTGCCCCACCCCAACACCGGAGAAGGGACAATCTGCATCTGAAGAGAGAGCTCTTTTTCTTCAGCACCTCTAAGCCCTTTTTTGGGTGACTCACCTGCCACCCCAGCAATTATTAGTGGGTGCCCAGGACTAAGGAAGCACTGGCCTGGGATCTGATGGGGACCAGCTGGGCTAGTGTCTAAGAGGCACACCTTGTTGATAGTCAGGAATGGCTCACAGAATGACAGTGAGCAGCCTCGTGGTCAGAGGTAGCTCATCTCTATGTAGGCTGAGGCCATCCTCTGCAGGAGGCAGGGGCAGTTGCCATTGTCTCTCCCAAGGTAACTGAAGCTGATGTGGCAGGTCCCTCTGTGGCAAAGCTTGAGTCATTCTGTCCATCATGCCCTCTGCTCACCCTGGGGGCTGCTAATACATGGTGCTTGTCAATGGTACAATGAGCACATGTATGCATGCATGCTTATGTATGGTGCAGGCAGGAACCCAGCAGAAAGAAGGGACATACATTTGGAAGAATTTTCCTTTGAGTGTATCAAGTCATGAGGGGTAGGATTACAAGACATGTGCTGGAAAGGAATTAAGATTTTTCTTTTAAGTAGAAAATACCCTCGTGTATTTTCTTTTGTGGCTGGGTGAGTGTCCAGCCTGGCGAGAGGTGATGTAGATCTTCCTCATGCACCTGGTTGATGTTTTCGTGTGGTCATCAAAAGTAGGTCAGGCCCTGACCATATCTTACGACTGGACATCACACTCTTGAGACTCCAGGCAGTGTTATTCTGTTGCTCGCCCAGGGAGGAAACAGGAAATGGGCTGGATTTATTGCAAAGAAATGGGATTAAGAGGCCGCCCTGCAGCCTTCAACCTGAGTTTCCGGCACTGACCTTGGTACTTGCAGGGGCTTGAGTCAAGAAGCCACAATATATTACAAATCACAGAAAAAGCCTGCACTGTCTGGTCCTGAGCCCACTCTGGGAGGTGAGGTAGAGGTGAGTCAAATGCCTCCAGGGGAGGAAATGACTTATCAGGCTGAACTTTCTTGCAAGTACATTCATCAATCACTTGCAGAAAATAAAAGAAAGTAAGAAAGAAGACAGTTTGTAAAGTCCTGCTTGAGGACTTCCATTGCCAGGATTTGATGGAATTCTGTGGTTGATGAGCTCCTTCAGGGAACATGGGTATGGCTGTCCTCAAGCCAACTCAGGACTGTTCTGTGAAAATCAGAGTTCTCGGCAGGACCAAAGATTGCTTTCTAGGGTCCCCAGAGTTTCCTGATCCCATAGTGAAGCCAACCTTGCCTTGGTTCCTGATAGGAGTCTTCCTTGGAGGCTGACCCTTGTTGCTAAAGATGTGAAAGCCACAGAATGATAAAGTACCTGCTCAGACATTCCTAAAATGTGGCTCTGTGATTTGAAACCCAGATTTGCTCCTGTTCCTGTTACTGCATTCCTGGTTGTCTTAGATTGTAAACTTGAAGAAGATTCAGCTTTCTCTCCACTGTAGATGTTCAGTGTGGTGCTCAGCCGCATCCTTTTCTTCTCTGGTATGATCAGTTTTGAAAGTCACACATGCCTGTCTCTTCTGACCAATATGTTTCTATATTTCAAAAAGGCCATTGGAGTTCCATAGAGTTAGAGATCCACAGGAATTCAGATAATCTAAATCTTTAATCTGTCAGCAGAGGAAACTCAGGCTCAATTTATACAACGTATCTAATGTTATGGAGCAAATTCATGGAAGAATCAGGACAAAATTTAGTTCACCTATCTGGCTGGTCCAATGTGTGTGTGTCTATGAGTGTATGTGTATGTGTTGAAAGATTTATTCACTTAAAAGACAGAGTTATAGGAAGGAGAGAGAGCTTTAAAGGCATTTACATAAGATGGAGAGGGAGAAATCTTTTATCGGCTGGCTTGCTCCCCAAATGACTGCATTAGTTGGGGCTAGATCAGGGCAAAATCAGGAGCCAGGAATTCCATGTGGATCTCCCGTTTAAGCGCTAGGGCCCAAGCATTTAGGCCATCCTCTGCTGCTTTTCTAGGTGCGATAGAAGGGAGCTGGATTGGAAGTGATGCAACCGGGATTTGACCCACATGGGATGCTGGTGTTGCAAGCTGCTGTTGCAACCTATTGTTCCTCAATGTCAGCCCCACCAATGTGGTTTTATACAGATCTCCATGGAGCTAGTAAGTGATGGAGAAATTTTTCCTGTGCTAGCACTACAATAAAAATTGTATAATAGACATTCCATTTTTGGTTCCAGTTGCCTAATACCTGTAGAATTAGATGTCAGTGCCTCCTAAACTTTCTGATGCAATGATTCACTGACATTAAGTGTGCATATTTTTGGGGCCTAATTAATCTGGGTAGCTGAGGAACTAGACTTTTTTCCTCCTCTGTTCTTAGCAGGAACTCAGGAGTCCAACTTGGTACACTCTGTAAACTATTCTGTAGCAGAAAATTGTCATTATTTGATTTTGCCCCTCTCCTTCCCCCATCAGTAACAAAAAGGGCTGTAATTGCTGTGGTTCAGAACCCACGTCCAAGCAATAAAAGTGAATCCCCTATGACGGACTGCAACAACGTAAATGGATCCAGTGTCTGGCTTTAATGAGAGTGGGGAAATCACTAACAGATGACTGCAATGTTCACAGAGAGTCTTTGCTTTCCAGCCAAAACCATTTCTGATCACAGCTCGTCCCCACATGTGCCGCACAGACGTGGGTTATTTACGGGACGCCCAAAGCACAGCCATGCTCAAGGTATAACGGGCTGCATGTGTGATGACTGAGGTCATGCAGTTATTCATTTTAAGCTGTAAAGACATTTGGTTTTAAAAACCCCAGTGACTCCGCTGGGATTGACTTTCAGAGAAGAAAAACAGTCTCTGTTCAGGCAGAGATACGCTTCCATCACTAGGTTCTTCTTAACCCTTTGGAACTGAGAAAGTTACTAAATGTTGGTAGCTTTCTCTGGGGGATTTTTTGCCTTTTGGCCAAAGATGGAGCAAGTTACATTCATTTACCATGGGCTCCCTGAAAACTTGTTATGTGTATGTACTCAAACTAGAAAACACCAAGATTACTAAGAAATCATACCAGTGTTCGAAAACCTATGTGCGGGCTTTGAAAGTGGTCTTTTACTAAGTCAGTTTCTGGAACTGCTTTGCCCAACTGTGACAGACAAGTGGTGACAGTAGAGAGGGAGGGATTCCCAATATTACTAGGTACCCATGAACACACTTAACCATTGTTGTGGTGCTTGTTTTAATCTACTTACTGCCTTTTCAGGGGAGTAGACTTCTCTTGAATTTTGTGGCAAGATTTGGGTGTACAGGGTTATTTTTAAACGTTTTCCTACCCATGTGGGTCAATAACTCTTGAATTAAAGAGAATAAACAAGATATGGGGAGATGGAAAAAATATTCTAAATATAAACTTGTGTACCATTATCCAAGGTGTATGAGAGGTAAGAGATCTTAGAAAACCAGGGTAAAATGCTGATGGTAATGTAGGGATTGAGAAGATGGTAAGTAGTGAGGGCATGACCTTTTTCCTAAAAGATATCCAGGTTAATGATAAATCTAAGGAGTAGTCTGACCAGTAATGGCCAGTGGTCCCACAGTGGAACTATCCTACTGATCAAGTCAGCATTGTTGCTAGGCCACCTTCAAACATTTGCAACAATGTAAATTTACCCCAAGTCATTGTTCTTGAATGAATGGCAATGTAACAAAAATGTACTTATTCCTTAAAACAAAAAGGCCGGAAAGAATATACATGACTATAACTTGCTTTCTTCTTGCTCACTTATATTTTCTAAACTCTCCATCACAGAGGATGAAGGAGAAAATCACATTTAGTTGGCCCTGATTGAGAACAATAAGGCTTGGGAGGCTCTCTGTTGAATGGGTTTTCTACCATCCCAGCCATGTGTGATGCTGATAGGATTTGGAAAATGCTATCTGGTGATGGATAGCAATAAGGGGATAGAGTCTTTCCTCCCTCTTCATTGTGATTTGGGCAGTTCATTTTCCCAAAACATGAGAATTCTTGACTCCTGGAATTGATATCAGCACTTGGCATAAAATCCCATCACTCCACATTGAGACTTTTCTGACCCGTGGCTCCAGGGACTCTTCCTTTGCTTCCATAGCATTTGAGCTTCTATAGCACATGGGTGGTCTCTGATTGATACCCTCTTTCGTGTTGTGCTCTTAATAGACCATTTGTCGGCCATGCTTTGCTAACTCTTTAAGCAAGCCATTTGAGATGATAATTATGTCATGTTCCTTTGTTTCTGGCGGCCTAGCTTGGTGCTTGACAAAGAGTAAGCTTTGAGAAGCAAATGCAGAATCCAGTAGTTTGAACTGCATGGATAGCATCACACCTAAATGCTGAAAATATACAAATGATGACTTCAAAGAACCCTGACTGCAGTTTGCCAGACACAGAAAGAGAAAGTTTTCTGAGCATTAGGGAAAAGTCCCCATGCACAGCAACAAATGCAAGGAAACAGAAGGAAATCTGTGTGGTCATGGGCATAGGTCACCTATTTGCATATGCCTCCTGGGTGGCCAAGGAGCAGTTGTTGCAGGTGTGGCCTGGAGCGGGCCTGGGAAGCACAGCCCTGAGCAACCTGCCTCCTCTGTACAGTGTGTAG
The DNA here is from genome assembly GCF_017591425.1 of Ochotona curzoniae. Classification (NCBI taxonomy): domain Eukaryota; kingdom Metazoa; phylum Chordata; class Mammalia; order Lagomorpha; family Ochotonidae; genus Ochotona; species Ochotona curzoniae. The sequence goes on along the minus strand of NW_024467121.1, from coordinate 12,949,896 downwards.
GGTTCCCTTTGCTCCCTGGAGATGTTAGGATGGCAGACGAGGAAGGGAAGCAGAAGGATCTTTTCCAGAGTCTCATTAATGAGAATGCAGCATTGGATACTGCAATAGCACAGTGCCAAACCTGGTCAACACCAGCTCCATGCAGGAGCATCTGGAGTTTACAGCTGGAGTCTGCACCAAGCAGCCCGAGTCAGATCCTTTGCGATTTTCCAAGGATATAGGGGTGTGTGTGTGTGTGTGTGTGTGTGTGTGTACACGTGAATGTGTATGGTGTGCACATGAAGGCCACATCGGGGCTGGTTTTGGGGCTAAAGCCTGTCTCATCTTAGCTGTTGGCTCCACTCTTTCATCTCTTACAGCTGTTGGGGAGAGAACAACAGGTGAAAGCAGGCCCAGCTCATTGTTCCCAGGAAGTCTTTAGCTACGCCTGCTACCCGCATCCGCCTGCTGAGCAGACCTCCAGCTTAGAGAGTTTCATGGTGGGAGGCCGCTGTTGCAGCCACTAGGACCTGAAAGATCATTGTTCCAGACCCAGGCCTTGAAAGCACTCATCATCTGTGCCTTTGGCTTGCTGAGGGCCTCTGTGAGATACAGAGACAGGTGTGGGAGCTCAGCCTGTAGCCCTTGATAGCTTCAGGGTCAAAAGAGCACATTCCACTTCTGAGCCTCCAGTCTGCTTGTCACTCAGGGCAGCTGCCTGGAGCAGTTGATGACTGTAATCATGTCATTTCCCTTTTGAAATAATTCTAATGGCCTAGCTTGATGCTTTATGTCTATTTAGCATTGAGAAATAAATGCAAAGCTCACTTGTATTTGAACCACATGGAAAGCATCATCCCTAAATTCTAATGTTCTGTATAAGGATTCAAAGATATCTTGGGTGAAACTTATAAATATTACAGAGAAAGAGAAGACCTGAGAACAGCAGTGTATTCTGCTATTTGCAAGCCAATATACACAGAGAAGTGAAGGTGGGGACTGGAGGAGGAATGCATTGGAAATAATCTTAAAAGCAGGGGGAGGAGTTTGCTTTAGTGCCATGGGTAGCATCTGCTTTAGCAATGTGAAGGGTCTCCTAGATGTTTTGGTTCCTTGGCAGGCTCCTCCTATCTCCATGGGCTCTCCCGGAAAGGGTGGGCTGTCAGGCTCTGCTCACATCCTTGGTCTCTTTATGGGGGAGTTGGTGGGGACATGAGTATGAACAGAGGCAAAAATAGTAGGTAAACAGCCCCATGAGATCTGAGCGTGGAGACGCAGTTTGGAGGAAGACAATTAGGAAAGTTCATGAGAATGATAGGAACTCATGATAATAACAGGAAATCCGGAAAAGCTGAGGAAACTTAAGCATTGCATTTGATTAAACTTTAATTAAACATTGGTGACTTCCGGCCACAAGGTGTGGGGGTGATAGAAACAGGGAGAGCAGGTCCCTCCATGTGTGGGGGTTCTAAGAACACATCTGGTGCTTCCCAAAGGCAGGAATGGAGGGTACCATGGGGAGGGCAAGACCGAGAAACAGCCTGACCCTTGGATGGCCCAAGTTTTCTTTTCACATCATTGAAGGGGTATTCCCATGGTCCCCTTCTCTACCCAGGGCAGGTGGTGGTACCCTGGCCCTGTCAATGTACCTGGGAGGTACAGGATGAAACAGAACAATGTACCAAAGATGCTATTTAATTAGTCTGCTGAGGTCATCTGAGAAAGGTCATTAATCTTTAAGCAAGCTTTGCTTAAAGATTTTCTAGTCCAAAAACTGCTATTATAACACATTCCTCTCTTTCCTGTCCTTAACTCCTTCCAGTTTGCTCTTGAGTCCTGGAGACTGCTTCCTGCTTTTAGTCTTTCTACCTGCAGTCTACCCTGCACCACATCCAGATGGACCTTTGGAAATCCATTGTTCATCCCCTTTACCCCTTTAAAACCTCAGGTAGTAGCCTGCTGCCCACAGGATTAACACTGAACTCTTGGGGCAGGTGTGTGGTACAGTGAGCTAAGCTCCTGTTTGAGATACCCACATCCCATGTTGGAGTACCTGGGATGCAGTCTCACCTTTGCTTCCAAACCAAATTATTGTACACCCCACGAGGCAACAGATGATGGCTTATAAAACTGGGTTTCTGCCACCCACATGGAAGACCCTGATTGAGTTCCTGGCTTCTACTTTTGGTCTGGTTAAGCCCTGGCTGTTGTGGCATTTGTGGAGTGAAGCACCAAATGATTCTCTCACTCTCACTCTCCCTCTTGCTTTCACTCTCTTGCTCTGATTTTCAAATGAACAACCAAGCAATAATCACAATAAAAGTCTAAACTCCTTACTAAACTTTATCTCCCTGTTTCAGGATTGAGGGATTGCTTTAACATGTTCCTTGGGGTCCACTCAGGCACCTGCCAGCTCCTTTGGCATCCTATGATGCCCTGCTTGTATCCAACCTTGAACCCCTGCTTCCATGCTTTATCCCATGCTCGATATTCATGGATCTCCCCAAAGCCTGGGCAAAGGTAATGGTTCCTTTCTTGAAACTTCATTGTTACTGCCATTGCACCAGTCACTGTTTCCTTCTTAACTGTTTGTTACATGCTGACGTTGTTAATATTTTTACTAAAGTGTCCTATACAATAGGTAATGACTCCCTTTTGTAAGAACTCTGTCTCACACTTTGGGCACATAAAGGTGATATCTTTTCAATAGACATTAATAGAATCTGAATTATTATTGACATCTACCCCAAAACACACTGGACATGTGTATACTGGTGAGTGTTTCATGTTCATATTTTGCAGGTCTTGGGGCCTCAGGGACAACAGGAGGGTACTAGAAGTTAAGGCTTAAAGAGGACTCAAAGCAGATGGCATTGCATCTAGGGTATGGAACTATGGTCCAGTGAAAGGGGGACAGATAGGAGTCACAAGGATCTGACTTTTCAGTGGCTATAGATCAGAATCCCAGGGCATGGGGCTGGATCATACAGAATTTCTATTGACATCAGGTTTAGCAAATGCAATGTTTGTACCTTTATTGTTTCCCATGGACTACTCTGTTGAAGATCCTTTGAAAACCAAAAGCATGGCTGGGTTTTGTGCTTTGGACAATGGAAAGGGACAACTTATGTGGACAAGTCCAGCTCGTACCGTGACCCTTTGTTTCCTTGGGGGCATATCTTAGTCTTGGCTACTGGAGGTGGGGCTCACCTGCCACCAACCAGCCCCTCTTTTGCTAAGCCCTCAAGGGTGAAAGTGTCTGGAGTCAGCCTTTGTCCCTAAATCCCTGCAGTCTGGCTAATGGCCTTCTGCAAAATCCCATCTGCTTTGCCCACAGCCTATATGTTTTGCACCCTGTTCCTTTTATTTCCATTTCTGGCAAACTCAGCCTTTTCCTGCTCTCTGTCTCTACCCTTTTTCTGGTCCCAAGTACCTCTAAGGGCCACTGAGAAAGCATGTGGGAACCATCTTTACTGCCCTAAAACTGGCTTCAAATAGCTTTGCCTAAGCCCCCTGGGGACACTGGGTCTCCCTGGCTCCTGCCCTCTTGTTGCTTGGCACACAGCTCCAGCTGTGCCCAGGGAGAGGCTGTCACTCAGTCGCCTGGAACACATGTTTATTTTTAGGCAAGCCCTTCTCTGCCTGTCATTGCCAGCCATCTCTCTGAGGTCACTCAGGTCACTCCCCTGACATGTGCTGCCTGTCCCTTGATTTTCTTGAGGAATAGTGACATTAGCAAAGCAGTATCTGACTCAGCTTCTACAATCAGCAGAAGAGCCTGACCCCAAATAATAGAAGAATGGTTTCCTAGAGAGACCATGTTTGCTGTGTGTGAATGTTCTCCTTATTGTAGGATGAGGTAGGTGTGGCACCTTGGGCCTCAAAGATAGCAAGGCACTCACCCTTAAGGTCATGCACTTTTCTGTTTATTTTTTCACAGCTCCCTTCTTCATCTCCCTAGCTGGCATGAGTGATGCTACACAAGAGTAGCAGTGTTTAAGTGAAAAATAGCTGGGAAAAGTCATAGCAGATGCCATTGAATAGGCTACTTCCCAGGTTCTTAGTTTCTGCATGTGTAAAGTGGGCATAGTAAAATCCACATCATCCACTTTATAGTGTTGATGTGAAGACACAACCTCATACCCAGTGGAGCAACGCTTGGAAACCATTAAAATGTCTTCTAGTTTCTGGACCATGTTGCAATGCCAATTCAGCTATGGAAAAAAACAACCCGACTGCCAAGTGACAAGGATGGTATATGCCACGTCTTCATTCTTCCAGAGAAGTTGCACATCCACCATCTCTTGCCATCCTTGGAGGGAGTATAGGATAACAGCCCAAGTTCTTGGCGGCAGTGGGCTTCCAGCTGATGCTGACATATTCCTCAGAGCAGACCTTACATTAGTGAATTTTGAGGTCCTCATCAAACTACTCTCATGTGGGTGCTAAATATGGGTCCTTCAACAGGAGTGAAGCAGGGTAGAAGCAAAACCCAGGGCTGGGGAGATGTGTGGCCCCTGCTGCCATCAAGCATATGACGATCCTGAGAGCAGTGGCCATGGTCCTTTGGAATGTGCTCCTGGCTATCTGTCCATCCTGTGTGTGCAGGTGTAGTCCATTCCCAGCCTCATGCCAGGCAGTCTGCTAACACTGCAAATTGAAGCCAGCCTGCCCAGTGCTAGCATTGTTCCCACTCAAGTTTTGCCTCTCGAGATCAGGTCACTGACAAAAGAGACAAGGCCACTCTTGAAGTTGCAGGCTGTGGCAGAGAACACTGTGGTATCTGTGAACCCTGCAGACAGCAGTCTGCCTTTCATGTGTTGAGCTAGGGGCCTGAAAGAAACACCCTCTGAGTCTGTTGCCAAATTTCTTCAAAGAACAAAGCAAGAGAAGATGCTGTTTTGCAGTCAGGGAAGCTGGAAAGGGTGGGGTGAGTCCGGTCTTGGGAAGGTCAGGCAGGATACCCGGCAGGAAGCTGCCTTTCCTGCTGAAGCAAGGAGCCTGGTTCTGTGCCTTTCTCTAAGCTCAGTCCCTGCACAGGACCCTGGCACTGATGTTGTGTCCTTCTTAAGGATTTTTGGGCAGGCTGTAGGAAGTGGCAGTACCAGCAGAGAGGATTCGATTTCTCCTCTGCCCAGGGCAGTGGTTCCTAGGATGTGACTTGGAAGTAAAGGACACTTCTTGGTCATTTGCTACCCTCGAAAAGCATTTAACATCATCACAGAGTTTGTTGATGGGCTTCAGCACTCACTGTGAGATAGTTTAGGAAGGCAATTGCAAAGATGGTTTATTTCTGCTTTCTGGGAAATTCTAGTCCATGTGGAAAAACCAATTTAAGCATGGCACAATGGAAGGTAGCAGAGCAGGTCTCTGGACTCTGTGTTGCCTGGTCTGAATCTGACCTGGCTCCTTGCCAGTTATGTTCTGTGCCTCAGTTTTTATCTCTGAAAATGGGCATGATGGTAACAGTATCCATTTTATGGAGTTGTTAAGTGAGTCATTATTGGCAAAGATCTTGGAACAGAGTCTGGCATCACAGGTTTAGCATGCATGGATGTTTGCAAAATAAAGAGTATACAAGTGAAATGAAAGATTTGGGTCACAAAGATGGGAAGAGATCATATTTAATTCTTTGGAGATGAGGTCTGGTGGTTTTCCAGTGTGGGTTTTGTTTTTTAAACATAGTTTCAGTTACTTTAAATCTGTTTTGGATTTATGGGAAAGATGAATGGGGAAGAATACGGATTCTGAAATGTGGGGTTCTGATAAACCCTGTAAAGACTGTGAACTTGCATGCCTGACAGTGGCTTTCCTAAAAACACTGACTGTTTTTTGTTTTTTTCAAAGGATTGTAAAACTCACTCTGACAAGTCTGGGAGGATGGTGAAGGTTCCAGGAAATCTGAAATCAACACTAGCCTGTTGTCGAGGACACATTAACAGCAAGAAGATTTGGTTAAAGTCCCAGAGTGTTTGAGGTAATGTGTGGGGCTGCCTAGAGCAGGGTTTTCTTCCTCTACATCAGGAGACTTTTTACAGATTATTGCATCCTTGTGAGTTCATGCCCTTTCCAGTCCTCAGAAGAACAGGTGGGAAAGAAAGGATTCCTTACTGGTGAAAGGAGACAAGGTTGGTGGCTTCCCACCACTCCAGAGCAGGTAGCATGTGGACTTGGAGAGCAGATGTGTTTTGTCAGTGGTCACAGGTCTTCAGAGTACTGGCACCTTGTGCACCTGCTACTGGAGGGACAGTGTTCTCATTTCTGAGCTCCTTCAAAGGCCATGACAACTATGGAGGCTGTTTGTATAGCCTCAGGTTGCGCAGGGGAGGTTATTGGTTCCTTTCACCTGCCTGGTGGGACTGGCCAGGCAATGCCCAAGGATATCAAGGGTGTTACTATTTAGGATCTAGTATATTGAAAAAGGCCAGGTATTCCAAGTCTAGGGTCCTTTGGGGCAAAAACTCTTCAGCTTTTTGAAAGCACACAGCTGAGTCACCAATTCCAACAGGGCACTCCTTAAAGAGTTTTACCTTAGAGCGCAATCCTCAAGGGAAACCCTAAGAAGATAGTACTGTTGTTATCATGTAAGTACAGTTGAAGCAGCTGTCACACAGAGCAGCTGGGTAACCTCATCAAACCAGTTTGGCTCCTTCACCATGACATTATACATCTCCTGAGTTGTACCTTATACACATTTTAAATACAGCCCTTCAGGGTGCATCAGATAGCATGACTTCTAAGCCCTATCTGCTTTATTTGAGGAGTTCCCAACTTTGAAGCCAAGTGTAAGAGTGCAGATGATAAACACACAGATATTCCAGTTGCTTCTGGTTTCTCAACTGTCATGCTTCTGTTGACTCATACCCATTCAAGACAAGTTCTGCTCAGTCAAGTTTCCTGGAATTATTGGTTTTATCACATTATTTCAATCAAGTAAATTTTTTAAAATGTTATCTGAAATACATTTGTTCTCCTTTGAAGCTGTGGGTTATTTGCAGATCTGGTCAGCCTGCTTCCATCAAGTCACTTGTTAAAAACAATGAAGGAAAGATGGATACTGTGGCACAGCAGGTTTAGCTGCCACCTGGGTACTGCATCCTTTGCCAGAATGCTGGTACAAATACTAGAATACCACTTCTGATTCCATCTTCCTGCAAATACATGCTGGGAGGCAGCAGTTGACAGCTCAAGTGCTTGGTCCCCTCCACCTGTGTGGGAGACCTGGTTAGACTTCAAGGATCCTGGTTTTGGCCTGCTCCTTCCCTCATGCTTCAGGCATTTGGGCAGTGATTCAGCAGATGGGAGATTTTTTCTGCTTTTCAAGGAGAAAAAAATAAACAACCACTTGTTCAAAATTAATGAAATGGATGAGCAAAACACTTTCTTCAGTGGTTTTTATTTAATCAACTGCAGATTCACCCCACGAGGACTCTTAACTCTGTGCAAAATCTTGGCCAGAGAAGTCCCATACCCCAAGTCCCTCCCCTGTCTTTTCTCTTAGCTGAACTGCTCTGTGTCCCCCTCCTCACCTTTCCTCCCAGATCCTGTTGCCTCCCATTCTTGGGGCCAGTGTGTCCTTGGGGACAAGTTTTGAAACTGGAGCTGCTGGCCGGCATTCCACCCATTGTCTGCAAGGCTACGGAGCAGAACAAACCTGCCTGCAATTCTCATTACAGCTAGTGCTCTGGGAGACCAGGGGCCAGCTGCAGGGTTGCCAAGGCAACCGATGGTGCAGGGAAGAGTAACAAAAAGAGCTGTAAGGCTCTTGACCTGTTTGGAGGAGTCAAGGAGTTGAAGGGGTGGAGCCCAGGTTGGCTGAAGAGCAGGTTGCTATGCAGGAGCAATTGTTCCAAATGTCAACTGCAAATCCCTCTTGGCTCCACTCTGGGCCTGGCCAGCCCCCTGGAAAGCACCCTGTTGCCCATCACCCGAATGTGGCTCCTGTGTGTCCACTTTGTCAGGGCCCTGAGGAGCCTTTTGTTTTTTTTCTGTATTTCTCGCTCATACTTCGACTGTGTCCAATCCCCGCTTTCTTTTCTCCTGTCCTCTGCTGGGACTCCGTTTCTTCTCCTTTCCCTGGTGAGAGAACATCAGGATCAAAGGTTGGAAAAGTAAAAACAAAACAATCAGTAAAAAAGAAGCAAGGCTGTTCACAGCCTCCCTCAGTTTTTCAGTCTCTGAAGAGCGAAGGGATCCCATCTGATACAGGTGCCTGGGCAGTGATTTTGTGGTGACTCCCCCTCCAGCTGTTTCCTTCCCAGTTACCTGCTGGGTAGCTTTTGCTGTCCCTACCTGGGGAATCAGAGGGGCCAGACCTGTTTTATTTCTTCAAGAGAGAATCCCCACAGGGGCAGGAAGCCTCATTGCCGCCCACCCAAGAGCTGTTTGGCTATGTATAAGAACATTTATGGGCGTTACATAATTATCAACATGAAAACTAGCTTGCTGAAGATCGAATTTTGAGTCCTGCTTGCAGTTGCCTTGGCAGAGCCAGACCTGATGATTTTGTGAGCGTTATAAGGTCTGTGATCTGGTTGTCCCCCAACCCTGCTAATCCCTGAGCACTCTGCTTTATTTCTTGTAGGCCATCTCTCTCTCTTTCTCTTCCTATCTGTGGGCTCTTTTCTAATCCTGTTTTTCCGAGTATCTGCTAATCTGTCAGTGCACTGTCCAGGGAGCCATACTTGACCTCATGCTGGCCCGCTTGCTCTGTTTTACCCTTCCTCCCAGTGTAGTCAGACTGGGGGTCACCCCTTGGCACCCTTGACAGATCATGCTGTGCCTAACAGCCCCAAAAGAAGTGCTTGGGAGAACTGTAGCCTTGTGCTGGCCTACCAGGCATCACAGCTTCTGGCTGCAAAATCCGGGCAGGAAGTGATACAGGTTTCATACGAGATGCCTCCTCTCTATGCATCTACCCTGTTAGCACCTGACAGATAAACTTTTGTGTTATGGCAACTGCATGTATGAGCTGAGTCTGGGATATGTTAACTCAAGAACTCTGGGTGAAATGTGGCTGTCATTTGCTCCCAGGAGGGTCTTTGGAGCACTCCATCTTCTTGTCTGTAAAACCTGGAGAGTGGCCGAGTTCCCAGCATTGTTTCTGAATTAGGTACCAGAGTGTCCAGCTGAATACCTTATAAAGGGAGAGCTCCATGTATGTCCCCTTGATAATTTGCTTTCTCATTTCTTGTTCTGGTTCAGATGATTCATTAAGTAAGTCTCTTTCACTTCTTTTTCTTTCTGATCCTATAAAAGTACTTCTCATGAAAGATTAAGATACAAATATAAGTTGTATTTCTCCATATTAACAACAAACAAGTGGGAATTTATTTCAACAAATTAGTTATTCTTACAATATTGTCAAAAATAAGATATTAGAAATTAATGGAAGTTGAAAAGAATTTCACATTGAAAACATGAAGCCTGGCTGAATGAAATCTAAAAATATAAACTCATGGACAGATATGCTATGCTTGCTCATGGCTTGGAAGATACACACTAAGATACCAACTTTTCCCAAATGAGTGTATGGTTTAAATAAAATCCCACTCCCAGCCTCAACAAATTTCATTCAAAAAAATATAAACTAAAAATTAAATTCTGAAATGTGTGGAAATTCACACATTTAAGATGGCCAGAAAGAAAAAAAAAAAAGGAAAAGTTGGAGGATTTGTGGCATCTTACATTAAAATTTTCTGTAAAGACACAATTATTAAAACAGTGTGATAGATTAGAGGAACAGAACAGAACAGTTGCAGAAATGACACATTTATTTGGACAATACATTATTGACAAAGTCATTAAAGTAAATGAATGGAAGAAGAGATGGTCTTCTTAAATAGTGATAAAAATAGTTTTAGAAATTCATCACAAAAATTACTTTAATCATTACCTCACAATGCACAACAACTAATTTAATATAGATGACAAATAAAAATACCCATAATAATCAAATGTGGGATACTATCTTTGTGATTCAGCACTAGATAAAATTTCTTTGTCCGATTACAGAAAACAATAACCATAAAATAAATAATCATTGAATTAAATTTCATAAAAATTTAAAATGTCTGTACATTAAAACAAGCCTAAGAATATGCAGGCCAATGATGAAAAAACATTTATGAAATGAGTATTTGATAAAAACTGATAATGAATATATAAAAAAAACTTCCACAACTAAATAAAAATTCAGTTGAAAAATAGAGGAAAAACAGAACCTCATCATGAAGCGATACATTCAACTGACATACATGAAAAGGTGTCTAACTGTGGTAATGAAATTAAAACCATAATGAGATACCATCTCAGCCAGTAAAATGATTAAAGCTAAGAATACTTACAACATCAAATTTTGGCAAGATGTGTAGAACTTTCAGACGTTGCTGATAGAGTGCAAGTGATGTAATCATTTTGGAAAAGGTTTTGGTACTTTATTATAAAGTTAAACAGATGATCTAGTATTCCTGATCCTAGATAACTAGTAAAATAAAACTAAAACATGTCTACAAAAATAAGCTTACAAGCATGTACATAGCACTTTATTCATAATAGTTAAACACCGGAGGTAGCTAAATATCAGAAAATGCATTGGCAGATTATTTGGTCTATTTATAAGATGGACTACGATATCACAATAAAAAGGATAAAATCATTAATACATGCAATGACATGGATACCGTATGGACAGCATGTTGAACAAAAGAATCTAAATACCAAAGGTACATGGAGATGTGTTTGAGTCCATTCTTATAAAGCCCTAGTTCAGATAAAACTAATCAATGGTGATGGATTAATTTGTGGCCGTCACTGGATTAAGTCTTTATCAGATAGGGACATGGGGGAAGCTGAGTGGTAGAAATAGTCTATAGATGTCGGTAGGAATGAGGGTCACTTCAGTGTACAATTTGTTAAAATCACTGAGCAGTTCACTTAATAATTGCTCATTTCACATATTTAAATTTTACTTAAAAACACTTTGAACAAGGGATAATAGGTTTGTTTTTCTCAGTGGTATAGATTCTGTAACTGTTTTCTGTTTATCTAGTCTTGAAAAAACAAGAAAACAAATAAGTATCATGGTAGCCAGGGTTCCTACTATTGGAGAAGAGAACTAAAAATAGTGAAAGAAATCTAGAATCTGTGGTATTGGGTTAGCATATAAGGAGTCATTGTGAATTCATGCTTTTTAGCATATTTTTATTCAAGGGCTCTTTAAAAAGTTCATGTAAAGTGTGTGTGTACTTTGAAAAACTTGTGCATGAATTAAAAAAAATTTCAGTACACCAAACTTGCTTTTTAATTAAGCATTTTGGTCTTGGTGCAATAACTCAGTGGCTAAATCCTTGCTTTGCATGAGCCGGGATCCTGTATGGCTGCTGGCTGGTGGCCTGGATGCTCTACTTTCTTACCTAGCTCTCTGCTTGTGGTCTGGGAAGGCAGGGGATGGCCTAAAGCCTTGGGACCCTGTACCCACGTGGGAGACATGGAAGAAGCTCCTGACTCCTGGCTTCAGATCAGCTCAGCTCTGGCCATTGTGACCACTGGGAACATGAACCAGCAGATGGAAGATCTTACTCTCTCTTTCTCTGTGTAAATCTACCTTTCCACTAAAAGAATAAATCAATCTTTAAAAAAATAATTTAACATTTTGAAATACCCACATATAGATAAGGTGTAAGGATATGGTTATGGACACAGAAAGGGGTGTGTGTGTACATTTCTAGCACCGATCATTTATAGGACCTAGAGGCAATGAATCAATAATGAACATATCTAGAATCGAGAGCTTATTTTCTAAATGCACTACTTCTCCCTTATCCAAGGAATCTAGGTTTTCAAAGCCTTGGTAGGTGCCCTGAACAGTTTTATGGCATGACATTTTACCAAACTACATAGAATGATGTGCAATTTAAAACTTTTAGATGATGTATTTCTGGAAATATGCATTCTACCTTTTGGGCTGTGGTTGATCACAAGCACCATTCTCTTCATAATGGAATGAAATTTCCTTGAAGATGGGTGATTTTCAAGCTTGGAGAGACTGGAAACAAAACTATTACGTGCTTTCTAGTTGATTTTGTTGAGTCAGGAAATAAGGAAGTGTTTAGAAAAATAGGACCTATGGCTCCGAGTCTGTGTGAATGGGCTCCCACTGACCAAATCTAGGAAAATGTGAGTATTCAAATAATCATCACTTGCCAAATACAATTTAAACTTATAAATCTGCACTGATACAAATAAACAAATGAATAATTAAGCAGAGGAAAGAATAGTCTTTTTCTTATGCAATGTGAACTAATAAGTGCAGAAATGAATAAGTTATAAAGTCATCAATGCATGCTAAAACTAGTAGAGGAACGTTTCATGAGGAAGTGAATATTTATACAGTCTCAGAATACTAATTATTTATTACTTACAAAGGAAACAAGGTAGTTTTATGCTTAAGAAAATGGTATACAACACCTGAACCAGATCAAAGTTCTGGCCAGCATTGTGGTGCAGCAAGCCAAGCCTCTACTTGAGATGTTGGCATCCCATGTGGATGCCAGTTCAAGTCCCGGCTGTTCCACTTCCAATCCAGCTTCCCTGATGATGCACTTGAGAAAGCAATAGAAGATGGCCTAAGTGTTTGGGCTCCTCTACCTAGGTGGGAGACTCAGAAGAATCTTCTGGATTCTGGTTTCAGTCTGGCCCAGCCCTGGTCATTGCCTGGTCATTGCTATTTGAAAAGTGAACCAGCACATAGATTCTTTCTCTGTCTCTCCTCCTATTTATCCTCCTCTTTATTTTCACTTAGAAGATAAAGACAGAACAAAGTTAGCAACACTACTGAGAAAAACCTACATCCTATGTCTACTGATAAAATGCACTGAGAGGGACACAACAGCACATCTATGGTATTACTGCCCCTAATTCATGCCTGCATCTAATCACAAAGGAACATCAGATGAAGCTAACAGAGGAACATTGTGTAAATAACTGCAATATACTATTTTTTAAGGGTTTATTTGCTTTTATTTGAAAGACGGTTTGAGAGAGAGATATATATCTTTCATCTCCTGGTTCACTCACCAAATGGCTGCAATGGCTGGAGCTGAGCTGATCTGAGGCCAGGAGCTTCCTATGGGTCTTCAACATGATGCCTTCTGCAGGTGCCAGCTTTGTTTTTGCTTGTGCAACATGTTCTGATAGCAGATGCGTAGATTTCCAGCTTATCTATCCTCACTGGGAATAGTTTTGACCATAAATCCAGACAACCCCAAGGCCATCCATGTTAATAGCCTTGGTTCTGGGATTAGAATCAGTATAATAAAGATGGAAAACGCAGTTGTGACCTATTTGTCTTGGTGTCCTACAGAGATCCTTTGTTATGTCTTCAGGGTTTTAAACAATATTGTTTTGAGAGAGAGAGAGGGTGGGGAAGAGATAAAGGAAAAGCTCATATCTGATGGTTTACTCCTCAAATTTCTGTAATGGGGGTGGGGTCGGCGTGATGGCTCAGTTGGCTAATCCTTTACCTTGCAAGCACTGGCATCCTGCATGGGTGCCAGTTCATGTCCTGGCTGTCCCACTTCTGATCCATCCTCCTGCTTATGGCCTGGGAGACCCCAAAGCCTTGGACCTCTGCATCTACTGGGGAGACCCAGAAGAAGCATCTGGCTCCTGGCTTTTGGTTTCAGATCAGATCAGCTCTGGCTGTTGCAGCCATTTGGGGAATAAACCAGCAGATGGAAGATCTCCCTCTCTGTCTCTCCATCTCTGTATAACTTCTCCTTTCAAACAAAAATAAAATAAATCTTTCAAATAAATAACTAAATAAATATCTGTTCCTTTGGGATTTTTTGGTTCGCATTTCAGCCAAAGCCTGGTTCTTAAGTTTTCTTCCAATTCTATCAGCTCCTCCATATCTTTATAGTAACTGCTTTTGGCGTCTGTTTCTTATAACCAAGGAATTGCCATGGACACATCAAGAAGCTTCAGGCTCCCTTCTTGACACCAAGAGGTGGCTTTGATTGCAGAGATCAAGAAAAGAGAGATCTGTCATCTCTCCTTCTAACCTTTTACAATCCAGCCAGGCCTCAGACAGCACCCTAAGTGTTTCCCTGGCCCGCAAAGGTGGGCAGCATGAAATACATGCATTTTAACGATCTATGATGGTCCAACAGCAGCAGCACTGGTGGGAATTTTGGCTCTACTTTGAGTCAGAGATCTTGCACCTGGAAGGTATGGCTCCTTTCCATGACTTATTACTCTGCACACTTTTTGGGAGTAATGGAACCCCAGGTTGGGGTGAATGTGATAATGCTTGAGGATCCAGTGAAGCAAAAGTCAGCAAACTGGGGAGATGATAGTGCATCTCTGACTTTCCATCAAATGACCCTCGGCCTTGTGCCTGGAGCCCTACCCACAGACATGGCTCCTCATTCCTCACAGTGTTTCAGCTGAGTGTTTCTGCAAGTCCTGAGGAGGTGTAATAGTGGGAATGGTTTTCCAAGTGTGCTCGCGCGTGAGTTCCACGTGGATCTGTGAAACTTTAATGTGTAGTATGCACTGATCTCAAAGTGAGGAGACAAAGTTGCAAGAAGAATAATAAAGAACAACAGGGGACTCCTGGGGCCTCACACAAGACTTTTTAGGCACACATATAATTTTGGTTTTCTGTGTATTTCATTATACACACTTTTGCAATCATTTATTTTGTTTGCACACATACCCTTTACCTCCATGGTAATGCTGGAGAACAAAGTGTGAGAGTGTGTGTCCACATGTGCCTGTGAGACAGCATGTGTGAGCATGTACACACACAGATGGGCCCATGTCTGTGTTCCCATGTCTGTGCATGGGGGAGGTAGAAGCCCCAAGATACAGACTTAGTTTAATTTCTGTTCCCCTGAGTTCAAGGCCCAATAGGCACACTTAGGGCTGGGCTCCAGGGGAAACAGAGACCAACTCTTGGGAAAAGCATGAGGATCTTCCACAAGCAGCACAAATGCATCAAACAAAAGGCAAGGGCTGCTCCCTGACTCTCTCCTCCTCCTTAGCCACCTGACTGCTCTCCTCATTCCTACTGAGGGAAAGTGGTAACAGATGTTGGAGGGAGGCAGAATGGGGAATGCTGTGGCTTATTGAAAGTGTATGTGGGGGGAAGTAGACAGAAAAGGAGAGAAGCAGGATGACAGGGAAGCAGTGAGATGAGCTGGTCGAAAGGTTAGTCATAGAAGAAGCAGAGGGCAACCGCAGGCAGCAGAGCCCCAGAGCTTGGCTTTGGCCCACAGGCGTTTTCTTTTCTTTTGTTCTTCTTTTTTTTTTCTGCAAGGGTTTATTTAATTTTTATTCAAAAGTCAGAGCTAGAGAGAGATCTTCTATCTACTGGTTCACTCTCTAAATGGCTACAGTGACCAGAACTGAGCCAATTTGAAGCTGGGAGTCAGAAGCCTACACATTGGTGTAGATGTCCAAAGCCCCAGACCATCCTCTACTGGCTTCTAAGGTCACAACCAGAGCTGGGTTGGAAATGGAGCAACCGGAACTAGAATTGGCACCCATATGGGAATTCAGCACTGGAGGAGGAGGACTAGACTGCCAAACTATCACATTGCTCCCTCCCCCACCCCAAAATGTTCTTCTGCCCCTGTTGAGTAAGTGAGTCCTTTTGAGCTTGCATTTAAGTGGTCAGCCAGGAGCCCCACTCTCTTCCTGGGTCAGGCTTTATCGCTCAGCCACTTAATCCAGGAATGAAGTAATGGGCAGAGAAACGCCAGCCCTAGCAGGCCTGTATACATTTAACCCCCTGTAAATCCATCACAGTTCTTGCTAAGAGACTCCTGGGGTTCTGGATTCTCAGCTGGCCCCTGCTTCACAGTCAGTGTAGTGAACTCACTGGGATAGGAGATGCACAGCACAGGTAGGTTATGAGGAGGGATTTCTACCTGAAGGAGTTATACAAAGTCAGTGTTTGAATCTTCTGTCCCACATGTTTATGAAGGAGTTAAGTAAAAACAACTTTCTGGGACTAGCATATTGGAGTGAGCTAAGCCACCTCTTGTAATGCCAGCATTCTATGTGGGTGCCAGTTCATTTTCTGGCTGCTCTGCTCCGGATCCAGCTCCCTACTAATGGCCTGGGAAAGAAGCCAATGAGGCCCGAATTTCTGGGCCCTTGCACCCACATGGGAGACCTGGGATAAGCTCCTGGCTTTGGCCTGGTCCAGCCCTGGTTGTCATGGCCATTTGGGGAGTGAATCGGCGTTTGGAAGACCTCTATCTTCCTTTCCATCTGTAAAGTGCCTTTCAAAGAAGTAAATGAACCTTAAAATATGTAACAGTTTCCCAGGGACAAACCCATATCCAAAGAAAACTGAAAAGTCATTTCTCTTGAACTTGGAATATAGTCTGTAGTCTTCACTGTTTTCTAAATGTGGCCATGTTGCCCCAGTCCTGTGATTTAAAGGGACTGGTTTCTATCCTGGGTTTTTAATGTTTTGTTGTTTATTTGATGCAAATATTCAGGAATGACCTCTCTACTGAAGAAGCATCACTTTTGGAATATGACTGAGTGCTGGGAAGACCATAAGGGCTTGCCCTGCCCTCACAAGGTCAATGTAGTGGAGCTGAGATCACTGCTGTGCCAAATCAGGCCAGGGCCCCTCATCCTGGGAGCAGTGGGCCACAACCATATATAGCTGCCGCCTGTTTCCCGTCTAGATTTGAGGCCATCCAGCTTCACAAATGGGGAAACTGAGCCAGAGGCAGCTGAAATTCCATGCACCAAGTAGCATAGTTGCTGTGCTAGATTTAGAGCAAGCCATGTGTCTACTACTGCTTCAAGATAGTAACAAGTAGGGAATGCTCTTCCTGGGGAAATGACACTAAGCATGAGCCTGGGAAAGAAGCTTTGCAGAGGAAAGACATGGCTCCTGAGTGTTCATGCGGTTGGGAAGGTTATGCTGGGTTATACCATGGGGCATGTTAGAGAGATGCTTGGCTATAGAGAAGAGGTGGCTGAGCACCCACACTGATTGACCATACACCTGTGGACTAGACCTTTGAGAGTCCAGTAACACCACCCCCGCACTTCCTTTGGCTGCAGCTTGTTACAGTGTCCATAAAATAGCAGGTGCCTGGTGAGCCAGGGGCTGGACACACTGTCCTGTGCCCTTTGGATCCAGAGGTTTGTTTTTAATCATTAACTGGTGTGGAGGAGGTGAAAGCTTTACAGCAGCAACAAAGGGTGGTGATGCTTTGACAGGAAAGAGGTCTGGCTAACTGAATGGATCACCTACTCAGTGCCTTGGTCTCCTCATAGGGTACCTAAGGGAAATGGAGTGAGTTACAAGATGGACAATATTTGTCCCAGGAAACATCCTCTATAGAGTTTGGTGGTGTGGACATGGCTGGTGTGACAAGGGTTGAAAGAGTCTGGGTTCTAACTCTGATCTGGATGAAGGATACCTCCCATAACCTCTCTACACCTCACTTTCTCGCTCAGTCTTCACTGATCTCTTATACTGCAATTGAAACTGGTCCAGAAAAATCTGCACTTGCTCATCCTTTGTGTGAGATCAAGCAACTGGGCAGGCCTGCTGCCCAGTTGGCTGGACTTATGAGGCCTCATCACCTGATTTTCCCTCTTCTGCTGGCTGTGCAGCAGGCGTGGGCAGTCTGGGAGTTCTCCCCACCAGATAATTAAATTCCTTCTGTATTTATTAGGTACAAGAACATCCTGTGCTGTGCAGTCCAGGGAAAGCAGGTCTGTGTTGTCTCGAGCCTCCTCCAGCTTGACCTTCGAGGTGGGCCAGAGGAATCAATCTGTCTGTGAAGACTGCAAGAAGCCCTTGGGTGTAGAAAAGCAGGATGTGTTCTACATAGCATCAGAAGTTTATACAAATGATGGGAATCTCGGAGGTGCCTCAGTGGCCTGATTTGCTGTTTGATCTGATTAGTGGACCCCGAGGTGTGAAGATAGTCTGTCTTCCAGGAATTCTGGGGTGCTCAAGGAAACTTCCAGGGCTAAAAAAAGAAAGAAGAAAAAAAAAGAAAAAAGAAAAACTTCCAGGGCTATCATTAAGAGCTTATGGGATAAGTCAGGGGAAACTCAGTATACATCTTTTAAAAATTATTTAAAAATTTGTATTTCATGCTCGCTTCAGCAGCACATATACTAAAATTTTTATTTCATTTGTTGGAAAGGCTGAGAGAGAATCTCCCGCTTGCTGGTTTACTCCCTAACTGCCCAATAATGGTGGGAATTCCACAGCTGTGAGCTGGAAACTCAAACTGGGTCTCCCACAAGAGTGATAGAGATCTAGCTACTTGAGCCATCACTACTACTTTCTAGGGTATTACCAGAAAGTTATAATAAGAAGCAAATCTAGGATTTGAACCCAGACACTCCAGCATCCCAAGTGGTGCCTTAACCTACAGTGCCAAATGCCTACTCCAAGTACAGATCAAGACACATAGAATCAGGTTCTCAAGAAATTAAATTATGATGGACCAACTTCCACTCTGGGATTAACCATTGAAGACTCACATTAATTTCACATTTTTTTTCCCCAAGCAGGATGACTTGACTATGCTGACTTACACAACATACTCCATTGACCTACAAGTCAGTGTTTGCTAATTTGTCTCCTCTGTTTGCTAATTTGTCATTCCTGCTCTGGAAAATGCCAGTCATATAGGAAGAACTTTCCAAATGGAGAATATAGTCCTATTAAGAATGTTGACTGGGTTTGTTTCTTTCCCGGCTACAGCATTCATGCACCAGTTAAAAGATTTTCCTTTCAGCTAGTTACCATTGAGGGCTTATTTCTGAGCTGGGTTCAATAACATTTGTGAGTGAGACTCAATGACTCAGCGGACAAAGCCGTATGTTTGTCTTTGGCAACATATTTAATCTCTGAACTTTAGATTCCCGTATGTGGTAATGCAGGCAGGGGCAACAAAATCAATCATCTGTAGATCACGTGAGTGTAAAGAGCTGCATGAGCAAAGGCTGCAGTGGCACGTAGCAGGGAGAAGTACAAGGAAGCAGTTGGGTGCTGTCCTGGGACAGGATGGAAGGAGCTGGGGAGAATGCAGCCACAGGAGGCCATCCCAGTAAAGACAGAGAAGTGGCCCTTTGCAGTGTCAGGGCTGTGAAGAGCTGTGGCTTCAAGAGGACAATTGGATTTGAGGAACAGGCTATCCCGAGCCTAGACGTACACATGTTTATATTTGTACATGCAGATGAAAAGACCGGGACAGAGAGATGGGCTGGCTAACAAGTTTCCTGCATGCCTAGGAATACTCTGAGTATCAAACACAAACCCAGAACAGTGCCATATGGCTCACTGCTCCATCTCCAATGATTTGAACTTCTCTATGGATGCCAGCAGGCCTGGAGTGATGTCGTTCACTGTGCAGTCTGGGCTGTGGCCTCTGTCTGCCTTCCTCCCTGCCTGCTGATGGATACTCCTGCGGGTGGGGGAGGAAGTGCTGGCCTGGAACTTGCTGAGCTGACTTTCCTCTGAAGAGCTACTTCCTTCCAGAATTCACCTTTCAGGAAATGGAAGGACAGCTCCTCAGACTAACAAGTGGGGAATCTCTGACTCAGATTAGAAGCAAGCATGTCCAAGCCCTTACTGGGGCACAAGTCCAATTTTATAACCTGGCCTGCCTTTAGCCTCTAGGAGGAAAAAAAGATCTTCAAATGCAACCACTTTTAAGGGACATGACTGTTTCCTAATCTTCCCAGAATTAACTGAACAGGCTCTATTTATTCAACTGCAGAAGTTTGAAAAAAAAAAAAAGAGCATGGGTTATCCATGGATATCCCAGGTCTTGGGCCCAAGGGAAAGAACCAGGTGTGCCACTCTACCAGATTGCCTGCTCCTTTGTGCCTGAACCCACTTTGGCTTAGACAACTCAAATGCCAATCACAGCCAGGGCTAGGGTCCTCTTTTGCTGGCCTGTGAATCTCATTCGCACATTGTGACAATAGATGTCATTAAACTTGCCAGAAAATGTAAAATAATTTGGTTCCCATTTGCCTAAGAAGATATTCCAGTGTGTGATGGCATACATTAGGGGCTCAATAGGCATCTTTCCACCTACTCTCACCTACACCATGATAGCTGCTAGCACCCTGCCTCTTCTTCCCAGGTTCTGAAGACAAAGGCTATGATTGGAAATCCAAGATCCCTGAAGATGGGGACAGAGGTTTTGTCTGGGAGGGGCCTGGGACTAGGTCTAAGCTGCTCCTTGTGTTTGTATATCTTCACATAACTCACACTGATGAATGAAGCACAAAACACACACTTATGTAAGTGTATGAATGAGAATATAATGGTGTTTAAATCCTGTTATTAATACATAGAGCCTTATGTAGAAAGAGATGGGTTCTGGGTCTGATGCAGTGATACAGTAGACTAATCTTCCACCTGCAGTGCTGGCATCCCACATGAGTGTTGGTTGGGGTGCTGGCTATATTACTCTGCTAATGACCTGGGAAACCAGCAGAGGACAGCCCAAGATTGGACCCCTATACTCAAGTGGGCTACTCAGAAGAAGCTTCTGGCTCCCAGCTTGCAGTGGTCCTTCTCTGGCTGCTGCATCCATTTAGGGAGTGAACTAGTGAATAGAAGATGTCTCTTTTCCTTCTTTCCTTTCTTCCTCTTTCCCTCCTTCCCTCCCTCCCCTTCTTTCTTTCTTTTCTTCCTTCTTTCCTCCCTCCCTCCCTTCCTTCCTTCCTTCCTTCCTTCCTTCCTTCCTTCCTTCCTTCCTTCCTTCCTTCCTTCCTTCCTTCCTTCCTTCCTTCCTTCCTTCCTTCTTCTCTCTTTCTGTATATTTGCCTTTAAAGAAAATTAAACTAATTTGTTTTTAAAAGAAAAGGATAGGTTTTGAAAACAGCCTGAGTTGCTGAGCTCCATCCCTGTAGTTAAATCTGTCTCTCTAGTCCAGAGCTGTGAGAAGATCAAAAGCTCTATGATTTTGGGAGACCATGGACTCAGACACCAGGGCTGGGTTGTCCAGGGATTGAAAATATAATTGCTTGTACACACCAATCTCTGCCTCCATTCCATAAGCCTTAGGTACATCAAACCTTTTAATTACTCTGCAAGGTGGATTTTACAGGCCCATTTGGCCAGTGAGGTATCTGGCACTCAGAGAGGTTGAACAATTTGCCTGAGATTACAAAACTGGTAGACCAGAGATATTCCTTGCACTTTCTAGGGTGAATAGAAGCAACAACAACTCCCTCTCTCCCATCTTCTCACTTGTTACACTTAGACATTGAAGACAGGAAAAACAGGGTCACAGTAAGGCATTCAGCATCAACAATGGTAATTGAGGGACTGGCATTGTGGTAAAGCAGGCTAATGCAAGTGCTGACATCCCATATGGGCACTGGCTCATGTTCTGGCTGCTCTACTTCTGATCCAGTCCTCTGTTTATGGCCTGGGAAAGCAGCAGAGGATGGCCCAAGTCCTTGGAATCCTGTACCCTTGTGGGAGACCTGGTAGAAGCTCCTGGTTCCTGGTTTTGGGTTGTTTCAGCTGTTGAGACCATTTGGAGAGTGAATCAGCAGATGTAGAATCTTTCTCTTTGACTCACCTTCTCTCTGTAAAGCTACATTTCTAATTAAAAAAATTTAAAACAAATAAACAAAAACAGTGATGTCCACCCAGACACAAGGGAACCAAATAAAGAGACATGGGATTTGAAGCTGCTCATTGTATATTAGCAAATCAAGTTGGTACTGAATACTTTCTGTTTGCTGGTTGCTATCCCTCTTTCAGCTGAATAATACCCACAATAACAGAAGTAGGGAAAATAAGGTAGAATTCTATCCAATATAACAAATATTTCTTGCACACTTATTGGGGGCCAGTTTCATGCTAGGTCCTTGGTACACAAAAAAGCAAGAAAAGCACCCTGGATGAAGTTAGTGCTATGGACCAGGCACTGTGGGAAGCCCACATCCCATACCAGAGTATCTAGTTTGAGTCCTGGATTCTTTGCTTCTGATCTAGCTTCTTGATAATGCATCTTGAAAGGCAGCAAATGATCGTTCAAGTGCTTGGGATCCTGCCATCCTGGATGGAATTTTGGGTTCCTGGCTTCAAGTTGGTCCATCCCTGGCTTTTATATACGTATGGAGAATGAACCAGCAGAGAGAAGTATGTGTTCTCTCTCCCTTTCAAGCAGATGACAATAAAATATATAAAAGAATTAGCATTACATTCCTGGATATTATGGCCTCCTTCTATGCTGCCTCCCCCTTTCCAGCCTCCCCAATCCCCTCCACTCCTTGACAGGTAGGTTCTGTAGTCCAGACTGGGGCAGGCCCTGGAAAGCGTCACATCACCTCTGGGTTTCATCCAGGCCCATACCCCACACCCCTGCTGTGTGATGGAAACAGCTGGGTGAGCCTAGCTTTGGTCTCATGTCCCAGTGCCCTGCCCAGGGCACTCAGCAGCAGCCAGAGGAAGTGTGCCTAGCTGGCTTCAAAGCCAGTGGCCCACCCTTCCTCCAAGGCCAGCCAGCTATGTAGTGCTGCCAGGAGCCTGGAGCTAAGGGATGCCAACTATGGGCTGGGCTTTCAAAACAACACAGCCTTGCTTATTCTTCATCCTTCTGCTCTAGTGGTAGAGAGTATAATCCCCACCCTGCTCTTGAAGGAGCAAGAAAGAGCCCACAAGTAAAGCTTGGCTTGTGATAAACCTTACTCCTGTGGGTTTCCTCCTCCTTCTGGTTCCTCGTTGTTCTCTCTGCCGTCCGTGGCTTCTTCTCCCCAAGACTCCTTAAACAGGGCTCTTGGCTGAGACTCCCAAACCTGGCTCATCTTCAGATGGGTTGTCCTGGCAGATAAACAGGTGTGTACCCTCTGCTGTAGAATGAAAGCCCCAAGTTGGGCTTCCCAAGTGCACTCTTCACAGTTCTCTGTAGTCATGATTCTCTGGTGGAAGAGCTCTGCATGAAGAGCCTTCCATTTGTGCAGGCTTGTCATCGTAATGACACGTTAATGGGTATGATGTGCCATGGTGACAGACTGCTGCTTTGTAAAGGCGAATAAACAAGCTGTGTGCTGGAGAGGAATTTTTCTTGTTGTTACAGATTTTTGGGGGGAACTGGATGGGAAAGATTTACTCTAGACCTTTTCTTATTTCTTTCTTCTTTTTCATCAAAACACACCCTTCTTATGTCTGTTTTTCCAAAGGTGACATAGGGTATCAGGGAAGAATGACTAGAGAAATGAACATGGTATCAATCCTTTACTCACTAGTGAGTTCTTACCATTCAGATAATATAATTTTGTGGCCCAGTTAGAATAGTTTATTTGCATCAAGCCTGTTTCCTTAAAAAAATATTTGTTAATTTGAGAGGCAGAGTTACAAAGGGGAGAGAGAGAATGCATGTGTGTGAGAGTGAGAGAAAAAGAGAAGGCATTTTCCATCTAATGATACTACTGATTTCACTCCACAAATGACTGCAGTGCCCGAGACTGGATCAGGCTGAATTCAGGAGTCTGAATATCTTCTGTGGGTGGCAGGGGCCCAAGTATTTGTGCCATGTTACACTGCTTTCTCAATGCATTAGCAAAGAACAAGATGGGAAATAGAGCAAGTGGAACTGAAGTGGTGCCACAGGTGGTGATTTAACTCACTGGTACAACCCTGACCCCAGTAAGAGGATAACATTTGAGAAAACAATGTCACTACTTGTTAGGAAAAGTGCTTACGTAGGATTTTGTTATCACAGGTAGTGGCTTAATCACTGTACCACAATGCTAGTCCCTCTGTCAAACCCTTTAACTTAACATTAAAAGTGTCAGAGCATGGTACAAATGGGGAAAGAATTTGGAGGTCAGGTAGCGTTTTAATACAACCTAATTTATTAATTCATTGAACCAAGCAACCAGGCAACCACCATCCCATCACTCAATGTTTATTGGATGTCTGCTGCTTTTGCAGAAATTTCCAAGGCACAAGATCAAAATCACACCTCATTCAGTGAAGTCCTGCAGTGGGAATAGATTAGAAGTCAGGGTTGTCATTAGGATATGAAGTTCAGAAGAAAGAAGAACCGGAAACACTGAAAAGCAAGCACTGCTTGCAGGCTGGTTTGGACTGGTTGATATCTCTTTGAAGGTTCTGTTGAAATTCAAAGTCATTTCAGCTTGGTTGCTTCTTTTTCTTTTCTTCTTTTCTCCTCCTCTTCCTTAACATGCATGTCTTTATTTGAAAGTTAGAGTTATGGAGAGAGAGAGGGAGAAACAAAAATCTTCTATCCTCTGAATGTTCAGCTAGCACTGAGTCAGGCTGATGCCAAGAACCCCAAGTTTCATTCAGGTCTCCCATGTGCATTGCAGTGGGCCAAACACTGTTCCACTTCCAATCCCACTCTGTGTACCTGGGAAGGCCCAAGTGATGGCCCAAGTGCTTGGGAACCTGCACACACATGGGAGACCCAGAAGAAGCTCTGGGTTTCTAGCTTCAACTTTGCCCAGCACTGGTTGTTGTGGCCATTTGGAGAGTGAACCAGTGGATGGAAGATTCTCTTTTTCTGTCTCTCCTCTCTGTGAGATTCTTTCAAATAAAATTAAAAATAGATCTTTAAATTAAAACAAAACATGTAGATCACCTTTTGCTATCTTTCCCAGGCCATTATCAGGGAGCTGATTGTTGGAAATGAAGCAGACAAGACTCAAACTGACACCGATATGGGATGCTGGTGTAGCAGACAGCAGCTTTACTCGCTATGTTGCAATTTAATCCCCAGACTGGGCTGTTTTGAAAGGAGGTGCCTGATGCTGTTGCTATTGTGGTTTTTGTATGGAGCCAAACTGTGCTATGTGAAGCTGAAGTTCACATTGTGTGCACAGGAAAGTTATTAACTTTTCCATGCCTCAGTTTTCTCACCTGAAAAGCAGCTATTAAATGGATTAAGCAGGATCATAAATAAAAAAATGCTTAGGCACAGGCCAGCACATACTAACTGCTCAACAAATGCTGGCTGCTGTTAGTTGCCAAATGAGTGAAGAATTAGGAGGATGTGGGGCCCTCCATGCTGGTGGGTGTGCAGTGCAGACAAGAGGGCTCTGTGAAGGAAGACATATTTGCTCTCGCGGGTCACAATTCTGGGACTGAGGCCAAGCTCTGGCGGCAGCTTCTTATTAGCCGTGTGACCTTGAACAAATCACTTAACCTCACAGGGCTTCCATTTCCTCTTCTGCGAAACAAAGATTAAAAGCCCTCTCTTGTTTACTTCACACTTGATTGCAGGAATAGAATGACATAGTTGCAGTGAAAGCTTTGCAAAGCAACTGTAAAGGGTTCTTCTCATCCTGTGTTTTTTTTTTTTTTAAGAACTCAGAGGGGCCAGGAAAGATCTGCCAGGCTGGGGAAGGAGCAGAGGAGAACAGCCCTGGAGGGGGTACCTCCATAACCTGGCGTCCTCCTTGGCAACAGTGTTGGAAGCTGCCATTGGCAGGTGGAGTGGTGACTCCACTAAAGCAGAGGAACAGTCAGGGACTCCCTGGGCACTGCTCTTCTACTCTTGGCCTGCCTTGCTCCTTCCTTTATTTTTCCCCCTCTCTCTTCCTTTGTATCACCTCAATCTTTCTCTTTCCTCTCCTCTCTTTTTTGAAAATAGCTTTCTTCAGGGCCTGTGTGGTGGCACAGCAAGATAATCCTCCACCTTGTAACATCCGCATTCCATATGGCGCCGGATCATGTTCTGCTTGCTCCACTTCCCATCCATCTCTCAGCTTATGGTCTGGGAAAGCAGTGGAGGATGGCCCAAGGTTGTGGGCCCCATACCTTTTGGGAGCCCTGGAAGAGGCTCCTGGCTTCTGACTTCAGATTGGCCGAACTCTGGCTATTGCAGCCATTTGGGGAGTGAACCGGTAGGTAAAAGATTTTCTCTATCTCTCCTCTCTCTGTGAGGTCTTCCTTTCAAATAAAAATAAATAAATCTTTTATAAAAAGATAGTGATTTTCTTCTTGATTATAGAGGCAATTGTTTTAGATACATTGGGCATTTGTATCATCCTCTCTTTTCTCCTTCCACTGACTACCCAACTATTGCTAGGGGCTCCCTCCAATACCACTTCCCTAACTGGCTGTACTGGATGGCTCCTCTGCTCTCCTGGATGGAGTCACCTGTTCAGTACTCACCCATGGGTGGCCTAAAAATGGGACACTTCCTAGCCTGTGGGTCACTTGCAGTGAGTTGGTGGGTGAATGACCATGCCTGCCAACTTTTGGGTGGACCTTCCTCATGAGAATCCTTCATGCATCATCCTCCGAAACCTTCAGTGGGCTTGAGTCTCATGCCTGTGACAGTGATCAGCCTCACTGTGCATGGCTATATGGCTGCTCTTCCGGCTCTGAGGCGCAGATTCAACCTCAGTGTACAGGCTGAGCATGGAAAACTGATCTACTTGCCTGAGCCCACACCTTAGGCTCTACAAAGAGCATCCAAGCCAAGAATGTACTCATTGTGGAAAGCTTGGAAAACAAGAGAAACATGACAGAGAAAACATCAGAGCTTGACAGTTTCAACTTCTCGGTGAATGTTAGTTCATTTTCTACCAGTCATTTTCCTAAGAGTACAGATAACATAATTGCAGTTTGTACATGTAACCCTTAAAAACGGTTCCTGGTGACATTGTTATTGGATGTCAACATTTAACCACTGGCTCACTATTGCAAATTTTGCTTATGTCACTACTTTATTAATGTAAATAACACTGAGAAAAAATATTATTCTATTTAAGTCTAGGTTTTCTTGTGATAATTTCCTAAGAATGGTTTCCTGGAAGTGAAATGACTAGATCAAAGGTAATGAATATTCTTAAAGCTCTTTTTAAAGAAAAGATTATATGTTTACTTATTTGAAAGGGAGAGGGACACACACACACACACAATGAAAGAGAAAGAGGGATTTTTCATTTGCTTGTTCACTCCCCAAATCACTGTAATGTTTAGATCTAGGTCAGGCCAAAACCAGAGATTCCATTCTGGGTCTTCTATGTGAGTTGCCCAAGGACCTGAATTACCTTCTGATGCTTTTCCAGGCGTGTTAACATGGAGCTGGTTTGGAAGTAGAATAGCCAGAACTTGAACTAGTGCTCCCATATGGGATGCCGGTGTTGCAGGAGATAGTTTGATGGCTGTGCCACCATGCTCTACTAAAGCTATTGAGTGATAATGGTGATTGCAAAGGGCAGGTGTATCAATTTATGGGGAGATGGGTACTTTTTTAGGGTACCGTCTAACCCCACAAATACATACATGCACATGTACTTTTAGAATTAATACTAAAAATGAGAAACATTGCACACAGTCTCTCTTTCCAAAGGGCTGGTATCTTTGACCATTTAGGATACAGAAGCACATGACTTATTGAGTCTTGTTAGCCTCCACAGGCAGTGTGTTTTGCTTGGATTGATGTAGACCGCAGGTCTAAGAAGTGAAGTTTAGAGGCTGTGGAGTCCTGATCTCATCCGTTAACACCATCTCAACACTTGTTTCTCAGGGGATGCCCAGGTAACTCTGGCTTTCCTTCTCAGATGCATAGTTGGCTGTTACTGATCACAGTGTGGAAGCATGTCTCAGTGAGACTGTCTTCTAACTGGATATTATTTTGGATAATACTTACTGAACTAGTCCTTGAACCTTCAAAACGGTTTCTCCAACTTGATTCATGCACTGAACTCTGAGAAATTTCTGTTATGGGAACTCTCTTGATGTGGGCTGTTTAATTATAATCTTCTATCTTCTAGGCTGTCATTTTATGGAAATCAGACACCATGTGCTTATTTCCCAGGGTGTAACTATCCAGGTGGCAATTCTGGACTGGCTATGAGGCTGAAAGAGTTGAGAATGAGCTGCAAGAAGGGCACAGGTTGAGGGGGGTGAGATGGCCTGACTCCCTGTAACTCTTATATTGAGCACATCATCTGCTCTTCCTTTTCTGTTCAGTCTTATTATCTCGGAGGAAATTTCACATACCTGGTGTCAGAAAGACCCTGCATAACCTGGAATAATAACTTCTGTCAGAGGCGTCCATTGTGTCTCAATGAGAATTCAAAGTCTGAAATCTTTTATTTGTTGATTTACTTCCTAAATACTTGTAAAAGTCAAGGTTGGGTCAGACCAAACCAGGGGCTGAGACCACAATCTGGGACTTTCAAGTGGAAGATAGACACTCTATTACTTGAGCCATCATCTGTTGCTTCTCAGTGTGCGCACCAGGAGAAATTGGGACATGGATTGGAGCCAGGCATCAAAAATAGGGCACTCGGATATGGGATATGGATATCCCAAGCAATGTGCCTTGAGTCACTGTGCCAATCATCTTCCCCGGATCATCTTTGTGCTCTGAAATGGATAGTTAGGTCCCTGTGACCTAGAAGGACATGTGGTAGGGAGGGGAAAGGTACCACCCCTTAAACTTAATGGTAAACCCACTCCATCACGCTTTTCATGATGCCTCAAGGGTTTCAAGGCCTTTCACCCCATAGATACTTAAGGGAATAATTCTTTTGTCCTTCTTTGAAGTACTCCCTGTTTCTTTTGACTCAGGCCTGAGTCTATGAGACTCAATGGATTGTAGATTCTGGTAGCTGACACTATTCTGTATTCTCGATCATCCTGCCTCTCTTTTCTCCAACCCCACAGCTAGCCGAACATTTGTTCTTGTTTTGTGACTGGTTTATTCCTTTTCAGAAGATTTTTCAACCCAGGATAGGCAACTGGGGTTTAAACAAGATTTGGGTCCTGAACTCATGCAGATGTCTAAACTCTGTAAGTCTTAAGGTAATGGTACTCAGAGGGTAAAGTTTAATTTATTGATAGTGTCTAAGAGGTGGGCCTAGGGTTTAGGGTACTGGATGTCTGTGTTTGGGGGGGGGTACCTTTGGGAGTAATCTTAATGAGGCTGGTTGTAAAAGCCCTAGCTGCTTTATTCTCTGCCCTCTGACTCACCAGGTGATCCTTCCTGTGCACACTCTCTTGTCATAGAATGCTCTGCACCTCCTTGGGTCTCTGTCACACAGAAGGTCATCACTAGATGAGAAGCCAGTGGGACTGCCTGGTTTTTGTGACTGCTACACTGTCGTCCTTCCATTGTCTCCTCCGCTTTTTTCTCTGTTATGCACATCCTACTGCAACCACTGAGCTTTTTTACTGGATATGACTAGTTTAGGTCTTTCCACCTGTGTTCCTGCTAACTGGAAATTTGAATTTAATTTAGACTGTCAATTTATGTTTAACCCTATAATTTAACAATTTTGGGGCAAGATATATCTTTCCAGTTGTTTGACAGTCATCATCCCTGAATAGGCAAAAATCAATAGCAGGTGAAGGAAGCCTTTGGGTATGTTGACTTGTCTAGGTGTAATTCAGGTGAAGATATACTAGGAATTTCTTTATGTCAAACAAAAATAAAAATCCTGGATTTGTCTCTACAAAGCAGATGTCTAAGTAGAAATGTAAAAGTAAGTATGTAGAAACATAAAAAAGATTACTAAACATATGCTGGGTACCGAGGTTTTTTTTTTTTTAAGATCTAGTTTTACTTGAAGGACAAATTTTACAAAGAGAAGGACATATACACACAGAGAGATATCTTCTCTCTCTCTGCCTGCTCACTCCCCAAATGGCTTCAATGACTGAAACTGAGCTAATCTGAAGTCAGGAGCCAGGAGCTTCATCCTTTGAGTCTCCCACGTGGGTGCAGGATCCCAAGGCCATTCTCTGCTGTTTTCCCTGTCCATAACCAGGGATCTGGATTGGCAGTGGAGCAGCCAGGACTAGAACCAATGCCCATTTGGAATGCTAGCACTGTGGGGGGGTGGGATTATCCTGTTGAGTCACTGCACTGGCCCCAGGAAGTTTTTGATGCTTAATAAAAGGACAGCTGAGGGATTTATAAAAGTATTTGTGAAATGTAGTTTCCACTTAAAATAAGTTCTTATGTAAGTGTAGTATAATTGTTGTTTCAAAGAAAAATACAAGTATTAAGTAAGCATGGGGGGGGGGTAAAAGGTGGCATGGTTGATAGCTTTTAAGAATTCTCTCAATGATTGCACCTCTTTGTGCTCATGCCTTAGCGTAACCTCATCCCCTGGAGTGTGGGCTGGTCTTAGTGACATGATTCTAATGGACAGATTATAGCAAAAGGAATGCATTGTGACTTAAAAGAGTGTAGCTTCCCTCACCAACATTATTTCTTCTTTCCTCATTGGTTCATCTGCCACACCGTCAGCCTCCTATAGAGGGCTCCACATGGCAACAAACCGAGACACCACTGAGGACTTGAAGCTCTGCGACCCACAGCCTATTGGGAGCTGCCATCTGTCAATAACCCTTTGGCTGAACTTAAAATCAGACCCTCCATCTGCTGTATCTTCAAATGGGACTGTAGTACTGTCTGATCGCTTGCTTTTAGTCTTGTGAGAGATCCTGAGGCTGAGGACTCAACTAACCCACATCTGCCTTTCTAACCCATGGAAACATTGAAGTAGTAATTGCTGTTACAGAACAACAGCTAACCTCCATGTGGTAAGCTGATGATATTGTGCTTTTCTTCTAATGCTGATGCTGGACTCCACCCTACTGGTTAGCACGGACCATACCCATTCTACTGTTGGTCAAAGCAAAGACCATTGGCTTTCAAATTTGAATGATCATTGTAATAACCTGAAGAACTAAAACAAAACAAAACCAAAAAATCGACCTGGTTTCCACCTTGAAGATTCTTAGTTATTTGGTCTAAACTGTCTTGTGAAACTCGCCAGCATCTAACAGGTAGGAAAATTTGATTATCACCAATTTAGATAATAATACCTTCTCTTGGGTTCTTTTTCATGGGCCAACTAAACTAAAATTTTCAATGTGCATTGGGCCTTGTTACTCATGGGTTGTATATTTGCCATTTCAACTGCTCACTATAATTTACATGTAATTTTGAAATTAATGCTCACAAGCTTCATAGAGTGGCTACACAAACCAACCAACCAAACAAACAAAAAAAACCCTGAATTTCTAGATGTGCACGACCCCAGCTGAGGACTTGAAAAGCAAAGGGATGTTGTGCTTTCTTGCTTTAACTTCATATATACCAAAGTGTTTGTTTCATAGTCTATTTAGTGCAACACACATTGTGCTTTTGATCTCTTTGTTGACTTTATTGTTTAAAATAGCCCCTAGACAGTGCTGAAGTATTGTCTGGTTTTCCTAAGTTAAGGAGGCTGAGATAGCGCCTTACAGAGAAAACACATGTTACTTAAACTTCATTCAGTTGTGAGTGATAGCACTGTTGGTCATGAGTTCAACACCAATAAATCAACATTATATATTATATCAGGTTTCTTTAAGCAGAAACATGCTTCAAACAAGGTAATGTGTTGTTTGGCTGATAAAATGTGACTCAAAGCTCATGGGAATCTAACCCTGCATTCCTCCTACAATCAATACTTCAGCATTCAGTAATTCAAGAATCACTGGCAATTTTAAGGAAGGTAACTCTTGCGAACAAAAAGAAGCAATTTCACCTCCAACACCGGTGAGAACGAAGGAAAATCAACAAAGTGAATTTGGAGAGCATAAAGCAAATTAGTTTACAAAATCTAAGATAAATTGACATTTCTGGACTGTTTACTTAGTCTTTAAATCCTAACAAAGCTCAAAGACAGTGCTGTATAAACTCCTATTATCCTTCTTTCTGTCCTCTGTCCAGAATTTGAGAATATTTCAAAGCTTCTATGGTCAAAATCAAGAGACAGTGAAGTCCTGTCTCAAGTTCATGCTCAGCACTCTAATAATTGTGTTCTATTAAAAAAAACAGATATACCAACATATGGTAAGAAACAGATTTACACAGTTTGATGGATTTGCTCCTGTTCGTAATTGCCACTTAGAACAAGATTTAGGATATCCCTCTGATCATTTTGTGTTTGAAAGACCCATCTGTTCTACTTGGTGAGTGACTTCAGAAATGATCTCACTCTTAAGCAATATCTCACCTCCTATACTCCCAGGAAGGGTGTGGTTGTTCTATTTAGACTTATTAACATGACTATCTATTAATAAAATATATGTGATAACATTGATTTCATGAAACAAAGTACATACATATACAGCAAAAGGAGGGCTGTTTCCTTATACCATGATGAAAATTAATATTCTTGTGACTTAACTGATTCTTGAAAAGCCAGTTACTTGGGGTATTTAGGTTTTGAACAAAATAGTGTTCCACCACCATCCATCACTGTGCAAACACTGATAGGCAGTTACTTTAGCTTCAACAAAAGCTAATTTAAGTCAACACCTTCTGCTGCATAATTTTTGGCTCAAATATTTTGGCAGCATCTTGAATAGTCAAATATGTGTGCTTTCCAGCAGTTTGTGAGATCATTTTCATTCATATTATGGCTAGTTTTAGTATTTCAGTAAAACATCACCTACCAAACTATCCTGTGATCATGAGTGTGCAAAAAATTCCCCACACAGCTTTTGTTATTGGCACAATACAACAGGTAGATAGATTTTTCTTTTTATCCTATATTACAGGTTTTTTTTTTCTATGCAAGGACCTGAATCAGTTCCATCTTATCCACTGGAAGAATTCTCTATAAAGGTAAGTAATCTATTTTCTTTTCTCAGGGAAGTAATTCGTTGTCCTACCCAGAGCTCAGTGGTCACACAGTTGTCCTAGCTACAAAAACAACAAAAAAAGCCTGAAGAACTTTTCATCATTGATCTTGAGGGGAAGTTGAGCTCATCACCACTTTGACTAATAGTGGATGAATGGTGCAAGCCCCTGCCTGTGGGAGCATTACTAAGGGGAGATTTGGAATGGGGAAGGTTGCCATAGTGACAACTGGTCAACACAATATAGTGGAAAAGAGAATTAGGATTTAAAATGAAATACAAGTGTAAGTCTTAAGAGCTGGAGAAAGTGGGAGAGTTCAAACGAGTGGGATGACAGCTTATCACATAGTTACAAAAATTTGACTTTTCACATAACTAATCGACCTAGCATCAGAAACCACAGCCAGTTGCTGCAGCCATCTACTGGAGTCAAGGCAAGATGCTGCCCCAAACTGGATGAGAACCCAGAGGTTCATCCCTCCATCCGTATCAGGGTCCTTGAAAATGTTTCTGGATTGGATTTGAATGTGTGAGTGTATGTATGTGTGTACAGGTTCATGTTGTGATCTTCCTGAGGGTGCACAAAGAGTGAGGCCTCCAGGAAAGATTAGTTTTCCCTTTTCCTGGAATGTTCAGTCTCCATGAACATCATGCTCAGCCTCCATGAACCTCAGGTTCAGCCTCATTGGCTTCAGTTCACCTGGGGCTTCTCATCTTCCAAGATGAAATGAAAATGACAATCTCAGAGAGACTGAGAAGTGGGAAATATATGTGAACAAAGGATCGGGAGGTTAAGGGATGCAGGCCACTGGGCAGTCCTGGGATCTGGGGACAGTCGGGGGAGTCCTAGTGAGTGTGGAGTAGGAGAAGGATGCTGCCTGATGGAGGGATCTGTCACCATTCAGTAGCTGGTCCCTGGTGCTACCTTAAGAAGCGAAGTTAGCAACATCTTCCAAAGCAGGATGATATCAAAGGCATCCTGGGATATCAAAGTCCATTGCTTTCATAGTCAAAAGGAAAACATCTAGAAACAGCTGGCCACAGGGCTGAGATGAGATCGGGAGTCCCCTCAGCATTAACTAACTTGTCTTCAGGGTTTCCCTTCTGTGCTATTTGTGTGAGTAATTGCTGTTTGGTCACCCAACCCCACTTCCAGAATCCTTCCTGGCACCTTGAAAAGAGTCTGAGCATCTGCCTGTCCCCTCTCAGATGTCTCATCATTCTGGCCCGAGGAGCCGATTCAAATAGTTGACTCCACACTGAGTCATATTCTCAGAGACGCTCCTGTTGGTGGCTTCACTGCACAAGCAGACTCTGCAGGCTCCTTTAATCCACGCTGAGGAAGTTGAGAAATCCAGTGGGTATGAGCCCGCCCTCCCCTGGAGCAGGACATAATGTGGGTAGAAAGCTGTGGATGGTGGTAGGGTGCGAGATCCATGTGTCATTGTGTTCAAGACAGACATTCCAAAATGTTCTGGGAAATCAGGGCAACCTCTCGGGCTGCTCTCAGCCCCTGTTAACTGGCTGGAGCCTTCAACTTCAGTAACAAATTCTGAAGGCAAGGAGTGTGTTTTTGGAGTATTCTAGCAATAGGAATATGCATGGCAGAGTAAACTATAGATATAATCAAAAAGGTTGAAGCAAAGGGAAGTTCTGGAAGACAACATAAGGAAGATTACCTACATGATTTTGAAACAATAACCCTTGGCTTCAAGGATCAATAACAAGGGTGGTGTCAGACTAAGGTTGAAAAGTTTCCAGGCGATGTCTTTGTACAAGTATCTCATTGTGTAGTGCTGTGAGGGCTTTTATACAAGGCTGTTACTCTAGCCTGGCTTTGTGATAGCCCTTATTCTCGGCATATATGCACAATATCCCCCTTTTCCTAAGCTCCTGACTTTATTTACTAGCTTTTTAAAAAAGGGTTTCATATATGTAACTCTCCATTTTAATTCTGACAACTTTCACATGACTAAAAAGTTTCATCAAGAAGTGTCAGAAATAAGTAAGACCTGCACAAAGAGATAATTCTACAAATTTTTAGGCCCCACCTGTCACCAAAAGCAAAGAAAGAAAGCCCAATCATTCTTTCATCATCTACCTTGGGTCAGTAACCTGTTCAGGGCCTTTGTGTATTGTCTCTTTGAAGACAATAGTCTGTCAAGTAGATGAAAAGCAACGTCATGTTTTCTAGAACATTGTACTTTCTATGTTTCCTGCTTCACCTATTCTTGTTCTCACTTTAGGCTATTGGGTTTAGATTGAAGTAATGCCCACCATTCTAGGCCTCCCCTAGAGCCTCCTCAGCAATTCTCCATACCCTCTCTCTTTGTTCGTCAGTTTAGTGCAGAGTGAGATCACGACTTGTGGAACTCAACAGAACTACAGGATGGGAGAAGTGTGCATTTCTGAGCTTGAAGCTTACCTAACTATTGGAAATATTGGAACTATTGGAACTATTGGAAATACAGCTTTGTGCGAGGGAGAGTTGGAGTTGTGTGTTATAGCTGCAAGGACCTATTTTAGAGATTCTATAAGGGTTCTTCACAAAGTTCAAGGAAAATTGCATTATCTTTTATTATTTTTTTTTTAAGATTTTATTTTTTTATTGGAAAGGCGGATATACAGAGAGGAGAGACAGAGAGGAAGATCTTCCGTCCGATGATTCACTCCCCAAGTGAGCGCAACGGACCGATACCATGCCAATCCGAAGCCAGGAGCCTCTTCTGGGTCTCCCACGCGGGTGCAGGGTCCCAAAGCTTTGGGCCGTCCTCGACTGCTTTCCCAGGCCACAGGCAGGGAGCTGGAAGGGAAGCGGGGCTGCCGGGATTAGAACCGGTGCCCATATGGGATCCCGGGCGTGCAAGGCGAGGACCTTTAACCACTTGCGCCACCGCGCCGGGCCCATAAATTGCATTATCTTTTAATCCATTTTTCACAGACTTTAAAAAGTTCTCTCATGCACTAGGTGTTTGTTATGTGTGTTACATCTGATCAAATTATATGGGAAGACTTAGTGGCTATGAACTAGTATGGTTTTTAAATGAGATTTCACTTTTATTTCATGGGGAACCACTGGTAAAGAGTGAATCTTACACAGAAATCTTCCTAGGATCCAGTTTTCATCGGGGTTAGTTCTGGGCAGTTTGAGGTCACAGAGGTGACAATGATAAGGTCTTTGTGCCTCCAAGTTGTAGCATTATCTCTTCAGGGCATTTTATTCCTTTACAGAAAGTGTCAAGGGCAGAAGTTTGACTTGGAGAATATGAGTCTTTGAGGAACAGAAATACGAAATTAGAGCATTTTTGGTTGAGGTTACTCAAGTATTTCTAGGAAGAAAACACAAGGATTACTGAAAAGCCACTTTTAATATCACTGTCTCAACTGGGCCCATGGTATGCACCAATAAATCACTTGCATTGAGCATTTTTGTCAATGGCTGAGCACTTAGCATGTGCCATACCCAGTAATAGCCTACACAGTTCAGTACCTCCAAGGTTAGCCTGTGTGAGAAAGGAAGTAAACCAGCAATCACAGCATGGTTTTATAAACGCAGTGCAAGTTGCTACTGGAGCATCCATTGAGGAGTGGCATTTAACTTGGCCTTGGGGATCAGGAAGCCCTCTTGGGGTCGCAGAAACATGTCAGGAACTGTGAGCCATTGAACCCGGTGAGAGAAGAGTATGCTGGGAAGCTGGAAAGATGAAGCAACAGCGGTGAGGGTGATTGAGTCATTTTAGAGTTTAGGAGATAACAAAAAGTCTCCGAAGTTATTTATTTATTTGTTTATGTATGTATGTATGTATGTAGGGGTGGAGAGAGAGAGAGAGAGAGAGAGAGAGAGAGAGAGAGAGAGAGCCGATCTTCTGTATCACTTTCCAAATGCCTACAGTGTTCAGTTGGGGGTCGGGCAAGGCTGAAGCCAGTACTATCACATGGTTGGCAGACACCCAATTAATTGAGTCATCACCACTGCCTTTCCAGATCTGCATTGCATACAGCTGGAGTGATGAGTCAGAGCTAGGTATCAAGTACAGGCACTTTGATGTGGGACAGACCAAACACTTGCCCCACTGAAGGTTTCTGAGAATGTGTCTGTATATGTGTGTGTGTGTGTGTGTGTGAGAGAGAGAGAGAGAGAGAGAGAGAGAGATTAAATTGTGATTTAGAGGACAGTGTACTTGCTTTGTGTGGATGGAATGGAGATGTCAAGATTTAAGGCTTGGAGATCACCTAGAGGCTGCTGAGGGGATTTCGGTTACAGAGAATGATGGACTGCATTAAGAGGAGAGGGGGAGATGGATGTAGTTATTTTACCCACACACATGCTAAGCAAGCACTCATGGGACCCAGGTTGGTTATAAGCTTTGTCTTAGATGAGTCTGTGATTTTATGCGTCTTTTTCAGCCTTTGTAGCATGGACGATGACAACCTGGACCCCATTCTTTGGATGAATTTAGATGTAGAAGTGAGGATACATCTCAGAAATAAGCAAAAAGTTGCCTGCTTGGCTTGATACAGATGAAGAGGCTCAAATACCACTCTGGCCCTGGAGATGGTCGTACCAGAGAGATGTGACTCTTGGGACCAATGAATCTCTCAAAAATGGTGGAAAGGGTGATGGTGAGGAAGGGGGAAGGAGACCTCCAATCAGACCAATTCTTTTACCTGGACTGGAAGGGACACTTCATTCTCAGAGCCAAGAAATCTTTATCTAGCCCCGATTTTTCCCAAGACCAGTAGTATCCTTGTGAGATACCCAGTTTATGAACAGGGGTTAGTCTTGAACCTTGAGGAGCTAGAAAAATTACAAAGCTTCCACTTGATGGGATACCTCCAGGAAATCATTTCTCCCAGATGCACTACAGACCTCACTGGTGGTGACAATACTTTGATGAGTCTGGAGCAGCTGAAGCATTGACAATCCAACCTGTTTCTGTACTTGGGCCATCTTCTGCTGCCTTCCCAAACACATAAACAGGAAACTGGATCTAAGATGGAGCAACTGGGACTCAAACCAGTACTCAGATGTAGGATTGGCAGCATTGCTGGTATTAAAAGTAGTAAAGTAACCAATGTACCTCCATGCTGACCTAGGAAGTGGAAGTTTAAGCAAATGTTTTGTGAAGGATATGCGAGATTGTTAGCATGGGGAAAAGAAATATCATGTACTTTGTTTTCACCACTCTGCCTTCCAACCTTCTACAGCTAACTTAACTGCCAGGAAAGGAGCAAAGTGGTTGACTAGCTTGGCTGGTGCTTCATCGTTAGCATCCTGCTTTGGGACCTACAAAATAACCAGCAGCTTCAGTCCAGAGTGACCAAAAGACATCTCACTTGGAGGTGACGCACTTGACATACATGTCTGGAATGGGAAGGAGTCCAGCACAATGGAAACAGACCCTTCCTGCCTGGGTAGCAGAGGTAGCAGTCCAGTCTCACCAAGACTTGGATTGGCTAGTATTGAAGAATGGTGCAGGCCAGGATTAGTATATTAAGTAACAGATCTCAAGTAGGCCATTTAAAGCCTTAGTCATGCCAAATATTTTCCTTTATGAGCATCTCCATCCAATAATCTGTGCATGATCCTGGTCTAGCCCATGACTCTTCTCCTTCCCTAAACTTGGTGACTATGTCACTTATTCATCATGTCACATGTTGTCTTGGGTGTTGTTTTTATACATCACATCAATAACTCACATTTATGGAAAACTTGCTGTACACCAGGACCTTTTAAAACCTCATTTAAGAGGCTGGTGTTGTAGTATGGTAGGTACATCCACTGCTTGTGATGCTAGCATTTCATATAGGCACTTGTTCATGTCCTGGTTGCTCGATTTCTGACCCAGCTCCATGTTAATGTGTTTGGGAAAAATGGTAAAAGTTGGCCCAAGTTCATAAGCCCCTGCACCCTGTGTGGAAGATGTAGAAGAATTTCTTGGGTGCTCTCTGCATTCTGACCCAGCCCTGGCTACTGTGGCCTTCTGGAAAGTGAACCAGCAGATGGAAGATATCTTTTCTTTCTGCCTCTCCTTCTCTCTTTCTGCAGCACACCATTTGAAATACTAAACAAATCTTAAAAATATATATTTAATATTTACCACAAAGCTCTTGGATGAGAACTGCTGTTGTTTCCATTTTGTAGCTAGGGAAATCAAAGATTTAGGAATTAACCTGAACAAAGTTATACAGCTCTTAGCAAGTGATAGACCTGACTGGACTCTTGGCCTTCTTAATTATGAAGAAGTTGTGTACCCTTGGCACGCTCATGTCCAGAAATAATTATAGCATAAGCTCTTTGAGAGTCAGTGTTTAGCTTTAGGATTTAGCTTGTCTGCTATTCTCAGCAAGTTGCCATTGATTAATTGCTTATCCTCAATGTTGTTTTATACAAAATCACCTCTGCTTCTTTTAAGGCGTTCAAACCCATGGAGCATCATTTACAAATTGTCTCCTGAGACTGTGTGAGTGATATGAATCAGTTACTCTCCAGTCTTACCATCATTTCCCTTCCTCAGATCCCCAGTGACCTTTTCCTTTCTCTCTCTCTCTCTGTCTATCTCTCTCTCTCTCTCACACACACACACACACACACACACACACACACACACACACACACACACACAATGCCCTAGATAAAGCAGAGTGCTGAAAAAGACAGTCAAATCTATTTTAGACAAGAATCTGAAGTCACTGACTCAAAATTCTGCCAAAAAATGCTGAATTCAATTTTGGATGTAAAAAAAAAATAATAATGACTAACCCTTAGATACACGGCGTGTTAGTTTTGGTTATGTGTCATTGTGTAACGATTCCTTGCACTTCTCTCCCAAAGGCTACAGTTAAATTAGAAGCCGGCTTCAAAGACACGCTATTTCTGTATGTGTGCTTACTGATAGTGCCTAGCTGCCTGTGTTTTTTTTTTTTTTTTAGCCACTGGAGAAGGAGAGTATGTGTGAAATGTTCTTTGAATAATGATTGTAAGGTGTCCTGAGAAGCCTTGACTTTATTTAGACATTCACTTTCTTCACAGTTTCCTCCCTGGGAGGACTCTTGGCTGCACCCCCAGACAGCATGTGGGTGGTAAGAAAAAGGCAGAATGTGGCGGCCTCAGGAAGGGAGGAATGACTGCAGGATCCAAGGGGTAATAGATTTTTATTATGAAGGACATTGCATCACTCATATTTGAAATTCCCCTGTGGTAGAGTTAGATTCAATATTTATACAGTTAGCTACGCAGATAGTAGTTAATGCTCCCACAGGTATTGTGCATCCTGAGCAAAAGTGAGAAATGTCTAAAACACCTGGCGAGAGACAGACTGTTCAGCAACAGGAATGCTCAGAACTCACCTGTGTGGAGGGACAACACGTTAAGATGCTTGCCCACGTATCATCTTCACAAAATAAAGCCATTCCTTGAGGCAGTCTCTGTGGGGGAAGGAGACCTGAAAAATGCATGTTCTTAAAAAAGTCTACATAGGGCCCGGCGCGGTGGCGCAGTGGTTAAGGTCCTTGTCTTGCACGCCCGGGATCCCATATGGGCGCCAGTTCTAGTCCCAGCAGCCCCGCTTCCCTTCCAGCTCCCTGCCTGTGGCCCAGGAAGGCAGTCGAGGACGACCCAAAGCTTTGGGAACCTGCACCCGCGCGGGAGACCCGGAAGAGGCTCCTGGCTTCGGATCAGCATAGTATCGGCCGTTGCGCTCACTTGGGGAGTGAATCATCGGACGGAAGATCTTCCTCTCTGTCTCTCCTCTCTGTATATTCGCTTTTCCAATAAAAAAAATAATAATAAAAATAAATCTTTAAAAAAAAAGTCTACATAAAACTGAATAATGGCTGGGGGGGCTAAGCCTCCCCAGGAAGGAACACTTGGGAGAGAAGTATAGGAGTCTCAAGACCCAAGAACACTGAAACGCTTGAGCTGGAACAACTGCTTCCTCCAAGGTCCCTCTGACCTCCAAAGCAGGAATTTCAGACAGGAAATCCTTATAATTTACAAATTGCAAAACCAACAAATAATGGGTTGTTTCTAGAATCCTGAAAATGCTGGTGTTACTCCCAGAGAGTGAGCTCTTGGCTTTAGAATCAGTGCAGTAAATCTTTTGGAGCGTTTTCTGATTTATTTATTTATTTATTAAAGATTTCTTTATTTTTATTGGAAAGTCAGATGTACAGAGAGGAGGAGAGACAGAGAGGAAGATTTTCCATCTGTTGATTCACTCCCCAAGTGGCCGCAATGGCCAGAGCTGAACCGAGGAGCCAGGAGCCCAGAGCCTCTGCTGGGTGTCCCATGAGGGTGCAGAGTCCCAAGGCTTTGGGCCATCTTTGACTGCTTTTCCAGGCCACAAGCAGGGAGCTGGATGGGAAGTAGGGCCGCTGGAACATGAACTGGTGACCAGATGGGATCCTGGTGTGTGCAGGGCAAGGACTTTAGCCGCTAGGCTAGCACACCGGACCCTGGAGCGTTTTCTATGTGTAGATACTTCTCTGTCAGGATGACTGGAGATAGGAATACATGCAGGATGCAAGGTACCTGAGACTGAGCTGATTTGGAGCAGCCCTGCTGCTGTGACAGCTCCAAGGACTGTGTGTTCCCTCTGATGAGGGCAGAACACATTGATGAAGAGGAATACTGTGTATATAGCAGCCTTCAATGTGGACTTGCATATGTGTTTCACTTGAGAGTGTAGACAAGTGAGTCTCCTTCCTGAGGTCGTGCTGGGACAGCGGCTTCACCCCTCCCTTCAGCACTTCACGTTAAACTAGGTGACCAAGGGTATAATCTTCTTACAATGAAAGAAACTCAGGGTCCCGGTCATGAGAGGGGCATGTGTAGAGGGCAAACATGCCAGAAAGCCATGAGACAGTCGTGGCTAGCTCTTTTTAGTCTCCCTACTAGTCCTCCCAACTTCTTTTGGCCCATATTT
The DNA here is from genome assembly GCF_017591425.1 of Ochotona curzoniae. NCBI lineage: Eukaryota > Metazoa > Chordata > Mammalia > Lagomorpha > Ochotonidae > Ochotona > Ochotona curzoniae. Next base: position 12,908,340 of record NW_024467121.1, on the reverse strand, counting down.
CTCTTGGATTGGAGCTTAGAGGAGGGATGCTGGGGAAAGTGGTGCTACTGATTCCTGGTGCTCTTTGTGCACGAGGATGAGTCCTCTGGAGGAGACACAAGGGGTGGCTCCCCAACACTGCAGCATTCGCTCAAGGGTCATGTCCTCTTAGACCTTTCCCTTGCCCCAGGCTACATCCTTACACTTCAGTGGTAGTTACTCGAGACACCCACTTTCCAGAAAAGCCTGGCTCCTTTTGCAGTATCTCTTCAGCTTTTGGGACAACTGCGTCCCTCTGACATGTTGAATAGCAGAAGTGCCTTGTGCTGAAGTCTGCAAAATTCTTGGTTCTTCCAGAAGACCCTAGGCAGACTGTGTTTTCAGTTTTCTTTCTTGAAGGCCCCAGTGCCCAAGCCAGCTTCCGGTGCATCAGTAAGGACAATTCCGGCTTCCCCAAGCCAGAGAGCTGCATGGGAAGTGCTGTGATTCTGCCCGTAGTTGTGGATAGAATATGGGGCTGGAAAAGGAAACTTCTTGGAGAAAAAGGTAGATATGCTCTGTCTACTCCAAGACTCAAAACAGCCTCTTGTGAAGAGCTTAATGGGTGGACTAGACTGTGTCTTGAGTCTTGAGGGACTTAGGAGGAGGAGGTGAAGAGAGAGAGAGATCACTCCAAGTTGTGACTTGTTTGTGAAATGTTAAGTTTGTGACTTGTTTGTTCTTAAATTGAAGTAAGACAATCTCTACTTGCAAAACACTAGCCTTTGATGTATTGTTTGGTGGTTGTTCCACAATGGTAAGATCTGATGTACCCATAGCTTTCCTCAGTTCAGAAAACAGGTCACACCAGGGAGATGAAATGCTTGACCCAGTTAAGCTCCAAGGGGAGTCTTGGTAACCAGAGAGAAGATGTCCCTCCAGAAAGAGACTGAGTTCCTTGTAACGCGTGAGGTCCCTCTGATGTGAGACAAGGCAGTTTTATTGGGTGTCATGTCAGTATATGCAGGGAATAAAGAGTCTCTGGTTCCCACTAGGTGCTTCCACACCTGAGCAGCCCAGCCAGAACCCACAGGGCATATACCACAGGAAAGATTGGTTCCTCTTGAGGCACAGTGCCCTAATTATCAAGTCTTCTCATGAAAGATGTCCCAGCAGAGACTCTACACCATTGCACATGTAGGTTCTATGCCACTGGTCTTTGACACCTAAGATTTTGTTCCTTGCTTGCCCTCCCAACTTGAAAGCTCTCTATTTATTCATTGTATTTCCCTCTCCCATAGTGCAGTGAGAAAGGAAAGATTTTCTGTCCAGAGACCAGGGACATTAGCCTCTGCTGGTTTAGGAGCTTTATTACTCAGCCCTAGATTGCCTGGCCTTATCTGGTCATAATTTTTTTTTTAACTTAGAGGGTGTCTTTTTATAGTTGTGTTCTCACCCTCTGAAGTCCAAAGAAGTCTACGCTTGATCACAGGCAGGTAGAAGGAGCTGGTGAGGAAGGATGCGATGGGCTGAGTTGCACTGTTCAGGGGGCAGAAGTTAATATCCTCATAACTCTTAACTCCCTGACTCTGAGGGAAAGACTCAAGGGGGTGTGTATACAAGCTATGAGGAAGAGAAGATACCTGGGAGGAGGCACCCAGCAAAACCCTTGTACAAACACCTCTTTGCTTGTCCATCAAGTACTGCTTTATCTCAGATTTGCTTGGGGAGGAAAGGGCCACTTTCTGTTCCCTAGATAACATATTTTGGGGTTATATATTTTTAATGTATATTTTTAATGTATATTATGGTCAATAGTTTTGTGATTCTGCTAAATAATGAGTTCAATAAATAAAAAGCAAATAGATCATGGTCCAGCAGGAAAATAGGCAAGCTTACAAACAATAATCAGATGAAAAGATGTTCAAATTCACTCATAAAAAACTTTAAAACAGGCATAAAGGCATTTATAGTCCATATATAGGATCTGAATGCACACAAGGAGAGAATTTAGCCACTAAGCTTTCACACCAAGCTCTTTATATGTATATAATTTTAGTTCCCACATGTAAGAGAAAGCATGAGGTGTTTGTCTTTCTGTGCCTGGTTTGTTCTAACCATCTCTATGAACATGATAGTATTTAATTATCCTAATAGGTGGATAATATTCCATTATGAATCACATGTCTTTATCTGTTCTGCTGATGATGAGCACCTTGGTTTGGTCAGTATGTTAGCTGTTGTGAACAGTACTGCTGCAAACGTGGTGGTGCAGGTATCTTTGATAGAATGAGCTCATATCTTTCGGTAGGCAATGTATTTCCATAGAATAGCAATGACTCCTAAAAATATATTACTGTTAAAACTTTGAAAAGGTATGTTTGAACATTTCTCCCTTGGAATAAGATCATCTTATAAGTGCAAATACCTCAAGGGTAGAATACCTTATAAATGCAAATACCTCCAATAACACCTTCTAAACCCATAAGCACGAGAAGTTTATTAGATTACCCAAGACTGATCCAGGAAAGGAAATGGCTAACTTCCCACCTAGAGTATTGGTGTTGTGTGTGGCTAGTGGCAGGCTGGTGACATTTAGATACAGGGTCTGTAAGAAATCCCAGAGTTAAAAGATGCCTGGACTGCAGGCATCTTCATGTTGTGCTTCTGAGAGACCCAGGGGTTAATGGGATTTTCTGCCTTCCTCTTTTCCATGGACCTCCTCTGCTTTGCAGATTTGCCACATTCATGAGATCACCTCAGAGGGCTCTGCACTGGTTACAAAGAGTACAGGTGCTGATGCAATCAAATCCACGTGTCTTGTGCTATCAGCAAGGGGCCTGGGGTTCAGGACAATAGAAGTTCATGGGCATGAGGTGTCCTTGCAGGTGTAGACCTGAATCGGGACAGCCTTTGTGCAGCCCAGGATATTATGTTGATGTAGCAGCTGCTTTTACCCAACAAGAGGCAATAGTGAGCTGTAGAGTATTTTTTGGGGATTGCCAAGGGGATTCAAGTTTATATGGATAGTTCAGGGGTTGGGAGCATAACAGTAGAGGCTCTGAGATGCTGAGGGCTTGCAGTCAAGGGATCTTGGCAAGGTGCTAGGAGAGGAAAAAATGTAGTGAGTTCAACAATTTTATTTACAGTTCAAAAACTAGTAACACCTCCTGGCCTTTGCAGGATTAGCATTCCAACTCTGGAACCCCTGGGCCACTTTTGGTGGGCTTCAGAAAATTTATAAATTCCTTAAACTTGTGCCCAAACATGTGCAACCATATTTATATGGCCCGAGGGTCCAGCAAGGGGGGACAGCGTGATGTGGACATTCTCAACCAGACTAGGGACCATTACTAATATCCCTCACATGGAGATCTTGTGCCCACATTGCCTGGCTTTTTTTTTCTCCAAGCAAGTTTTTTGGCTTTGCTCCTGTACTTCCTTCAGGGTAAGAAACACAAACTCCACAGCATTATCCAAATTTGGAATCAGTATTCTACTGCTGGATTGCTTATTTGCCTGTGTGGAGTTTCAGAGAGGCAGAAAGCGTATGCATTCCATAAGTGTCTCTGTGTTTATATGTGTCTGTATATGTGTAGGAATTTGTAATCATGGTATTGTGATCATCAGAGTTCTTCCTGTTTGGACTCAGAACTCCCTTGTTTTGAAGACCTGCTTTCACGGTCGGTGACTTCAAAAGTTCCATGTGTTCTGCTGATCTATGTTGCCTCTCAAGGCATGGCTCCAGTGGTGCACCAGCAGCTCGGGCCAACGGCAACAGCGGAAACCAAGACAGCTCTGGAAAAATATTTAATTAGCAGAAATGATCTGTGATCAAAATCTACCCTTAACTGCTTGGTCTAGAGCCAAACCTGATGAATTTTACTTTGGGACGGGTTTTGGATTTAAACTCAGCAAGTGGTATTTGGCTCTGATCTGCATCCTGACCCGGGGAAGACAGAGGCCCAGCCTTGCTTAGGCCCTGAGATTGTTCTTGCTAGGCTGTGCCAGGTACAGTTGCTGTGGCCTAGGGCCAGGAAATCAAGGGAACCCTGGTTTGTGTCAGACATGCCATGTGGGCTTCATTCTGTCTTGACAGTTGACTCTTTGGCAAGGCAGAAGGAATGTTGCATATGGATGTGTAACTCAAGCTTGGGAGGTCTGTGGGAAATGGCCTGAGGGAAGTGGAGTCCCACAAAAGGTAGCACTGTGGCTTGCAGGTTGTGCTCTAGGAGAGGCACAGTAGAGGAGTGCTGAGGGGTGCTCAGAGAGAAAGGCATGGCTATAGTAGCAGCAACATGGAGTGAGCTGAGTGGCTGCTCCCTTGGAACTGCCTCACATTTGTTTTTTTATCTTATTTTAGAATTTTGGTTGTTATTTTTCATGATACAGGTCCACAGGCTTAGGGATCTCTCCTTCCACCCTCCCCAGTTGCCCTTCCCACACTGTTTTTCTCTATAGTATTACAATAACAGTTCTTCAGCAACCGTCACAAGTCAATGGTAGAAAATCTAGAATCCTATTGTCAAGATATTTAACAGTTTTATTGAGAGTTCATCTTTTTATTCAGGAGTAGTTCTAAATCCAGGTGGGCTGTGGAAATCTCTGAGGTGAACCAGGAGTCTGCTCGAGAGGAGAGAGGGGCAAAGCTAGAAAAAACCCTGAGTTATTCTCAGCCTTGAGGTTTGGGCCACACTGAGGATACATGAATTAGCACCAAAAGGCTTAGACGATTCTTAGGGATTAAAACCAGCCCAATCATCCCAGAATTCCTTTTTGGAACAGGCTGGGCCTAATCTGCTCAGGCTCTTCTGGGTAAGAGTCCTTTGGGTGACCTTGGAGGTGACATTTTTATTTTCCAAGGGACATCTTTCACAGAAAGGCAACTTCTCCCAGGGAAGGCAGGGTGACTGCCTGTCCTGTCCTTCTTTCTCTACAGGACTGACCTGTGTTGGTCCCATACACTATGTTTTTGTGTGTGTGTGTGTGTGTGTGTGTGTGTGTGTGTGTGTTGCTGGATCAACCAAAAGTCACAGAGGAGGCCTGCAAGTGCTCAGAGAGAGAGGAGTGAGAAGTGTTTACTCCATATCAGCAGCCCCTCTTCCTTCTGTATGTTCCTACCAACATAATTTTTCCTCTTCTAGGCTGACTATTCTTTCTTGGGCTGTAGAATTAGTTGTATGCCAGGCTGCACTAGGCCCTGGAGGACCCCCATCACTCTGTGTCCCCTTTTATAGCTCTCTTCCCCCGCCCCTCCATTTATGATGCCCTGTTGTGCTAACTGGAGCTTGCACTGCTTTCTGCTGGACCTCTGACAAGGCAGCAAACTGTCTTCCAGACTTTCCTATAAAGTGAACTTCAATAACCTCCTTCTTGGAGAACAAAGCTCCACAAATATGTTAGAGAGCAAACCAATGATGGAAATGTTATAAAGCAAAAAATCAGTCTTGGGGTGCAGTTGTCTGTGCTCAGAGCATTCAGGCCACACCATAGCCAGTCTGGTGTTGGGCCCTGAGGTATGCAGTAGCCAGGCTGAGCGATCCTATAGCAGTGGTCCTCGGGTGGGTTCCAATCTCACGAAGACACTGAGAAGAATGGGAGCCCCTATTTGTCTCACAGGATCCCTCACTGGATGCTGGGAATGCTTCATTTTGGATCTTCTCAGGTATCAAGCCTGATGCTTGGGATAAGCATTTGAAGACTCCAGGTACTGCAGACATCTGTTCCCCTGGTTTTAGGTAGTAAGGTTCTCAGACCAAGGGAGCTCCTGCTGATGGTCAAGAACCAACCAGAAGGTGTGAGAGAGGAAATGTCAGAATTGGGCCCCTTAGTCACCTTTAAAGGGTCTTTGGAGCTAACACAGAACCTTAGGTCAAGCTGGTGCTTGTGCTGCATCCATATGAGCATCCCATATGAGCACCAGCCTGAGTCCTTGGTTGCTCTGCTTCTGACTCAGCTCCCTGCTAATGTGTCTGGGAAAATAGCAGAAGTTGGTCCACATGCTTGGGCCCCTGCTACCCATATCGGAAATCCAGATGGAGTTCTACGCTCCTGGCTCCTGCCTGCCCCAGTCCTGAGCATTGCAGGCATTCAGGGAGTGAACAAGCAGATGGCATTGGCCAGGGAGTAGGGGTACAGTGAAAGTGCCTTTTTGAAAAGAAGACGTTACTGAAGAAGAAGATACAGAGGGAATGGATCTTTCATTTACTAGTTCACTCCACAAATGGCCACGAGGGCCAGGGCTGGGACAGGTTGAAGGCAGAAACCAGCACTTTTAGGGCTCCCATGTGAAGGTGCAGAGGTCCAAGGACTTCCCACTGCTTTCCCAGGCCACACTCAGGGAACTGGGTCAGAAGTAGAGCAGCCCGAACACAAACCGGAGCCTTTACAGGATGCAGGAGCCACAGAGGTTGAAGTGGGGTGGTCAAGGCACTACAGTTTCTGCCTGTATTTTGTAATCATTGTCCTGGATGGGTCCTAACAGGGCAGAGGTAGCTAGTGGTGGCAACGAAACCTCTCCTAAGGGATCTTAGGCTTGAGGAAGTGGTGGTGGGGTAGACCCGGGGAACACACAAGGGCTGAGTCTGTGGGTTTCTTTAAAGAATCCCTCAGTCCCTGGCATTGAGACATGTATCCACCTGAGATCAGAAGTTCGGATGCTAGGACTTGGCTTCCATCCCTGTGGGCAGCACCTAGCCACACTTCTTCACCTGAAACAGGCCCAGCAGAATCCAGCATCACCACACCTCATCTCGGACACTCCATCAGTCTCTGAAGTGGAAGTCCCAGGCTCTCGGATCTGGATCCCATCCTTCACATCTCTAAATTTTAAGAATCCCAGGTCTTCTTGTGCCCTCAGCCTCAGGGTGATGCTGTGGAATTTGCCCTTTTACCTTGGTAATCACCAAATTAGCTATTTTATACCTTTGTACATTTGTATGAAATCTTCATTCAAGAAATTGATGTAGATTTGACATCTGAACTCTGACCCCTATCTGTGCAACTTCCTGTGCTCTTGTCCTGAAGTGGTCTGATGGCCCATGGGGGAGATGAGATCCTGTGGGGTGACCCGGAGGTATGTGGGAGGGGATGGCAGCTGTCAGGGTAGCTCTGAGTCACTTGGCTGCCTTGGAAATTGCCCTAGGGCCATGTGGAGGGAACCTGTGAGGTGGTGGCAGAGGGTGGGATGGGAGAAACTGCTCTTTCAGGCCTGGATGGTCCTGGGTGGCAGGTGCTCCAGACATGCATTCCACTTCTCTGGGTGTTTTAGTAATGCCCCTGTACGGACCCACTTTTCGACGTTTAGGAGGCCCCGGATGGTTACCCACACAGATCTGGACTGCTGGACCTTTCCCATTGGCCTCTGCCTTTTGCTGTGAAGCAGGACTGTTGGTCAGGACTTCTGGGGACACTCCAGAGGACTAAGAGTTGAGCCCATGATGGTCCAGCTGGGCAGAGGAACTAAAGTTGAGTTTCCCCAGCCCTGACAGAATCACTCAACACCTGGGCAGGTAAACCTCTCTCAGACCTGCCCGACCAGTCCTCCAGGCAAGCTCAAACCAGTTCTGCATGGCTGTGGCTGCTCAGGAGGTCTTGAAGCTGCCAGAAAAACAAATGAATCCAAGGAACAAGGCCAACTCGGAGGAGGCTGCCTCTGACTGTCTGAATTGTGTCCCTCCCAATTCACAGACTAACCCCTAGCTCCTCAGACTATGGCTTTTTTTGAGATAGGGACTTATAGATATAATTAACTTAGATGATGTCATCAGAGTGAGCCCTTCTCCAGGCTGACTGGTGTCCTTATAAGAAGAGATTAGGACACCCAGGGGCAGGTGGCATACAGACAGCCATGCAAAGAAGAAGCAATAAGGCAGATGTTGCTGGCCTGTGAGAGAGGCCTCAGAGGAAGACAAGCTGGCTGGCTCCTAATGTCAGCCTTGAGCCTCCAAAACAGTGAGAAAATAAATCCCTGGTGTTTAAGCCAGCCAGTCTAGAGTGTGTTATGACAAATTTACACTGTGGCTAACATCTTCTCTGGCTGATTTGAATCCTGAGATATTTTGGTTTGCCCTCTGGTAGTCAACAAGATTTAGTGGCTTAAAGCAACACAGATTTGTTCTTCCACAGTGTTGAAGCCAAGAGTCTCAAACCAACGCCACGGCAAGGGAGGATCTTTATGGAGGCTTCAGGGCAGAATCTGTCTCTTTGCCCTTTTTTAGCTTCTAGAGGCTACTTGCATACTTTGACTTGTGGCCCCTGCCTTGACTTATTCTTCCCTCCAGTGGTTCTAAAGGTCCTGACCCATAGTTGAATTTTATAAGGACCTCTGTGATAACTCCAGGGTATTTTCCCATCTCAAGATCTGTAATGCCATCAAATTCTCAAAGTGCCTTTCTCTGTGTGCAGTGATGTAGTCCCAGGTTCTAGATATTTGTTATTTAGGCAGTTACTTACCCTTTACTCTGGTTTTTGAGCACAGATCATGTCCTCACAGGCTGCTTGGAAAATTAGAAGTTATCCAGGAAAAAGAAAGAGACATGGGGATTTCGCCCTTGATGCTGTGGCACCTGCCTCACTTTACCCAACAGCACAGTGCCAACAAGAAGCTATAAGGGGTAGGCATTTGGCACAGTGGTTAATTTCGCTGCCAGGAATGCCTGTATTCCATATTTGAGCGCCTAGATTTGAGTCCCAGCTCTGGCTCCATTCCAGCTTCCTATGATGCACATTCTGGAAGATGGCTCATGTGGTTGTGTGCGTGCCACCCACCCGGGAGACCTGGCTTGACTTTTAAGCTCTTGACCTTGTCCTAATCACAGGCATTTGGAGACGAACCAGTTAATAGGAGATACTCCTCTCTCTTTCTGTGTGTGTATCTCTCTGTCTCTGTCTCTGTCCCTTTCAAGTAGAGATCAGAGCAGAAGAAAGAGGGGTTGGAAGAAACAGAGCAGTGATGGGCTCCATGGTTAGTTCAGATAGGGATGGTGCTGAGAAAATTGTCACCTGAATACAGGTGACTCACATAGCAAAAAAGCCCCGTAGGGAAGGGGTGAAAAGCTTGGATTTTTGAGCCAGAGAGAGCTACTTTGGGTCTGACTTTTGCCTTCATACTAGTTGTGGGAGCTTTGAAGAAACACCCAATGTCAGAGTCTTGATGTTCTCATCAGGAAAATGAGAATAATAATCTGTTAAATTGGACCTGAGGATGCCTCCCTACTTGGTCTCTGTATCACTAAATGAAACCTAACTTAGTAGTAAATTAAATGAAAGTCTACCTGGGAGAACACTTTTTAGCAAGTAGTACAGCCTCAAGCCAATCACAGAGGCTGAACTTCAGCCAGTTGGAGATGGTAATTGATCAGACCATGTTCAAATAAGGCTGTTCCCACATAGGCTATTCCTGGGTCTCATTTCCAATTTCTATAAGTACTTCTTGCTTGTGTTGCAAAGGGTTTCAGGGCAGAGCTTTCTGAACCTCTTCTAATTCTAAAGTTGGCCCAGCTCACAAAGGCTCAGTCACTCTGTTGGGGCAGGAGTTTGATGCAGTGATTAAAATACAGCTTGGGAGACCAGTACACTGGCATTGGGTTCCAGTCCCAGCATGATTGCTGGTTTGCTTCCTGTCATGGTGTACCCAGGGAAACAGCAGGTGATGGCTCAAGTAGTTGAGTGTCTGCTACCCCTAGGGAGGAGACTTGAATTGAGTTTCTGGATGCTGGCTTTGGCCTGGCCCAGCACTGGTTGTTGGGGGCAGATGGGAGATCTCTGTCTGTATAACTCTATGTCTTTCGTGTAAATCAAATGAAATAAATAAAAAATTAAATTGTTAAATTTAATTCATCAGCAGACATTTCTGTTTTATATGGAGGGAACTTCTAGCATAATATCTGCCCCAGATGAGCACTTCAAAATCTTTGTGGAAAAAAAGTCAAAAGATAAGCTTATTTTGATCCAAAAAAATATATGGAAAGCTATTCAATGATTTTAAAAAATATATCTTCTGTGAACTTTTTAAAGATACTTCTATGCATGGATTTCATTTTTTTTTAACCAAAAGAAACTATCTTTTAATTCTACTTTTCACAAACTACCTAAAGTACTCCCATGTCAAGTGTTAAGTGTTGGCTATAGTGAAAATAGTGTTTCCCTCTATTGTTTATTTAGCACCAGTGTTTGATCATCGGTTAAGCAGTGCTGCTGTGGTTGTGAATGTGTGTGTGTGTGTGACAGAAAGATATAGCCTGCATGCGAGAGAGAGGGAGAGAGAGAGAGAGAAAGAGAGAGAGATGAACTTAGTGGCTAAAGACAAGTTGTGAAGCTGACAGCTACTCACTGCCAAAGATTTTTTCCTACCAGCAAAGCCAGAAGCTAGTGCTGCAGCTGTGTACCTTTTCAACTTCTCCCACCCCTTCCTCCCAGTTCAGGTGAATTCAGTGATAAGAGTTATATAGTATCTTTCTCCACCCAAATGCCCCCATTCACCCTTTGAGTTTGTACCCATCGTCAGTCACTGTTTATCTGGGAGCTGGGTACAGGGTGAGCTGTCACACTGAATCCCTAGGAAGTGTTGAGTGTCTCCTTGTGTTGCACTTACACACGTGTGCGTATGCACTTATATGTGCTTGCCCATGTTGTGTGTATGTGTGTGGATGTGCCTGTCACATGTATGTTTATATGTATACCTGGGCATATGTGTGTGCACCTGTTTGTCTTCATATGTGGGCAGGTGCCTGTATCTGTGGAGTAGGGCCAGGAAAGAGGAGGCTGAGTTTGCCCCTTGCTGTGGACCCAGCAACTCAGAATGCTGGTCTAAGCTGAAACTGCAGAGTTTAAAAGAGTCTGAGTCATAATTAGAGCTTGCTCCTGACCCTTACTGGTCTGTAAATTATGCCCTGTCTCAGGTGATAGAGCAATGCCTGCAGCTTGGCTGCCCAGCTGCCTGTGGATCTCAGGTTCTGGGAAGATGAAGATGGAAGGAGTGAAGGTGGGAGGAGTAAGGACTGGGGGCTTTTTGGGGGCAGAGGCAGCAGTATGGTAGATAGGAAGAGCTGAGATAATGCAATTCCAGACAAAGTTCCTGGAACTCAGCCAGACTCCATATCCTGAGCCAGAATCAGGGCACAGTCCTTATAACTGCAGGAGGTAAGGAGGGTGAAACAAACTAGTGTAGGTGGGTTTCAATATGTGCGCATGGTTAAGGGCTCAGCCTGTGTCCTGAGCCACCCTGGCATCTGGCAGTGTGAATCTTAACTGTCATGTAAGTGCCTGTCACAGAGGGTAGCCTCTCCCCCTCCCAGTGCACGGGTCTTCTGTCTCACAGATCAGGCCCCAGGAAAGCCTTCTGGAACACTCAGTTATAAGGGCAGTGCTGGTTGGGTTCTATTTGCCCAAACCAAAGCTGAAAGCCCTTCAAAGAAACCTAACAAACTGCAATAGAGTCTCTCTCTCTCTCTCCCTCTCTCATTCTCCTTCTCTTAAACACAGGAGACAGAAAAATTTGCTATGTAACTGAGGCCCCACTACACTCACAAAAAGACTTGTTGCTTCAATCTGAAATAGGCTGGTAAAAAACAAGCAAAGCAATGGAAGGATGTAGGTTTGCTTTCGAGTTCTTCCAGTGTTTGAGAGAGGTTCGCTTTGCCTTGTGTTTCCTCCCCCTCTCCCACTGCTGAATTGCTCCCAGTTGTAATTCTGCCTTTTACATCAGAGGATTGTAAAATGACCTAGCCTCAGGTAACTTCTAAAGTCTCATAGTCCAGCTTTTAATTTTTAAGATACTGCACATAATACTTATGTTGTATAGCTTCTAAAGTATTTCCACATGCTTTATGTAAAGGTTGGGTGTGATATGATTAAAGCTCTTGCCAAAGTTCAAACAGCTAGTTACTGGCTGAGCTGGGCCTGGAAGCAGGTTATTCAGAATCCAGCCCAGGCTTAGCCTGTTGTTATACATTGTTGTTTCTGACACAGAGTTTGGACAAGTATACTTGTATCTAGCTCTTTTTGCTGAAAGTACAGAGACATCTATATTAAGATTTGCTCACTTTCAATCATAAATCCTCCCAGGTCTATCACTATGTGGTGGGATAGTTATACAATGTGTAACCTGTGAAACCAAACATGGTAGCCATCCTTACAGGGTTCATCTGATCTTACTGATTCATTGTCCCAGCATATGGAGTGATTCTTTTGAAGGGAAGTCATGCTTCTGCTTTTAAGACTGGTGCCCCTGACTCCTATCAATCAGCATACCTGAGCCAAGGTAAACTGAGGGAAGGCAGTAAGTGGGCCACTCCTGGGCATATTTGAAAGGCTATTTGCTCTTGGGTAGCTGAACTGGATGGCTGTGATCATGTAGCCAGGTAGCAGTCTTCAGGCATGCTTTCTGGGGCTTCTGCTTGGGGTGGAGCTAAGCAGCCAGGTTTGTTTCATCAGTAGATAGCAGGAGAAGGATGAAGATCAAATGCTGCTGCATTGACTTAGCAATTTATGTGGGGAAAATTTAGGAACTTCTCTCTCTGCTCCATTTATCTCTGAAAAACAATCCCAGGATTCCCAGAACACACCTGATCATAAGGTCAGACAGAACAAGGACTGGCAGCTGTGAAATGATGCAGGAACATTGTTTCATGTGAAAATACTTGGGATGGCACAAGACTTGGGTCTTTCCATGGGGAGAGGTTATTTTGAGACACAGGAAAACACACCAGCTTGTGAGTAGATATCTTTAACCTGCATCTTTGGGCTGGCCATCTGGGGCTGAGTAGGACAATGCCATTGCCCAAGGGAACTATTCTTTATGGCAGATCTGGAGTTAAAATTCATTCTATTTCATTTCCACAGACCCTGCCCATTTGATTATATCCCCTGGCCTTTGCTAATCAAGTTTAGAGATACCATGCACTTATTTCATTCTCTCTCAGGCTGACCTCAGCCTCTGCACAGGAATGAGACAGGCAGTTACCTCAGCCCTGTTGGAACAATTTCTAGGTCCATTCTGGTTGTTGGCTGGTAGCCTGCAGGAAATCAGGGGGAATGGAGCCAACCTAAAGCAGTGAAGAGAGATCTACAATACATTTGGAGCTTGATCAGGGATGGCTTTTGCTCTTTATTGTACCCCAGTTCCCAGCGCGGTGCTTGGCACAAAACAGGCAGTCAGAGGACAACAAGGAAGTTTCAAAGGACTGATCATATTTGGTTGAGTTTTGTGATAGAACTTCCATGTAAGATAATTGTGACAGTTTCGATTCCATAGGTGCTAGTGTGCATGCATTTGGTCATGGACAAAGAGTCAGTTGACCACCGTGGGAGGCAATGGGCCAGTGGATACTTGCTCTATGGTCAGCAGGCCTGGAGTAACTCTGTTCATTACTGTCTTTGTTATTATTACTTCTTCTGTCTAGAATCTTATCTCTCCTGAGTATGTTGTTCAAGGGTTTACTCAGGTCTCACTATCTCCAGGAAGCCTCCTTAAGTCACTCTGACCCAAACTTCTGGATGCTCTCTTCTACCTCTAAACCTCTAAATTTTAGTTGTGACCACATGACCTTACAATCAAGAGAGTAGTATCCTGTGCTTCTTTAAAAAAAATGATTTATTTTTATTTAAAAGACAGACTTACGAAGAGGATGAGAGACATTGCTTCACACCCCAATGACTGCAATAACTGGAGCTGCGAAGCCAGGATCCAGGAACCCCTTCTAGGTGTCGTACGTGGCTACAGGGACCCAAGGACTTTGATCATTGTATACTACTTTCTCAGTCCAAAAGCAGAGAGCTGGCATGGAAGTGGAGCAGCAAGAACACAAATGGAACCCATATGAGATGCAGGTGCTTGTGGGTGGAGGATTATCCTGTTGAGCCACAGCACCAGCACCTTGTGCTATTTTATGTTTTGCATGTCTATGAGGCAGAAATTCTGTCTTTGTGCCTTCATTAGGAGCAGTAACACAGTGTTCAGCAGAAGACAAGAAGTCAGCAAACAGACAAGACATTGTAGAAAGGCTCAAGACCATTTGCTGTGATCATCTGTTATTTAGAGTATTTGGAATGTCAGAGAGAAAGCCTCCATGACTTTGTTTATGGAGGCAACACTCATGTGGCTTGGTTTCCCAACAGGCAGATGGGACATCCAAAGTTTTATGTTGCCCTGAGTCCTGTAGTCTTGTGTATAGTTAGTCTCTGGGGCTGATCGACCCCGTGGCATGTTCCCTCTCTCCTGCCCAAGGCTCTGGCCATCCACCTGCTGGCTAACACTCTGAGGTGGTTGTCTTTTGGCTCGAATGCCCTGGGTTTTCAGAAACAGATGCAAAATAGCTTTCATCAGCCTGTGCTCCCAACTTCTGTTTAGTTTGTGGCCTGACCTGAGGTTCCTTCCCTGTGGACTGTTTTTTCTGTCCATCAAGAAGGTCAACCCATTAGACTCTGTTCCTTACAATCCGTCCTGACAGGGCTACAGCTGGTGACCCTGAAGCCACCGATGAAGCCAGGCTGCTTCCAGAATCCTCCAGATCTGCAGAGCTCTCCTCCTCTCACCACAGGCTGCCCTGCTTGTTGCTATACTCCCTTATGAATGACTCATAACTAGTATTTCCTGTCAACAAAAACAAACACCCAGAGAGAGGCCCAAGGGCCCTCCTTGGTCAAACAATTCTTGAAATCGAACTAGAAAGAAAAACCCACTGCACAAAGGGCTTTGTAGGGGAGGAGGGAAGGAGAGAAGCCAGAGTAAACATAAGATGATTTAAACAACCAAGGAGACTGGGGAAGGACACATGGTCAAGTGGGTCAGCTCATGCCTGCTTTGGGTGTGATAGAAATCCTTGGCACAATGGCTCATTCCTTCGCCCACTTGTGACCATTAAAGTTATTTTTTTTAACTTAGCCTTCTACGGGGTTCTTCCAGGCCCAGAGGAACAGCCATTCACTCCGGGTAGATCATTAAAATTTTTTTTTAAAAATTATTTTATGATACAGTTCCATATACTCTGTGATTTCCCATCCTTCTCTCCAAGTTCTCTCTCTGCCTTTTGATTTCCCCTCTAGTATTACAATGGGTGGTCCTTTATAAACAGTCATAAGTCCATCATTCTGCTGTTGGAGTGTTTCCTGACATTGTAGACATGGACAGTGTCTGAGAGTGCATCATCCTACTGTAGGGTAGTTTCAATTGTTTTCACTGGGAGTCTATGTTTGGTCTGGATGCATAGAGACATACTGCACTATGCCTCCACCTCTGAACATGTCAGTCTCTGCTACACTTCTATTATGCATCCCCTTAAATACAGAGCCAGTAGAATTTGGTGCTGCTGCATGATCCATTGGCGCTGAAGAAATGACAATAAAAACAAGAACATCATTACCAATGAGATGTAGCAAAAACAGTGTTGTAAGGGACATTTACAACCTCAGGTGCTTACAAGCAATAAAAACGTCTTTTATGAATGACCAGTTAAGGAAGACTTATTGAAAAAGATACAAATGACTAGGAAGTGAAAAAAGGTAGAATTCACAGCAAAATAATTAGATTTGACACCAAAAACCTGCAAATTGAAATAAGAAAGAGTCATTCTCTAACAAGTTGAGCAAAACAACCCCTCAGCGATGTTAGCATTGAGCATCGTAATTTCATCAGAGATGAAAGAGAAATGGTTTCAACTTTTTGCTCATGACACTTTGGGTATAGTAGTAGGGATTGTAATTTTTTGCTGTCTAGGTATACTTAGCAGTTTTGTTGGGAGTCTATCTTCATTCTTTAGCAGAGATGCCTTTTGTTTATTTTCCTTGATATCTAGTATTCTGGTCTCCATTACACCCTTTTTGGGCTTACATGTGTGTGCGTATGTTTGGAAAATACTCAGGCAACTGAAAATTCACTTGCTATGTGACTCAGCAATCCCACTACTGGAATATATCCAAAGGATCTGATGCATGAGGAAGCAACTTACACCCCTGTATTCATTGCAGCACAATCAACAATTGCAAAAAAACACGGAAACAACCTAGATGCTCATTGGAAGAAGATTGGATAAAGAAAACGTGGTACATCTCTCTATGGAATACTACCCAGTTGCTAAAAAGAATGAAATTTTATCCTTTGAATCCAAATGGGCTCAACCAGAGACCAATATGCTAAGTGAAATGAGCCAATCCCAAGAGGACAGACATCATATGTTTGCTCTAATATAAGACAACTTCAAAAATACAAAACAAAAAAAATATAAATGAGAACAAACACACATATGGGTACACCTTTTGCTTCACTGAATAGATCAGCCCTGGCTGTGTGGCTGCAGGTCACCCTCTGGTGTCATCATGAAATGAATAGAACATAGGCACTGGAAGCAACAAGACCTGGTTTTGAAAGCTGCTTTAAAAGTTTTTCAAATTTTATATAAATGGAACCGATTTTATAAATTTTTCATGCATACAGTTTTAAGAGCACAATGACACTTCTCGTCCTATCATCCTTCCCTCCCTCCAGTATTCCCAGCCTCTGTCCTTCTTCCATTTTTGTTTTACTTTTGCAACATCATACTTTCAGTTTACTTTATAATCACAACTTAACCCTTCTCTAAATAAAGACTTCAACGAACAGGAAGTAGGGAACCACTGTTCCTCAAGAGTGCAGATAAATCTATATACAATAATTAATTCTCAATATGTCAGTCTCCTTCTATACACCATATTTTTCTTCACATTTAGTTCTACAAATCAGGGAAAGCATGATAATTGTCTTTGGGGGGTTGGCATATTTTACTAAGCATAATGGCCTTCAGTGGCATCTATTTTGTTACAAAAGACAAGATTTCATTCTTTTTATGGCTGAGTAGTATTCTATTGTATAAATACAGCACAATCTCTTTATCCAGTCATAATTTGAGAGAACTATGAGTTGATTCCATATCTTAGTTACTGTGAATTGAGCTGCTATAAACATGGGGGTATGGATAACTCTCTCAGGTTGATGTCATTTCCATCGGGTAAATATACAGGAATGGGTGGCTGGAACATATGTTAAATCTATTTCAGACCTTTGAGGATTCTCCATGCTGTTCTCCATAATGGATATTCTAGTTTACATTCCCACTAACAATGTGTTAGTGCATTCCCCCAATATTTTCACTAGCATTTGTTATTTTAAAATTTTGGGATGATAGCCATTCCAACCGGGGCGGAATGAAACCTCACTCTGGTTTCTGTGGTTTTTATTTGCATTTTCCTGATGGTTAGTGCACCTGAGCATTTTTTCATGTATCTATTTGCTTTTGGTATTTCATCTTTTGAAAATTGCCTGCTAATGTCCTTTGCCCAATTCTTATATAGATTGTTTGTTTTGCTATTGTTCAAGGTTAGTTGGTGTTAGATGCATGTATTAATTTCTGGGATCTCTAATCTGTTCCCTCGGTATGCATGTCTATTCATACATCAGTGTCAGTTTGTAACTGCCTCATAGTATGCTATGAAATCTGTTATTGTAACTCCTCCAGCTTTATTTTTCTTGAATGAGATTGCCTTAGTTATTTGGGGCCTCATGTGATTCCTTACGAACTCTAGGGTCATTCCTTTTTCCAGATATGTAAAAAATGTCTTTGGTGTTTTGGTTGGGGTCACACTGAATCTGTAGCTTGCATTGGGTAGTATGGATATTTTCATGATATTAATTTTTCAAATTATGAATATGGAAGATCTTTCCATTTTTGGTATCTTGTTCTGTTTCTTGAAAAGCTTTTTCGTTTTTCTGAATCTCAGTTACTTCATATTTAAATGAGCATAAAGCTTATCTTCCAGGTTTCTGTGAGACTTAAAGATAATATATACATGGGCCCAGTGCAGTAGCCTAGTGGCTAAAGTCCTCACCTTGCATGCACCGGGATCCCCTATATGGGCACCAGTTCTAATCCCGGCCACCCCGCTTCCCATCTACTTCCTGCTTGTGGCCTGGGAAAACGATCAAGGACAATCCAAAGTCTTGAGACCCTGCACCAGCATGGGAGACCAAGAAGAAGCTCCAGGCTCCTGGCTTCAGATTGGCTCAGCTTTGGTTGGCTATAGCCACTTGAGGAGTGAATCAATGGATGGAAGATCTTCCTCTTTGTCTCTCCTCCTCTCTGTATATCTGACTTTCCAATAAAAATAAAATAAATCATTTTTAAAAAAGATAATATATACACAGTACTGAAACACAGGTAGAACTATTTAATAGCTAATCTTGTTTTCCTAGTGAAAGAAAATTGAGTTAGTTGTAGGCCCTCTGTCTTGGACTCTTGTAGCTCCTTGAGGACAGAGAGTGCCTGGTTAGTTTGGTTGCTACAGCAGTTTCTACTATATGGGCTTCACACATATCTCTCATCTGATGGACTCAGATCTCCAGTCCCCAGGCCAGATGCTTACCAAGCAAACCCATCCCCTAGATTCCAGGTCACTGGTCTGTCTCTGGTCATGTGAGCAGGTGCTGTCCTTCTTACCATCCTGAAGTTGGGCAAGACACAGGACAACTGCCTAGGGTTCCAGACACTGACATGCTGATCAGGCAGCAGGCACAGGTCCCATTGGGCTCAGCACGTACACCATCAGCTTCCTAGGCAGACAAAGGACTATGGTTGTCCCACAGGTTGCAAAAGAAGACACAGGGCATGTGGAAAAGTCTTAGAAAGGATATCTTTGCTGAGCTATGACTGCAATGGTGCAGTGAAGCTATGACAGCAGGGTGAAGACCACTGATTAGCATTTGTTGAGGGGTACATTTTCAGTGCAAGGAAGAATTTCCTAGTGCTTCACATGTTTACCCTCTTCGTAACTCCCTAAGTTGGCCACAATGGTTGTACATAGGGAGATTGTGGTTATTTAGTTCAATAACGTTAGTTGTGCTGTATAATTTATTTTAGAAAAGGAAGATATGTTTGTCCTCAACTTCTTTTAAACATATCTGAACCAACCAACCGCTGACACCAAAAAACCGAGCACCACCAAAAATCTCATTGTTCAGTGGACAAACCAGTTAAGTAGTACTTCTCAAAAGAAATTCCTTAGACAGGACTTAGTCCAGTCTGTATATATCCATATCACAAAAACATTCTTTCACTGCACTGCTACACTGATCCCATGATGGCCTGACTGAAGTAGACAAGATGTGTATCATGTTCTATTTACCTAGGAGGAAGTAAATCGTAAAAATTTACCTGACCAGCAAGTCCCCTGATTCTGACTCTGGTATTTGCCCAATTATGACCATTGCAAGATTTTTTTAAAAAAAAAAATATCTGGAAGCTCTCTTTTTGACCTACACATTGTTTAGAAGTTTGCTTTTACTTGGAATGATTTGAGCTGTTTTTTATTAACTTTCTGTTATTGATTTTAGTTGATTCTTTATAGTTGGAAAATAAACTCTGTAAAACTTCAATTCCTCAAAAATATTGTTGTTATTTCTGTGGCCCAGAATATGATCTATCTTTGTGTAAGGAAAGAGTTCATGAAATGCTGTTATATAAAAATCTACATTTTAAAGTGTATGTTCAGTATGAATTCAGGTTTTAAATGTGTATATATACATAAAAATAGTTCTGGATGACTCTACACCAAAATTTTAACTGGCCTTCAGTTTATTCTTCATTCGTCTCTGAATTCTCCAAATTTTAAAAATATATGTTTTATATTCAGAAACACTTTTGGAAGTAAAAAGAGAAATGCATAGTATCTCACAGAATATAGGCTTAAAAATTGGGCATTATGTGCCAATAATGTAACTTAGGTTTCTTAGTTGATTTCAATGGGTCTCATTTTTAGAATCTATAAAATGAGAAAATAATAATAATGCCCACTTTAGGCAACTGTTGCACCAAATAAGCCCAAACCAACACTTACTAAATGACTTTGAAAATGGCTAAACTGTATGCACAAGCTATGTTTGTGATTTTTCAGAGTGGAGAAGATGCACTTTTTAAGTCTTTTGGTTTCTTTCTAGCTATTCAGTTTTAAGTTTCTGTAATGTTTTCACTAAAGTGCAAATAGAAGGACAACGGAATTAAAAGTTTAAATAAGGAAGTGTTTACCAAAAGTTCATGGAAAATAAACATTATCTTCTAATTCTTTTTCAAATTTCCTTAGATACTGTGCCTGTTGGTAAAGCTGTCTAAAAATTCCATTTTTTCCCCAGTATTTCTGAAAATAAATAAATACAATTAGGACACAACATATTTGGATTTTCTACCAATGTTCCAACTTCAAATTTATCCTATCCTTTGTAATAAAGAATACTTCCTACACCATTTCATTTCATTTCTGGTTAATAAGCAGTAAATACAATGCTGGGTTAAAAGCTTTACATAAAGAGGGGAGAAAATCCTTGAATGTTTGCTATTCATCTTACTAGAAACTCTCTCTTTCCTGTTAGGTATGTGATGGTTCCTCAGAGCGTGTGATTTAATGAAACTCCCAGGAACCAAGCAATCAGTTTTATAACTCCAATTTTTGAGTGGCAGGAAGTGGGTGAGGCCTTCAGGGTGTGTTAAGCAAGGCCAAGAGGGTTCGTGGTGACTGAACTCTGTCCACTATTACTTCATGGGAAAGTGCCTTTCCTCGCCTTCCCTGACTCAATCTCCTGTTGAACTCCTTCCTAGGAGGTTGGCTAGACTGTCTCCCATCTTCTCCTTGGTAACCTCCAGTCTTCCCTTCTGGTCTCTGTTCATTTCTAGCATTTAAGCAGTCTTTTGGTTTTACAAGCTTCCAGTTTATCCATTCGTATTACGGTTTTTCTGGAAAGAATCAACATTATATGGCTAGATAAACACGTGAGAGGGGATTTGTTGTGTAAATGGGCTCACTTGGTTATGAGGCAAAAACGTCTCATGGCATGCTGTGTGCAGGCTGGTGACTCTGGGGACCATAGCTCAGCCCAAGTCTGCAGGTCCCAGAAATCAGGAAGTCAGTGAGGTAATTTTCAGTCAGAGGCCAAATTCCCAAGAGCCTGCAACATAAGTGCTGGTGCTCAGAGGTTGAGAGTTTGGAGTACTGATGTCCAAAGACAGTAGAAGAAGAGTATGTTCCAGCCCAAGGTCACAGGGGAATCACCCCTTTCTCTGTCAGGGCCCTCAGCCGATTGGATGGTGTCAGCTACATGGAGGATGGGTCTTCCTCACTCACTCTGTTGAATAACAAGCATTTCCTTGGAAATGACTTTGTGGATGCATTCATGAGTCGTGCTTCACTAGTTCTGTAAATAATTCTTTTTTTTTAAGGATTTATTTATTTTTATTGGAAAGATATACAGAGAAGAAGAGAGACAAAAAAGAAGATCTTTGATTGGCTGATTCACTTTCCAAGTGGCTGCATTGGCCAGAGCTGAGACCATCTGAAGCCAGGAGCCCGGAGCCTCTGCTGGGTCTCTCGTGTGGGTGCAGGGTCCCAAGATTTTGGGCCGTCTCGACTGCTTTCCCAGGCCACAAGCAGGGAGCAAGATGGGAAGTGGTGTGGCCAGGATTATAACTGGTGCCCACATGGAATCCTGGAGTGCAATGTGAGGACTTTAGCCACTAGGCTACCACGCCAGGCCCTGTAAATAACTCTTAATCCAGTCAAGTTAACACCCCATCTTCACCACGATGCTACTTAGGTTGTAACCTCCTCCAAACATATCTTGTTTTCTTGAACAGGAGAGGAATGGCCCAAGCTTTTCTCTAGGTGTTCTAGAAGATTGGAATGAGATCATTAGCCATGACTCAGAATTCACCATTATACTGCCTTTCTTGCAAGTCCTTATTGGGTCAATATGTAGCATTTATAGATCATTAATCATTCCTGTTTTAAGAATTTATTTTATTTAAAGAGCAGAGATACTGAGATAAGGGGACACACACACACACACACACACACACACACACACACACACACTTTTTCCATATGCTAGTTTATTCTCCAGATGACTGCAATGTCTATAACTGAGCCTATCTGAAACCAGGATCCAGAACTTTCTTCTGGGTCTCTCATGTGGGTACAGGAGTCAAAGGACTTTGAACATCCTATTCTGCTTTCCCATGCCATATGCAGGAACTGGATCAGAAGTGGAACCCTCACGACTTGAACTAGTGTTCATGTGAGATGTTAGCACCACAGGTAGAAGTAGCCTACCATGCTGCAATATTAGCCCCAATATTCTCTTTTGTAATGTTGGGAAATTTTATGTGTACTTATTTATACTCATTGTATAATATGTCCTTCCACAACTAGGACAGTGAGATCTTTGATTTTAAGGACTTTTTCTATTTGTTATTGTCACATTAAACACACAACATTAAATTTGTTATTGTAAAGTTTTCAGTTACATGGCACTGAGTGTATTATCAATATTATGCAACTGTCATCATTATCTATTTCCAGAATTTTTTTTGCTTTTTTTGTTTTTATTATTATCATTTTATGATACAGTTCCATAGGCCCTGTTATTTCTCTTATCCTCTCCCCAGTTCCTCCCCGCTTCACTGAGTTCCACTATATTACTACTATACTATAGCTCTTTATAAACAATCATATGTGCATGATTGTGGACATGGCAATGACAGAGAGTCCAGCATCCTATTGTCAAGATATAATAAACAGTTTTATTGGGAGTCCATCTTTGGTCTGGAAGTAGAGATGCATACTGCATTGTATCCTCACATCTGTATATGATAGTCTCCATTAAACAGTTACTTTATATTCCCTTAAATGAAAAGCCACAATACAAAATCAACAACAGGAAGAAAAAAAAGAAAAGATTAATAACACCATGAAGTTAAATAACATGCTACTGGATGACTAATGTGTCACTGAAGAAATGAAAAAGAAAATCAAGAACCTGCTTGAAGAAAATGATGATCTGAGTCATTGAAGAATTTAATCAGAAGAAAGTGCTTTTGAAGAGATGAAACTAACATAAGAAATCAAAATCCATGAGCTATAGTTTCCACTGATCTTTGTTGGTGAGATATGTCTCCTGTAGGCAACAAATAGATGGGTTTTGTCTTTAAATCCAGTCTACTAATCTGTGACGTTTGTTTGATGAGTTTAAGTAAGCCATTTACATTCAGGTTTGATATAAATGGGTGGTAATTTGAACCTGTCATTTTAGCAATGGGTTGTTCATTGATTTATTCTTCTGTTGTTATTTTACTGTGATGTTCTTTGCATTTGCCTTTGGTTTTGGTGGTTGCTATTCCACTTCTCTGTCAAGAGAACATCTTTAAGTATCATTTGTAGGGCAGGTTTGGAAGAGGCAAATTCTTTTAAAATTTTCTTTACTGTGGAAGAATTTTATTTCGTTTTGAAAGACAAAGGAAAGTTTTGCTGCATGTGTTATCCTGGGCCGACAATTCTTTACTTCTAGAATCTGGAATATGTTGCTGCATTCTCTTCTTGCCTGTAGAGTTTCCTGTGAGAGGGCAGCTGTGAGTTTGATTGGCATTCCTTTATATGTCAATTGATTTTTTTTTTCACGTGCACATTTAAGGATCTTTTCCTTATGTTCAATTGAAGAGAGCTTGATTATCATGTGTCTTGGTGAAGATCGCTTTTGGTCAACCCTGTTGGGAGTTTTGTTACCCTGCTGGATGTTGTTTCCCAATTCTTTCTCTAGATTAGGATAATGTTCCCTTACTATTTCATTAAATACATTTGCAAAAGTCAGCTTCTCCTTCTGCACCTTCTGTGACTCCCATAACTCTTATTTGGGTTCACTTCTGGAGCTCCTGGTAGAAGTCTGTTCTCACCTTGTTGCTGGTGGAGTTCCCTGCTGCTTGTGGAGTTCAGATCACTTGCTGAATGCTTGCTGAATGCTGCTGTAGTATCAGTCACTACAACACCACACCATTGTTTTCCTTTCTTTCCTGTGTCTGTCAGTCTCCAGGTATCCCTCTGCTGTTTTTCTGTCCTCTCCTACTTCTTGGAATGTGCCTTCTCTGCTTCATACTGTTTAATGTTTCTCCATTTGTTTAAACGTGTCCTTACCCTATTCTGCCATCTTGATTCTCCTTTTCCAGAATTTTTAAAACATTTATAGTTATTTACTTATTCTGAAGATAGGGTTACAGAGGAACATGGAGGCAGAGGGCTTCCAACTATTGGTTCATTCCTTAAATGATCATTATGACCAGGGCTGGTTGAAGCCAGGAGCCAGAAGTTTCGTTCAGGTTTCCCACATGGACCATCTTTCTCTTTCTCTGCCTTCCAAGGCAGAGAGCTGGATTAAAACTGGAGCAGTTGTAAAACAAACTGGTGCCCATGTCGGATGTCCACATTGTAAGCAGTAGTTTAACGCGCTAGCCTCACAATGCTAGCCTCAACTTCTAAACTTTTTTTACACCATCACATTTGCATCATCTTTACTTTTAAAAACATACTGCAGGGGTCAGAGTTTTTGCATCTCAAGTTAAGCAACTCTTTGGCATTCCATATGGGCCCTAGTCCGTGTTTCAGTTGCTCTACTTCCCATTCATTTTCCCAATAGCCTCAGAAAAACAACAAAAGATAACCAAAGTGTCTGGGTTTGTGCTACCCACATTGGAAACCTGAATGAAGTTCCTGGCTCATGTTTCAAACTGACCCAGCCATGGCTGTTGTAGCCATCTGGGGAATGAACCAGTGGATGGAAGATATATTCTCTCTCTCCTTTACCTTTCCTTCTTTCACCCATTTCTCTATGACTCTGACTTTCAAGTAAATTACTCTTTCATAACATCACTTCATCCATTTTTGTGAATTTCCTCTTCTGGTTAGAAGAGTTGCCTTTCACAAATCTATGTATAGCCATTTATGTGAGATAAAATGTGCAAGATAGTGATCACACTCCTATTCCATTTCTTGACACATTGTAAGAACTAAACTGGAAGTTGGGTGTTATGAGAATTTTAAATTCTTATCTGCTGGGTTAAACTATTCTCACGAAAGATCTTGATTTTCATCCTGCAGAAAAAGTTTGTCTTTCATGGACCTCCATATTTGGTGCTCCATGACATCATTTCTGTTAGAATCAATTTTATTCACACAATACTTACAGAGCACAGGTTGTGTCGTGTGGATCAAGTAGAAGCTAAAGTGTTGGTATCCATTCTCCCAGTGTATTGATAATCTGGTGTTGGAGTGATAGGAATGCCCTTCCCTGTATCATGTCCATGCAGCTCTTGCTTCTGAAATCAGGATTTTGACAATGATAATGAGACCAAAGAAACCTTGTATAGATTTCTCTCAAAGTTAGGTTAGTAAAAACCAATTTTATGGCATGTGGTAAGCCTTGAATCTTTCTTTTATTTATTTTTTTTTTCTTAAAACTGCTTAGAACCCATATTACCTTGACAAAGGGATCTTCTGGGAAACGTATATTTTATTTACAATATTAGCTGGGCCATATCTGGACATTTCTAGGGGGAGGAGATGGAACTCTCTGAGTTCAGAATGGATTGCTTCAGGTCTCTCAGGAAAGAGAATAAGGTTCTGATGAGTCCATATCCTCAACAGTGGCTTTTAGAGACCGTTAACAGTCCAGGACAGGCTGTGCTCTTGGCATTTCCAAAAGTGCTGATTCAGTCTTCATAGGACCAGGATTTCTCTAAGTTTAATTTAGAGAAACCAAATGAAGCCCCATGCAATAAGAGATCTCCACAACCTCCCTTGTTCTGGGAAACAGGTCCTACACAGAGTCTGGTCAGTTCCTTAATTCTTTGGGTTGAAGGGACTTGGCTATGGATTGAATGTTTATGTACTCTCAAAATCATATATTGAAGTCACAACGCACAGTGTGACTGTCTTTGGTGATTTAACTTAAATGGAGATAATTAAGGTAAATAAGATCATAAGGGTAAACCCCAAATTCAACAAGATTGGATTCTTATAACAAAAGACACAAGAGAGCTTGTTCACTGTCTGCCATATGAGCACAAACTGCATAGCTATTGTCTGCGATCAAGGAAGAGGGTGCTCGTCAGGACTTAAACCCTGCTGATAACTTCATCTTGTGTAGTCTAGCCTCCAGAACAGTGAGAAATAAGTGTCTGGGGGCCAGCAGAGTGGCTAATCCTCTGCCGTCTTGTGCCAGCATTCTATATGGATGCTGGTCCATGTCCCTGCTGCTCCGCTTCTGATCCAAATACCTGCTAATGATCTGGGAGAGCAGTTGAGGTTGCCCAAGTTCCTGGGACTCTGCATCCTTGAGTAAGGCAGAAAAGGCTCCTGGCTCCTGGTTTTGGAACAGCTCAGCTCTGGTCATTGTGGTCAGTTAGAGAGTGAAACAGGAAGACCTCTCTCTTTGTAAAAGTCTATCTTTCAAATAAAAATAAATATTTGAAAAAAAAAAAAGAAGCCCGCACACTCTAGGTGTTTGATTCACTTGGTCTAATAGTTCTTACAGCAGCCTGAGCAGAGTAAGACAGGGTCTGGTGCCCATCATAGTCATCTTTCTCCTGTGTGTGTAAGCCTGTGCCTCTGAGTAACCATCACTGTCCAGGTCGGGCAATCTCCTCACTCTCCTTGGGTATCCTGACTGGTCCCTGAGGTTCTGCCTTTGGTCATCTTGTTTTTGTGAAGATATGCTCTTTTCCACTCTCCCTCCATGGATAGTCTAGCCTCTTCTTCCACAATGCTATCCCTGATTATTCCAGCTTGTGCTGGGTTCCGCTTTTTGTGACCTGGTGCATTTGTAGTCAGAATCATTCACTCATTTTTTTAAAAAGATCTATTCCTTTTGGAAAGATTTACAGAGAGAAGGAGAGGGGAGCAAGAGAGTGAGAGGGGGAGAGAGACAGAAAGAGATCTTTCTGTTGGTTCACACCCAAATGGGTGCCACAGCTAGAGCTGAGCTGATCAAAAGCAAGGAGCCAGGAGCACCCTCGGGATCTCCCATGCAGGTGCAGGATCCCAAGGCTTTGGACTAACCTCCATTGATTTCCCAGGCCATAATCTGGGAGTTAGATGGGAAGTGATTTAGTTGGGATATGGGATGCAGAATTATTCATTTATTACTTAGATATTCTCTGCTTATTTGCAATAATAACTTTGAGTCCATAACCATCCAAGGGGAGTTATTATTTTTAGGACCATGGTTTTGCTTTGTTCTTCATAGTTCATCTAGAATGTTCCAATAGAATTTGTCCAAAGAATAGTAAACATACAGAGTGCAGGCTTCTGTAGGAAAAGTCAAACAAAGGCAAATGTAATGAAAACAAAACAGACCGAGGAATCTTAAATAAATGAAATGAAATGAAATGTACTTCTCTTCTGGGTGCCTACCTTGCACCTAAGCTGCAAGACACATCACAGAGTCTTCTCCTTGAGCACAGTGTGTTGAACTTGATGACAAAAGGTCCTGCATTGATGACTTTGCTTCTCCTTGTTTAGCAGTCTGAAAAGAAAAGGGCACTCAAAAATTGTCATGGCACATGAAGAAACATGACTTACTATAAGGCTATGTCCTAAGATTGAACAAATTCTTTAATATTTGTGAATAAATGGGGACAATAATTTTTGGATCTAATGCAGTTTGGGTTGTAGTCATAAAGAAGTGGAAGACTTCAGGTAAAAGTTAAAATCAGGAATACTTTAAGTGAAAGGCACTGGGGAAAGATAGAATCAACAGAAAAAGAAGTGAAAGACTTAGAGATAATAGTTACAGAAAGAGTTTAGACTCAAACAAGCAAGGAGAGAAATAGAGAAGACCATGAGAGCAAGAGAGAGAGCAAGTGTGAATGTAAAAGTCAGGGAGAGAGGGGAGGGAAAGAGAAGGAGAAAGGAGAGTAAGAAAAGAAGAGATAGTAAGGGAAAAGAAGAGAGGAGAAACTGAGCTCTATTGGCCTAAATAGCAAAGAATAGAAAGAAAACAGTGAAAACATGTGCAAGAGAAGTGAAGACTATGAGGATTGGAAACAGAAACTGGGTAGCATGAAAAACCTGGATGAGAAAAATCCAAACAATAGGGAAATGGCAGTGGGAGAACTATGGAGAGGAAGAGAGTAGGTCAGATCCAAAAATAGAAGAAAGGCAACTTTTCCTGGCATTTATTAAGGAGCCTGACGTAAGTCTGTGTTTATAACTCTTGAACATAATCTGAGGCAATGTAAGTCATGGAATGTAATTGATTGAGACAACTTGTCTTCGTTCTCCATAGGGAAAAATGTGAATCAAGATTACTCAAAAGCCTGAATAGTTAGAGGTTCACAATATTTAGCCCTTTGCCCAGCTCAAGGTTCTGTTTGGGGACCCTGTAGTACTCCTTCCAAATGCCCTGGATAGGACCTCTTGGTGTGTTCACACAAGAGCAAGTTTTCATACAATCTATTTTAATTACTCTCAGTCTAGACTACTGTCTCTTTCTCCTCTATCTGAGGCTGCTTGCATCATTTCATCTGTAGTTAAATAATCTCCAGATGTCCTAGGATAGGAATGACTTAGGAATGCTGCTACCACCCATTGGCATCATGGCATGAGGTCCAGAGCCTGTGCTCATATTGCCATGTGAATGTACCCCATAGTGCTGGAGCCAATAGCTCGGTGGAAGAAGTAAAAAGGAAGTAAGGTTGAAAGGTGCACAGCAGAATCCAGACTGTGGATAAGACTTATAATCATCAGTTGGAAAATGACAAACTGAGAATTAAGCTTCGATCAAGGCCAAATCACAACTGAAGTTCTTTTGTATTGGAAAGATAATGGAATTTACACAGTACGCACTATATGCCTTTTGTTGTTGTTTCTTGAAACCTGTGACCAGTAGTGGAGATACTGTGGTTTCAAGATGTGACGCATTTGTTTGTTCTGTTGCACACTATTCTATGGGCTACTGCGAGTCAACATATGTGCTGTGCCTAGTGCACAGCATACTCCCTGGCACATAGGAAGAGGATTAGTAAATGAAATATGTGCTGAAGTAAGCATGTGATTATTTATCCTCTAAATAACACCAATTTAGCTTTGTCTTCATGATCAGCTCTGATGATGAAGATATAATTGCCATTTTCCCTATATACTGCTGACTCTGAGCAAATTGATGGTTTAGAAATAAAAATATAGACAGAACTGGATTGCAGCGTCACATTCCATTTGCCTTGTTGAAGTCTGTGTGTTCCAGGGACGTTCTTTCTAGCTGTTCTCTGTAGTTTCCTGATGTCCCCAGAACTTTTTATTTTTCAGAGGACTTGGTTGTTGCAAAACCTCTTAGCATATTTGTGTTCTCTTTTAGTGGGAACCTCTGGCGAAAGAACTAAAGTTTCTTCACAGGTTTTGGGTTACAAATAGGGTATTACTCAATGCTTTGCATCTCCTTTGGGAACACTTCTATTTTTTTAAGTTGTGACTGTGCAGAACTGGGTCTTACATAAGGTCGCCTAGACTCTGGATTTAAGGACTGAAAATGCCTTTTCAAAATTAGGTAGGACAATTTGAATAAGAATTTTTGTTTGGAGAGCGTACTGCTTGGAAATGCGATAAGTTTCTCTTGGGATATTCTCAAAAAGCTTCCCTGCCTACCTTTATGCATTTACTTGTTCTTGGTCAGCCTTGATAGGGAGTGCTCTGTGCAGAGAACTGTGATAGACACTTGCAGAAATACAAAGACGCCTTGTCTTCCATAAAGGCCAGACTCCCATGCAGGTTAAATTTTCTCCAGTTTTGTTTCCTCTCTAAAGGTGCCCAGATTTGTGCTATTGTGAAATTCTTTTGGGAGTCTGATCAAAATCTCTTCCTCTGATGTTTAAGACCAGTTTTTCTTTTGAGATCCTTAGGTTCTTATTGGAAAAGGAGAATTTCTGCCTAATCTTCCTTTCAGAACCAAAAGATCTTATTCTAATCACTATGGAGTGTTTTCTTTCCTAAGCAAAAGGATCACGATTCTTTAACTTGAGCTTCTGCCCTTTTCCTTCCTTTGGTGGTGTTGATAATGAAAGACAGGGTGTGTTGGAGAACAACTTACTCTCTCTGGCCAGGCTGATTACATAGTCTGGGTTGTTGGAAGCCCTTTCCCAACTAGTACTATTGTCCTGTATGGTGTGGCCTGGGGAAGTTCTAGGATTTGAAGCTTGCCATGGACTGGTCAAGTTGGAGACTAGCTCTGAGCTGATCTCAGTCTGACTGATGGTCCTGTTGGGGGTGACAAGTACCATGCTGTTTGATTTCTTGGTTTTCTCAGGTATGCAGGTGAGACTGCTACCTCTAAAGCAGTCACTCCCACACCCATAGTGTGATCTGACAATATCAGCGGGGATGAAGACAACATTGTGTCAAGCGGTTGGGTGGAAACAGGCAACAACCCATCAGCTAACTTTCTGCTTTGTTCTCCAGTGTGGGAGGGGTCTGGAGTAGAGACATTATGAAGACAAAGACAGTCTGATAGGCCTCTTACAAGACAGGCCCTTCTCTGGAGCTAAGGATATGATGATGAGTTGGACAGCTGCATAACTGGCAGTGCCCAGTACAAAAAGAAAATGTAGGGCTGCCTGTCCTGTTCAGACATTACTTCAAAACAGCAATGACAGTGTGCTGCACCAAGTGTGGGCTCTTCTAAGGATGTGCCCTGCAGAATGGCATGTGAGTGGGGTGGTAGAACTGAGATTAGGATTTCCTCTTTGCATTTTATCTCTCCTCACTCTGCACTTACCCTGAGTTTCCTTATGTAATCCTGTGGTTTTATGTGCCCCGATGGTTGCCCAGATCTTCAACCCAGCCCAGTCCTAAACTTGTACTTCTTGCTGTAAATCCCATTACGTGAAAATTCACCAGAGTAAAAAGCATCTTTTCCATTTTCCCATGTGTCCTGACATCAAAATATTGGGGGGGGGGGGGAGGAACCATCTTGTATTTCTCAATTCTTAATTTTAGGAAAGGGTAGAAATATCAGAACAATTTCTTAAACCTCTTACATCCTTAAATTCCCCATTAAATTCTGCTTCTTAATATTTTAACCCACTTCCTCTTTCTGTCATTGTTCATATCCTAACACCGCCATCTTGCTTTGGGCTGTTGCCAAATTTCCTAACTAGTTCCTTTGTCTTCATCTCTGATCTTTATCCTGGAATTGCTGCTAGTGTGATGTCTCTCACCCCCAATAAATCATCTGTATAACAATCACCCACAACTCTCCCCTGCTCTAGGGTCAAGCCCAGGCTCCTTAGAATGGCAGCAGGAGCTCTTTGCATTTCACACTTCTAACATCTCTAACCAGTATACACTGAGTTTCTCTGTTCACTCAATCAACACACTTAATTCGACAGCAACTCCAAGCCAGCTCTATACTATCCTCATAGATACTAAGACAATCAGCTGGAAGAGTGACTGCCCAGTGGGTGGGGAACTGGGAGAGAGGAGATGGAAAATCAACATCATAGTGATACAGTCATTGGAGTCTTGTGGTTACAGACATGCAGCTAGTGTTATGAGAGGGCGAAGAGTTTGAGGATTTTCTCAAAGTTGCTAAGCTTGATTCACAAGGACGAGGCTTTGAACACCAACTACAAGTCAAGAGTCTGGGCAAGTGCATGGACATTGTCAAAAGACTTTCCTAAGCAGCTGGAATAATTCCTCCTTTTTCTTTCCTTTGTCTTTGGATCTCCTCCAGAATCTCATGAGTCTGACTCTCTGTCTTACTCATATGAAACTGGTACCCGACTAGGAGAATGAACAGTTTTGGACTGATCCGCAGCCATCTTCTGGCAGCCTCAGAACAGAAGGAGAAGTTGTGCATCCCTCTAACCCATGGATAGTTGATGCATTAGTTTGCTGGGTGAAAGTGACACATCACCTCCCTTGTATATGCTTGTGGGTACAAGACCAAGGACACCAGTCCTACTGGATTGTGGTCCACTAGAGGTTCATTACCTCTGGAAAGATCTTTTCTTCAAATAAGGGCACACTGTGAACTACTGGAAGTTACTGCTCTAACACATAATTTTGGGGAGGGGGAATAAAATTCAGCTCACAACAGGTCACTTGTTTTTTCCTCATTGCTAATTATATGGATTTCCCACAGTGTGTTTGGGTGAGAAGTTTAGAAGTTTGGACACCTTTCGGCAATTGTATGACAATGGATAACGAGGACCTGAGCTCTGCTTTGGCAAGATACAGCAACACAGAACTGTGAGTTAATTGGCCCACGAAGATGTGGGCCACAGCAGAATTGTCTCCAGTTTCTTGGGACTGCAAGTGTCCCACACGTGCACCAGTCTGCAGTGGCCAGCAAGGCAAGTAGTGAGATGAGATGTCCCACATGGGGAGTGGAGCTGTCTGATAACATCCACTCTGCATCCCCCAACACCTGACACGAGCATTCTCATGGCTCCTAGATTTCCTCAGCATCCATGAATCTCTTTTCTTTGCTCTCACTTCCTTCTGCACAGACTCTTCCTTCCCGAAAGGAAGGAAGGACTTTCCCAGCACACTCTCCCAGTGGGGTGCCCCTTCTGGTATTCACAGTCTTCATTAGCTGAACCACATGCAGCCTCTGACCGCATGCTCTGAGAGCTTCTTTGATGCCATGGAAATGACATGTGATTAGACAATAGTCAAATCTAAGGTCAAGTCCCAATGTAGTACATGGATGACCTTGGAAAAATTACCTAAAATCTTGAAATCTCCATTGTCCCTAAGACAAACTAATCAAATTAGTCAACACGGTAGCTTACTTTGAGGATTAAATGGTAAAAGCAATGCATGGAAAACAAGTTGGCATGCCTCTGGTGAAGGCTGATTTTTTTTTAAAGATTTATTTTGTTTTTATTTGAGAGACAGAGTTACAGAGAGAGAATTCGAGAGAGAGAGAGTTCCTTATCTGCTAGTTCACTTCTTAAATGACGCAGGCCAGAGCCGGGCTGGTCCAAATACTGTAACCAGGAGCTTCTTCCACCTCTGCCTTGTGGGTGCAGGGGCTCTCAGACTTGGGCCATCCTCTGCTGCTTTCCAAGCCTAGAAGGGAGCTGGATTGGAAGTGAAGCAACTGGGATTCTATGACAACAATGGAGATGTCAGTGCCATTGGTGGAGGCTTAGCTTGATATGCCATGGCACTGTCTCCAAGGCTGTGCTTAAAATGAGGGGGAATTTCAGACCGGAGTCTTCGGGGGACATAATGAACTGTACCTGAGACCAGCTCCGCAGTTAACTGCAATAGAGGAGCTTGGCCCGTGGGCTGGCAGGGCAGTGTGTGTTCAGTTTCATGGGGGTGCTGCCTAGATTTGCAGTTTCCTTCCAGTGTGCATGTCAACCCCAGGGAGCAACTCACCTGCCGTTCAGCCTTTCGGAGCCTCCTCCTTTTGTACTCAATGATGGGCTCTTTTTTCCTCCCTAGGAGTTCTGAGCATGCTCAAGAAACATGAAAGCTTTAGAGAAAATGTTTAAGTGCCTGGGTGTTGTTCCTCCATGGATCCCACAAGTGCCTTCTTGTCTGGTTGTGGCGACCCTGCCACCTTATCCAGGTGTCTTTTGATAGGATGTTGACCAATAGTGTGGATGCAGACTTTATAAAAAGGTAGTTTTTGCTCTTATTTCATTCTACTTTGCCTTGTTTTTGTTAAAATTTTATGGAGAAATAAAAACTCCTATTCACCAGGCAATGTTTTCCCCTATATGAGTTTGGATGTTACATTTCTCCAGCAGGAATCATAGATCATTTTTAGCTGACTGATTTTGAACAGGCCCTGGAATCTGTGAGGATAAACAGGAGTCAGTGAGGCGGGGCTGGCTGTGTTTGATTTAAAATTGGAAACCTGGGAGTCAGAGGCGTGCTTTATATAGCCTAGGGGGTACAGGAGGCTCCTGGTCCTGATTTATGAGGGAGCTCGGTGAAAGCACATGAAGGCCGAGGTAATATTTATAAATTCTTTCTGCAAAAGATGGATGGAATGTTCTTTGGAAACTGCAGTCAGATAGTACCTTTTTGGGGGATCTGGAAAGGTTGTTTACATCTAATAATTGGGTGGCTGAACTGAAAGGGAAACGTTTAACTGGGCTAGTGCTTCCAAGTGTGTTATAGAACACAGGATGAGAAGGAAGCTTGAACGTTGGGTCACATTCCTCTCTCGCATCCTGCACATTGGTGACGTTTGGCAGTCCTTCTTGTTGCTTGAGCCCTCTGCAGGGGCAGAGGTATTGTGGGCAATGAAGACAGGCACAGCTGCTTGCCAGGTGGCACTGGATCCTGACTCTGTTGCCTGATGGTACACGCTGCCTTGGATGTCTTCTGCCAGTTCCAGTGGATTTTGTACACATACTCTGTGAGTTTCAGACCACTAGCCAGGGCATGAGGTGCTTCCTAGGACATCCCTATTACTGCGGAGGGTGCAGTCAGAGCATGGCAGCACAAATGCTGCTCCCTCTGCGAGGAACCCAACATGCTGGGAGAGGGGCTGGACCTCGTGACTGATCAAGAGACATTCCTGATGGTCCTGCTTCTGTGCACATTTTAAAAATTGTGTCCAGGAGCATAAATATAGCAAGGGAGGAGCGTGACTCTTTGTTCCACTTTGTGATTTAGAGCTACACCTGTGCCAGAACCAATTCTCATCTGGGATCTAACCATCCAGTGCTTCCCCAAGATAACATGACAAAGCTGGCTGCTATCCCTTTTCCACCCTTGTCTTGTCCCCTGAGCTATACAGTGGGTGCAAGTGTGTTGCTAAGCTTCACAGCCTATCAGGAACTGGAAAGAAATCTTAACAGTGTATGCCAAGTGCATTTAAAACATGGTCTGTAGTCCTGCACAAGTTTGGGACAAGGCACTGTAGTTGTTACAGGATGGGGGAGGGAGGCACAGGTGGTGAGGAACTGTGTCATAGACTTGCAATCAAATCCTTGTTCTCCCATTTACTCATCAGCAGTGGGACGTTAAGCAGATTTCTGAGATTCTCTGTGCCTCCATTCCCTTATCTGTGAGAAGAAGAAAGATGAAATAGTAATCGCACCCAAGAAGGACAGGATGAAGGTTGTGTAAGGCCAGAACTGGAACCCCAGGTTGACTGATTCCAGAGCCTGTGCCCTTGGTTTACAAGGGAGGAAGTATGATGGTTGGGTTGGGGTTGGAGTGTCATGGAGAAAGGATTGATTAATTTAGGCCATTTCTGCAGAAACACAATCTTGTGTGAACCTTACAAAATACAACCTCCCTTCAGCACTAAAAGGAGCTCTGACAAGGCTTCTGACCCTTATGTGTGGCTCATATTAAGCAGGACTAATGACCTCTGAATGCTGTGTGCACCACACATGCTCGACCTGCAGTGAGCACCCCTGAGCCCATCACCGTAACTAACCATCACCAGGCAGTCCACATTGCCGCCAGATACATCGTGAAAGAAAGAGCAGCCACCAGAACTCCTTCTCCACTGTGACTGCTGCAGGTCTCTCACGAATTCCATCTGGATTTTTAGCCCTCTGTTAGCAACACATTCATTTTATTGAAAGTAAATATTCAGTATTTCCCATATCCATCCTTCTTTGATTTTGTTACACTCATCAATACAAGAATTCACTACATTTTCCAAAAAGCATAACAATGGAGATTACTGCCTGGATTTAACACAGATCATTTCAGTTGGAACCAGGAAAAAAAATAAAGACAAACAGCGAAGAAAAATGGACCATGTGCCTTGTTTATTCCCCTGCAGCTTCCCTATCCCTTCATTCAAACATCCCTCCTTCAGATGAATATGAACATGTTACAACTGACTCGTATTACTCCCAGCTTCAAACAATGAGTCACAGCGGTTTAGTGAAGACAGAGAGGAGCCAGCAAGTGCTGTGTGGACAGAAATTAATGTTTCCCAGACTGCAGCTATCAAAGTCTCCATCACATTTCCCCCTCCAACCTCCAGATGTTTCTCTCCCCCTCCCCCAAATACGACAGCAGGTGAATTTTTTTTCAGTCCAAGAGGCTCCAAGAAGCTCTAAGAATTCTGATAGGAACTGGGAGCTGCAGGGGTCCTGATGTTGAGTGTCTGTAGGGATCCTTCTCAGGGAGACATAGGATTGGCAGATGATGTCAGAGTCAGCCCAGCCTTCACTGTCCTTGGGGCTGTTGTTCAGCTCAGTAATGGGAGGATTTCATGGTTCCTTAGGCTTGAAGGTGTTCTGTGCCCTTCTAGAAGGAAGCAAGTGGAAGGTAGCGGAAAGGAGGAGATGCAGAGTGGAGAATTAACCTTGCCTGGAAAGCAACCATGCCTGGAGAAAGCTGGAGGAGCTGAGGAACAAACAGGGGTGTCTGATGTTGCTGCAGGGAGAGGGGGCCCCTGTTCAGCGTAGCATGCAGCCCCTCACACAGCCTTACTTAGACAGCAGCATATGGACAAACTCCTCGTAGTTCACCTGTCCGTCTCCATCTATGTCTGCTGACCGGATCATTTCCTCTACTTCCTCATCGCTCAGCTTCTCTCCCAGCCTGGTCATCACGTGTCTCAGCTCAGCAGCACTGACATAGCCGTTACCATCTTTGTCAAACACACGGAAGGCTTCCCGGACCTCCTCCTCACTGTGCGTGTCCTTCATCTGCCTGATCATCATGCCCAGGAACTCAGAGAAGTCCACAGTGCCACTGCCATCCCTGTCAATCTCCCTCACCATGTCCTGGAGCTTCGCCTCGGTAGGGTTCTGGCCCAGGGACCTCATGACAGTACCCAGCTCCTGGGTGGTGATGCTGCCGTCTCCATCCTTGTCAAACAGAGAGAAAGCCTCCTTGAAAGTGGCTATCTGTTCCTCAGTCAGCTGGTCAGCCATTCTGGAAAGGTGTGCGGGTAAGATGGTCGGGGCGGCAGGGCTGGGTTCTTCTTTCCGGCACTGGAAGGACAAGTGGAGGACCCAAAAGAGGTTCTGGCTGCCTGGCTTTCTAGTCCTAGGTTGAATTATCGGAGTTTAAGAAGGAGCAGGGGGCCTCCTCAGCCAGTGGCTTTGCAGGTTCGGCTGCCTTTCACAGACGCCCACGCCCCTGCGGTTGCCTGCAGGTTGGGTCCTGTTGAGACGGGATCCCAGGAATGGGAACCAGGCTACCCTGCTTACTGAGCTGACGCCAAGCCAAGCGTTCTGTGAACAGTCAACTTTCCACCCCTGGATCAGCAGGGCTGGCCAGCCTTAATCCTGTTGATCTTAATCCTGTTAATCTTGATCTTTCTTCCTGGAGTTTTCCCTTTGCCCTTCAGCTCCCTGGTCTTGTCTTCTACCTGCTCCAATCTCCCACTCTTCATTCAAAAAATGCCAACCTGCACCTTTCCTTTCCTTCAGTTGATGTGGCGTTTTTTTCCCCCTCTAGGATGAAAATCAGAAGTCGTTTTTCTTTAAAGAAACTTCCTTTCCTCATTTTTAGTTTCCAAAGCCACAAAAAGTATTCAGAGAAGGAAGTTCAGTTTGTTTGTTTTCCTTCAGGTAGAAATAGTGTCTTGTGAACAAGTCAGACAGTAAGAGATTTTTGTTCCCGTGTGAGCAAAGAACTTCAGTCAAATAGAATGAAGCAGCACACCTAACAGGTCAGGTGGGTAACTCAACAAGGCACTGGGTGCCCAGGCTGTGTGTAGACTGCGGCTCATGTGGCTGAGGGTCCGCTTGTCCCCACCATGTCTCCTCCTTCCTCACTTTGTGGATACTGCTGCACAAGTGGCTTGTCAGAAAAATATTCATAGACCTCCTCCTGAGGTGATATTAAGCAGTAGAAGGGGATCAAAGAGAGCTGAGATGCTGAGCTATCTCTTGGCTCAGAGACTCTCCTTTCGATCCCATCCCCAACAAAATTATCAGACTTGGGCAGGAATTTGAACCAGGCTGCTTCCAAGGCATGCACCTTGTCTTTCCTTTTACACACACAAGCCAGCGTCTGCCTTCCAACCTGACAAGTAGGAGAAAAATCTCCTCCAATTTATTCACTCACTCATTCATGAGTATGTGTTGAATACCTACTACGTCCGGGTACTAGCCTGGAAGCTGGGAATACAGAGGGAGGAGGGCAAACCCTTCAGTCCACATGAGGCTTGTAGTTCATTGAAAAGACAGCATGTTACTACATGAACTAACAGCGCAACTTGAGCAAGAGCGTTAGAGATTTTTGATAAGTGCGATGAAGGAAATATGAGGACATGGGGAAGTCGCTTCCCTCACACTGCAGAGAGGCACTTGATGGGGCTCCATGGGATGACATGGGAGGCATGCCATGGTAGAGGAGTGGGATGACAGCCAGTGGGGCAAGGAAGCAAGAGAGGGGAGGTGAAGGAGAGGCAGGGGAGACCTTCAGACTCCTTGATGAATTTCCTCTAAAAGCCTTCGGCAAGGGCTTATGTGAGCCCTGGGTAGATTGGAAACCTGAGCTGAAGACAGGGACATCTCCAAGAGGAGACACAGGTAGGAGGACTTGTGGATGTTCACCAGGCACAGCTACTCAGCTCCGTGCCTCCCAGAAGGCTAGGGAATGGACCTCTGTGGAGGCAGACGTTGCTTTGCTTGTAGGAATCCAATAAAAACCAAACCGGGGGGTTGGGGGGGGGAAGAAAAGCTTAATTTTTGTTGATCTTATTGCTGGCTATGTGAGAATAGGGGCCAAGGTCCTGAATGGGAAAAAATAGTATTCATAAGGATGTAGGTTTGCTGAGGAGGGGATTATAGCTGAAGATACTCATTTGTTTCCTCTCTGAATTAACACCCTACCCCTCCTTCTCCATTCAAGCAGACAGCAGCAGCTCTTGGATTCTTGCCTGGAAGGGCTTTGTGGTAGGGGAGACTGATTTGCAGGGCAGAAGTTACCTACGAGACAATTTTCTTCCTGCTGGGGGATTCCTACAAAGCCTAAGTGAGTGTTTGAGTGGAAGACAGGAGTTTTGTGCTGGAATAAACAAGAAGGTTGAAATATTTCGCCAACTATTTGGGTCTTATCCTGGAGAAGAAAGGCTTGTTAGAGAAGCACAATTCAGAGACAGGGAGACCTCAGGTAGCCTTGGGAAAGAGTCCTGCTCCGGGAGGTGCATGGAAGAAACAAGAAAGTGATGAGGAGCTGAGAGTCATTTGTGTGGCTGGCACCTCCATGACCAAAGCCTGCCCTCTCCTCCTTTCTTCCAGCCCAAGCCCTCACATTCTGACCAGCATGGGGATGGGGTGGAATGGGTGACGCCCGAAGTCTCTGAGTATTAATTTTTTTCTACTGTACCTGTAGAAAAAGATAAAAAACTTAAAAATCCTTTGATTGAGAGATAGCAAAGAGACATTATTTCTCTTGGTAGGCTGAAGCCACTCCTCTGTACAGGCTACAGCTCTGCCCATGATGAAGCTTTGGGTAAATTGCATGGGTGGGCTCCTGGTGGTTCCATCACTCATCAAGGATTCTGAAGAGATTCTTAAATCCCTGTTGTACCAAGAACTGGGCAAAGGCTGCACATGTGGCTTTTCCAAGCTCACCCAGTAAAAAGTTCAACTGGCAATGAGGGAATGTTCCCCTCCCCTTGTTATATATTATTTATTTATTTCTGCTAATCTTAGGACACAGGGATTCCCTGTTATCCACTGAAAGCGATTTTGGCTGTGCCTTGGTTCCAGATCCAAAACGGTGATCCCCAAATATTTATAAATCTCTTTTTTAAAGATTTCTTTTTATTTTTAATTGGAAACTCAGATATACAGAGAGGAAGAGAGAGAGGAAGATTTTCTGTCTGTTGATTCACTCCCCATGCAGCCGAAACGGCCAGAGAGGGGCTGATCCAAAGCCAGGAACCAGGAGCCTCTTCCAGGTCTCCCACGTGGGTGCAGGGTCACAAGAGTTTGGACCATCCTCATCTGCTTTCTCAGGTCACAAGCAGGGAGCCAGATGGGAAGTGGGACCGCCAGGATCAGAATTAGCACCCATGTGGGATCCCAGTGCATGCAAGGCGAGGACTTTAGCTGCTAGGCAATTGCGCCGGCCCAATAAATCTTTATATTTATAATCTAATATTTATAAATATTAAATCACTATTCCTCACCAACAATAAGGAGCTGGTTGTAAATACTGTCTTGATCTACTTTTCATCATTACTACTAAATGGGCTACCTATGAAGTAAGATGTGTTAGGTTTAGGATTTGGTAGGTTAACAGTTACAGAGGCTGGCTCTGTGGTATAGCAGGTAAAGCTGCCACCTGTGGTGCCAGCATCCCATGTAGGCACAATTTGGGTCCTGTCTGCTCCACTACAAATCCAGCTTCTTGTTAGTGTGCCTGGGAAAGAGGAAATGGACAGCCCAAGTGCTTGGGCTTCTGCACCCATGTGGGAAACTTGAAGAGGCTCCTGGCTCCTGGCTTCAGACTACCTCAACTCTTGCCATTGTGGCCATTTACAGAGTGAACCAGTGAATGGAAGATCTCTTTCTCGATGTGTGTGTCTTCCTCTCTTTCTGTAACATTGCCTTTCAAATAAAGAAGTAAATTTGTTTTTTTTAAAGAAGTGTTATATATAAATATTATACTTAAATTTATATATGTATTTATTTGTATATATTCAGAGGAAATGCCTGGATAATTATGTGCTAAACTCTTAATAGCAAATACTGTGGGTGGGTGTTATAATCACTAATGCTTTCAACCTTCTTGTAAATACAGTATCTTTGTACCTTAAAATTTTTGTATTGACTGTTTTGTTTTTAATATTAAAATAAAATGAATGAGTCAGAAATAATTCCCAGTGAAAATATACTCTTTACTGAATCCCCAATATTCATTCTCTTTCTTTGAAGTTAACAAGTCTGCAGATAATCTGACAGTATGTCCTCAAGGATATGAGATCAGGGTGAGCACAATTATAATTATTTACAAAAAAACAGATAATTAGTAGCCAGTGGTGTGACGGGGTGTGGCCGGGTGATATAACTCCATACCAGTGCACAGATGTGACTCCATCTTGGCTCCTTGACTAAGCTTCCAGCGTAGTTAACCGCCATTCTGTTTCTGTAAGCATGCTTGCTAGCTGACTGGCTTAAGGTGTGGTCTGAGGTTAAGTTAAAGTTGATTGGATGATTTATATTGCACATCAACCAAAAATGTGGCCTGCTGATTGGATGCTGTGAGGAAAAATCCCTGACTTGTTGTGTACCAGTGGCAGCTTTAAAATCTCTGACTTTGCGGCATGGTGGTTCTTGGTGTGGATAGACCTGCTGTTGCCAAGCTTGGTTAATAAAGACTCCTCCTTGTACCCTTTAGTTGTGTCCCACACAATCTTTCTTACTTTTTGAAATTTGGCTGCCAGCACAGCAGTCTAGTGAAAAAGAGACTGCTAAGCATTTCTTTCTTCTCCCACACTGACTGCGGGAAAGGTGTGTTGATCAAATGATAGAAGGGCAGCCCTAGGAGTCAGGAGAACTAAATGCATGCGAACATGTGGCCACCATAGTCTCCTGGGGAATCAGTCCCGTGGCTGACAGGATTTAAAAGCAGACAGAAATACAAACATTTCTCACACCTACAACAAGAAGTCAGCAAGCATTTGCCGGTTTTTGGATCACAGCTATATGGTTCAAGCATCCAGCCATCGCCTAAATACGTTTTTCAAAAAGCCACAATGTAAGAACTCACTGAGGATTTTGAACAGCCTTACTTAAGACACCATGACTCATGAGAGAGTGTCTTGTGATGGGCCAGATTGTTGCAATTTATTGGTTGGGAAACTGTGGCAAAAGGAATGTTTCTAGTTCATGGTGCTCCCTGCACTCCCTGCAGCTTGCCCCATACCTGCTTTCTGCACAGAACTCCTACCTTTTTGTTTTTTTAATCTTAGGATCTGTTTAACTGTTTAAGGTTACTGTAGACAGCAACAAACTTGTGTCTATGCAGAATATACAAAGGGTATGATTCATGGAAAACGTGTTACGAAAGAACTATGCATGGATCTAAAACTTATTTTGCACCAAAAGAACTTTTTAGTCTCATGTCCATGAATTTCCAAAGTACTCTCATATATATTAATGTGTACTGTATTTAAGAGAAAATTTTATATGTTTGCTTGTATTTTGTGTAGTTTTAACTTAAAAATAGGAATAAAACCCCGTTACTCTATCATAAATATCTTAACTCTGTTTCCCAAAATGAGGAGTAGAGAGAAGAGTGGCATGAGATAAAATGGTTTGGCAAATCTCTTTCAAGTATGGCCTTGTAGAAGCACACCAGTATGTGCATTCAATCTGGTAAAATACTGTTTTGAAGTCTATGATTATCCAACTTTACACGGATCTGTGGCTGAGAAAGGAGGAAACACTTAAATGGGGGGTTTTCATAAAACGTGTGTAATTTTTGAAATGACATCAAACTGGACAAGTGATAGCTTTTTAAAAATTAGATGCTGTGTGGAATCTGAGATCATCCTAATGATTTTTGCATACTGTTGCATCAAGATGAAGGCAGGTCTCTGCCCCAGCTGTATCCCACACCGAAGAGCCTGAGCCTCA
The DNA here is from genome assembly GCF_017591425.1 of Ochotona curzoniae. Taxonomy (NCBI): domain Eukaryota; kingdom Metazoa; phylum Chordata; class Mammalia; order Lagomorpha; family Ochotonidae; genus Ochotona; species Ochotona curzoniae. The sequence continues at coordinate 12,866,011 of NW_024467121.1, read as the reverse complement.
CTCCTGGTGGCACTCCCACTTCCAGCCTGCTGCTGTGTACTCTCAGGGTCAGCACTTGGTGGCTCAGGTCCTGCCACCCTCACTGACGGAATTCTCACCTCCTGGCTTCAGGCTGGCTATGCTCTGGGTGTTGCAAGCATTTAGGGGGGGTGGTGAACTGGTAGATGGGAGGTCACTGTCAGTCTTTCTCTTGGCCTTTCAAATAATAATAAATAGTTTAAAAATCTGTTAGCCTCTCTTGCATTTTGAATGAATCTTTAGCCCATGTGTGATTTTCAACCACTTGAAAATTCTTGATTCAGTTTTTATTTTATTGTTATAAAATAAATAAGGAAAATAGTTCTGTAGGTTTCCAAATGTTGCGCAAACAAGAAAGTCACATTCACTAATGCTATCACCAATCCTGTCAGAAAAGATTAAGTGTTGAAAAGTCTCAATTCTCAGTGATAAGTACATTTTAAACTTCTTATTTGAGTTCAGAAGCTCAAATTTTATTATTGGAAATAAATACCATCGGTTGTTTTCCGTAAAGTGACAGAGCTCACTTCAGCCCTTTTTGTGAAAATGTTTGCCAAATACCAACTCTAAGGCCTGTGATTTGCCTACTATCTTTCTACTAAAATGGTTTCTTAAAACAAACAAACAACATAAACTTAAAATGTCTTTCTCGTGACAGCAATCATATTTCAATATTTATCAAAATATTAAAGATGCATAAAACTTGAAGTTTTATACAGCTTATAATTCTATTGCTTATCCAAGGACATTCTCAAATGAAATTGGCTTTTTAAAAGATGAGACAATATGGTAGTGAACAACATAATGACAGGGGTCTTGACTCATGTTAAGGAACTAGCAGTTCTACCCATTGTTCATCTTGACCCTGGTATAATGGGAACGCAATGTAAAAAACAAAAGTCATTTATTATTTCTATGCAAATAGTTTTACTTTCTCAGAATCTTGGACAGTTCTTGGGACACCTGGGTCATACATGGATCCATGGAACTCACTTGGAGACCCACTGCTCTAGGGTGTCAGGAGGCAGAACCAGCAGTACAGAATCCACTTGGCTGGAGTTGCGAAGAACTGAGAACTGTAGACTCATGGTAGGATTGTGTTGGTCACACACACACACACACACACACACACACACACCCACACACCCACACACACACACATTGAAGGGATCTAACCATTGCAGCTACTTTCTTTGAAGACTAGAAAAATGCTAGAATACCCAAAGTAATTTGTTTCCTCTAAATTGTTTTGGATTTTGTTAACAATGATATGGTAAGTTCCCTCTTGAATGTGCCTACCCTGTTTGGTGTTATAATGGAAGACAGATCAGAATTCTGTCAGTTTCTGTTAGTTCCATTCCTGTGACCCTGCTAGAGCGGGTATGGCCACAAAGTCTTCCTATTTTTCTCTTGATGAAGCCACCTAGCAAACCTAAAAGTTGCTCATCTACTGCCTTTTCCTCGAGTATAAGCATAAATACCCTTCTAATGTATTATTTAAACATTTGTTTGCCCCACCGAGCAATTACACTGACATTTTATGCTTCCATGTCATAGGAAGCGTGAGGTAAGATTAGACAACTACTTGTCAACTAGACAACTAAATTGACAAGTTAAATTGGGATCTAGATGGTCCAATTCCTACACATTTACTCCACCTCTCATCCCAGTTTCTTTGCTGTTACTATTATCTCAGTCTCTGTCTTTTTGGTCTGGCAGCAATGATGTAGATATCCTTCCATGCAGCGAAATTCTCAGGACACGTATTGACACAGCACATCCAAAACTCACCTTCCCTATCCAACCCTTATGTATCCCATGCAAATTTAACATCATCAGTTCCAAGTTTCATAGAACCTTAATTTGATGTGGTCCAGAAGAGTTCTTATTCCTCATCTGTATCTTTTTTTTCCCATGAGTCTGTCTACTTCTTTAAAAGAGTTGTCAATTTACTCAATTGTTCAGTCAAAATCCAGAGTCATGTTGATACTTTCCTTCCCCTGGCACTTCCAGTTGTCCTGATTTACATTTTTTAATTGCTATTTGAGAGGCATAGAGGGAGGAAAAAGTAGAGAGAGAGGTGTCATCCACTACTTCAATGTCCAAATGCCTGCAGTGGCGAAGCCAGGAGCCAATAACTCAATCCAGTTCTCCAACATGTGTGGTAAGGACCTGATTACTTGAGCCCTCACTGCTGTCTCTTAGGGTCGGAACTGGCAGAAAACTTGAGTTAGATCTTGGAATTGGGAACTGAATCCGTGCACTCCAATATGGAAAGCAGACATGCTGACCAGCATTTTGATTGATAGGTCAAGTATCAAGCTCAAGTACAACTCTCCTTTAAAGTGTATCTTGGTACATGCACTGAATCAGGCCACCATCTTAGGGCAGGACTTCTTGGTGACATCATAACTTCTCTCCATTTATGTTATAATTCAATGCATGCTATTTTCTGCCTAAAGCCCTGGAAGAGGGTGAAGTAAAATCCAAAGTCTTTTCATGACCACTTCCTGCCTTGTTGTCATCACATCAACACTCTGAGACTACATTCCCACCAGCTTACTTTCTGTTCCTTGAACACTCCCAATCCGAGTTTCACTTTAGTATTTCTGTGTGAGCTGCTCTCTCCACTAGGCTGCTCTGCCCTTAATCCTCAAGCATGTAGTTCCTTCTTGTCACTTCAGTTGGAAAAAGATCTCTCTGGTTGAAAGATTAATTTGAAAGTTAGGCCAACAGTCTAACCAGCGTCATTCTTTAGGGACTAAACAGAGAGAAATGATGGTGGGGGTTGTTCAGAAGGGAAGATGAAAGAGGATTCTGGGAAGGCAACTCCGTCTACTGGAGTTTTCTCAGAACCTCAAACTTAACCCACTGAGGGGCAGGTGCTCCTCAAGTGACTAGTCAGCTTGGAAACATAGCAAATTGAAGATCAAAATATAAAAGTTGACTCCCCACCATGTCACATTGGGCTCCCTGGCCACTTCTTTCTCAGGCTGTCTTCTCACTCAGCTTGTATGAAAAGTTCCCATCAATTACTTTTCTTCAAGCCCTCCTTACAAACCTTCCAGTAATGACCAGACCATACTGCCTTATCGTGTTATCTGAGACCTTTGCAGGTCATGCTCTGGCATGTGACAGTAATGACACAGGCAGACAGATGGAAGATACAATGGTGAGATCCTAAGGAGAGTGATTAAAGTTGTGTTTGAACAGCAGTGGTATCCATTCATGGTATTGACCAACCACTTTCTGTTTCCTCTTGATTTGTTGGGCTAGGATTGAAATAACAAGTATGTCTTGCTCTATATTTCATGTTACACTGGTCACAGGGAAATAAATACAACACTTTCTCAGCCACGTGTTTGCTGTGAGGAGAGGGTCTTCTCCAATAGACAGGAAGGATTTTCTCTGGATGCCAAGGTCTTGGGCCTTCTTTTTCTCACTTGCTCATGAAAAGTCATTCCAGATTCTAGGCATGACCCAGTTCTTTGCTCAATCTTGTATGAATCATCAATTTTCATGCAGGGCTTGGCCCTGGGCTGGGCTGGAGTTTAAGTTTGGTGAGGAAAGCATTGTTCAGAATGGAACTGTGACTGATTTAACTGAAATCTAAGAAGCAGTCAGGTTGTTTAGAAGCCCAGCATGTGGAAATGGTTTTCTTGGAGCTGTCAGGTCTCTACCTGGCCACAAAGCAAAGAGGGGTGTGTTTGGAAGGTCTGGGGTCTCAACTGCATGCAAAATGAAGCCTACCAGGTGCTGAGGCAACCAAAATATTGGATTCAGTGGAGAGTTGCTGGGTCTCTGGGTTGATGTCCTCATGTTATGTACTGGTATTTTCTCCAGGCTTGTTTTTTAGGTCAGCCTCAGCTGCCTTGCCCTGAACTGAGGCTACATTACCTGCAGAGTCAAGTTCTTAAGCTACTTCCCTTGTTGATATCAGTTCCTGAGCTTCCCATTGTACTATCCAGAAGGCAGCATGAAGGGTATGCCAACGGCCTAGACTTAATTTTCAAGAGCAAGCTTGATTATATCAGGATAAAACGATTATCTCTAAACATAAGCAAATGAGTAATACATCTCATGAAAACAGCAGCCAAATAGCTAAGAATCTATTCTTAGACTTTTTGCCTTTCTTGGAAAAGGACTATTTCTTAATGATGTTTGCCAGGATTCTAACCTTCCCTGGTGGCTTGCCAGGAGTTCATTCACTGCCCCCTCCTGGGAGGAAGCTGTGTTTTGGAGAGTGGGGGGTGGTAGTAGGTACAAAGGTGTGGGTGTGGGTAGAGGTTTTGGAGGTTACAGGAAGTCAGAGGAGTGAGAATGATAATTGGCTGGGGGTACTGGCAGTGGGGCACTTCATTTGTATGACAGACTAGCCTTTCAAGCTTGATGTTTGGTGGAGAGAAAAAGACAAGCAGAAGATTTAAAATGAAATGATGTTACTAAGGCCATTGGGCCACATGCTAGTAGTATTTTTATACAAAGATGCATTTTATAATCAGCTCAGTGGGATTATCTGTGACTTTATGCCCCCATAACCACATGGATGAGATAATCATTTCTGAGAGAACAAGTTGATCTTCCCGGAGGCATATGGGGCTCACTGAAGCAGGGAAAGCTTTTGTTCAAGTTCCAAGACTTTGAAGTTTATGACTGTGATGAAAGCCTCAGCATTTAATGCAAGGAGGTATATTTGTATGTGTGCTCTCATGTGTGTCTATGTGCATGTGAACACTTGCCTATATGTGCAGCCACATGTGTACCTCAAGCAGCTAAGTGAGAACATTGTCGACTTGTATGTAACCTTGAGCAAAAAGTTTAGGGCACAGGCTCCACTCCTGGATGGGTGACTCAAAGGAACCCATGGGAATTAACTAAGTTGAGCCCCTCTTTCTTTAGAGCCCATCTTTGTCATTTACTCCCAGGGTTTTAAAGCATGCTGTTTGGAACTCTTGGTCCTTTTAAGACACGTACAGGAGCAAGGAAAGTAGAGAGTAGAAGTCCAATGGGGAAGTAGGACTCTCCCCATTGAAGCACTGCTCTAAGCTGCTTTGCATATTCTGCGGCTCTCATGGCTCAGGTCTGTAAAATGGACACAAGGGTAGCTTCCAGGTCACAGGGTATTTAGGACACGAGGAGATTCAGAAGTGTGTCTGAGCTTCTCACATAATAAGAGCTCATTCAATATTAACAATTATTTTCAAACATGAATGACACATTCTTCATTTGAAAGATGAAAATTTCTTGTACTAACTCCCACTTTCATGACCTCATCTCACCCTGTTAATCTCCCAGAGGTCCCATCTCCAAGTGCTGTCAATTAAGGATTAGGGCTGAGATGGATGAATTTTGTGGGGGCCTCAATCCAGTCCAGAGCACCTGCAGAAGACCTCAGGATGTTTCTGCATATCCATTTTCGCCTTTGTTAATTAACCAGCATGGTTTTGGCCTTGTCTTTAAAGGAAGATTGCAGGTGACTAAAAGAACTGCACTTAGGCATACTGGTAATGTGGTGCAGAGGAGGGAACCCATAGGAAGTGACAGCTGCTCAAGAGGACAGGGCAGAGAGTAGGGCACAGGCAGCCCCACAGAACTCCAGGACGGACAAATGTGACACAGTTGCAGAGGAAGGCAATATACTGGTGCCCTAAGCTCTGAGATTTTCTCAGTCTAGTCAGGGATAGGCCCGAGGTGAGAAAGAGATGCAAGCAGAGCAGAGAAGTGGAGGCAGGGTACCCTTTTCTATAGAAGGAAGGATCGAGAGAGAAGACCCTGGAAATCTCCGTGCAAAATTGACGTAGAAGACATGTGACTATTGGAGGGACTGGGTTTGAAGCTCTATGTGTTGACCAAGAGAAAAAAGGACTACCCTGTGGTGCCAGTCCCAACTCAAACCACACCACCTGTCATGAAACAAACAGGTACACTGCTACACTGTAGATCCAATCCTCATTATGCATGAAGGAATTTCAAATATGTCTTATGGAAAGAAATGTTATAGCTTAGGGAAACAACAAAATGACAGAATCCAAATATTGGCTTAGGGAACTTGAATTCTAAAGTTTAACTTCACTGTAAGTGATGATATTTCAGCATCCATTTGAAGGAAGATGCAGGGCCAACACAGATGAAAGAATATATGGGCAAGACAAAAAGAGTCTGCAGTATGAGAAAATAAAACATCCGTGCTTCCTGATAAGGTGACAGTAATAAAAGTGAGCCAGCATTGGGGATAGGGAGGTGAGACTGGGGTGAAATGGAGAGGATGAAGTAAGCTTTCACCAGAGGAGAAAGATATCAAAGCCATCATAAATGGGAGGATCAAGGAAGGAGACAGCTCAGCTCTTTTCAAGATGTCAGGAAGTGCTCTGCAGGATTAAAGGGAAAAAGGGGGAAGAAGGCTCCGGAGAGAAGGGTAAGCGTCTCTAGTAATCAAATCATTGTGTCTACTTTAGCTGAAAGTTAGACATTAAAAACCAAAAATGGGGTGGGGGAGGTAGACATTATGGCAGAGCAGGTTAAGCCAGACACTGAGACACATACATCCCATACTGCAGAACCAATTAGTGGCCCTGGCCACTCTGCTTCCAATTCAGTTCCCTGCTACTAATGTATCCGGGAAGCAGTGGCTGACGGCTCAAGTGCTTGAGTTCCTGTCACTCATAGGAGAGTTAGATGGAGTTCCATGCTCTCGGCCTTCCTGGCTTCAGACCTGGCTGTTGTGAGTATTTGGGAACAGAACAGTGAATGAAAGAGCTCTCTCTCTCCCTCCAGCACTTTACCTTCAAATAAGCACAAAGATAAGTCTTTTTTAAAAAGTGAAGTAGTTATAGTGAAAATCGAGGAGGAAAAATTCAAGAGTTGAAGCAAAAGATATTTATCCGGACAGAGGATAAGTTTTTAAGGAAGAGAAAGTGGAGCGAAAATCAAAGGGCAATTTACCATAGAAGACAAAGAGATCATGGCCGACTTATTAGTAGATAAAGGTAGTGTTTCATGGTATTGCAAAGAAGGGTATTATTGGCGAAACTGTTTCCAAAGATTGTGTAAATATCAAGTGAGAACCTTATGTACACCAAGCACATGTGACCCAAGCACATGTATTAGACAGGATTTAAATTCTGAAATGAGTCCTAGCAATTCAGTGTTGCCAAACCACATCGTGGGTGACAGATGGAGCCGTGATGATGTCATCACTGCCTCGTGGCATATCCTGAGGTCTTATCATTGTTCTAGAACACCTCCAACATGCCTCTACCCAATGACAGAGTCCCAGTGGAAGCTAAAAATGTGCTTCCTCACCACCTGCAGATGATGAAGCTGAAAGGGCACAACGTGCCTTCTGGGAGAGAAAGCCTCCCTGGCAGATTTTATCCAGTCTCAGTGTCAGAGACGGGTCTGCCCATCATTAATGGCTTATCGAGGAAAGCTGGAGTTCTCCGATCATGAATAGGGCACTATGATAAGAATGGGTAAGGTTGGGTTCTGGAGCAAGGCAAATTCCTGACTCCTCTGTGAGGCAGCTTTGTACCTCCCTCAGCCTCAATTGCTTCATTTGTAAAACAAGAACCAAGGGTGAGGACAAAATGAGGTCATGGCTTAAAGTCTTTGGCAAAGCAGTTGGCACATGGAAGAGTATAATAATGTCACCTCTCCCTGAGGTAAATGGGGCAGCAGCAACACTGTGGTTGTGTCTGTATTCAGCCTAGGTAACCAGGTGTTTCAGGCTGAGATGAATTTAAAATACAGAGAGAAATCCTCTACCTAGTGGTTCACAGTCAGGACAGTGCCAGGGAGAAACTAGCAGCAAAAAACTGCATCTGGGTATTCCGTATTGGTAATGGGAGCTCTAGCACTTGAGCCATCATCTGCTGCCTCTTAAGGTATGCATCAGCAGCAAGCTGAAAACAGGTGGCAGAGTCAGAACTGAGACCAAGGCACTCCAACATGGGATATGTTCACCACTGTGCTGAAGGCACAGCTGGAACAGATATTTAAGTGGAGGACAGAGACCTTATTGAGCACTGATGCAGGAAAGCATAAACACTAGGGCTGGGGTTGTAGAAACATGGAGTTGTTCCATTACTCAGGATCTTTGTCACTTGCTTGTCATCAACTAGTTAAAGCCCACAGGAAGCCCAAGAACAGGGAAGAGAAGCTTCCTGAGAAAAGAAAGGAGGAAGCAGAAAGAGTCCCTGTTCTAAGAAACTCCTAGTTGATTGGACAAGATTTTCGGAAAGAGGAAAAGCCAGCAATAGAAGCAGGAAGGGCTTTAAGAGTCTTCTCATAGGGAAAGAAGGGAGACACAACAAACACCATATCACTAGGACTTAAAGTCCTCTGGGCCAGCACAAGCACACTTCTTAAGGAGTACTAGAGGTTAGGGAAGAAGGAGCACAGGAGCAGAGCATTTCACCAAAAACAGAAGAAAAGAAAGACAAGATTGAAAGTGGAGTCAGGGGGTTGACTCCACCTGCAGTCCTGGCATCTCATATGGGTGCAGGTTTGTGTCCTGGCTACTCCACTTTGATCCAGATTTCTGCTTACAGCCTAGGAAGCAGTAGAGGATGGCCCAATTTCTTTGGCCCCTGCATCCCTGTGAGAATCTCAGAAGAAACTCCTGACTCCTGGCTTTGGCTGGCTCAGCTCTCTGGCCATTGAAGCCATTTTGGGAGTGAATCAGCAGATAGAAGATCCCCCTCCCCATCTCTCCTTCTTTAACTATAACTCTGCTAAAATATAAGTCCTGAAAGGAAGGAATAAGAAAGAAAGAAAGGAAGAAAGAAAGAAAGAAAGAAAGAAAGAAAGAAAGAAAGAAAGAAAGAAAGAAAGAAAGAAAGAAAGAAAGAAAGAAAGAAAACTTGAGACTAGCACAGTGGTACAATAGGATAATCCTTCACCTGCTGTGTCAGTGTTCCATATGGGTGCCAGTTATGTATCCTGCTCCACTTCTGATCCAGCTCTCTACTTATGGGTCCAAAAAAGCAGTGGAAAATGGCCAAGTCCTTGGGGCCTGAACCCAACAGGAGACCTGATAGAAACTCCTGGCTCACAGCTTTATACCAGCCCAATTCTGATCTTTGCAGCCATTGTGGAGTGAAGCAGTGGATGAAGGATCTTTCTGTCTCTTCTTCTCTCTATAACTCTGACTTTATATGTAAAAATAAGTAAATCTTAAAATAAATAAATGAATGAATAAATAAATAAAAAGTGCAGTAGGGAGTGAATGGTGAGGGATATTTGGATTTTGAAGAGAGGTATCTGGCCATTTGGAAAATTATAGTGGCAAATGAAAATAGCAGATATGAGAAGAAACCTGAAAAATTATGTGTGGAAAACCACAATACTCTTTGAAGGAGGAAGTAAAGGAAGTCTTGGCAGTGGCAGCCAACGCTGGGAATAACAAGGGTTGTGTGCAACCCAGGAGGAAGCCTGAGAGCTGTGGGGTAGGACTGGGAGCTGTAGGCATTGGAACAAGCCTGAGTGTCCATGGGTCAATGGACGGACAGGTGTCATCAGTCACAATGAAGGTGATCTGGCTTCAGCTTTTCTCCTGTCTTAAGGCTTTCTTTTTCAAGATTTATTTATTGGAAAGTCAGATACACAGAGAAAGATCCTCCGTCTGCTGGCTCACTTCCCAAGTGGCTGCAATGGCCAGAGCAAACCAATCTGAAGCCAGGAGCCAGAAACTTCTTTTGGGTCTTCCATGCTGATGCAGGGTCTCAACACTTTGGGCCATCCTCAACTGCTTTCCTAGGATGCAAGCAGGGAGCTGAATGGGAAGTAAAGCAGCTGGGACACACAAAGTGGGCACCCGTATGGGATCCCGGTGCATGTAAGGTGAGGACTTTAGCCACTAGCTGCTGGGCCGGGCCCTTTCAAGATTTATTTTTAAAAATTTATTTGAAACATATACACAGTAGAGGAGGGAATAGTTGGTTTCCGCCTTAAACCTGTAAGAGCCAGGACTGAACTAGGCAGAAGCCAGAAGTCTGAAGCTCCATCTGGGAAAAGCCCAAATATTTGGATCATTATCTGCTGTGTCTCAGGAAGCTCATTCACAGGAAGTCAGATTGGATGCAAAGTCATCACTCAATTCCAGGCACTCCTACATTCTGATGTAGGATGTGGGAGTCCTAGGCAGTGGCTTAAAGCACTATACCACAACACCTGCCAACCTCCCTGCTCCCCCAGACTTCCATTCTGAAAAAAAGAACTTCTTAGTTTCTCAGTCTCTGGAATAAAGTTGCTCATTACTGCTGTCTTAGAACTGGTCCCACAAGTGAGCAGAAAGATCATGAAAAATGAACACTAATATGTCCATGTGAAACACCTATCTCCTCAGCCTCATTGTTGCATAGTCACAAAATCCCAAGATCCAAGAAAGGGCCAGGAATCTCTGCAGACCACTGATGTAGATCACTTGACCCCTCAAAGATCATTTGCAATGAGAAGGGAGTTAGAAACAACTGCAGTGAATTCAAAGATTACGGGGACAATGCCCATCCATCATGAATGCTTCTTTATACACACCACCTACAAGTGTGCTCATGTACGCACAAACCTGGTTGGGGATACAGACAGGTAATAGTAACCCCACCATAAGATGCAATTCAGGCTGTGTGGTCAGGTACAAGGTGCTACAGGTGAAGGAAGGATGGAGTGACCAGAACCAAGGCAGAACTACTTCCGTGCGCTGCTTGCCTCTGGATGCGTAGACAAAGTGGCAGAAAAGCCTGAGAAAGACACAGAGTTGTGGTGGGGATAACCATTTCATCTGCAGAGAGGAGCCCCAAGGAGACAGGGGGAGCCCCAAGGAGACATTTCCCCAAGGAAAATGGGGAAGCGCTGGCTGCTGGTGGTGGCTCTCTCTGCAGGCAGCTGGTGTTTATTGCTTGAGGGGTGATCTTTCTGACCCCTTACTTCCCTCCACTTGCGACATTTCATGCTGAGCCTAGGTGAATTGGCACTAATGTCTTATTTTATAATTCAACATCTATTTAACAGTAGGGAGATCCAAGAAGAAACCATACCAGGGCACGACATCATTTCAACAACAGACATGTGTGCCAAACTTCTCTAGCAAGCCTAGCTACCCATCTCTGAACTCCCCTTGGAGTAAGACATATCCCGTCCTCTCCCCGTCCCTGGGGTGCCCTCTCATCCCTCCCCTAACACAGTTCTTACAGGGCAGGGTGAACCAAGCAGCTCAGTGTCCTAAATTGCCCTGACCTGGATATCCAGGGGCAGGTATGGAACTGCCCCTGTGCTGGGCGGAGCAGGTGCCTGCAGAACAGGTTCCTGTGGAAGTAGCTCCAGGGAGGTGACAGGACAGCTGATGTAGGTCCACCTCTCCTCTCCCAGTGAGACACACTGAGCCTGGGGGTCAGAGGACTCGCCCTCTTCCTCAGATAATGGGCAGCAGTGGCATCATCACGGCCACATGCAGATTAAGCCTGAGTTGGCGTTAGACTGGAGGGCCCAGGCCCTCATTCTCATGGTCGTCCTGCTCTAGATAGTTAAAATGGGTGTGATTTCCTGACTGCCATGCCAATGTGACCAAGGACAAGCACAGAGGAGAGCATGGGTCTCTGGGGAAGAGAGGGCCCTGTGCTCTACTGTGGGTCCTACAGACATGAACAGCAGGTGTCTCCTTCCTGTTCACACACATACACCATGGTCATGCTTGCTTTTATGACCTTGTACTACATCCAAGAAGCGTTGTCCTCTTTTTGCATTCATATGAAGAGGTTTTATTATCAATAATCAAATATCTATCTTTTTTTTTAGTATGTAGGTTTCCAGAGTTATTTAAACATATTTCTATCTCACTTCTCAATTTGGACATTCATCTACTTGCATTTTTTCTTTAAATTTTTTTTTTAAGATTTATTTTATTTTTCATTGGAAAGGCAGATATACAGAGAGGAGAGACAGACAGGAAGATCTTCCGTCCGATGATTCACTCCCCAAGTGAGCGCAACGGCTGATGCTATGCCAATCCGAAGCCAGGAGCCTCTTCCTCTGGGTCTCCCACACGGGTGCAGGGTCCCAAAGATTTGGGCCGTCCTCAACTGCCTTCCCGGGCCACAGGCAGGGAGCTGGATGGGAAGCGGGGCTGCCGGGATTAGAACCGGTGCCCATATGGGATCCCGGGCGTGCAAGGTGAGGACCTTAACCACTGCGCCATCGCGCCGGGCCCTACTTGCATTTTTTATTCACTACAATTTACTCTATTTCTGTGAAAGGCAGAGTGACAGAGAGAGGGACGAAGAGAAAAAGAAAAAGAGAGAGAAGGATGGAGAGAAAGAGATTTTCCCAATGGCCGTAATGACTGGGGACAGAACCAGACTGACTATCTAGATCCTCCAGTGTGGATGTAGGGACCCAAGTATTTGAGCAAGTTTACACTGCTCTCCCAGGTGCATTAAAAGGGAGTTGAATTAGAAGTGGAGCAGCTGGGACTTGAATCTTTGATCTGTAAGGATGCTAATGTTATAGGCCATGGCTTAACCCGTGCTGAAGCTGTACAGCAATGCCGTTCCCCTGCATTTAAATGTTTAGAACTAAATTCCCTAAAAGGATATTCATCACAGCAGGTACTATGACACAAGGATCACATCAAACAGCTGTCCATGTCTCCATATCAAGCAGTGGGAATTTCCTTTACCCTGAAACCTCTGACAAAAGGTTAAAAAAAAATCTATTCGTTCTTGGCAATATCTGCATTTGCAGTTCCTCTCCATCCCTTCCTGCTCTGGGGAGCTGAAGACCCTGCACTTTCCTCCCCACATGCTGATCCAGACCTGCCTACGCCTCACTAGTCCCTCAGGCATTAGCAGCAGTGCTGCCTTTACTGCCAGACCTGTGTGCTGTGCTTTCCCTGAGGACTCCCCCAAGCCAGTCTCTGCTCTGGTGCCCAACCACGCCAAAGGCATCATCTGTCCTAAAAGAAATGAGCATGCATAACTTTTAGATTTGTTTTTTTTTTCTTGAGAAGCTCATTTCTCAAGAACTTATATTTTCAACAAATAATGAGTGGTAGATATAAAAGAAGTCATTTAAGAAAGAGGTCCTGGGTTAGTAAAATTTTTTAAAATGTGGGTAGTAATTGCTCCGAGTGCAAATGTGAGTATGTGTGTTCATGGATATGGTGGTGGAAATACAGGTGTGGAGTGGGGCTGAGGGGGAAAAGAGTGACTGTCGGGTTCTCCGGGGCAGGGCATTGGTCACATGGACACTTTGTAAATGTATTGTTCACCAACACAGGACGATTCTGTCCTGCTTGTCAGTGATGAGGCATGTCGGTGCTGAGAACACAATGTGTTCTTGCCTGGCAAGACAAGTCACTTTCCAGAGAACTGGGATCATGGGGAACATCTCTAGATCTTCCCCAGGCTGACCTCAGGGAGTAGGGAAGCAGAGTGCACAGCCTGCGCCTTGCCAGCTCCCCACTGCAGTCTGCATTCCCCAGGCAGTGAATGGCCGCTCGGTGCACCTCGCTGACTCCTTCAATCTGAAGCCATGGTTTGGCTTTGCTGCCTTTTTTGACTTACTGTATGCCAGACGGAAGGGCTAGGATCGAGGATGTCAGAAGAAAGGCGTCTACACAGGCACATCAGGATGACTCAGTGGATCCTCACTTTATCAGGAGTTCAGGCTCAAGGCAATCCCAATGCTTCAGAACACAGGCCTGAATCCAGAAATGTGTTGGCAACCCTGAAATCCTAACTTGGTACTACTGGTTTGCCACTGTATTTGGTTGAGAGTTGATTTGCAACTGCTTGCCTAGTTTCTTGGTATCATTGTGTCTGGTCAATAATACTTGTGAAATAAACAGGAGAAGAGGGCACATGGAAGAAGCCTCATGGGACAGTGACATGTGACAGCATGTGGAAATGATTGTCTGGAAAAATTATTATGTCATGAGTGGCAGACAGACCCCACATCAGTCTTTGCACTTAAATTATGGCAGACTGAGGGTCTCAAAGACCATGTGTAACAAATATCGTCTAACTAATTTGTTTACAGTTGTGGGTAATGAAACATGTAATATACTTTAGGAATATTTTTTAAAGATTTATTTAATTTTCTTATTGCAAAGTCAGATATATAGAGAGGAGGAGAGACAGAGAGGAAGATCTTCTATCTGATGATTCACTGCCCAATCCGAACCCAGGAGCCAGGAACTTCTACCAGGTCCCCCACACAGGTGCAGGATCCTTGGCTTTGGGCCATCCTTGACTGCTTTCCCAGGCCACAAGCAGGGAGCTGAATGGAACGTACAGACACTGGGATTAGAACCAGCACCCATGTGGGATCCCAGCGTGTTCAAGGCGAGGACATTAGACACTAGGCCACGCCGCCAGGCCCAGGAAGATTTCTAACATGCTACAGTTTCCCAGAAAAAATTAAAAAAAAAGTACCTCACTCTAAACTGCTCAGATGGCGGGTACTAGATGACTAGGAAATGGCAATGAAAGGGACCATGATCTGGGACACAGAATGATGTGTGTCCTGCCAAATTCCTAGGTGTGTCATTGGCAGATGGGAATGGGGAGCGCTCCTGTCAACAAACCCAACAAGTTTAGGCAGATTGTGGGCACTGAATGAGTTGCAGCCATTGGAGAGGATCGGCTAGAATCTGTCTTTCCATGTCAGGGAGGGAATGTGTAGAGGGGAGAGCAGAGGCTTCCAACCCTCAGTCAAAAAGCCTCCAGCTTTCCTGTACACCTGCCTGCTTCTCTCCCCCTGATAATCACACCTTCATCCTTTCTTGCTCCAGGTATAACTTCTCAACAAACCTCATCCTGGTCCATTCAGCAACTGCATTTATTTGGCCCTAGCATACTCCTCACACATGGCCCAGGGGCCACGGCTGCTGTGGCAGGGACTGGATGTGGTATATTCTTCCCTCCCCTCTCTCCACACATGTGTTCACTGATGCTATAACAAACCACCCAGTGCTGGTAACTTATACAGAAAACAGGCTAAATCATTTAACTCATAGTTTTAGAGGTTGAAAATCCCAAACCAGGCAGCCCATTTGCTCAGCCTCTTCTGAGAGCATCCAGACATATAGAGCTGTGATGGGGCACATATATAAAAGATTCTAAAGGGAGACATGAAATGGTGCAGAAAGGGGCCAGGTTTACTCATCAATAATAACTCACCTTCCCAGAAACTAACTAGGGTAGCACAAGGTCTGCCTCCATCTCTTCTGTAGGCAGTGTCCCCAAATGGCCTAACCACATGACATCATTCTAACACCTCTACACTGAGGACCAAGCTCTGGGTGACACAACAGCCACTCACTGACCTTGAGTTTGCCCTGGTGTTCAGCTCTGGGACCAGGAGCAAGTGACTGGCCACCCTGCTGGCTGCAGTGGGCTGTGCACAGGATGGACACGAGGAGCCTCATGAGAAGGTCTGTGAGGCTTACAAATGTGCTAGAAAAAGGCCTTTATAGTGTCCATTGCTCCTTCCACAAAGTGAAGCTGAACTCTGCACCCAGGCTGCTTTGTGCTAAACCAGCAGAGGAAGAAGAATTTCCATGAAGCTCAGGGATGACGCCAAACGTTGTGGGATATCCCTTTCCTAGTTGGTAGTTGACTGTGCTAAACCCCCTGTAGTGTGAGTCACGCATGAATGGATGTTCCTATGCTGACCTCCCAAGAAGAAGGTAATTCACTTTTGGGGTCTGAACCCATGCAGCAGACTAGTTCGCCTACTCAGGTGGGGGCTGAGTGGAAAACTTTATAGAAACCACATTATCGTTTATATCAGCTCTGTGAAAGCTGTGTACCAAAAGGAAAGGGAAACACACCGTGGCTGACTGAGGGAGGAGAAGTACTCAGCCAGGAGTTGTAGGATTAACTCTTTTAGAGTCTCCTAGGGAAAGAGCACACCATACCCATAATGACCATCTGCTTGTTCCAGGCACACATACGGGAACTGCTTCTGCTAGAACTGATGTCCAAAAGCCAGCTGATGCCCAGGTCACTGGCCTTTTGGATTTCACTAAAGCCTAGAGGTAGAAAATATGATTCTTCAGTTCGACCAAGAGAGATATGATAACAAGGTTGAGAATGAGCTCCCCATTCAAATGTTGTCTTCCTGAGCACTGACTGGTGTCAAGCATGAGTCAGCTCATTACTGAATTTGAAGTTCACCATAGAACAACACCTTGTCTTTGTTTAGTGACTTGGATTCTCTGTGGGCCCAACTGGGTGTTTGTGTTAGCCTAGTTTATAGATGAAGATATTGAAACATAAGTTATGTTTCCACATCAGTGACAGAATTGATAACCAATAGGTCAAGTTCCAATGTGATTGGTAAAGTATTATTTAATTCCCAGGGCAAATTAATAGGAGAGTAATTACTACACATTTGGTTTTTAACCACAGGTCCTGCTAATAGGATTAGAAAAGAGGAAATTTGAAGTGCAGATTTGTATCTTCAATCATTCTTTCAGATATAATTGAATGACCTGGGTTGCATCTAGTTATTAAGAGCTCCACCCTCCACACCTCTTACCAAGCAAGATGCTTTCCTGTTCTGATCCCCAGGCTAGATTGATATTCTCCACCCAAAATCGTAGCTTCATCAAGAAATTGATTACTCAATATTTGCTAAGACCGCTGTACTTTTCCAGCACTAAGATGAGATGCAAACTCTTCAAGATATTTTTATAGCAAGCGTTTGGCAAATGGAATATTCCCCTAGTATCTCTCTCTCATCAGGCACACGGGGAGAATTTTTACATCGAGGGAAAAGGGAAGGCTTGGATTGCTTAATTGGCTGAAGTAGAAAGGTGGAATTCATGCAGTTTTTTAGGAAGAGATTGAAACAGTATGTTCCTTATCTGTTGGCAGGGATGGGGAGGAAATGGGACACTAAGGAGACCAACTATTGTGGGGACCTCATAGCAAATGTCCTTTCATAGGCATGGGTCCTGTCCTAGAAGGTCTTAGGGATAGCCTCCCAAGGGCTGAGCTCTTGTTTTAAACCCTGCTGCTTAAAACAGTGGGCAAGGATGGTTTTACTGCTAGAGAAAAATGAATGGGCCCTGAGAGGTTCCCAGATGGGTTTCCATGCTTCTACCAAGAGGTTGGCCAAGTTCATGCTGCAGCCATGAACATACCCCCATCTGTATGTTCCTGCCTTTTGATGTCTTTGGGCTGTCCCACAAGGGCCACAACATACTCTCTAATCTTTCCTTAGCAAGATTCCAACTCTAGTTGTTTCACCTGTGAATGGAACACACCTTGGACTTGGCATCAGGTCAATGAATTAGAGAGAGCATTAGGGGGATGGGAAATAAAAAGCTTTCCCCTCTTGTCTGAAATTGCATTTTGAATGCTCATTTGATAAACAACATCTCAGTAGCAGCTGTGAGAACTCCTTGCCTGAACAACAAGCCTGCAGAACTCCTTGCTCTGGAAGGTAAAGGCAGTGAATCTTGTCCTGTCTTTAGACCTGGTGTCTTCCCTGGCCTGGAAACTGGATCAAGTTCATAGTGGCTGCCAGACAGATCCAGGGCTGCTCAGGTCAAAAGCAGAGAAGAGAACAAAGCACTGAACCTTCCTCCCATTCTTCCTCTGACCCTTTCTGCCCCTAAGGGAGGCTCACCTTACCCTACCCTCCCTCAATCTCAGCTGTTTGAAGTTGGGGTCTTCCCTGGTCCCTGCTATGTATGTGGTCAGGGTCTCTTTGAGAATTAACTGCAGGGGAAACTGCCCTGGGTAGAAAGTTCCAAGGTTGGGAAAGTCTGTGGTCAAGGCCTGGAGAGATAAGTAGATTCTATTGTTCCCCTACCCCATGCTGGTTCCCACCAGACTCTTCTAGAAGGAGCCCTCCCACTTCAAATCCTGCATGTCTTGTCTGCAACTAAACTGTCCCTCCCTTGGGAGGAGAATCTTGCCCCAGGGCATGGGAAGGGTGGGGTGGGGAGCTCCTCCCTTGCATCAACAGAAAAGGAGAGGGGTTCTCATGCCAGGGCAAGACTCCCCACAGACACTGCTCAGCAGCTGCCCTGAGTCCTGGAACACGAGCCCTGGTTGCTGCAGATTGCCTGTGAACTCAGAAGCCCGGTGCTACACAGGAGACGCAGGCATGGCCGAGGAACTGTCTCCAGAGCAGGTGGCTGACTTGAAGGCAGCCTTCACCAAGTTCGACAAGGATGGGAATGGCACCATCAGTGTCAAGGAGCTGGATGCAGTGATGCAGCTCCTGGGCCACAAACTCTCAGAGGAGGAGCTGAAGGCCCTCATCGCCAGTGTGGACCAGGATGGTGATGGAGCCATTAGCTTCCAAGAGTTCCTGGCAGCGATGGCCAAGAGGTTGAAGGCTGCGGCCCATGGGCAAGACCTGCGGGCGGTCTTTCAAGCCTTTGACCAAAATGGCGATGGCCACATCACTGTGGAAGAACTCAAGCAGGCCATGGTCAAGCTGGGAGAACCGCTTCCTCTGGAGCAGCTAAATGCTATGATCGAAAAGGCTGATGTAGACAAGGACGGGAAGGTGAACTATGAGGAATTTGTGCGTGTTTTAACCCGAGAGTGAGGTTCATGGGGCATTGGCTCCACCCCGTCTGTCTACCTGACTCTGGCCTGTTAGGTTTTTGCGCCTTCTTGGGAGTCCCTGCTTTTGTGATAGGGGATACAAAAGGAAACTCTGGATTGGTGGATGGGAACTTTCTCACTGGTGAGAAAGACTTTGCTCTCCTGCCCTGTTTGCTGTGTTGTTGGGGCAGCTCAAGATCCCTCTGTACCTGCTGAGAGCCTAGGCAAAAGCTGGGCCTTATCCTCTCGGTGGTGGAATCGGTGTTCCCTACCTCACAGGGCTGTTGTGAGGGGTCCCTATGCTATGCAATGGTCCAAATAAAAGGAATGCAAAGTCCAGTTGTGTGCTCTGTGCTTGGGAAGGGGAGAGTAGGAGGTCTCAGTACCTCTGTCATTTTCTGAAGTTTCCATCCCTTTGGTTCTGGCAGGAGAACTGACTTGAGTAGGCCTCATGGTCTACCACTTACCTCCCCTGAGGACTGAGGAAAAGAAAAGGTGAGAGGCTGGATTAGAGTGGGATGGAAAGGGCAGGTGTCTTTGGGCTTTAGGGTCTACTTGAGCTGCTGGTGAGGACCAGAAACCATAGCAAGAGCCTAGGATGGCCACCATCATCTGTACCACAGCCCCGGAAGGATGTCATCTTCTGCACATATCCTACTGCACCGTAACCCTGAACATGTGTGTGTGTGTGTGTGTGTGTGTGTGTGTGTGTGTGTGTGTGTGTGTGTGATTATAGGAGAGGGTTACCAACAGTCCGTGGAAAAATAGAGTGAAAAGTTAAGTTTGAAATCCAGGTGCAGTGTTTTCAACTTACAGTTTTTCTTTTAACATTTTTTTTTAAAAAAGATTTTTCTTTTTAATTGGAAAGTCAGATTTACAGAGAGGAGAGACAGAAAGATCCTCTGTGCACTGATTCACTCCCTAACTGGCTGCAGTGACCAGAGTTGAGCTGATCCGAAGCCATGAGCTAGGAGCTTCTATGTGAGTACAGGATCCCAAGACTTTGGGATCTACTGCTTTCCCAGGCCACAAACAGGGAGGTGGATGGGAAATGGAGCAGGTAGAACAGGAACCCATGCCCATATAGGATCTCGGAGCACGGCAGATGAGGACATTAGCCCCTAGGTTACAGCGCTGGGCCCTGCTTGAACTTTCTGAAGATGACTTGTCTGTGTCTCTCTGTATGTGCACAAGAATGTGCTTGTAGAAATCTAGGGAGGCAGAAATCTAGGGGTGAGGATAGTATTCCCCAGGAGCGTCTTCGTTCCTGCCCTCCCCTTGCCCACCCAGACCTCCTCAGTGTGGGCGTCCTCATAGCTCCTCTTAGCTCTGATGTTGTTCCTGCAGCTCCCATCTGAGGAATGCACCCCAGGGAGGAGCTGGGGGAGGAAGGAACGTGAAGCAGGAAGACTAACGTCTGGAATGGTCACCCTGTTGCCCCTGATAGCGCACAGGGCCTTCATTTTTAGATCCGTGTTACTGCTGTGAGGGATAAAAAATTGTTAGGCTAAACCTAGTCCATGCGTTGTTCAACAGGCCTGGGTTTCTACTTCCTCTTCTGGAAAAAGGGACTTTCTTGTGGATTTTGGTTGACTAAGTTTTACTTCAAATTTTCAGCCGTGACTTCCCTTATCATGGGTTAGCCCTGCACAATCAGAGGGTTGAACTTGGTGGGGAGTACAGCCAATGCCCCTGGGCAATTATTGCAAAATATGACTGCTGCTCTCTCCACCTGGCACAGCTGTGCTGAGCACACACCCTGGATGAACACACACCTGCGCTGGACACACATATGTGCTGGGAAGATAGCTGTGATGGACACACATCTGTGATGGACACACACCTGTAGTGGTACTGAATGGTGGGGACTGCCCACTTTTTGCTGGTTTGAATAAAATGCTAGGGAGTGAGGAGGGGTCCAGGACAGCAAGAAGGGCCTGCTGCCTTCAGGAAAGCTGCATTTCTACTCCCCCCCCCATCAGATGCTTTTGGGGCACCCCTCCCGTCTCCTGTGGTCCTACCACAGAACTCCCTCGGCCCTCTCAACGGTCTTTGGAGACTACTCCAGCCCCATCCAGGTATCTTCCTGCCTCCTTGGCCTGGGCAGCTGATGAGAGAGGCTGGGACTGGGGCTGGTGCTAGGTGGGTTTGATAAGAGGCAGGGAAGGGAGCTGTTGTTATACCACAGACCTCTGAGGGTGGAAAAGGAGAGGAGAGAAGAGGAAGACAGAAGAGTTGGCAGAGGGATGAGGAAGGCAGGAAGAAAGGACAGAGGCAAATCTGGACCTGACCCCTGATCTCTGGTGTTTGCCTGCCTCCTTTTTTATCCCAGTGGATCTGGGATCCTCTCCCTTGAGCCCCACCGGTTGTCTCTGTTGTGTCTTAGCTGCTCTTGTTATCAAGGTAGATGAACTCAGGGCTCCACTAGTCTCAGCAGGGAGCCCAGGATGGTAAATGAATGTGCTGGTGACAGAGGCAGCAGGGTGGACCTCCTCCAGGCTCAGAAAGTCAAGGAGAAACTGAACTCTGAGCTCTGTCAGCCAGGTCCCCTGAAGCAACTCACTGATTGTCCAAGACCCCATCAAGAGCATGCACACTTTCACTGCAAAAGAAAGTCAGTAGAATAAGACAAGTGAAAAGGATCAGAATATGCCACCCTAAAACTTGCCACTTTGGTACAAGGTTTTTAAAAACAGAAGTGACAAACATTTGGGCTTGCATTTAAGACTGGTTAACTTGACTACATCTGACATTGGGTTTCAGCTCTGGCTTGGCTTCCTTCAAGCCCTGGAAGGCAACAAATGGCTTAAGGGATTGGGCACCTGCCATCGTGGGTTCTGACTCTGGCTTCAGCCTGCTAGCTGTTTTGGGTGTTTGCACCTACTTGGGAGACCTGGAAGAAGCTCCTGGTTCCTGGCTTTGGATCAGCCCAGCTCTGGTTGGCTGTTGCAACCATTTGTAGAATGAACCAGTGCATAGAAGATCCCCCCTGCTCTCTCTCTCTCTCTCTAACTCTTTCAAGTGAACTGAATAAATCTCTTACAAAAATGGTATGTGACCTCTCAAGACTAATGGTCCCTTTGGATTTCTACTTATTTTCCTTAAGACTCTTGTATTCATGCAAAATAAACCATTTTCTCCTGTCAGTCTGAATTTTATCAGTTTAATTAGAAGATTCCAGTCCCTGAAACTGAAAATCCCCTGTCCTACAGAAGCATGGATAGCAAGGGAAAATAAAGAAATGGAAACCTCATGCAATTCACTACCCAAAGCTGCCTTGTAAATGTTTTGGAAGATACCCTGCCTTTTCTTTTCTGTCCATTCCTGTGTATCTATTTTGTGTATGTGTTGTTTCTTTTCTCAGAAATTTCTTTTCTTGTGTAAGGTTTTACTGTGGGTCTTTTTCTCTTTGAAAGTAGCAGAGATTACATCTTAGCTTTCATGTTTTATAAAATTTTTAAGATTGAACAATTATTGGAAAGGCAAGATATATATGCTCAGCCCTTCCTTCCACTGCTTCTTTCCCTGTCACCAACAGTCAGGCCAAAGCAGGTGCCTGGAACTCACTCTGGGTCTCTCCTGTGGGTGGCAGGAACACAAGGCCTTAGCCTTCACTTGCTGCCCCCAGTGGTATGTATGCATCAGCAGAAAGTTGGAATTGGAAGCGGAGCTGGGGCCTGGACCATGGCACTGCAAAATACGGGCTGCGAGTGTCCCAACTGACATCTTAACTTCTATACCAAAGGCCTGCCCCTTGCGTTGTCACTCTTAGCTGCTGATTATTATTCCATGATATAGTTGTTAAATCCCAGCTCTGAAGCTTGTTATCTATGCCACCTTGAGAAAATACCTTTACCTCTCTGAGTAAGGCATCTTCTCAGTAGCTGAATATTTCTTTGAAGTTACATCTCTCCAGTTAAAATCGTTAGCATTATATTAAGCGTTATGTTCGGCTGAGCATGTTGTCTTTGTTGCTGATAGTTCCCCTGACCATTGCACCATCACCTGACAAGCACCAAAGTTCTCTGTTCTGACATTTATTTATTTGTTTATTTTGAAACACTGGCTTTTGATATTGAGGAAAACTTCCGATTAATTGCAAGGTGAAGCAGTTGTCCATGACTCCAATGTCAAGGACTTTTACAGGGTTCTTGTCTCCTACTCAATTTCCAATAGTGGATAAATATTCCTGTCTTAAGCAATTGGTGTGTGCTTGGTGTCTGAAGTATGAATCACACATAAAACTGACATTCAGCTGGGCAGAACTGAGCTGATGAATTTACTGGAACTGGCTTAGGAGAAACCGCTTATTGAAACCAAAACTAAAGCCAAATATCCCCTAGCTCCTCCAGAATGTTAATCAATTTTTGAAAAAAAAATTTTTTTTGACAAGTGTAGAGACACAGATTGACAGGTGGACAGGGCAATAAGTACTCCCATCTTTGCTTCATTTCTTAAACACCTGTAGTGGCAGGGGCTGAACTCAGAAGCCAGGGAATCAATCAAGGTGTCCCACATGGACAGCAGGGACACAGTGACTTAGCTGTCACCACTGCCTCCCCAGGCTCTGCTTTGACAGGTTACAGGAGTGGATCCCAGACACCTTGAGGTGGGACACAGGGATCTTCACCTTGAGACCACCAGCCTTTTGCTCTTCTGAGAGACTGATCAGTAAATTGATTTTAGAATTACATCACTTTTGATCAATGCAGATGTTTCAAATCCCACATTCCCTTTTAAATCCTAATTTATGTCTGTTCCCAACAGCCTGGGGTCTGCATCAAATGCCGCCTCCTGGAAGCCTTCCAGAGTGGAGAATGACCCAGAATAGATTGTCAGCACATTCCTCCCCCCCTGAGCAAATGGCTACATGTGATCTCTCCCTCCTTATGAATTCTTACGGAAGTGCACCTTCACCATAATTTCATGTGAACAAGGTGCACTCTCCCTCCACAGGTCACCTAATAATCAAATAAAACCCACACATGATGAAACAGGATTGTGAACTCCTCAGAAAGTGTGTTAAACTCTCAACACACTCACTGTGAGGATGGGCACCTCAGGGGCTCTTTTAATACCTACTGAGCTCCTTCAGTTCAGTTCAGTTCAGTAGCAGTAGCTCTTACGTGCTCACAGGCTTAAAGGAATCCTCAGGGTGTTGTCATCAATCAGAGGAGGGAAAATCACATTGTGACTGAAGAGAGAAGATGCCTGTCTTATAATGTCATTAAGAATTATGAGAACTGGGCCCAGCATGGTAGCCTAGTGGCTAAAGTCCTCGCCTTGCATGTGCTAGGATCCTATATGGCCACTAGTTCTAATCCTGGTGGGGCTGCTTCCCATCCAGCTCCCTGCTTGTGACCTAGGAAAGCAGTCGAGGATGGTCCAAGGCCTTGGAACCTTGTGCCCATGTGGAAGACCTGGAAGAAGCTCCTGGCTCCGGATCGGTGCAGCTCTGGCCATTGCTGCTGCTTGGGGAGTGAATCAACAGAAGGAAAATCTTCCTCACTGTCTCTCCTCCTATCTGTATACCTGACTCTCCAATAAAAATAAAATAAATCTTTTTGAACAAAGAATCATGAGAACTGACCTCAAACACTGCTAAAATTCTAGCAGGCCATGCTCTCTTGGCCTAGAAATTCTTTGTCCAAAGATTCTTGGGCGTATCACTTGGTAGGATAGACAAAGGTTTAGATATGAGGCCTCTTGGGCCAGTTTATAAGATTTCATATTTTTCTCTCCCCATACTGTTCCCAATCCAAAAAGAAAAAAAAAAAATCATAGCGTCAGTGCCAAAGCATAGTAGGTTAAACCTCCATCTGTGATGCCAGCACTCTTTATATATGATGGTTTAAATTCTAGCTTCTCCACTTCTGATCCAGCTCCCCACTAATGTGCCTGGAAGGTAGCAAAGGATGGTCCAAGTCGTCAGGTCCCTACCCATGTGTCGGAGACCCCGAAGAAGCTCTTGGCTCTTGGCTTCAGACTACCCAGCTCCAGCTGTTGCAGTCAATTGGGAGTGAGCCAGCAGATGGAAGGCCTCTCTCTGTATACTCTTTCTCTCTGTAATTCTGCCTTTCACATAAAAAGAAGAAAATCTTTAAAGAAAATCATAAATAGTAGATCCCATATATACTGTTACATTTCAGATTCTCAAGAATGATCTAGATAAAATATTTGGTCCCATTTTCTTGGGAAATCTGTCCAGCTTTTAAATTGTAGGATCATGCAACTGAGCCACCATGGTCACCGCACACTAGAGGGAGCAAGTATGGCCCTCCCCACTACAGTATCTGTGAAGTGAGGACCTGCCCTTATCTGGTGGCTCCTGCCTTGCCCAAAGGTGACCTCATCTTTTTCCTCCTGGCCTTCTTGATTATAATCTGGGACAGGGCCCAGAGGCCTCCTTCTGCAAGCTCCTTCTTGCTTATCTGCAGTTGTTTACTCTCTAAAGTGGTGAGCTCATCTCTTTCCCCACTGCAGTTGCCCTACCTCTAGGCGATTAGCACCTGCTTCCCATCCAACTGCTGCCTTCCTTTGCCACCTGCTATAAGCCACTCATTCTCAACTCCAGTTGCATAAACACCCCAGGTGCTTTTGAAAACTGCACTTCTGACCTCACAGTGCATGTGAAGTGGAGCCCAGGTGTGGCAGTTTCTTTTCCTAAACTCTCTGGGTGTGTATGTACAGCCAAGATTAGAAGCTATGATTAAAAGCCGCTGCTCTAACCTGTCTCTGGAAACTGTGATTACACCAGGTGCTCCCCAGGCCCAAGCTCTTCTCTGTCCCTCTGGGAAGACTGGCGCCCAACCTGGGGAAGAATTGGGGTGGGGGTCAGTAGTGAGTTAAGTCTGCATCACGTAGGGAACAGATGGCACTCCGCTGGTGGCCCGCTAGAGACCCACTTCTAGAGACACTTGGTATCAGAGCTTTCACTAGTCCTGCAGCTCCTCCCTTGTTGACCAGTTGGCCTTTGATCTAAAGGGAAATCAAATCGCCTGTATTTCTCCACATCTGAAACCCTTAGGTTGAAGTGCTAGGTGAAATTCACCCATTCACTCAATTATTCCACAGCTATGTCTTTGGCTGCCTTACTGGTGAGTCTATGCAGAACCAGAGGGGAATGTCACATCAGTTTCTTGCTGATGAGTTGCGGAGATAAAGGGCCACTTGGGAAGGGAGGGGGCAGTGGGTGCCTTGCTAGGGAGTCCTGGCTCAGGGGCATGCTCAGCGGAAGAGTGAAGACTGGAGGAGGTGGCGCTGAACCAGCTATTTGGAGGTGGAGGGAGCTGTCAGCAGGCGATAGGACACCCTTGGCAAAGAGAGTCTCCTGAGTCAAGACGTGGAGGAGGGAATGAGCAATGCCTTGCCTGGGAGATAAAGGGAGGTGGTACACCATTATATCATCTAGACAAGCTGGGCAGTTAGCATTTTTTTTTCAAGTCATGGCAAAGACATTTACCAGCTGTGTGACCTTGGGCAAGGCAGTGCCACTTTGAGCTTTCTCAGCTGTAGTGAAGGTTAGGAGTAATGTGTTTTGAGGACAAAGTGAGGGATGTAGAAAAGACCATTTCAGTAAAGTCTCCCTGTTGTGCTGTTGTTTTGTGCACACAAGAAGGCGGAGACTCACCGACAGTTGCTAATCAGAGAAGGTGTTGAGCCAAATATGTGCTATAGGAAGATTGCTTTGGCAGGATGAAGTACGAGAGGGAGTAGGAGGTGAACGTGATGGCTGACGTCTGAGCTGAGAGGGTGAGGCTGGATGGGGCCCCTGCTCCTGTGGACTGCTGAGAAGAGGTGCTGGACTGGGGGACTGACTGAATGTGCTGGGCTAGAATTTAAGGAGATCTAGAGGAGATAGGTGGGAACTAAGCAGGGGAAAAAATGGCTCCCCAGCTACTGCCAGGTAGAGCCATGCCTCTGTGCCCACTGGGCCCAAGTGGGGTTGGAGTGAGCATCAGGAACTCACTGGGGCCAGCATAGTAGCACAGCGGGTAAAGTCACAGTCTCCGATGCCACATCCCATGTGGACACTGGCTCAAAATTCATTTGCTCCACTTCCTATTCAGCTCCCTGCTAGTGTGCCTGAGCAGGCAGCAGAAGATGGCTCACTGACTTGGGCCCCTCCACCCAAGATGGAAGACCCATGCTCTTGGCTGTGGCCTGGCTCATAATGGCCATTTGAGAAGAGAACGAATAGGTGGACAATAGTGTGTGTGTGTGTGTGTGTGTGTGTGAGAGAGAGAGAGAAATAAATAAATGATTAAAAAAAAAAAAAACAAAGGAGGTCACCACCAACATATGTACCTGACTTCATACCTTGTCAGATGCTGCAAGCACATGGGTGTTCTCAGGATTTTTGGGACACAGGCAGTCTAGAGACCTCTTGCCTAACCTTGGCATCTCACAGGAGCAGGGCAGAGTATGTGGCTTTTAAGGGAGTCCCACCCAGGAGACTGTGTCTTATCTGCTGAATTTGGAGACCAAAAACAAACAGCAGAGCACCTGAAGGGCGGGTATGGTGCTCACCAAAAGGGGACATAGGGACCCCTGTAAATGCACACTCAGGGCCTCGTGCCCCTCCTAGCACATCCTGCTCCAGATAGGCTCTGAGTCCTGTCCCCCATCCACCCACCTGGCCACTTAGCCAGGAGAGGGAAGGGGGCTGTCTCTGCCCTACTGGGCCTGTGCTTGGAGGAAAGATAAGATAAGGTGGCTCCTGATCACAAGGGATGGAAAACAATACCCTTTCAGACAGTTGCACCCTTGCCTGAGAGGACTTTGTTCCCTTTTCCTCCAACCGTCCTTTTCCTAAACCCCTTCTCTCCCTCCTCCCTGCTTTCCTCTCAGCGAACATGCGCAGTGCTGATGGCCAGGCACGGGGCTAGGAGTCAGGAAGCTGCTCACCCTGCGAGTGCTCTGGGATAAAGGCAGCCACGAACACTCAGGCCAGGGAGGAACCCAAGGCCATGTGGAAGCTGTGACCACACAAGATTTTACTGCCGAAGTATCAGTGGCTGCAGGGCCACAAACCATCCAGGAACTTTGGTGACCACTTGGATGTTGGGTGTTACAGGCTTACGGAGACATTTGAGGTTCCCCTGGGCCACAGAGTTATGAGCGGTGTCACCTGGACCAACTCCTTGCCCTCTTTTCTCAAAGTCACTGAATTCAGCTCTGAAATGCCCATCAGGAAAATGTATCCCAAGGGCCTGTAAGAGGTGTGCCTCCTCTTTCCTGTGGCTACTTGGGAAGGCTCCATGCCAAGGGGTGCAAGGCTCCCCCCGCCCTGCTTCTGGGGTTGGTCCTGTTTGAGAGATGCTTAAGATCTGGAGAGAAGGTAGCTGCATAAAGGCTGGGGAACCTGGGAAGGGGACTCAGAATGTGAAGTGGGCAGAATGTGCTTTGCTGCTGCCTCAGCGGCTTTGCTGTTCTCATGGCCTGGCTCCTTTTGCTCTCTTGGACCTCAATGTAAGTACAAGCCCCTCAACAAAGCTGATAGGACCTCTGACACCACCTGTCACTTCTGCACACTGTTTCCATCTCTGCATGTCCACCAAGTGACTGTCACTGCGGTATGTTTTTAAATGCACCTCTCTCTAGTTCCATTGTCCTTTGTACCCCCTGCCACTAAAACAGGAGCTTCAAAACCTCTAGACCTTGTCTTGCTAAATGCCATTGTCCCAGCACCAAAAACCAGATAGTGTAGGATGGATGAATAACATGACAATGACACGGCCATTGTCTTCATTTTCAGGCACCTCACTCTGAACTGGAGGCTGCTCAGAGAAGAATGACAAGAAGACTCGCTGTATTCAGGACAGTGGGTCTGTAGGAATTCAACATAGATGATGATGAATACTTGAAGTCCTTCTGATCATCTCCAAACCACTTTAGGGTTAGCATGAGAGCTGAGAATGCGAGTTGCTAGGTTGTTTCCAAGTTGATGAGTAGCCCGAGGATGATTCATTCTCTTGGGAGACAGTGGTTGGGTACACTCAGGGTAGATTCAGGCCATGCAGTTGAGCTGGAAAGGCTCAGACATCCCTTTCCTGAGGTTCAATGATCATTTCCAAACACAGGCTAGAGGTTCTGGTATTATGGGAAATAGTGCATTTACTGTAATTCTGAAGACCAATAGTCTACCTGTTTTTAATCATTGCATTTTTCCCTGCAATTTACTTCTACTTTGTTGTTGGGTTGGGTTGCAATTGGGTTGGATTGTGTTGGTTTTTTATTTAGTTTATATAAAACTTGATACAGTTTATAAACAATGTCTATTCTACAGTTGCAGCTTCGCTAAGCCAATTACATGTATATGCATGAATAAAATAGGAGGGTATTATTCATTCAAGATAAGCAAGAGTCATTTGTAGGATGTGGGATTGTGAAGGATTTCCTTTGTTTCTGTGTTTTCCAGTTTTTCTTGATAAGCATACACTTTTTTGTGTAAAGAAAAACTAAACTGTCCAAACTTGGGAGCATTTATTTATAGCCAGAGACAACTCACACTGACTCATGGGGTGGCTTATAAAACTCTTTCCACAACTACACTGCTAAGTCATATTGAATCAAATGATTCAATGGTACCATGGTGGTGACGTGAAACTGTTTATTGTAGGAGTATATACACACAGAATTTCACAGAACAGGGCCCTTTTTCCTAGAGAGCTGGTTGTTAGGTATTTATAGTACATTATAATGTTTTAAATTATTTGTGTATTTGAGAGACAATGTGTGTGTGAGTTAGTGTGTGTGTGTGAGAGAGAGTTACTTATGAGGCAGCGAGTTTCCATCTGCCAGTTCATTCATTGAGCAGGGCTGAAGCTGGGAGCTGGCAACTCAATCCAGTCCCCCACCTGGCAGTAAGAACCACCTGCTGCTTCCTAGGATCCACATTAGCAGGAAGCTGGAGTCAGAGTTGAAGATCAAACTGAGGTACTCTGATATCAGGTGTGGGTGTCTCCACCACCAAGCCAAATGCCTGTTCCAAATGCATCAACAAAAATGTTTAGAAGTGTGGGATAAAAAAAAAAACCTATAAATGATGCATAAAAACAGTTTTAATGCTTTCTGTAACTATTGAGCCTTATAGCTTTTGCTTTTTTTTTCTTCCATATGCATTTCTCTGTTTAATCCTTAGCATGATACTACTAAGAAGGTATTCTTATTTTAAAGATACAGTACTTCAGACGCTTTGCCTTTTGTACTTCCTTTCCAGTAGATCTGAAATTCACATCAACTTTAAAAAAATTCAAAATCTGTACCAAAGACAGCTAGAGACAGAATTCTCATCTCATTGGGGTTTTAAAGTCTGCAGGGAAATTTTATAAAAGTACCTTATTTGTGTAAGGAATATAGTTTTTTTTTTTTCATCATGCTGTGGTTGTTCAGTTTTGAGAGTTCTCTCACACCATCCACCCTTTCACTTCTCCAATTGAGTACCCAAGTACATCTCTATCCTCTACCTAGTGCATAGCCTGACTTATTCTGGCAGACTTGGCTCTCCAAGTTCATGCAGGCACTTACATTCCAAAGTGCTAAACTAACAGTTAATAGTTTAATACTCCTAGGGAGCAGAAAAGTTAGAAGAGTGGGGAGGGGTGAGGAAAAGGGATGGGAAGAGAAAGGAAAGGAGAAAGGAGGAATAGAAGGGAAGGAAGAAGAGCACACAAACCCAGAGAGAGAAAGAAGAGTCAGGTAAAGACAGAAGTGGGGAGAGGATTGATGTTGCCACAAGCCAAGGACTGCTGGCTCCCAGCAGAAGCCAGGAGAGAGACCTGCTAAACCTCCCTCTGACCTCAAGTGGAAACCAACATTGTTGCAGCTTGGATTTCAGACTTCTGGCTTTCAGAATTGGGAAAGCAACATTTCTTCTGCTCCAACCATTCCAGTTGGTAGTATTTTGCTGTGTAGATGTAGGAATTTTATCTAATAAGATAAATTTTAAAAGTGTCAGTGAGTATTCCAAAGTGGGTTGTGCTGTTTTGAGCACCCTCATTGCAGATGTTTCACGGAAGGGTCTCCCTATTGCTTTGGGTTCCCAGGGAGCACTTTATCAGGCTTTGGTCAATATACATAGGGAAAACAGATAAATCGTGGCACAGGTATCATGGATTATTTGGTTAAAAATCCTCTTTCAGGAAATAGAAGGGGTCTTTGATAGAACAAGGGTTAGAACCTGTTGGACTGAAGCTGGCATTGTGGCACAACAGGTTTAGGTTTCTTGAGATGCTGGCATCCCATATCAGAGTGCTGGTCTGAGTCCTGACACCTCTGCTGCTGATCCAGCTAACTTGCCTGGGAATTCAGCAAATGATAATTCAAGTACATGGGTCCCCGCCACTCATTTGGGAGATCTGGATGGAGTTCTTGGTTTTTAATTCCTAGGTTTATCCTGGCCTCATCCCGGCAATTATGGCCACTGGGGAGCCTGAGGAGGGAAAATATCTCTGTCTCTGTCACACTGACTTTTGAATAAATTAATAGATCTTAAGAAAATAAAAGGAACCATTGAACCAAATGGTCTGGAAGACCCCCTCCAGCTGTAAAAGGCTGGCATTCTGTGAAGATGGATGACTTCACAGGCAACAAGCAAAGTTAAACTGAGGTAGGTCCTGTAGGCTAGTGCCAAGGAGTCTGGCAAACTGAAGTGTTTGCAGATTGATCAAATTGTACAGATAGATTTACAGAGAGAAAGTGAGATAGAGAGCTAGATCTTCCATTTGCTGATTCACTCCCCAAATAGCTGCAATGGCCAGAGCTGAGCCTATCTGAAACCAGGAGCTTCTTCCATGTCTCCCATGCTGATGCAGGGGCCCAGGGCTTTGCGCCATCCTCTACTGCTTTCCCAGGCCACAAGCAGAGAGCTGGATGGGAAGTAGATCAGACAGGACACAAACTAGTATCCATATGGGATCCCAGTGCTTTCACTTAGTCAGTGCAATTCATTCAAATTGATCTTGAACCTACTTTCACTCAATGCTTTGAGGTCAGGTGAAGTGAGGCGAGTCTTGGGATTGGGCTTCCTAACTAGTCTCTGAGAAAGTCTGTGTGTAAACCACGACAGAGGACAGGCTCTAGCTGCACAAAGCTGCCCTCAGCATACCGCTGGGCCTCCACTCATGATCTGCCAGGCATCAGAGGAGGAGGACTGTATAGGGTTAGGCAGGGGAATGGTTGGGTGGTGCTAGGCATGACTACCCATCCCTGAAACTGGTACTCTGTTGCAATCTGGGGCTATTGCAGATGTTGAGGGCTGGCATCACAACCCTTCAGGGAAGGGAAAATGGAAGAGGGTGCTCCTTCACCCCATTACCAGCAGAGGAAGTCCTGGGATGACCTTGTGAGGCTGTAGAGGGACAGGCCTGATTGGGACTGTTAACGAGCTCTGCTCTTCTCTCCTTTCCATGCTGGTGCTCATGTCTTCGTGAGTGGCCTTGGAGACTTAATCCTTATGTAAGTTTTGGAATTATCTGGAGTGTATTTGATAAAACCTCCTGCAGACCATCTATGGTGGGATGAGAGGCAGCAGGGAAGGTAGCAAGGTTCTGTCACAGGGGTGAGCATGCCTTTGATCTGGGAACCACCTTTGAAGACTTTGGAAGGGAAGGAAGAAATGACAGAATGCAAGAAATGGGTTTAAGGTGTTCCTGTTGTTTGAGTGGAAAAAGCTTTCCTGGCTTAGAACTTGGGTAGAACTGCTTGGCCATGATTTCCCCCTTCGCAAGAAGGAGGCCAAGATGCCTCTTCCCTTGCAGACTTATCAGATGGGTAGGAGTCTGGGTAAGAACCACATTGGGGCCACAGTGCAATGACTCAATGGCTAAATCCTTGCCTTAAAAGCACTGGGATCCCGAGAGAAAATACATTGGCAATACAGCTGCTTTTGCTCTGCACTACAATCATGCCTTCTTCTGTTATTTACCAAGTGGTGTTTCTGGTTAGGAATCACAGCTGTGAAATTGATTTCAGTTCATTACACTTCTTTATGATGTTGCTCCTAAATTTTGCACACTACATTCTTGTATGTTATTTCAAATAAAATGAGAAAAAGGTTAAAAAAAAAAAAGCACTGGGATCCCATATGGGCACTGGTTTGTGTCCTGTCTGCTCTGCTTCCCATCCAGCTCTCTGCTTGTGGCCTGGGAAAGCAGTAGAGTATGGCGCAAAGCCCTGGGCCCCTGCATCAGCATGGGAGACATGGAAGAAGCTCCTGGTTTCAGATAGGCTCAGCTCTGGCCATTGCAGCTATTTGGGGAGTGAATCAGCAAATGGAAGATCTAGCTCTCTATCTTGCCTTCTCTCTGTAAATCTGATCTGCCTTTCCAATAAAAGAAAAAAAAAAAAGCAAACATGTGGCTTTGGCTACTATAGTCCACACACCACAGAGACACCATCATGGTGTAGGCTTTGTGTTCCTGTAAGTGTTTGTGTGTAGAAATTGTGTCCCTTGTGTCCCTGTAAGTGTGTGTAGCATGTGCGTCCCTGTCTGTATAGTTCTTGTATTCTTCTGTGTGTATTTCTTGTGTCCCTGTATGTATGTGTAGTTCTTATATTCTTGTGTGTAGTTTTTGTGTCCCTTGAGTATGTATAGTTCTTGTGTTCCTGTAAGTGTGTGTGTCGATCTTGTGTCCTTGTAAGCGTGTGTAGCACCTGTGCCCCTGTGAGTGTATGTGTGGAACTTGTGTCCTTGTGTGTGTATGTAGAGCTGATGTCCCTGTAAACATGTGTGTAGCCTGTGTGTCCCTTTGTGTGTGTGTAGCTCTTGTATTCTTGTGTGTATATAGACGTGTCCTTCTAAGTGTGTGCACAGCACTTGTGTCCCTGTAAGTGCGCATAGCACTTGCCTGCTGCTGATCAAAGCCTGTAGGTATCCGCACCCTGAAGCCCAAGATGGCAGATGTTTTCATTTCTCTTGTGTCTGACAAAGGCTGCTGGCTCTTTTGGTTCTGCTCAGCTCACTTCACTGGGTTTTCCATGAGGCAGAAGGGGAATTTCCTCTCAGGAACCACTGTGGTATCAGTCCAGGCCAGTGGGAGGGGTTTTGGAAACAGCTCTTTATCTCTCTCAAAACACAATGGCAAAGCCTCGCTCTGAGAGCCAGCTATGGGGGAAAAAAAAAACCTTTTAAGTATGTCCTTTCAGGTCAAAGGATTGTGTTGTACGTATGTTATAATGATTACAGGGAAGTCTACAGTGTGGCTAAGGCGAGGGCAGAAAGAAACAGAAATGTTAATCACTGACATGGTAAACCTGTGCCTGCCAACATTTGGCTGGTGCCACTGCTGGCATTCCCTGGGATGATATTAGGGTTGACCTCAGCCAACAAGATGAGGCAAAAACATCTAGAAAGAGATTATTGACATGAATTTGTTTTTAGTATGCTTATTGTTGTTGTTTCCTTTTATGTATAGCAAAGGAAGCTAATATTCCATTCACGCTAAATGACACACAAAGTGTTTCTCTGAAACACATTTACTGGAGATAGAGTGCAGCTGAAAATATCAAATATGTAATTTATTGAAACATGTAAAACTATGGTGATGGCACTCAAATGAATGCGCTTTTGGAAATAATGGATTTCATCCAACCTCTCGTGTCTGAGGGGAAGACCCAGGCCATTGCAAGGAGAGGGCTTAGAGGGGCCTTCTGGGAGAGAAGAATGTGGTAGAGTCAGGGTATGTGTGAATCAAACAAGAAAGGCACAACACAGCATCAGGGTGGGATGCAGAGGACAGCTGGTTTACTGAGACTTCCCCATGGAGAGTTATTGCTGAGCTCCAGGGATGGGCCAAGGCCTCAGAGCCCTCAGCCTCCTAGCCCTGGAGCCACAGATGGACCCCTTGCTCAGTCCCTGCAGCCCCTCACAGCAGGGGTGCTCACCCTAGGAAGGGACACAGCATTGCTGGGCTACCTTCCCTACTGAAGCCCAGGTCATGTGGGCCCAGACCAGTGGCAACCTTTGGCCACAGTCACACAAAGGATAGCTTTCCTCTCTGCTGATTCATTTCACCAGAGCTTTGCAAAAGTCCCTTGAGTCTCTGAAACTTCTGTTTTTGCACAACAAGAAAAGCACTGGTGGCCATTTGTTGCCTGAGACCTATTTGATTTTCACCCAACCCAGCAGAGAGGGGCGGAGGAGCAGGTAGACTTAGAAGAATTAATGTTCCTTGGCCTGACCGAAAGGAAGAAGAAAAATGGAGCACCTGATGACCCAGGAATCTGGAAAAGTGAGAGAAGGAAGGTTAATTGAAATAAGCCCAAAAGAAACTGTAAGCAGATGCTAAAAAAGCCTTTGCAACAGCAGAAAGGCCAACTGGTAAACCTGCAACTGTCTCTGGAATCCCCCTTTATATCCTGAAATTCTCAGGTAGAAGTCTCGGGTGAGGTGCAGTAGCACCCTCAGCTGTGCCCCTATAGCTCTACCCTTGCCCCTTGCACTTGAGGAGGAGTGGCTCTGTCCTCCAAAACCTCCCTGGAGTCAGCCAAGTGCAGGTCTGACTGCCCATGAAGTGTCGAAAATTGGAGAATGACGAAGCTGCGTCAGCATACGGAAAAAGCCTATGCTTTCTCACATTGAGCCGAGCTGCTAAGACATTTCCCTTAAATTCGTGTGAAATCCTTAATTCTGGGGATACAAGTAATCACTTCAGTTGCCTTTAAACACTTTATCCAGGACCAGAGTAGTGAAATGACTTTTTAAAATAAATTCAGGGGTCAGTGTTAACAATAGGTTAAGCCACTGCTTACAACACTGACATCCCATATCAGAGGTCCAATTCGAGTCCTGGCTACTCTGCTTCTCATCTAGTTTCCTACTCATGAGCTCGGCAAGGCGATGGATGTTGGTTTAACTGTTAGGGGTCCCTGCCACCCAAGTGGAATACATGACTTCTGGCTTTGGCTTGTCCCTGATTGTTGCAGGATCTGGGATGCGAACCAGTGGATGGAAGATCTCTCTCATTCGGTGTCTCTCCCTCTCTGTGTGTCACTTTGCATTTCAAATAAGTAAATAAATGTTAGAAAGACAAAACCAGATGCAAAGGATGCGCCAGAAAGAAGTGGCTATGGGCTAGTACAGAATTGCTCAAAACTTTAGTTGTGACATGAATATAGAACCAAAGGGCTTCCCTGGCCTTTCCCAGGAGAATCATTAAACAGAGTTAAGCAGGTTAATCCCCACAGTTTCCCCTCTTGCAAGGGGCAAAGGTGAGGCACTACCACAGACGCAACTCAGTAACAGACACTGTGAGTGCAGGCCCTGGCACTGTGACTGCTGTTTGCAGCTAATATTAGAAGCCTTCATGTGTTCTCCCTGTCCACGAGATCTTGACATGTAAACCACATGTGTGCCCCTTACAGTCTCTCGGTGCTGCTGAGAGTCACAGTCAGTCTCCTTGAGATGGCTGCCAAATGCCCTCCAAGTGGCCCGCAGTAAATTTCAAGAATATTTACCCAGTGAGTCTAGGTCAGGCCATTCTAACCTCAACTCAAGGAAAATATTGAGCTGGCATGTTCTTGTGTTGCAGTAAGAGAGAGCTTAATTATATTTACAAAAATGAGTTAATAAATGGAAACAATGCAATGTTGTGGGGGGAAATGCATGAAATTATAGCTGGGAATAACGCATAATGATCACAGGCTCCTACCAGCTACTAGGTCTCTGACGTCTGAGCCAAATGCCTCTGATTTCTCCAGAGCACAGGCTTGGGGTGGGGGTGTGGGAAGGCACAGCCTGGCTCCCACACCCCTTGATTACAGGACAAGTGGGTTTCATGGGAGGCAGAGAGCATAACTGGACTCCCTGCAGAGGGGCAGGGTCGGTGCTGCTAGTTGTCTCTTAGGGTTTGGTCATTGCATCCACCAACTCGTCTCCTGAGTCTCCTAAGAGAGGACTAGTGGCAATGCAGCAAGTTCATAAGAGCCTGTGGTGCTACAATTGGGTCACTCCAGCAGGCTCACTGGCAACCTATAAACACATCGCTAAACTCCAAAGGAGTATATTCCTGGAGACTGAAGAACCAGAGCCTCCTGGGAGGGTGACTTCAGCAAGAAGCCTGTGTTTGGAGCCGTCATGCTGGCTGAACAGGTTAATCCTATGCTGCCATCCCGTATGGATGCCAGTTGTGGTCCTGGCTGTTCCACTTCCAATCCAGCTCCCTGCTTGTGGTCTGGGATGACCCAAATTCTTGGGCACTTACATCTATATAGAAGATGTGAAGGAAGATCTTGGCTCCTAGCTCTGCATCAGCTCAGCTCTGGCCATTGCAGCCATTTGGGGAGTGAGCCAGCAGAAAGATGATCTCTTTCTCCCTTTCTTTTTCTCTTTCTACCTCTCTCTCCTTTGGTGATCTGCTTTTCAAATAAAAAGAAATAAATCTTGGGGAAAAAAAGCCAATCTCACGTGTGCTGAATGGGGTTGGAGGGCAGTGAATGGTTGGGGTCAGGCTGGGCGAGGGTGGGCCTGGCTGCCTTCCTCACTGCACTGGGCGAAGCTCTCAGGAACTCTCAGAGTCCGTTTGTGACTGAGATGTAGGGACAGAGGCACTGAGCACATGTCCCTGTGCCTGTCTGTGTGGCTAGGAGGAGCTGGGTCCAGGTTTTGGCTCTATTGCTGGGTAAAACGAAGCAAATGAGGATTCTTCAATTCTCTATGTTCATAGTGAGAACTGAATTAAAAAAAAAAAAAGAACATTTTTTTAAGTGCCTGGAAATGTTCTCTAAATACAGGGGTGCTGAGACCATGCCATACGCTTCTGATGTTAGAGTCCACTGTGGGGCTCTCCAGTCTCACCTCTTTAGCCAATGCTTGCTGGACCTAGAGGTCACGCTGACCAGAGTTGTACTTCTAATCCCATTGTTGGTAGAGGGACCTTGGATCCTTTCTCCAGAGGCCTCAAACGCATTTCCAGTCTGCATTTACTTGTAGCTATGGAGCTGGATTCTGCCCAAGGACTGGTGACTTGGGGAGAGGGAATGCAGACAGAACATGGAGAAGTGGGGTGGAGCACCGTCCAGGTCCTTCAGTGCAGGGTAAACAACCAGGACTGACAGGTAACGAGGACAGATTGTGGGATTAGAGTACTCCACGTGTGTTCCCCTCCACCCCTGGACCTTGCTGATGGTGAGAACAGGATAGAAGGAAGGTGATGCCTGGGTTTCTACTAAACCACAGTGCTCACACATCTGACAAGTTGTACACTGTTATGCAGTGAGGGTCAGGGTGGTGGGGAACATTCTGTGTGGGCAAGATAGGTGAGGAAGACACAAAAGAGTGAGAAAAGAGATGGAAGGGAATTGGAGTGGGAGAAGGCAAAATGAAAACTTTGGTCTCTTCATCAGTGTGTAATGAAGCCAGAGGCACTGGGCAATGTCCCTGCTTTATAGCTACTCAGGGTGTGATGTCCATCTGCTAGTTCATTCCCTTCTGCTGTGAAAAGAAAAGAGATTGAGTAAGATTCAGGCATTCTGGGTCAGCTTATTTGCTGTGTCCAGTGACACATGAAATTCAAGGACAGAGTGTCAGCCTCAGGCCTTGGATCATAAGCGCGTGGTCTGCCCCTCTGTATTGGTCCCTGGAGATAAAATCTTGGTGTCTCTTCCTGAAATTCTTGTTTATTCCCCTTGCTTTGTTCCAGATCTTAGAGCACTGTCAAGGTCTCACGATACTGTCTCCACAGTTACAACTAAACCCAGTGTTTGGGACTTAAATTCATTTGCTATTGCATAACACATATCATAAAAAATAGTAAGTATACATTCTCTTACGGTGTCTGTGGGGAGCACTTAGCCTGGTGGCTGTGTCCCTGCCTCATTGAGATGCCTAAGCAAAGAATCAGATATGGGTGTGGCTGTGAACCTGAAGGCTTCACTGTGGCTCCTTCACACCATAGGCTGGTGGTTCTTCATCCTATGGACTGTTCCAGAAGGCAGCTCCAATATCCTTGTGATAGGGGGCTTCCTCCAGTGTAGGGGATCCAGGATGGGGCAAGCATCTTTTAGGATCTAGCCTTGCAAGTCACACTCTGCCACTTCCATCTTATCCTATTTGTCTTAACCAGTGCTGATTCACTGAGGAAAGCTTGTGAATCCTAGGAGGCCAGGTTGTTGGAGGTCACCTGGAAGGTTAGCTACCAAGGGAGTTCACAGACCTGAAAAACTCTGAGTTTGGACCCACTATCCCTTGTGCCATGGGTACTTGCTAACAGCATTGACATGACTCAGCTTTTAGGGGTCATTCAACAAATTTGAATGCATTCTCTTTATCAGGCAAGGTGATTGGTTCAGGGCCTATAAAGGCTAATCAGCTTGTGGGAGACATAATGAAAGAGACCAAGTAATGCTGAGTCTGAAAAATATGAAGTATCAGACAGCCTGCAATAGAAGCCTGGAGTGGATGTGTGGAGATGAGGCACCGGAAATGATGGGTTCTACTGGTGTTGCAGGCAAGGTGGCCTCAGAAAGGTGAGGCTCAGCTGGGTTTTGACAGATGAGTGGGAGGGTCCCCAGGAAGATGGAGGGGGGAGGAGAGGGAAGGATGGAGTTCCAGAAGGGGGAAGAGAGCAAGCCATGGCTTAGCACCATTGCTAACCTGGCATGGCTGGGGTTCAGAGGTTACTTCTCTAAGGTGCTCTGATTCTAGAACCATCCAAATCCAGCAGAGTTTCATCCTTTGAAAGGGTTCTGGCACATTTGTTGCTGCAACCAAGAAACCTGCTATGAAGTTTTGGAAGGATTCAGTTAGGGAGGACCTGGCTGTAAAATTGCAATCACAGAGAATGACAGAGTTTCCATTCATGGAAAAGATTGTCTCATGCTCCTTTGCATGGATTCAAACATAATTTTCATTTGTTTCCCACTTGCTCTGGGATAGGGCATGTGTGAGTGCGTCTATGAGCTCCGTGGTTTTCTTTTGTTTGCAAGAGTGTACCACCTGCAGGGATGGGGTGAAGTCTGAAAAGGATATGAGGGACTCATAAACCTGCCAGTCTCTGAGAATTTTAAGGTTGTTTTATGCTTTCAGCCACTTCTGCCACCCCGCAAAACACTCACACACACACACATACGTTTTGTGCAGGGGAAAAGTAAAGCATGCTGTTGTTTTGCTAATGCATGTGGTTATAAGGCTGTTGGAGGATCTACCTGCAGTGTTTCACGTGTCTTAGATTACACATTCCCTAGGAGTGAAGCCTTCTGCTAATCTCTTCCCTCTTGTCCTGTGCACAGAGAAGTCCTGAGCATGGGCCTTTAATACATGAGTGAAAAAGTAGCAAAATGGAAACTCCATTCCACTGGGGGGGTTAAGTGGGGTCAGCCCCACTGAAGTCTGGGTCCTTTATATCCAAAGTCAATCCTGGGAAGCTTCTGCTCTCACTACCTGGCCCCCTCTTCACCCAGAGTCCCTCATGCCTTGTTTCTAGCCCTCCCTTCCCCTAGCTATTGCAGTACCCAGGTGTCTCCCTGGACTGCAGGGTGAGGCAGGGGGAGCGGAGGGCTGAGCTCACAGCTGGAAATCCTCCAAGAAGGGGAGAACCTGCGTGGGCCTGAGTCCGCCAGGCAAGGTCTAAGTTCCACGCTTGGCAAAAGCAAGTAACGTCAGATAACAGACATTTGTTTCCAGCCCTTCGGCAGTTTTCCAGACACGGAGAGAGGCTGGATGCCAACTTCTCCAGTCACGTGCAACTGAGTT
Source organism: Ochotona curzoniae (assembly GCF_017591425.1). Classification (NCBI taxonomy): domain Eukaryota; kingdom Metazoa; phylum Chordata; class Mammalia; order Lagomorpha; family Ochotonidae; genus Ochotona; species Ochotona curzoniae. Next base: position 12,825,739 of record NW_024467121.1, on the reverse strand, counting down.
TTAGTTTGAGCTGTGGAAACAGGGGCCTGTAGGCGAGACAGCAATACATTGTAGCAAAGAGAAGCTGCTGAGCCCTCACGATCTCATGGCTCAGATCTTCCTTAGCTCTGGCCTGGTATTCTGGAGCACAGAGCAAGTCACCCTGGCAGGAAAGAGAAGGGAGACACGAAGAACTCAGGGAGGATTAAGAGGTGGTGACCTCTGTCTTCCCCAGATCAGGGTGTTGCTATTGAGACTGTCTGGGGCACCCTCAGTCTCCTTCCCTCACCCCAGGTGCTTTGTTCATTGCACTTAAAGGTTGACTCCACAACCACATATGTGCCCAGGGCTGCAGGTGCAAGCAAAAATCAGGACAGGCTGGCCTGGGTGAGATGCTGAGGCTGTAAAGTGTTGATGAATTGATTTTTATCGTGACCAAATTTTTGCTTCATGATCATTGAAGAATTGAGTAGAAGAATTGAGTAGTTGAGAGAGGACTTTGGGGAAACAGTACCTCGAGAGGTGGTCCTGGGAGGTGATGCATGCTGAGACTTGCGTGGTAAAGAGCCTACCTGTCCCTGAGAGTAGGGGCTTGTTGAGCAGAACACTTGGAGCATTCTGGGTGAACACTCTTGTATTTGCGACAAGAGTGCAGGAGGGTGAGGAAGAACCTCCTCAACAGGAGGGGAACCTGGTGAGGACTCCATGCAGCATAAGGGGAAGGGCAGGGTTGGGTGCGGGAGGGTAACAGGAAATACAATCACTTGGTCTAAATCTAAGAGCTGGAGTTGGCCTTCACCAGTGGCTGCTGAGTAATGGGATTTGGGAGTTCCCTCATATGGGCTGAGTCTGATAATTATACCAGGCACTTGGAAAATCTAAGGGCGTGAGGTCTCTCTGAAACACAGACTCTAGGTGTCTGAAGAATAAATGGCAAGGGACCTAAGTTTCAGCTAAGCCTTTGCTTTCTAGACTAGGGGATCTAGTTCTTTGGCAAGAGGACTGGGACCTAACTGTCCAGTAACCTTCGGGCCTTCTCACTGCTAGGTCAAGAGCTCAGAGGGACTCTTTTCAAAGTGGGTTAAACATCCTAATACCTAGACCAGGAAGAGGAGTAGAATGTCTTATTCAGATTCACTCTCAATGCTTCTGCCAATCACTATACTGCTCTCCTTTATTTCAAAGTTAAAGAGCACACACCGACTGAGCGGCTGCTCTCAGAGAACGAACAGGCTCTCTGAGAAAGGTTGAAGGCAATCATGCAGCTGCCCTGCAGGGTGCACATTGGGAAGTCCCCCTTTGCTGACCAGCCATGCCAGACTACAGAGATCTACCTGTAAAACACTACCCCTCTCCCAGCATGTTCTAGGACCTGAAGAGTTAGCAACACAGTGAGTGCAGGAGACGCAACCTGGAGTAAGTCTTGGTTTCTATTCTATTTGCCAACAACCACAATTGAGTGGCTGGTCTCACTCAGAATCTACAGATCCAAGGGAAAGAACACTCTCTGATTATCTCAGAACCCCTATAAAAGGTAACTGCTCAAAGGGGATGGGCAGTGCTCTTACTTTAGTCTCTCACTTGAAAATATTCTGTTCCTGGGGACCCAATCATTAGTTGTGTCCATTAGAGCAGTCCAGGGAAGTGAAGTGGCCAGCCTAGCAACAGTTGCCTATGCAATGGGAATTGAACTATAAAGCAATTCAGTTTTCTCTTATTTTAGAAATTGAGAGATGAGCTTCTCCAAGATTCTATATAGGGGGTGTAGAGTCATCTCTGTCCCCCAGTATCTGTAGGAGATTGTTTCCAGGTCCCCTGTGGATATCAAAATTCACAGATGCACAAGTCTTTGAAATTATGTCATTCTGTATGTACCCTGTGCAGGTTATATAGTTTAAATCCTCTCTACATTACTCACAATGACAAATACAAGAAAATGCTGTTATTTAGGGACAAACGGTAAAAAAAAGTTTGTGCAAGTTCATAGTACAGTACATTGCATTTTCTTTTGCAGTCCATAGTTGGCGTAGTCCAGGGATATGGGAACCTGTGAATACAGGGGCAGATCGTACTTGTTTCTGAGGTCTGTTTGCAGAAGGCTGACAGCAAAAATGCAGCGTCTAGAGAGGAACAACACAATGTCTTCAGGGAATTGGCTCACTGGAGTTAAATCTCAGCTTTGCCACAAACTAGCTGTGACTCTGGGCAGATCACTTGATGTTTATATGGTTCAGATTCCTCAGTTAGCAAAGGAGGAATGAGACTAAATGTATGGGCTTCCAGGTCTAACTTGATAGATTTGTTCCTGTTCAGTGCGTGGGAGCAGAGTGGAAGGAACAAAAGAAAAGAAACACGCTCCCAACACACTGGTTCAAAATTCACTCCAGATCTCCCCACAAGAGGTGGGAACCCAATCACTAGAGCCATCACTGCTGTGTCACATTAGCAGGAAGCTGGAACAGGAAGCAGAGTGGGGTTTGCATCCAGGCACTCCGATATGGGATGCAGTTGTCTCAATTACTAGCCCAAGAGCCCACCTTTTAATGTTTACTTTTGGTAAAGAATTTCAAACTTGCCAAAGGATATGCAATGAATGTATTCCGATGTAGACTCACCCACTCCCACAATTCTCAATTTATGGCCAGTTTTGTTTCATTTTTATCCCCAGCTATTCTTGCTCTGTAATTTTGAAGGAAATTGCAGATACTGTCCTTCATCTCTCATCCCCGTGCTGCCCATTTTTATTGAAAAAGAAACGCTCATTTATTTACTTTCCTGGTCTGGCCTTCTTGGCAGGACTGTAAATGTGTGGTGTGTGGTGTTTGCCTGAGTATTACATGACAATGAGCGTCTACTATTCCGTCTTCATTTGTTACCTGGGCTGCTGCTATCCAGGAACACTCCCCTTCGTTAGCCATATCCTTAAGGAAAGGATAAAATAAATGCCTGATCTTTTCCCTTTGCTAGTTTTCAATGCACCAAGATGGTTCTCTCAGACACTCCAAAGTGGATTAGAAGTTACCTTAGGAAGAATGATCAAAGAGTTGTAGATTACAATGATCCTCATTGACACTAGTTGTTTGAAATCCTTTTCAGCCAATGCTCCACCCATGAGATACTTGTACACTTGGCTACCGGCATGCCCTCATGCTTAGCGATGGAAGAGGGTTTTACTCAGGTCTACATTCATCGCTTCCTGGGTAGCCCATCTGCTGGGAAGGCAGTGGAGGGACACTTATGTTTCTGAAGAAAACAGCACTTAGAAAAAGGAAGTACAGCTATGTAATATGTTGAAGGTACTTTCCAAAAAGCAGACCTGACATTTTTATATTACCCCAAAGAATACTATCTTCAGAATAATCAAATGTGTCACCAAGTGTGGCTGCAGCACTAAGTGAACTTTTGATCATTATTTGTAACAAGTGTGAATCTTGGGAAAAGTGAATACTTGTTCTCTAGCAGGTTCCCCAAGAATCCTGGTTAGGACACCCACTTGGGTGAGCTTCAAGTTCACAAAGTGGCCTGTGGAATATCTCTGAGCCTCCTCAGTTGTGTAGACACGCATGTACACATCAACTTTTTCTTGAGGAGAAAGTCCCTAGCATTTCTTAGTATCTCAAAATCTTCAGGTCTCAGTGTAGGTACTACTGGAACTGAATAACCATTCATACGGGAGATGTCCTCTGGCTTGTGGCTATTCTGATGACTGCTCAGATGCAGACAAGGAAGCTCATGGAAGCTTCAAGGATAAAGTGTATCACTCTTTGAAAGGTGTTTGTCAACTTAAAAAAAGCCCGTTTGTGGCTGCGATCACCTATGTCTTGCAACCCGACTGCTCCTAAATGTCCCAAAGACAAAGTTTATTACTAAATAGTTTCATCTTGAGGGAGAAGCAGGAGTTGACATAGAGGATGATAAAGAAAAACAATGGCCACTTTTTCTGTATCTCGGCCATCATGATTCACAGAGGTCTTAACGATGCATTTTCTGATGCCTATAAAATCTGTTAACATTACAGTTAGCCAATTAAATCTGAAATAAAATAAGCAAGCATTGTGTGCTTCATCTGCATTAAAGAAGTATTAAACACAAAGTAGCATGAAAGTAGCTGAACACTTGTAGAGGGTCAGGTGACATTTGTTTTAATACATGGTGATTTGATGAGGTTATCACCTTATTGACTGCTGGCTAATTAGATGACTTGGTCTCCTCCTTTACCATTTTATGTGCACACAACCTGAAATGGAGCACTGAGTTTAAGAAGAACTTCCAGTTAGGCATTATTTATAGTTTGCTGAAAATACATAAGCCTATTCTCTGGAAGATTTCTCTTCAGCTCCAAGTTGGAAGGCAACCAGGAAAGATGGTAAGGCTTATTGTAAGTCACGTACATAAAGCACATTGACTAGGTAATTGATTACCTAATGCAGATCCAAAGAATTACTAGGAGGGTGCATTTGCAAACATAAATGGTTAACCTTCTACTCTCCCTCAACCCTGGTCTGGATTCATCAAAATGCTATAGGCACGTTTAAACACCACTTGTGACTCTGACTTTGAAACAAATTTTAGAACTCCTGGGCTGTAAGACTGAATGCTCTCAAACATAAATGCAGTTGATGAAGGCTATTCATTTCACATATCAGTTTCTGAGTCTTTCTAATTTGGAAGAAACCAAAGAAACACATGTTTTAGATACAACATCATTCCTCCTATACTTGGACTGCCACTGGCTTCCATAATTTCAGAAGCCAGGTAACTCTGAAAGGAATGATATTCAATGTGGTACCTCCAAGATGATTAGAAAACTTGCTGTCTGGTGTTACAGATCAATTATTGGTATAGCCTACATTTTTGAATTTGAATTTCCAATATTAGGATCTGAGACACCTAAATGGAAATATCAAATTTATAAATTAATTGGGATGTTTTGCTCTTAGTTTTATTACACAGCCAGTAAGTGCCCAGATGTTCATCTGTGTTCATACGATCATTATATGAGTATGCTATGTTCACGTTTATCTCATAAGATTCACCATATTGATGTAACTAAACCTTTCTCTTACTCATCAGTGCATGCTGAAATTATAAAACTTCTTTTAACTTTTCAGAGACCTGCCACATCAACATATTCTAGTAGATGCTCCCAAAATATCCATCAGGCAAGAAACCTTTAGGGTGATTATGTGTGTGCTTTCTTTAATTGTATAATTCATTTATACAGAAAAATCATTTGGATTGATCTATTTACAATTTTTTTCCAATTCTGCACTTCCACTGGCCAAACATATTTCACATAATAGTCAACAATGACTTGAATTGATCACCATTATAAATTTATATGACATTGGGCATAAAAATCCTCCCACCCCCTCCTTGTAATGATTATCATTTCATTTTAACAGAAGCATTTTGCAGTAACAGATTCACCAATCTTTTCTCCATATTATGAATACATCCACCAAAACTGATCTAATGTGGCCCAATTTTAAGACATTTCATTGTTTCTTTTCAAACTCATTATCTGCAGGTACTATAAACCAAGACAAATAAAGTCCACTTCCCCTCGAGCCTTCTACAACTTACTATACTCTCTCAAATTGAACTTTTCTATCTCCTTTCATATTCTGGTACAACCAGACATTTTTACTTTAAGACAAATCTACTCTCTTTCCCCTCTTTTTATTTTTTTACTTACACCAGACTGCCTTCTCTCTTGCTTTTCAGACAACACTAAAACTTTCAACAAAATCCATGAGGTGGTTTTCTTTCAGTAGTCTAGAACATACTGACTCATTTCATGTGTCTTCACCACTCTGATATGCTATAAAATGTAAAAATTATAACCTTCTAATCGGCTCAAACACAGTATGGCTTGGTTTCACTTGGTAAAGTTAATATGATTAAAAAAATATATATATATACACACACACATACATTTTTAATCAGGAAGAAAGACACTTTAAAGACATGCCAATTTAAAAAGGCATCAAAGTAAAAAAATAAAAGCAAATACTAAAAACTACTTTACAATAAAAAAATTAAATAATTGGCAGGTTAAATGAATGAAAAAAATGAGGAATGTGCAATGAGCAACAAACTAATATGAAGCATTCCAGTTTGATGAAATGAAAAGTCTATGAAGTTTTATAGTTTGCTTTCTGAGGAAACTGTTTCATTATAAATTTTAAAGTCCTCTAACCATATATTCCACATGGATTTTAGGTATCAATATTCAAACTTCATATTCTGCACACAAAGTTTATCAAATAAACATTGGCAGAATTTCAGTACTTGTAAAATTCTAAGTTTTTGAGAATATTGTTAATATTACAACTGGTAGGTCTGGAAAGTCACAAGTTCAGAATTAGGAGAAAATCCATTTCAAAAGTATTTCATTTGATTAAAAAATATCAAGATTGTATGTTCTAAGTAACCCAAGAAAATATCTTTGGGGGAAAAAAAAACAAAACCCTGTAATTTGACAGTAATTCATGTATCTTTAGCTGCCATTAAAAAAAAAAAAAAAAAAAAAACAAAAACCAAAAAAAGAAAATACCCAAAACAATGAAAATGTTACAGCTGAAACAAAGTAACTCTATGATGCTCCCATGCTCACATTACAAGAAAAATTAAACTGTACACATTTATAAATAAACAGTCTCTCCACAAGTTAATACACAGAGCTTCCTTTATACCAAAGTCTCTTTCCGCTTGCCACCTAACTGGGCTTTGTCCCTTGCTCTGTGGAAGCCAGACTGTGCTCGGTGGGCCTTGGTATCTTCTGTTTGTACACTGGAACTGCACTCTGGAGTGTTTTCATCAACTTCTACCTGAATCACACTAGAGGCTGTCGATGCCCTTCTCTGAGCCCTGAGGTTCCCAGCAGAAGGCTTGTTCTCCTCACACTCTTCGTGGAGTTCTGGCAAATCCTGAAGCTCTGGTGGACTGGTGGCCTGCTGGAAAGGGGCAATGGCTGTTCGAATACAATTGAACCACTGCTGCTTATGAAACACGTCATTGGCTTGCAGAGTATGAGACTGGCCTGGAGAGGGGTCTTGGAAGCGAACTCTAAAGATATTTTTAGCTGAAAAGATAAAAGTTGAGAAAAGTAAATTAGACTTTGTTTATTCTACAGGCAGTGGCCACACCTTTTTAGATTTTTGAATGCAAGTGTCTGAGAGATAGCGAGAGAAACAGAAAATGAGACAGAGAAGACAGAGCTGTTACCCACTGGTTTCTTTTCCAGATACAAACACAAAGGGTGGATCAGGGCCAGGAGCTGGGACTTCAATCAAGTCTCCCCAATAGCTGACAAGAATCCAGTTCCTAGCACTGTGTCTCCCAGATGAGAACAGGAGCATGTCAACTAGTGGGCTAACTGCTCAGCCAAGTGTGGCCCCTGGTTATACAATTAAATTATGTATAACTGCTGGTGTTAAGAGCTTCAGAGAGCCTGATGACTCAGTAAGTATAACAAGTACAAGAACACAGAATTATTCCAGGTTTAGATTCTTAAAGATTACAACTAAATTCAGAGGCAGCTATTTGGCATGGTGGGTAGAGATGCCACCAGGGACATGCCCAACCTGTAGCAGAGTGCCTGGGTTTAAACCCCAGCTCTGCTGCTTCTTGCTTCCTGCTGATGTGTATTTGGGAGGCGACAGATGACACTCAAGTCCACCCGGCTCCCTGAGCTGCAGACTCCTGACTTCAATCTGGCCCAATCCCAGCTACGGTGTCTGGAGAGTATACCAGCACAGAAGATCTCTGTCTTTCAGATAAAATGAAAATGAATGAAGAATGAAAACAAAAATCCCAATTATAGGCCGAAATTGTTTCTTTCAATCATTTTGAAACTTAGATTTTACCTTTATCTGAGTTGCCAAAAGCTCCTCGGAAGGACCCTCCCATGCGCACATCCCCATCCTGCAGGTCTTCCAGGACTAGCTCCTGGACTGGGATTGGCTGCCGGTAGACCTGGTAAGAGTGGCGTTCATTTCGTGTAACAGGCCGAGTCAAAACCAAAATGTCTTGAAACAGAAAAATGTAAAGTTTCTGGAAAAGGGGAAAACAAATGCTTTTTAAATAAATTCTGTGATTTTAAATGAAATATACTGTTTAAAAATCCTAACTTACAAAGCAGGTGTTTGAAAAGTTCATAATGAAATAACATCAATTCTATAATATTTGGTTCTGGTAGGTTCTTTCATAGTTAATATTTTGGACATAAATTTTGTTTTCATTCAATCTGAATAAATTTGATGAATAGTAACAAGACTTTCTATAACTATAAACTCAAAAAAATTTTAATAGTATGTTAAGAACAAGTAGATTTATGCTTCAAAATTAAAAAGCAAAGATTAGTGAGTCTCCTCTGAGGTATTTAAGTTACTTATTCTGTTATAGAAACCAAAATGTGCTTTAACAAAGCTGATAACATAAAAACCAATAACCTTCTTTCTCTATGCCATTAATTGATTTTTACAAATCTATTTCATAAGTTACATGCAAAAACTGAGTGTTGAAGTCACAGCTTACTTCTTTTTAGTATTCAAAAGAACTTACGTGTCCATTTTTATTCTTCAGTTCCCCATGGCACAGCAACACTTTGCTAGCTTCAATCCTAGGGTCCTTCTGCTTTTCATCTAGATACTCTAGCTTGTCAATGTAATACTGACACTCAGATTCTCCTTTCTTCAAGTTGATATCAGAAAGAACTCCTTGTATTATCAGCACCTGAAGATTATAAAAATATTGATGGAGCAACTTCAGTATATTGATTCATCCTGCTTTCCTACTGGGCAAAAATGTCACATAAAATAGACTTTCCACATTGGAAGGACTCTAAAAATCAGTTACTTCAGCAGGTGCCTTCATTCGGATGAGGAAACAGCCCCAGCCCAACTGAAGGGATGAGATTAAAATATAGCCCCTTGGTTAGCACATCAATGTAAAATGTGGTAAGTGCAACAGTGCACTAATGTACTGGGTACTTAACAAAACACTTCATAATGCTGATTCAATATATAAAAAATTTGAGATGATCACATTTTATTCCTTTCTAAGGCATCTAATGTATACACCTGAATAATAAAAGAATCATTTACTGGAGTACTTACAGCTTCCTCCAGAAGCTGAACATCAGGATGGTCTTTTGGAGTGTGCCTAAGAATTTCTTTCAGCAGTAAAGGGTATTTGACTAGGCGACTTCGAGGGATATCAAGGAAGCTCCAAAGATCAAGTTTTCGACTGAAGGGAGACTCAAGACATCGCTGAAGGAAGTCTTGGACTCTTGGATCTTGTTTCTTTTGATCAAGAAGAGCTTTGGCAGCGAGCTGGTTACTACAATATCCTTTGTAGGCATTCAAGCCTGGCAACTGAATAATAAAAAGGAGAATGTGTAATGTCTATTTGTTAAGACTGACTGCATTAAGAAGCCTGTAAACAAGAGATACAAAACATAAAGCCAATCTTGACACACAGAACAAGTTTGGATATTTTCCTAATGATGACAACAGGAACTGAGTGGTACTCTGGGCCATCATCAGAATCTCCTTTTCTAATTCCCTCATTTGGCTCAGTTCAACTAGATTTATAACTACTACTGCTCGCACCCTCAGACAGATGCTCAGTCACCTTTGTTTCCAAAACACCCAAGCACCTTCTACCACGCTTAAATACACTGGACTATTTTCTCACTAGACTGTAGATGCAAAGACTCTATCAGCACTAAATTCCCCAGTGAGATCTTCTTTGAAGAGTGCCCAGCATCTAGACAGCACTCAAAAAGCAAGGAAAAGAATACAACAGATTAACCAAGAGCAGATAATGTGGGAGGTTCGGCCCAAAGCAGACACATACCTTCGTAAACAGATATGTAAGACAATGAAACTGTAGCACCAAGAATGAAGTTTTCTTTAACATAATAAAAAAAGGAAGGTAACTCTTACTTTCACATGATTTAACTATGCCTCATCTGTTTGTAGCATCTAGTTATGAGATCTAATTGACTTGAGATTCATCATAAACACGAACATCTAGGAAACAATCTGTGGTTGACAACTTGCCACATACCCAGTTCACAAGAATGTGACCAATTTGCTCGACTGTTCCATCAGGTTTGGTTGCTTCTGCTATTCTTGCCAACAAATCTGAGGTGTAAAAAGAAAGACAAGGAACAGCTTTATTTAAAAAACAGGTCAGCATTGCATTGGAAGTTTAAATCTAAAATTACTTGTGTTACTGCTGCTCAAATTCTAATGACAATCAAGTGGCATGTCTCACCTTCATGGAGAGGTATGTAAGAGTCCAAATCACCAAATATGTGTGTGAGTTCCTCTTCTGACATGATGGATAACTTTAACATGGGGTCATGGTAGGCCTATCAGAAAGAGACACAGTCTCAAACACAGATTAAGCAAAAACAACATGAAAAATCTGGATTGCAAAAATGGCTAAGTATATAAAAACCAGCAGAGAAGTTGTTTACTACACATAAAACAATCAAAAAGTACATTGATCCTTAAGTATGTTCTCCTACCAACACTCATTTTTATAGTGATATGTCTAACTCTCATCTAAAACACATATTCACAAAAAACCCCATATATTCACATAGATATTTTCTACTTTTATATTTCTAAAGATTAAGAAAATGATCTTTCAAGCATCTGTGAAATACAACTTCAAAAAATATAGTATCTAACAAAAAATTATTTACTGACCTTTCTTGCAAGCTTGAGATCCTCGATTAAATCCTGTTCTCCCCGAGTCATTTCATATATTGCCTAAAAAACATCCACCAAACATCAGGGTCACCCATTGCTTTAATAAAGGCAAATATATGCAACTGATATTTACATTACATAACTGAAGCTTTGAGCAGTATTTTGCGACTCAGTCTTGAAAACTAAATTCAGAATGGAATTTCAACTAAGAGGTTGTCACATATTTGCTAATTTTGTCCTATTAAAGCTGTTTAGTTTGTTGGCATCATGTCATATTATTTGCCATGCTAACTGTTGCTCAAATATGAAAATTTAACTTAATTTTGCCTCAGGAATTAGTTCTCTAATCTTCTGACAGTATACACATACTTAAAAAAACAGCATATTTTTGGTACTGTCTAGTAGGTTTGTTCCGGTCCGGAGTGCTAACATACCTCCTGACGTTTAATTTCTCTGGTGGTTAAAGACTCCTTCATACTGCCGTCGAACATCTCTGACCACAGCACACTGCTTCGTCTTTTGGTAGGTGTTGGGACTGTTGACCTGCTAGAGGACTTCTGGACAGAGGCTGGGGATCTGTGGTCACCACGAAGTGTAAATGACTTAAAAGAAGAAGTGAGGCAAAAGATAAATAAAAATTTGGAGGATAAAATATTCTCTTCTTTAAGTAGAGAAAGCTAAATTAAAAACAAAATTCTGAGGATTTTCAATACAATTATGTAATCTTCAATCCATCATCCTAAAATATTTACCAGCTAAAACTGCTCTCTGGAAATCAATTATTCAAGACTAGATAAAAGATGTGACTTAACATAATGAGCTTATATAACATCATTATAGTATTGATATTCCTTATCAGTATATTCCACAGTGAAAACATGTTTAAGCACACTTGTGCAAACTTGTCTGTGCAGCTAAAAAACCAAAACCCAAACCAAAACAAACAAAAAAATATTAAAAACAAAAAACCCAAACCAAAACAAAACACAGCTAATTTCAGGCTTTTACTAAAAAGTCTCCTGACTACATTTCCTCCCTCCCCTGCTTTTTTTTTTTTACCTGTATTGTTTGACCAAAGCGTCTGACTGCTCCATTTCTTACAGGAGAGATTAAATTTGCCAAGGATGTGACTCGAGCTAGAGGTCGAACTCTTTTATTGCTTGGTTCCTATAAAAACAAAATCAGGTTACACTAAATGTGTGTTTATCTGCAATGAGTTCATACAAGCTTAGACAAAGTTAAGCCTCTCAGAAACTATCTGTACACTGTAAACGCAGGAAATATGAAAGTCTGACAATGAACAGATATTCTCCCTGTGAATACAGTAAGAGTACTATTGAGTTATCAGTGATTTACCAAAATATATATGGTGAAGAAAGGCCAGTCAATATCTGAATATCACTTTGAGAACATAAGAGTACAATTAGAAGAAAACTAATTTTAAAACAAAGAAAAAAGTTAGATTCTAAAACTCTACAAAATTATTTAGCTTAACATGGAGAAAAGTTTTAAAAAGGTTCAAATACATTTAAGACAATAGTATAATGAGTCCCATATATCCATCACTCAGCTTCAATAGTGTTCTATATAACAACTTCTTTCACTTCTGGCCTTTACTTGAATATTTTCAAGCAACTCCCAGATATTTTCTGATTTCATTTTTTAACTGTTTCAGTTACAGAATAATCTTTATACAAACATGATATCTGAATGAGTCAAAAGGTGCTAAACCAAGGCAGAGGAAGTGGTTCAATGAGTTCTCAGTTTCTGAAATCAAATTCTCGGACTCAAAATCTGGTTCTAGTATTTGCTGAGGCACACCCGCAGTCTTAGTTCCCTCATTTGTGAAATAGGGCTAGTAGAATTCCTCTTAGAAAGTTGTTTTGATCACTTAATAAGTAAATAGAGCTTAGAGCAGTGCTTGATACACAGTGAATTTCAATTACTATAAATATTTTTAAGGGATATTGACACTACATAGCATTGGAATTTATAAAAATTGGATCTCTCCCATATATCTATTAACTTAAAAATATAAAAAATTCAGAATAGCTAGTTACTATAACTTAAAAATGTCATTCATATGGCAAATATATTGCTGATCTTTACAGGTTCTCAATACTTCAAAAAAACTGCTCCATCTAATTTTATTGCTAGGAAAATGGAGGCATACCCTGAGGTGTCTCTACAGTAATTGAAATAAAGTAGTGAAACAGGTGGATCTAATCTTTATAACATCCAAGGGCATATTTTGTTTGTTTATTTACTTTTTCATTGCATTTGATGTTGACAATTATGGCATACCCAACAATATAATTCTTAAGAATATATAATTAAAAATTACATCAGAATTATGGTTTTAAAGTAAAAGTTGCTTAAAAAATAACAGATTTTTTTTTCTTAAAAAATTTTTTGGCATGATTAAGAAATAAAGTGAGGAAAGTAAGTAAATATAATCTCTTTCAAATAATTTAAGAATAAACTGGCAGACAGGGTTTTTAAAAAAAGTATTTGGAAACCCATTTAAATAATTTGAACATACAAAGAAGAAATTAGAATTATCAAAGCTCCTGGAAGATAAATGTATTTCAGAATTATGAACTACCAGAGTAAAGAGACTTTGTAGATAGAAAATTCAGACCTCGAAAGAATTTACAAGGTGGCGTTGTATGACTTTTTCCAACTCCTAAATAATGAACTCTAAATGAAAATTGTGACTCTAAGGCCAATAAGGCACGAATGTTGACTGAACTGAAAGAGGAACCCTCGAGATGTATAATGAGATGGCACAAGCTGTGTAGCTGAGGACATGAGTGAATGTCTTCACTACACACATCTGTGCAGACTGAGTGACACATGCGTGTGCAGAGGCCAGCACAAGGCATTCCTTTCCATTTAGTAAAGACAGTACAAAGAGGCTCCTGTTTGAACGGAGATAGAATTACCTCACAAAGTAAGATATGCCAATATCAACCAGACAAGGCAGTTGCCACAAAGGCTAGCTATACTTTTTTGGAAACAAAGGTTAACTCTTCTTCCTTGTTTAAAACATAATAAATTTTGAGTTCCCACAATATTTAATTGCTAGTTGGGGTCTCTGAAAAGTTGTTCCTTCTTGTGAATTAAGGAAAAATTTAACTAGAAAGAAAAAAAAGTGATACTTGTTGTATCATACAAAATTAAACCAATGAAAGTTCTTACCTCCAAAGTTACTGCATAATCACTAATTTCTTGGTAATATAAAAATTATGTGATATTTAAAATATAAATTAAGGAATTTGATAACTAAATGTAAATATGTCTGAAGAATGTTTTGTAATGAATATAGATTTTGTTCACACAGTCTCTTTAGAGGGGCAGGATATTATGCTAACCAGTGTTTGATGGCCAAGCATGTCCTGGTTTTTAAAAGCCCAACTATAATCTTTCTTCCACAAAGGTCATGTTACTTTTCAGAGCTGATCGAATATGAAATGCTTTGCTAACCCAGTATGGAGCTAAATCAAGAAATGTGGAAGGGCGAAGAGGAAGGGTCTGCCGCAGTTTTTGTTTTGACAACCCAACAGTCATTTTCTGCCCTCCTCAAACGGTATCTGTGAAGAATGGTGGACAGACACAGCACAATCTTTTTCTAGATATATTTCAAAAGTATGAAAAATTTTAACAACTTTAGAGTTATATTTATGAAGGGTAAAGAAATAATACTGAAAGCCTAATACTACTTTCAAGACATATGCAATATCTGAAAAAATGTCAAACAGCAGACTAGTGGAAAAGTGATATGGGTTAGGCATTTGTGGGCCACTGAAAATACTGGGAAGAAATGTGTCTCCTTTGGAGTTACGGTGAGTCACAAACGTATTTATCTTTAAAAGCTCAGGCGAACCATTTTAATGATCTGCTTTGGTTATCAAGAAACTGTACTGTCATAACATATTTTAAGACCAGGCTTTCACAGAACAGGCAGTAGACCTCCATTTGCCTGCCCCATGGACAGGACTCAGGTACTAAGTAGTTAGAGGTGATGAAGAAAAAGAGCAAGAACTTATCCCTCTAAGCCACCACCAAAAGTAAAGCTTGCATCATTCATTATTCGTTGTTTGTTTTTGAGTGCTGGCAACAAGTTAAGGTAGATACCAGGCTGACAAACATGGATATTAAAACTACACAATCTTCTCAGAAGGTAATCTGAAAATCCATGAGAATAAACAAAGAATACCAACAAATTTTACATGTTCAAGGAAATTTCATTTGTAGGCATCCTTTTACCAGGGTAAAAGTTCACTTGGGAAGGAAAAAACCGAACATCCTGCAAGCTAAGTTTATGTTGTTTACCTACGTTAATTTTTAATCAGACTACCTAGCTAAGCAGTCACATGAATGATTACACAGGATCTGCATTCAAACTGGGCTTTTGATTAACCAGTTCCCATAATCCACTCGCAGTTGGGTTTTGTGCTCTAAAATATTTCAGTTTTTTATTAAAACATTAAATATTTAAACTGCTAAAGTTCTTTATTGAGATGTACCTCATACATAAATTCAATCAAATGGAAAATTCCTTTTGTGACTGTATCATTTTTTTTTAAACATAGGTTTGATGCCACTTAGGAGGACATATTTTTAGAGGACATATTTTACACAGTCAAATCAACACTTAAAAATACAACAGTAAATGAGTATATTCATTTTTGGTTACTGCTCCTCTCCTACCTGGTAATAATTTTAAAGTAAAAAGAATAAAAACAAAAAAGTTCTTCTTAAGAAAATTTAAAATGATTTATGGTCACCTTAGAATTTCTCCCCTTTCTACTTAGCAACAGACTATTCTAATTATTTATTTAAGGCTGCGTTGCTAGTTCTAAAATCCTGACAACATTCTTGGTACTTTTAATAATCAGAATAAGCAAATGCCAGAAATATGACCAATGTTTGAGACTAAGCAGAAAACAAAAAGGTTAGCTAGTTCTTGATGTCAAGAAAATTATTAGTTTCAGTGTTTGTACTGATGACCTCACTTGTGACTTGTACTCAAAGGAAACGCTTATATACTTAAAAAAACTGACGCGTATGAGCAAAAGGCAAAAACAAATAAACCAAAGCCAAACCACAAGGAATAAAAGCACACATCATAAAGAAGGCAGCTATTTTAACTAGCAAAACGTGTGAGTATGTTTGTGTAGGACACAGAACTTTACTGAAATATATAATGAATCACACATACCTGAAGTACATAATTACCTAAGTTCTGATATATGTATGTGGCTTTAAAACCATTACCACAATCAAAATACAAATGTAGAATAATATTTATATGGTGTAAGTGACAATGTAGTATATACCACTGACAATATGTTGCATAAAAAGAACACCATAATTACTAAAGCGACTGTCAAGATTGAACGGAATGGCATAAAAATAATTTGATTTTGAAGAATGTTCATAGTGACTTAATAAAAACATAATGACTTCAGACTATCAAGGAGAGTCTATCCTTCAGACTATCAAGGGATAGATTTTAAACAATGATTCAGTAAGTTAAACTAACATTATCTTATACTTTCTGGATAAAATGTAATATGTAATGAACTTTTTGGGTGTCTTAAAAATAAACAGGCACACCAAGTCAGCACAGAATTTGTTCACCAGTGTTAACGCCCAAAAGAAGATTCTTTCCCTCCCCTCTTATTTCAAATAAAGCAGTTCTTAAGAGAGGATAATATACACCCCACTCAAAAACAAACCCGAGTACATTAAGCATCAGAAATGGAACAAATATAACCAGAGTGGCACACAGATTAAAAATCTTTTTGTGCAAACTTGTGCATATGTTCAAGCTATGCTATATATAAACCTATTTAGATCACAATCCAGAAAAACATTTCACGCTTGCATATGTATCAAATCTGTACATCAGCACTCACTAAATTCAAACCTTAAAATTACACTGTTAACAAACCTAGAAATGTTGAAATTCTGCGGCAAGGAAACATTCCTTTGGTTTTAAAGTCTTACCTCTTGTTCTCTGAAGGACTGGTTATTAACGTCTAGGACTCGTATAGTCCTTTTAATGGGTAGGAGACCTCCATTCTCATCATGCGCCACCATGCTTTACCAGTGCTCCTTCAAATCTCTCAAATTAATCCACATCCAAGTCAGCCCTGTCAGGGAGCGCTGCGGAGGCGCAGGGGCTTTTCTTCTGTGGACTCAGCCACCTTTGGCGGCCATGTGCCCATGCCTCTTCCAGCAGAGGAGCTGACTTCTGCTAGCAGCAGGACCAGGCACGCAGACCTCTGGGCTCCGGGGGCGGGCACAGCCAACAAGGCTCGGGGGCGGGGCCGGACGCCCACGTGACTCAGTTAACTGGTGGACACACCTTAGGCGGCTCAGGTTTCCCTGCGCCAGAGAAAGCTCTTTATCAAAAGCTTTGGGATTTCTACAGTAAGAGGAAAAGGAAGGAAGAACCTGGGCTGGCATAAAGCAGAAACGTCTCTTCCGGACTTAAAAAGAGAGGTTCCAAAGGAAAAGGAATTGCTGTTACCTACACCAGCTGCTAAGAGACTGGCAGAAACACTTTTTCTACTGCACCCTAAAGTTTAGGACAGACTTTAGCATGGACAACTTCAGAACTTCAAGAAAACAGTAATTCAGGGTTAAATAACTGTATATTAAAGAAAAGCCACACCTGTGAAACTATGCAGTCTTTCTAAAGAGGTTCTCATCAGTTTTCCTTACGACCAGTCGTGTAAATACAGTAGGCACATTTGCATTCACTTTTTTCCTAAAGTAAAACTGCCAGTAGATTATGGGTAAAGTATAATTGGGTTACTTCAGATATTTAAAGTTTGGTATTTCTCCTTCCCTATGCATCACTGCCTTTCAAGTAAATAAATCACTAGTAACAGAAAAAAGTTTATTTAAAATAAGTTTGGGATTTCTGAGCATTAAGAGAGATTTTTTTTCTGTATATCCTAAATATTATATAACCTACGTCTGCTGGGTGGAAGGCCTGCAAAGAAGATTTTTTCCCCCTTAATACAAAATACTGTACTCTATTTCAAGTGTCAGGATTTTTATATTAACCGTGTATTGCTGTAATGTGGTTCTAGTAATTTCCAACAGCGTTTCTATTTTTAGGATATTTTTAAGCTCAGAGAACTCTGGTACATTTAAGGCACTATTCTAGACACTTAGACTCAGGGAAAGATCAGTTTCATATTTGCTCCTAAAATATTAACAAATCCATGAGTAACAGGACATTACTGAAGAAACAAGATGGCTTTTGCAAATTCCAAAATAAGTTGTATAACTAGTAAGTGCTACGACAGTTTATGAGAAACCACTTTCAAGTTAAGACATGGCTAGAAAAGACTAGGGGGGAAATTTTAAGATGTTACTTCAGTGGGGCCTTGAATGCCACATTATTTTTACAGATTTGAGCAAAAGTGCAACAGGATAAGGGAGTAAACCCACAACGTAGGGTTAAGAGCCATGAGTAGTCAGAGGGAGCAGAAAAGGTTAATGAAAGCTGCAATAAAGTAAGATATATTTGAGGCCTGCACGATGACTCAAAGGCTAAATCCTTCCCCTGCAAGTGTCTCCATCTCATATGGGCACCAGTTTTCTGTTCTAGCTGTTCCACTTCCCACCCAGCTCCCTGCTTAGGGGAAAGCAGTAGAGGATGGCCTAAAGCCTTGGAACCTTTGTGGGAGATCTCGAAAAAGCTCTTGGCTTTTGTTTTTGGATTGGCTCATCTCCAGCCACTGCAGTCATTTGGGAAGTGAACCTGCGGATAGAAAATCTTTCCTTCTGTCTCTTCTTCTCCCCATAAATCTGATCAGCCTTTCTAATAAAATAAATCTTAAAAAAAAAGAGATATCTTTGCATATTTCTAGTTTTGAAGATGAATTGAAGATTACTAGGTACATGCATAAATCATAATCAGGTCACTGCTATGGCACACAGTAGTGGGAAAAGAAAAGGCTATATTCAAGAAATCACAAATGCTTAAGATTTTAAAAATAGAAGAGGCAACTGTTAACACAAATAATTTTTTCATTAGTTTCATTTTAGATATACTGATTCTGACTTGATATTATTTAGGGAGTAGATAGCAATGTGGACAACACCTTGGAAAAGCCTGGGTTAGATTTAGAAAGGACAATCAGATGCAGAGAGTGCAATGGAAGCTTGGGGAGTGAATTAAATGTCTGGGAAAGAAGATGTGGACAAAAGACATGAGCCTAAGGACGCACCTTTGAAGGAATGCCAAGGGAAAGAAAATTTTGTAAAAAGCAATAGAAAAACAAAATTAGAAAAATGTTAATTATAGTAAAGATGCCAAGAAAAAAAATTATCTACAATTTAATGATTACAGTCTCTGAATTATAGTTTTTCTTTTATTTGAAAAGCAGAGTGATGCTCAGTGAAATGAGTCAATCACAAAAGAACAAATACCATATATTCTCTCTTACATAAGGAAACCAACATGGAAAGTGTAACTCTGGTAGTCCAATCCATACTGTTTTTTGATTGTTCATTTGCTTTTTTGGCTGTATCCCATATGTTTTTTTTTTTTTTTTTTCAGTTTGGTTCCTTCCAAATAATGTCTTTTCTCTAGTCAAATTCATCATGTGCTCATGAATTATACGATGGCATCATTTTTCCCAAAAGACTTCTGTGTTTCCTTTTTGTCACTCATGTGTTGCTTACTCAGTGGCACGTTATTTTTTCAAGGCGCTATAATTTGTTGTTGATGTGGCTGTTCTAACTCATACCAGCTGCTGACCTTGTTACATGGCCTCTCACTTATGGTAATGTATAGTGATGGAGTACTGATGTCTATCATATACAGATGTGGGGGTACAATGGAACATGCATCCCTGCATCCAGACGAAAGATGGATTCCCAATGAAACTGTTGGACATGTGTAGACAATGGGATGCAGGACTGTCTGACTTTGTACCAGCAATGCCGGGGTACACTTAAATAAGAAACTGACAGAATTATGCTTCATTATGAAGGACTACACTATTGTAACAAAATGGGAAAAATCTGACAGGGGGTGGGAGTTTGGGGGGGAATCCCAGCCTATACAAAAATGTACCACATAATTCAAAATTCAAAATAAAAATATTTAAAAAAAAAAAGAAAAGCAGAATGAGCAAGAAAGACATCAAGTACCAACTTCCACTTTGATTTCTGGTTTAGTACCCAAATGCCTTCAACAGCCAAGGCTGAGGCCAAGAACTGGGAACTCAATCCAGTTTCCCATGTGGATGGCAGGGATTCAAGGTCCTGGACCATCACCAGCTGTTTCCTGAGGCCTGCATCTTCAGAAGGCTGCATTTGGAGGCACAGTGAGACTTAGATCCGGGTACTCTGATATGGGATGTGGGTACACCAAGAGGCATCTTAAATGCTGTGCCAAAAGCCCTACCCAGTGACTATAAGTTTAATGTACATCTTCAATGTGCTAGCTCAGTGCAATACAGACAGAGGTAAACATAACAGAGTTTGAAGTAACTAGAAAAGTAATGGTCATGGGTTACTTACAATGACAAATAATTGATAAAAGCAATTTACTGAGGTTTGCAGCAGGACAAAGCTACTCAGTGCAGAAAGGGCCACTGCTGCCTTTCTATACCTACAAATGTGCTTCATATTTTGGATTCTGTTGTCTAAAGAGAACATATTTTTCTAAAAAAAAAAACAGGGGCTGGTCACATTTCATTATTTTCTACACGTAGACAAGATGTGTACAGTGTTTTGCTTTAAGTACAGATGATATACTCTATATATTTTAAAATATATTGCTATCTTTTTTTAAAAAGATTATTTATTTATTGGAAAGTCAGATATACAGAAAGGAGTAGAGACAGAGAGGAAGATCCTCCGTCCGATGATTCACTCCCCAAGTGATATATTGCTATCTTTTAAAAAATACGTTTATTTTTATTGGAAAGGCAGATTTAGAGAGAAAGGTCTTCTATCTGCTGCTTCACTTCCCAACTGGCTGCAATTGCTGGAGCTGAAGCCAGGATCCAGGAACTTTCTCCAGGTCTCCCACACAAGTTCAGGGTCCCAAGGCTTTGGGCCATCCTCCACTGCTTTCCCAGGCCATAAAAGGGGGCTGGATGGGAAGTGCCGCAGCTGGGACACAAACCAGTGCCCAAATGGAATCCCAGCACTTGCGAGAGGAGGATTAGCTAGTTGAAACATTGCAACAGACCCTTCAATCTATTTCTATATAATTATAGTGGAGTCAGATAGAAACTGTGGCTTCAGGAACCCTAATTTTATAGGTAACAGCACTCATTTGCCTATGTTCTCAAAGCTAAGAACTGTGTATCCCAGCCCCCAGCCAGGTTCATGAGCTTCATGTGGCTGAGTGAAGGACAGTGGTGAAAGAAAGGTAGCAAATGAATCTGGCCTGCTAACTTCTATTGCAACTTACCTTCTAGACAACCAGATAACATACGCTAACTTCTAGCATGTGTCCTGGAACATATCAGGTGCTCAGTACCGGTGGTAGAACTGACTTTCAAAATTAAGTTTCTTGAGTTCCAGGCTATTTATTTAGTTTAATGTTCATTAAATAACTGCCAACATTCAATGCGGATATAAACCATAAGCAAAGTCGAGACTATCTTTCTTAGAGCACTTGCATAATGAGATGCAGCTCAGGCAAACTATAGCAGTTCTAGCTGTTAAGTTTAGAAGAAACTGTATTTCCTTATTTTGTTGTTGTTAAATTTTTATTTTGAATTTTTTGGTACAATTTTGTAGATTGATTTCCCCTCCCCAAAGATCCCACCCCCGACTGATTTTCCCCACGTTGCTACAATGGTATAGTCCTTCACAGGAGTCATGATTCAATCGGTATGTTATTTACATGTGCCCCGACACTGCTGGTACAGACAATCTCAGACAGTCCAGCATCCCACTGCCTACATTTTTCCGACAGTTTCACTGTGAGTCCATCTTTAATTTGAAAGCAGGGATGCACATTGCATTGTATCCCCATATGTGGATGTGGTAATCTCTATTACTCCATCACTATACATTCCCATAAATGAGAAGCCACAAAATAAGGCCAACAACCGGTATGAACTAAAACAACAGCAAAATTACAGCACCATGGAATCGAAAAAATGTGCCACAGAATAACCAATGCATGGGCGACAAAAAGAAAACACAAAAGTCAGAAGAGATCATATTTCAATCAATGGTAACACTTTACCATGTTTTGAATAGCAAGTATAAATTAGGTAGTAAAGTATTTCTTTTTAAAT
This sequence comes from Ochotona curzoniae, assembly GCF_017591425.1. NCBI lineage: Eukaryota > Metazoa > Chordata > Mammalia > Lagomorpha > Ochotonidae > Ochotona > Ochotona curzoniae. The sequence continues at coordinate 12,803,736 of NW_024467121.1, read as the reverse complement.
TTTGCTTTAAAATTTTCAGTTTTTAAACAGATTCAATATAGTTCACAGATACAATTCTAAGAATATTATGATACTCCTTTCTTTCATCCCTCTCCAGCCAATAATATTTTACAATATAGTTTACAAATAGTAAAACTGAGGCACAGATTGTTTTTGCTTTGTAGAAAACGGAATTTGAAAATTAAAAAAACACAGCTTTTCAAAAATAATAATGCAGCTTCATAAAATCATTACATTTTTGCCAAAAGTACTTGTTACACACTGTCAGTTTCCCTCCGCTATAAAAAGATTGCTGGGCTGCTTGCCATTGCAGTTCCTCCAACTGGAAAACAGACTTCTGCTGCCCTCTTCAGGGAGCATTGTGAAATGCAACCATCAACGTGTTTTTAACTTTGTAATTAAACTGTACTACATAATACAATGTAAGCAACAATAAAAAAAAAAAAAAAAAAAAGAAAATCATACAGACGAATGAACGCATAAACAATCTTTTAAGTTGTAGAACAATATGGGTCATACTATACTTTGTATTTTCAGTCCTTGAAATGCCTTCATGTTTTATTACTGAGAATTTATTTAAAGATTGTGTAAATACATAAGATTCCATGGCTCATAGGAAATATTTTAAGGGTTTGTTTTCTAAATACAAGAAAAGTATATTCTATTTAAAAACTCTAGAGTTCAGGCCCAGCGCGGTGGCACAGTGGTTAAGGTCCTCGCCTTGCACGCCCGGGATCTCATATGGGCGCCAGTTCTAATCCCGGCGGCCCCTCTTCCCATCTAGTTCCCTGCCTGTGGCCTGGGAAAGCAGTTGAGGACAGCCCAAAGCTTTGGGACCCTGCACCCGCATGGGAGACCCAGAAGAGGCTCCTGGCTTCGGATTGGCATAGCATCGACCGTTGCGCTCACTTGGGGAGTGAAACATCGGACGGAAGATCTTCCTCTCTGTCTCTCCTCTCTGTATATCCGCCTTTCCAATAAAAATAATAAAATAAATCTTTTAAAAAAAATTCTAGAGTTCAAGATTACAAATATCACTACATAATTCTCTGAACATAAGTCAGCTAGAATTTAAAGTCCTAATAAAAATTGGAAGTAACAACTGAAAAATAAAAATTAAGAAACCACAGTACAAAATATTTAATAACAAGTTAAATACAAATGAGGCAGTTACATTTGGGCTAGATAAGAATGAAATAAATCATTAGTGAAGTTACTTGCATGTAGATTCGCATTCTTAAAAAAATTTGGATTACAAATTGGAAAGTCCCCTAGTTTTAAGAATTTGCTTTGGGAAAAGATCATCAGTATAGACAAATTAAATGCTATTAAAAAGAATCATAAACCAAACTGACAAGCTAAGAGGTTTGGTATTATAAAGGAAATGATTCTTTTTTCACTGAAGACACAAATAGCAAGTCACATAAAGGATAAGTGCTAGTGGTGACGTTTAACCTTAAGGACAAAGGATTATGAATAATTCCCAGTATAACATAAGATGAACACTTATTTTAGTTAACAGGAGGTGCTGCCCATTTCTCATGAATTGCTGAGAGCCCAAACTGAAGAGAAAATGTTACTATCCCAGCCTCCTTCTCTAAGCCTATTCTAACTTCAGGCACTGCTGCAGCAATGAGCTTCATATACATGTAACCTCACAGCAGTACTCCATGTCAGCTGCCCTTGTGCACCTGCTGTCTTCAACCTGTACTTTTTGGATACTGCTGTGTGGCACCTGCAAATGCATAGCCCAGGAGTGTGAGGGACGGGCATCCGAAGGGCTACAGTTGACTAATGGAATATGGAAACTAATGAATAAGCCTCCATCCCCTGACTTCATTTCCTTGAGAAGACAATTGTGCAGTGTCCTACACAGCTCTTCAGAGGGTCCCAGCAAGATCGCCTCTAGTTGCCCCACAGCAATGACTATCACAATGTCTGACTTGACACAAACCACTTTGTTTTTGTACTGTAATCCTGTTCCCTGGGATCATACCTTAAGAGAGAATTTCTGTCTTAATTCAAATTAATCTGTCTTAAATTAATTATTAGTTTGCTCCAGCGTTTCCTAGTCCTTTGCTGAGATCTATCCTTTTGGTTCTATCACTAATAATTTAATTAAATACCTAACAAGTTTTAGTCTTTAAAGAAAAAATGATAGAGCAGTTAACATATCAAAGAGAAAATCAAAGACAAAGTCTACAATAAACTGAAGAGACAAAGTTTCTTGTTAAACCTCAAAATATGACAAGAGAGTGACAAATCAGACAGTTGTGATTCCCATGGTATCAGCACTTGTGAATGAAAAAACAGAGGAAAGGCCACTAAGTTCCAATAGATCTTCAATAGCATGTTAAGTCTGAGAACTGCAACCTCACCTGGGAAGTAAAGGCAACAAAAACATTATTCAAAAAGGTACTGAATAAGCTGGGTTATATAAACTCTCAAAATTAACCCTGATGACAGAGGTGAAATCAAAAGAGCACAAAAGCAAAGATAAAATCAAAGAGGGATGCAAAATGAAAAATATCAGAAGGTATGAGGCCACATATATAAAAATACATGTAGGGTGACTGTTACAGAGCACCATGCTGGTCTGCCTGCTTGGGATACCTGCATTCCAAACCGTTGGTGCCTGGGGTGAATCCCAGCTACTCTATAGTTCAGATACAGTGGACCATGGCTCAATCACTAGGGTTCTGGCCACCCACCTATGACAACTGGATGGTGTTCCCAACTCCTAGCTTTTGCCTGTGTATTGTGGGTACCTGAGGAACAAATCAACAGAAAGATCTGTCTGTCACTCTGCCTTTTGTAAGTAAATGAAATCTTAAAACAAATAAAAATCAGCTGTGAATACAACAGAGGTGGGAGCTCTAGAGCTGAGAAGCTATAAAGGATCCCAAGGCCTCCTCACCTAAAAATATAGAGAAGCTTACATTTAACAACAATTATGAGCACCATTTAAAGCTATCAGAAGAAAATAGGAAATGTGGAATAATGTCTTTGTAGCATAAAATAAACTAAGAAAACCCTTCCATAATGAAAAATGTACTCCCCTTCAAGATGACCAACATACATATTTTTTATATAGCACAGAAAAAAAAAAAACACAACTCTGCCTATTTTAAAGTGCTTTACTTTAATAAAGCAGCAAGATTACCTTCAGATCCAGGCTGCTAAGACTCACAACATCATCATCTTTCTCTCTTCGTTTTCTTTTCTGTAAGGAAAAAAAAAAATCATTCTCAAATAGAAAGAATTCATATCACCCCATTAAAGAACGAGTCCATGCAATTAGAAAACCACTTCTAAGCAGTTAAGCCTTTGTGCTCCAAAGGAAATCATTTTGATGAGAGACATTCACACACATTCTAAATAGTACTAACCCCCAACTAGCTATCTTGTGCTGTGTTGTGATTCTACCCTATTAGAAAACGTATTTTTTTAAAAAGCCTTCCAGGACAGAGTTTTAAGGTAAGTCAAAGGCTATGAGAACTTGTTAGAGAAAAGGTGAAATACATTTTATACAGAAAGACAACTAGTTATTTATATTTTTTAAAGGAATACATATTGTTTATCCTATTGGAAGGGTAGGGGGTCCTTGCACGAAAATAGAGTATCTTTTGTTCCTGGCTCAGATTTGCTGCTTGAAGCAGATTTATTAACTGATCACCCAGGATTTAGCAGATGAACACCTAGGTTGCTGGAGAACTTGAGTGTAATCATAAAGCTCCTCTAGCACTAACAGTAGAAAAACTACAAATCTACCATTTCTGGTTCATTGAGCATGCATGCTTAAGTAGTAGTTATTTCAAATAGCCTTTCAGAGCCTGGTACAATGACTCAATTGGCTACTTCTCCCCTTGCATGCACCAGGATGCCATATGGGTACCAGTTTGTGTCCCAGCTGCTCCATTTCCCACCTAGCTCTCTGCTTATGGCACTGAAAAGCAGTGGAAGATGGCCAAAGCCTTTGGATGCTTGGGAGACCCAGAAGAAGCTCCTGGCTTCAGATCAGCTCAGCTTCAGTTGTTGCAGTCATTCTGGGAGTGAACCATATATGTATCTTTAAAAAAAAAAAGTAAAAAGAGAGAGGGAAAAAAAACCTTGCAGGTTACTTGTGACAGTCTAATTCTTGTAAACTTGTAAAAATGATCCCTCAGGGCTCCCCACCAGTACCTTTCCTGTCCTTACATGGGAAACTGCTGGTAATCAAAATCAAATTGAGCAGGACAAGGTCAATAGAGAAAAGAAAAACAAAAGACTGACTCTAGACAGAAGTAGGAAAATTAACAAAGCTAGAAGGTCTTACAAAGTAAGAAAACACGAAACAACAAAGGAGATTCTGGGAAGTTAAAACAGCTATTTTTGAATCAAGTCTCCTTATGAAAGTTTAGGAAAGCCAAATGCACATCCAAAATAAACAAAATTATAGTCAAATCTTATACAAAATCATTCTAAGAAAAAAAGGATAAAAGACAGAATAGCACTCAATTTGGCAGGGATGGAGAATGTCTGGCCTATGGACCATGTAAGGTCCACAAATTCACTTGGTCTGGCCCTGTCAAGGCAACCCCAAGTGGGACTCAAAATTCAATAACTGAACTCCACAGAGACAACACTGGAAATAACAGCCAGATGAACACTATGCGCTTGTGTCTCACTACAGAAAATTAAGCATGAACGAAGGAGATTCTACGAAGCGAGAGCCAAAAACTCATTGTGCAGCCTGGTGTGATGGCTCAATGGCTAAATCCTCACCTAGACCTGGCTCTTCCACTTCCCATCCAGCTCCCTGCAAGCAGTGAAGAATAACTCAATGCTTTGGGATCCTACACCCTCATGGGAGACCCAGAGGAAGCTCTGGGTTTCATATTGGCTCAGCTCCGGCCATTGCAGCCATATGGGGAGTGAACCAGTAGATGGAAGATCTTTGTCTCTTCTCTGTAAATTTGATCTGTCTTTCCAATAAAATAAGTATTTTTCCCCTTAATTCACTGTGTATAATCTTGGGACAAACTTGATGGGAGGCACCTGAGGGCCCAAATGCTTCCATCACCTTTTAGTTTTCTAAGAAGTACTCATTCTAAGTACTCAAGAGAGATGGAAGATCATGTCTGCTAAAGAGAGGAGACGATGTGAAGATGTGGCAAAGGTGGACAAAGACTTGTTATGAAATAGAAACAAAAATCTATATTTCTCCGACAGTAGAGACAAAAAAGAAGTTCAAAGATCCCAGTGCACCCAAGAGGCCTCCTTTGGCCTTTTTCTTGCTCTAAGTACCACACCCTGCCTATCCATTGGTGATGCTGCAAAGCAACCGGGACAGATATGGAGTAACACTGCTGCACATGACCAGCAATGTCATGAAAGCAATTCTGCTAAGCTGAAGGAAAAATACTGCACTCAAAGAAAACCTAACGCAGCAAAAAAGAGTCACCAAGGCTGAAACAGCAGGAAAAAGGAGAGAAGGATGAGGAAAACAAGGAGGGAGATGGTAATACTGGGTCTAGTACAGGGTTGTGTGCGTGTGTGTATGTATCAAGCTTTAACCCTGCTCCTTTTACATAATTCAATCTCTTCAAAGAAAAAATTGAAATGCAAGGCTGTGTAACATTTGGTTTTGAACTGTAAACTGTACCGTGGCTTTTTAAATTTTTGGTATAATTTATACATACAGTTTGCAGGTTGTAAATTAGCATGGGAATTTAAAGCCGGTTCCTGTTGGTGCACAACTTAAATTAATTATATATGGAAATGACAGTTTTTCAACCTTTAGCTGCCTCTGATACAGCTTTTGTATGAAATAATTATTAACTAAAATCTCAGTAACAGCAAACAAAACAAAACAAAGCTGCAGTTGTTTTGCATTAAAAAATTGTTTTTTTATTTGAAAGTCAGATTTGCAGAGAGAAGGAGAGAAAGAGAAAGATCTTCCGTCTTCTGGTTCACGCCCCAAGGGGCCAAAACAGCTGGGGCTGACTGATCGAAAACCAGGAGCCATGAGCTTCTTCTGAATCTCCCACGCAGGGTGCAGGGTCCCAAGGCTTTGGACCATCCTCAACTGTTTCTGCTGGTCACAAGCTGGGTGGAAAGTGAAGCATCTAGGATTAGAACCAGTGCTCATATGGGATCATGGTGGATGCAAGGTGAAGACTTCAGACATTAGGCAACCTCACCAGGCCTCTATTTTGTTAACATTTTGAATGTTTCTAAGTAAACACATTTTTTTTCACTAGAAAAAAACTTCACAAAATTCAATAAAACTACAGTAAACTAATTTTTAAGTTGATAATTTTGTATGATCAATGAATGTTATAAATATCCAAAGGTCTCTCAGTGGAAAAAAAGGCTTCACACGTCTGAATTAGGGAATGAAGGCACATCAGAAAGAAATTCTCAAAAAGGCAGAGCAAAATTTATAATACGCCATTTCAAATCAAGTTTAAGGATATTAAGATGATCTAAAGAACAATATAAAAAAGAATCAGAAAAACTAAAAATTAAGGTGACAGATCTCAAAAAATCCTTACTGATTCAAGTCATATGCCGTAGATGCAGGAAACCATGAAAAATATGATCCAAAATCCTCCCATGTATATCTCTGCGCTTAGCAAATAAGAATCTAAATAAAACACAAAGGGAAACAGGCTACGGGGGGGGGAGGCTGGGGATGGGAGGGCTCACTAGTGGAAGAAAAGGGAGGAGTGGGAGGAATGGCAAACAAAAAGAAGAAGGCATGTCTGCTTGCACATCTGAAAGTGCATGCACACAGGAGGGGTGGGAAGACCTAGAACAGGCTCTGAAACAGCTGACTGTAAGTTCCTTCAGTTATTTTCAGGTTTTGTCTTTCATATTTGTTGCTTCAATCTATCCAACATCTATTTTCATGTGTATGTGGTATTAGGTAGCAGAGCTAATTCCCCCATTCCTAACAGCATTTGTTCAGAGTCTCACTCTTGTGTCAGTCTGTGATATAAGTTTTCATGTACATGTGGAGTTGTTTCTGGATTTTTAATTTTGTTGCATTTTCTGTCTCCTTGCCCATATCACACTCTATGTTAGTAACTATCACAGTGAGCCTGCACACTGTTCCGTTCTGGGCTATGTATTCTCCCCACATGACCTGTACATCGATTAAATTCGAATGAGACAACTATTAAAAATGCCCTGAATTTATGAACTAATATGCATGGATTTATTGTATTTTATTTAATTTATGAAGTTTATATTTTATGATCTTACTGACTTCACACAATACTCAATTCTCACCAGTTAATTTGACATTGCGTGTTCTTTTAATTTTTTTTTTTTTGCAAGCTTTCTCATAAAGGCTTCATAATCTCCAACAGGAATTCAACACATGTAGAAAAGAACAGGCTACATCAGCTCTTCAGTACACACAGGTAAATTCTGACAAACAAGACACACTCCTGCTATTTCCCCCAAATACAAAAAGCATAAAAATTACATCTTATTTGTATACACTTTAGTTGTATATGTGTATTATCAGGTAATGATTTTAAGTATAAAAAAACAACTTTCTAGTGTCAATTTACACAAATTAAATGTACAAATAATATTGTCACACCATTCTTAGATAATTAATAGCAGAAAATCATATGTTATATTTTACTTTATATTTCCAACCAAGAAAAAAAAAGCTGTTAGACTATTTACAAAAAGATATCTTATGATACACATGCTTACGGACATACACTCCTATGGAAGCACAAACAGATATGATTACTTTGCAAAATATCTTTTATATTTACTTAAAATAACAGGGCAATAGAAAATCTGCCCTCCAAATACTCAGCAGTACAGACAACCCAATTATATGTTATACCGAAAACACCCCAAAACAATTCTATCTAATGCTTTGGAATAAAACATACAGCTATCTACTCACCAAAGTGAAATCCCAGTGGGGGCCGGGTGTTAGAAATGTGAAAGAGCTACCTCTCCGAAGGGAATATCTGTTAATATAAAATAAAATTAAAACAAACAGTAAGCAAAGTTAGTTCAGTATAATAACAAAAGTGCTGGTGAGATAACACCACATTTCATTCCTGGCTCCAGGCCTGCACCTGGCCTCGCCTGGTCACCTCAGGCATTCAGGGAGTTGAGCCAGTAGACAGGTGTTAGCTCTTCCCCTGCTTGCTCTATCTCTTTCCATCTGTCTTTCTACCTTCAAATAACTACACTATAAAATTTTGTAAGATAAGTTTGGTGTTGATGTGAAAAAAAAATTGAAATCAGAAAAATGAGGGGGTCTTCAAAATATTCTCAGAAGTGTTTATCACAAAAAAGCATTGATTTAAAAAAATTTTGTACCTAAATAAATGTATTTTAATCTAAAAAAAAGTGTCCAAGCCATCCAACTTTAGAAATAAGAGATGATGTGTAAAAACAAAATAACAAAACAAGGCACAGACTCTGGTCATTATGATTATCTTCATGGTGAAAGAACCTGTAAAAAATTAGGGCAGATTGGGCCTGATGCGGTAGCCTAGTGGCTCAAGTCCTAGCCTTGCATGCCTCAGGATCCCATGTGGGCACCAGTTTCTGTTTTGGATGCACCACTTCCTTTCCAACTCCCTGTTTATGGCCTGGGAAAGCAGTAGAGGATGGCCCAAAGCCTGGGGATGCTGCAGCCGCATTGGAGACCCATAAGAGGCTCCTGGCTTTGGATCGGCTCTGGCCATGGAAGCCACTTGAGGAGTGAGCCAGTGAAGGAAGATCTTTCTCTCTGTCTCTTCTCTTTCTGTAAATCTGACTTTCCATTAAAAATAAGTAATTCTTTAAAAAAATATTCTTTAAATTATTTTTAAAAATTCTTGAAAAAAATAAGTAATTCTTAAAAAAAAAAACATATTTCCTTTTAAAAAAGGAAAGATTATTTTAAAAAATCCACCAAACTAATCTAAGTTTATCTTGGAAATGCATGCATGAAAATCTAGTAATATTTTATATTGTGTTAATAGGCTAAATAAATTAACTTTTTAGCAGATACAAAAATTTTGATAAGAGATATTCTTAAAGTAACAGATATTTGCATTTCACTTTATTATGCCTTTCTGATTTAAAAAAATTACAACCAAATAAAACAAATGAAAAAGTTTTAAGTATATCTGAGACAAAATTCTCAAGTGAGAATATGACTAAGCTTTGCTCTGTAGCATTTGAGTGGCAGACTCTCCTTTGGCGTTTCATTTCCATTCAGTGTAAAGAAATTAAGCAATAAAATCCTATGACAAAACCTGTCTTCCTTTCTAAAACAAATGTACATATTTCTACATATTTTACAAATATGTAAATCACAGACCACAGCTAGCACAGGTGTAGACTTGAGACATAAATGCATAGAGTAAAACAAATAATCTTTCCCTTGGGGAACAAAATGCAGGCCAGCCAATGACAAAAGCAACAACACAGAAGCATGTGGAGGCAAGGGAGTCAGCTGTTATCATGGAGGTGTAGGAGAGACTCAGAGGCAGAGCGTGAAGTTGTATACTAACAGTGAAAGGGAAGGCCTCAGGTTGGCCTCAACTGAGACTGTTGGCAGAAGTGGCAGGAGGGATAACTAGAAGCAGGCAACCTATTGTGACTGATGTTAGATACACACTTGACTTGCTATACTTAGTTCTAAATTGGAAAAAAGACAAGAATTTGGAAATTGGTAGTTCTTAATGAAATCCTCAGCTTTTGTCAAGCTACTGCCCATTCACCTGGCTTTACTCTTGACCTCCACATTGGTCTCATTCACCCTAAGTCATGAAAACATGGCAAGTGATTGTCATTCTTGAGAAAATTTACAAGTTTTTCCAAGATGTAAGAGCTCCTATAGTTTTGTAAGTAAATAGAGAATTTTGTTTCTATTTGAGAAGGCACACGAAGGAAAATGACTCTAAGGGGAAAGAGGAAATCAGGAAATCACAGTAGGATACTTCAAAAAGTTCATGAAAATGGAATGAAGGTAAAAAAATTTATGCAGTTTTTCCCTAAAATACATTTTTCACAATCTTTTAATGGCCCCTTGTATACATGGACTGAAATTTATTTTGTATCAAAATTAATTCATCTTTACTTCAATTTCCGTGAGGTTTTTAAAGTACCTTCCTATACTGTATGACTTCTCAAAGGTTATTTAAAACCAAAGAGAGTAAATCTCCCTGTATCTTTATTTTCCATAATTGCAATTTCTTAAGATAAATGCAGATCTGAAAATATTGTTCTGACTCTTTGAAGACAGAAATATCATAGTCACATAATTTTAATCACAGTATACTGCTATAGTTCGTTTTAGTTATTGCTGTGAGCACATCATTGTGCTTAATTTGAAATTAAATTTTTGTAGTGGGAAAAACAACATATGTTAAAGTTTGAACCAGTGTTGGATTTTAGGCATCTCCTACAAGGAAAGACTACCATCCAAACACTCACACACATTAAAAGTAGTATTTTAGGTAGCACTTAAAATACTCCTTGAAAACTTCATTTTATGGGGCCTGCATTATGGTGACACTGGCTTCCCATATGGGTGCCGGTCCACATCCACTTCTGATCCAGCTTCCTTCCTCTCACCAACAAAGGACACCTGAAAGAAGCTTTGGGTTTCTTCTGCCTGACCCAGGTCTGGTCCTGGTGGCTAACTTAGAAATGGACTAGAAGATGAAAAAAACCTCTTTCCCCTCTCTCTAATTTGACTTCGAAAGTAAAAAAAAAACAAAAAACAAAACAAACAAACAAACAAAAAAACAAAAAACAACTTACAACCAAAAGCCAAACAAACGAAAATCCATTTTTTTAGGTATTAAGCAAAGTATTATGAAAAATCACAAAACCAAAGGTACTAATTTATCTTCCAGAATGACTTATATTGACTTCAGAATGGAATTTATTTCTGAAATCCAGAAAGAAAAATAGTGCTTAAAAATATTAGGGTTAGCGCACTGAAAACTGGTCCAGATTTGATAAGATTCTTTTCAGGGCTATTTATCATTGGTTTTACAGCAATACTATTTTTTTTTCCTATTTTAAGAACAAATATCTGTTTATTTTGAATGCCCATGGGAAAAAGGAACCCAAAAAATAAATCATGCCCAGAAAGTCTGTAAGAGAATGCCAATTTTCCTAACTCTTGGAAAAACATTCACTCACTTTTCAGAGGTCAGACTAAAAACAAACAGTTATTTTAAATCCTTATGGGATAAACATTCAATTTCATAAAATATTAAGATTACAAGTGACCTTTCCAGAAGATACGCAAGACATTGTCAGGGGAGCATAAAGGTTGAAATGGAGAGAGAGCACAACAATTTCTGTCCATATTGTGAAACGTTTCTGATCCACTGATCCAATGTGTTTTCATATGTCCAAATAACTAAAACATGTAAGGACAAAAATAAACTAACATGTTATGAAACTTGTTTTGTATATTAAATTGTATTTCCTGTTTAATTGCACTGTGATTTTCCCTGGGGCTCAAACACATATGCTTTCATCATTTCAGATATGTATGAATAATATAAATTATTTTTATGCCAAACTAGTTTTAACTTTAAAAAGCTTAACTAAAATGATAAAAGCTGCTGCTCAAAGGGAATAGTTATAGAGCACAGTGCTGAATATTTTGCTTTGGAAACTTGCATCTCATATTGGACTGTGTGTACGTGAACCCTATCTCTATTCCTAGTTTCAGCTCCTTCTTCATGAATACTCTAGAAGGTAGTAGATCATAGCTGGGTTATTTCGGCTCCTGGCTTTGGCCTGGCCCACCCCTGGCTGTGTGGCATCTGGAAGAATGAACCAGATCTCGCTGTCTTCTCTGCCTTCCAAATAAATAAGCTAAATAATTGATGAAAAAAATCTATTAGAAAGTTAAATCTCCTTAAAAACAACAGGAACTCTCTGATCTGAGTTTATAGAAGTGCTAGCTTGGGCCCAGTGGTGTGGCCTTGCCTTGAACATCCCCTTACAAAAGTGAGGGGGTTGCAGACCCATGTGGGCCTCTGATTTGATTAGGATGGAGAGGGTCAGCGTGAAGGAAATGTTGGGATGGCATAATATTAATGCAAGAACCTAAAATACATTTAGCAGAGACAAAACCAGGCTCATAATCCTTTATTTAACTTGGTACAAATTTAAGACAGTAAGCAATCTTTCCTGGTATTTGCACATTCTCCCGATCTCTATTCTCTAGCTCACTCTCTAGCCTGTTTCTCACTCGGATGGCCACCAATTTAACAATTAGCAGTGGATGTGTCTAGAAATGAGTTTCAACCATGTGGGACAGGCTGACTAAAGCACGGGCCTGCAGACTGAGTAGTGCACACACACACACACACACACACACACACACACACACACACACACACACTCTCACTCATACAACCCAATACCCATGCTCACAAATTTCACTTTATATCCCTGACTGAATCATGTTATATTCCTTACCTAATCATTTCCTTTCTCTGAAAATACCTATTGAATTGAATTGAAATACCTATTTCAATTTCTTCTCTCTTAACAGTTATAATACTCTTTCATTTTCAAGTATGACTACACCTTTTTACCCCATACATTTACACTGTCCAACCTACCAACCTGCCACACAACCTGTTTTTCTCATTATAATGGAAAAGCTGTACTATCTGCAGCCAAACACCCTCCATTTATACGTTGGGTCCCATCTTCTCTACTGTAAAAAGCAGCCAGAGAAAACACAGTAATCTTATACAAACAAGAACTGCCTGAGATACCAACATTCCACACAGACATCAGATGTTAACTTTTGATCTAGCTCCCTGTTAATGTGCCAAGGAAGACAGCAAAAAATGGTTCAGGTACTTGGCCCTGCAACCCACGTGGGAGACCTGGATAAAGTCCTGCGTCTCTGGTTGTGACCGCTAGGAAGTGTGAATCAATGGATGCAAGAAATCCCTCTCCCTCCAATTTTGCCTTTCAATAAATAAAGAAACAAACCTTTACATCTTTTGACATTAAAACGTTAGTAGATTAAATGTTACAATTAAAAAGATAGAAATTGTCAGGGAAAGATTCCTTATGGATAAAGTAGTAATAAATTATGGTTGTCTTGAGAAAAAAAGAATTGTGTGATCAGTTGTGAAGTTCCTTTTTGTAATATACCATTTTTTACTTGAACAAGGAAGAGTTATTATTTGGACTTTAGTTCTTTTATTCTAAAATGAACTACTGGAAATGATCAGGAAATGAAAAAAATGTTAATGTTAAAATGAAAATCATGTCTGAAAAACTAGTATCATCACTTTGAATATGACGCCTTTCCAATCCCAAAATGCTCTTTGTATGACATTGGTAGTGATATTAACAATTGTGCCCCTACTTTGCTCCTGCTCAGCTCAGTCACCCTAGCTCCTGACAACAGCTAGCATCCCACAAGCAGGGAGGGAATGAGCAAATACAGGACTAGAAGCAGGCCAGACTGGCTCCACTCCACAGCATCCTGCTAGATCATGCACACTAGATGATCAGAAGTGTTTCTCTTTCCCACAACCACACATGTTATTTTGTTTCTTCTTTTTACACCCTGTTGCTCAAGGAATCACTAGACTGTCTTTTAACCAACTTTGCATAGGCCGATACAAGTCTCTGATCATACATGTTCCAGCCTAACACTCCTCACCAATACCATAAAACAAAGATTGAGATATTGGGGCTGAGCAGCAGTGACCACAGTATCCTGCCAAAGCCAAGCAGACACTCCCATCCAAGGATGGCTGGAATGCTGCCTGTCAACACCTGCCATGATCTATCCAGAGACTGAAGTTTCTCATCCAGAGCAACCCTCAGAGACTCGCATTCCTGTGAGCCTCAGAACTCAAGCCACCTTTTCAATAGGACTTCTGATAAGTAACCCCTCCCTCTGTTCCTGTGCCATCCACACTCAAATGTAAAACAATAAAAAATTTAACCAAACTGTTAACCAGCTTCTTTTGCAGGGCTCCAAGCCTCTCTAGATCTCCCATTCCTCCCCCACCAGCTTGACACTGCACCCAGACTCGGGCTGAAGAAACCATGGAGGAAAATGATGCCCATTTTTCTTTATATATAACAAAAGGAAGGAATGCATAGGATCCTAGCTTCGGCCACCAAAGTCAGGTGGGCAAATCCTGAGGTTGTCATGAAGCCTGAGAAACTCCTCCTGCCACAAAAATTACACTGTGGGTGGATCTCAGGCAGATCTGGGGAGACGCAGGACCCAGGTTCTACTCACCACCACCATCTTAGTTGGGGGAGCCCAGGTGAGTTTGAAGCTGGAGGAACAGATGCTAGACTCCCCCAGCTACCTGGCAGCTGCTGGGGGGGACCCGAGCCAAGCCTGTGGGCTGCCTGACAATGTGCTTTGGAATTTTGGGAATGTGGGGCTTACAGGGAGTCTGAGAGATGGCACAGGTGGGGAATCATCAAGGACTTTAGGGCTCAGATCCAGGTGAGGAATGACTTCTCTGGAAATTTCATGGACAAGGCCACTCTACTTGAAGGGCTACAATATGGAACCCATCAGAGAATGTCAGGAAAGGGAACAGGTTATGTGAGGTCGGGCCATGAAGTCAACAAATATGTGGGTGAATCAGGTCTGGAAGTAGAATTTGCAGGTCAAAATATGGGTTCACCCATGTGGAACAGCCATATCTGTTGGTATGTGCAAGTACTGTGGCTGGGAATAGGCCTGGTTGGGGACTAAGCAGACACCTTGGCTGGGCAGGAATTCCCATTGGTGAATGCGAGTTGCAGGGAATCCGTGCATTGTCCTGGGCTGAGCATTGCTTCAGTCTCCCTCAGCATGGATTAGACCTAAGCACCCACTAGTACTCATGCGAGTCAGGGTAGGTATAGAATGGGCTAGACTAGGTCTTGGATCCTGCTGAACCATGTGAGAATTGTGTCTGGGTATGGCCCAGGTGTGGATGGGTTGCAACACCCAACAGTAAGAACCAGAAAGGGTATAGGCCAATTGGGCAAGGACACCATCCCTGCCAGGACAACAAGTGGACAAACCCAACCTGGGCCAGGGACCCACCAGTATGTTCACGATCTACCACTGGGAAGAGACCAGATAGAGGAGTCTGGTAAACTCTTTGTCAAGTTGCAATACCCACAGGTAAGTGCAAGAACTAAGCCAAGGGGCAGCCCAACCCAGACCAAGTTACAGTACCTGCCAGCATACATGGTGGTCAGGTCAGGGAGTAGGCCAGGTTGGGCCAGTACATAACATTCAATGGCAGATCTGAGATCCAGGATGGGGTGCAGTAGGGCCAAGTCGAGCCCAAGTCAGGCAGCATCACCAGCCAGTTCACATTTGCACCAGGACTGGGGACTGACTCTGTAGCTTAAGTACCCACTGGTGGATGCCAAAGAGGGATGAGCCATGTCAGTGTGGAGGTGGTAGGTATCAGGTCTGTGAGCACCACAAGTGGGAGGCCCAGAGGGCCCTGGTTGTCCTAGTCCAGGTCACCAAGCTCGCCTGTGTGGTAGAGACTGGGTCCTTGAGTCTCACGGATGGTGTATCTGGTGGGTCCTGGGTCTTTGGGCCCGCCTGCATGATGGGTGCTAGACCCATGAGCCTCAAGGGTGGAGGGCCCAGTTTGGCCTTGAGTCTCCTGGCCCAGGTCCTAGGGCACACCTACACAGTGCATGGTGGGTCCGTAAGCCTCAGGGGTGGGGGCGGGTCAAGAGGGGCCTGGGTCTCCTCGCCCAGGTCCTTGGGCCCACCTGTGCAGTGGGTGCTGGATCCATGAGTCTCGGGGGGGGGGGGCGTAGAGGGGCCTGGGTCCTCTGTTCCAGGTCACTGAGCCCGCCTATGTGGTTGGAGCCTGGTTTGTGAGCCCTGGGGGTGAGGGGTCCAGTGGGTCCTGGGGTTGCATGGCTTAGGGCTTTGGTCCTGGGGGGTGCTGAACTTGTGAGTCCCAGGGGTGGGGCCAGGGTCTCCTGGCCAGGTCACCAGGCCAACTGAGTGGTAGGGACTAGTGGGGGTGGGGGGCTCCGGCGAGTTCCGGGTGGCATGGCCTGGCATGGAGGTGGTCACTGGATCCATGAGCTCCTCCTGGAGGGTGGGGGGTTTGGCATGGCCCTGGTTGCCTGGTTCAGGTCCATGAGCCCACCTAGAAGAACTGGTCCTCCTTAGTGTAGAGGATAGAGTGCTGGACAGCAGACCATAATGCACACGAAGGTCATGATAACACATTGGGGCCTACAGAGGACATCTGGTACCATAGCAGAGAATGGAGAACAGAACGTAGGGACAACTATCCCAGTCGAACGATGACAGCAAATATCTGGGAGATTAGAGACTATAAGGTTGGAGGCGTCAACCAATGGACATTTGAAGGGATTCCTCAATCATAGATCAGCAAGACGACAACATTTCGCAACTATCACATCCACCACCTGGGCAGAACTTTCAGAAGATGTGCCATTGTGACTCTGGGTTGATACTGGGTGACCCTTCTCCATCCTTGAGTACTGGGATGGTTAAGAGGCTGGGTATGGCTTATTCCCCCCCCTCCCCCCCCATAAATGGGACAAAGAAACAGAAAGCTTGGAAACAATGATCACATCCACTGTTCCCTAACCCTAGATCTTTCCCAGCCTGATCAACTATGTAAATATCTAAAATAAAGATAAATCAAAAAAAAAATAAAAACTATTTCAGTCAATGATATTACACTTACATAATATATTTATCACTGCTTTTTTCCTATAAAAGCATGTTGTAATATTCTTTTACCTTAAGGTAAATTACTTAAGTATAACTGCTTCATAAAAATAAAGGAATCATTAAAATGTGTTTTCTCTTAACAGCTTTCCCTTCAACTACATGTAATGGGATAATACAACAAGAGATAAAAGAAAGCTTACAGAAAAATTATTCAAAGAAACAACAGATAGGGTCCCCACTATCTGGGATAAAAAATCGTATCTTTCACTCTAATTTTTTTGAAGAATTATTTATTTCTTTGGAAAGGCAGATCTACAGAGAGAGGAGAGACAGAGACAAAGATTTTCTGTCCACTGTTTCACCCCCCACAAATGGTTGTTACAGTCAGAGCAGAACCAAGACGACCTGAAGCCAGGAGCCAGGAGCTTTTTCCTGGTTTCCCACATGGTTGCGGGATCCCAAGGCTTTGGGCCGTCCTCTACTGCTTTCTCAGGCCACAAAAAGGGAGCTGGATGGGAACTGGAGCAGCTGGGACACAAACTGGCACCCATATGAGATCCAGGCGGGTGCAAGGTGAGGATTTAGCCACTGGGCTATCATTCCAGGTCCCATGTCTTTGGCTCTCACATGATGTCTCAACTTGATTCTATCTGTACCACACAAGATCCAAAGGATGCTTTAAAAATACAGATCACATCATATCTTCTAGGTTCCCAATTCACTAAATGTAATGGCCAACCAGATACAACATTACTCCACCTTGTTTTTGAGTTCCTTGAACACACCAACCTGTTGCTGCTCTTCTCTTTGTCCATAACACTTTTTCCAATAATCACAAAGCTTAGTTCCTCTTCACTTCCCCGTCTCTCCCCATTATCACTAGTGAGGCATTCCCTGGGATCTTTCAGAAACAGGAACTTACCTGTCTCTTTCACTAACCCCCCCTTGTCATATTTTAATTCTCTTTACAACATGTCTGTTGGGATATTCTGTATATTTGGTCTTCGTGTTTTACCCCACCAAGAATTCAAGCTTCCTCATGGCAGGGTTTCATCTGTTCTGTTAACTAGAATTTCCAACAGCTACAACAACGCCTGGCACTAGGCAGGTGCTCAATGGCATTGCTGAACAGATGCAGAATCCTTTGACACTCCCTCCATTTCATCTTTCAAACATTCTCTTTTCTAATCTTTTCATGGCTCCTGTTTCTCAGCCTCTGAGATGATGACTTCCTCCTGGCTGCTTTAGAAAGCCTGGTTCTCTGCAGAGTAACATACAAGTTAATAAAGTTGTCTTGTTGAAGAAAGAGGGCATCTTCCTACTTTCCAAATAGGAACTGAGGGGTTCAGAGGGCTCTGCTTCCGATCAACTTCCTGCTAGCACTTCTGGGAAGGCAGCCCAGGCTCTTGGCCTCTGCCACCCATGTGGGAGACTCAGGAGGAGTCCTTGGCTCCTGGCTTCGCCCTGCACCAGCCCTGGACATGATGGCTACTCCAGGTTTGGGGAGTGAACCAGCAGATGTAAGCTCATTCTCTCTACCTTTCAAATAAATTAATAATTCTTAAAAAAAAAAAAAAACAAAAACAAAGGTGCCACAGGGCACTGAAGGGCAGGCCTTTGGTCTAGGAGTGAAGCTGTTGGTGAGGACTGCCCACCCACATTCTAAGTCCCAACTCTGCACTCCAGCTTCTTGCCAACAGATTCTGGCAGGTACCAGTGATGGCTCAAGTAATTCAGTTCCTAGCTTCCTTGCCAAATGAACAACAAAAAATTTAAAAGGACGGGCATACTTAGGCATAACAGGAACAGAAGTTATATAAAAGGCTGTAGTTTATCTAAACAATGTTAAACATGCAACTGGAGACTTTTGAAAAGGTGGAGATACAGACAAAAGCTGAGCGCCTTCTCCACATGGGCAGTATCTTGAGCACACTCACTGTTAGAGCCAATGGAGTTCACACCTTCCACGAAGTGGGTACTGTGACAGCACCAGTTTTACAGACAGGGAACCCTCGGTGACTGGGGCTGCTGCATGCAATACCTCGACGGGGACACACTGCACTCTATTTTCCCCTCAAGAGACACAGCTTGCAGAACATGCCATCTCGTTTGCACCCTTTCCATACACAGAGATGCATGCGACCCAGGATTGGAAAGGCCAGCAGCGGCTTTAATTTCCTTCCTCTGAAGGTCTGGAGCTTTGAGCTGTGCTGCGTTCACAGACATGCCAGTTGCTGCCGAGAAAAGGTTTGAAAACTCCAACTTGGGAGGCTCCAGGTCTGGTGTCTGCGCCGATGACCAGTTCCGGTACTCCTTTGGTCTCAGTGTTTGTACTTGGGAACTCTAACCCCTGAAGCCACCAGTTGGGTCTTGGGTCACCAAACAACCCGTGGTTTGTCCGACATCTCCCTAGGAAGCAGCCGGCAGATTGTCAACAAGCCCGGCCGTCCCTCCCAGGGCTGGACGGTCCAGGCCCGAGGCGGCTCCTCCGCCCGCTGGCACCCACCTGCCAGGGGCACCCATCGCCGTCCTCCAGCCCCGGCGGCCATCCTCACCTGGTGCCCGGCACCCACGGCCAGCCGGGCCCTCTCCGCCCCAGCACTCACCTCCCCTCTGCTCCTTCCCCCGGGGTCTCCGCCGCAGGCCCCGCGGCGCCGTCCACACCGACCCCAGAAGAGCGACGGCTTCGCCTCCGCGGTCGGGGCTGCTTCTGCGCCGCCGGCTCAGGCTCCATGGCGTGGACAGGGGGTGGGGCGGTGGCCGGGTGCCCGGGAGACCGGCACGGATGGGCACGGCGCCCACCGGCGTCCGCCAAGCAGAAAGTATCCGCCAGCCCAAAGCCGCTGACACCGTCATCCGGGGATTTGAAAATGGCGGCTGCGCAGTGATCAGCCAATCAGCGAGCAGGCTGCGGTTGCTAGGAGATAAGAGTCCCGCCCCTCCCACTCTCTGGGTTCTTCACAGACTCATGGAGGAGGGAAGGAGAGCAAGAAATGGGATTTAGAAAAGCTTGAGTTTCTTTCTGACTCCAAACCTGAATCTCCAAGGCCCGTTGCCTCTATAGCCTTTCTCCCATTTATTATGACTTTCACCAAAGGGAAAGAGCCTTTTAGGTTGCCGGATCTTTAGCCTATGGGGAGAAGTGATTATATAAAGAATTGCCGGGGCCCAGTGGCGTGGCCTAGCAGCTGAAGTCCTCACCTTGAACGCGCCAGGATCCCATATGGGCGCTGGTTTCCATCCCAGCAGCTCCACTTCCCATCCAGCTCCCTGCTTGTGGCCTGGGAAACCAGTGAGTACCACCCAAAGCTTTGGGACCCTGCACCCATGTAGGAGACCCGGAAGAGGTTCCTGGTTCCCGGCTTCGGATCGGCGCAGTACCGGCTGTTGCGGTCACTTTGGGAGTGAATCATCAGATGGATGATCTTCCTCTCTGTCTCTCCTCCTCTCTGTATATCTGACTTTGTAATAAAAATAACTAAATCTTAAAAAAAAAAAAAAAAGAATTGCCTTGGGCCCAGCACAATGGCAACATTGGCTAATACTCTCCCTTCAAACTCTGGGATGTAATAGCCAGTTTCCTGTTTTTTGGCTAGGGAAAGCAGCGGAGGAAGGTACAGTTGGAGAGTTAGCTGGTTGAGCTGCCATACTGCCCCCTGAAATTGAAAAATAATCGAACAAACAAACAAACAAAAAAACACCTATATTTAGTATACCTATAATTAAGTTACAAAATCATTTACTAGATGGTGATATTAAATGTTAATTGCTTCTGCCAAGTGAAGACATTTTAATTCAGTAATTATGTGGGCTGTCATACCAGGCTAATTCAGATTCTCGTTTAACTACACTAGATTTGAATAACCTCTCTACCACTTCAGTTCTTCATCTGTAAACCATGTACAGAGATGGCAATGATAACAATTGTTAATATGCATTCAGAAGGTTTATTGACAGGGCCAAACTATGCTAGCTTAGCTGTCATTCTCTTTATTAAATTTCATTTTGCAACCAGTGGAGAGTGAAAGTTTGGTGGATATTCATAAACTCATTCATAAAATGAAGGTGGTGGAGTTCCATGCCACTGGCAAAGCCACAGCTCCCAGACACGACCATGGACAGTGATATGAAGTGGACACAACTGGACAGCCTTGGCAGCACAGGCAGGGGGAGACACAGGCAGGAGCTGATGGGAGGGAGACAGACAGGTGCAGTTCAGTCATTTCTCCACCATCATCCAAGATTGAAAGCTCACTGGCTGGCTCTCTGAAATTCCTAGGGGAAGCTATTGATCACAGCTGGGAGGTTGAATTTTCAGGGTGTACTAAGAAAGAAACTGAGTCAGGATTCCTTCTGTTTGGCTTGTGGAGACCGGGCAAAAGAAGCAATTGAGTTCATGAGGCTGGAGCAGGGTAGAGGGACCTGGGGGCTCGGGACAGAAGTTGTTTGCCCGCTGACATGAAAGTGCTTTATTTTTCTGAAAGCAAGAGTAAAGATCATACTAGCATGGACTGGTGATGCATAACTCAAGTCTTCCAGGGAAAAACAGTCAGAAATTTCTATTCCTCATTTTTCTTCTGCCATTTCCAACAAGTCTCACTGTCTCCTTGTTATCTCATCAATTTCAGTTCTTGTGTTTTTCACAGAAAAATAGGAATTAGAACCAGAATGCTTTAAGGACATTATGATCTTAAACTGCCAATGAGAAGGCTTCTTTTATGGCAAACTTAAGAAGAAAAATTTAGTTCATAGACAAGTGGCAGAGTCCTCATGGGTACAACTGAGTAGAATATTAGTATCAAGCTTATGACCCTTAAATGGGTCATTGTGTATGTAGGGGTGGGGCGTGGCGGGGGATGTTTAAGTCGTACTCCCCTTTCCAGCTTTTCACTCCCTATTTACTACATTGATTGGCTTTCCGATATTCCTGTGAAGAAAACAGAAAGCCCCAAATTGAGAAGTTATCAGTTTGGTTTTAGAGAAGAATAAAACTTGAGAAGAAAAATGTCTAGAGAAGGCACAATTAATCAGAGATAGACTGAGACTAGTTTAGACGTTGATGCACAGGCCGTCTGACCAAGATCATTGAGGGTATGAAAGGCTGAATTCTGTAAATGGAAACAAGAAACAAGAAAGAAACTTGAATGTGATGACTGGGTGGAAGTGGGGGTTGGATGAAACGCACAATTTTTTATTGTTGTTGCTGTGGGAACTAAGGCTACTGGTGGAATTATCTGAAGAGAACTTCAGAATTTCAAAATATAAATTGAATTCTTTATTGGAGCTGAGTATTTTTTTTAAATAGAATTCTTTGCTTAGGGGGTTTTCTTTGTTTTATTACTTGGTCAATGAATTGGCCGAGTCAAGCATTCTAATGAAAGGAACTTTGAAAGCAAAGGAGGGCCCAGCCTGATAGCCTAGTAGCTAAGTTCTTTGCATGCACATGGTCCCATATGAGCACAGGTTCATATCCTGGCTACTCCACTTGTCATCCAGCTCCCTGCCTGTGGCCTGGGAAAGTAGTGCAGCATGGCCCCAATGCCTTGGAACCCTGCATCCGCGTGGGAGACCCGAAAGAGGCTCTTGATCCCTGGTTTCAGATCAGATCAGTTCTGGTCATTGTGACCACTTGGGGAGTAAACCAGTGGATAGAAGATGTTTCTTGCTGCTGCCTCTCTTTCTCTCTGTAAATCTGCATTCCCAGTGAAAATAAATAAATCTTATTTTAAAAACAAAGGAAATCCTAACTGTAAACATCACAGATGTAGCCATTGGAAGTTTTCTCACTCTTAGTACCTAAGGATAGGCACTAAGTGTGTTGAAATCACAGTGTGTGTGTGTTTGTATATGATATATTCCAAGGGATTGGTTTTTTTCAATGTACAGGCCCTGTCACCTAAAATTTAAAGGTTAAGCTGGTAAGTGAAAACTCTTTGATAGGTGTTGCAGCTGAAACTGAGGCTGCTACCCATGAGAAATTCCGTCTTCCTCAAAATAGAATGAAATAAAATAAAACTCAAATTTTCTCTTAAAACCGGTGCCTTAATTAGAGGACAAAATGTCATCATGGCAACATTTGTATCAGTGTGTCTGAGTGAATATTGGGGTGGTACCCCAGCCAAGAGCACACACAGAGCTGATCTTCACTCTAGAGACCTCTTCAGACTCAAAGTTCCACTTACCTGTTGAGTTTCCCTCTTTTGGAGTTACTATTTCCAAGAAAAAAATGACTTAAAGATAAGATATCCTTCTTAAATTTTATTACAAGGGTGATTATGCTAGGTTCTTTGCAAATTTAAGTTACTCACAGCTCTGAGGTTGTGAATTTTTACAAAAATTAATGAAATTTCTGAGTGTGTCAGTGGACCAGAAATGGTATATTCAAATTATCATATTTTCTCTCAGCTTCCTTCAAATGGAAAATGTCGGGTGTGAATAAGAAAAAACTTGATGTAGCAAAACAAAAATAGATAAACAACAACAAAACAAAAAAACCGTCAGTGTAGCAAAAAAAAAAAAAAAAACTAGTGTCACTCTAATTTTATAAAGTTAAACTTGGTTAATTATTTCTCCTTAATATGTGGAACTACCAGAGTCCTAAAAATTAGCAAATAGAGACAGACACAATTGGCCTTATGAATATTACAACACATAAAATGTTCAGGGTGAAACTGATGGAGATCTCCATGACTTTTGCATTTTTCCAAAGTTGTGAGGAAGAAGTGGCATAAATCATCAACCCTGAATAATTTAAAATGTGTTTTAATTACTGTATAATACAACTATTACCATGCTAAAATGTCTTTTTTTTCAAAGAAAACCAGAAAGGAGAGAAAAGAGAACTTGGGCACAAGAAAACAAACCGATAGCACAAAATAAGATGGTATAACTAATACAGACATTGAATTATATATAACTGACTACATTCTCTAATTGAAGTCTGAAAGTAGAAAAAAATGGTGTCATGTTATACATACAAACAGCACATAAAAATGTTAGAATACTAAAAGATTTTAAGTGTGTAATAATGTAAAGAGGAGGAAAGATGTACGAATATTATTTCTCAAACTACACTAAAGTAATAATGAGTTTTTGCTTATTATCATTATTATTTTCCATGATACAGTTGTGTAGGTATAAAGGTTCCCCCTTTACCTCCACTTTCTCCCTGCTCATTCTCCCCCCACCCCACTATTGACCACCACTATTTACAAAAGTCTAGGTCTTCAACAACAGTCACAAGTCCAACATTCTTTTATTTAAGTATATCATAGCATTGTAGGTTTAGACAACAATAGAAAATCTAGTATTATATTGTCAAGATAAATGTAACAGCTTCATTGAGAGTCCTCCTTTTATTCAGGAGCTGAGATGTATGCTCCACTGTATCTTTACACCTTGGCATGCTAATCTTTATACAGTTCATCTATGAGAATATAGGTATATATATATGTCATATATATGTTTACATATATATCTATTTGCTTTGCATTTTGCATGAATGTTGCCTTATATCAGAGAGAACACATGACATTTGTCCTTTTCGGATTGACTTATTTCATTGAGTGTAATGGTCCCCAGTTGGGACCATTTTGTTGCAAACTGTAGAATTTTGTTCTTTTTGATGGCTGAGTAGTATTCCATGGAGTAAATGCACCACAGCTTCTCTATCAATTGCTCTTTTGGTGGGCATTTTGTTACTAGTATTTATCATAAAGACTTTAAGGCAAAATACTTTGTACAGCTGCAGGGTCAGTCAAAAATGATAAAAAGTCTCAGTCTACAGAAAGCATGAAAATTCAAATCTGAGTTCCTAATAACAGTCTCAAAATACATAAAGCAAAAATCAACAGAAAAAGAAATAATAGACAAATACACAATAAAAGAAAATATTAACACAGCCTTTAAAATAATTGATACTTATTATGGAACTACTTAATAAATCAGTTCTTCCAAATCTGAAAACATTGTACCCAAAAACTATAGAATGAAATTGCTTTTAAGTAGTTTTGAAACATCTTAAAAAGTTGATCCCATAACAGTATATAAAGGGAATCCTAGCAAGGGAATGTTATCCGGCCTCAATCCAATTGTTATATGTAACAGTGAAATAAATATAAGAATTATTATATGTAACAGTGAAATAAATTATGATAAACCAAACTCTCCAAATTTCCTGTGCAATGTAAATGATATGATTGAGGTGCATGAGGGGTAGAAAGAGGTAAAAAAAAAAATTTATTACGTTCCTATTTTGCTTCATGTATTTAGGGCCTGTTGAATTGTTACTTAACAGAATACTCCTGTTGTGTTCATGTAATACAAAAAGCTGATTTGCTATTGAAACACATTTTCTTCACATTCTCTCCTTTCCCCCATCATGCATAATAAGAGAGGAGGACTTTTTAAATGAACATTGGTTAATTTCATCGTAGATGAAAGTTGGAAGCAAAGTTGAATAACTTATGGTCAGTTCATCTGCAGTTATGTGCAAACTTAATCACAGGTTGTTCAGGTCCAGCACACTACTGGGAGACCAGAGAACTGAAAAGGGACTCTACTGCTTTAAGTGAAGCTGGCTTCTCAGCGCTCAGGTGGAGCCACTTCCGGGCTGGTGATAAAAAAGCATAGTTAGGAATGTTCCTTAATCATTTCCACAGGGCAGTAAGGGCACGCTCAGCTCAGAATGGTAAGTGGCTATGGTCCTTGTCTGTTGTTGACAGTGTCAATCTGGTATTATAGTAAGTTTTAATTATTATGTTTGGCACTTCCACTCAGCCTCCCACCCTCTGATATTCTCAGTAAGTGCTTCCTATGAGAGAAGAATTTTTGATGAAACATTTTTGGCAGAAATATTCTGCCAATATTTATCTGTATAGTTTGGAAGCTCTGTAGTTTTGCTTCTTTTCAGTAAAGTTCCTTTGATTTGCAGTAATTAGTGGCCACTGCTTGAAGTGTGGAAGCAAGAAACATTCCTTCCTTTACTTTTTTCCTTTGTTTGTACCCGGCATGCTGGTTTTGCTGCAGAGATCAGCGACTTTCTTTTTAGTTATGTTGTCAGAATTCCTGGGAACTTCAGACCCGGGTTACCATTGCCAAGATTATAAATGCGTAGCAGGGTAAAGTGCATAGATATCTTTTCTTCTTTGTCTTCCCTGGAGTTTACTTTTTTTTAGTTCAATCATAAACAATACTTACAAGAATTCTGTTTGAGTCCACCCTTTAAAGTCTTAAATTTATTACTCTTAAATTGCTTTTGTGTGAATCAATTTTCAGTATCGGATTTTTAATTCTTCAATGGAAGCAATCTTTCAAACTTTTTATTTATAATCATTAGACACTCTAATGTTAATTATATTTAAAATATTCTGATTTTTTAAAATATTCCTTTATTTGAATGACAGTCACATACAAAGAAAGGGATATGGTAAGGAAGAGGGAGAGAGAAGTAAGGGCAAGAGAGAGAGAGTATTCCTTCTGTTGATTCAGTCCCCACATAGCTAAAATGCTTGGTGTTATACCTTCCTAAAGTCAGGAGCCAAGAACTTTTTGGGGTCTTCTTGATGTGGTTGCAGGATCCCAAACACTTGGATCATCTTCAGCTGGTTTCCCAGGTACATTAGCAGGGAGCTGAATCAGAAGTGGAGTAGGTGGGATTTGAACTGGTGCCCATATGGGATGCCAGCATTGCTGGCAGTGGTTTTACTTGCTATGGCACAAGGCCAATTCTAATCATTCTACTTCTTAAAAATTATGTGTTTCAACACAAGGGATATATTCTACATCTTGATTGTTTCACTGTCAACATCCTGAATGTGATGTTGTACTTGAAAGATATTTCCATTGCAAAGAAATAGGATCTTTATTATTATTATCATTATTTTATTTGGAGAGGGTGAGGGGAGAGAAAAAAGGGGTTAAGGAGAGAGAGAAGAGAGAAAATGAGAGCGAGGGAGAGAGAAAATGTCTTCTATCCACTGGCTCTCTCCGTGAATAACTATACCCAGGGCTAAACTAGGCTAAGGTTAGAAGAACTCAGTCTGAGCTTCCAACAAGGTTGACAAGGACTCAACCTCTTGAATTTACTAGCTGTTCCCAAGGCACACATTAGCAGGGAGCTGGAGTGCAAGCAGAGCTGGGATTTGAACCAGATATCGTGCTATGAGATGCAAGTGACATTTTTACCACTGTACCAAATACTCACCCTTTGGGAGTTATTTCTTACAACTGCATATGAATCTATAATGATCTCAAAATTGAAAGTTTATTAAGTTATGCCTTTCTAGTAACTCATATATGCTTTTTAGCAACACTTTAATTTGCTGAGATTTACCAGTGTTGACATTCAGTGAACATTTTACAATGTTATGCTGTGTTCTACTGAGACTCACGGTTTGGAAAGAAGAAAAGGTTAAGCAAATAAAGGGAAGGCAATTTCATACTCTGTTTCTAAAAGTCAGGAAAGGGTGTTTGTTGGGTCAAATTGTTCCTACTGAGTTAAAAAGTATTATTATTTCTTTGATATCCGAATCACTTGCTGAACAAACTACATGAAGAACAGCACTTTTAAAATAATTTTTTCTCTGAGTTCTGTGAGCAAGTTTCCTGAATGTATCTCCATGGAGTCTTAGGACTGACTGGTAGACAGCTAAGGGTGGAAATTAGTGTATGAAATCTGCACATAGACTTCACGGATGGAGAGGTTTTAGTAACAGGGAAACAAAGCTCACCTCATTCTAAGTAGTAACTTACATGTAGGAAACAAAGTTTTGATGTGACTAAAGTAGCTAATGTATTTAGAGCATTTTAAATCTGACAGAAGGGATGAAGAAATGAAACTGCTTTTAAGATTAGAGAATTTAAAGGCTATTTATGATGAAATAGTTTAGTATGTACCAAACAGAAGTTGGAATATTCAGCAGTCCTAAATGCGGTGCTTTCTAAATGAAGGACATTACATTTGCGTTGCGTGACTGTACACCATAGAACTACGGTAGTTCTATGAAAGCACAGAGCTTGAGTTCCTCATGAGGCAGAGAGAACTATGCTACACCTCACAAATCACAGAGACAAAGTACAAGGGCTTGAAGCCATTGTGCAGGAACAGAGTCCAAGTCAGTTCGCTGGGGTGTGACCGTTAGGGTTCTCTCCCTCTCCTGACAGGCCAGTGATCTGCATAGATCAAAGGCCAATGATTGACAGAGGAATCTGAGGTCCTTTTGTAGAGGAATCTTAGTCTAAGGGGCAGCATAGTTCTGGACAAATACAGGTTTGCCTTGCAGTTTATAAAGTCAAACTGCTCGAAGGACTCTGAGATGCAATAGTCAAGCTGTGCACCATGTGGACTTTCTACACTGTCTAATAAGAATAAATAAATATTAAAGTGAACTTTTGGCATAGACTACTTTCAGGCAATCAAAATACAACATCATTAAAATTAGCAATTGTTGTGGCTGGCATTAGAATGCAGCAAGCTAATCTTCCACTGGGATTTGAGTTGTGACTACTCCTCATCCAGCTGCATGTTATCCTGGCCTTGGAAAACAGCAGAATGGCCAAAGGCCTTGGGCCCCTACACCCACATGGGAGACCTGGAAGAAGCTCCTGGCTCCCAGATTTAGACTGGCCCAGCTCCAGCCTAGGTAATTTTTGGAGACTAAGCCAGCAAACGAAAGATCTTTCTGTCTCTCTCTCACAGTAGGTACTTAATTTATGTTACTGAAAGAGACTGTTTAAATGAGATTGGAGTCCTTGATTTGATTGTTTCTAGAGCTTACCTGTGTGATTTTTTGTTTGTTTGTTTTCATGAGACACTTTTGATTATAAGGAATTTGTGGTATTAACTTGGTTTCTGTCTGCTATAACAAGAGGTGCTGAGTAATGCTGCTGATGTTGCCTAAGAACTCTTGTTTGGTTCTAACTTACAAAGACTTGTTTCAGAGGGAGTGCCTTTCCATTCATATTGGTCAAGCCGGTGTCCAGATTGGAGATGCTTGTTGGGAACTTTATTGCCTGGAACACGGAATCCAGCCAGATGGCATCCTTCTCAACAGTAAAGAGGATCAGCTGGAAAACACGAACACGGAGCACATGAGTACATCCTTTAATACCTTCTTTTCTGAGACAGAAGCTGGAAATTATGTACCCAGGGCACTCTTCGTGGATTTGGAACCAACTGTAATAGGTAATGTAAGGTTTGTACTCCAGTGTGTACTTAACCTAATGAAAATAAACAAGCCAAGTGCTTGGGATACCCGGAGCATACCGATCTGCCTGGACAAAGTCATGTGGAATTTCCTGAAACATAAAGCCTCATTCAATGGCCATTTTGTATGAGAAAGAAAAACGTAGCTAAAGGGCAGATCAGGTTAGACTTTTCCTATGTGAGGAAATTAGCTTAGACTTTTTCAATTTATCTACACGTTGCTGGATTTGAGTCAATTGCTAAAAAACATCTTACGACCCCATGTTTTATAATGATGAGGTTTTAGAAATGCATATTAAATGGGATATATTTTTGCCATCTTTATTATTATAAAACATCATCTGTTCATCCTAGACTGGAGTTGATTTTTCCTATCAGAATAGAGTAGAATAAGTTACAAGCTTATAGTGAAAAGTAGATTAATGTCAGTGTGAATGAACAGATCAATAATTTTGAGAGGGTAAAATTAAGAATTGTTGAGGTCTATATGTGGATTTATTTGTTACTCTGAAAGAGAATATGAGAGAGTAAGAAATAAGACAGTATTGATGTCTTTAAGAATAGATATAGATGAGGCTCTTACCAAAGGCTAAGATGAAAAACTGTGTTGTGTTCTGACTTGAGTCACACAGGCTTTGAGAGAATATCTATATTTTTGTTTCGTACAAATAGGAGTTTGCAACTCTGAGTCTTAGCAGAGATCTTTGATCTTAGCAGGAGCTGCACAGGCTAGAAAATATGTTCTCAGTGAACTTTGGCAGATTAGCTTGGGATCAAGATAAGAAGTCACATCCCAGTATTAGAGATTTAGGCAGATATTTTAGCTTATGCCAATCCAAAGATATTTGGTAAATGGGAGAATCAAGCACAACTTTCAAAGATGAAGAAATCAGAGGAGGGAAAGGCAGAAGGTGAAGACAGGAAGAAAGTTCCAAGTCCTCTGGGACTCGGCCTGGAAGGATGTTGTCTTGGAGGGTCTTGTGCTGGTTTAGACAAAGAACTCATCTCCTTTTGAAATACCAGTGGCATAAGTGGAGGATTAGCCTGCTGTGCAGTGGTGTTGGCCCATGTACCACGTTTTCTTTATTACTCAGCAACTGATGGGTACTTCATCATTTCCTGGCTATTATGAATAGTACTTCAATAAAAACGAGAGTACAGTTGTCTCTTTCAAGATGGGTTTTATCTTCCTTAGATTTATACTCAGAAGTATGATTGCTGGATTATCAGATAATTCTGTTTCTTTGTTTTATGAGGAACCTCCATACTGTTTTCAAAATGGCTGTTCAAATTCACACTCCCATCAGTGGTGTGTAATGGTTCTCTTTTCTTCATGTTCCTTCCAGCATTTAATTTTTCTCATTAGTTTTTAGAATATTTACTTATTTTCGTTGGAAAGGCAGATTTGCAAAGAGGAGAAACAAAGATCTTCCATCTGCCAGGTCACTCCCCAAATGGCTACAACAGCCAGAGTCAAGCTGATCTGAAATGAAGAGCCAGGAGCCTCCTCTGAGTCTTCCACATTGGTGTAGGGTCCCAAGGATTTGGGCCATTCTTCACTGCCTTCCCAGACCACAAGTGGGGAACTGGATGGGAGGTGGAGCAGCTGCAAATGTAGTTACCTCCTGAGATGTTCCGTGAATCTCTGAATAGTCATCCCTTCCACTGTTTGCTTGAATCACATGAAATTGTTCATTTACAGCAATAGCCATTGTTTATCCTCCAGAGAAACATTTGGGGTTCTAGATAGGGGACACTGGGAGGATTAGCAACTAACAGCTCAATTGAACCACCGGTGCTAAGTTCTTTTTGCTCTCTGCAGATGGCATCCGCACTGGGAAGTATCGTTCACTCTTTCACCCAGACCAGCTGCTTAGTGGAAAGGAGGATGCAGCAAACAACTACGCACGAGGTCACTACTCCGTGGGGTCAGAGATCATCGATCTTGTGCTAGAGAGGATCCGGAAGCTGGCAAGTGTCTCTTCCTCTGCTCTGACCAGACTATCTGAGTGGCTGTGACCCTGTGGCAGGGCTCCCTCACATTCTCTCTTTCTCTCACCTTCACCGTTGTCACCTAACCCTTTTACTTGGGGCATCAGTGTAAATTATCAGAACTAGAGAAGGATCTTAACCTTGGCTTTGGTTATGCACTGTTAGATGGGAAAGGTGCCAAAAGCCTTTGTTCTTTGTCAGTAGCCCCATCTTTCCTTGCTTCTGGTAACCCAAGGCTTACCTTGTTGTAAGAGGCTTCCAAACCACTTCAGAACACTATTTTTCCAATAGTCACCACTATTTGTGAAGTTACTGACAGTTAACTCTTCTATAGGGACCTGAGTTTGGAGATACCTTGTTGAATAAGTGCTTTGGTATTTACTATAATCTTTGGGTAACACCAAATCTTTTCTATCAGCACTGTACACAAGAGCTCAGAAGTGGTGGACATTTCCTCTTTTGTGTCTCTGTATATCTTATATGTTTATTTGTTTACTTGAGAAGCGGACAGAGAGACAAACGAATCTCTCATCTGTTGGATCACTCCCCAGATACCCACAAGGACCAGCCTGGCCTGGACCAGGTCAAACCCAGAAGCCATGAACATAATTAAGGTCTCCCATGTGGGTGGCCTGGACCAAGCTGATACATCACTATGATGCTTATTAGTAGGATGCTTTTTAGTAGGAAGTGGAGGAGCTCCAACTTGAATCAGGCTGTGTGATATAGGATACCAGCATCCTAAGCAACATTTTTAATTGCTAGGCCTTCTTATTTGAACATTTTGCTCATCATTTTTGGTTTTGCTTTTGTTGTTGATAAAAAGTCTTTAAATCCCACAAGGATAAATACACAGATGACAATGAAAGATAGTTTAATCTTCATACTTTTGCTTGTACAGATCAAGTATCCCTTATCTGGTGTTCTTGGAAATAAAGTTGCTTTAGAGTTTAGTCTTCTTTAAATTTTGAAATATTTGCATGTATGAAGTGAGTTATCTTGGTGATAAAACCCACATATAAACATAAAATTTATTTATGTTTCATATACATCTTATAAGCAAAGGGTAAAGTTGGTAGTTTGTGTTATTTTGTACCATGCTGTTAGTATATCTGCATTTGACTACAATCCATGATATTGAATCAGGTATACAATTTTTCACTTGTGGCATCATGTCAGGATCCAGATTATTGTTCCAGATTATTGTTTTTGGATTAATACCCTCAAGCATATTTCAAAGTAGCTATGTTTGTGGCAGAGTTAGTGGTAAGCTGGTTATTTCTGGATTGTTTTTGTTTGTTTGAAGGAATTATATCCTACTGTTATCCTCCTGCTGACTGTCTTTAGATTTGAATGATTTCTCACAGTGGCTTTACTTTCCCCAGACAGAACAATGCAGTGGACTTCAGGGATTTCTGATATTCCGAAGCTTTGGAGGAGGCACGGGCTCAGGATTTACATCTCTGTTAATGGAGCGGCTCTCAGTAGAATACAGC
This sequence comes from Ochotona curzoniae, assembly GCF_017591425.1. Lineage (NCBI taxonomy): Eukaryota > Metazoa > Chordata > Mammalia > Lagomorpha > Ochotonidae > Ochotona > Ochotona curzoniae. The sequence goes on along the minus strand of NW_024467121.1, from coordinate 12,771,335 downwards.
AGGAAGACTAAATTGGAGTTTGCTGTCTATCCATCCCCTCGGATCGCCACAGCTGTAGTAGAGCCATACAATTCCATTCTCACCACCCATTCCACCATAGAACACTCAGACTGTGTCTTCATGGTGGACAATGAGGCCCTCTATGACATCTGCCATCATAGACTTGGTGTCGAACGCCCCTCTTATGCCAATATTAATAGGTTGGTAGGTCAGGTGTTGTCTTCCATTACTGCTTCTCTTCGGTTTGAAGGGCCCTTGAATGTGGACCTGATTGAATTCCAGACCAACCTAGTCCCTTATCCAAGGATACACTTTCCAATGACAACCTTTGCTCCCATAATCTCTGCTGAGAAAGCCTACCATGAGCATCCCTCTGTGTCAGATATTACTGCTGCCTGCTTTGAGTTCTCCAACCAGCTGGTCAAGTGTGATCCTCATCTTGGAAAGTACATGGCCTGCTGCCTACTCTACAGAGGGGATGTGGTCCCCAAGGATGTGAATGCCGCGATTGCCACCCTGAAGTCGAGGAACTCTGTTCAGTTTGTAGATTGGTGTCCAACTGGTTTTAAAGTGGGCATCAACAATCACCCTCCAAAGGTGATGCCAGGAGGAGACCTGGCCAAGATCCAGAGGGCTGTCTGCATGCTGAGCAACACCACAGCCATTGTGGAGGCGTGGGCCCGCCTAGATCACAAGTTTGACCTCATGTATGCCAAGAGGGCATTTTTACATTGGTACATTCAAGAAGGCATGGAACAGAGCGAGTTCTCAGAGGCCAGGGAAGATCTGGCAGCCCTGGAGAAGGATTATGAGGAAATGGGACATGGTTTCTGATGAAAGCATGAATGGTGAAAATGTTAAGTTAAAATATGTGCTTTCCCTTCAAGCCATTATATGCTTAGTGAAAAGCAGTTCTTTGATTAGTAGAATAAGTCAAACCAGGCAAGACTGCTTTTCATACTAATCTATGTGGGTTAGTATTAACAAAGATTACATATTTTTCTGTCTAATTCAGCTCTGATTCTTAGCACCTTTCTAGGGTTCAGAGTTCTTTGAATTAGTGGGTTACTTTTAAAAAATAATAAATTTATTTTATTTTTGATGATATTTACATAGTTAAGAAGGATGTAACCCCATGCGGATCACAGATTAAGATAGGGACAGTTAAGGAATGGAGGGAAGTGGATGAGACAACTGTTTCCAATCACATTTTTTCTTCCTGCATCAGGAGAAAGTGGAAAGAGAAGGGGAGAGGGCTGCTCCCCGCAGCCCAACTGCATCAGAACCTGGGGATGGAGATGGCCACTCAACATCATCCAAGGGTCTCCAATGTGGAGCATGTTCTGAGGACACTGCTCAAGTGGATTGGATAGTTCTGAGATGTTGTTGATTTTGTTGCTCCAAGGTTGAGGAAATCCTTCCAAGATCCACCGGCTGATATAGGCCACCTTAGAATCTCCATTTACCCAGATACTTGCTGTCAAAGCTTGGCCAGGAGACCTATCCAATTTGTTCTGCCCTCTATGGTATTAGATGTCCTCTGTAGGCCTCAATGTACTGGTTGTCATGTCCCCAATGTACATCTGGGCATGCTGTTTGCTGTACAGACTTCAAAACCTGAGGAGGCCCAGTTCTGACATATATACTCCACAGTCAGAGCACAGATCCTGTGATTTTCATTGTGATTGGAGTTCTGAGTCAAGTGGTCCAGTTTGGGGAGTTCCTAAAGAAATCTCATCAGAGGTGACCCCAGTCGTGACACATGTGTGTGCCAGCCAATGTGGAGTCTGGCTCAGTCCCTCATCTACCTCAGAGTATATACACATTGATGGTTGCCGTGGCCTAGTCAGTTCTGTCTCAGTTCTATCTTATATGCAAACAAATGGATGTTGAGGCCAGCCCACCACATTCAGCCCTCATGCATATTAGGGGGGAAACTGCAGCCTAGTCAGAGCAACCCCCAATAATCTGGCCTATTTCTAGTCCTGGTTCCTATGCATGTCATTGTGTGTAGCAGACTGGTCAAGTCTAATCCATCTGGCTTTGTACACATCAATGGGTTTTGGAGCCTGTCTCAGCCTGACCAACCACACTATCCAGCCCACACTCATGCCAGTGAATGCCACTGCCTGTCCAGCCAGGTACACCACCAGCCCTGGTTCCCCTGCTTCTTGGTGGGAGCTGCAGCTCAAGGCCCACTTCCAACCCAAGATCTTGCACTTTCCAGATGATTCTGTAATATATCCTGACAGCACTTTCCTTCAGTTCCAGCACCTGCTAGCGGATGCTGTTGTAAAGCCCAACCAGCTTGCACTTAACTGGCTCATGCATGTACCAGTGGATATGGTTGCTTAGCTCAGCCTGTTTCTCCCCATAACCCAGCTCACATATAGGCCTTGTAGGTTTTGTAGTCCTGTCAAGCCTGGTTTGTCCACAGTCCCAATCTCTCATGGTCACCAATCGGAGCAGAGGCTTAGCAAGGGATTACTCACAGTCTCTTACCTTACTCACCATCCCTACCCCGCGTGTTAAGTGTGCTGGTTGGAGCTATGGCCCAGTCTGGCATGACTTGCTTCACCTTATCATTCATTGGCAGGTGCTGCAGCCTGGCTTGGCCTGGTCTGCCCCTAGTCCCAGCTCTTCCTGGTGGATGCTACAACATACCCCAGCCTGAACTGCCGCTAGCCCCAGCCCCAGTGTGAACTGGCTGATGTTATGAGGGCCCAATCTAGATAGTTTTGCACCGCATCCTGGTTCTCACATCTGCCACTGGCTGCTATGAACTGGCCCAGCCTGGATTGCCCCTAGACCTGACCCACATGTATGCCAGTGAGTACTGTAAACCTAGCCTGGTCTGGGCTGCTCCCAGCCTCAGCTCTTGCATTCACCTGACAGAGCATTTCTCCCAAGTTCCTCTGTTAAGTCATCTCCCAGTCACAAATTTTGCATATACTGGAGGATTCTTGGTCCGGCCTGACTTAGCTCACCTGCTTTCCTGGCAGGAACAGCAGCCTTGACCAACCGGTTCACACTCATTCCAGTTCTTACTGTTGGGAGCTACAGTCCAACCCTGCCTGGCCCATTCCCCACACCCAGCTCTCGTGTGGTTCAGCAGGTGCTAAGACCTAACCCAGCCTGTCCTACATCTGCTCTGGTTCTTGTGAACACCAGTGGGTGCTGGAGCCCAGCCTATTCTGGCACACTACAGACCCAGTCTACACTTATGCTGAGGGATGCTGTAGCCATGTCCAGCCCAATTTTCTGCCCCCATTCCAGCTGTCACACTCACCAGTGAGAATCACAAACCAGCTGAGGCATCCCCTTATCTCCCTGACCAGTGCTGCTCCCAGCCACAAATCTTATGTATGCCAGTGGTTATGCTCTGATGGAGTAACCCGTCTCCTGTCTTGGCCTTTGCCATCAAATGCTGTAGCCTGATCTGGTCTGGCCCATACCCAGTCCTAACTTTTGATGGTGGTTGCTGCAGCCTGGCCCTGCTCAGTCTGCACCCATCTCAGGCTATTATGTAAACCAGTAGGTGTGATAGCTTAGCCTAGCCCAGCATGGCCCACATCTCATCCTGGCTTCTGTGCATGCTAGTGTGTTATGGTTTGCCTTAGCCCTGCCTGGTCTGCCCCTCTCCTGCCCCCCACTAGAGCCAACTCTCACGCCTGCGAACAAGTGAAGCAGCCCTTCCTAGCCTGACTAACACATGAGCAACTCACATTCTCACCAGTGGGAGCTATGGCCCACCAGTGGAGTTCCCCAAGTTCCCCCACCAGGCCTACTCTTAGACCTAGATCTCACATGTGCCAGCTGGTGCTAGGTCCTTACCTGGCATAGTCTGCCCTCCAGTATTGGCCTTTGTGTGTGCTGGTGGATGTTGCAGCATGGCCCACCCCTACACCAATTCTGTAGGTACTACAGTCTGGACCTGCCCAGTCTGTCCCCAACCCTAGCACTTATGAGTGTTAGTGAGTTCCATGGTTATGCCTAGCTCAGCCCATCACCACTCTGAATTCTCCAGCAAAACAGCTGACACGGCAGTCTCATGAAGGTGAGTCAACAAATCCCCCATAGAATCTCCTTCCAGACCTGACTCTCTCACATGCTGGCTAGTGTCATGGCCCAGCATGACATGGTCCATCCCCTGCCCTGACACTCACTGAGAGATACTGTGGTCGAACCTGCCAGGCAGGTCCCCCCAGCCCTAGCTGTGTCCGTATGTGTGTCCATAGATGGTGTTCGATACCAAAAAACCCAGCTCAGCCAGCTAAGGACTCCCCTGTGGATGGTTGTGTTGGGCTGCCCTGAAAGGTACTTCAGTGACAATTATGCTGGCACACACACATACACACACACACAAAGCAATTATGCTGATACACTGGTATAATTAACACAAATTTGGCATTAACCAGGTCCAGGATGCCTGGCAGCTATTAACTGCTTTTATCCCAGGAATGTAACACCTAGGTACAATGCAGTCTGTATCAGTTGCCTACACCTGGGATACCGGGGTACTTTATGCAGTGATTTTTGTTTGTCTTTTATCAGAATGAAAACCTGGATTGTTGCTTCCTCATTTTTTTTTTTTTAGCCAAGAGGTTGTGAACCCCTAAAGTTTATACTTTTTCCTTCTTTCTGTACCTGAGGTGGAAAATAGCATAGATTTATTATAAATGCTATTTCCACACATGCATTATTTTATTCACTGATTAAATGAGCATTTTAGTATATTTCTTTTCATTTCTATAATTATGTGCCTTAAGCTGTCAGTTTGCTCATCATACAAACAAGAAAATCTTTAGGTTTTTCTTGCAATCTATTTCCCTTCCTTTATGTTCTTTTTTCCTTTATATTCTTATGTTCTTTTCCCTACTTATATGTCCATGTTTTCTTGTTGAAAAAATCAACACCCCTCCCCACTCCTGCCATAGGTTTAGCTATCCTCATAATGTATCCCATTCGGTCAAAATTCTCTAAAGAATTTGCCTGTATTGCCCACAACCTATCTCCTCTCCCCCAACTTTGTAATTTAATATCTTCTCCACCATTCTACTGAAGCAACGGTTTTGAAGATTATCAGTGATATCATATTTATCTCAGCATTCGGGTATCTTGCCTTAGGCATTTGGCAATTTCCTGGAAGCCTTTCCATGTACCAGGGGCACTTTAGAGTCTTTGCCCATGTCTGGCGTGTTCCCAGGCTCCTCTTCTACATCTGTCTTCTTCTCTTGATCATAAGATAGATAACTACTCACAGCTACATGATCTCTGTGTAGGTGACTGCTTCTCTCTTTATATCAAAATTTCCAACTGCCTGTTGGGCCTCTCTTCCTAGAAGCTTTGCCTACACTTAGCATCTAACTACTCTTGCTGTAGAATCTCCTTAAAAAACTCAGAGTTCTCTATTTGCTTGCTTATGTCATTGTCCCCGTAAAAGCTAGTTCTTTTTACTGTGTTCTCCCGTGCTGTCCACGTAGAAGGCACGGATGATTTGTACTCTCTCCCTTATTTTAAAAGAGTCTATCTCTTCCACTGGTTCACTGCTCAAATGGCTATAATTGGAGCCGGGCCAGTGAGAGAAGTCAGGACCATGATCTGGACCTCCACTGCTCTGTGACTTGAGCCTACTCGAATTATCTTGCTGCTTCACACAAGCTTTAATGATTTCCCCTCGATTTGACATAAGTCGCAGACTCTAAGACATGCCATTCAGAGTCCCTTTCTAATTAAGCTCCGCTTACATTTTCTGTCTTATCCTTCACTGTGACCTCTTGCATTACGTTCAAATGAGATTGCTCAGCATTTCTCAGTGTACCTTTCCCTCTGATCCTGCTGAGTTCTTTCTCCTTGTTTCCTTCTCTGTCGTTATATGTAATTTCTGCTTCAAACCCAGTTCTAGCTAGTGTCACCTTCTGCCACCAAAGCAGCCTAGAGCAGCCATGGATTCTCACCTGGATGTTTGCATAATTGACATATTTTATGCAAATCCCCCACTTTATGGGAAATATTGCAGTAGGACCCATTTGTATTTTCAACATAACACGTTACACATCTGTTAGGTTTTTACGGGTTATTGATGGTTTCCCTTCAATGTACTTCTGTTGTTTCTCTTTTTGGCCACTGGAGGGCACTATTGAATTGTGTAAATAACATTGGTGTGCGCCCCTGTGTGTGTGTGTGTACATATGAATTTATAATCCTGTTAAAGACGATGGGTTTTCTTCCAGTTTTAAAGGTTAATAACCTGCTGAAGTGCAGACAAAACCCAATTTTTTCTTGTTTTAGTTCAATGGGTGAATCTTATTTATATGCCTGATGAATTCGTCTAAATAACTTTAATGTGTTTAAATGCAAACTTTTGGTCTTTTTTAGATTTTAGATAAATGTCCTTAAATGTTTAGATGACCTATGAATCTAGCAGATTTAATTGTCTTTAGGAACTTTAATAAACTTTCCCAAATACCCTAAATAATTTAAAACAAAAAAAAGACTATACTGTAAGTATGGTGATATAGTACTGACAAGTGTTCCAAAACTGTCTATAAACTATCAATATTTTTAGTTAGAGTTCAATGCTGATTATTATTCCAGTAATCTTCAACATTATAAATGCTGTATTTTAAGTGCCAAATATACACACTTTTCTTATCACAGTAGATGTTTATTTGACTTATTCACCCACCAGTTGCTTATTGAGCACGATATATGTGCTTATATACTATTCTGGGAGTATGAATGCATCATGAGCAAAACAAAAACGATTCCTGCTCTTGTAAGAGCTGACACTGCACTGAAGGTAGGCGACAGTAACCACTAAACATAATAAATACATTGTGTTACATGCCATTGAGTAAGCTTGGGAAAACAACAGAACATGGAAGAGAGAGAATTGTAAATTATCGACTTATTTGAGAGAGAGAGAGATTTCTGCTCTACTGGTTCATTCCCCCAAACGGCTCCAACAGCTGGACTGGGTCAGATGAAAGCCAGGTGCCACCTGCTACTTCCGTATATATCAGCAAGAAACTGGAATTGGGACTGGAACTGGGACTCAAAATCCAAGCGCAATGAGATGAGGTGTGGATGCCCCAAACGGGCTCTTAACCACTATGCCAAATACCTGCTACACGATTGTAGTTTTAGAGTGAATCCTGAGTTATCCAGAAAGAAGCATTTGGCAATGATTCTCAGGAAGAAATAAAGAAGGCAGATACCTGGAGAAAGAATATTCTGGAGAGAGGATTCACTTGAAATTTATAAGATGAAACTATGGAGGGAGAAGGAACTCAGTTCAATGTTTAAAAAAACAAGGTAAAGAAGCATGTCAAGAAGGGGGTAGTTCTGTGTGCCCAGGCTGAGACTTGACCATCGTGTCAGGTGCTGGCTGGCCTGATGGGCAGTTTCAGTGGAATGATAGAGATGACACCCTGGATGAGACAAGTTTTATAAAACAGAGGATTGAGGGAGGTTAGTTAATTGTTCAAAAGGTGTTGGAAAAAGGAGCAGGAAATGGGCTACTTTCTGGAAGAGTGAGTTAGTTTAAGACTTTACATGAAGAAGCAAAAATGGGTTCATATGTTGAGGTGAAAGACGTTGTCAGGAGGGTAGAAGTTATTGGATCTGCATCTTAAATGGCTGACAGCATATAGCAACTTAGCACATAACACAAGGGTTATCCGTACATTGGATCAGGGAGAGTTTGTCTAATAGAATGGAGGGTAGAGTACGTGACTACGGATGCTCTTGGGGAAGTGTATGACGGTGGAATTCCTGTGACATTCCACTTCCAAAGCATCCCATTATTTATTTACGTATATGAAGTGAACACGTTTCGTGTATTTCACGATACAGATTTAGAGTGACACTCCCCACCCTACCCTTCTTCCTGTCCACGTTCCCTCCTTCTTCCTTATTTGTTTATTTTTCTTCTACTTTCTACAATGACATACTTTCATTTCATTTCCTGATCACAGGCCTAACACACTCCATTAGGCGAAAATACGAACTCACAGCAAGCAGAAAACAAAAGAACAACAACAAAAAGGCTACAATTCCTCAGGACTATAGACAAAAGCTGCAAGCAATAATCAAATTCCAAAATACCGATCTCACTCATGGAGATTCTGTTTTTAGTACTCTTTGAATTAGCTATCACAGATCATTTGTCCTTTTGGGTCTTATTCCACTTAGCAATCTGTTTTTCAGTTGTATCCGTTTGGTTGCAAAATACAAGATTTTGTTATTTTTTTTTTCATGGTGGCCTAGTACTCCAGTGTGTGTGTGTGTGTCCATCAGCTCATGGACTTTGGGTTGAGTCCACATATCACCTGTTGTGAACTGAGCTGAGCTGCTGTAAACATGCAGGTACAGAGAGCTCTCTCATAGGCTGATTTCATTTCATTTGGATACATTTCCAGGAGCTGAACATCCAATTCTTTTTTTTTTAAGATTTATTTGCGTTTATTGCAAAGCCAGATATACGGATAGGTGGAGAGACAGAGAGGAAGATCTTCCGTTTGATGATTCACTCCCCAAGTGAGCGCAACGGCCAGAGCTGAGCTGATCCAAAGCCAGGAGCCAGAAACTTCTGGGTTTCCCATACAGGTGCAGGGTCCTAAGGCTTAGGGCCATCCTCAACTGCTTTCCCAGGCCACAAGTAGGGAGCTGGATGGAAAGTGGGGCTGCCAGGATCAGAACCGACGCCCCTATGGGATCCTGGCGTGTTCAAGACGAGGACTTAATCTACTAGGCTACTGTGCCGGTAGCCAATTCTTAAAGCAAGGAAGGTCACTGAAGAGATCTGAAGGGAGGATCAAATGAGAAGTTATCAGGAGAGAGGAAAATTAATAAAGCCTTAGGATACTGCAGTTACGAATGCCATGAGGAAATGTAACCGCCAGGTATTGGGAAGCATTTACTCAAGTGGTCCTTCGAGGATTTTAACATGACATCAGTCAGCATATGCACTTATGTGTTGAGCTGTAGCATGCAAAGGCTCAATCATAGAGTGTTTTAGTTGATCAAAGTTATCTAAAAGGCAAAGCAAAAGTGGAGCAGGAATTGCTAGGGAGGGACTGGAGTTGTAATGTAGGAGTCGGGGGGTGGGAATAAGAGAGGAACAGGAAATGCAGATTATTGCTCTCAGAGGGGCTAAAAGATTATTGGGATGGGAATCCCAGAAAGAATTATCTGCATCAATAGAAGATCATGGTCAGAAAGTTTATGATTTGTAGCAGTAAAGTCTGTGGCATGGGAGTGAGCCAGGCCATGGAGAGGTCGTCTACGTGTACACACAAACCGACAAAGACAAGCTGAAATGAGCAGAAAGTGAAGTAGACTGGCACAACTGTCAGTAAATGAGGGAAACAGTGGTGGCAAAGGAGTTCAGCCTAAGGACGGTCAAGGCTGGCAATGGAGGAGAGAGAGAGCTTTATCTCTTGAGGTTAAGTGTGCTTACCCTCGTGGTGGGTGTTTGGTGCAGCGGTCAGGATGCTACTTGGAACGCCGCATAGCTTATCTGGGTGTCTGGGTTTGGCACCATGCTCTGCCTCGGAGTACAGTTTCCTGCTAATGCGCATTCCTGAAAGGCAGTAGATGAGGCTGAAGTACTTGTGTTGTTCCCTGGATTGAGCTCCTGGTTCCTGGCTTTGGCCTGGCTCAGCTCTGGCTGTTACTGGAGTTTTGGAATGAGCCAGTAGGTGGTAGGTCTTTCTCTGTCTCTCTCTTTCTTAAAATAATAAACAAAACAGAGCAAAACCAAATTTTAAGAGAAGATATTATCTAGTATTTTTGGGGTTAACTTCCCCAGATTACGTTTTTAATCTTTGCTTTCTCAGCTTGCTGAGCTTCTTAATGATTGAACTGTGCCTGGTTCCTCGAAGCCTTAGTAGAACATGGAGAGCCCCATCGTTGTCTACAGAAAGAACTCCATTGGTTGAAGAAAAGGGTAATCCCTAGTACACTCGTATACTTGAGTTACATTGGTATCTGATATTCAAGTCAGATGACACATGTAATCCTTTCCAGATTTTAAAAAAAGATTTCTTTATTTGAAAGGGAGATTTAAGTAAGGCCTGGCTCAATGACTCAACTGGCTAATCCTCCCCTTCAAGTGCTGGGATCCCACATGGACACTGGTTCATATCCAGGCTGCTCCATTTCCCATCCTTCCCTGCTTGTGGCCTGAGAAAGTAGCAGAAGATGGCCTAAAGCCTTGGGACCCTGCACCTGCATGGGAGACCCAGGAAAGGTTTCTGGTTCTTGGGTTTGGACTGGCTCATCTCTGGCTGTTCCAGCCATTTTGGGTATGAACCAGCAGATGGAAGATCTTTCTGTCTCCTTCTCTATAAGTCTATCTTTCCAATGCAAACAAACAAACAAATAAGAGGCATCATTGCATTTGGGCAATGTAGAAATGTAGTAGAAAGCTGGTTCAGAAGCGGAATAGCAAGCACCCAAATTGGTGCTCCAGTACCAAATGTGGGCATCCCAAGGGGTGAGAATCTGCTGAGCCACAGTACTCATCCCTCAGTGAATAGTCTGAAGCTTCCTCTTCCTTCTAGCCTGGATTCCCACTCTGAAACAGATCCCATATTAATCCTTGGGTAGAATCAAGCCATTGGGATTGATGAATAAAGCTCTATTTTACTCCTAAGACGTCCCCAGAACACTTGCCTCCTGGGAAAGACTGGAAATTAACTCATCAGAAGCAGCCCTCATTAGCCTTCCCTTTTCCAATATCAGAATTTGAAGGAAGAGGAACTGAAACCAGGAGCTCAGGGAGCCATTGTTTTTTTTTGTTTGTTTGTTTTTTAAAGATTTATTTATTTTTATTGGAAAAGCGGATATACAGAGAATAAGAGAGACAAAGAGGAAGATCTTCTGTCTGATGGTTCACTCCCCAAGAGGCCGCAACGGCTGGAGCTGAGCCAATTCAAAGCCAGGAGCCAGGAGCTCTTCCGGGTCTCCCATGTGGTTACAGGGTTCCAAGGCTTTGGGCTGTCCTCAACTGCTTCCCCAGGCCAGAAGCAGGGAGCTGGATGGGAAGTGGGGCCACCGTGTTAGAACTGGCGCCCATATGGGATCCTGGCGTGTGCAAGGCGAGGACTTTTATCACTATGCTATCGTGCTGGGCCAGAGCCATTGGTTTCAATGGGGTTGAAAAGGTAGGAAAGGGATTTGGTGGGAAGATGATCCTAATGGTATTTCCTTTTCTCTCTTGCTTGGCAGGAGTTGATGCACACAAAGGAGAGGAGCCCCGAGGGCTCCCTTCTCAGACAGGAGGTGAGTGGGGACAAGCCTGGAGAGGAGGCATGGGAGACCTTCGCCTCTTGCCATTGGGAAAGGAGAAACAAGACACAGAATACTGGGAGAGAAATGAACCATCTTACATCTGTGAAGACTGAATAACACTGTATGTCTATGGGCAATTACAGATCAGAAGGGAAACAGGATTGCAGACAAGAAAACAATGGGGGGTTCAGCAATAAAGCAGCCTGTACAAACTGGATTCATCCCCAGTAATGCAAACCAGCTAGAAGGCACAGCCTCAGTCCTCCATCAGTCTCCACCCCTAAACTCTGTCCTTGACATGTTGCCACCTGCCTGGCTATTGTTTCTACTTTTTCCGCCCAATCTGTGCCATTAGGTGGGCATTGGCAGCGGCCTTGGCCTGCAGGTTCTTGGCCTTGGCAATGTTGAAGAGGATGTTCATAATGTTGGTGGGAACGTCGAGGGACAGAGTGAGCTTGCTGTGCCGGTCGCTCTTGCCCTTGTCTTGGTACACTTTGCCCCTGAGCTGTGCTTGGGACAGGTATTTGTATCGGATATTTCCAGATCCACTGTTACCCCCAGAGCCAGGGGAAGTCCTTTTCACTTTGTCTTGGTTTTCTTTTCCCTCCTGCTCTTCTTCTGAGGATGGATCCTGGTTGGACAGGTAGAAGAAGCTGGCCTTGCTCAGCGGGGGCACGTCTCCCAGCTGGCTCTTCTTGGCTGCAGAGAGGGCAGTGTTGAGGCAGCTGAAGGTGGGCTTGTCTTTGTAGAGGTTATGGGAAAGGCCTGTCCGTGGACCTTCTGGGAAAAGCAGCAGCAGCAGCAGCAGGAAATAAGCTGACCTTAGCATCTCTCCCTGCAAAGGAAAGAGAGGTGCGGAGAGGGGGTGTGAGAAGCAGCTAGAACTCAGAAAGACATGGCAGTGCACCTGTACGGCACTGCTATTCTACTGCAAAGGTTCCCAGAGTATGGTGCACAGATCAGCAGCCTAAGCATCATCTGACAATTTGTTAGAAATGCAAATAATGGGCCCGGCGCTGTAGCATAGCAGGTTGTCCTTGCCTTCAACACACCAGGATCCCATATGGACGCCAGTTGTAATCCCAGCAGCTCTGCTTCCCATCCAGCTCCTTGCTTGTGGCATGGGAAAGCAACAAAAGGATGGTCCAAAGCCTTGGGACCCTGTACCCATATGGGAGACCTGAAAGAGGCTTCTGGCTCCTGGCTTTGGATTGGCTCAGCTCTGGCCGTTGCGACTGCTTGGGGAGTGAACAGCGGGTGGAAGATCTTCCTCTCTGTCTCTCTTCCTCTCTGTGTATCTGACATTCCAATAAAAATAAATACATCTTTAAAAAATGGAAACAATTATCTGGCCTTGGTCAAAACTAGTAAGTCAAAAACTCGGTGGCCCAACATTTGCGTTTTAACAAACTTTCACATGCTTTTGATGATCTCTAAGAGTTTGAAGCTCCTGACTTTTCGAACAGGTTTTGTTAATTCAGCTATGCAGGTAGGTACTGGCTCTGAAAGTGAACATCAGATATTCTGGTAGGCATTTAGTAACCTGATTGGGTTGATGAGGATGGTTAAATGAAAAACTTCTTTTTGTCATTAATGGTGTTGATTGGCATATGCTTACAGCTGAAAAATCATGACTGGGTATCCATGGATTACTTTTAAAACAGATCTTTAAAGTTAGTTTCATGGTCAGTTATTCCTAGTTTCTTAACAAGAAACGGGTTTGTAAACTTGGTTGGTTTTCTGAGACCGCAAAGGTCGCTCTGGAGACAGCCCTGGTTGAGGATCCACTCTCTGGGAGAGGCTTAATACCTTCTTCAGGTGCGTGTTCATTGTTATTTCCAAATGCTGGGTAAGATATACAGTTGTCCAAGATACAAGATGCTGAGAGATATTAAAGGAACTTGGCTTAAGAGTGATGATCTGAATCCATTCTTTGTCTTATAAAAAGCAACTAAGGTTTATTATGTGAAATATGTTAGCAATGAAGTCAACCGGATCAGTGGCCATCCTGTTCCTCAGAGCGTTTACATTTGAAGCCATAGGATACAGTTGTGGGGACCCTCAACCACCAGCAGCATCAGTTAAGACTTCACATCGCTTGTTTTTCCTGTGACAGACAAGGACTTAGGCTGAGCCACGCATGTCCTCTTGCTCAGGTTTCTTTGACATAACGGCCCACAGGAAGGTGTCCCTGAAGGACATCAGAAGGGTTGTCTGTGGCCACTGTTCCTCAGAGAAATTGCAGTGTGGGCAGAGTTTACCTCCTACACTCTGGAACCAAAGTCACCCTGTACCCTAGTCCTGTTGTCTGGCCTGTGGCACACACGACTCTTACATAAGGACATGAGATTGATTTGCTTCCTTGTCATCCCTGATCATGCAAGAGAGGACAAAAGTGAGATTAAATTGTCCAGCCATTCTGGAGCATGTACGGCTGGTGTCCTCACAGTGTGACATCTAAGGCTCACCCCTAAGCTGTGCCATGACAATGAACCTGCCCCAGGCTATCATATGGGATGCACATTCTCCAGTGTTCACATTGCCTTATATTACTTAGATTTGAGATTTTTTTTTTTTTAATTAGCTAAGACACACTTGGCTTCCATTAAGGAGCAAGAATCGTGTGGTTAACCATGAAACTTGGGACAATGATTTTCTTATGTTAATCTTTCAAAAATCGCTATGAACAATTGGCTAACCAATCAATGAGGAGATTATCTGGGGCCCTAAATAGTGTGAGGCTGGCTGGATCATTTTGATTTCTCTGGTGGCAGCAGAACGTAGAGCCAGGCTGAGTCGGCAGCAGAAGCCTGGTTCCAAGCTCAGCTCTGCAATTCACTCTCAGTATGACCTGGACCAGGCTGTTTTCCACAAAAATGAGTGGGTGTAACCAAGGTCCTTGCAGACTTCCCTAGGCTGTGAGCGATGGGTGCGACTAGAATTGGCCCTTAAATTAAGCCTGCTTCAAAAGAGGATCCTGTAGATTCCTGCTTTTTCACTTACCCTGGAAATACACGAATAGACACACATCTGTGCAAACAGGAGTGTCCAAAAAATTTTGTGGAAAACACACATTATGAAAAAAACTATGAATGGATTTCAAAATTCTTTTTAACAAAATAAACCTATTTTAATTCTGTTTTTCTGAAAAATGTCTTAAATATCCTGATAGTCACAAATAGAAACACAGACAAACACATACTGCACACATACACACCTCTCATATATGCATCTCAATATAGTCACACAGATTACTACTGCATTAAATATATCTCACACTCCATGCACACATGCACACATCTCACACATATACAGAGGCTTCACAATGCATGACTCATATGTGCAATACTTCACACATGGGATTCATGCAGACGTACATCTATATATCTGCATGCAAGCACAAAATAACACATGTGCACAGCATACATGGGTATACACTAAACATACAACACACAGGATTCACACACATGTACACACGATGTGTACACATGCATACTTTCATACGTACAGAGAAATTTACTTATACTTTGGACATAAATCACACACAACCATATACACCATATACACACATTTAAACAATGCACAAACACATGTGCACACTTGGCACTTGCACACACAAAGCATGTATGTGTATTTGCTTTGATTTTTGCACACGTCTGCATACGAGCACATATTTACATACACAGCCACACACGTGTGCATTCACTTGATAAGTTTCCTGTATCAGTCACTTGTTTTTAACCTTCAGTGTTTTCTGCTCCTTATTAAAAAATTTTTTTTTTCTAGAAACCAGGTTCTGTTTTATTTATTTATTTATTTATTTTACCTTTGTAGCTTATTTTATTGAATGATACTTTTCACAATATTTGAAGGAAAAAATTCACCATTATTTATGTGAGCTAATATATATGCACTAGCCAGATTTGGGCATACTGTGTCATGCTGTGAAAACATCAGAAACTTTGAAGCTAGACAGACACTCGTCAGTTTCCACCTTCATCTTTATTTGCTTGAGGACCGACCGTGCGTAAGTTCCTTAACCTCTGAGAATTTTGTTTCCTTTGCTAATAAATAGGATCACAACAGCTACTTCATAAAGGCTAAGTGAAAAATTAAATTTAAAATGTTAATCAGTAAGAGCTCTTGGTGTGAGCAGATACATAATAGAAGCTGGTTCATATCTACTTACCCACAAGTAATCTCCAGATCCTACTAGAACGTTTGATCTGCGTACATACCAGAGGAATGCAGGATGGCATGAGCTAGTGATTTGTTTCTGCAGGTCAGTTCCATGGCTGTGCTGATCTCTGGCTTGGAGCTGTTGGCTAAAGTACGCTTTCATACATCTTGTCTATTTCTGGTGAGTTTTTCCTTTAACTGTGTAAGTATTTCCCTAACTCTGAGAGCTTCAGAATCAGTGAAGAGATTGTGCAAACTGAGAGTAAGGGACCCTGTCTCTGGAGTTTCTGATTCAGTGAATTAACTACACAGCTGCTATCATGCAGTTCTCTCGGGGACCAGATAAGACTGTTGGTGTGGCTCTGTGGACCACGCTTGAACAATAGCTGTTGCATGGATTCCAAATTTCTCTGCACTTCCAAAAATTATAGACCAGACCTGGAGAATGTTTTACAAGGTGGCTTGACTTAAAATGGACTTAATATTTCTTTAAACATTGCAATCAATCACCAGATAAATGATTTTATTTTGTACTAAGGACCCACTAGTTGTTTCTGCATAAATTCTGGGTTGAGGTTTTAGCTGCCTTATAACTTGAAGATGTTTTAATGCTTGGGAACAATTTAAATAACTTGTTAACCCTAAAGGAATTCAAATCAGAAAGGGTTAATGCCAGCAGAGGATCTACAGAGACTTCCTGTTTCTGTCACTTTGCTCTTTTGTCTCCTACTTTGGTTTGGAGAGATTCCCACTGACTTTCCCACTAATCAGTTCCTTTCTGCAGTCTTGCCAGCAAAAAAATATAGAAAGTTTCCAGGACGGTGGGCTAGCCTCAGGACATAGCCTCCGGCAAAAGTGGCTAAACTCATCTCAATTACAAAAGCAATCCACAGGAGCCAGGGATGGGAGATTTCTTTTAATTTACTTTCTCTCCCTCTTACTTTTCAAATCCCATGACTCCCATTAAGGCAGCAGTATTTGTGGCAGGGGTGCCTAAAATGCGTAAATCACACAAAAATTGTTCCCTGAAGCAAATGTCCTACGTGGAGTTCTGCTCTACAAGCATGCAGGTTAGCAAAACTTGTGTATGTTTTTGCAAGCCTTTGACTCTAGCATGGGCAGGGCAGCCGGGGTTTTGGACAGCATCTCCTTGTCTTCAGCATTGATGCAAAGTTACAGAGTAAAAAGAACTCCCCAGAGCCAGGAATTGCACCTGATAGAAATGCATCATGCTGATCTTCGTTCTAGATTATCTAAAATATAAGACTCTTTGCCATCCTCGATATTTCACCATCAAAGTCAGTGTCTGTGGACTGGAAATCAGATTTAGGTATCTTTATCATTTTAGGATTTTTAAACATGAAAGGAAACACAGATACATGAAACTCTTCACACGGAAAAGATGTCCTTAGCTCCTCACCTAGTCTGCTTCCTAAGCTACTCCCATGCATTCTGGGGACTCTCTCACCACACTCCCCCGGGAAATAACACAAAGGCTGAAGATTTCCTACAACTTTCTGTGGAAACTGAGCACTCTATTGTATTTAAGGGAAAAGGCTCTGCATTTGTATTTTTCTGTTTGAATGCCTGAAATGGAATCATTCCTTTGAGTTCTTAGTGTAGTAGTAACTTTTAATAGTGCTGTAAAGGGTTATAGATGCTTCTAAAAACTGTGACGGACCTAAAGCTAAAGTGTGAGGAAACAATGTAGGATCCAGAAGCCAGGAGGAATATGGCACAAATTCCACTGTCATGTGAAGTGTGGCACTGAAGATGAGCTCTCCTCCGGATGACCCGATTTTAACTACAAAAGGAACCGTGGAAATTGAAGCAGTGATTGCAACACCTATGGAACCCTTTAAGCATTTCAAAATCAGCTTTTTGAAAACTTCATTTAGATTTGTGGAAGGGTTTGCGTGCAGCACAGGTGAGCACAGCTGGTTTGTATTCTATACTCTCATAGTGCCTAGGAAGGACTATCCACATGGGGAGCATCCCATTCTGAGGTAAGAAAAGCCAGGAGAACACTGGCTTGCTGTTGACATCCTAATCACGGTGGGATCTTACTCAATCTGGTCTCAGAAGTGCTTTTTCTTTCTGTTTTCCCAGATAGGGATTTCTCAGAAAATTTGGACATTACAATATGGACATCGATCACCCATCTTTACGTCCTCTCTTTACAGTTGGAGATTAATCACTGCAGCTATCTGGCTCTTCGTCACACCCGCTGTCCAGCACAGCAAGGAAAGGACTTTGGGCTTTGCAGGAAAGGACCTGGGCTCCAAAACTGCTTCACCTACAACGAGCCTCGAATGACTCACTTACCCTCTCTGTTCCAGCTGCTCAATCGTAAAAAGACATTACCTGTCTCCCAGGTGTATCATAGAATGAAAGGAGAGAAAGGTTAACGACTGGCACACTGTAAATAAATTCAAATACAGTTACTACCCTGCAGGTGGTATGGGCAGATGTCCTATAGTTTCTGTTTTACCGGAGTCCCCACCCCATCCTTAGGTACTAAACTAAGCTCTGCCCCAAGCACCTCAAGCACTGCCTTTCACACACGCAACTGAACTCGGTTCAGAAACAAACACATTCTGCTTCTCTTCTAGCATTTTGTGCAAAGCATATCTCTCTCTACCAACAAGAAAAAGATGAAACTTCTCTCTTTGTGGCCAATTTATGCCAAATAAAAATAAGATTGCATGGGAATTCGATACTCTCTCTCATGGATGCCTCCCAGGATGCTAACAACTCTCATCTCACACACTTGTCTGGTACCCAGCACCTGCTGTACTGCTCAGATCAAATCCATTTTTCCTATACAAACCAGTCCCCAGTGACAATCTTACCTGTGAATGGATTTCACTCTGGAGTTTGAAATGTTCAGGCAGGTGGGCACGGCTTCAGGGTCAGGAGGTTTGCCCCGGGCACATCCCCTTGAACTTCTTCAGGTTTTGGAGTGTCACTGGCTCTTTCTTCTGTATTGTTAGTACGTGAACTATGATAAGTCTCTCTCTATGGAAACTGCCTCAATCCCCTGTGTATATATATGAAAGAGACAGATCACAGGGTCGATCGTAATTCCAGACGTAGTGTCTACACTGGGATGAGATTTCATTTAAAATACAACCAGAACCAGCTGTCGACGTCATGCTGATGACAGGAGCTCCACAGCTTTGACCCCTCCCACTTCCCTCCCCTCCTCTCACCTCCCAATTCCCTTCCAGCCCTTAGCAACTTGCTTCATTGATAAAACAAACAAACAAGCCACACCACTCTGGTAAACTGAGACGCAATGTCTGATTACTGACAGCCTTACTTACATCTCCACTCCAGCCCTCCTTAAGGAAATCTGAAGCCAGGAGCACTGCAAGTGGAGAAGATGATTCGAAATGCATCTATTGTTCTGCCATTTTTGTGGCTTCTGAATGTGTTATCTGTTATCCTGTGCCTTGCTATGCTAGTGTTGACCATGCTTTTATTAGGAAGTCACTTGAATTTCAGCAGTTTATACCTTTTATATTCATTGTACATCAATTGTGCATCAGGGACTGCCAGGATCTCAGGGTTTGAAAGCAAAACCAGTTGTGGTTTCTGTTCTTACAGGGCTCCCACAGTTTAGTACGATAGGCCAAGACCAGATCTAACTTCCGTGTGGCAAATGCAGGTCACAAGGGAATAACACTGTTCACTCAAGACAGCACATTTGTCAGGAGAGGAACAGAACGAGCATCATGCAGAAAGGATGAATAGAGCTAAGAAAGAGAGGGACTGGGGCTGGGAAGGAAGATGTCCAGGTTGGAGGTGAGTCATGGGGAGTTAAGAGCTGGTCTACACCAGGATAAGCCCTGATGAATGCCCTGGAAAGCATGGATTTTATTGTATAAGTGATGGGGAGATGTCAGGCAGTTCAGACAGCTCATGCCTCAGTTTGCAGATGGGAAACTGAGGCTCTGAGGAGTGACTTACCCAGGCTACACATACGGGCTTGACGGAATGGGATAAAGAGCCAGGTACCGTGCTGGGCCTTGTACTTTGCATGTCCACTTGAACTTTGGACTGAGGGAGTGGGCAGCATGTTGTGGCTCCCCAGCTGTGTCAGCCAGACTTGGCCCCATCATGGACAGCTACTCCTCTCCCTCAAAATTTCTTCCTTCCTCCCTCCCTCCTTCCCTCCTTCTTTCTCTTCCCTTCCTTCCTTCCTTCCTTCTTTCCTTCCTTCCTTCCTTCCTTCCTTCCTTCCTTCCTTCCTTCCTTCCTTCCTTCCTTCCTTCCTTCCATTTCTTTCTTTCTTCCCTTCCCACTACTTTTTTTTTTTTTTAAGGTTTATTTCATTTCAAAGGCAGAGTTGCAGAGAGAAAGAGAGAGAGAAAAGTCTTCCATTTACTGGTTCACTCCCCTAAATGGCTGTAACTGTAGGAGCTGGGCCAGTCCAAAGCCAGGAGCCAGGAGTCAGAAGCCAGGAGCTTCTTCCCAGTTTCCCACGTGGATTCAGGGGGTCAAGTCCTTGAGCTATCTTCTGCTTCTTTTCCAGGCGTAGGAATGGGGAACTAAATCAAAAGTGGGAAACCTGGTAAACAAACCGGTGTCCTATGAGATTCTTGTGTGGCAGTGAAGAATCTGGTATTTTCTGCTTTTGTGATTTCTGTCTTACTTGCTTGGTTGGGGGCTGTGTGAACTCCACGCCTGACAGTGTACGTGACTCGCGGCAGGACACCTGGCAGGTCACGTTGGCAGAGCACTCCTCAGCAAGAAGGTACCTGGAGTTAGATAAGACTCACTGCCCTATAGCCCATCAGTATGTACCTTTTGAAAGTTGCTTGCTTCAAACCTACCAATAGAAGCCTGCCACTTGCTCTTTTTGAAATTTAACAGTTAAACTGACCAATCACGACTGTATAATTAATAGCCTGAAATGTATAAGAATTCTGTGCTGTTCAATCTTGCTCTCTTTTTCAGCCCTGTTATTCCTGCTGCAGCCTTGGCTGCAGCTGGCCCTCCCCTGCCCAGTCCTGTTGGGCTGGGTGGGGGGCGGGGTGGTGGCTTGAAGACCTGGGTTAACCTGAATAAACTGCCATTTATGCTTTAGCACTGACTTCAGACTCAGTGATTTTCTGGGGATCTCAAAATCCTGCACAACAGCAGAGGCCAGTGTACTTTTGAAGTCATGAAAATCTTGAGACATGCGTGAGCATTTTGAGAGTTGTATGAAAAGCCATAGGTGGAGAAGTACGATCTCCTCCAGTTTCAGGATTTTTCCAGAGATGCAAATGGGACCTCAATCCTGCTCCTCTAACAACAGCTCTCTGGACTGGAATATTTTCTAGATTAATAACAACATGTAATTGAATGTATTGTAATCCAAATCTCTTGCTTTGTTATTTGTCCATCCATCCATCCATCCATCCATCCATCCATTCCTTCCTTCCTTCCTCTATTCTGGACTTTGATTTTTTCTAGTGTTTTTCAACTTGACATAATCAGAAGTAGGATTTCTGTAAGTTAAGAGGTAGATAGCAGGAAATGTGAGTTTAGTGCCCTTCCCTGACTTTATGAGCTCTGTTATATCAGAGAGGCAGTCTTGGCTGGTGGTTTCTCAATCTTGACACTCCTGACATTTTGACCATGCATTTCCTGATCTGGGGAATTTCCTGAGCATTGTAAGATGCTTAGCAACATGCCTAAGTTTCGCCCATTAGATAGCCACTTCCTTAGACAATATAGAGACAATATAGCGTGGTCTTTTTTCAGGGATCTGTCCTGTTTACGCAAAACTTTCTAGAAACCTTTCTCCCTTAGGCCAGACTTCCCTGGGACTGATGCACCCTAGTGGCCTGGGTGTCTCCTGAGCCCTGTTTGCTCACCAACACTGAGCAAGCTTATTGGTACCCATTGGAACCAGTGCCCAGCCAATGGAATTGGCTGTCCCATGGGCTTGGGAGGGAGAAAAGGTGCTGAGTTAAGCAAACTTTTCTCAAAAATGAAAATCTCACCAAGCAGTGCATTCACTTTACAACCTGAAACCGGCTTCTGTCTGTATTTGATGGAGAAGCATCCTGGAAAGTAAAAGAATGCTTATTGAGCAAAATCTCTGGGGTGTCATTTCTAGCAAATAATGATTTCCCTCCTGACCAATTGCTGAAGTGAAAATGTGCATGTTGCAGTGTTTGCACTTCTCTCTGGCCAAGGTGAGCCATTGGTATCGTTCATGAATTCAGCAGCAAGATCTGGAAGGCTGTTTAGGGTTGCTGGTACTCTGTAGAGAATGCGTGTTGGGGAAAAGGTGTGAGGATTGAGCAGGTCAGCTTTATCTAGGAACAGAAGCAGCTTATATTTATATACCCATTTCTCAAAGATGTCGAAAGCATTTCCAGATAATGGTATACTTATTTCTTCAATATCTGGGCTTGGCAGTAAAATAACAGAATTAAAAAACTAGAGAATTTCCAGAAAATCTGATGTATTGGGAAAAGGTTTCAATTTGGAGACAGGCTAGTCAGTTTCCACTTTTGCCTTTGTCAATTCTTTGTCTATTCTATTTTTGTCACTAAAATTCTTGTGCTGTTTCCTGTTTTATAAAAGTGTATATTGATGTATCTTTCCTATTTTTTACATCAAGATTGATGTTAAGTTGATATTGTAATGGGTTGATAAAATTTTACATGAGTATAGAATATCATCATCGTTTTGTTTAGTTCTGTCTTATTTTCTCAGATGACTGTTGAGTTTTCTTGACCTCTTACATTTAAAAGGGGTATATCAATCTCCCCATGTGTTTGTGAATTACAAATTTCTTCTTGTAGATCTGTCCAGTTTGCTTTGTGTATTTGTACACATTTGTATAAATGTGCCCAAATTTACAGGGTGAGGTATATACAAATAATTCCTTTTTATCATTTTGCTGTAAAAGTTTTCATTTCAATTACTGTGCTTTGTTTTATTGTATTTAAAACTTATCAAACATTGTAGGAGATTTACTCTCCTTTATGTATTTTTGAGAATTTTGCTGATTCATTTGAAAGACAGAGATAGGGACAGAGAAGTCCTGTTCACTGTTTTATGTCTCAAATGCCTACCATAGCTGGCAGTAAGGTAGCCTGGAGCCAGGAGCAAGGAACTCAGTGCGCATCTGCCACGTGTGTCTCAGGAACTCAACTACTTGAGCCAGAACTACTACCTTGCACCGTCTGTCTTAGTGGTAAACTGGAATCAGAAGCTGAAACAGAGTCAGAAGTAGGTATTTTGATGTTGGATTCAGGCATTCTAACAAGCATGTTAACTGCTAGGCCAAATGTGCAATGCAGTTATGTAAATATTTTGGATGTTTATTTGACTTAATGAAATTTAAAATTAATCAATATGGCTGCTCTACCCTTAAGCAATAAAGAAGATCTTAGATCAATTAGCTAATATTTTCCTTCCTTTTTATATGATATTGTTGCATACTATTTTAGATATATTTTAAAATTCTGTTCTGTTTAGCTATTATGCCAACAAAATTAGTCTTTCATATGATTGTAATCATATGATTGTTTAAATTTACTCAGGTATTTATCAGGTTCTTTGTAGATGCTACTCCTTGAGCTATGCACCTTCCTCCAGTGTTCAATTGTTGTCTTCTGGAAGAACCTCCCTTATTATTCAGGAAACTATGACTCACAGGTCTTTCCGACATCTGAAGATGTCTTTATTTTGTCCTCCCTCTTTTGAGATCATTTATCTGGCAATCCAATTCTGGATAAGAGATGTTTTCTATTTATGAAAGACATTATTCCACTGTTCTCTCTTTGAAATGGTTGCTGTAAAGTTTTCTGTAGGTCTACATGGTTTCCCTCTGAGATAATTCACAGTTTGTTACTTGATGATTTTACTATCACCTTCTCTTTGCCTTTGGGATGCTGTAGTTTCACAACCATATATATTTTTAAAGATTTATTTTTAATGGACAACCAGATATACAGAGAGGAGGAGAGACAGAGAGGAAGATCTTCCATCTGTTGATTTACTCCCCAAGCAGCTGCAATGGCTGGAGCTGAGCCTATCTGAAGCTAGGAGCCAGGAGCCCCTTCCGGGTCTCCCACACAGATGCAGGATCCCAAGGCTTTGGGCCATCCTCGACTGCTTCCCCAGGCCACAAGAAGGGAGCTGGATGGGAAGTGGGGCTGTCAGGGTTAGAACTGGCACCCATATGGGATCCTGGCATGTTCAAGGTGAGGACATTAGCAGCTAGGCTATCGCACTGGGTCCAACATTTTTTGTTTTCATGTTAGGACTTATTGTGCTCTAATTTGATGTTTTATGAATTTATGAATTCTGGAAATTCCCAGTTACCTTTTTGGGTATGCCTCTTCCCCATTCTTTATTATGTCCTTTGGGCATTCCTTCTTGATTCAAGTATAATCTGTGGGAATTTTATGATGTGCCGATTGTGCTTAACTTAATTATGCTTCCCAGAATTGCCTTTTATGATTCTCATTAGGAGTTGACCAGAATTCCTCAGAGAAATTTTTGCGAGGCTGGGAAAGTTGAAAGAAGGGAGATGGACTCAACACTTTGCAAGCCAAAAGATAACCTTGAGTGATAATTTGCATTTGGCATTGTTTTCCTCTAAGTATCATGATTTCTTTCACCTAACTTATTTTGTTTTTTGTGTCTGTTGTATATTGTTTGTCAGTTCGCTTGCTACTTCTTTAACTCTTCTAACACATTGTTTACATCTTATTGAAGAGCTTTATATTTTACTTATTAAAAAAATCTTGAGTACCTAAAATGCTTCCAATCTAAATTTGAAAAATACCTGTTTTTCTTAGGATTTCCACATCTCCTCTCTGCCCTGCCAATAGTTTAAAAATGTGTACACTTTATTACTGCTTCTAGATTGTTCTTATCTAAAATACCTGCTGTTTCAGTCCTTCGATTATTCTTATGAGTTGACTCTCATTCATATTTCTTTCTTGGGTATTTATTATTAATAATGGCTTATTGGCTTATTGGCACATGTTCAGAGCTATTAGAAGCTTTTATTGCATATATGGCGTGGTTTGTTTCTTTTTGTTGTCTTGGATATATAAGATGCTTAGCATCAATTTTTGTTAGTTTCTTAGTTTGAAGGTTTGTGGACTATGGAGACAGTGATTAAATTCAAGTTATAATCCTGAGACAATCAACTGGAGCTTCAATTTTTTAAATGAAGTTTCTTACTTTCTTTCTCTCTTTTTTAGAAACTAGATATTGAAAACTTTATTATGTCAATGGTGAACTTTTTCTTAGCCCCCTATTTTATGAAAGTTTTGCTTTTACAAAGAGCTTTTTATAGGGTTTTCAGTTCTAACAATCTTGCATGGCCCCAAACCCTCTCCTCTGCCATACAGAGATTTTTTAAATCAATATCCCTGAATACCAGAAACAGTAATCTTCCTTAAGGATAAATGTGGCATTATTTTATGTATTTTTCATTTAGATTTTTAGTTTTTTAATGCCTTGTGCCAGGAACTTCTTCTATGCAGGTGCAGGATCCCAAAGCTTTGGGCTGCTTGACTGCTTTTCCAGGCCACAAGCAGGGAGGGAGCTGGATGGGAAGTGGAGCTGCTGGGATTAGGACTGGCGCCTATATGGGATCCTGGCTCATTCAAGGCAAGGACTTGAGCTGCTAGGCCACGCCGCTGAGCCCGAATGGTAGACTTTTTTAAAAAGATGATTTGCAAGACTGTACCACATAGTACATACCTCTGGTATTGTTTAGTGAAAGCTCCTCATCACAAACTTTTTTCTAGAAGTTACTTAATTATTAATTAAAATGGTGAAGAAAAAGAATTGAAAGGACAGGCCTAAACCAGGAGTTAGGGCTCAATCTGAGTCTTTCAGTTGGGTAGTGGAGACACTGAAACTTGAACCCAGGCACTAAGACATGGGATTCAGGTGTCCCAAGCAGCGTCCTAAGTACTGCCCCAAATACCTACACTCCTTATTACAGAGTTTGGAAGAAAAGTTTGCTCTGATACTCCAGCTCTGTGCTGTCCTAGAGAGTGGCTTGTAGACACATGTAGCTCTCAATCATGTGCAATGAGGTTAATTTAAATTGACATAGGCTATAAGTAAAAAATACACACTTGATTTCAAAGATTTAGTACAAAAAAGCAAATTGTCCTTTTCATAATGTTTATATCCTTATGTATACTGAAATGAAAATACTTTGGATATATTGAATTGAATCAAATATAGTATTCAAATTTATTTTATTAATGTGTTTTTAAAAAGAAGATTTGTTTCTATTGGCAAGGCAGATTTAAAGAGAGAAGCAGAGACAAAGATCTTCCATCTGTTTGTTCATTCCCCAAGTGACCACGACGGCTGGGGCTAAGCTGATCCAAAGCCAGAAGCCACTAGCTTCTTCCAGGTCTCCCATGTGGGCATAGGGTCCCAAACCTTTGGGCCATTTCCTGTTGCTTTTCCAGGCCACAGGCAAGGAGCTGGATGGGAAGTGGAGTAGCCAGGACATGAATTGACACCCATTTGGGATGCTGGTATTTAAAGGGGGTACATTAACCAATTAAACCAGTGCATAAGGCCCTAATGTCTTTCTTACTCCGTACTTGGTCGCTTAGAATAAAGTTGCATATGTTATTGTATGATATTTCTGTTGGATAGTGCTCTTCTAAATCGCGTTTGGGGAAATCAAATCATGCCAAATGCAGATGTACTTTAAAGTGACAGATTTATTGTTACAAAATTGTTCTGCCTAATTTTATTGTGGGTGATCTACTGTCAGTCGTTGGAGTTCTTTGGACTTCAGATTCCTTATCAGCAGAAGTGAGGATAATTATTCCCAGCATATTGGGCATTTGTGAAGATGAAATGAGATAGTGTATGTTATTGCCTAGTCCAGGACCTCAGCTGAGAAAAACGCTTACACCAGGTCAGTTTTTGTTAGCTGCAATTATCTACTAACTTTTTCAAATCATGCTCCAGTGTAGGAGATAAACCATCTCTTCCTATCCTTGCCAATTTTTCTCATTCTTTTAAAAATATTTATTTTTATTGGAAAGGCAGATTTATAGAAGGAAGGAAATACAGAGAGAAAGATTTTCTATCCACTTGGCCAGTTGGCCACAATGACCAGAGCTGAGTTGATCTGAAGCCAAGAGCTTCTGTCAGGTCACCCATGTGGGTGCAGAGACCCAACGCTTTAGGCCATCCCTGACTACCTTCCCAAGCCACAGACAGGGAGTTGGATGGGAAATGGAGCATCTAGGACATAAACAGGCACCCACGTGGGGTACAGACCGGCACCCATGTGGGATCCCAGTGAGTGTAAAGCAAGGATTTAGGCATTGAGCCATATGCTGAACCCTCTCATTGACTTTAGTTAATTTTTCTTTGTAATAAAATGGTAAAGCATTTCTGAAACTCTTCTGGGTTCTTTGCTCTTTCTGTGCTCATTCTCTTTTCTATATCTCTTAACCCTCTGATCTATCACTCCTGTTAAACTCGGTGAAATTTCTTAGCTTGTCGGGTAGGTAAGATTCTTGGTTTTTGTTTGACTCTTTTTATTTCTTAAAAACATTTGTGGGCCAGGCGCGGTGATGCAGTGGTTAAGGTCCTCGCCTTGCACGCCTGGGATCCCATATGGGCGCTGGTTCTAGTTCCAGCGCCCCGCTTCCCATCCAGCTCCCTGCTTGTGGCCCGGGGAAGCAGTCGAGGATGGCCCAAGGCTTTGGGACCCTGCACCTGCGTGGGAGACCCGGACTTCGGATTGGCTCAGTTCCAGCCGTTGCGGCTGCTTGGGGAATGAATCATTGGATAGAAGATCTTCCTCTCTGTCTCTCCTCTCTGTATATCCGCCTTTCCAATAAAATAAATCTTAAAAAAAAAAAAGAAAACATTTGTTTTATTTCCTCTGCTACTTTTAAATGAAGATGCTTCTTGAAGTTGATGGAAAAAATAGATTTAAACAGCACGTCTATTTTGGTGCAAATACATTCAAATCTCTGCAATTTTTTCAAAATACAGGTTTTCATAAACTCTTTGAAGGTCTACCCCACAATGCCTTGTATACATGAATTGCAAAGCTGTTTTGCCACCAAAATAAACTTATTCTATTGCATTTCCCATGAAGTTTTGGAAGTATCCTCTTAGGTGCTGGAGTTTGGAAACCCAGCTCAGGGAGATATCTGGTTTATCTGCCTGCCTTATCTCTTCTCTGAGTACTTAACAGCAGATCTGACTGACTGAATAGGAGAAAAGAAGAAAAAAGTGGTGCTGTTCTGAGGCAAAACCAATTTCACAGGTCAAAATGCTATCTGTGTACGTAGATTGCAGAACTTGTGGGATCAAGTTATCTCTGTTCCTCGTTTTCTTAGCTATTCTAATGCAGGGCAACTGATTTCCTTGTTGTTGTGACTGCCATACATCTAATTTAAAGTAATTCATAAAGAAATATTGATCATTTATACAGAAAATGTGGAAGAAATATGGAGGAACTTTTCTATCATAGAAGTAGGATATCTTCCTGGAATATTTCAATTCATTAACCCCTACAAAGAGCTTGTAGAATGTATCATTTGATCAGGCCTCATGACTACATACTTGACACAATTGGAAAACTGAAATAGATGAATGATTAACCTCCTTCTACATTGGGAGAAGAAATATGCGAGGAATTATTTCTTATCTAAAGGAGTGATCTAGTCTGGCACTGCAGACATCAGAGCAGGTACTTGCAAATACATGTTCAAGAACCAGATGCTTTCCTTTGCCAAAATTTTAAAAATGATTTATTTGTCTTGTTTTTAAATGCAGAATGTCTGGGCCGTCCTTAGTATGCACTTAGCAGTGGGCTGAGATGGGGGAAGAGCATGTGCCCATGTGGGACACTGAGGAGCATGTCTCTAAGAAAGAGAAGCCTACAAGGGCAGCTTAAACCACTGGACCACAATGTTGGCCCCTGAAAAGTTTTTTTTTTTTTTATTACAAATGCTTCAGGTTCTAGCGTTCTCATGAAGAAAGAAAGGTTCTAGATATTAGGATAATGAAAAGCACACATTGTGTTTGGCAATGCTGTTAAATGCGTATTCAGAGCTGTTATGTCATGTACATGGTCTCTCTGAAGTGATGTTGATTCACTGGAGCTTGATGAGCTTGACTTGAAAATACTGAGCAAGATGTTGAAGGACATGAAATCTGCTGCAGAAGCCAAAGAGATGGGAGAGGTTTTGTCTGGAGAAGACAGAAATGTGAGCTGATATTGAAAGAACTTCATATGGAAGAGGGATTTGTTTTTTTTAACAGTACGGCTTAATGTTTTCATATGTATTTGAGAAAGACAGAGAGAGAAAGAGAGAGACAGGTAACTTCCATCTGCTTGTTTCTTACCAAATGCCCAGTACTTGCCAGGCTGAAACTTGGAGATGGAAACCAAATCCATGCTTTCCATAGATTTGTGGGTAGAAGGAGTCCCATTTACTTGAGCCATCACTTCTGCCTCCCACAGTCTGTGTTAATAGGAGGTTGGAGCTGGGAGTGGGGTCAAATATTGCAATTTGGCACTCTGATACAGGACATCAGTATCTCAACTGGTCTCTTATAATCATTCTACTTAAAAATATATATATGCCAGGTGATAGAAATAGGTATAGTGAATAAAAATTATCGAGGGTAAAGTTTTCTTAGTCTGGAATCTTTTAGATTCTGCTTTACACACACACACACACACACACACACACACACACACACACACAGAAAGAGAGAAAGAGAGAGAGAGAGGCAGAGAGGGAATTTAAGAAATTCTTGTCACTGAAATTTTACAATAATGAAATGACGACTGTTTATCAGGATGGTGTAACTAGAATGTAATTTTTGGGCGAGTGTGGGAGTTCGTGGAAATCAAGGAAGCAGAGAATTAGGCTGTCTTTCATGCTGTAACTCGAATGTCAAATTTTGTTTTTGTACAGGGGTTTTGCATAATAATTCTTGCAGAGCAATGCTTTTATTTTAAAAATCAAATTTAGTGAAACAAACTGAGACTAAAAGGAAACAAAAATCCTTTCCAGGCCACAAGTCTGAAAATTACATTGTTTAAAGACGATAGGGTTAAGGCAGACAGAAACGTGCTCGGAGTCCCTGAGTGAGGAAAGGGTCCAAGCTCTTAGTTCTTAGACCTGTATGGTGGTAATTTTCATTTTGCTAGTCTGTAAGATATAACACAATGTAGAACTAGCAAAATTATGTGTATATTACTCATAATCACATATACTTAAACAGAATCTGTTTAGGTATTTTAAATGATTTTTGAGGAGTGCACTTTCCCAATATCATAGAATGTTTGGCCAAAGGGACCTCCAATTTCAGGGCAATTTCTTCATTTATGGGAAGAAACAGACATATGTGTGGTTAGTGAGGGTCACGCACAGGTTACTGTAGATGCTCAGGCTTCCTGACACTGTTGTTGTCAAGAGTCTCGTTCTGGGCAGAACTGGATGGCTCTGCATTTTGGACCACAAGTACAGGAAAGAATTCTTCAAGAGTGGATGATTGCTTTAGACATGGGGCCTATAACTGAAAATGAAATACTGCTGAAATGAAATAAAAGTGAGAGATCATTAGATACTTATTCAAAAGACAAGCATAGGGAGTCAGATGACATCAGGATTATATTTTATCTCCAGTAGTCAAGCAAGGGTGAAGGATGTGTGTATTGCTTTGTGTCTGGGTTAGGAGGCAGCAACACCACTGACAGCTTGCTTCTGAGAGTGTAAAACAGAATGAATTTCCACTGTAAAGGTGGAAGAAGTAATTTAACAAGCGACTGTTGCTGTGTGTGTGTGTGTGTGTGTGTGTGTGTGTGTGTGTGTGTGTGTGTGCGCGTGCAATAGATGACACTGGAAAGAGTAAACAATGAATAAATCTATAATTTTGGCCTGTAATTGTTATGGTGATAGGGATGGGGGCTGCAATACATTGTAAAAATTGGTTCCTAGGAACACAGATCCATAGTTAGAATAGATAACTATAAAATATTAATGTTATCTCTTGTTTTGATGCCTGGGCCAAAAGGTAAGCACACCTTAACATTTTTGCTTTCATCTAATACTCTAATTTTGTAACTACGAGACAATGTGAAACATGGGAAGAGTGAATGGTAGATGTCTTACTGAAGTTGGTCTCCCTTATTTTACTTTGATAGAAACTTTCTGTAAATTTGCTCATCCCTTCAAAAGGCATTTATTGCATATTTATGCTGTATAAGAAATGTAGGTATTAAGCATCCCAATTCATAGTTTTTTGTACTTCCAAATCTGGCTACACAAGCAGTGATCCATGGACTGGCAATGTTAGCAACACTGTGACTTGCTAGACGCTCTGACTCCAGCACTACTGAACCGGAATTGACACTTCATTAAGAACCCAAGTAAGAAGTGATGCTACAGGAAGCACCAACCAAGAGCTTTATCTCAAGAATTATTCTGAAGACTAGTTTGAGAAATTATACAATTGAAAGTGAATCTCTCGAGAATATCAGAAATGATTATTTATTTGGAACCCAGCTTAACTACACCGCAGTGAAAACTGATGGGATTAATATCATTTTGGTCCTATTAGGATCTATAGGTTAGGAAGGACATACATGTTTTATGAGATAGGGCTGGAAGTCGAATAAAAATTGTGTTCAGTAGTTCATGTAAGTCTTTTCCCAGAAACAGCTCATTGGAAATTAGAGTAATGTGACACTAGAGGTTTCAGGGCATTTAGACAAATGCATGACATGGGGTTTGATAGTCTGAGGAAAGCTGGGTGTCATTTGCTTGTAGCCAACGCATAGATCTTATTGTCAGTGCTGTGTTTCCCTCCCATTATACTTTCAATTATTTAAAAAGGATACTTCTATTTATGGACATCTGACACTTGTCCCAATTGGTGTTATGAGGATAATAACCTTGCTATTCTAATTTTGCACTCTGTAAGAGAATGGCTTGTTGAGCCTATACAGCTCCTATTGGAAAGAGTCATCACAGTAATTAGCAGACCCAGGGTCTGCACCTGAGCTGCTTGTGAGGCGCTTCCCAAAGGACTTACCCTCTTCTCCTAAGCTTGTTTTTCAAACATCCGGACTTTGTTATTGAAAAGAAGGCTCTACAATGAAGATTAACTATGGCTTCCTTATTTTGTGAAATAAAGAGTTGCCTAAACAACTTCTTATATGTTTTCTTTTTATCTCCAGCTTTTTATTTTGGAAAATTCCTGGTCCGCATGAAATTGGAAATAAAAGGATAGTGAACATTGGAATGTTCTTTCACCAACTCATTCCTAATGAGAAATTATTGAACATTCTTTTTTCTTTTTTTTCTTTTAAAACAATGAACAAGATGCCTTAAAGAATGGCGTGTATTTGCCTTTATTTGTTTTCTCAGGTTAGTTTTTTTTTTTGCAAGAATATCGCATCAGTGGTGTTTGCTACTTTTTAAAAACTTATTTATTTTTACTTGAAGGAGTTAACAGTGAGTGAGGGAGAGGCAGAGAGGGAGAGAAAAGAAAAAAGAGAGATCTTCCATCTGCTGGTTCACTGCCCAAGTGACCATAAAGGCCAGAGCTAAGCTGCTCTGAAGCCAGGAGCTTCTTCCTAGTCTTCCATGTGGGTGCAGGAGCCCATGGCTTTGAGCCATCCTCTGCAGCTTTTCCAAACCATTAGCAGGGAGTGGGATACGGACACTGCAGGTGGATGATTAGCCTGTTATGTCACATTGTCGGCCCTGTGTGTACTTTTTTCTCTTTTGCTTTTACATAATTTTAATATTTATGTGATTGGGAGAGATACAAGCACATGTGGTTCTCCAGTGAGAGTGGGGAGGATTCTTGCATGGAGGAAGGGAGGCAGACAATATTTTAGCACTATTCTTTTTTTCCCCTCCTGTGTGTACAGGGTGGGAAGGTGAGGTGCCACCCTGTGCTGTCAAACTACATCAGCATTCATAAATAGGGGACAGTTATTTGATGACTCCTTAGAAACCCTGATGTTGAGAAGAATGTTTCAAGGATGTTACTTGAGTGGTTTGGGAAGTTCTTGGACATCATTGGCTTAATTGCTCCAAGACTGAGAAAACTTTTCCAAGTCTGTAGGTTGAACATGTCCATCTTAGTGCATCTACAGACACAGATACTTGCTGCAAAGCTTGTCCAGGAGAGTTGTCCAACCTGTTCTAGTTTCCATCCTCCAATGAGGCACTTGACATCATCTGCTGGCCTAGATGAAGTAGCCGTTACATCCCTTGTGTGCATCTGGGTATGCTGTCCACTGCACAGGCCTCAGCAACTGAGGAGGCTCAGGCCCAATATATATACTCTAAGGTCAGACCATTTATCTTGTGATTTTTCCTGTGGTCAGGGTTTGAGTCCAGCCACACAGTGGGGGAGTGCAAGGTTTGGTGCATCATTTGTACAAGTCAGTACATATATTGGTGGATGCAGCTGTTTGGTCTATTCTGCCCCCAGTCTCATCTCTGGAGGAGATGGATGCTGCGGCCTAGCCCAGCCCAGACTTCCACAGGCTGGGTCTTCATGCATACCAACAGGTGGCTTGGCCTAGTCAGGGCAACCCCCAAAACAGCCACCAGGTCTGCTCCCAGCCTTGGGTTCTGTGTTTGCCTGCATGTGCTGCATTCTAGTTCAGCCTGTCCCACGTCCCATCTGGCTCATATACATACTCACAGGTGCTATGGCTTAGCTCTGCCTGACCTGCCCCAGACAAAGCCCATATGTATGCTGATGTGTGCTGTTGCCTTGCCCAGCCTTGTCAGCCTCCAACACTGGTTCTTGAATTTGCCAGCAGGAGGTGCAGTCTAGCAATGGAGTACCAACAGTTGCCCCATCAGGCCTGCTCCCAGCCCTGGATCTTGTGTTTGCAGGGGGTTCTATAGTCTAACCTGACATGATTCACACCTAGTCCTGGCACTTGTCAGCAGATGTGGCAGCCTAGCACAGCTTGACCTTCCCAGTCCCAGCTTTCACACTCATTAGTGGCCTGGCATGGCCCATACCTCATCCTGGCTCTCGAGTGTACCAATGGCCTGGCCCAGTCTGGACTGGCCACAGACCAGGCCCACACACATGCTAAGTGCTACAATCTTGCTTTGTCTGGATCACCCTAATCTCAGCTCTCTTAATCTCCAGGGGCAACTGTGGCTTAGCAGGGGAGTTCCTCAAGTTTCCCTACCAGGTCTGCTCCCAGAACCAGATCTGTGTGTACTGGTGAGAGCCATGATCCTGACTGGTATGGTCTTTCCCCAGTCCTGTCCTTTGTATGTACAGTCAGGTACTGTATCCTTGCTTCCAGTGAATGTCAGGTGAGTTCCGTCATCCAGCCTTGTCATCACTCACAGCTCTCATACAGTCCCACAGAGGTGAACCACAAATTCCCTACAGAATTTGTCCACATATCTGGTTCTCTTATCTTCTGGTGGGTGTTAGAGCCCAGCCTGACTTGGCCCACCCCTTGCCTTGACACTCACGGTTGGGTATTGTGGCCCAGCCCAGCCAGGCATGCCTTTTAGCCCCAGCTCTTTCATGGTCCTGTATGTAGCAGATGGTGCTACACAGCCCAGCTGAGGTCTTGCATGCTGGAAGGTACCTTGGCCTGACCCAGACATGCCCTCTGGTTTCTACCGTGTAAACAACCCAGCCTCAGTTCCCTCACTGACCTGTGAGTGCATTGGCCTGGTCTATGGAAGACCCAGAATTCACTCCTCCCCTGTCAAACATACCCTTCAGGGGCGTCCATCCAACACATCCCCGCTTCACCAGTCAGTCTGCAGCCACCCTGCCACACAGCCTGAGGCATGTAGCATTCCTGGGGGATGGAGCAATACGTCCTGGTGTCATGTCTCTAGCCTTCCACACATATTGAAAAAGAGAATAGGGACCATGCTGGCACACTGGTATATTTAGCAAATATTTGACATTGTCCAGGTCTAGAATACCCAGCTATTGGTTGCTTTTTTCCCAGCAGTATAACACTTGCCTAAGTACAAGGCAAGTTAGGCAGTTGCCTACACTTTGTTTCTATGCCACATTAAGAAGTGCTTCATAACAGTTGGTCCCATTGATGGCAAAGTTAATTTTGATTACTTGGTTAAGGTGATTTTTATGAAATCTCTCTATTTTCCCCTATCTGTTGGTATTTAGAACATGTGAATATGCTAATTCTCAACAAACTTTCAACTGCTGGGTTTAGCAGTTATTCACTACACATGATTGAATGAATTATAATATTGTAAAATGAATATTAGCTTATCCTGTAATTCCTTCATATTTATTGACTGGCATTCTCTTTTTAAATATATATAGATATATGTGTTTTATTCATTTATATATATATATTTATATTGAAAAGGCAGGTTTACAGAGAGAAGGATATACGGAGAGAAAAATCTTCCATCTGCTAGTTCACTCCCCAAGTAGCTACGCACCTGAAGCTGAGCTGATTTGAAACCCAGAGCCAGAAGCCATGAAGCAGGAGCTTATTCACAGTCTTTACTTGGGTGCAGGGTCCAAAGGCTTTGGGTGATCCTCCTCTGCTCTCCCAGGCTACAAACAGGGAGCTGGAAGAGAACTGGAGCAGCTGGGACATAAACCCCATGGGATCATGGTGAATGCAAGGTGTGGATTTAGCTAATAAGCCATTGTGCTGAGCTGTGTTTATATATTTGAAAATCTTGGAGAGGGAGAGGAAGGGCTGGGAGAGAGAGAGGGAAGGGGGGAAGAGAGAGAGAGAGAGAGAGAGAGAGAGAGAAGGAGAGCCTATTTGTTACTCCCTGATGTCTGAAATGGTCAGGGTTTGACCAGGCCAAATCCAGGAACCAGGAATTTCTTCCAGGTCTTTCACAAGGGTGACAGGGTACAAAGTAGTTTGGCCATCTTGTGCTACTTTCTTAAGCCCTTAGCAGGGAGCTTCATCAGAACTGGAGCAGCAGGGGCCTGGCGTGGTGTTCTAGCGGCTGAAGTCCTTGCCTTGAACGTGCTGGGATCCCATATCGACGCAAGTTCTAATCCTGGCAACCCTGCTTCCCATCCAGCTCCCTGCTTGTGGCCTGGGAAAGCAAAGCCTTGGGACCATGCACCCGCATAGGAGACCTGGAAGAGCCCCTGGTTCCTGGCTTTGGATCAGTTCAGCATTGGCCGTTGTGGTCACTTGGGGAATGTATCATCGTACGGAAGATCTTTCTCTCTGTCTCTCCTCTCTGTATATCTAACTGTCCAATAGAAATAAATAAATCTTAAAAAAAAAAAAAGAAAGAAGGCTTGGAGCAACCTGGACATGAACTGGCACTGATAATGGACATCCATGTTGCAGACAGTGGCCTTACCTGCTATGCCACAAATAGGCTCCAGATGGCACTCTTTTGTGCATGAGAGCTGTTGCCTCCAATACCTTTCTTTGTCTGCTTTTGTCTCAATCTCTGACTATTTTCCTGTTTTGTTTCTCCCTCATTTTAAAGACTCTTAAAAAAAAAAACCCAAATATCGTAATTTGATGCTATGATTGCTCCCTCCCCTGTTACCTCAAATGTACCCCTTGTGTCCCACTGATGCTAGTTCCTATGTCCATTGACATGTCCCTATTAGATTAAAAACACAATACACATCGTTAATTTCTCGTACTTTGCTACCCATTTCTAGATCAAAAATTGCTCCAGGAACCCCTGATTCTTTTTAGTGGGGAGCGGTATTCAGAAGTAGTGTTATGTAGGATTCACTAGTGTGTTCTTTACTGCTGGGATGTTATTACTTTTACATCCTTTTTCTTTTGTACACAGAGCTAGAAAATATGGACATTTTGATGATGTTGGTACTGCAAGCCCAGGAACATGGTAGGCTTCTCTGCCTTTTAATATCTTCTATTTTTAAAAAAAATTTTTGTAAATTTCATTATAGAGGTCTTCACATTTTTAGTTAGGTTAATTCCAAGGTACTTGAGATTCCTCTCTATTATTTTTAAAGAGGCTGTGCTTAGAATTTCTCTCTCAGCCATGGAGTTATGGGTATATTCTAGTACCACTGATTCGTGTCCATTAATTTGGCATCCTGCTACCATGCTAAGTTCTCTGAGTTCCACTAGTCCTTTGATTTGTCTTCCTTGCCTAATATCTCTAGCAAGAATTTTCAATACTATCTGTACTTTTTTTGCAGATTTATTTAATTTTTATTGGAAAATCAGATATACAGAGAGGAGGTGAGGCAGAGAAGATCTTCCATGTGATGGTTCATTCCATAAGCGGTTGGAGCTGAGCTGATCCAAAGCCAGGAGTCAGGAGCGACTTCCTGTTCTTCCACAGGGATGCAGGGATTCATTTATGGGGTTTGTATTGTGGTTCATTGCCTGTGTATAGCCAAAAACATTTTTAAAGAAATAACAGCAAAAAAGCCTGATTTATTTTAATAATTGACAAATTTGCCTTTATAAAAACAAGACTTGCTTAATGGAATTAAGAGGGAAAATTTGAGACTCAGTCTGGGAAACCATACTTCTGAGGCTCACACTGTCAAAGGACTTGGGTCTAATATTTATGAAAAGAATCCTCTTTAATATTTGAAACATTTCCAACACTACAGAAAAGTTACTCCGAATAAGCTTTTGTTTTGGAGATTGTAGTTATTTTTTATAGTCTTATAATAATATGCTAAGAGTTACTCTTGTTATTCTATATAGATGAATCTATCATTAACATATTACTAATAATATCAATTATATTAGGAATGTCAATGATTATTGATAGAAATTACCAATAATTTTGATTAATTATAAAAAGAATTATTTTTAAAAGTCCTAGTTTTAATGGGGATTATCATAATTTGATAGATACAACCTATATAAACAAAAATATTTTGGAGTCTTCTTTAAATTTGTATTTCTTTAAATTATTGGAAAGGCTGGTTCATTCTCATATGCTCACAAGATCTATGGCTGGACCCGGCTGACTCCAGGTACTGGACACCTCATTTGGATATGCCACTTAGTGTCAGGACTCAACTGGCTAAGTTATCTGCCTAGGGAAGTTTTCTTGAGAGTATAAAGAGATTCTGGGAACAAAAACTGGAGAATTGCTGTTTTAAATCATTGTTTCTCAGCAAATGTCACATGTCCTGTGGGGAAAGATTGCTGTACAAATTAGAGAAAGGTTGTTTTAGGATCAGTTTGACTTTCGTCAAATACAGGAACCGGGTCCACTCTCACTT
This sequence comes from Ochotona curzoniae, assembly GCF_017591425.1. Lineage (NCBI taxonomy): Eukaryota > Metazoa > Chordata > Mammalia > Lagomorpha > Ochotonidae > Ochotona > Ochotona curzoniae. Next base: position 12,733,631 of record NW_024467121.1, on the reverse strand, counting down.
ACAAATGCCAATTTCTCACAGTTGTTACTGATTATAGACTCATGGTCAGTATTTCTTATTCCAATAGATACCTTAGGAGTCCTTTATTCTAGGCCTCTGTGACATGCGAGGAAGATGTGTCTCCTTAGGTGAGTAAACATTTCCCAGGATGTCATGTCTACCTGTTCAGGGTCATGTTTATGGATCTGGAGTCCTAGGCAAGAATACTGTATGTGTGTGTGAGTGTGTATGAGCATGTGCGTGTTTGTGTCTGTATGATTGTGTGGCTGTGTGTTTTTGTGTGTGTGTGTAAGTGTGTCTGTATGTGTGCGAGTGTTTTTGTATCTGTGTGTATGAATGTGTATGTATGTGTGTGTGTGACTGTGATTGTGTGTGTGTGTGTGTTCTTTGGAGCTATTAGTCAGTCACATGCAACGATAGTCCTTTGCTGCTACTAAGTAAAGCATCTAGTTTCTTTGCTGCTTTACTCATGCTGACTAATTGCTGATTGAAGCTTTGAATTTACTTTTTGGCTGTCACATTTCTCTAATGCCCTAACCTTTTCTAGTACTCCTCCAATGAATGCCATCTGGGGAGAATTAGATGAAAATTAAGACAAGTAAGTCTCTGAGATGGATCATCTTTGGAAAAATTTGCAATAGGAGAGTAGGTGGGAGAAAAACTTAAATGTCAGTAATAAATATTACTGTAGATTCAACAACAGAAATGCTTCAGAGATGTCTTGCTTTGCCATTTCAGATTATGATTTATTGTCCTCTCTGAAGTAGGGACCTAATGGGTCTTTTGAAAAGGAATTTTACATTATGAAGGGAATATGGAATATTTGATGATTTATTCATTGAAATGTTTACTGGGTCTGTGGTTGTAGGGATGATTCTGTCTGCTAGACATTAAAAACACGTGTCAAGGTCAAAATTCTCGCTGTCAGGGCAGCGCTGAAGGAATTAACTAAGAACTCATTTCCTGTTTAGAACTGGTAGTTATTATTCATCCTTTAACCCTAATAATAAATGTCATTTTGTGCAAGAACCATTGGCTCAAGACATCTATACTTTCATAATTTAAAAAAAGGAACATTGGAAAATATGGCCATTGCCTTCTATTGCAGTTATACCCATTTATATCTCTGCTTCAGGTTTGAGAACTCAAGTTAAGGCTTGTTGAATCAGCATCACTGGGAGGATACGCTGGTGTGAACAAGGGAAGGACAAACAGGCAGTGGGGGCCAGTGAAGTGATGATTGCCATGGGGAGGGAAGTCCAGAGTGTTCTGAAGATGTGGAACATCAGCCTTCAAATTCTTGAAGCCAGGGAAAGATTTGTATGCATATAAACTATATGTTATGTTAAAACTGGAGGATGATTGGAAATTATATAATTCCAACAGATGAATTTACCATTTACCCAGAGTACTTTGTTAGGTCTCTGGCATTCTGCTTTAATCAATGGGCATTTATGTTTAATTCTGCCTACCTAAGGAGAAGGCAGTGAAAATATTGTAAAATTTCTATAAACTTAAATGTGTTACTTGCTAGCATAAAAAGAAAGGAAGTCTGTGATTTTAAATTATTTGTTTATTTGAAGAAGTAATCCATCCTTATGACTCAAAACAAAAAAGGTAACAAAACCACATTGGGAAAAAAAAAAAACCTTCCTTCTATTTATGGCTCCCTTGCCATATAATTCACTCTCTATAGGAAATCAAACACCTATTTTTGCATTTCCTTTTGCATCTAGTTAATGCAGAAAAAGAACACACACATACATATGCACATTTATGTATGTGTATCCATGATTTTCCCTTTCCCCTTACAAATGATAAAAATGGATAGCACTTATTCATTTGTTTAAATATGCCATAATTAGTCTCCTGTTGATGGTTCTGTGCTTCCAATTCTTTGCTATTACAAACAAGCTACTGTATGTGTATATAGTGTTGGATAAATTCCTAGGAGTGAAATTGCTGGGTTAAAGTATCTATACTTTTGTAATTTTGAAAAAAATGTTGTTAAATTTCCCCCCAAAGAGTATGTCAATTTATAATCTCTACAGGAACATATGAGAATGCAACCTAAGGCCCACAGAGTAGAATTTTAGGAGTGAGGATTGGAGGAGGTAATTGCACAACAGCTGCAAGCACTCACATTTCTAATAAGTGTGATACAGTTGCGGTGGATGCCATTCCCTGTAGGACTGAACCTGAGAGGTACCTGCTGGCACCAGTTTAGTATGGATGCTGCTGTCAGCAGAGCATTTTCACACGAGGGCAAACAATGCAATTATGTGAAAGGCCAAATGTTATTATGAGACACAGGGAACAAAGACCAAATATAACTTGAGTTTTATAATGAAGTTATACTTTTACATCAATATAATTAAAAGTCTCAGGCTCAACAGCTACAGGAGTTTAGATGAATTACTGTTAGTTATTAATCTAAAGTTCTCATTTGGTGTAAGCTCCCGCCTGACTCTATGAGTACTTTTATGGCCTCTTCTTGGGCTTCCTCAGGGGGGTGCACACTTGGTAATTCATTGTCCCTGCCATTTTTCATAATCTGGCTTGGCCAACTACATCTAGATCCCATCAGATCTCTGCTGCTCTAAAGGTGGGATCAAGGTATAATGATGCTACAGGTACTATCCCCCTTAAGTGGAAATCTGTGTGCTTGATGTCAGTGCCTGGAGAACATTGTCAACAATTCTCCAAGGCAGAGTCTTCATGACTATCACCTCTTTCTACAGATGAAACTTGCCTAGAGTATTTATAAACTGCCAGAATTCCTGGACCGAAGTCCTTTACCTTATAGTTCGACAGTTAAGGCACTTTCAAGAGAAGAACACAGTCTTTTTTGTTCAATGGGAACATTCAGAGTTCTATTTGGAGAATTAATGGATCAAGTGACACACAGCAACTGAAACCCTTCTCCTCAATGCTCAGATCCTATCAGCTGCCCGGCTCAGTGTGCCAGGATGTTCTTATCCTTTGTGATGTCATTCCCAACCTTCTCTTCTCCACTGAGACCACTCCGGATCATTAGAGAGATCTGGATTCTGTAGTGGACTGGCTCAACTCCTGTGTAAAGGAGGAGACACAAACATATACATGCAGAAGGAACTTTGTCCAAGGTTTTGCCCCAAAAGATATACAAAGACATCAATAATAAAGAGCGACACTAAATCGAGTGAATTTCTGAATGGAAAAAATATACTGCTTTAGAATTATTTTTAGAACTTACGAACAATCATATTTTTATTCCACTTCAAATAAACACCTAAAACATGTTTAGGCTAAAATAAAATAGCCCCAGTACTTATGCATCTTGCATTGTCATTATGCATCTTGTATCGTCATTTGATGGCAAAGACTTTTCTGTGTGTGTCTGTGTCTCCAAATTATTATCCTGGGACAGTTTGGAAGTCAGTTCACTAAACCTGAGTGTGCTTCAGGAACCCACGGGCTGCTAAGCAGGGTGGAGGTTAAGATATTCCAAAGGATTTCCTCTGAGGAGAAAGGATGACATCAGTTAGTGTCATGGAATTTGGGCCTTGTTGTGAGGGTTGGAAGTTTGGCAGGAAGAATGACTAATCCCATACCAATCCTCTAGCTGCTTCCTTTTGTTGTTTTTCCTTGGGGTTTTGTCTTTCTGAATCTTTCTATCCTTTGGGCAAATACCTAAAGTTAATTTTAAAGGCTTATTTATTCTACTGCTTTCCCAGGTCTCAAGCAGGGAGCTGGATGGACAACTGGGGCATGAATTGACATCCATATGGGATGCCAGCACTTACAGGCAGAGGGTTAGTTGAACCATAGAGCTAACCCCAGTTTTAAAGTTTTTTAAAGTTTGAGACTTGGCAAGGACAGCTCTATAAAACCATTCTTCCTGGTTTGCCATGTGGCCTTTGGCTAATGACTTAAAGAATCCATTGTACCTCAGTGGTATTAAGAATTTCGTTTAAAATATGGATCTAGTTAGTAATAAACTACAGCTTTGTCCAATGTGTCTATATGTGTATCTCTCCTTGGGACTACAGTGTATTGTGGTTGAGTCTTCCACATCAATTAGCTGCTCTTTTGCTATTATCCCTAGAGACAGATTATTACACAAGTGGATTTTTAGCATATAGCATATAAGACAGGGTGATGAATAAGAAAAAGTGGAGATTTTACAGGCAAAGACATGGAGTCATCCCTAGCAGTGATGTTCTCTAGTTAGAATCAAGAACTAAATTTTAGAGTCACGACTTTTTGTTCTCCAGTTCCTAATGTTTATAATTTGTAAGATTAGGAGAATAATTTGTATCTCACTGCGTATTTTAATAAACTCCACAAGGAAGTTACATAAAAATTATTTGCACAGCACCCAGAAGTGTGTACTCAATATTATTATTACAAGGGCATAGTTGAAAAATCATTTGGAATCATTTGCTTTTTAAGTTATCTTGATCACTTCTCAACTTCGTTATTTGATCTTTCACCTTAGCTTCTTAAAAGACTCTAAGAAGTCTTCTAAGGAGAATGGAGTTGGGATCCAGAGTTGCATATCCAACCTGGATGTTCTGATTTTGCAGAAGAGTATCTTAACTGTTTCTAATTTTTGCTAAAAAGATTTATTCATTTTTATTGGAAAGGCAGATGTACAGAGAGGAGGAGAGACCAATGGGAAGATCTTCTATCTGCTGATTCTCTCCAAGTGGCTGCAATGGCTGAAGCTGAGCCCATCTGAAGCCAGGAACCAGAAGTGTCTCCCACACAGGTGCAGAGTCCAAAGGCATTGGTCTGTGCTCAGCTGCTTTTCCAGGCTATGAGCAGGGAGCTGGATGGGAAGTGGAGCCGCTGGGATTAGAACTGGCATCCATATAAGGGCCCAGCATGCTAACCTAGCGGCTAAAGTCCTTGCTTTGAATGTTCTGATATCCCATATGGGTGCTGGTTCTAATCCTGACAGCCTTGCTTCCCATGCAGCTCGCTGCTTGTGGCCTGGAAAAGCAGTCGAGGGTGGCCCATAGCCTTGGGACCCTGTACCTGTGTGGGAGACCCAGAAGACGCTCCTGGCTCCTGGCTTAGATAGGCTCAGCTTCAGCCATTGCAGCTGCTTGGGGAGTGAATCAGCAGATCTTCCTCTCTATCTCTCCTCCTCTCTGTATATCTGGCTTTGCAATAAAAATAAATAAATCTTAGGAAAAAAAAATAAAGATCTGGTGCCCATATGGGATATCTGCATGTTCAAGGCAAGGACTTTAGCCACTAAGCTATCACACCACGCCCTTTTTAATATTATTTTTTATAGTGTTCTTTAAAACATAGAAGTTTTAAATTATGATGAAATAAAACTTATCTTTCCTTTTATTGCTCACGCTTTTAGTATCTAATTTAAGAATTCATTACGAGATCTGATCTCTTGAGGGCCATATTTGGTCTGGTAGCCAGCATTTTCCCATGAGAGAAAGAGTGAATTCCCATCTGATTCTACATCCTTCACTTTCAGAACTTAGAAGTCATGTCTAGATCACCCAAGCTCCATTCCTCTGGAGCTGGGAATCTCTGGATCTGGATCATTCTGGATCTGATTTCCTCTGGATTTGTTCTCTGAAGAATAGTGTCATTAAGTGCACAACCATTTGCTGAAAGGGTTGCGTGGGACAGCAAGTTGCAGAGAGTGAGTATGTGGGCTTGAATGTCAAGGTTTATATGCATAAGGCTGCTGTGGTGTGGCAGGAAACAGGTAAGAGAAGCGGGGCTTCCATTCGTGCTTATCCTGGCTCTACAAGTGTTAGGGGCAAGTGCTCTTATAACATAATGCCTGACCTGTCAAGGTATTCTGTTCTGCCTGCTAGCGATCTTGTTCCTATCTGCATCATTCCCATTCATTTGCATTTTCTATTATTTTCTATTCTACCCAAACTACCCCTTTGTCCCTGCTCAATCCCACCTTAACAGGTGAATTTGTTTGGACTGGGATTACATAGCTGCCCCAGGATAATCCAGTTGAATACTCCTCCTTCAGAATGCAGAATTAATGTTCAGGGATAGATAGCAGTGCAAAACATAAAATGGGAAATTGTGGAATGGCTAGATTCTTCCACGGGACTGAAGGAGCAGAGGAGTGGTCTACAGGAAAACACAGATGATGACTTCAGGAAGACAAATGGAAGCCCTGGGTCTTGGATTCCATTCTTCTGTAGTTATGGCCTATCTGGGGCTTGGTGATGCATGTAAGATAGATACACCTATTTTTCTCAGACTTGTTTGTTTTATCTGTTACTTAAAACCAACAACTATTAGGCTTCAGACTTGCTCAGGACAGGGATCATTTCTTTATTTATGGCATAAATCTGTTTCCAAGAGGTGTGTACTTAAAAATCACCATCCACATTACTGTTGTTTTCTTCATTTTTGTTTTTATCATAATTTTAGTAAGAAGTTTATCATTCCTGTGTTTATTATTAGTCCCATTTCAAAGTCCTCAAGGCTTTTTATAACTCAGTATTGTCATTGTTGAAATTCCATTCATGGGAAAGTGTGTAGTCTTTATTCATTTCAATATGTTTGGCAATAATTTTAATGTTGTTCTGCAAACTCTGTAGAGTTATGCAAATTATGATATATCTGCTGTAAAACATTTAAAAAGTGGAGATATAATAAGTTCTCATCCATCATGCCACAAGTACAAAGGTATCTCAAAAAGTTTATGGAAAATTGAATTAAAAGATGGGTTTATTTTGGTACATACAAAAATTTCTTGAAATCCATGCATATGAGAATTCTTCAAAAATTTATGAAAAATGCATATTATCAAGAAAATTTTTAATGAATTTGTAAAGCTATGTCACCAAAATAATCATCTTTTAATTCTATTTTTACAATAAACTTTTTGAAGATTCCTTTTATTTAAATAATTATGGGCTATATTTTTATTGCTAACATTGCAAGAACCCCAAATGAAGACTACCTTTGTTACCTAGATATGCTCCCTCTAAACCATTGAGTTAGATTTTTCCTGGCTTAGGATGTTCTGATGGGGAATGACATGACACCGTAAAGCCTAGTAGTGTGCCTCTAGATGGTTTAAAGGATGTATCCTTGTGATATCCTGCGGGGTATTATCATTAACTAAAGCCTCATTTTAATGTTTTTTGTAGCCTGTGAACTTCTGGCACATGACATGTATGATATGAACTTTGTTTTATCATGAGCCTTGAACTCATGGCTTTAATCATTTATTGCAGGAAATATTCAATTTTTTAACCCAAATTCCATACAAAACTAAAATTTATCAGCTTTCTGAATAGATGGAGAGATTAATTTTTTCCTTTTCTTGCTCATGTGCTTACAGAAAGTACTAAAAAAAAAAAGATTCGGTTTGATGGGCTTCCCTCAAGCAAAAACCTTGATGGATTGTTTAATATCCACCAGCTTTTGACATATTGATTAGCAAAGCAGAGCTCTGTAAACACCAGAGTAACAGGAATATTGCTAAATATGCTTTGCTAAGGTGTAATTCCAAATCTTAATACACACCAGCTGTCTCTAGGACATGCAGGAACTATTGGCCCTAATTGAAATGTACACCAATAAGCCAAACAGCTATCCTGAGTGTCATGAAGCAGAGAAAAGATCAAAGTGAGAATCAACAGCCAAAGTTGTCAGAGCCCTCTGATTCTGCCAAACCTGATTTGTTCCTTTCTCGATCTTGGTAAATCCACTAAGAAGTATGAGAATTGGGCTCAGTGATATACAGAAAACACATGTGGAGCACAATTTTGTGCCACGTTCTGTTTTAGGAACGGACGACTACAAAACAAAAACGTTCCGAGTGACTCTCAGAAAGAAAATAGAAATATTATAAGAAACACCAACTTTGGTTTTCAAATCTTATAAATTTTTTTTTTAATTGGAAAGGCAAATATACAGAGAGGAGAGACAGAGAGGAAGATCTTCCGTCCGATGATTCACTCCCCAAATGAGTGCAACGGCCGATGCTATGCCGATCCGAAGCCAGGAGCCTCTTCCAGGTCTCCCACTTGGGTGCAGGGTCCCAAAGCCTTGGGCCGTCCTCGACTGCTTTCCCAGGCCACAAGCAGGGAGCTGGAAGGGAAGTGGGACTGCCGGGATAGAACTGGCGCCCATATGGGATCCCGGGCATGCAAGGTGAGGACCTTAACCACTTGCGCCACCGCGCCGGGCCCGAATATTATAAAAATTGAACAGCTATTGTCTGTATCCTGGTATCTTTGTTTTGGAAGACAATACCTGTTTATTAATTCATCAGCGAACTATTCAAGAAGGAAAAAATTGTGTCTACCAAAGCTTGGTGTATTGACACAGCTATGTGAGTTGCTTCTCTTCTCAAAATTTTTCATTACTCTGGCCTTCATGGTGTGAGCACAATAATTTGTGCTTTTATTTTTGTGTTTTAGTATAAGATATGGGTATTTCAAATTCAACTGATATTTTCTAAGGATGTAAAAAGGATCTTCAAAAAGGTCATGAAAAATCAACATTATTCTGTAATTAACCATTTCCATGAATGTTTTGGGGTATCTTGGTACCAAGTGAGATGCACTGTAAGTGTTACAAAGGAGATGGTTGTCAGCACCTCTCCTCAGTGTCTATCAGCTGGTTCACAATTTGTGTGTGTGTGTCTGTGATATCAGTAATAAGAGTAACCAAAAAAACTACCACAGGATGAGCACTTTCTATATGTGAAGACAAGTTCAAAGTTACTTTAAATCTTATTTAATCCTACCCTATAATGTAGGAATTATCCTTAATTTATGGTTATGTGACTTACCCAGGGTAATATAAAGAATCACAACATAATTTCAAATAGTGTGATAAGGAGGATCGAAGGGAGAATTATCCTGTTTGGGTGAGGAGATGGCAAAAGCATCACAGCGGGGGGATGTTTTTGTAAGACCTTCATGCTCAGGTAGAATTTGAAAAGGCAAAGATGTGGTTAAGTGAAATGTGCTCCAAAGAAAAGAAAGTTTGAGCAAAAGTGCACAGATGCTCAGTGGACAATACGGTGTGTATCTGTTGTGGTGGGGTATGAAGGGATGTGTTGATGGATGTGACTGGAAAGAAAAATGTTTCTGTGGAGGTGACTGAGTGACATCTTAGAGTTTCTGCAGCACAGGGGATATTAATGACCAAGAAGAAGACCTGAGTGCTTACTGCTGTGTTGTAGGACTAACTCTGTCAGGATTCAACATAGAAGATTCATCCTGGACAGGAACATAGGAAACAGTGAGACCCAGTTGGAGAACATGACATGATTTCCCTGAAAGGTAAATGCATCTTAATGTAGGCAGTGGTTTTGGCAATAGACATCATTGCTTATTTTTTGGGGTTGAGTGCCTTGTGGGCTACTTTGTTCTAAAATTTCTAAGGATGAAACCATCAAGCAAACCCATTTAGCAAGCACTTTGATGGATATTACAGCCATGTGAATGTTAATACTTGGTTTCCAAAGTAGCTCTGTCTTACCATTCTCTTGACTTGCTGGATGGCTGAACCAGTGGGCCCACCCAATCATGAATTGGGAACCTCTGGAACCATGTCAAAACAAAGCTTGTTTTCTTCATAAGTAGCTTCTTTCAAATGTCTTGCTATAGTGATAAAAATCTGACTCATCCAGGAGTCACTGCCTTTTGACTAATTTTCCCTAATTGTATCCTTCAGTTATTCTCCATACACTGAGAAAGATAACTCCTAAGGCTGACTCTTTATTGCAGCTCTAAAATTTCCAACACTGAGGAGGCTCAGCTCTGACACATGCATTCCACAGTCAGACCATGGAACCTGCAATTCTCTCCATGGTTGGGATTCTGAGTCCAGCAATTCAGTTGGAGGGATCCACTGAATCAGAAACTTCATCTGATTCCAGACCTGATTCTTCTGTGTTCACGTCAACACAGGGTCTGGCATAGACTGCCATCCCAATCAACTTATGCATATGCTAATGGTTGCAATTGCTGGGTCAGTTTTGTCTCCAGTCCTTTTATACAAACCAATGGGTGTTGCAGCCCAGCCTGATCCTGCCCAGCACACACTCAGCCTTCACCATACACTAGTGGGAGCTGCAGCCTAGTTGGAGTGACCTTCAAAAACCCCCATTAGGGTTCCCGTGCTTGCCAATATGTACAGCAGACTGGCCCAGTCTGTCCCACATCCCATTCAGCTCTCATATGTCAGTGGGCATTGAAACCTAGTTCAACTCAACCAGCCTCACTATCCAGCTCATACACCTGCTGGCAGATGCTACTCTCTGTCTAGACATGCCTGCCCCAGTCTTGGTTTTCATGCTCACCAGTGGGAGTGGCAACCCAAGAGGTAGGTGCCCACTGTTTCCTTACTGAGCCCACTCCCACTCCTGGATCATGCACTCTCCAGGTGGTTTTGCAGATTAATTTGCCCTCAGTGCCAGCATATGTCAACTGATGCTATGACAAAGCCCAACCAACCCACACTCACTCTAACTTATGCATGCACTAGTAGGAACAGTCAACCCAGCCTGACTTTCCCCTGATCTAGCCCACATGAGGCCCACAGGTTTTGTAGCCCTGCCTGGCCTGGTCTACCCCATCCCAACTTATGCTCTCCAGTGGGAGTGGTTGTCCAGGAGGGGAGCCTTTCACAGCCCCGCTACTGGCTTTGCCCTTCCCACCTGGGTCTCACATGTACTGGTTGGGTGCTGTGGTCCAGTCTGGCATAACCCGCATCACCTTGACATTTGCTAGTGGACATTGTAGCCTGGCTGGGCCTGCCCCGCCCACCCCAATTCTAACTCACACTGGTGGGAGCTACAGCCTAGCCCAGCCCAGTCGTGGCGGCTCTCATGTGAACTGGCTTGTGTTGTGACCCTGCCTGGCCTGACCCACACTCTATTCTGGTGCTTGAATCCACCAGTGGGTAATATAAACTGGCCCAGCCTGGTTCACCCCTGACCTGTGCCAAGTGTATGCCGGTGGTTAGCATTCCTTGGCCTAGTCTGGGTTACTCCCTATCATGGTTGCTGTGCTCACCTGCAGGGACTGTGTCCCTACAGAGGAGTTGCCCAAGCTTCTCCATCAGAACCTATTCCAATGCTAGATCTCATGCACACTGGTGGGTCCATGGGTCAGCCCTACTTAATCCACCTCTTGTCCCAGCAGGAACAGTGCCCTTTCCTGACTGGTCTTCATCCAATCTGGTTTTTACTGTTGGGTGTTATAACCTAGCCAAGCCTGGTCCACACCAAGACAGTTCACACATGGCTCAGCAGGGGCAGAGACCCAGCCTAGCCTGCCCTACACCTACCATGGTTTTCATGTGCACCAGTGGGTGCTGGAATCTAGTCCAGTCTGTTGCACCAAGATCCAGAGCACACTTTTGGTGAGGGACACTGTAGCCATGGCAAGACTAGACAGTAGACCCCACTCTGACCTTCACATTCACCAGTGGGAATCACAACCCAGCCAGGGCATTCCCTTAGGTCCTCAACCAGACCTGTTCCTGGTTACAGATCTCGCATGTGCCAGTGATTTCTCTGACCCGGCTTGAAATAGCCCCTCCCCTGTCTTGGCCTTTGCCTTGGAAGCTGTAGCCTGGCCTGACCGGGCCTGCCCCAGTCCCAACTCTCTTAGCGGGTGCTGGAACATGGTCCTGCTCAACCTGTTCCCATCCCTGCTCATGTAACTAGTAGGTGTGGCAGCATAGCCCAGCATGACTTGCGCTCAAGTCTGGTTTCTGCACTTGCCCGTGAGCTAAGCTTTGCTTGGCCTTGCCTGGTCTCCCCCTTTCCAAAGCCAATCCACACATTAGCCAACAGCTGGAGCTATCTTGCCCAGCCTTTCCAACTCCCAAGCCTGAACCATGTGCTCACCAGTGGGAGCTATGATCCACTAGGGGAGTTTCCCAAGTTCCCCCTTTTGGCCCATTCCTAGACCCAGATCTTCTGCATGGACTGTTCCTCCATCATGATCTGTGAATGTTGCACCCTGGCCTGCCCCACAACCTGTTTTAGGATGCACATGTGCATGCTGCAGCCAAGACCTGGCCAGACTATTCTTGTCCCCTTTGCCTGTGAGTATCGACAGGTTCCATATTCACACCTAGCTCAGCCCATCAACACTGCAACTCTTGAGCTAACCAGCAGGACTTGCATTTCCACAGAATTTGGTCCACATACTCCCTACAGAATCTACACCTGGATCTGGTTCTCTTGCATGCTGGTTAGTGTCATAGCCCAGCCTAATGTGATTTGTTCTGACATTCAGTTAGGTATGGGGATCTAGTCCTGCTAGATAGGCACCCACTCCTAGCTTTCATGTGGACTGACATGTGGTGGTCAGTAATGTTCCATGCTAACAAGCCCAATTCTGGATCTCCATGTGGGTTGGTGCATGAGTATGATCCATATAGAGCTTCCAGTCTCTCCCCTTCAAACCACCAGGTCTCAGTCCCCTTGCTTACCTTCAAGTACAGTGACCCTGTTGTTGAGTGTCCCTCAGGATTCGTTTCTCACTTACATGTACTGTGCCTTTATCCATGGATGTTCCTAGGCAGTTAATTCCAGACCCCCAAGATTCCACAGCTTGCTGCTGGGCAGCCAGTGGGTGTAGCCCAGTGCTGTTGAAGTTCTGGCCTCCTTGGAGTACAGTATTTGTCCACTACTTGGAAGCAGTGGACAGAGAGCTAGGATCCCCAGCAGGAAGCCTGGCTCAGCATGGGTTCTCCCAGCCACAACCACATTGCTGGGAGATTCAGTCACAAGTACCTCTGAGCATAGTTACCTGGACTCTGCCCACCAAGATGGCCGTGGTGGGCAGAACCATGATCCTGAGCATGCCTAGAGCCATCCAAGATCTGCCCTCAACATGATTGCTGTGGATGGACGAAGTTCTTAGACCTCAGGCTTGGATAAGCCCAGGATTCACCCACCACTTGGGAGTGGTAGAAGGGGAACTTCCCAGTAGGAAGACTAGATCAGCACGGGTTCTCCCAGCCACAGCCATATGCAGACACCTGCACCTCTGTGTAGACTTATCTGGACTCCCCAATTGTGAGTTTCTTAAGGACAGATACTGTTTCTAATTTAGCCCAGGGTCTTTATCCCAAAGTCCATATCCAGCAAGTAGAAACATTCAGTAGTCGATATTTGAATGATACTAAGTAAACATAAAGCAGGGCACTTTTGGAGGAAACATTGATAATGGTGACAGGACTTATGGTGAGAGAAGCTCTTATGGAGGAGGTAGAGTCATGAAAAGGGTTAAGGATTACTTCACATTCAGCATACTCTCTGCACTCATTTAGATGCTACCTTACTCACTATTCTGTTCAGACCTGAGAGTTTTTTTCAATCACATAGGCCATTTTCCTTTTTAAATTGGAGCGATTTGCTTGTTTATGCATGAAAATCATGCAAATCATGAAAATCATGCCTACCACCATTATGAAGACATGGTGGTAGGATTCTTTTGACCACCATGGTTTGGAAAAGAGAAAGGAGGTGAATGTTGAAGTTAGCATAGCCACCAAGTAAAATCTTAGGCTCATATCTTTCAATCATGGGAGAGATTCTGGGCTGAAATCTTCTGGATCAAACTTTGACTTGGAAGCAGCTAAGGTTTTGTAATTAATTCCCTTTTTACTGAAGGTTTATAATTGGAGAAATGAGCCAAATAGGAGATTAAATGGTTTTTCCAAGGTCATATAATTAGTAAGAACCCAGATAGTCTGACTGCTATAGCAAGATTTTTTTTTTCTCCTGAAAATGTTGGAAGCTATTTGAGTAGTGAAGAGACCGAATTGATGTTTGTCCAGGAAATGAGTCAACCTTGCTACTATTTCACATTATATACTTTCATTTTTCAGATTCATCAAGAATCACCGGTAACAGGAATGAAGTAGGTGATAGAGGAGAAGGGAAGGGGAACTGGATGCTCTGAGCCTAGGGCAACTTGCTGTCTTCTTCTCCCCTTCATAAGAGGACATTACCTAGGACAGTGCCCTGGGCTCCCAGAGGGGACTGATCGCTCCAAATCTTATCATGACTATAGAAAAATGACTTCCTTTTTTAAAAAGTTCAATGCTCTTTAACTTTTGCTAAATACCAACTAATTCTGTGTTTCTTTCTGCTACAGACTCCATGACAAATCCATTAGTATCTTATTAGCCTGGACTGTTGGAACTGAGCTGATTCTAATTAAGGGAAATTAGTTTGAGAAGCCTAAACCAATGTTTGTAGTGATTCTTGCCTAGCCTAACAAGGGTTTGATAAATACCACAGTGCAATTGGCAAATGTTGGCAATCAGAAGCAATAAGACCATTAATGACTTTCAATAATGCAGTCAAAAAAGGTCACACGTTAGTCAGGGATGGGATGAGCAAAAGAGAGGATGTTGGCATTAGAGAATAATCGCATTTGAAACCCAACAAATTTGCCAAGTTTGGGAAAGGAAATGAAGTGTTGTAGGAGACTGGACTCTGGGCCAGTTGTGATGGTATTGAAGGAATCTTACTAAATATTAAGTATATTGGTTCCTGATAACTTTTTTGACCTTGGTTTATTTATGATAGAAATGTCTGGTGAGTTTGATGCACAGTAAAAATTGTGAAAAAAATTCTTATATCTTAAGCTCTTAACTTTTTTCCTTAAAAAAAAAAGAAAAATCTTAATGGTTTTATTTGATTTTTGCAGTGATTCTATGGTTGACTAATAAGTTGTGTGATGTGGCTTGGGGACAGCACCATGAAAGGACTTGTACAGTGTTTGAAGGACACTTCAAATTTTCAATTTCAAGGCTATAAATTTAGATTCAAGAACCTATACAACATGAGAACATTGTCTCTGGCTCAGTTTGAGTCTGCATATTTTAGTGTAAATAATTAAAAGCCTGTGATTTCTGGCTATCTTACTTTGCAAATATCATCACCTTTAACTTTACCTGAATACATCATTCTTTCCCTTTAGGGTGTTGCCTTTTTTTTTTTTTAAGGATTTGTTTTCATTGAAAAGGCAGATTTTACAGAGAAAAGGAATGAAAGAAAAATCTTCTATCCACTGGCTCACTCCCCAGTTGGCTTCAATAGCCAGAGCTGAGTCAATATGAAGCCTAGGGGTGGGTCTCAGGACTGGGAGTCTTGCTCGGATCCCAGACTACAGCCACCATGTGCACGTGGTGAGCTGTCCCCGGGCGACCAGTGCACCATTTGTTGCCAGGCTCCGCCTGCTGGCCGCCCAGCCAGGGAGCACTGGGGTTTTGGTTCTTTGAATCGCTGCTTAGGTAACTCCAGGTTGATCCCACTGTTCTTCTGGGATGTGACTCAATCCTAAAGATTCCCAATGACAGTAACTCTTCCTTTGAAGAACTTGTAATCACTTAACAATGCTGAGCACTGAACACCAGTTCATGCAAAATCTAAGGGTCAGGGCTTGTCCAGCAGGAAATCCTATTACCTGACATGATGATGGATCAGCAGACGGGTCACATTAAGCAGGGCCATACTATTAACTAGCACTTGAGAGCCATATCCAGGGGTAGATTCTGTGGGGGATGTGTGGGCCAAACTCTTTGTAAATTCTAGCCCCACTGGTTGGCTCAAGAGTTTGGGTGGTGATGGACTAAGCTAGGTGTGACCAAGGAGCCTGCCATCAGAGGTAAAGGAACCCCCAACAGACTGGACTGGTCAAGGCAGCAGCACCCAAATGTGCGTCCTGAATAGGGTGTGGGGTGGGCCGGGCTGCAACATTCACCAGCTCATATACTGCCAAATGGAAGGCCAGACTGCACCAGGCATTGACCTCAAACCCATTGGCATGTATGAGAACTGGGTCTGGGAGTGGATCAAGTGGAGGCATTTGGGAAACTCCTCTGGTGAGTCATAGTTACCACTGGTGAACATGTGGTCCAGACCTGGGGATCAGACAAGCTGGGTAAAGTAGCTCCAACAGTTGGCTAATGTGTCAATTGGTAATGGAACAGGGTGTACTGGGCAGGACTGAGCAAACCTTAGCCTACAAGTGAAACTAGATACCAGGATGGAGCACACGTCATGCCAAGCTAGGCTCTTGCACCTACTGGTCTGCGTGAGTCAAGGACTCTAAGCCACAGTGTCTAAGGCAGAGGCCAGGGCAAATGAGGGGCTGAGTCAAGGTGAATCAGAGCAACCACGGGCATGTAAGTGATCTATGGCTGGGAACATGCCTGGTTGGGGAGCTAAGGGGACACCCTAACTGGGTTGAGGTTACCACCAAGGGGAGCTTGTGGTGCAATGGGGGCTGCGTTCTGATCTGGGAAGGGTTGTAATCTCCCTTGGCACAAGTGTGGACTGGGATTGGATGCACTGAACCGGGCCAGACCCCAACACCGTCTGGTGTCCTGGAGGACCAGAGTAGATGTGGGACAGAATAGGCTAGGTCTCAACCCCTACTGAGCCATATGTGAGCTGTATGTGGGTATGGATAAGGCATGGCTGGGCTGAAACATTCAACAGCAAGAACCAGAATGGGTTGAAAGCCAGCCAAGAAAAGCCACTGTTCATGCTAGGACTGTGACTAGAGTCTATGATGGACTATGTCAACCAGTGGATTAACGACCTCATCGTGCTTGGAGTGGTGAGACTGGCAGCGATTCATAACTGGTGAACTATCAAACCCACTTGAGCAAGTATCTCAGAGCATACCCTACATCCTGGACTTATGGTGGGTGGGAAACTGGGTGGGGCTTTTCCTTCAGTATCCCCCTTTACCTCAGATACATGAAGGAAACAATATGGAAATAATAGTCTTACCCACTTCATATAGCCCTTGAACCTTTTGACTGTAATTATCTATGTAAAGATTGTCAAAAATATAATAATAATAAAAAAGAAACTAAAAAAAAAAAAGCCTAGGAACTAGGAGCTTCCTCCAGGTCTGCCATGCTGGTGCAAGGGTTCCAAGGCTTTGAATCATCCTCTGCTACTTCTCAGGCCACTAGCAGAGAGCTGTATCAGAAATGAAGCAGCTAGAACAAGAACCAGTGTTTGTACAGTCTACTGGTGTTTTCAAGATAGATTAGCTAGTTGAACCATTGTGTTGGCCACAAAATGTTGGTATGTTTTTTAAAAATTGAAGACAGAACTTTTATTATTAAGGCATTAAGAGTTATTTGTTTTTAAATGTTCACTCAATAAAATCAATTTGTGTGCATATGTTATGCATTTCAGGTTTGCCTGCAAAAATAGTAAAAGTCCATGATATTTATCAGAATCTGTTTTTTCTTTTTTGAAGATCTATGTGCCTGAAAGGTAGAACTGAAAAGAGATATAGTAAGATTCCACCTACTGATTGATTCTGGAAATCGACAGAACAGCAGGGGCAGGACCAGGCTGAAGCCAGGAACCAGAAACTCCATCTTGGGTCTCCTATGTGAGTGGCAAGAACTTAGGTACTAAAGCCATCAACCCCGTTCTCTGAGGCATGCATGCTGGGAGCTGAATTAGCACTGGAGCAGACAGGACCTGTATCAGCACCTGGATCCAGGATGCCAGCATTATTAGCAGTGGCTTAACTTGCTGTACTACAATACCTGTGCAGACAGACAGAATCTCTTGATCCTTGAAGGCAATAGGTGAGACACTGCTGGAGAGTCCTTGTGTGCTTAGTGAGGGATATCCCCAAAACCAAGATAAAAGGATATCTATCCTAAACAACAACATATAGTAAATATTATTCCTGCATGAGGAGTTTCTCCGAGACAATAGAAGCAACATTTTGCAAATAATTTTTAGTTGCATTCAAATAAAACATATATATGGAATTATATATACACATTATATGGAATTTTATATATTATATATGAATTAGATATTTTATGGAATATATATGGGATTATATATATATTATGAAGTATATATATTGCATATATATGTATAAGGAATTTTAAAGAATATTTTTCTCAGGCAATTTTCCCATGACCAATAATCCTGATGACTTCTATATTTATACATTCATTTGACAATATTTCAAAAAGTTTATGTTATATCATGAAAAAACTAAGCATGGATTCTAAAAAAATCTTGTTTTCCAAAATAAACTTATCTTTTAATTCTATGTTCCATGAAATTTTGGGAATTGATTTTTTGGGGGGAGCAGAGTTCAGACTAAACTTGAGAGCTGTAAGAGCTCTCCCATAAGTAATGCGCTTTCCTAGTGCACATCTCTACTTAGTATCTAACAGATGTTTCAGGTCTGACAGGTTCAGCTGAGATGAGACTGAAGCTCCTCTTCCAAGAGCAACAGTAACCTACTCCCTGTAGTTTCCCTGTTTAGATAAATGACAATCTCATTTACTGACACGCTGAAGCCAAAGTTTTTGGTAATCTACTTTTTCTATCATGTCTGTCATCTAAGTTGTCAAACAATTTTATTAAAAAAGAAATACTAATTTTTTTTTTGAAAGGCAGAGTCACAGAGGGACAGAGACACAAATAGAGATCATCCATGTACTGATTCACTTCTCAAATGGCTGCAACCATCAGAGCTGGGCCAGGGAGAGTCCAGGGGTACAGAATTCCATCTGGGTCTCTCACATGGGTGGTAGGGCCGAGCACATGGATGTCTTCTGCTGCTTTCCTAGGTGCAGTAGCAAGGAACTAGACCAAAGGAGAGGTGTCACAACTCGAGTTGGTGTCTACAGGGGGTATTGGTGTTGCAGACAGCTGCTTAACTTGCTGTACACATTTAATGTTCAAAATATATTTGGAATCTCTAAAAAGTCTACTGATATAATTCATCAATACATATGTTCAAAATACTATGTCAATAGCTGTAGGAAAAGCATTTAATATTATTTTATACTAATTTTCCTTTAAGAATGGTAAAATTAACAGAAAGGAATTTCTTCAACTGAAAAGATGGTGTAAAGATCTATAGAAATTGGGCCCAATGCAGTAACCTAGTGGCTAAAGTCCTTACCTTGCAGGTGCCAAGATCTCAAATGGACGCCAGTTCATACTCCAGCTACTCCACTTCCCATCCAGCTCCCTGCGTATGACCTGAGAGAGCAGTAGAAGATTGCCCTGGCTTCTAGCTTCGGATCAGCTCAGCTCCAGCTGTTGCAGCCACTTGGGAAGTGAACCTGCAGATGGAAGATTTTTCTCTCTGCCTCTCTTCCTCTCTGTGGATATGACTTTTCAATAAAAATACGTAAATTTTTTAAAAAAAAAATCTATAGAAATCGTCAGCTCAGGGGGCTGGCACTGCAGCTCAACAGGTTAATCCTCTACCTGATGTTGCCAGCATCGTATTTGGGGTGCCACTTTGTATTCTGCCTATTCTACTGTTCTCTGCAAATTTGCCTTTATAAATAAACAAATCTTATTTTAAAAAAAAGTCAATAGACAAGGGCTGATTGGAGGAGCAAATTACAAAAATTATTATTTCAAACTATAATAGACCAGACATAACACCAAGATGCAAATTCATATTTGATCAACAAACAATCCCGCTTGCATCTATAGTGAGGGAGGAAGTGTTGAGAAAGAATGACTGGAACATGACAAAGAATGGGCCAGTTAGATGAACTGTAAGTCCCTTGAATCAAAGTCTTCACCGAGAGACAAGATTGGTGCGAGAGTCATGCACACAGTGCCTCTACTTGTTGCATGGGTTTGTTAACCATCAGAAACGACATCCATAGGTCTATGTTGCAGGCACAAAATTCTGGCAGATATATAAAAGTCCATCTGATGGCAAGGAGAATCTTAATAGGCCAAATTGAGGAAAGGCTCTGATTAAGTCCTACAAACAAACAAGAGAATGCAATGTGGGGGGTTGGGACCAGGCTTACAAACTCATCACTAGGAATGCTCAAGTGCAGTGCTCAAGCACAGCACTGGAATGTTCCAAGCTTTTAGTGTGTTTTAGGCATGCTTAAAGGACCAGTGACAGGTGATAGAAGTAATTAAAAGGAATGGCCACATAGGTGGGTGTTATTATCAATAAACATGAACACAGAGCTTCCTAGGCCAATTTGCCCAAAATTTTTGCTTTCATTATGTCACATTTTCTCTGTAACTCATTGTATCAAATTTGAAACGTGGCTAATTAAAAAAACTTCAAATTTTGTTTATTTGAAAGAAACACATGTTGAGCAAGAGAACCAGAGACAGAAGAGCACACGTGTGACAGAGGTCAGAGAGATGCAGAGATAGATAATCTTTTATCTACTGAATTATTTACCAAATGCCTACAACGCCAGGGCTGAACCAGGAAACATCTAGGAGCTGGAACTCAAGCCAGGTCTCCCACGTAGTGGACAAAAACCCTGATACTTGAGAATACACAGGACACAGGGAGTTGGAGTTGTAAGTGGAGTTGGAATTCAAATACAGGAACCCTAATAGGATGTAAGGACATTCCAATCTGTGTTTTAACTGTTGTGTCACATAGCTGTTTCTGAAATATAGTTACCATTTTAGTGCCTTTAAGCCACATCACATTTTAGAAAACTAAACCTCTTGTTCAAGCCCATAAGCTCTTCCTGGATTACCTCGGCTGCGCTTTAGTTTGTTCCTGCATAAGGGATCAAGTGTGTATTTCTACTACTTTTTTCTGAAGAATGGAGGGCGAAGGTCAGGAATTTTGACCCTTCCTCTGTGTTGGTGTATTTGTTGTATTCAGGTTGAGCTAAAACTGTTGCATTGGGCATAGAGCAGCACCATGCAAGTTCATCTTATCAAAGTGACTATAAGCAGCACCAAGTTACTCTATAAACGTTTTCTAAATGAATTGCGCACCCTGGATATTGTACCAGGTTCTAAGATTGTAGAAATGAGCAGAAAACAAATCTGCCCACTGTAGTATAGTGGTGACACTAGACCTGTAAGTGGGTAATTGCAGTAGAGTTTTATGAGAGCGATGATAAATCTGTACAGCATGCTATGAGTGCCCAGTTGCTTCTAAACCAGACTAAGAAGCAGACGTAAGTTTGGCAGAACTAAAGAAAAGTTTTTTATTATACAGGTGGTAATGGAAGTAATGGGAATGGATGTGGTTTCTTGCAGAAGTCTCTGAGAGATCTAGAGATGCCCAGCACATAGGAACAACACAAGTGAATAAGCACTCCTGGCATTTCTGAAAAGTTCTCAAAGACAATCCAGTACAGACATTAAAAACAAAGATTGAGAAAATATCCAAATAGGCTGCTTCTCTTCCTGCCTGAGCCATCCATTTTCTGAAGGATGCAGCAGACATGGAGGCAAGGGAACTTACCTGATTCTCTGGTCAGATGCACCTGTGTGAGGTGTGAACTTGAATGCAAGCACTCCAGGGAAGATGACCATGCATCAGGACACATAACCTCTGGGACTCAAGGGCATGACCTCCAATTCCACCTGGTGGCAATGTGAGAATTCTCAGCATCAGATGTCATTGCTTGGGCTGGCTGTTTTACTTTTGTTGTCTTTTTCTTTTGCCATAATTGCACTGAGGAGCTGTGAGAACTGTGAAGTCAAGCTAAATTGCCCGTGCCAACAGGGTAAAAGACCCGAGACTGGCAGCTGAGCTCAGGGGAGACGAGAAAATCCCCTAGATTAGATCACTGACCCACATAATTGTGACAGAATCACCCTCTGCATTGAGTGTGCACTGTTCCTGGCAGTGAACAGCTGAGTCTAACTTCTTGGTCTGCAATGATATTCCTGTCATTTCGTCAAGTGAATCCTTTTTCTGTTTAAAACCATCCAAAGTTGTTTGCAATGAGAACCTTGACCAATCACATAATAAAAGAAAAAAAAAACCAGAGAAGAGGATTATTCTGCATCTCATCCTTCTATATACTCCTGGGTCAGCTGGTGTATCGCTATGGCTCACTGAAAGGCCATAACTCATGGGCTTTGGCCAAAATATGAATGGATACAGACCAGAAGGAGGTGGAAACAGCACTTAAGATGCTAAAGGAAGACTACTATGGGCCCGGTGACTGGCAGGATGGGCGCTTGTTCAAAATTGCACAGGCCAATTCCAGCAAAAATGGAAGGGTCAAGTCAAGGCCAAAGGAAATCAGAGAGGTACTGAAATGAAAGAGGCACGGTAGCTGGCAGATATCTATGATTGAAAGTATTTGTGTCTCAGCTTCCTTGCATCTCTGGAGGAGGCAGAAGTCACTCTTCCTATGGGGAAGTGGTTTCCAATGCAGGCAGGAAGGACATTGTTCCTGACGTACAACGTGTACTATACCGGGATGACTGTGGAACTTAAATTCAAAATCTGTGCTTCAGTACACACTGGTTGCTGGTGTTGCTTCCTCTTTTGCCTTCCAACCCTTCCCCTCCTGTCAAAATGAGGACAGGAGACAGGACTTCAATTGTATTAAGTCAAGTAACATGACTGATCTGTGTTCTCTGCTTTCGAAATCAAATCAGGATCAAATCTGATCACTGAGCAGCAGAGAAATTCATTTAAGCTCTGGCCTAGCTGGCTGTGCCCATCACTTTCAGTTCGAGAAGAAGGAGTGCTGCTTCTGTGATCCTGGGGAGAGGAAGAGGCTTTATGGTTATAACAGAGTCTAAAACAATGCAAGGATGGGGTCCTGGGGCAGCTTTCTCCCCCCGCACAAGTTACGAACACTAACGCATGGCCCTCTGGGAGCATCTGTACCTCTGTGTCATGTCTGCAACATCAAAGCCTTGAGAGAAGACAATGCACATTTCCAGTGTGCAGGAGCCCCTCTCCACATTTCCCTTCCCGTTGGACCACCATGGGTCAGCAATCACAGCACTTGAGATTTTTTCCTTTGGGGGTTGAGGCCCATTAGTCTTCAGGTGACCCAAACTGGAATCCAAGTGCTGTGTAAAGATGATTTTCTTCAGCCACACAAAACACCTCCTAGGTATCTCGAGGAACTGAATGCAGGTTCTCGTTCTTCCACCCAGTTTTACAGTCATTTTGGTTTCAATTTTAAAAAGTCTTTATCTACATTTACAAAAGTGATTTGGAAGTCAGCTAGCTTCTTCTAAAAACATGGTCATAATCTCCTAATTTTTAAATCAAAATCAATGAAGGTATGTAAGTTCATAGTTTTTTTTTTTGTTGAATCTTTTGTTTAACTTAACATGACACAGGTAGAATTAGAAAATTAGATTTTGCTTCTGCAAACTTTCCTTAAAAACTGAATGTGTGTGTCTCATTCCAGTTCTTGATCCTTCTTTCCACCCTTCTTCTGAGTAAGCAGAGCACAGACCTTCCCCAGCTTTCCTCTGATGTCTATTCCCTAACGTTGGTGGGGAATACAGGTTGCCACCCTTCCAGAACCACTCGTCCCCTGTGTCAGGAGGATGCCTGTGAGGCTTCCACAGGTAGAGATGCAGAGTAAAGACTCTTGAATGCCTCACTTTAGACTGTTAGATTAAAAGGCTTTTCCTCTTCTCCCCACTACCTGTTGCAAGGGAATGATGAATTTCTGTAGCACCTTTACTTGTCCATCTTTGCCACTTCAGCATCAGCTTTTATGAAATGATGTTGTTATTAGAATTTCCCACAGTATGTGTCTCTTCTGGTGTGAAAGTCCTTTACATGGTTCCAGAGAATTTATTGTCTTAAACATTGCTTCCGTTATTTTTTTCTGCTTTTTGTCTCCTGTCTTGAAGTATCTCTTTGGTTCATGCATCATATAGCTGGTCTTTTTCTTAGATGAGATACAGAAATGTTACACTCTTTAGGCAATTATCAATGATCTCTCTTTTGTCCTGATAGTTCATTTGACTGCTTAGAAGATACAGGTGACAGTCTCTCAGAAACCCTACAGGTACTCTTATAAAGTTTTCTGCTTCAATTTGCCTAATCATCACAAGGAAGAGGCCTGGTTAAATTCAGATTTGTATCCTAAAAAACTAAGAGTGGGCTTGAAGTTCTGAATCTGTAGGAAACTCCCAGCTGGTGTAACTGTTGCCTATCCATACACAACAGTGTCTATGGCCAAGTTCCAGTTCATTGCGTCGGGAATGAGAAGTGAAAGGCAACTCAGTTTTTTTTTTTTCTTGTTTTCAGGTAACTTCCCCCCCCCCCATAAACTCTGTAAAGTACTTGTCTTGATTATCATAATTCAAGGACTTTCATACAATATGTTCATGTATGTGTCTTTTGCTTATCAGCTTAAATTATGATTCAGTTAGAGCTTTAAATCACAGATTCACATATTTCTTCAATTTATAGACTGTAGTTGATACATCTCATTGGCTGATTTTGTACTTGTGAGTTTTCCTACCTGCTGCCACTTATTTGTAACTTTCAAATCTGTATCTGTGACATTTTTGTGTTTATTTGCAGATGTGCAGAGTTAAAAAACATTTTGAGTCACACACAAAAAATTAAATCACTTAAGTATGTTTCCAGATCAGAGTGAGTAAGGACAGGCTCTGCCTCCTTGATTCAGATCTCATACTGCATAAAAGGGTAATTTCAGGGTCTACCAAGTTCTAGGATCTTAGACTTTTATACTTTTCATGGATAACTTTGTGGTTTTTTTAGATTTATTTAGTTTTATTGCAAAGTCAGATATACAGAGAAAAGGAGAGTCAAAGAGGAAGATCTTCCCTCTGCTGATTCACTTCCCACGTGGCCACAATGGTTGGAACTGAGCCAATCTGAAGCCAGGAGCCTGAAGCTTCTTATAGGTCTCCCACATGGGTGCAGGGTCTCAAGGCCATAACTGCTTCCCAGGCCACAAGCAGCAAGCTTAATGGAAAGTGAGGCTGCCAGGACTTGCACCAGCGCCCGTATGGGATCCTGGTGTGTGCAAGGAGAAGCCTTTTAGCCACTAGACTACTGCATCAGGTCTGATAACTTTGCTTTATAAAAAGGTCTCCAGGTATAGCACTGAGGTGTTCTTGTTCCTTTGTTCCAGAATGTTGTAGCATACTTAACAATGAAAGCATTTGCATGTGTATTAGGTAAGCTTCATCCAAGTATATGTTATAAGGCTGTTTTCTGTGATTTTGGCACATATGTCATACCCAATAAGGTGTTTTAAAAAAGAAACTTACATAAAACATGGTTAGGTTTTGATCACTTTCTGAAAGTATTGAAATCAGAGATTCAACAGAAATTTTGTATTTAGGAGCAAAAGCTTGGTATTTGTTAATTCAATAATCATGGCAACTTTATGGAACATGACCACCACAAATAATAAAAATTGATGGTGTTTAAAATATTCTTGTCTTTTCTCTCTGAAATATAGTGCTGCTTGATAATGATGTATTATCCTTCTTACATTTGTGTGTGTGTGTGTGTGTGTGTGTGTGTGTGTGGGAGCTAGGTTGGGTTTAATACTGCTTTTCCATGTTCTTGCCTCTTAATTACAAAACGTAATTTTTTTTTTAAATGAGACAAATTGATTATCCTGCAAGTTCTGGAGACCAGTATTTTGAAGTGGGTCTCCCTGGACTATGAAGAAGAAATCAGCAGACCTTCAATTCTTCTGGAGATTCTGTGGGAGAATTTGTTTCTTTGTTTTTTGCAGGTTCTAGATGCTGCCCACATGGCTGGGCTTGTGGTCCCTTCCTTTGTCTTCATAGACAGCTATGTTGGACCAAATTCATCTCCCTCCTCTACCCTTTGGTTTTCTTCTGTCTTCTTCTTCTTCCCCCCTCCTTTTAAAAAATTAATTATATTGCATTATGTGACACAGTTTTATAGGCACTGGGATTCCCCCAACCCCTCCCCCAACCCTCCTCTCATGGTATATTCCTCCATCTTGTTGCATTACCTAAGTTCAAGTTCACATGAGATTCTTTCATTGCAAGCATATACCAAGCATAGAGTCCAGTATCTTATCATCCAGACCAATTCAATGCTTGTTGGGGAGACCATCTGTGGTCTGAAGGTAGAGCTGGCAGAGTATCATCCTGATCAATTAAAAGCCTTGGCATAACATCAGCAACAATTTATAATGTTATGGAATTAATTGACATAGTATTGAGTAACCAATATGTTAAAAAAATGCAAGTTCTTTACCACATCCTGTGACTCCTTCATTGACATTTCAATTTTAGTTTATACACAATCGGGTTCTATATATCTCAAAATGGCTATAGATTACTATTTAGCTGTCGGTGTCTATTTTCATATAGGGACAACTGTAGCTTACAATAGCGTTTACTTAAAATGTGAGGAAACTGGGCCCAGTGCAATGGCGCAGTGGTTAAGGTCCTCACCTTGCATGCCGGGGATCCCATATGGGCTCCGGTTCTAATCCCGGCAGCCCCGCTTCCCATCCAGCTCCCTGCCTGTGGCCCGGGAAAGCAGTCGAGGACGGACCAAAGCTTTGGGATCCTGCACCCGAGTGGGAGACCTGGAAGAGGCTCCTGGCTTCGGATTGGCTCAGCTCCAGCTGTTGCGCCGCTTGGGGAGTGAATCATTGGATGGAAGATCTTCCTCTCTGTCTCTCTGTATATCCGCCTTTCCAATAAAAAATGTGAGAAAATTGTGGACACACATGGGCTGTGCTGGAAAGGTGGGAGAGTGACGTTTCCACTCCCTCTGTGTCTGCAGCAAGCAGAGGAGAGAGTGTGGCTTCCATCTGCCAGACTTTGCATGAGTCTGGAAAGGAGAGTGTTTACATGATACTGCTCCCTGCCCCTACACCCAGGTCAGCAGAAATGCAGCCTGGGGAAGGGGTCATTTGATTGATAAGCAGATAGAATTAAATGGGGTGGGGGTAAGATGAGGATTCCAGCTTGTGATCCTAACCTAGCTATCTTTTTAGCCCATGTGAATTTGATTGGCTAATATTTCAGTAGAGGATTTTCTTTTTCATATTTATATTTTTGAGGGTACTGTCTTGGTATTACTATTATTTTTTGTCCCTATAGTGTTGTCTAGTTTTGGTATCAGGACAATAAATGTCTCATAAAATGAGCTGGGACGAGTTTGCTCAGCTATTTTCTGGAAGAATCAATGTAGAAATATAACGCTTTTTCTTAGGGCTATGCACTGGCTCAGCATTCCTTCACCTTCTGCATTGACAGCCCACATGCATGCTTGTCCCATTTCTGATGCTTATGGTCTGGGAAACGCAGCAGAGGATGGCTCAAGCTCCTGAGCTCTGCTAGACATGTGGGACACCTGGAAGAAGCCCCTGGTTCCTGACTTCAGATCAGCTCAGCTGTGGCCATTCTGGTCGTCTGGAGAAGGAACCTGTGAATGGAAGATCTTTCTGTCTCTCTCTCTGTCTCTCTCTCTTTCTCTCTCTCCTTCTCTATTTTAATCTGCCTATCAAATAATAAGTAAATCTGTCAAAAAGAAATTTAACATTTTTTTCCTTAAAGTGAGGGTTATTTTTTAAAATGCAACATATTTGTACATTTCACTACTGAATTAATCTGGTTTTGAAGCCTTCTTTGTAGAAAGTTTTGTAAATAACATTTTAATTTCATCAATAAACATACAGTTATTCACACTATCTATGTGACTGTCAGCTACAAGTTGCCTGTAATTTTCTCTTGAAACCTCCTATTTTATCATTGGCAACAAATAATGTTGACTGTTTTGCAATTAGAAAATGTTTGCTTTTCACCGAAGTTTGAACCCTATCTTATCTGGCAGTTGTTCCTTCAAGTAAAAAATTATACTCTTTGGAAAAACAATTTGTTTAGCTTGCAAGTCAAACAATTACTCAAGTGCTTCATTTTTTTCGAAACAGTCCTTGACTTTGGTCATGCCACTTCCCAGTTGGTCACGCAGAACGTTAATGAGATGTGTACTCGAGAGTTGAGTAATAATCTACAATCCGAGCAAGGTCATTCTCACATGAACTCAGCAGTTCTGTCATTTAGTGTCTGAAATACTTTTTATGCACTTTGATATTCTGATTGCTTAAGGCTGGAAGGTAACTGTGGCTTCTGTTATTCCACTACTCTTTCTTTGTTGCCTTCTGGAAATTTCATCCTTTAGCTGTCAGGTGTCTGGCACTATCTTTCAAGTGTCTTCTCCTTTTCCTGTAATTTTCCTCTTTTAATAGTTTCTCTATGTATTTTTATATTTTCTTTTTTAAAAGGATTTTATTTATTTATTTAGAAGACATATACAGAGAAAGACAAGGAAAGAGACATCTTCTACTCACTGATTAAATCCCCACATGGTCTCAGTGGCCAGCGCTGGCAGGAGCCACAAATTTCATCCAGATCTCATATGGGTGCATAGACTCAAACAGTTGGCCTGTCTTCTGGTTTTCCCTGACTGTTAGCAGGAATCTGGATTGGAAGTGCAGCAGCTAGAACATGAACCAGTGCCTATACGTAATGCTAGGTAGCAGGTGGTGACACTACCTTCTAAGTCACAATACTGGTCCCTACTTTGATATGTTTTGATATTGATTATTATATTATTGAATCAGCTTTAAATGACCACTTTCTTTTATTCTTTTTCATTTCTTGTGCTAAAACTAAAAATTGCAAACATGTATTTTGGTTAAGTCCCCCAAAGTCATTTTTAATGCTATTCTTTGGTTTCCCTAAATGTTCTTATTATCTTCCACATGAAGTATTGATTTTCTTCTCCAGGAATAATACTTTAATGGGCATATATTGTGAGTATTTTTATCAGTTTTTTCTCTCTCTATCTGCTGGGCTCTTTAAAATGTACCGTGTTTTATTTTTGGTTTGGCTCGTTGGGGATCATGTGTTGTTACTAAGTTGGTGTAAAAGCAGGAACAGTGATACTATGGGATCCTACAAATGTAATTGTTGCACAACATCAATATTATTTTTCTTTTTGAATATTGCTCTACTTGTTTTAACCACATGGGAAAAATAAAGACTAAAATAAGTTTGGAGTAAGTGGTAATCATCCCCTTTTTATTGTTAAGAAAATGAGGTTTGAATGAAATCCCTACCTGGCATGATCAAGGGTTTGAAAGTAGAACTACAGAGCAGCTCCCTCTGTTATAATAGTTAATAGCAACTGTCTTTTGGACAACTACCCATAACCAGGCTCTGAGATAAATGTTATACTCATATAATTTTAATTAAAGTTTCTGATGAAACAAAATTGTCATTTATTCTGTGATGTAGACAAACTTAATATTCCCATTAACAGATCAAGAAGTTGAGTTTGCAGATTTAAATCAGGTCTCTCTCTGTCTTGGAAAGCTTTCATTGCTCTTAACAACTATTTTCTACTGTTTTGGAATTTGTCCCCTCTTTGGACAACAATGGAAGCTGTTCCTTTCTCTACCACATTTATTTATTTTATTTTAAAAAAAGCTTTTATTGGAGGGCCCAGTGTGGTAGCCTAGTGGCTAAAGTTCTAGCCTTGCATGCTCCAGGATACCATATAGGCACCAGTTCTAATTCTGGCCATTCTGCTTCCAATCCAGCTCCCTGATTGTGGTCTGGGAAAGAAGGAGGTGGGCTGAAGCCTTGGGACCTTGCACCTGTGTTGGAGACCTGGAGGAGGTTCCAGGCTCCTGGCTTCAGACTGGCACAGCTCTGGCCTTTTGCAGCTCCTTGGGGAGTGAATCAGAAGATGGAAGGTTTACCTCTCTCTCTCTCTCCTCCTCTTTATGGATATCCCTTTCCAATAAAAATAAATAAATCTTAAAAAAGATTTTATTGAAAAGATTTAGAGAGAGAAGGCAAGAAAGAGTGAAAGATGTTCCATCCATGGTTCACTCCCCAAGGGTCCACAATGGCCAGAGCTGAGTTGATCTGAAATCAGCAGGTTTCTTCTGGGTTTCTCACGTGCGTGCAGGATCCCAAGGCTTTGGGCCATCCTCCACTGCTTTCCATAAGTGAGGAGCTGGATGGGACATAGAACAGGTGGGACAGTAAGCGGCATCTGTCTGGGGTGCTGCAGCTGCAGGTGGAGGATTAGCCAGCTGAGCTATTGTGCCGACCCCTCTGCTACATTTGAACACATAGTTTAGTGGGTGGCTTCCACATTTAGAAAAAATTCTTTATGTTTTCTGAGTGTGTGAGGTCAATGCTACCACCTCCTCATTTCTGATACATTCTTCTTAGCAGTGGCTATTATTACTATTTATAATTACTCTCTTATTTAATGCTTAATTAAACAGACAGGAGGATAGAGTGGTATTATTAGGTGATAGATTGTGCACTTGTTTTTACTTTAACCTTCCCCACCCCTTGCCCTTTCCATTAGCTGATTCACAAGCTGTTTCCTTATTACCATGATGTCTGGGGGCAGCACAAACCTATTTTTGGTTTCCATTAGCATTTTTATTTTGAAGACCTTTTGAGTGATGAGTGCGGGATATGAGTGGTTTCTGCCAGAGGGGTTACCAAAAAGGTCCAAGGAAGAGAAATGAGGTTTGAATTGTAGGAACCAGTGCTCAACTCAGGAATCCCTTTGGGATTAGACTTAGGAATGCACCTGAGTGATCTGTCCATGAGGAAAGGTCAGAAAAAGCAACCGGAGGCACCAGGTACCTAGGTTAGGGTTATTGAAGAGGCTCCAAGGCAGTATAAAGTCAGTTTCCTCCTGTGTGTGGGATCTCTCAAAGCCAAGATGTCTTTCTGTCTTGAGATCAGTAATTTCTACCAAGAGTCATCCCTGTGAAACCCTAGGGGTTCCTAGGTTTTACCCCTGTAGGTTCTACTTCAGAGCATTTTGATGGACTCTGATGTGTGTGTGTGTGTGTGTATTTTGATAAATGCTGCTCCCCCATTCCTACCCCTCCTTGGGTAAGGTGTTGCATCAGCCATGACTGTTCAGGGAGAGAGGACTTGGCACTTAGGATCATTTAACCTTGCAATCAGGGATCCAGAGTTCATTACACAATATAATTCATGCAAAATGTTTAACTCTGTGTCTAGTACCTAGTGAATGATAATTATTACTGTTCCTGGATCAGGAGCAGAGGGTAATTACAGAACATAAACAGGATGTGAGGTCGGGAACACAGAGGATCAGAATCAGGTCCTTGAGCCAAAGGTTGTAAAAGGCAGAGTCAGGCTTGGGGGTAAAGAGAGGCAGAAGCCCACGATTCATGATCTCTGGTTGGAATAAAACACAAGAGCGAAAACAACTCCACTCTGAAGGTGATGATCTAGAGGCATGTAACACCTTTTTTTGGGTCTACCCAAAGCTCAGCTTCCCCTCCAGCTCTTGTGCTTTGCTAGTTAATGTGTGTATGTTCAGCCTTGCTAGTTCTCTACCCAGTAGGCACATCCTTTCATCAGAACTTTAGGCTTCCGAACTTACAGGGGATTAATTCACTCTTTGTGCCTTAAGCCATGACAAATTTTTCAATTACCTGGGCAGACAGTATCTAAATGACATTCCTTTCCGGCTGAGCCCCCAATGGACACTTTCTGGTGACTCTGCATAGAGAGATGAGATGAACTATGAGTTCCCTAACGGAAGAAAGGTCACTGAGCAATTGACAGTGGGCTTATGGATTCTGCCATGATTAATGACACACATCTCTCCAGCCCAGCTCAGTCAAATCTTTCCTTTAGTATTGTATGACCCCACTGTGAGGAAGATAATTGCTTGACTTCGTCACTTGAAATAGATTCATCACTGGAGTCTGGGAAATGAGATAACTTGACAGCAAAGTTGTCTTCCTTGTCTAGGAACCAGAGAGTCAGTGGCATTAAACACCACAGAGACCGATGAGGGGAGAACATGTGCTTTGCCCTCATTTGGCCTCAGCTGTGGGTTGAGACACAAACAGATTCAAACATCCTTTCTAGCCCAGTCTCCCTGGCTTTTAGTCTCTTTCTCTCTCTCTCTCTCTCTCTCTCTCTCTCTCTCTTTCTCTCTCCCTCTCTCTCTCTCTCTCTCTCTCTCAGTTGTAGTGATTCTTCATATTGCAAGAGTGACAGATAATTTTCATTTGCTTATATGGGAAAGTTGAAAGCTGGGAACTTAGCTTCAGTAGATTTTAGTGCTTTGCCCTTTAATATGATTGTACCCATTTTTTCTTTAACCAGTTGAGAATAAATGTCCACAAGTTCCAATTTACACTGTTGTCAAGTCTTAGCCCTCTAGCCAGGATGAGGAGTGTGAATTGCCCCATTGATGTTCCCCTCATCACAAATCAGGTTGGTTTACTTTCACATGTTAATTGGACATCTTCATTTCCTATTTGAGTTGTTTATTTTTATCCTTCATACATCCCACCACCCCACCCCATTTGTAGTTTTTTTCTGTGTGAATTTTCAGTCAATCTTTATATTTTATGGCAATAGATCTTTTATTAGACATTAATATCTCTTTCAATTTGTATCTTGACTTTTATTTTTGTTGTGTTTACTTTAAAGTTTTACATTTCAATATAGTTAAACATATCAGTCTTTTGGTTTGTTGCAGAGTGTGAGAAAGATAACACTGGACGAAGTGTAGGATGTTAGGAAGAGTCTTTGTGGCCCAAACTTGGTGACAGCAGCTGCTGCTACACTCCAGGAACCATTGTGCAAAGTGATAAAAGTCAGGGGTTTTTAATCTCTCATCCTGCAATTATATTGAGAGCCACAGAGTACAAAGTTTCCCCAAGTGCAGGAGGCAGGAATGGAGTTACCAGAGCCCAAAGTTTTCCTGTAGTTAATTAACCTATCTAGTACAATAGGAGGCAGGAAGGGCCATTATGGGAGGCCTCCAGAGCCATTTCCCTGTTGTAAATCAACTTGAATGGTATGGCATGCAGGAGGGGCTGTCATTCCATTTGACAAGCAGTTGTGAGCCATCAGTGGCTGCACCCCATCACAGGTGGTGGCCTTTTTTGTTTTGTTTTCATTTCAAAGACCTCTCACCTTCCTAAAAATGTCCCCTCAATATTTTTTCCTAACACTTTAAAATGTTGTCATGCAATTAAAGTTATCTCTCACATTTTTTTGGAAGTAGGGGTTTATATTAGTTTTGCTTTCAGGGATGCAAACAACACTGTTGACACCAGATACGAACTTTTAAAAATATTTGTTTATTTTTATTGGAAAGGCAGATCCACAGAGAGGAGGAGAGACAGAGAGAAAGATCTCTGAGAGTGAGCTACTGGTTCACTTCCCAAGTTGCTGAAATGACCAGATATGCACTGATCCAAAGCCAGGAGCCTGGAACCTCCTCTAGGTCTCCCATGTGGGTGCAGGGTTCCAAAGCTTTGGGCTGTCCTTGACTGCTTTTCCAGGCCACAAGCAGGGAGCTGGATGGGATTTGGGGCTGCTGGGATTGGAACCGGCATCCATATGGGATCTACTAGGTTACCACAATGGTTCTGTCTCCTAGTTGAAATGACAAATTTGTCATATACAATTGCCCACTGCATCCAAAAGTTTCATGTCTGAAGGTTGAAAACATTTTTAAAAATCCAGTAACTTCCAAAAATCAAGTCTTCAATTTGTCACACATATGGTATTGTGAGGAGTCTCATGAATGAAATGATATTTAGATATTTTACTAGGGGTTGTCTATAATCTGTGCATTACAAGGTATATAGGAAAATATGCTTAGGTTATATGTTACTACTATGATACTTTGTATAAACAACTTGTACATCTGTGGATTTTGGATTCAGGAGTTACAGGAACAAATTCCATATTGGCTAAGAGGTGACTACATTAAATTCTAGGGACACAATGAGCTGTTGCTGGACTTTTGCTGGAGACCAGCTCAAGCTGACTTTGGAGCTCACAAAGGATGCATGGGTTGGTGAAAATAGAAAGACAAGGAGGATATGGACCACTACGGCATGATGGTCATGATGGACAACTCAAAAAGGCTACCTTTTTTATTTATACAGAAAATATCACAAGCTTTTGTGCAAACATTCAATTGTTTCATCTTTACTTCATGGTTAAAAGAATAATTACAAAAACAATTCTAAAAATCTTTATTATTATTTTACTTTAAAGAAAACATTCTCAGCAAGCCATTACTCCTTCAAACTTGCAGTCTGCCAGCTGAGGCCAGGAACTCCACAGTTGGCAGCACATGCGGTTACAGGGTGACAGGTGGCTTACTTATATCCAAAATCAATTTCACTAAACTTAAACTAATATTACTTAAAAAATCAAGAATACAAAATTAAAAAGGAAGCTCACAAATGAAAGGAATTTATAAAGGCATATATCATAGATTCTTTATTAAATCTTGTAATCAGTCATATACTAACTACCATCACCTTCACCTAGTATTGATTCAATTGTTTTTTTGTCCTTTTCTTATAGAGCAGTGGGAATGGAACAGGACAGCTTAGGCTTGCTATGAATGGAAGGCCTTCACAGGAAAATTATTTTTATCTTTTTAAACTGTTTTCTTTTCCTCAATATAAGTGCCAACATGAAGTAGAAGTTTCAAGCCATTTTACCCTAAGTTATCACAACCATTATAGCCTTTTAGAAAGTGCCCTACATATTTTTTGCTTTACATAGTGGGAAACCAAAATGATTGCATTATTCCACATATTGCAGCAGATGGAGACTGCATAGCAAATAAACTCTTTGTACCTTCATGATTGCCATGTTTTTTTTTTTAAAAAAAAATATGGAATGCTTCATGAATTTGCATGTCATCCATGCAAATGTTCTCTGGATCTTTCCAATTTTAGTATATATGCTGCTGAAGTGAGCACTGGTATTTATACTTCCAAGACATTATGAAGCCATTTCTTAGGAGAATATTAGGCGTCTTAGGGAAATTTCCAGGGCAAAAGGTGGGCACGTAATAAGACATTTGGCAACAGTATAGGCTCAACTGTACTAGTGTATGGTTTTAGCCATGTCTCAATGTCCCAATTGCTGAAGACCCTTTTACCATAACATGATTGATAAAATCAGTTTCAGGTATTATGCCAGCTAGAAAAATAATTTCACATTTGCAGAAAAATGACAACACCCTCAATAGAATTCCAAGAAATATCAGAGAGTTGATCGAGTGTCCATACAATAGGGTGAGGCAGCAGTGAGGTGCTTAGAGACACATTCTGCTGGGCCTTGCCAGGCAGCCAGACTCTCCTAGTAGCCGTGCTAGCAGGGGAGCTGTCCTCCCTGCAGCCTTGTGCCACCTGCTCCAAGTGCATGGCTCCCCACAGATCTTAGATACTCTGGTTTCTCTTCATAACATGTACATCTTTTGACTCTTACCTGGAGAACTTAGTGTCTGATTCATTGGTGTGTTTGTTGATTACTATTTAGCAATATACAATTATAACAATAACAGTTCTGGAGTATTTAAAATTTTTTTTTAATTTTTAATTTTTTCCATCTATTATTTTTTTAAGATCTACTTTTCATTGGAAAGGTGAAGATACAGAGAGGAGGAGAGACAGAGAGGAAGATCTTCCATCCAATTGGTTCACTCCCCAAGTAACTGCATCAGCTGGGGCTGAGCCAATCTGAAGCCAGGAGCCAGGAGCTCTTCCAAGTCTCCCACGTGGGTGCAGGGTCCCAAGGCTTTGGGCCATCCTTAACTGCTTTCCCAGGCCACACACAGGGAACAGGATGGGAAACAGGGCTGTCGGGATTAGAATCGGCACCCATATGGGATCCTGGCACGTGCAAGGCGAGGACCTTAACCACTATGCTATCGCGCCGGGCCCACTTCCGTTTATTTTTATGATTTTATGATACGGTTCCATAGAGCCTGGGATTTCCCTTATTCCCTCCCCAATTTCCTCCCCCTTCACTGAGTTTCCCTTTATCATTACTATAGTTCTTCATACACAGACATATGTCCATCATTGTGGGCATGGACAATGGTAGAGAGTCCAGCATCCTATTGTCAAGATATAGTAAACAGTTTCATGGGGAGTCCATCTTTGTCTGGAAGTAGAGATGCATGCTGCATTATATCCTCACATCTGGATATGACAGTCTCCAGTACACAGTTACTTTATATCTGCTTAAATGAAAAGCCACAAAACAGAATCAACAACAGGACAAAAAAAAAAAATTAACAACAGCACGAAGTTAAATAACATGCTGCTGAATAATGTGCTGCCGAGGAAATGAAAAAGAAAATCAAGAACCTTCTTGAAGAAAAAGATGCTACTGTATGATCTACGAGTCACTGAAGAATTTAATCAGACGAAAGTGTTTTGAAGAAGTGAAACTAACAAAAAAAAAATCAAAGTCCATGAGATATAGTTTCTGATGATCTTTGGAAATGTGTCCCCTGTAGGCAACAAATAGATGGGTTTTGTTTTTAAATCTAGTCTACTGATCTATGACATTTGATTGATGAATTTAAGCCATTCACATTCAGGGTTAATATGAATGGGTGGTAATTTTGTTCTGTCATTTTAGCAATGGGTTATTCATTGGTCTAATGTTCTATTTTTATTTTACTTGGATGTTCTTCACATTATTTTACTCGGATGTTCAACATGGCATCCTATATGTTCCACCCAAGATAGGTCCGGGGAGCCCTCAGACCTGACAGCCAGCAGATCAAGAACTCTGGTAGCGGCACATCAGACTCCATTTTGTACAGTGTGGCAAGGGACTTGAGACTGCAGGGACACTGCTTAACTACACATAGGCTGAGCTTGGTCCCACAGGAAAATAATACCAACTAAGGCATTGTATGGGTCAAAATAGGTCCGTGAGGCCCTCAGACCTAACAGCCAACAGGTTCTGGTGAGATCAGCACCACTAACAACCTAGCTACAAAGGACACCTGGTGTCTCCCTAATCCTTGGACCTGCTCCAACTGGAAGTGGCATAAAGGTTGCAGAAACAACGGTGCAGCCTCAGCACAGTATCACAGGAGGTGGAGACTGGCGTGCCATGAGCTGGGGCTGTGGAGACCATGCTGGAAGTCGAACATAAGAACCCAGACCTGGAACTTGCTGGAGGGAGTGGCTCTGGAGTATGTTTAATATTCAGGGCTACTTTCACATTTTGCTTCAATTCAACATCTTTTAACTTTGACTGTGTACTTGACTTTTAGAATTAGCATCAATCTTGATAGGCTTTATTTTTACTGTTTTTCCTGTTTAATCTTTTACACCTATAGTTTCCTTTTTGCCTTTTTCTAGTCTACTTCTTTATTCTGGTCACTCTCTTTTTTCTTTTCCCTCTACTTTCTTTGTGGTAGTAGATAAAAACTTGGAATGTAAATCAGAAAATCTATGTTTTAATTATAGATATGTTCTGAGCTGGCAGTGTGATTGTGGGTGAATCATCTTTCCTCTTTGGGTTTGTTTTTTCATTTATTCTTAAATGGCAGAATGGACTAGATGACTTCTGACATCAAATCTAACTTCTACTCTTCTTTCACAAGACAGATTTCAGTGTCTTTTAAAAATAAGATTTACTGGAGCCAGTGTAGTGGCTCATTAGGGTAATCTTCTGCCTGTAGCACTGGCATCCCATAAGGGTGCTAGTTCTAGTCCCAGCAAGCTCCTTGTTTATGAACTGAGAAGGCAGTGTAGGGTGACTTAAGTCCTTGGTACCCTCACCCATTTGAAGCCCTGGCAGAAGCGCCTGGCTCCTGGTTCTTGGCTTCAGATCAGCTTAGTTTCAGCTGTTGCAGCTAACTGGGGAGTGAATCAGTGGATTGAAAATTTTTCTCTCTCCTCTTTGTGAATTTATCCTTCAAATACATTTTACAAACTACAAGTTATCTTTTAATTAATTTTTATTTTTTTAAGATTTATTTTATTTATTTAAAAGCAGAGTTATATAGAGAGACAAATCTTCTATCTCTGGTTTACTTTCCAAATGGCATCAGTGGCTGGGACTGGGACAACCCAGGAATTCCATCTGGGTTTTTTATGTGTAAGTAGGGATCCAATTTTCTGAACCATTTTCTACTGCTTTCCAAGACACATTACCAAGAAGCTGGATTGGAATCAGGGCAGAAAGACTCCAACAGCACTCCTTTAGAGACACAGGCTTTGCAAGTGGCTACTTAAGTCACTTTATCACAAACTTGGCCCCTGTTCTCAGTCTTTCCTCTCTAATTTCTTGCACCTCACTTGGTTCTATTGGTCAGTTCATGTCAGGATGATGACAATCCTTTCTTTCTCTTTCTTTTCAGTTCTACCTTTGCTTTCCCCATCAAATCACACACAAATCCAGACCCTGCTGTCCAGGGCTGCAGTTATATGTGGCTTGAAACCTACATACTTGGATTCAATGTTTTCAGAATACCCCCCAGCAAAACAGAGAAAATTTTTATGCCTCCTTTTGAGATGGTTTAACTACTAAACAGGCCAATCTTCAAGCTTTTACTGAGTCTTGCTTTAAGACACAAATGGTCTATTGGTCATGCCCACATGGCTAGTGTTAGCTTGGTAATTTGCTTTTAAGGTAACTACTATCTGTCTGTGATAGGGACTTCACCTTAAACCTTAGCAAATGGCTCAAGTGTATATGCTTCACCTATCTTCTGTGCTTGTTTTTCTGTTAATGGTTATAGTTGGAAGGCTAATGAAGCAATAGCTACTCTTCTGGATAATTAGTTCACAGTGGAAGTATAGCATTAGCTCAGGTGATCTTTGAATTCTCACTTGCCTTGAGGGATATTCAAGCAGGCAAGTGTTTTTTGCCTACTCATTTGAATTTTCTATGGGCTTGGGAGAAAGAATTTGGCCCATGGAAAACGATGTAAAACCCCTACATGAATTATTTTCTAATGTTGTTTGAAATTATTTAGTTTTATTTATTGGAATGGCATAATAAGACAGACACAGGAAGAGAGAGAGATCTTCCATTTGCTGGTTCCCTTTCCAGATGTACACAACAACAGCATCTGGGACAGGTTGAACCTAGAAGCCCAGCCCACGTCTCCCACCCATGAGTGTGTGCTCAAGCATGTGAACCTCCACTAGCAAGCAGCTGGCATTGGAGGGGGAGCCAAGACTTGAACTCAGACACTCAGACATGGCTGTGGGTAATCCAAGTGGAGACTTAACTGCAGCTTCAAACACTGTTCCACTCCATCATGGTATTTAGGGGAGAAAGACATGGCCAATGTAGATTGATGACTTTTGGTGCCGAGTTCTAGAAATTCCCAGATGGGGCTGGGCGGTTCAGATGCTACTTAGGATGCCCCATCTCATATAAGATTGCCTGGGTTCACTTCTGCTTCCACTTCAATTGCAGCTTCCTGATAATGTGTACCCTGGGAAGCAGTAGACAATGACTCAAGTACTTGTGCCACTTACATGGGACTCCTAAATTGAATTCTGGGCTCTTGGTTCCAGCCTGGCTCAGCTCTAGTTATCGCAGTAATTTGGGGAATGACTCACTAGATAGAAGATCTTATTTCTCTGCCTTTCTCTGCCTCTCTACCCTTCAAATAAAACAAATAAATAAATGATAAAATATAAAAGAAATTACCAGGATGTTCTCAGCTGGGCACCTCACTGGGCATTCTCTACTTAAGATTGCTATCTACCCTTATAGGTTGGTCCATTGCCAATGATTACTGATGCAGGTATCGAAAAGAAAATTGAACTCCTTTTCTCAGAACTATACCTAATCTAGATCTTTCCGCAAGGCAGACAGATGCCTCAGTTGCAGTTGTTTATGGGTTACCTTCTTCAGTCCAATCTCGCCTTCACATTTCCTTGCAGGTGTATCTCCAGAAACACGCTCCCAAGACCTTCTGCATATATGGCTCTACCTCAGAGTCTAGAGATTCCAACACACACACACACACACACACACACACACACACACACACACACACACACAGAGCCTGTTTCCCAAGTGGGAGTTCTCATCTTTTTGACTTCTTAATGCAGTCTATGTCGAATGTTCATTTAGCATTTGTTGAATAGGTGACTGAATGAATGGAAATGAATCTTAGTAAGATGTTCAGGTTCTGAATTACATTTGATCATTTGCTTAACTCTAATTAAATACCTAATTAAAGGTATTTAATTATTCTCAGGCAACTTGAAGTGAAGCAGCAAAAACTGATAAAAAGTCAATTTTAAGGCAATTGTGGAGAGTATGCAAACTTATTTTGGGAAATAAAATGTTGAGATGATGCATATAGCTTTGATAACATTGCCTAAAATGATTACCTTTTCTGCAAAACAACTTGAGATTTGAGAGTTGGGTACTGGGAATAAGTGTCAGGCGATCTCTGACCTACAGTAGTATTCATGTTCATTGAGCTGCTTGTTATTTCTTTCCCAGGAGCCCTCTCTGCTGAAGCAGGTGAATAGACCTGGATCTAGAGGGTTGCTGAGGACTGTTTCTGGCTGGGTGACATCCTCCTTCCTCCTGCATCCTCCTGCATCCTTTGATTCTTGCTCATATTAAGGCCTTCTCTACTCCAGCTCAGACCTGATGGCCTGCAGGTTGCTGGGCATCTGCTAAGTTCCCAAGGGCTGTGATCTTGGTTTTTTTTTTTTCCAGCCTTGATACCATGCTAAAGGGGTATTCTACTCATATTCTTGAAGAACTCATTGCATGGTAGTCTCATGAAAGCTTCAAGAATAGGATGTAGGCTTTCTATGTCTCCCACGGGAGACCCTTCAGTGTTCCAAGGAGGGATAATTATTAGTGGTATGCGAAATCTTTTATTTATGTCATCATGGCCTTTCATTCTTTCTGAAACAACTCTAGGTTCTTTTCTGGTGGGATCATTGTCTGCCTCCTGGACTCAATGACTCAGAGAAGCAATAGTAGTAAAGTTAATATGTGTTGACTACTGTTCATGTGATGAGCAGAGAGCCTTTCATGTCCTACATTATATCATTATCCCAACACTCATAAGAAATCTATTTCCTCTTTTTTTTCTGTAGATAAGGATATAGCTGCTCAAGGAGGTTGAGGCGCTCATCCAATTTCTTGCCAATAATAAGTCAGTGAAACCATTCCAGCTAACACACTGTTCTAACTAACTAGATGGCACTGGTGTCTGGTTGAGTCTGGCTTCTTGGGCACACTGAATGAATTGCCCTTCTGGATATTGTTTTATTCTGCAAAGAACACTGGGCCACCTTGTTAGGATCTCAGGTCTGTCCCTAACTTTCTGGGTGAGCTGGGGACAATTACCCAACTCCTCTGGACTTGTATGAAATGAGAAAACTTGCCTAGATGGCTTTTAGGATTTCTTCCACTGGGATGCTTCTGGAAACTCTCTTTCTTCTTGCCTTAATCATTTGCATCTTCTTCTCCCATCCATTGTCATGCTCTATGCTGATAGTGTTTGTGGGTAAAAGAGGTTATTTCTTTGCATAAAACCATACCTACTGCTTTTCAGGGAAGAGATAGATACCTGACATGCAACTGGTGCCAGCTTTTGACATATGCCAACTGTGCGTTTGGCCATTACTATTGAGCAGTTATTCCATGATTAGAACAATCTGGAATAGAGGTTAATAAATAGCTCTCTTCTGAGCTATTACAGGCTCTGATATTGTCTACTCTAACCTTGAAGATCAAGACAGTGTATTTGTTGCTATTTCAGTGAAACTTCCTGGCCTTTTAACTTAAGATTTCTTTTCATTGATGATAAAACTGAGAGGTTTGCAGAACTGTAGGTTATTTTTCTGCAGGGCATGGAGCCTGGAGAGCAAAACAGTTAGATAACTGTGTTTATATGGGGACAGATAGAGTTCTCCAGTCTCTATCTAAGGCAGATCTGTGACTGAGCCAGGAAGAAATGACAGTTGTAACCGAAAACACCGCTTTCCTGTGAATATTGGATAGTTTATACGAAGATTTCAAATGTATTATTTATGATTTACTCTTTAATAGGTTTGAGATTATATGCCATTAACAAATAGTTAAAAGTTTTCCCTTTAATAAATAAGTGAATTTCACATTTCTGCTTCTGGTAAAAGTGCTTGAAAAATTGCATATTCGATACCTCTACTCTTTGAGTTTAATCTCATAGAGCTTTCTCTCTTTGCACCCAATATACTACAGTTTCTCCTAAGGACACCAGTTAGGACTCCATTGCAAAGCCCAAATTCTTCTTTCTTATACATTTACTTGACTTGTAAGCACCACTGCATGTTCACGGCTTGCATGGACTCTCCCATGTGTTAGCTTGTGCATAGGTGAAGGATCCAGAGCATGGGACATCCATTACTTTTAGTGCAAGTGGAAACAAGGCAGTCCTTTGGAGACAGAGAAAGCTTTACCTGTTAGGCATGGTTGCTATAAGTGCAACTCTGAGAAACAGCTGGCACTAGGAGCATTAAGAGCCAGGTGTTCTTAGAGCCAGGGCCTATGGCCTCTCCTACCAGTGTGTAGCCCAAAGGTGCTTGAATCTTGGTTCTCCAGGCTCAAATTTAGACTTGATTATTAATTATGAACAAATATTGCAACTTAATGACTTCGGTAAAAACTGGGTCAATCTGTGCAGCCTTTTTTGTTAGAAAGATAACGTAGGTTCATATAGACTAAGTAATTCAAGTAGTGAGCAGCACATGGTGAGACTGTATTACTACCTCTGCATAATGTACTCTACGCTGCGGTGAGGACTGACTGACCTCATTCCTCTGGGATGGTTTTGCTCTGCTGGGGTGTATTATGTTCCTTCCACTTTTTGGTAATTGCCCTCTCTGTTTCTGGGGTAACTTCTAGGGCTTTGCAAGTCTTTTTAAGAAGAGCCTATTGATATGTTTTCATAGGCAATGTGTTTTTCCCCTCAGAGTCTGACCAAGTTTAGTGTATTTCTCTTTTAACCTCAATCCTTTCTCAATGAGTTCTATTTGTGGCTGCCCCCCACCCCACCCCCGGAACAACCTGGACCTCTTGCATTTCCCTTTTGCTTTCCCATCCTCTAGTCACCTTGAGAACCTTCTTCTGCCTGAAGACAGATTTACCTTGCTTAGAAAATTTAAGTTGATGTTTATGTTACATAATTGTTACATTACATAATTGTATTGCTTTCTCATCTTATGAAATTATTAATTTCATTTCATGATTTGTGGTGTAGTTCCTCTGACACGACTTAGAAAACTGCACCTTGATGTAAAATCTAATATGTGGGTACAAAATCTGTGACTCAGTTAGCTTAATGCTGCTTCCCCGAGCTCTAAGGCTGCCGATCTGATCTCCTTCTGGATCATTTCATCGGGGTGTCCCATGGGCTTTCACACGTAGAGTGTCCAAAGTATCAACACTTGCTCCTCACAACACACCCCCTTCTTGATCCTCCTCCTGTACTCTAGACAGTTTGATATTACTCTTGTCCCTTCATCCTTTAAAGTAGAGAATTAGGAGTGTTAACTCCTAATTGAGGGTGTCCATAGAATGGACTCTTTGTAAGAGAACCACATTGATTTCTGTCTCGAGTCCCATTCTTCGCACTCTGCCTGCACATGCTGAGAATCCTTCCTCGGCCAACTATTATTGCTGGGATGAAGTCGAAAATACTTAGGTTAACACATAAACCACACAGAACTTGGTCTAAGCTAATTCTGCGGTTTCTCTGCTTTACCATGAAATTCTCCCTCACAAAGGCTACAGTGTTAAAGAATTCATATTGTATCTTAGTTTAGCTCTATTGTCATATTTCCTTTTGATAACAGAGTGCTGGAGACAGATACAAAGCAGGGAAAGGACTAAACAGGAGAAGGTGGAAGGTAGGAGTACAGTATACTCGTGTGATCTGTCAGAAACTGTTTAATTCTGTTATAGTGTAATATCAAATATGGACACTAGAGGGGAGCATTGTTCAAACGTTGTGGAGAAACCCATGCATGTTAAAACTCTGAAGTTCATTTATTTATTTATTTATTTTTTAAAATTGTTATCATCATTCTATGATACAGTTCCATAGGCCCTGGGATTTCCCCTCCCCTCTCCTCACACCAAATTCCCCTATATTATTACTATAGCATAGCTCTTCATAAACAGTCACATGTTCATCATTGTGGGCATGGACAATGGCAGAGAGTCCAGCATCCTATTGTCAAGATACAGCTCATAGCTTCACTAGTAGTCCATCTTTGATCTGGAAGTAGAGATACACACCGCACTGCATCCTCACATCTGGACATGATAGTCTCCACTACACAGTCACTACACATCCCTCTTAAATGAAGAGCCACAATACAAAATCAACAACAGGAAGAAAATTAGAAATTTACAACACCATGAATTTCTCCAGAGGTTTTGATAGTTCAACAGTCTGAATTGCTGGAGAATCCGCCACTGCAATCACGATGAAATCTCTCCCTAACCCACTGGCTGCTATATTCCGCCTTAGTGTCAATGTCTGAGCAGATCTTCACTGCCAATGATTGGCTGGGGTAGTTGATCAATTTGTTCTGTCCTCCATCCTCTGCCATGGTACCAGTTGTCCTCTGGAGGCTCCAATGTACTGCCATATCCTCCATGTACATTTGGATATGCTGTTCTCTGCTCCGTCTGAGACATTGAGGAGGTCCAGCTCTGACACATCCACTCCCACATTCAGCCCATTGGAACTGCATGGTTAGGGTTCTGAGTCCAGCAGTTCAGTTGGTAGGGAATTGCCAAAGAAACCTCACCTGAGGCCATCCCAGACAAGAACCGGAATGGGTGAGGGCTGGTGAGGAAAGACCACTCTTCCTGCTAGGACAGGAGGTGGATTGAGTAAGGCTGGACCATGGATCCATTGCCATTGGGAGAGATCCTGATGGAGGAGCTTGGGTAACTCCTCTGTCAGGACACGCTCCCTGCAGGTGAGTATAAAAACCAAGACAAGGAGTAGCCTAGACCAGGCAAAAATACCTTACCCACCAGCATACTTTTGGCACAGGTCAGGGCAGGCCAGACTGGGTCAGTCCATATCACCAACTGGTGAATCTGAGCGCCAGA
Source organism: Ochotona curzoniae (assembly GCF_017591425.1). Classification (NCBI taxonomy): domain Eukaryota; kingdom Metazoa; phylum Chordata; class Mammalia; order Lagomorpha; family Ochotonidae; genus Ochotona; species Ochotona curzoniae. Next base: position 12,688,927 of record NW_024467121.1, on the reverse strand, counting down.
ATGGAGTGTGGGTCAGGCCAGGTCAGGGCACAATACCAGCTAGTCCACATGAGGGCTGACCTGGGAGCTGGCAGGGCTGGGCTAGGCTGTAGCCCCCACCAGCATGAGTTGGAATTAGGGGTGGGCCTGGCCTGGCAAGGCTACAGCACCCACTGGCAAATACCGAGGTGAGGGAGCTGTGCCAGACTGGGCGCAGCACCCAACTTGTACATGTGAAACCTGAGGAGTGATGGCGATGGCCCCAGTGAGGGGGCTGCGAGGGAACCCCTGCTGGGCCACCACTCCCACTGGTGAGCGTGAGAGCTGGGATGGGGACAGATCAGGCCGGGCAGGGCACAATACCAGCTAGTCCACCAAGTAGGCCACATCCAATGGCCTACTTGTAAGCTGGAACAGGAAAAAGCCAGGCTGGGCTGACTGTACCTTCTGGTACATGGATAAGCCAGTGTCGGTGTGGATTGATTGGGCTTTGCCACAACATTAGCTGGCAGATGCTGGCACAGGGGCAAATTCTGTTAGGTGCAGGCATGATTTAGACAGATGGATGCACCTGCTGGGACATGTGTGGGCTGGGTAGCGGGGCTGGTTGGGACGAACTGGGCTTAACTGCCCATCAACATATATGAGAGCTGAATGGGATGTGGGACAGACTGGACCAGTTTGCTGTACATACTGGCAAACACGGGAACCAGGGCAGGGGTGGGCCTGGTGGGGTTTTTGTGGGTCGCTCCAACTAGACTGCAGCTCCCACTTGTTTATGTGAAGGTTAAGTATGTGGTGGACAGGATCGGATTGGGCTCCAACACCTATTGGGTTGCGTAAAACACAGGGCTGGAGGCAGAACTGACCTAGCAATTGCAACTATCAGTGTGTGCATAGGCTGATTGGGGTGATAGACTGTGCCAGACCCTGTATTGGCAAACACACATAAGAATTAAGTTCACTTACTTTGTTTCAGCAAAGACTTAGTAGCAAAGCAACAGGTTTTTCCCCCCCTCTGATATTGTGACTAATATTTTGATAAATACCCTCCTCTTAGGTCTGTTGATAATAGATGAAACACCATGACCTTGGTATTAGTTGTGTATCCAGGACAATTACCCAGTGACCTGGAAACTGAACCCAGTGTCAACTATAGGCAGTAAGACAGGCTTTTAAAATCCATGGTCCCCAGCACCTTCTTATTGGCAGTGGAAATTTTGCACCCCATCAGATTTCACGGGAAAACTTCAGCAGAGACTTGCTCTTGAAAGGCAGTAGTGAACCAAGAGTCCCTTTTGGGAATGTCCGCATGGACTGAGGTCCCAAACAGGAACTATTGGCACTAGTTCATCAGGGATGGCTGTCCCTAAGAACTCCAGGCCTTCCTGGACTCTCACAGTTGGCCACAAGGATTCAGTTAGAGTTCATGGGGCAGGAGAGAGGGGAGGAGGACAGCTGGTGTGGCCACAACAGCAGTGGAGATACATGTGTCCACACTCCTGACCTCACAGGGCCATCAGAGTAACAGGTGGGGTCTCTGTGCCAAGTATTTGATAAGTATGCTGTAGCTCCTTATGCCTCCACGTTGAATTACACTGCTCTGAGATCAGATGCCCCAGGGTTGGCAGCAAATGTCATATTAGTCATTGCAGTTCAAGGCCCTGATGTGCTTACAGTCAGGGCGTTTGAAGAGAGGTCTTTCTGAAGCCCCACTGACCAAATACAAGAGGATGTTCCCACTTCCTGTATTTACTGCTTCCTCTGAGCACCCAACTTAGCAAAGTGCCTGCTTGTGCCCTCTGTCTGGAGCCTTTGTGCAAAGCACAATGAACAGGAGGGGGCAGCCCTGAGCTTTCCCCCAAAAGTCTGTTGAGAGACACCCAGACAGGTGAATTGTCTAAAGCCACAGGATTCTATGATGCTGGATGAATGTGCTGTGGTTCTGTGTCAGTCTACAACCCAGAGAAGCCTTTGGAACACTGCGATGAATTTAAGATGGAGAGGGCTGTCTGATACTCCTTCTTATTGGGAAGTGGGGCCTGTCTCCCTTCCACTTCAGCTTGGGCTAACTTTGTCTTTTTTGATCAATAGAAAGCAGTGGACATGATATCGTCTCAGGTTTAGGTCTAAATTTGAGTGGACTTTTGCTTTTGTATGTAGGACTTGGGACTCTGCTAGATAGAGAAATCCAGCTACCCTGATTGAAGGACCACTGGACTGTGGAGAAGGAGAGGGGCCCATCTGAGCCCAAGCTTCTAGCCATGTTCTCTGAGTTTCTGTGCATGTGAGTAAAGCCACCACATATCCTCCAACCACTCATCAGCCTGCTGAATACCACCAGGTGATCCCAGCTGATTCTACACTAGGCCAAAAAAAAAAAAAAAAATCAATCAAGCTATGCCTCAACTCGAGGCACCTAAAATGGTGAGACAAAGTCAATAGCTTTGGCTTGAGCTACTGTTAGAGAAATTGACCACCAGAGGCTGGATATCCACTATGGAGAGGAAGTCACCTTTCTCTGTAGCACTAGCATGGATTGTTTCAAAAAACCGAGGCCCTGATCATTCACCCCGCTGCATCCATATTATACAGAAAAGTGCACGAACAGAAATATTAGCACTGGTGGGGACAAGCAAGTGGAGGATGCAGAAACAAAGACACGGTGGTTAGTTTTTGGACTATTATAATCCTGGAAACTCTCTAAGTTGGTACAGCCAGTGTTTCCTCATCTCCTTTCTTATCCTAGGCATTCTTTTCTACTTCACTTTGCTGTTCCTGTGAAACCTTGTTTCTTGCTATGGGACCACTGTGTCCTCTGTGTGAGCTTAGTTTTCGCCCACGTGCAGTGTCCACTTAACTACTACTTTGGGGGGGGGGTCTGTTCCTTACACAACAATGAGAACTGAAGCAAGCTCCTCTAGTATTTTTTCACTGTCTCCTCATGGGGAATCCTGCATGCGGCCTGCTAGTCTTAGATAGATAAAGTCCTCAAAAGGTTCCTGCTTTCAGTAGTTTCGTTGTTTCTTTGTCAATTCACATCATTTTCAACAAGAACCTTTTTTCTGCCCTGGGGAAAATTAAAGCTCCTGATTTCTACTACTCAGAACCCTGGTTTTGGGACTGACAGTGTGGCACAGTGAGTTAAGCTGCATGCTGTAGTATCAGTATCCCATATGGGTGCCAGTTCAAGTCCTGGCTGCTCTGCTTCTGATCCGTTTCTCTGCTACTGTGCCTGGAAAAGCAGCAAAGAATGCATGATGTGCCTGGGCCCATGCACCCTTGTGAGAGAACCAGGATGTTGTGGTATCTGCGGAGTGAACCAGCAACTGGAAGATCTCTTTTTATATATACCTGCCTGTCAAATAAATAAAATAAAACAAAACTTTGTGGGGCTGGTGTGTTGGTCAAATAAGGTAATCCTCTGCCTGTTGCCACTGCATCTCATGTGGGTACTAGTTCAAGTCTCAGCTGCTCCACTTCTGATCTGGATCGTTGTTTATGGGATGGGAAAGCAGTGGAGGATAGCCCAAGCTCTTGGAATCCTGCACTCGTTTGGGATTCCTGGAAGATGCTCTTTGTTCCCAGCTTCAAATCAGCTCTGCTCTGGCCGTTACAGTCATGTGGGGAGTTAACCAGCATATGATCTTTCTCACTTTGTTTTAGTACTCCAGTTTTCTCCACTGCCTTCCAATGGAAGTCTGTCCTTAGCAAGGAAGTCTATTCATGTCTTTCCTGCTAAGACACCGCACCCCAATCTACCCTTGAACTCTTCATTCCCTCCATGCTTAACCACTCACAGTTTCCTAGCAATCCTGTATAGTTTTTCATCCTTGGAAATGTTCCTCTGCCTGGGATCACAAATCTTCTCTTCCCTTTTGGTGCAATGCCAAGGTCTAAACTGCTCCAGGGGGCTTTTAAGACATCCCATATTAGGTTAGGGGACCACCTCGTTCCCTCAGCTAAACCTGCTCACGTCCCAGCTAAGTACTTACCAGACTACCTCAAATTTACCTAGTCGCTTGGCTCTATCTTTAGCCACATACTATCCACTGTGGGGTCCTTGGCTTCTCTCAATGACGGACACATAGGAGAATTTCATAGATATGTACCAGAAGTCGTAATCCAACACACTCCCAACTTCCATAGTTCAAAAATAAAGAGAATAAGCTGTTGCATCAAAGGGATGTGTGTAACTTTGCTTATTGGTAAATATTTAATTTGTCTTTGCTTTTATCTTTGATTTGTTATCAGTATCCACCTTACTAAATTTTAGTTCTACCGTCAAAAGGGCACAAGCTCACCTAAAGATTCTGGGAGGAATCTTTGAACTGAAAATGTTCTGCCTAAAGCAAACAAAGATGAAACACTGACAAACATTTTAAATATTTGATGTTTTCTAAAAAAAGTTGCCCAATCTGATATTTTCTTAACTTGGGACAGGATAAAGAAAGAAAGATTGTTTCAATGGGGAAGATTTCAAGTGGACACAGGAAAGTGACACTAGCAAAGATTGCAAAGAAGCATCCAGTGTCCTTTCTGGGAGGATGCTGGGGCAGTGGGCTCGCTGCACCTGCTCACAGCATGCTCTGTGGAAGGTTCAGGGAACATTCCTGCCTAGAGACACAAAGACAGTAAATGATTAAAAAGTTTCAAAGAAATAGTCAACTGATGAAATACACTATCTTCATTCTGTCATGAACAGAAGGAATACGATGAAAAAGAGGATAAAGCTTTTATTAGGAGGCATCAAAAGTTAGGATATTTTTGTTGCAGTTGTTCTGTAAACTATAAAGAATGAATGTATCAGATGAAAATTTACAACCCCACATACTACCATACTTGTCAGCACCATGGTAAATTCTACAAGGAGTAAAATTCAATAATTCTGTCAACCTTACACAGGAAAAACTGTCATTTACATGAAGTGACGGGATATAAAAATACTCCTAAAATCTGAGCAATTTCTAAGTGAGTCCCCTTTGTTCATTCTATATCAGGAGAGAGGAGATACTGTTCAACACACATAATAGTCAGAAAAGTCCAGGAGGAGTCTATTTAGATTTCCTGAGAAAAATTTATTGTATTTCTACTTAAGGAAGAGATAAGTTATCCCAAATAAGATGTACTATGAGACACTTTCTTCTTGTGAAGAGCACTGTATATACAATAGAAAGAGTAGCTCTTTGCAGAGTAAACCTGTAGATACAAGATTTTTCTCTCTGTGTGTCTCTCTTTTCCTCTGCAAATCTGCCTTTCTAATAAAAATGAAGTAAACCTTTAAAGAAAAAAACCCACTTTTCCAATAAGTGATGGAATACTTAAAAACCAACAATAATATGCTTCATTTTGTTTCAACCTAAATACGGGCCTTTCCTAATGTCTCCCAGTGCGTGTGTTAGTAGGAAGCTGGAATTAGAAGCAGAGGTAGGACTTGGACCCAGACATTTGATATGAGGGTACAAATGCTAAGTCTCTTCAGGAAGCATTCTTATAGACACATTCAAAGCTGCATTCTACTAGCTACTTGGGTCTCCCACCAAGCAACACATAAATTTAATCATCATGCCCAGAGGAAAGACAAAAAAAATATCAATCACACTGTGAAACAAGCTATGACCTGTCAAGAGGCTCATCTAAAATGGGACAAAGTTTTACTGTTGCGTTGCTTTGAACAAAGCAGGATTAGATTACATCCTTTTGAAATATGAATTAGCAGACTTTACAATCCCCTATGTTAGGGGGCTTTCAATTAGATTAAGAAATTGAAATAAGAAAGCAATAATACATATAACAAAGAGTGTAAATGTTAGCCTCTTTTAGGTTTGCCTTTTCCACAAATATGCACATGACAAGTGATAAACATCTGGAGAAGCCCAGGACATGAGCAACAGCTGGATGAGGAAATGACTGGTCTACATAATATGTTTTTAACTATCCCACGCTTCTTAAAACTCACAAGAATTAAACTGTATTTTCATTATATGTCAGTGAAATGGGCCATAACTACTAATAATAAAATAGCTAAGGACTGTGGCTAGTAGAGAATCCAATACGTGTATACAAGAAGGGTATTCTATACACAGATGCAAAGCATGTTTATATAAACGTTTGCATGTCTACGTAAAAGCCTTGTTGTGATAGCAAATTATGCATTAGTGAGCACTTCTCCATTACTGTCCTGTTCGGGAAATTTAACCAATGTATGTTGACGCATCCCAAAGCCATCTCAATTGATGATGATCATGACCAATCAGTTCTCACCAGGACTAATTTCTCCTCTGTGTCTAACATTATGGTAGATTCTGGTGAAGATTTTTCTAATCAAAATAGTTAGGGAAAAGAGCTACTCGAAATATCGGCTTCATGGTTTTCCTTGATAACTGTTGTGGAAAATTGGGATTTGCTTTGTATCCCCAAATTGTGTATTGCCTCCAGTTAATTCACAAGATCATTATTAAGCAGCTGTTTATTGTTCACTAAGTTAACTATTGTGTTTAGGAAAAATAAGCAACTTGCTGTGAAGACAAAAGAGAACTGTTCTTGGCCTGGTATTCCTGTACCTTAACAGAGAGAAAAGTGTATCCAGTCTTGGTATTGATGACTCCTGAAAGCTGCTTAGCACCACCAAACACTCAATCAGCATCCTGACAGATTCAACTCCTCTTGAAACACACACACACACACACACACACACACATCCCCTTCAGAGATCTGTCAACCAGTGCTTGTTTCACTGAATCCCTAAAGTTCTGTCAAAAGACATTGAATTTAACATGTGTAACCAATCTGAACTACTCTACATCCACTTAACAATATTTTTTGAGGGTTATAAAGGAGAACTCTGTGCTTAGAAATGCCATGACAGTGGATTTATCTGTTGAATTTGCCTGCAGTGAAATGGGATTGGCCCTTGTTACTTACACAATCTGGTGAAAGTTGACACTGGACTTTGTCCTTCAAATTATGTCCTGTGATAACCTGTGAACGGTGTGCACAATTACCAGATAGGGAAGCATATTTCTTAAATTGCGCCATTCTTCTCTGGGGGTAGCTGCTGACTTGCATGTATTGATAAAGTTTACAAAGATTCTCTTGCTCTAATGAAACTGCTGACTCACAATGTGCAAAAACCCATGACTTCGCTAGCTAAGATCATTTTAGGTAGTAGCATGGATGTAGTCTCTAGCAGAACAGGGTGGTGTCTGGGCAGTTCTTCCTGCTCTGCTGATGTTAACACTTCATCCCTGGTAGAAATAAGGACTGATGAAATTAGGAGACAGCCACTTGGATATGACAACTCTTCCCTCTTCTAAGTTTTTGGAGACTGGTTATCTAATTTACTCTCCAGGATATCTTATGAAATTAGGTCTACTTGTGAAGAAACTTTAATTAGAATTAAAATCCCCACTAATAATACTGGAATTTTACTTAAGTCTTTTTTTAAAAAAAGATTTCTTTATTTTTATTGCAAAGTCAGATATATACAGAGAGGAGGAGAGACAAAGAGGAAGGTCTTCCGTCTGATAATTCACTCCCCAAATGAGTACAATGGCTGGAGTTGTGCTGATATGAAGCCAGGAGCCAGGAGCTCTTCTGGGTCCCCAATGTGGGTGCAGGGTCCTAAGGCTTTGGGCTGTCTTTGACGGCTTTCCCAGGTCACAAGCAGGGAGCTGGATGGGAAGTGAGGGCTGCTGGGATTAGAATTGGTGCCCATGTGGGATCCCAGCTCATTCAAGGCGAGGACTTTATCTGCTAGGCCACCACACCAGGCCCTTACTTTGGCCTTAAAGTCATCATGTTTTGTAAAGAGGAACATTGTAAACAAAAACAATTAAATAAATAGCTAACTGGTGTCTGACCTACTTTCCCTTAAAGTTTCCTCTTGCAAACTGTCCCAAATGAAACAGCATGTTTGGTACCAAAGAGATCCACTCTTTCCCCATGAATGCCAGCTTCTGGAAACAAGTCATTTTTCTTGCATTACCTTCTTGAAATCCAGGGTAGATTTTTCCTGACATTTTCCATGCACTTTTTTCAGAGTCCCTCATATGACCATGTGTTCATCAATTCATAAACTCTGCAGTGATTTCCCATATGTCTACCTTTTCACTATATGCATTACCTTAGCTATAATAAGTTTCTGAAATACTTTGAGTCCCCCCAATTTGTTCTTAAAAAAATTGATTCTCTTCTTTTAGGATTTTTCTTATTTATTTGATAAGCAGATTTACACACACACACACACACACACACACACACACACACACACACACACACAGGTCTTCCATTTGCTGGATCATGCCCCAGGTGGCCTCAGTGGCCAGATCTGAGCCATTGTGAAGCTAGGAGTCATGAGCATCTCTGAATCTTGGGTGGATGCAGGGGCCAATGCACTTGTGCCATCATCTGCTGCTTTTCCAGGTGCATTAACAAGGAGCTGGGGCAGAAGTGGAACAGTCAGAACTCAAACCAATGGCCATATGAATTGCCTCTGTTGAACAAGGTGGCTTAAACCACTCTACCACAATGATGGCTCCTTTGATTTTTCTAATCTTTTTTTTTTTTGTATTTTTAAATTTTAGAAAACATCTTTCAATTTCTAAAAGCTGGTCTGCTGGGTCTTTTGGTGGAACTGTGTTGAATTTAGTAAAATATGTGATATATTGGACATGTTTTAGGAATAATGAATGATTCCATATTTTATGTGTTTGGAAGGTTAACTATAGGGAGGAGCCGGAAGAGAAGAAGATGATGGAGGAGAAGGAGGTGAAGAGGAGGAGGAGGATAAGAGAGACAGAGAATGAGAGATTGGAATAGAGAGAGGGAGGCAAAACAGCTGATGTCTGTGTTGGCATCTTATTCGCTTGCAGCACAACTCTGGCTCCTGAATCTCACATGGATGAGCACAATTTATTTCTCCATTTATTTAGGACTTGCTAATTTTTCCTATCTGTATTGTGTGTTTTTAGCACATAGATTGTGCATATTTTAAAAATTGGTTCTTAGTTACCTATTATTTTTTAAATGTGTATTTATAGACAGTGAGAGAAAGAGACATAGAGATCTTCCCTCTGCTGCTTCATTCCACAAATGGTAGCAATAGCCTTGGCATATCAGGCTGATCAAAGAGCTTGGAGTTTTTTTCTTAATCTCCCACATGGTTGCAGTGGCGCATGGATTTGAAACATGTTTTGCTTCTTTCTGTGGTGCATTAGCAGGGAGCTGGTTTGAAGTGAAGTAAACAGGACTCATGCAGTGTCCATATAGGATGTTGGATCTTTAGGTGTTGGCTGAACCTTCTAGGCCACACTGTTGGCAACCCCATCTTATATTTCTTAATAATACTATAAGTATTTGATTTGACTATAAGTGTTATGATTTAAATATAATTCCTAACTGTCCCTTTGCATTTTCTAAAAATACTATTGGTTTAAAACATATTGTTTTGGAGCTGGTATGATGGCTCAATAGGCTAACCCTCCACCTCTAAGTGCTAGAACCTTATGTGGTCCCTGTTTTGTGTGTTCCAGTTGTTCCACCTCTGATCCAGCTCTCTTCTTATGGCATGGAAGTCAGTGGAGAATGCTCCAAGACCTTGGGTCACTGCACCCACGTGGGAGGCTGGAAAAGACACATGGGCTCAGATCAGCTTAGTTCCATCAGTTGCAGCCATTTGGGTAAGGGAACTGATGAATGGAAGTTGTTTCTGTATGTTTCTCCCTTTGGCAATTTGCCTTTTAAATAAAAATAAATCTCAAAAAATACTGCTTTTAGATATCGCGTTCTTACTAAATTTACATATTAGTTCTGCTGATTTGTTAAAATGGAATTTTTTGTGTGAAGAACGCTATCTGCTGTGAATGGACACAATGTCACCTCTCTTTCTCATAAATACCGAGTACCTTTCCACAAGCAAAGCACATCTCTAAAATAAATACTTTAATTTCTACAAGGTTTTCCACAATTGTTTGAAGTACTTTTATGTTAGCTATACTCCAGGGAGTCCTTCCAGGTGCAAGGATTCTGGCGTTGGAGAATTCAGACAATGAATGAGAAAACATATCAGCAAATACATGAATCATTCAGATAGTTTCCTATAGTGATCACTCTGGGCAGTGGAGGTCAGAACTGAGAACCAAGTCATCAGAGATGGGGTGTACACTACATACTGATCATGGACTTCAAGACTACAGAACCATGAAGAACTTCCGTTTACTGTAAGCACTCAATCTATGTTATTTTCTTATTGCTACTTGAATAAGTATGGCACCCCATGACAAGAGGCATGGACTTAACGAGACTTAAAGGGGGCTTGTTAAGAACTTTGAAAGGTCAATGTTTTGTTTGCTCTGTTTATATGGATTGATGGACTAAGAATGGAATATGCATTCTTAGTCCGTCATTATTTCTCTATTACTATAATGAAATTACAATGATTCAGACAGAATTATGTAAGCATTTGACATCTTAATCCTGAGCAATGTGTTAATTGTTTTAGAACTACAGGTCCATTTTCTTTCATGCTTTCAGAGTCACAGTGAACTCTGTCTTCTCTTTGGCCAAATCCTTTTTTCAGTCTCCATTCAACTCTTAGTTTTTTATTTTTTGTAAATAATTTCAGTTTCTGCTTTTTAGATCTTTTTCCTTTTAAGTGTTGCTGAAATAATGCCTCCTTTTTATGTGGTACTTGATACCGAAGAACTGAGATATTTCCTTTTTTGGGATCACTCATTTTGCATGGGAAGAGGACATTTTTTTTCTCCCATCATTCCATTTGACAGTTTTGAGAAAACCTACATGGATGTCCCTGGGTGCTTATAGTTGATGTTTGCTCTGAGAGGAGACAAAAATAGTATTCTTTGTCAGAGACCTTCTTGGTTTGCAACCTCATCACAGATGGCAAGAGCAGAAATGCATGTTGGAGGGAGAACTCATCTTGAAACAAGAAGCCAGAGCACACAATGGTGTTGGACTTGCTCGTTGAACATCTCACTCTGGCAAGAACTCAAGTCCCTCTAGCTCTACCAGGGCACATGCTCTTGATCAATTGATTTTTCACAGCCCCCACCCTCCCATCACCTTCCATCTTAAAGCTTCTACTACCACATTGAGGACCAGGTCTCAAAAACATGAACCTTTGAGGGACTGCAGCTTCCAAACCATGGTGTCAGGTGAACTGAAGATTAAAATCTTATATGAGGACAAGTTATCTTTTATCTGGAGATGTGTAACTATTGTATCCAGTTGAATTAATAAACTTCTGAGTTTTCTTGCTGTCCATATGCTTATTAGTAGACAACTGTGGTGAGTGTTACAGCCTAGTAAAATGCTTATTTGTAGCAAATCAATTTTCTTTCCTTTCTACATTGGTGAACAGATGTTTTTCTGAGTTGGACTTTTTAAAAAAAAATTTTTCCCTTCAAGCTGCCACTCACAGTCATAGAATTCGTTGATAACATGTTAAACCTGCTAAGAACCCATCTGGCAGGTGTACTTGCTTTAAGTTGCACAGGTTCTCTTTTTTGGTGCTAAAGAATTAGAATGGGTTGCGAAGAATGTGGTTGCAATTTTTTTAAAACTTTTTTTTAAAGATTTATTTTATTTTAAAATTTTTATTGGAAAGGCGGATATACAGAGAGGAGATACAGAGAGGAAGATCTTGCATCCGATGATTCACTCCCCAAGTGAGCTCAACGGCCGATGCTATGCCGGTCCGAAGCCAGGAGCCTCTTCCGGGTCTCCCACTCGGGTGCAGGGTCCCAAAGCTTTGGTCCGTCCTCGACTGCTTTCCCGGGCCACAAGCAGGGAGCTGGAAGGGAAGTGGGGCTGCCGGGATTAGAACCGGCGCCCATATGGGATCCTGAGCATGCAAGGTGAGGACCTCAACCACTGTGCCGCCGGGCCCTGTGGTTGCAATTTTAAAATTCTATTTCTTGAAGCTGTCATTTGATGTTACTGAAGCTGATATCTTGGGTTCAGAGAAGCTGAAGCCATTGGCTGAGGATCTCATATAACTCTAACATTTTCAATGCATAAAACTTGGAATTAATGAAGGACATCATATTACAGCCTTAAAAGTTGAAAACATAAACTTTAAAATATTGTGATGGAATAGTGAATTATCCACAGAAAAAATACTTGGACAAGTAAGGGTCACACTGATAAGTATTTTTTCTTTCTTCCCTTCTCATAATTTCAGCAGGAAAAAGGTTTATTAAAGGCTTCTGATTAAAGATGGAAAAGTCTTTGAGCATGAATGTGTATGTATGTGTATGTGTACGAAGAATTGTATTTCCTCATCCAAATATAATAATTTTCATAATGATTATGTTTTGTTTGATTTTTTTTTAGATGACGGTGCTGAGCAGGAATGAAACTAGAGCCTGATAAATAACAAGTCATTGTAATACAGTACTACTGTGTCTTAACTGCTAGACCAAACACCTACACACTATTTTCTTAATGTAAGACTTAGAATCCGCATCTATCCTTTGCTGCTTTACCAGGCTATAAGCAGGAAGCTGGATAAGAAACAGAATAGCTGAGACATGAACTGGAGCCAATGTGGATGCTAGCACTGGAAATCAGAGAATAAACCAATTGAGCCATCTTGCTAGCCTCCTGAAATACATTTTCATATAGTTCTCTGATGTTACACTCTTGGGCCATCATATAAATCTTTTTAATCTACTACAGCTGGACTAAATAGCTTTTAGCACATCTGTGCCCTCTGTCTTCCTAGGTGTCATTCTATATTATAAATACCATTTTTAAAAAGATTTACATATTTTTTATTGGAAAGGCAGATATGCAGGGAGAAGGAAATACAGAGAGAAAGATCTTCCATCTGCTGGTTTACTCCCCAAGTAGCCACAACCAGAGCTGAGCCACTCTAAAACCAGGAGCCAGCAGTTCCTTCTGGGTCTCCAATATGGGTGCAGGGTCCCAAGGCTGTGGGCCATCCTTGACTGCTATCCCAGGCCACAGGGAGGGAACTAGATGGGAAGTGGAGTGGCCAGGACACAAACCAGTGCCCATATGGAATCCCGAGTGCAAGCAAAGCAAGGACTTTAGCTACTGTGTTATGGCGCCAGGCCCTATAAATACCATTTTACATTGGATTATAAAGATTGCTTGATCAGAAGAAGACAGAAGGAATAAAGTCTTCACTTTGAGAAATCACTTAGTACAAAATATATACAAATATAACAAAAGTGTATGAGACAAATTTTTAACATATTGCATGACAGACTCAAGAGTATTAAAGTCTATCAAACAATATATTGGACGGTCATGACAGAATTTGGTCCCATTTTTGTTTAGTTCAACATTTTCACCAATTAATAATGTGTATTCATAGCATTTAAAGATGTTACAATGTTGGGATAAATACAAAATATGTGAAGTAATAGGTAAAAGAACTGTTACCTATACTGGTCAGAGAGGCAAGAGGAAAACAAGAATATTATTCTGTAAAATAATCAGTTGCACAACTTATAATATAGGGGAAACATGGGATAATAGTATCAATAAATAAGGCACTGCTTGGGAGTTTTTGACATAAGGATTTCTTACTAATTGAGAGTGTAGTTTCACTAATGCACTTTTTTTTAAACCTATTTTGATATGTTGCATGATGCACAAGTAAGAGTGATCAAGCTCACTGAAAGAAGTGTAGACTTCACAAGGGATAGGACGCAGGAATAGGTGCTTTACAATGGGTAAGCGTTTTCATAGATGATGAGTACATGCTGAACAAACACAGGTTTTATTCCCCTCCGCCCCAGTAAAACAATAATGCAAAAATGTATTAATAATGTTTGAAAATTTTTTACTGTTACTTCAAGGAAATAAATCAGAAAATATAAAAAGGCAAACTGAGGTTTTGATACAGAGGAATAAGATCATCAAAGTAGAAGTCTGTGGTGTAAGGACTTTCGTCATGTGGGTGCTTCAGACCAAGCATCAAGAAATTCTGAATACATTCTCTTTTGGTGGGAAAAATGATAAAATGGATAGTATGGAAATTTAGGAAAGATCATGTAGCGTAATTAGTGTTTAGAAATGGTCAGTCTAAGATAATTTTGCTGCTTGTAAAATAAGTCTAGTGTGATTCTCAAAAACTCATTGACAGTTAATTTTGAAGGTAAAGTTCAAGTGTGAAAAAATGCTGAAGAGGAAATTCAAATTCCTATGGCATGCATGGCATATCCACCTAATTTCCTTTAAGATATATCTCCAGAGACATGAAAGATCCATGAAAGAATCAATGAATTGATTCTAGTTTTATTTTGGAATCCTTTATAGTTGCAATCTTGGCTCCACCTATCTTGTGGCTGGTACAAATAAAAAACTGTGGAACATTGTTTTCCATTTGGACACAGGAAGAGGAAGGAAAGTAAGTCAGGTGTGTTGCTGGGTGTGGACGAGGATGAATCCCAAACACAGTCATTATGTGAAGCTGAATGATGGCCACTACATGCCAAGGCTTGGATTTGGTACATCTGCCCCTTCAAAAGTAAGTGAACCCCAGGGAGACCGAGAGAGTGAATGTTAACTGCCCTGGAATGGTTGTCAGCAGACAGGAGCCTTCACTTGATGGACAGTCGGCAGTTTGGGATGATCCATCTGGGTCTCTATTTCTGTCTCTAATTCGTATCTTTCTAGGTCACAGAGTTCTTTTATTCATTAACAGGACAAGTTGTTGACTGTGGGGATTCAGAGGCGAAGAATTATGTGGTTTTATAGTACTATTATTGTTATTTCCTAACATATATGGAATTCTTATCATGAGTATTAGGTACTGTGCAAGCATCATCTCAGTTAATTCCCCAATAATCTCCTGGGTGAATATTGACTCGTTATTTGTTATGTTTCAAAAATGCAAAGCTCAAGCTGCTCTATCTATGCTCTTCTGTTGCCCCAGTCAGAGCCAGTCTGCTCTGTTACAAATTCCTGAAGTTCAAACAGCACAACAGGAAATTATATGTTCAGGTCTGTCTTAAAGTAGAAAACTTTTGCTGAGTGTGTTAGGACCAAAATTATTTTTTCAGAGAATTTTGGTCATCACACATATCATCACATGGAAAAAAACCACAATATCTTAAACCTTAGAAGATTAAACTTAAGAGACATAAACTGACAAGTGGGTCAAAATTTTGTTGCTCATCAAGAACACTAAAAGCTGAATCACAGAATTCACTGTAGTGAAG
Organism: Ochotona curzoniae; assembly: GCF_017591425.1. Classification (NCBI taxonomy): domain Eukaryota; kingdom Metazoa; phylum Chordata; class Mammalia; order Lagomorpha; family Ochotonidae; genus Ochotona; species Ochotona curzoniae. The sequence goes on along the minus strand of NW_024467121.1, from coordinate 12,673,733 downwards.
TTAAAATGTTAAACTCTGTTCATAGTGAGGTAGCAGCAGTTTTAAAAATGCTTCCTTACTTATCCCATAGTAACAGACCAATGTGCTCCACTATGCAATAGACATGCAGTGAAATTTTACATATAATAGCTGTCAGAGCCAGTTTATTTTTCTTTTCTCTTCTTTTTTTTTTTTTAAGGATTCATCTATTTTAACTGGAATTACAGATTTATAGGGAGACACTGAGGCAGGCAGACTGATTTTCCTTTTGTTGGGTCACTTCCCAGATTTCCACAGAGGCTCAAGCTGATCTGAAGTAAGAAGATTTCTCTATGTCCTCTCCCTGGGTGTAAGGGCCCGAGGCTTTGGACCATCCTCCTTTTGCTTTCTCAGGCCACAAGCAGGAAGTTGGATAGGGCATGGAGCAGCTGGACACCAACCAGAATGCATGCTTGAAGGCATGACTACAGTTTGTTTTCAATGGCATGATTATCCCTTATGTACCCAGTGTTGTACCTAGTGTTTATACCAATTGTTAAAGACAGAACAATATCATGAGAATGGAACAAACAGAACCATAATCCCCACTTAGAAGAACAAAATCTTACTAGTGTGTGCTTAAAATCCAGACTGTAAGAGTCACCAGCTAGAATAGAAGCTTCTTTAACACTGTGATCTTGGTTTTTTTTTTCCAAATGTGACTTCAGTCAATTCTTCAATCATTTGCTGAAAGAGAAACATGCTCTGGTGCTTGTGTTGTGAAATTCTTTGTCTCTATATATTTGCTTTCTGGGAAGGATGTAAGCACAGTATTTCAGAATTAGTGGTTAAATTGTAATCATTTGAAATTTGAGGCAAGCCTTGTAAATGTTATTGTGAGATGAGGTACTTAAATCTTGCTGTGTCATTTTTTCCTTCTCAATCCTTCTCAGTTATTTGGTTGTTGATCAAAGGACAGATTCATGAAACCCTTGTGTATGAAAGCAGCATGTTGATTTCAGTCACTTTGCAGGTTGCAATAAACACTAAAATAAATCAGTGTTTGACATGGCTTCATAGGTTAACCCAAACTTATGGGGAGAATAAATAGCATCCCCAAACTGGATTAAGTTGCCTTACGTGCAGAAACTAATCATTACCATTGTAGTGGTGCAAGAAAAGATGTGTTTAATGGAAATCGCAGAGCAGAGTTGGACAAATCCTCATTTCTGAGCTTCCTGAGGAGTTAGGGTAAAGCGTTTATAGATTGAAACTGGGAACAAGAGGTAAGTGTTTCGCTTTTGTCCAAGATCCTGGTTGGTCTGGGTGACCCTCCTTTGTTTTGTCATTAATATATACTACAGGAAATTTTGATGATGGCAAAGCAATTTCCTGTCAGTTTGGGACCAACATGTAGGTAGGTGGCAGTTACTTTTTTCTTTGGGTCTTGAGCTCCTATGGGCTGGAAGAACCCTTGAGACAGGATTTAACAACCTTGAGCTGTTACCTCTAGTGAAAATAAATTAACTCATGACTAAACGACTAGAACTGTTTAGGGCAGGTACTACCATCCCTTTATTGCAGTGAGTTAATTTACCAAATGGTTGGTTTGCTATTTAAAAAGTAGGACAAGAACACTTATCAAGAGAAGCTGGGAGACTACAGGAGTCCGAGCTGATGCTATCTGTCTCCTGCATTAAACTGTACGCAGGCCCAGTTTCAAAAGAGGGTGGGGGGGGGTAGTAACCTTTTGATCTTAATAGTAAGATCAAGGTATTTCAAGTCATATGTGTAATTATTAACTGACAAATCAATTAATCAATTAACAACCATGATTAAGCTCCTAGCTGATACTACCAGTCTATGATGGGAGTTTGTGTAGTAGATTTATTCATTTCTCCATAAAAAAAAATTTGGTGCACACCTGGGCAGCTAGGTAACAGTATTCATTTGAAAAAAAAAATGTCTTATTTGAAATACAGAGGGAGAGATATTCTACTCACTGGTTCACTACCCAAATGACCCCACAGGTGGGTCTCTCTCTGTCAGCCTAGATCCAGGAGCTCGGAAATGCATCTGCGACTCCTATGTTGTTGCCAGAAGCCAATTACTTGGGCCACTATCCACTACTCCTCAGGTGTATCATGGGGAAGCTACATATAAAGAGGAGGTGGGACTGGATTCTAGGCTTTCCCAAATGGGATGTGATTATGTCATTTGGGAGATTAATCTTCTGTGCAATACACTGCCCCAGTGCTCAATATTGTATCATGAAATGCCTGGGGAAGTTCAGAGGTTCAGAAAGGATGAGTTCGGAGTAGCTGGTTGTCCTTGGAAGGCTTTCAGGATAGGCCTAAGCTGAGTTTAAAACAGGCATGATGTCAGAGGAAAAATTATGTGAATCATGGGATTATTACAGTCAAACAGAAGGGGAATGCTGAAGATAGGACAGTTTCCTGCCTGTGCATATGTGAACTTCAGAAGAGTTCCAGTGTTTTCACATATGAACAGAGATTAACTTGAAAGCTCTATTAAAAATAAAATGACATTTAAAAATCATTCAAATATACTAATTATCAAGGTGTCTTCTAGAAGGGTTGCTTTAGAGAAAACCAAAGAAGGACACAAAGGAAATCCTTTAACACCTGTTATTTATCCTGAAAATATGCAGGAATATATAGAGAGAAATCAGAAAGGTTGTTGCCAATATCCAGGCAAATAGTACAACTGATGATGATAGTGAAAAATGAAGGGAGGTTGAGGGATGCATTTTAAAAAATAAATGGAAGGACTTTCTTTCTTTTTTTAAACATGCAGCATTGCACTCACTCTGACCTTCTTAATTTCTGTGAATTTGGCCAGTGTTTTCCCAAGTCAGGACTTTGTTGATGATTAGCATATCTTCCAGTTTGAGGAATGTTTAGTTCTGGCTATTCCATTGGCAGGACCTGCTCTCTGGGTGTATATTAAAACACTCTCTCCAATGTATTTCACTTTACAGCCCTGTGCTGTGGCTTACTCTTTTATAATACATTTTTAGGTGAAAAATGCTCTAGTTGTTTTCTCAGCTGCCTCCTGTATACTTTCCACTTTGGAACAGGTCCTGTAAACTATTCTTTTTGCATCTTTTTGTGATATATTGCCGTTGGTTTCCTTATTTAATTTTTTTCTTTTTAAATACCATCTCTAATCCATATTCTCAGAATACCCACATAGCAGGGAAGATTATGCTTTTGTTCGTGGTTGAATCTGCAATACTTAGTGTGTAATATACAATTAACAGCACAGGAAGTATTCAATAATTGCTTGCTGAGTAAATGTCCACTGAGATGTCTTGTGAAATGAAGGAGACAGAAGAATCATAAATAACTTGAAGAGCTTAGTTTGGTGCAACTTGTGAACGATGTATATTAGGAACTAATTTTCAGTGAGTTTCAACTGCTATGTTCCCTTATAATTTATACTTGATGAGCGAGACTTGATTTTCCAAGTTCTATGGGGAAGCTCATTTCACCAGTTCGTTTCAGACAAGGGGTTACTTTGCAGCTTAGTGTGCATTTCCAAGAACAACCACTAAGGGTAAGTGAGTGGTGTTGGCAGCAACAAAGGGTGAGAATATGCCTGAGGATGTACTCTGCTCCTCTTTGAGTTGGACAGATCACCAACTCTCCTTGTTTCTGCTTTACAGGTTCCCAAAAGTAAGGTTTTTGAGTACACCAAAGTGGCCATTGAGGCTGGTTTCCGTCACATTGATTCAGCACACTTCTATGAAAATGAGGAGGAGATTGGGGCGGCTGTTAGAGAGAAGATTGCTGATGGTACTGTGAAGAGAGAGGACATATTCTACACTACTAAGGTATAGAGACTACAGGATACTGTCATTTCAGTTATGTTATTATGAAAAGAAAATTGTTCTGCATTTGAGTATTTTATTTTTTTACAATTGTGGCAGCATATCATAGAAACAGAAAACACAAAAGTCTTGATTTGGGCCTGTATGGCACAATGGGTTTCAACACCTTTGATTTTGAGGTGCTTACCAAGTTACCACTACTCCAATTTTATGCCCCTTCTTCTGATACACCTTAGGGGCACCAGATGATGACTCAATGATTTGGCTTTACTCATGACTTTTTCTTGGCCTACTCTGGCTGTTCTGGGAATTTGAGCAGTGAACAAATAGATATAATTTCACTGTATTTCTTCCTCCCCATCTCATCCTCTATCATTTTATCTTTTAAATAAAATAGCAAGAAAAGATGATACTTTCATTGTTCTGAAATGTTCCAGCTTTGTTAGTACTAGATTTTCATAATGCACTGCTACTCATAACAGTAATTATTTAATAATAATGTCTGATTTTGGCCTCCAAAAGTGCAATGCAATCAAAAGTCAATTTTTATCCTTTTGTTGGTGTTGTTGCAGCTTTGGACTACATTCCATCGGCCAGAAATGGTTCGACCAGCACTGGAAATGTCATTGAAGAAACTTCAAATGGATTATGTTGATCTTTTCATTATACATATTCCAGCTGCTATGAAGGTAAGCTTTTCATTTTCTGTTGTGTCCTTAATGGGTTTGGTTCATAAATATTTTGCATTATGTTATGTCAGTTTGATATTTAGATAGTCTATGTTCCTTTTGAGAGAGGTAGACTTTAATGATGGAAGTAAAACTGCTAAATGACTTGACTTTCCTAGATAATTGAGTCTCACCACTAAGACTTTTGCAGTCTTAGTATCCACCTTTCAGAAGAATTGAAGTATGGTGACCTTACTGCTTGCACTTCAGGCAGTTGAGTGCAATACCATATGTATTATTTTATTGCAGTTTATTGAATCATTAGCAGTTAGAGTCCTCCAGGATGTTGAATGACCACAAATTCAGAGATGCAGGGAGAAAGTCATACTTCAGAGATTAAACACCACTCCCACTTGTACTTTTTATCTCAAAGTAGAGAGAGGCAATCTGAATGGCCAGGCTTCTTTGGACTTTGCTGATTTGACCTCTTCTCACTTTGGACATTGACTGAGCACCTCTGATACCCTTGCTATGTAAGAGTCAGATTATTATCAACAATGAATTAAACTTCTAATTATTACAGTCCTCCAATCATGACTGTCCATAGGAAATCAATTTAACACAACTGTAGGGAACCTCAGTGTTGTGGACTTTAGTGCTATTTGTGGGTAGAAGATAGATGTAATGGGGTAGCCTAACCTCTACAGTGTCTTAGATGATTTTGATTTTCTTCCCCTCCCTTAGTCATCCCTTACAGACACGTGTATGAACATGTACACTCAAACACACTGCAGTTAATTACAGCTTCCTGAAGGCTGTGTGACAAATGTCCATAGGAATCAGAAAGCCCATTCTGAAAGAAAACCTTTTTCATCCTGTCTTCTTTCTGATTTCCAGCCTGGGAATGAATTTCTACCAAAGGATGCCAAAGGGCATGTTATTGTAGATCCAGTGGACCTCCGTGACACATGGGAGGTATGTATTGACAGTGAAAGGCACCAAAAACAAAGGTAGAAAGTACTACATGGGGACCAGAAAAGATAGTTTTTTGATACACAGCAGATATTTGATCTCAGACAGAACCTGTATTATTTGCTCCTGTCTATAAAATGAGGCAGTTAAACAAGATAACCTCTAAGAATTTTGAATTCTTAATTTTTTTCAAATATTTGTTTTATTTAAAGGACAGAGAGAGCAAGAGACAGAGGAAAAACATATCTATCTGCCTGTCATCCCTTGAAAATGGATAAAATGACTTAGTTCCAGTAAGGCAAAAAATAAGATTCTAGAAATCCATTCAGATTCCCCACATGGGCATCATGGGCACAAGTACTTGGGCAATATTCTGCTGCTTTCCCTGGTGCATTACCTGAAAGCTAGATTTGAAGCAGAGAAGTCACAATTCAAAGCAGTGCTTTAATGCTCCAATATGAAATGGTTATGTCATAACTGATGGCTTAACTTCCTACGCTGAAATGCTGGCCCCAATCTGAACCTGTTTGGATTAACAGACATTTCTTTGTGCAACAAAGAAGTTTGAAACAGTTAGTCCTCCCAAGTGTTCCTATGGAACAAACTTAACAAGAGGCAGAGTTATATCCAAGATAGGATAAGGACGCCTCTAGAGTGAGGGAAAGAGGCAGCCTGACTTACCACAAGGGTGCTCTTAAAAGGAGTGGAATCTGCCCTCATATAGCCCATAACATTTTTTCACATTTTTGGGAAATAGGTGTCAACAAAACCTCTGCTGGCAGAAAATTTAGAGCACATCTTTATGTCTGATTCTTTACCATTGTTAAAATAACTAAAACCTTAACACAAATTAGACTCCATTGAAAGGGCAAGGGTTGTAAAGGGGAATTTTAAAACAATACAAGATTCATTTTCCTTAGTGTGATTGTGATACAATGAGCAGGCAAAAATCTATCTGCCTGCCAGTAAAATGCATTAGGAAATAATAGATTTATGTAATTAAATTGTTGCAGCAAAATTATTATAAATGTTCAAAAATACATACAATTTTTAGAAACTCCTGTGATAAATAAAAAAAAAAACAGAGTACACTAAATGTTTAACTACACATTTCCCACCTCCCCAGGCTCTGGAGAAGTGCAAAGATGCAGGATTAACCAAGTCCATTGGAGTGTCCAATTTCAATCGCAAGCAGCTGGAGCTGATACTGAACAAGCCAGGGCTCAAGTACAAGCCTGTCTGCAACCAGGTGAATATCTCACCCCAGGGTCTTCTCTTATATCTGTTCTTCACATTCATCTTCCTTAATTCATATTTCTTATGTTTGTTGCTTGATATCCATTGCACACATTATCATTCCTTTTATGGCAATAAGAAACACCAGAAAAGGGAAAAATTAGTGGAATGAGGGAAGCATGGCTTCATTACTGAAAATTAAGTCTCAGGTTTGTATGAATCATTCAAATAGGGATAATGAGTTGTCAGTGTTAGAATGGCAATCAGGAAGTTGGTCTGTGCTGGAGAGACAGACTTTTGGGGGCATAACTTTCTGGATAATAAAACAGAAATGGATTAGTATTCCTGGAGAAAGTGATAGGATGAAATGGAAGAAGACAGGAAAGTCTACTGTTGAGGGCCGAAGAAACACAAGCAAGCAGACAGAAGTGTGCACACAGGTAGAGAGAAATGAGAATTGAGGAGATTGTGGTATCAGACTTAGGTATCCATCCTGATGGAAAAAGGTTGGATTTAGTAGCATGCAGTTAGTGGAAAATCTTTCAGAGAGGTTAGAGTGACACGAGAAAAAGCCAAATCAAAACTTACCATAAATGAAAATACTGCCAAAAGAGCATGAGAAACAGACTGAAAAAGTGAGTTTGTTTTCATGAACAATCTTTTTCAAATTCATTTCTATAAGGGGTCTTCAAAAATTCATGAAAAATGTACCCTATAAAATTCTATGATCAATTCATATTTTTTGCATTAAAGTAAATCTAATTTTACTTTTCTAGAAACTTTTGCAAGCATTCTCATATGTACTACTACCACTTGGTTATTTGAAGGGGATATTTTATTAATTGCTCTGAAAATATTGTAGTACATATCTTTAAAACATATGAACATTATGTATACAGTTTTAAACTAGATGTTGTTGTCCAGAATACCATCATCCAGCCTACATTTTTTGCAAGTTTTATTTGTGTCATTAAATATTATGAATGTTAAAACATGACTAATATAACATTTTCACAGATACTCTACTCAAACTAGAGTGGATTCTAGATCCACCTGTTATGATCAGGAGATAGGTCTCTCAAGTCTCTTTTCATCTATAATTTCTCCCTTTTGTTTTCTCCTCCCTTTTTTCAGCTATACTTTTCCTTCTCAAACTTCCATTCCTATGATCTCATTTTTTCCTTCTTTTCTCAAATTCATTTGTGTAATAAATGAAGTTCTTCCTTCTGACAATTTCCCACAATTTTTTTTCACTGAAGAGGTCTGTGCTATTGTTGAGCATTTTCCTTTTGTGCTTCCCATAAATTGAAGATAAATTGAAGAATGAAATACTTGATCACCATCAGTAACTTTTCTTTCATTTAAGATTTACTTACTTATTTAAGAGGCAGAGTTACAGAGATGGAGATACAACGATACGGATATAGAAATAGCCATAGACAGAGACAGAAAGAGAAAAAATGTTCCATCTGCTTGCTCACTCCCCAGATGGAATAGGAACAGCTAAGGCTTGGCTAGGTTGAAGCAAAGATGCTAGAAATTGATTTAAATATCCCACATGGATATGGGGTTCCAAGTGCTTTGGCCATCTTCTGTTGCTCTCTCTTCTGTTGCACATTAGAATGGAGCTGGATTCAAAATGGAACAGCAAGTACTCAAACCAGCTCCCTTTTAGCTTAACTTGCAGCACCACCATGCTGGATAGCATTTTTTTATACACTTAGATTTCCACCATTTGATTACCAGCAGCTTCTTCATGTGAGCTTCTGGTCTCTTTGACAGACTTTATTTTCTTTGTTTTTTAAGAGTATAAGCTTTTCTATGCTGAATTTTTCGATTTCCTGCTGATATCTGATATCAGTCATGAAAGAATTCTGGTTTCTTTTAGTAAAAGCTGACATTTAGAGAAATTAAGTTTGAAAATTAGATATTTTAATGATTTAAGACATTCATAAAAAAAGAATAAGAAGATATTTACTTCATCTTTCTGTCATCTGCTGGGATTTGGAGCTTTTTCAGCAATTGCCTAGGGAGAATGAGCTATTTAAATAATGTAGTACTTATTCCAACATAGTATTAGAAGTAGAGGTGATACTTGAACTTAATGCGCTATGGATGCTACAAGCAGTATCTTAATTGGTGCGTGTAGTTATTGGCTCATGTATTCTTACACCTTTTGGTCTTGACAGGTGGAATGCCATTTTTATTTCAACCAGAGCAAACTCTTGGAGTACTGCAAGTCCAAGGACATTGTTCTTGTTGCTTTCAGTGCCTTGGGATCACAAAGAGATCCGACCTGGTAATGAGAATATGAGAATTAACATATATCAACAGCACTATTAATAATGGAACACTTAAAATAGGTTTTTATACTTCATTATAAAATAGCTAGGACATAAAAAAATAAGCACAACATAGTGTATTGAATTTCCTCTGTACCAAAACCCAGATTCAGTGTCACCTACATTCTCCCACTCTGGATTCACATATATGTTCATCTGTTCCCAACGTTACTCCATATATGTGTGTATGTGTATTTGTGAATACATGTGTATGATTATGTGTGTGTGTATGGAAAAGGGGGAAGAGAGAGAGAGAAAGAGAAAGAAAGAGATCAACATCTAAATGCCCTAAAAACAATGGGGCTATGCCAGGCTAAAGTCAGGAGCCTGAAAGTTCTGGATCATACACATGGGTCACAGGAACCAAAACACTGGGAGCTTTAGTTTCTGCCTTCCTAGTTAAAAAAGCATGAGCCTTCACTTGAAGCAGAGAACCAGAATTGACCCAAAATTTGGAATCGCAGGCATTTCCAGCAGTGGCTTAACTTACTGTGCTTCATCTATCTATCTATCTATCTATCTATCTATCTATCTATCTATCTATCTATCTATCTATCTATCTATGATTCAGAAGAATGTACTGACAGCTAGGGCTTCTATTCATTGATTCACTCCCCAAGTGCTTGAAATTACTCAGACTTGACTATAGCAAAGACAGGAAGTGAGAATTCGGAATCAATCTCTGATGTGGGTGCCTAGGATGCATTATCTGAGCCATCAGTACTTCAGGTTCTGGGATCAGGATTATGACTGAGGCTCAATCTCAAACACTGTGATGTAGAATATGGTGTCTCTACCACTAAGCCAAATGCCTGTCTCCCTCCAAATATGATTTTTAAAAATGAGTTTTAAGTCTGTATCAATCAGCATGCATATATTTTAGATATACAGTTTTGACAGATGGATATACTGCATAACTCATACAGAACTTTATCCCAGAATATTCATTTGTGCTTCTCTTGAGATGATTCCTTCTCATCTCTAGGAAATCACATTATTTTCACCTTATAGCAATTTTGTATATTTTAGTACTTAATATAAAAGAAGTTATTAGTATAAAATTATTTTTTCAGTATTGTGTGAGATTTATGGATATAGTTGCAAGAATCTGTAGTTCATTCCACTTTATGTTGATTGTACATTCTGTTACTAAAATCAATTGTGGTCCTAAAATACTAAGTGGATAATTCTGAAATAAGCAATTTATACATCTCTTGCTTTTATCTTAAAGTATTTATTCATTCTATTTGAAAGGAGAGAAATGGAGAGAAAAAAAGGAAGAGAGAAAGGCTGAGGCCAAGAGGCATGAATAATATCTCAACTATTCACACTGTGGTGACACGCCCAGTAGTCACTTCTTAGTTGTCTTGGTTATCAGATCAAGTGTCTCAGCATTGAGTGCTTGTGTTCAAATCATCCATGGTTGACAGTATATAATGATCTCAAAACACAACTTAATGATGATGTGATTCAGATGTGCCAAAGAGGAGCTGTAAAATGCTTCCACCGAGTGAGAATGTAAAAACACTTGATTCAGTTAAAAAAGGAAGAAAGATATGCTGAAGTTGTTAGGTTCTGTTAAGAATGAATTTTTTATCTGTGAAATTATAATGAAGAAAAAATAAATTTGTGCTAGTTTTGCTCTTGTACCTCAACCTGCAAACGTGTCGTTGACAGTGCATAATAAGTGCTTCTTAAGACAGAAGAGTCATTCAAATTGTGTATGTGTAGATAGGAAATATTATATTATACATAAAATTCTGTATTAACTGTAACTTCAGGTATACGTTGAGGATCTTGAAACTTATACCCCACAGAATATTGACAACACACAGTGGAAAATATCTATATTGATGAAATATTCCAGTATTTGGGCATAAATATTACAAATGTTCACTCACCTACTGATGACCAATTTAATTGCTTTCAGTTACTGCCATTGTAAATGAATCTTATATTTATGAATTTTTTTTAACATTACCATGGGGTACATATTTCTGTGAATTGTCCGAGGGGCATGTGTTACGAGGTGAACACAGTCTTGGTTTTACATCTTACATCTTTAATATTATATCTGTGTATATTTCCACCCTAGGATTGATCAGAATAGTCCATATCTCTTGGAAGACCCAGTCCTGAATGCCATTGCCAAGAAACGTAACCGAACACCAGCTCAGGTTTCTTTACGCTACCTTGTGCAGCGTGGGGTGGTGGTCCTGGCCAAAAGCTTCAATGAGAAGAGAATCAAAGAGAACACCCAGGTAATACTTCTTCAGAGGAATGTGTGAAAATATCATGTCTTTTACAGGAGGGCATGTTCCAAGTCTTACTATACACAAATATCACCTCAGGGTCCTATAAGGGGCATCTTATTGGATGGGAAAAGAGAATGCTGGACTCACAGTCCAAGGTTTTATCACCTTTAAGTTAGGTTGGCAACTAGTGCCTGTATAAATTTCAATGCCTTTTTAAAATGAGACTTTCCAAGTATAGATTCTTCTTCATCTTCTGCACTTGAACTCCTATGTGAACTTTAAGCTCAAGTTGAGAGAGGATTAATTATTAAAGAAACGAAGTGCTCCACTGCACTTGTTCTTTAACCTTCATAGTACTTGGCTTGGCTCATAAGTATTTTTATTAGTTTAAATTTACTTGTTTGTATGGTAGTGTGCTGTTTGGACTTAGAGCTCAATAAAGTGACACCTACTGTGCCATTTTTAATCATCTTTGCCCTGGTAGAGACCATGGCAAGTAGGAAGCTGGATATAACCTTATGGATCAATAGGTAACATTATTTGTCAAATGCTTCCTTATATACATCCAGATCCCTTAGGTCAACCAGTGGTCTTTATTTTATTTTAGCCTATTAAGGATTTTTGAACGTCCTCCCATTTTAACAATACAGGTATATTTTCATTATGATTTTTGTACTTAAAAAGATGCCACTTGGAGCATATTATGTATAATGTATTTACTTAATTCCTATAAGTATAGATGAAGTCAACACATTTCAGAGAAAATCAACAGATATATTTTTGTGAAAATATTTTACAAAATCACTTCAGTTTATTTCATTATATAAACATTGCAAAAAATCATTATATTTTTAGTCAACTCAGTATTGTAAAACATTTTATATGACAACCATGTTTCTTCTGGAGTAATTTTAATGTAGGACCAATGAATAAGTTAATGAGGAGTAGATGGATAGATAATAAGGATGGACAGATGACACAGATAACAGATACATGAGAATAGAGACAGATGATTGACACATGAACATGTGTCATGCTACATTTTACTTCAGGATTCTTCTTATGAAAGGATGTTTGATTTGTTTGTACTTTTATTTCCAAAATGAAACACATATTCACTATGTACCTTTTATGCTTTTCCTTTTACTTAAACACTTTCTAACCTATCATGTAGATAGTTACAGCCTTGAGTTTTCTGTGAAGTTACTTCCTGGATGTAGTAGGGAGTTTGGTCTATTTTTTAAGTAGAAATCTTTCGTTGTTATTAAGGGGTTACACAGACAGTGTAAATAAAAACAAAATTGGATTTCAGGGCAAGATATTTGTTCAAAGGGAAAATTCCTTGAACTAAGATTCTTGTGTCTTTAAGGTCAACAAGAAAGGTATTTAAAATGGGTGAGCAAACATACTGTAAGCACACTGGTTTTGGAAGGTATGAGGTGAGGAAATGGTGTGGTTCAGGAATGGAACAGTATTTTCTCTTGATATCAACAGGCTCTTTTGGAAAGGTTATTATGTATTTTAAGGCTTTGTTTCAGTTCATAGCTGGGTCAAGTAGAAGGGGATAGTAAAGAAGGAAGTGCCTTTAACCATGCCAAGGGTGTGGGCATATGGTCCTTATGTTTGGAAGAAAAATTTGCTTTATTTAGTAAGCCTGGGAATTGATAAATTGTATGTCTCAAGATACAAGTAACAGAACTTGGGCATAAGTTCTCAAGCTGAATTTATCTGAAAGGTGATAAAGATGAAAATGCTTCTCTTAATGTAATTATTCTCACCAGCCTCTAAGGAACACTCTCACATATCCAAGTGGAAGGAAGCTTCCATGGAAAAATATCAAAATGGTTCTTCCGTCTCTTTCAGATTTTCGAGTTTGAATTGACTGCAGAGGACATGAAAGAATTGGATGGCCTCCACAAAAGTTTCCGATATTCTAGGTTTCTATTGTAAGTGACCCCTATTGTTTATTTCACAGGATATCCTGTGTTGCACAAATGTTCAAATGGGAATAATTCCCTTTTCATGCAAAGCAGTCCTGGCTTGGGGATAGATATGAAGAAGGAACTTCCCTGTAGATTTCAGAGGAGAAATAGGTTCTATGACTTAACCTCTGAGCTAGCAGAGTTGTTTAAACTCAAGTATTGTTGTGAATCTGTTTTTTAGGTACTATCTATTCTAGAGGCTCTATGTTCAGGGACCACTTACTCATTAGACACAGATGTACAGATCTTGCTTGGGTAGAAGTGAGAACATGTGAATTCTGTTTTTTGTCTATTCTAGACACATCTTTTGAAATATTCTCTTTTTTAGTATGAAGACAGAGTTAATAATAAATTATTATTCCTTATTCTCTTTCAGTTGCATTACTCATCCTGAATATCCATTTGCTGATGAATACTGACCATGAATTATGGAACATGAGTACCAGAATATTTTCTTTCTTGATGCTGTGCACAGAAGATTTTGTTTTGGTAGATATGACTAGGAAAACAGTGTCTGTATTCTCTGGTGGATGACCTTGTCACACTATGAAGTAATCAATATTTTAATACAAGGGTGTTTGTTTTCTCTAAGTAATAAAGTAATGCCCAAAATTGTAGAAAGTTTTGAAAACAAAAATGAAAGTACAGACAATAAAAGTAAACAGTAATCTCCTTAAAAATATTTAAGTTTTGGGCTTGGTATGATAGCTCAATGGCTAAGTCCTCACCTTGCAGGTACCCGGGATTGCATATGGGCACTGGTTCATGTCCCAGCTGCTCTACTTTCAGTCTGGCTTCCTGTCTGTGGCCTAGGAAAACAACAGAGGATGGCCCAAAACCTTGGGACCCTGCACCCACGCGGAGTTCCCAGAGAAGTACCTACATCCTGGCTTTGGATTGCCTCAGCTCTGGCTATTGTGGTCACTTGATGAGTGGGCCAGCAGAGGGAGGATCTTTCTCTTTGCCTCTCCTTCTCTTCACAGATTTTATTTGCTTTTCCAATAAAAATAGAAATAAATTAGCTTTTAAAAAGATTTAAGTTTTGGTGCATTTTACTTCCTGATTTTTCCTATGAAAAGATTTTTTTTGTTTGTAGTTTTATTTCCAAAATTAAACATAAAGTCACTATGTACTTTTTATGCTTTCCTGTTTACTTAAAACAAACACTTCTCAATCTATCACACCTTGTTTAAATTTGCACTATTATGTTTTACTTGTGGTAAGCAGGACATCTTATTAATCTATTTAATTTATTTTTAATATTTTTGTTTATCTGTAAGGTAAATAGACAAAAGGAGAGAGATAGCAGAGATCTGCCATCTGTTTTTTCACTTCAAATATCTGGAAGCAAATAACTAAATCAGGGGTCATTTAACCAATCATATTTTTGTCTGCAAATTTGTGTATTAATAGTGGCTGAAACTGAGGGTAGGTATTGATTGGAGGTATGTTAACTGCTACATCAAATGTTTACTTCAACTTAGTTTCATAATCATATTCTCATATATGGGCAATACTAATAACTATTTTTTATTCTACCTTTTGTTGATTTATTCATTCAGCAAAATGGTAGTTACAACATTATTTGTGTTCCAGACATTATTTTATAGGCAAAAGCTAAATTAAACAACACGTTCAAAATCAAGTAAAGAAAGCAGACTGTGAATTAAATATTTAAAAAATATTTAGTTTTGAACATGAGTAACAGGCTGCTAGAATTCTGCATGAGTTATGACGTGTATACATGGACACTGACTGTCCTTCCTTCCAAACTATTTTTCAACAACTTTATATGGCATAAAATACATTAACTTGCTGTCAGAGAGATAGATTAATTCCCTCCAATGAAATGAAAAGTAATTTACAGTCTTATAAAGTAAATATTTCTCTCCAGTGAGTCTTTTTGCATTAATTACCTAACACAAATGGTGTGGGTTATCCAAATTCATGATTTTTCTGCAGAACCTGAACCCACTGCTAGTTAGGAAGTATTGGGCTGTAATTCATGCTCTAACAGTTGAGTCAAGAAAACCAGCACAAAACTCCTTCTTTGCTTTGCCGATATTGTCATGAAAAACAAAATGTTATTTCATTACCCCCAAGTTTCATGCTTTCTTCAAGCATCTGAGAAACTGATAGAATAATTTACTAGCTTGTAAATTAGAGTCAGATAGTTCCTGATTAGTGATTGTGATTTGGAGGGAAATAAATTCAGAAAGCAGAGTGCGCAGTGGTGGGAAGAATGAATAGGAGTAATTTAATGTAAGATGAAAAGACAAAATTCAGTAAGAATATTACTCTTGTTAAGTCTATGAGGAAAACATATCCCAGCAATATTTGAATGTTAGAAATTGGGCTAAGATGGGTAATTTTTGTGAAAAAGGAATACGGGCTTAGATAATAACAGCTAGAGTGAAAATAAGGACAGCCTATACATGCTTCAATAAAAAAAAAAACCTTCACTTTGATTTTAAAAGCAGTGGTGGGGTACTGTTAAGATCTAAGCATGTGAGTTACACAGAGTGATGTAGGTTAAAAGGATCAGTCAGGTCAGTAAATTTATGGAATACTCCACAGCAAACAGGTAAGCAAATCTTTTCTTGGGCTTCTATGTAAGAATTCAAATAGTAAATAATGTGCGCTTGGACCAGATGGATATACGTGACTGTATTTTAAGGGAAGAGCTAACATAATCTCCTAACACGCTGCATGTATAATGGGAGGACAAAAAATCAGAATCAAAGTTAATTCCAGAAATTTTTAGTTGAGTAACTGGAAAGAAAGAGTCATAGTGTGCTGAGATCGAGAAAAGAGCAGAGCAGATTTTGTCAGAAGATGTGGAACTCAATTTCAGACATGGTATGTTTGATTTCTGCCATGCATTCAAATGCAGATGCCAGAGAGACCATTGGACATGCAAGTCTAGGGACAGGGAGCATGTGTATGACAACCATGCATATTGGATTTTACTAGAAAATAGTTGCTAGAAACCATGAAATAATCTGGTCATAGTATGCTTGAAAAGTGAGTAAATGCAAATAGAGGAAAGATGAAGCACACTTTTGCACTACTGCATGGCTGAATAAAAAAGAGAAAGTAGGAAATACTAATGGAAGCTATAAAGGAATGAGTATTAGATATAGTGGAGAATGAGAGTTTTAAGAGTTATGAAGGTATTACAGTCCTGGTGTTGCTGTGGCAAATTATCACAGTTTTTGGATAGAAATATTATAAATTTATTTTGTTGCAATTGTAAAAATCAGAAATTCACTATCATTTAAAACTATCCAAAATGAAGATGTGGGCAGGTTTGCATTTCTTATTTATAGCCTAGGAAAAAATTCCTTTTCTCTTTCAATTTCCAGAGGAGACATTCCTAGGGTCAAGCCCATCCCTCCTTCTTGAATGTCAGGCACATAGTATCTTTAAATCCCTACCAAGGATTTACCTCCAAAATGCTTATTTCTAGATTTAAACTCCTTTACACCATACAAAATGATAACTCCTTCCTCATGCCAGGAGTGACCCAAAAGTTGAGGCAAGATCTAAGTGGGAATTTCAAGAATCCTGAGGGCCACAGCTGGTGAGAGAGACAGAAAAGATGAATTGCTCATTGAAGCAAACTCGAGCAATGAACTGTCAAGAGGCTCATTTAGTAGGCACACTGTTTAAAAGATTAAACTGGTAGAACAGTATAGCGAGTGTCTACTCAGATTTGCAGAGGAAATGTTTTCCAAGAAGCTGCTGAGAATCTTGTTGAGGAAGACAGGCTCTCCATCTTAAATTCATCACAGTACACTTGGGGAGACTGCTCCCAAGGCTTAAGGCTTAGAGGGCTGCAAGGTTCTCTGGGTTATAGACTGACACAGAACCACAGCACATTCATCCAGCATCATAGAATCCTGTGCCTTTAGACAATTCACCTGTCTGGGTGTCTCTCAACAGACTTTTGGGGGAAAGCTCAGGGCTGCCCCCTCCTGTTCATTGTGCTTTGCACAAAGCCTCCAGACAGAGGGCACAAGCAGCCACTTTGCTAAGTTGGGTGCTCAGAGGAAGCAGTAAATACAGGAAGTGGGAACATCCTCTTGTATTTGGTCAATGGGGCTTCAGAAAGACCTCTCTTCAAACGCCCTGACTGTAAGCACATCAGGGCCTTGAACTGCAATGACTAATATGACATTTGCTGCCAACCCTGGGGCATCTGATCTCAGAGCAGTGTAATTCAATGTGGAGGCATAAGGAGCTACAGCATACTTATCAAATACTTGGCACAGAGACCCCACCTGTTACTCTGATGGCCCTGTGAGGTCAGGAGTGTGGACACATGTATCTCCACTGCCGTTGTGGCTACACCAGCTGTCCTCCTCCCCTCTCTCCTGCCCCATGAACTCTAACTGAATCCTTGTGGCCAACTGTGAGAGTCCAGGAAGGCCTGGAGTTCTTAGGGACAGCCATCCCTGA
Source organism: Ochotona curzoniae (assembly GCF_017591425.1). Classification (NCBI taxonomy): domain Eukaryota; kingdom Metazoa; phylum Chordata; class Mammalia; order Lagomorpha; family Ochotonidae; genus Ochotona; species Ochotona curzoniae. The sequence continues at coordinate 12,656,006 of NW_024467121.1, read as the reverse complement.
TGAACTAGTGCCAATAGTTCCTGTTTGGGACCTCAGTCCATGCGGACATTCCCAAAAGGGACTCTTGGTTCACTACTGCCTTTCAAGAGCAAGTCTCTGCTGAAGTTTTCCCGTGAAATCTGATGGGGTGCAAAATTTCCACTGCCAATGAGAACATGTTGGGACCATGGATTTTAAAAGCCTGTCTTACTGCCTATAGTTGACACCCAATTCAATTTCAAGGCCACAGGGTAGTTGTCCTGTATGTATAACTGTACCAAGATGGTATATAGCCTAGATACCAATTAGGACGTGGGTATATCAAAGCATTTTTTTTTTTTTTTTTACCAATCAGGAAAAACTTACAAAAATGAGCAGGATATCCATCAGCACAATAGAATGAATAGTTAAATGTTAGTCATGATGAAAAGACAGGGTATTTTTTCTGTAGCATATCGAATGTGATTGTGGCAGATGGCAATTTACAGAGTGGTATATTGCTATCCTTGTCAACGTATTAAATTCTACAAGGTGGGAGAGTTATTGTTTTTGTCAACCTTAAACAGGGAAATTTTTTATTTATGTGGAGGGATGGGATAGAAAAACCCTGCAAAATCCAAACGACTGCTTTATGAGTTGCCCTTTGGTCACTCTGTGTTGGCACAGAAGGGATACTGGTTAACACCCTGAACAGCCCAAACAGTTCAGGGAGAGTGTATTTAGATATCCTGAGGACATTTTTTTTTCTCTCCATGAGCTGCTGAGAATGCTGACTTGTTCCAAGTGAAGAAAAGATAAATTATCCCTAATGAGCTCTACGCTGAGTGACTTATTTTGTACTTGGGCATATTTCTGTATAAATAATAAATATATAGATAAGCATGAAATAATTAAACAAATATTTAAGAATTTTCAGTGATAGTGAAAGTCCAACAGAACAAAATAAAACCTGTTTTAAGACAGCTTTTCAAGAAGAAACGGAATATGTGGACAATAAAAAATATTGCATTTTGTTCCAATCTTTTTCCTTATAAAATTAAAACAACTGAAAACAAATTGATTACTATTTGGAAGAGTACAAGACACAAAGAGAGACAATAACACAACTGGGGATAGGAAGAAGGAAAGAGAACTGTACTTTAACTCACTGTTTCCCTTCTAGTGAGTGTCGACAATGCCCATATTGACTGGGGATGAGTTAGGCTGAAGGCATAAACCGGTAACTTAATCTAGTATATGGGTGACAGGACACCAAATATCGGAGCCAGAACTGATGTTTACAGTGTGTGTATGTTATCATGCAGCTAGAATTGGAGTAGAGTAGGACTTGGACCCAGATATTTGATATGAGAGTTATATGGGAGTTTCAAATACTAATCTCAGCAAATATTCTTTTTTAAAGAGAACTTTTTCTGTTTATTTAATTTGAAAGGCAGATGTAAAAGGAGAGACACAGAGAGAAGGTCTTCTATTCACTGATTCACTCCCCTAATGCCTACAGTAGGTAGAGTTGAGCAGGAAACATTTTTTTTTAAAAGATTTATTTATTTGTATTTGAAAGGTTTCCACAGAGGCTAGGAAGGGAGATCTTTCATCCGGTGGTTCAGTCTGCCAATAGCTGCAATGGCCGGGCCTCAGCTGAGCTACAGCCAAGAGCGAGGAACTTCTGGGTCACCTTTGTGGGTGCAGGACTTGAACCACACTCTGCAGCTCTTTCAGGCCAGAAACAGGAACTAGATTGGAAATGGAGCAGCCTGGACATGAACTGCTGCTCATATGTGATGTTGGTGTCGTAGGCAAAGTGTTAATCTGATGCACCAATGCACTGCTCCCCTCGTAACATCCTTATTGATCCAACAGGAAATTGTATTACACCAGCTATTTGAGCTATCTGGATATGATTTATCAAGTTAAACTGACACACATATTCAATCACTGTAATATGTCTGTTTCTATCTCTGTGTTAATGAGAAAGATCCAAAAAAAAAAGTTGGCTTCTAAGAAATTTATAGTGTATTTTGTCCAGCTGGGCACATTGTTACAGGGTAACTCCTTGAACTCAACATTTAAAACTAACCTGCATACTTGGCATCACTGACATGGCCTACTTTCCCTCAATTCTAATGTTGTCAGCTCATTATGGATGTCCCTGCAAACTTTCCTGCACTTCCATTCATATTCTCTTGCTTTTAAGATGCCCCACTCTTGATTCTCTGGTGAAGTCCTAGTTATTTTATTGGGTCAGCACAAACGCATGCTTCTTTGCAAATCCTTTGCCAATTCTTCCTGCAAGAATTAAAGTTTTTCTTCTTTTTGTTCGCAGGCCAACAACAGACTTCAAGTTTTAGTTTAGATGTCTGTACCCAAAAATAAATATGTATGTACATGCATACATTTGTTTAGTTATATGCATAAATGTTTATAGATGCATAAAATTTTGTGCTTATGAAAGTTTCAGGAAAATAGTGCAATCATTGGGCAAATTGCTTAGCCTACTTGAATCAATTTTTCAGTTAGAAATGCTAACATTTCCTATTTAATGATATTGTTAATTACTAATATGTATGGCATACATAAAGTGTGCAACATTATCACCACTGTTTTGGTTTTCATTTTACATGATAAGATCATTAATTCTTTTTACATTCTAATAGTCTAAGATTTTAAGGTGATTATTAAGTTTCCAAGCAGTGTGGCTGGAGAAATGTGGTAATACAATATTAGGCAATTCATCAAATACTGATTGAGTTCCTGTTACATATCTGATAATGAGCTAGGTAGTAAGGACCTAATAGGAGTACTTAGACCTTCCTAACATTTTTGCTTTATAAACTAGCAGGCTGGTGACAACAACGAATATGAGTTTAAGATTTACAGCTCACGTTGACCATGCTGCTAACCCCACCACTGGCTTTTGCTCTAAACATTGTTGGACTGTTGTATTTGAATGGTCTTTCCTCCTTACTATACTTAAAAGCATCACAGGAACCTAAAAGGATGAAAAAACAAAATGGGCTATAGAAGAATTTACACCTCAGGACTCAAGAAGTGCCTGGGCAGCAAGTTCTCTGAGATTTCTTTTTGTCCCCTGTCTTTCATAGTCTGAGTTCTGGCAATGCTCAGCACCTAGAAATTCAAATGGAGACAGAAAACAATGAAATATCAAGTAAAAAAAAAGTAGCAAATATGATGGTGTGGCTCTTGCTTGCTTGGGTACTGGGCTGGGAAGCCATCACACACTGCTAGTGCGCACATGTGATAATAGAATATCTAAGACAATTGGGGAGGTTTTTTTTTTTTTTTTTTTTTTCCTAATAAGCTAAGCACATTTCTAAGCAGTTCTAATTTTAGGCTTCTACCTGAAAGAAATGGAGACCTAAATTCATACACCATTGTTCATACATCATCCACTGCTTTCTCAGGCATATTAGCATGGAACTAGATCAGAAGTGAGAAATTGGGACTTGAACTGGCACTGTAACATGACATCCTGATGTTACAAGTAGTGGCCAACCCACTGTGCTACAATACTCACTATACCATGATGTGGATTCTTACGAAGGTATTAATGAAGAGAATGGAGTTCTAGATCCAAGAAGCTATGCTACAACTTGAAAAAAGCCAGTAGAACTACTGAGACCCAAATACTTATTTTTTTATACTTTTAATTTTGCCTGAATAAATCATGCTTTCAGATTTAATAAAAAAATGTCTGTTTCTGCATGTGCCACATTAATTACTTTAGGGCATTAAAAGTTTTTTTTTTTTTTTTTTTTTTTTAAAGACAGAGAGAGAGGCTGTCAGCTCAGCGCACCCTGTTCCCACCTGCCCTGCCCTCTTCTCCCGCTGGGGTGGGGCCTCTCTAGCCAGGGGTTCAAGATGCTGCCCATGTTACCTTCAAAACCAACATGGCGAACAGCATCCCCATGCTGGGGTCAGTGGTCACCTACCTCTGGACTGCCTGTTCTGCTTATTATCCTCCTGCCCTAGCCCAATGCAGAGACCTCAGCTTAGTGAGGGTTCCTCGCACGGGCCAGACAGAAGGGTGCCTCCAGGGCGATGGGTGAGGGGTGCAACACTCCTAGATGGAGGAAACAGGCAGCACGAGCCTGCTGGGAGAACTATGTGGGCTGTGACCCTGGGCCGGGGCAGCCAGCCTCGACCCTACAGCGAACCTGGCAGGCCCAAGGACACCCCGCTGACCCCTCGCAATCTGATGTCCCTCTGCAAGGGGCCTCCGCGGCTCCGCATCCACCTTCGTTCCATTCCCCACCTCTCCCACCCAGTCCTGGCACCCGGTGGTCCCTCCAGATCCCCCTTCTGCTTGCTCTCCACTGCGTCGCAGTTGTCCCACCTCGGCACCTTTCCTTCCTTCCCGCCTAGGGCCCCGTAGCTCTCTCCCCGGCCTTGCACGTTTGCACAGTTCGAGTCCCGCGCGTCCGCGGTCACTCCGGCCCTCGGCTCCACGGCAGCCATGGCCTTGTGTCACACCGGCCCGTCCCCCAGCTGGCTCCGCCCGGCGAGTTCCCTTGGCGCGCGTCCTCCTCAGCTACCGCTTCCAGACCACGAAACGCCCACGGAGGGGCGGCCCCGCGGCCTGGCCAACCCCACCCGCGCCGCCCAACCAGCGGCGGTCTTGCGGCCCCAGAACAGAGCACGGCCAGAGGGCTCACCATTTAGGGAACACAGTTGGCACCCCATAAAGTCTTCTGTCCTTTAACACTCGTCAGGCTCGCGCCCATTGGCTGAGGCGTTTGCGTCATCAGTGCGCGTCGCCGGCGGCATCTTTCCTCGCCTGAGCGCGGACGCTGGAAGGGTGTCGGCCTGAGTGACTGGGAGAGCGCGAGGAAGTGGCACCAGCAGGAAGATACAAGCTGTGGGTTGGAATCGTAGGGCCACGGCGCTTCAAGGCTCCTGACAAGCCTGGGGAATCTGCTCCTAGAGTCAACCGGCTCTTCTGCCAAGCCAGGCTGCAGCGGCCTTCTGGGAAGAGAATGCTGTCTGTATTACGATAGTAGATTTCACATATTTCATGATGCAAAGTTAAAATGTGTTTCTATACTTTCCCTCCTTCCCTCCCTCCTAATTTTCCTTATTTTCCCTCCCAACTTTTGCAATAGTATATTCATCTACTTTACAGTCACAAGCTTAATTTTCCAATATAAAATTATGTTATGATATAGGAAACACGGGAAAAAATTAACATAAAAAACGTATAATCCAACGTTACTCAGAATTATAAACACATGTTGTACAGCAGTTTAGTCCCAGGACTCTAATCTCTGTTATGATTATTTTTTGTGTTCTGTGTATGGGTGTCTCATGGGTAAGGGAGAAAATATGATATTTGTCTTTGAGGGGCTGGCTTATTTCACTAAGTATTATGACTTACAGCTGAGTCCCTCTTGCTATTAACTGTAAGATGTCGCTCTTTTTTTAATGGCTGAATGGTATTCAGCAGTGTGTACATAGGAGATTTTCTGTATCTGCTTATCTGTTGATGTGACTCTGAGTTTGTTCTGTATCTTAGCTGTTTTCAGTTGTGCTGCTGTAAGCTTGGGGCTACAGGTTTCTCTCTCCTATACAGATTTCTTTCTGTTTGGGTATATGCCCAGGATTTGGATGGCTGGGCCTTATGGTAGGCTTATTTTCAGATAACTGAGGAATCTCCACACTGTCTTACACAGTGATTGCACTGGTTGGTACTCCCATCAGCAGTGGATTAGGGTATCAGTTTTTCCCATTAGCATTTATTTATTTAGTTTTAATTTCTGCATGATAACCATTCCCATCAGGGTTAGATGGAATTATATTGTTGATTTTATTTATATTTCGCTGATAGCTAAAGAATATTAGCATTTTTCATATGTTTATTTACCACTTAAATTTCATCTTTTGGGAAATTCCTGCTTATGTCCTTTCTGGATTTCTTAAAAAGGATTGTTTTTGTAAATCCTGAATAGTAATCCTCTATCTGTAGTGAAGTCTGCAAATATTTTCTCCCATTTTTTTGATTGCCTCTTCACTGTGTCTCTTCATACAGCTTTTTTTGGTGATATCATATAATTCTTGGAGATGCTTTTTTGTTTGTTTTACTCAATTCTCATTTCTGTCAGATACTTTTCCAAAGAATTATATTCTAGCTCAGAGATAGTTTTTTCTGTTTCACTGACTATTAAGACTTTGCACCATATTTTTTATTGAATTCTTAATTTCTAACATTTCATTTCAATTTCTCGTCAGTGTTCCAACATTTTATGAGAACTTTTCAGTTATTTTTTTAAAAAAAGATTTATTTATTTTTTATTGGAAATTCAGATTTAGAGAGAGAAGGGGAGACATCTTCTGTGTGATCTTCCCAAGCACGTGCAATGGCTGAAGCAGATTTGATCTGAAACCAGGAGCCAGGACCCTCTCTCGAGTCTGCCACATGGGTGCAGGGTCCCAGAGCTTTGGGCTATCCTCAGCTGCTTTCCCAGGATACAAGCAGGGAGCAGGTTGGGAAGTTTGTTACCAGAAAAGCTCTGTGGGTTCTTTTCCTCAGCTTAATATAGAAGTCAAAAACCAGGAGCTATTTGCAGACTGAGAAGTTTTATTTGCAAAGTAACCAGGTGGATGGGGAAAGAAGAGGAAGCAGAAAGCACCTCCCAAGAGAGCCAGGAGGTGGAATGTTTCTTGGAAGGAAAGAGGGAAAGAGACCAAAGGGGTCTTTGGAAGGGTCTTGGGATTTTAAGCCTTCCCTGATGCCTTCCTGTTGGGCGGGAACCTACAGGTAAGACATTCCCCACTGTTATTCTCTTAACCAATTAGGAAATGCCTGGGCAATTCTTGTGCCATCAGTTTGAAGTTGTTGCCGAAATTCCAGTGGGCTCAGATGGTCTCAAAGTGGAGCAACCAGTACTTTAGTCTTCACCTCAATGGGATCCCGGTTAGTTCAAGGTGAGGGTTTAGCCACTAGGCTATCATGCTGAACCCTTCAGTCATTTCTTGTACAAATTTTCTTTATTTTGGGAAAAGAGGAAGACAGATTTTTCCACCTACATGTTTATTCCATAAATGACTGCAATTGGAGAAGCTGGATTATTTTGAATGCGAGAGCAATTCTTTCTTGTCTCCCCTGTGGATGCAGGAGACCAAACACTTGGGTATTTTCCTTGGCATATTAACAGGAAACTGGACCAGCATTGGAACAGCCAGGACTTGAACTGGCACAATAGGTGTAGGTTTAACATGCAGTGCCACTTTTCAGTTGGTAGTTAGGAGTTTTCTCCTATGACAGTTTGTCTTTGTACTGTGTCTCTGTGGTTTTATGGAGTAACTGATTATTGCATCTGAAATTGAGAGTATGTGCAGAGAGTGGATCATGTACTGTTGTCAGTACTCAAGTGTGGTGTGAGAGTCCAGCATTACTCCAAGTCTGAGTGGAGTGGACACAGTGACCACGACTATCAGTGTAAATACAATCTCCCCTCAGTTCTGTTGAGATGACTGATATCCCAGGTTATGGCATGGTAGCTGGAACCCCACCCACAAGAGCTCAAGAAATTTGTGTGGTTCTCTGTGTGTCCTGAGTCCCAGCTAGCTTCTACACCCAAGTGTGCAGGCAAAGAATTCCCATGGTGCACAGGATCTTATTTCTTGTGCCTGCACATTATGAGTTGTGCATTTTGGTTGTGCTAGATCTCTTCGGCATTAGTTCTTTTCAGTATAGCTGCTTTTTGGTGTAAGCTCTTTTCAGTTTGCTGCCACAAGCCAAAACACCAGATGCAGTGACTGAGTGCAGGTTTTATTCCAGCATTGATGAAGGCCACGAGGACAGGTGTGAAGGCAGAGAGAGGGAGAGAGACATCTTCAGCCATAATAGCAGGAGGGGGGCTCTAAACGAGCAAATGGGGGGGTGGGGAAGAGGAAGAAGCTGGGCAGCAGAAATATGAGAGTGTGTCTTTTTAAGTGCATTCATGCCTGGCCAGATGTGCATCCCATTAATTTTCATCGTAGGGTTCATAGTGGTCCTACTGTGGGGTCTCTGACATTCAAATAGAGCCACTTAAGATGGCCATTTAGCCACATTGTAGGGGCAAGGGGGATCATACTGTCTGTTCTGGGCTTGTGGGGACCTCCCTCCTCTGTCTTGGCTTGCATTGCAACATGATTTAGTTGCTCTTGTGGTTGTCCATCTCAGGGACTGTCACGCACAGTCCAGGTGACTGCCCTTCCACCTTTCTTTCAGAGACCTCCAGCTGCTGGTGGTGACTGTGTGGTGCAGACCACTGGTTGTGTCTGTGCTTCACAGAGTCTTTGTGTCTTCTGCAGTTTCTTTGCTGCTGAGCTCTCTGCATCTGTGGCCCAGGATTGTGCTCCATTTGCTCTCCCTTGTTCAACTCTTCCCAGGCAAAATCAGCATGTCTTTACCTTATGCCGCCATCTTAGAACTTTCTGCTGATTCATTTCCATGCCATTGTGCATTTCTAGTCCCATTGTGCATGGCCTCAGAATTAGAAGATCAGATGGCAGTAATGCAGGTATTATCTGGTATGAGTAAAATGCTGGGGTGGCAGTCAGTGTTTCCTTGTTAGACCTTGAACTATCCTCTCAAGTGGGAAAGACACTTGCTTCCCTCCTTCCCATCTTCCTCTCTTCCATCGCATATCCTCCAGGGAGCCTTTGTGGAAAAGGTGCACATGGAATGCAACAGGACCCATGCACCAGGGTTTGAGCAGAAACCTAGCAAGCAGGACTGGCAGAGCCTGTGCTGTCTGGAACCAGCAGAAGCCACAGATTGGCTTGGGTCCTCTATCTCGGTAGGACCTGAGACTTTGCACAGGATCCAAGCAGAGGGCCTTGGTGGTAGCAGTTGTGGAGCCAGCAAGGAGACAGTTGGACCCACCAGCAGTTTCTCCATAGGTAGGTTTCCTGTAAGAGGTGAGATCTCAGAAAAAGCAGTTTAGTGAGGAGACTCTGGCTTGGGTTCCTATGCCATGGTTTGAGGGGAAGTTTATCTTGGGACTGGAAACTTCAAGATCAGCACTACTCACTTTTGTGTTCTTATTTTAAAGAACATTGTTGTTTTAGTTTCAGGGAAAGATCTGAGGATATGGTTTTGCAAAAGTGAGTTCTTAGGAAACTGAATTATAAACAAAGTTAAGATGTGTTCATAACAGATGGTAATGAGCAAATATTTGCTAAGCTAAATTGTGATTACAATGATTGTTCCCACCTGTGCTAATCCAGACCTTTGGCAAAGGCATTAAAACCTTGTGAATGTTAAAGAAGCTTCTATTTCAGTTAAGAGATTTGCTAAGCCTGAGTATAATCTTGGACATGGCTATGAGACCAACAGGGGGATTGCTTAAGTTCTTGTATTAAAGTATTTTGGTTACTCCCCTCTGTATAATGGATACATAATTCAATATTTCTGAACAATCAACATCTACTACAAATGAAGGCTCTAGTCCCTTAATATCCAGTTTTCAGTACTGAGCTTGGGTCAGTTTGATTGATTGACATGTATTAACATGTTAGGCTCAGTGTGCTTCATCTTACTTTTCCTCCTATGCTGTGGTCTAGGGTAGCTGTCTTCATGAGCCCTGACTCCTGGTCTACTTGACTATTGGCTCCCAAATGGATTTGACATTAGAGGGCACCAAGAGAGATTAGCAATGCAGGAAGAATTACATATTTTTTGTTTCTTTTTCTGAGGTTTAATTTAAATATTAATTGACAAAAGACTTTTCAAAGAATAATGATGTGCATGGAAACAGGAACACTGCATTGACAGTACCTGATCCATTGTAAACCTGGAGTATAAAGATGTTGGGACAAAGGGAAATTATTAAAGGAAAATTGAGAACTACATGAAATATTTTGAAGTAATGAAGTTTTGCTGCAAGGATTAATGGCAAGGGCGCTATGAGTAAAAGTTTCAATGAAAAATTGTTGCAGAAATGAAGGAATAGCTTTTGTTTTTGGATAGTGTATTTTTAAATATTGTGGAAAACTGGACTCAAAAGATAAGCATATTTTTGTGGAAAAGGTATTAAAGCCATGTAGATTTTTTTCCACAATACCTAAAGGTTCTTTGCTTGCATAGATTTCTGTTTTTATAGGAAAATATTCTTATTTTAACAGTCATATATCTCTAGGTCTAGGCATAGATTTCCTCAGTTTATCCACACAGCCTTGTAAGATAGGAATTTTGCAACTTTGCATATGAAAATTTTGATATGCAGGCATTAAATGATCCCTGCTCTAGGTGGGGGGTCAGGATTAGTATTCCTGGGGACCAGAGCTCCCTGATGGCCACCCTGAGTGCCTGAGCAGACAGGAAGAGGAAGAGCAGCAGCTGTGTGGACTGTGACAGAATGAAGGAGGAGTTAGACCCAGAGTCTGTATTTATAGACTGTCCAGTTTTCATGACATCTACACTGATCCATGTTCTGTGGACTGTCTCAGGTTCTTCCCACGAGCTTCCCTCTTTAGCTAGTCAGACACAATAGGTCTTGGTAATCAAGGAGATGTCATTAGAGCTGATCTGAGCCATGGGTGTTATCCTGCTTTGCTCTTAGGTGCAGAGGGAGTGTGGTACGGGTACTGGCAACCCATCTTGCTAGGTATGTTCTTTATCATACTGAGCCTGGAGTTTGAACCTTGTGTCTCCTTCAGACAGGTGTCCAGATCACCTGTGCTCATAGAGAGGTGGCTGAAGAGTGAGTTCTGAGAGTTGGAGCAGTTGTTGAAAATCAAACAGGAAGTGAGTACTGGTCAGGTCCTTGGAAATGACCTTGAAGTCCAGTTTGCTCACAGCCCGCTGAATGTCCTGAACATCTTTGAAGTGGTCCCTATCTCAGCCATTTTCAGGAGACTCTGGGCTTCATTGCTTGACTTCCTTTTCTGAGAATTTTCTGACGTTGGTTCCCTCCAGTGAAAGGCAAAACACGGCTGCATTGACTGACTCATCCCACAGATGCACCTGCCCCATGTTACACAGTGGTGATTGAGACACTACACAGGGTTTTCCTGGAATGGTAGTGCTGATGGAATTTGAATGAAGTTGTTTTCTGAGGTAGAAAAATCCTACCCATCCAACTGCTTTGCCATACAGGCTCCAAGGCCTTAGCCTGAGCCTGTGGCTGTGTGGTAGAGAGGAAGGTGTCTCAGGCTCCTTCGTGGGGGTCTTGGTGGGAACTTGGTTAAGTCTGATACTGCTAGCAGGATATCCTTTCTTTTTGGATCACTGAGTTTGCATGGGGAGAGGAAAGTTTTTCTCCCATCATTCTATTTGGTGGTTCTGAGAACAACCAGCGGAATCTACCTTGGTACATCTGAAGGGTGATACTGATAGTTGGTGTTTGCTCTCAGAAGAGACAAAAATATTATTCTCTTTTCAGAGACCTCCTGGGCTATGCGTTTCATGGCAGATGGCAATGACTGAGCATATGTTGTAGGAAGAGCCCATATCTTCCAATTGGAAGCCAGAAGGCAAAAATGTAGGTGGGTTTACATGGTTACTGACTCTAGCAGGATTTAGACACTGAATCAGTGAGCCAGACACCCTAATCTGTATATGTGAAGAGGCATTTTTGTAGACTAGAAAGAGAATTTTTTTCTTAAAGATTTACTTATTTTTATAGTAAAGGTGGATATACAGAGAGGAGGAGAGACAGAGAGGAAGATCTTCTGTTTGATGGTTTGCTCCCCAAGCAGCCGTAACGGCTGGAGCTGAACCAATTTGAAGTCAGGAGCCAGGAGCTCTTCCAGGTCTCCCATGCGGATGCAGGCTCCCAAAGCTTTGGACCGTCCTCAACTGCTTTCCCAGGCCACAAGCAAGGAGGAGCTGGAATGGGAAATGGGGCTGCCAGGATTAGAACTGGCACCCATATGGGATCCTGTCACATTCAAGGCGAGGACTTTAACCACTACTCTGTTGCACCAGGCCCAAGAAAGAGAATTTCTTAAAATTTCCCTCCAACATAAGGATGGCTAAAATCTACATTTGAAATCTCAAGAGGAAAACGAAGAAATTTAGTTAGATGCTATTGTGGTCTCTTTCACTGCTTCCTGAGTGTCCTACATTCTGGTTGTTCCATTCTTACTTCTTGTATCATTTTTTATGCATCTGACAATCTTATTTTTGTTTCCTTTTCACCTGTTTTTATTTCTCATAGAAACAAAACAGAAAAACTGCAGCAACAACTCTCATATTTTGTTTGTAGATTTTAGAATTTGTTCATCTATTCTAGGAAAATTTTCAGCCTTTCTGGGTCACACTTCAAGCTGAATTCCTTTTTCTTTTGGTGAAATATACTCATGTTTTCTAACTTAGGATTTACACTTTATCCTGCTGCCCACTGTCTTGTGGTTTTCTTTTTCTACCTTCTTCCTCTATTGCTCGCTCGTAAGGGTTTCTTTTGTTGTGCTTCATGGTTCATGGTTCATATAGGAGGGGATAATCTTTGGCTGCCTGGAAAAAGGATTTTATTTCTCTTCTCTAATTGGGGTAGAAGCATCAGTAAGCAGATGAGGGAGAACATTACTGACCTGAAAACAATGGGACATGTTGTTTCATTACATCCTATTATGTGCTCTGGAGGAAAGCGTAGTACTGGAGTTAATTTTTTTTCTTGAACTGTTACTAACACCTGGTAGTTTTATTCTATTTTGAGAATGCAATATTTCCTTTAGGATGGGTTTTTTAAGACAAAAAGTTTTTTTTTTTTTGTGATAGTTGTTAGTCTGGGCTATAAATTTGATATGTTCTGTATATTTTCTATATTAAAATGTCATAATGTTCACAAAAGACATTAAAATGAAACAAGCTTTTAATATGAGATAAGTGTTCAACAAAGTTGTTTTTTTTTGAGAAAGTTTTTTTTTTGAGAAAGTTTTATTTTTTTTTTTTTAAGGACAATCTACAGAACAGAGAAAAATGGAGAGAGAGAATGAATACCTTCCATCCATGGGTAACTTTTTAAATGGCCATAATAATCAGAGATAGATCTATTTGACAGCAAGAGACTGAACACCATTCCGGTCATTTTCATTGGTGGCATGAGCTCAAGTAGTTGGAGCATCTCCTGCTGCTTTCCTAGATACCTCAGCAAGGAACCAGAAAGGATGTGGAGTATTGGAACTTGAACTGGCACATATATGGCACATAACTGTGTCATAGGAAACCTGCAAAATGCCAAAACACTGGACCTTGCAGATTTTTGAGTTTGATTTTCACTCTGATTATTTAAGTTGTTCTGTACATATAGGCATGTCTGGGGAGGTCAAGACAATGGGTTACCATCACGTTTACACAATGCAGGGAGTTGCATGTACTTCCCAGTGACGTATAGAGGAGATGGAACTGATTCACCTTTACCCTCTGGAGGACCACTGCAATGAACTGGCAACAGGTAAAGTAAATGGGAGGAGATGTATGCTATTTATTAAGTACAGGGGAAAAGGATTGTATGTTAGTCATACATAAAGCATAAAGCTCCAGGAGGGCAGGGTTCCAAGCTAAACAGCTTCTAGGCTGTGGATAGGGTTAGAGGCTTGAGTGTGGACCTGCATTGTTTCCTCTGAAGGTATTGATGGCATGCTGTTGGAAGGAACAACGAGTGATGCACTAGAACAAAGCTTATTTTGTGTTATGGGAGAGGCCACCAAGATAATCCTTTCAAGCCTCCCTCTAAACTCTGATAGGGGCAGGATTCTTGAGTGTGGGGAAATTTACTCTCTTACATTATGGCTAATTTGGTCTGATGAACAAGCTTTATACCAGTTGCATGCATAAGTCTAGGGTCATGACTGTGATGCAGTTTCTTGACTTGTGCATTTGGGGTGCAAGCCTGGACACCAGTGAAGACATGTTTAGGAACCTGAACCAGGACACTTTTGATCTGAACTATGCATACAAGTGTGGGCAGCATGAAGCCTTGCTGAAGTGCACGTCCCACCATGCTGCACATTTGAAGAAGTGCGGGATGGAGCTGGAGGCATGAGTGGTGCAATAGGTGCACAGAGATACATACCTGCTTCTTCTCTTTTACATTCCTCCTCCCCTCCCTGAGCATGAGCAGTAGGGAACTTCCACCTGCCATAGGATTACTTCCACATGGTGTATGGAATCTACAGGCTAAGTGTTGCATTACACCTGCTATGAAGAAGACCAAGTGTTTAATCAATACAGAACATGCAAGACTCCATGCCATGTACCAGAGGAGAAGAAAAAAAAAAGATAAAAACAGGAGGCAGATGGGGAACCAAGAAAAAAAACCCCTAAGTATCAAACAGACAGGAGTTGGGGAACCTGATTAACTGGTGCCTGAGTGGATCCCATTCCTACACCCAACTCTTCAGTGGTTTACCATAAGGGTAGAGGAGTCCCCTCCTGGTTACTAGCTGTTTACTCCAAGTGAAGAGAGAATTCATACAGTGGTGTAGAGGTGCAGAGGAAAATATTATTTATTGAGAGTGTCAGTTCATATACAGACATTAAGCAAGGGAGATTTTTTTCTACACATGGAATAAGGCATTGCTGCATCCATCAAGTTTGGGATTTCCCTTTCCACAGTGTAGGGGCTGGTGCTGGGACATGGCCTTATTTTCCATGGAGATAGAATTTGTGCAGGGCCCAGGACTGCTCTCCTTTGTATTCCTCTCTCTTTTTTTTTCCAAGTTAAGCTTTGGTTAAAATCATCCCATTTGTGATATTCATCTGTAAATCTAAACTCATTATGCCCCATCAGTCCACAGTAATCTTCTAAATGTCATTATGCTTGTGTTAAGACTTTGTTTCAGTCCAGTATTTATGGATGTCACAGGGTTGTAGCAACAATGTTTTCTCGAAGAATGCAATTTTGTAATATTGAAACTTTTTTTTACTTCAGAAAACTTTGACACAGGTAGTTTTCTTCAGATACTGCATATCCAAACTTTTTAGAGAAACCAACAATTTGTGGAAGACATTCAAGTGTAATCTTGTAACAGTTTTTTCTTTAGCAAAAAATTGTTAATAAGTGTGCAGAGCTGCTTCCCTCTGCACTCATCAACACCAATAAAATCTTCTATTCTACCTCTCTCAGCCCAGAAATAGATGAATGTATGTTTTCGTATCCTGATTGCTGTAGCAAGAATCTGTCTAATAGTCACATCTTGTACAACTGCTTCCTAATAATCCCCAGAGTTCTTCATATGCTCAAAAGATGTCATAAACTTTTCAGGATTGATGATTGTGGTCTCCAATAGCCGGCCCAATATCTTTAAATTCACTTCACACAGACTTTTCACAGTCCCTTCCAGGAAGCCTGCTTTGGACTTCCCAGCTCTGCCGAAACTCTCCTGGCTCCTCAGCAGTGGCTCCTCTGCTGTTGGTGATGGAGAGTCTCTGGGCAGGAACACTGGAAGTGCCACGTGCCCAGCAGTGACACTCGGGCTGATGATGAGCACACTGGCAAGGTGTGCATGGTACTACAAGCTCCTCGGAATGGTTCCACTGCTGCTCTGGTTGGTAACAAATTGAAGCACTTTATAAACTTTGTAGCTCCTCCATAATTTTGAATCTCTTTAAAGTGCTCATGCTCCAAACCATAAAGCCTTTCTTAACCATCTGTGGCATTAGGTGTTCAGGTAAAGATGCATGATGCCGTTGTTTCAAACATTTTTGAGCCTGAGTGTTGTTTGGTCCAATGAAGAGACAATCCAGTGACAAGGAAAATCTTTGTAGAGAGATATTTGGTTTGGGGTTTGTGTAGTTATACATCATCAGGAGAGGGTATACACCAATCCAAGGAGGATGTGATAGTTCTTGGCCACACGGGTGCTGCTTTCCAGGTGGTGGGTCAGTGTTGCCAGTTGTACCTGTCCTGGCTGGTTGTGCTGAGGACTTGGACTCCATTGCTGATCTCTTCTTCTTTTGTGGTACCCACTCATGACTCTGTGCAGCACGGGTCACAGTGATGAGTATAAGGCCAACGTCCATGAACAATGCTTATTGTGCAAATGTTGGTCAAAGATAAAACATTTTTA
Organism: Ochotona curzoniae; assembly: GCF_017591425.1. Classification (NCBI taxonomy): domain Eukaryota; kingdom Metazoa; phylum Chordata; class Mammalia; order Lagomorpha; family Ochotonidae; genus Ochotona; species Ochotona curzoniae. The sequence continues at coordinate 12,640,010 of NW_024467121.1, read as the reverse complement.
AAAATATTCTAGTAATAAAGGTATCAAAAATGTTAGTAATGAGAAAATACACATCAGATAATACATGTAAGACAATGTAGTACAAAATATGTGTTAAGAATAACAATCTGAATTGGTCGTTATAGGTCCCTCCATCTTCTCCTTAGACACTTCCTTACTTCTCTTTCAGAGAAATAAAACATAAACTTGAAAAATATAGAAATTTTAAAAATAAATGAATCCAAAAATGATGATTCTAAGAAGAAAACGGAAAATGGAAAATGGAACACAACAAGAAAAGGAAATTAAAAGTTTTAAAAATGTAAACAAATAAAAGGATGAAAATTAAATGAATGACTAAAAATAATTTCAAACATTTTGAGAAGGAATAAGGATGTGTCTAAGGGAAATAAATACACACTGCTAAAAACAAAATGAATATACAGGGGAAAGGAGAAAATAAACAATATGGAAAAGAAAACAAATACAGAAAATAGGCACAAATAAAATAAGTAAAAACAAAACAAAACAAAACCAGCTAGCTTCGTGCAGGTCCTAGAGTTCTCCTATGGAGAGCTCCTGGACTCACGCCCCAGGCCCAGCCAGGACTTTATGTAGGGTTTTGGAATTATGACCTACCAATGTGTCTTTATGATGTCAGAGCAAGATATGGTCCAATCAGAGGTGGAGACAGTTTCCAGTGATTTTTCTCAAGAAATCTTCTGCCAGAATAAAAGAAGCCACTCACACAACTTGTTTCTATGAAGTTAGGGATACAGAGTAATAACTTTTGTTTTCTCAGATGTATGATCAAATCACTTTTGTCGGAAACCAACCACTTGTATGCACATAGCTCTATTTGTGGATATCTGCCCTGTTTGTTTGATCATGCCAGTGCCATGTGGTTTTGCTTGCAACAGATTTTATGTTTTATATAGATTGATTGACTTTTATTGGAACGTCAGATTTAGAAAGAGAAGGAGATAGAGAGGACATATAGAGGATATGAGGATATAGAGGACATGAGACATATAAGACACTGGCATGGTATCTTGGGCATGATGAGAGGTGAGATTTGGGAGGTTGATGGAGAATGGGTGACCAAGCCTGTAGTCATGTTAGGTATTTCCAGTTGATACATATCTACATGTCTCAGGTAAGGAGTGTGTGCAGTGCAAGTGTGGTGGCTGTCTTCAGCTTCTCTTTATTCACTTGAACGTGACTGGACCTGTGCCTCCACCAAACAGACCTGGATTATGTGCTTGGCCCTGGCTGCACCCTGGTCTTTGTGCTCATATTCTAGGGGTGGGAGGGCAAAATGTGTTTGTGAATAGCAGCTTGTTTCTGCTCTCTCTTCCTGCCAAACAAACAATAATCAATAACTAAATAAATACAAAATGTTTAAAAGGATATGTTGACTGCTTGTGAAGGACTACACTATTGTGATAGTATTGGCGAGAGCAGTGGTTTGAATAGTGGGTGGAACAGTTACAAGGTAAATCTCTAAGCTTAAGGAACTGTATTATGAAAAATACAAAATATAAAAAAAGAAAAGAATTTTAGATCCTGATAGATATTTTAGATTTTAAAAGGTTTATTTATTTTTATTGGATCTTTGGATATACAAAGAGAAGAGACAGAGAGAATGATCTTTCCTCCCCTGATTCACCTCAAGTTGTTCCAATGGCTGGAGCTGAGCTGATCCACCCGGGAACCGGGAGCTTCCTCTGGGTCTCTCACATGGGTGCAGAGTCCCAAAGTTTGGACATCCTCTTCTGCTTTCCCAGGGCACAAGCAGGGAGCTGGATGGGAAACAGGGCTGCCAGGAGAAGAAATGGAGCCCACATGGGTTACTGGTACATGCAAGGCATCGACCTCAGCCTCTAGGCCACCGCCAGGCCCTTAAATTTTATTAAGTAACATTTATTTATTTGAAGTGTAGAATAACAGAGAAATAGGACAGAGATCAGAAAAAAATGGGAGGAGTGGAGAAGAGATGAGTGAGAGAGTGTGGGTTGGGGAGGAGCAAAAGAATGGGTGGCTGAGTGTGTTGACTTTATCCAAGAGGAAATTTGTGGTTGTTCCTTTGATCAAAGTTTTAAAACTCTGTTATACTGTCTGAGCTTCAGCAGGTGTTAGGGTTCAACAGGAGTCAGTAATCTTCACATGATCTTTGTAGAGTGAAGTGTAGGACAAGGCCACTTGTTTGCCACGTTTTTCAGTATCAGTCATCAAGAAGAAAATATGTAAGCAGCAACTGTCATGCTCCAGTCTTATTTTGTAATTAAGAGCTTCTTGGACCCTGGGAGCAGCAGGTTCTTCCTGTTGGTTCAGTGGTTTTTGAGGACTTGGGAGGCAAGCACTAGATACAGAGGTGTGACAGGAGAGTTCTCTGAGGTGTGGAAGAGGAGGAAGCAAGTTTCCTCCTTACCCACCTCAGGCTCAGTGGCTGTGGCCCTCTAAGTCTTAGAAATAGAAGACTAATTGTGAAAGAAATATTAATTTGTTAACCTGTGCACTGTGCATTCTCCGGTGATGGATAACTAGGATAACTAGACAGGATGGTTAAATTTGTGATTGATTTACCTATTTAGGGGTTGGTGAAGACATATGGAATGAACCATTTATGAGAAAACAATTCTTATTTGGAAAGAGAAAAACAGTTCCTTAGGAAGTGGTGGTTTAATATGTAACAGTATCTGTTTGCGAGTGCTTCTGACTTCTTTTAGAAGATTAGAGCTGCTATAGGGATAAGCATAATCGCAATTACTGAGTCCTTTCATGAAATTTGCTTTTAGTTAGATAAAGAATATGAGGACCTTTAACTAGAAAGACTCTTTATGAGAATATGACACAACTGAAATGTCCTATGGTGATTCCCTTAGAAGAAAATTTGTGTTTTCACTGCTGCCATGTTGGCCGTAAGAGCAATATGTGTCATCAAGGATGATTAGCATGTTGTCAAGAATAGGTGAGGACTGTTCATGCTGTGTGTTCACGTTAAACGTGTAAATAAATGCCAAACTGGCTCAAGAAGCAGTTAGGAAAATTACCTTGAGGAGCATTTCTCCTGCATTCCTTCCTTTATTCCAGCACTTGTGCTAACCAAGCAAGTATGTTCATCTCAAATGTTTGTAGAGTAACAAATTGATTCATTGAAAAATATTAGTGACTCATAGTCACATATGACTTAGATGTAGAGTTAAACTGCTACTAAACCCAATTTGCCTGCTGTTCTTGCTCTTGCTCTGAGTTGTACAGGTTGCTTGTTTTTATTTTAGTATTCTGGAAGCTACCATCTAGCGTTCTTGAGCCTGGTTTCTTGCTTTTGAAGAGGCTGTAAGTGAGGTCATGGGCTGAGTATTTCATTGGAAACTCATAATTTTGAGATATGCAAAGCAAAAAATAAAGGAAAATCATAAGTTATATCCCTAGAGTGGAGTAGCACATTGGCTTTTAAAATGCTGTGATGGTGTAGTAAATTATTCCTAGAAAAATATTTGAAGAAGTGAGGGCCACCATGTTCATCATATTTTTGTTCCTGCCTTTATTCTTATATATCTAGCTGAATGCAGCAGGATGATGGCACAGTTTTATAGCTGCAAATTATTATGCAAGTGTGTTTGTGTGTGTGTGAGTGTGTTTGTGTGAGCCTGTGTATAATAATTATGTTGAGCAAAATCTCTCCCTCTGCAATGATAATGATTTGTATAATGATTTTCTTGTTTGTTTATAGTTTTATGAAATGGGCTGTACTGGGCTTGAATGAAAGCAGGATCTGTCAGTGAACATAGTCTTTCTGATATAGGTCTCCTGTGTCTCAACAGCTAGATGAAACACCTACACGTACTTTATTTAATTATTTTTTAACTTAAAGCTGTTCTTAGAATCTCTGATTGAATGAGTATTAAATTGAATGTGTAATTGGAACTCTTCTAAAGAGATATTGGCTAAGAGGACAATTCTGGCTATCTCTCATTTTCTCCTTAGAGTTCAGTGGACTATGTTACTGAGAATTAACCCTGTATGTCTGTGCTATAGAACAGTCCCCCTTAAAAAAAAACAAACAAACTGGCTGATGTTGTGGACATATACACAATGCACATTAAACTGGTCACTGACATCTATCTGGGAGGTGGCAAAGATTCTTAAGCTTAGAGCATCAAGCAGGTGGCTAGGGTCAGTTTGTGGACTTTCATAAGGATTAAAGCTGAGAGAAGAACCTCAGAGCTGGTTGCAAAAGTTGGAACAGAACCCCTCAAGTGAAGAGGTTCTAATCTTGTTATGTGATCCTACAATTTAAGGTGTGTTGAAGACAATTTGTGAGTGCATTAGTGTGCAAAATCACACACTGTTACCCTACTCTAAAACTGTCGTATCAAGGGAGGATGCCCAAAATAAAATTAATGTTCATGTACAAAAGAGGTTGGGAATTTGGCATGTTCATGAATATTTTTCTATCATCTGTGTGACCTCCTTTTTTTCCTCTTTTTAAAGATTTGTTTATTCTTATTGGAAAACCAGATATACAGAGAGGAGGAGAGACAGAGAGGAAGATCTTCCATCTGATTGTTCACTCCCCAGTTGAGCACAACCGCTGGAGCTTAGACAATCCAAAGCCAGGAGCCAGGAGTTCTTCCAGGTCTCCCATGCTGATGTAGGGTCCCAAAGCTGTCCCAGGCCACAACCAGGGAGTTGGATGTGAAGCAGGGTTGCTAGGATGAGAACTGGCAACCATTTGGGATCCTGGCATGTATAATTCGAAGACTAACCAATATGCCATTGCTCCGGGCCCATGACTTGTTTTTCTAATCTGTTTTTCCGAGTAGTGCTCTTCATGGTGTTACTGTAGGGATTTTGCTCTTGAGCATCCTTGTGTCTGAAACTATTTTCTTTGAGATGTCCTCAAGGCTTATTTGTTCTCCTCATTCACATTTTTTCTCAGCTGTCTCATTCTCCACCAGGATTCCAGGACTTTGCTATTGATTATTTCATTTGTTACTCTGCGTCTTTCTCTATCCCTTTCTCTGCTTTTGCCCCCTCCTGTTTCAGAGTCCTTTTTATGATATGAAATGATCTTCATTGTGTGTAATTCTCGGCCTGTTGTCTGTTTTCCTCTATTTCATGAGAGCAGAGAAATTTTCATCTGGCTCTAACTCCTGCAGCTTTGTCTTCCACACAGTTGCCACTTAATAAATAATTGTTGGCTGAAAGACACTTCCATGTAATACTCTAATACTCCTCTCAGGAACCATCATGATTTTCTTTTGATCTACTCCAGTTGTACTAAGTTTCTTTCATACCAATCTTTCCACGATACATGTGTCCTTCTGTCTCCCTAGACAAAATACTGTGTTATTCATGTCATTTACCTTATGTCCCTTGTATTAATGTCAAGCTGCTAAGTCTGTGGCAATTTGCTTGGAGTGTGCCATAGCTTTCTTCATGACACTACTCTGGTTTTTTCAGGTTGCCAAACCCTTGTCAGCAAAATTGCAGTTTCAACTGAGGAATCAATGAGGAAATGGATGAATTCCAAGTTCATGTGTTGCTTGGCAGTATAGTTGGACTAACTGCTTTTGATCTGTTGGAATAAAAACCTCAATTTCTAGTTAGCTGAGTCCAGAGGTCATGCTGTTTCACTGCATGTAGGTCTCTCCAACACAGCTACCCACTAATCAAAGTCTGTAACTAGGAAGAGAGTCTATCTTACTAAGATCAAATCCCAATCTGCATTATCCGTTTACTTAAGAATACCCCTTTGATTAGAATAGGGTCACAGATTCCAGCCACACACCAAACTTGAGAGCATGAATATCAGAGGAAGAATTGATTGGGACAATCTTGCCATCATTCTACACTTTCCCAATGCATTGTAGGCTCCGTAGGAGCATTCAGAGTCATTTATGACCTTTGTAAAATTTCAGAAATTGGAGAGGCATTAAAAAACAGGAAATATTAATACTGAGTTAAAAAAATGCATATTTGGAAAACTTTATGCTCCCAAATGGCATACTACTGATCTATAGAAAAGTTAAAGATGGTCCCAGCATGGTGGCCTTGCGGCTAAAGTCCTTGCCTTGATAGTACCGGGATCCCATATGGGCATGTGTTCTAGTCCCAGCAGCCGTGCTTCCCAATCCAGCTCCCTGTTTGTGGCCTGGGAAAGTATTGGAGGACTTGCCAAAGCCTTGGGGCCCACTTTCTCTCAATGAGACAGTTTCAGGTTGCTGCAGTAGGCGAGCAAGGAAGGAATGGTTTCTCCACTTTGACCGAACATTTACTGCCAAATGTAGATAAATATTGCAAAGTGTGTGAGGCATATTTTTAACTTCTTACATGATATGTGCACAAGAAGATTGAAGTTCATTAAAGAGAATTTTCTTGGAGATTAACAGAGTATGTTAACAGACTCATTTCTGTTAACTTCAACAATTTTCCAAATAAAAATATAAAGGGTATATTCCCTTGATTAAAAAAATCATTTTATTTATTTTTTATTACATTGCATTATATGGCACATTTTTTTAAATTGACGATACATGTTAGAATGAAGGTAAAATATGTGGAGTACTAGCTAAAAGTCCTGTGATCCTGATTAGCTTGTTACAGAAGTTTAAAATGTAGTGGCACCCTGTGCGATTGCCTAGCTGCTAGTATTCTTTGTCTTTGCACTCACTGGGATCTCATATGGGTACCATTTAGTGTCTGGCTGCTTCATTTCCCTTCTGTCTCTGCTTGTGGCCTTGAAAGCAGTTGAGGATGGCCCAAAGCCTATGGACCCTGCACCCACGTGGGAGACCTGGAAGAGGCTCCAGGCTCATACCTTTCATTTGTCTCAATTGCAGCCATTGGGCAAAGTTGGGGATTGAATCAGTAGATGGAAGATCATCCTCTCTGTCTCTCCTTCTCTCTGTATATTTGATTCTCCTGTAAAAATAAATGAATCATTCTGCAGCTTATTATTTAACTTCATAGTGCTATTAATTTCTTTTTTCTTCCTGTTGTTGATTTTGTTTTGTTGCTTTTCATTTAGGGGAATGTATGTTAACTGTTATGAGGACTGTTTTATGCATTTGTGAGGATACAATGCAGCATGCATTTCTACTAGCAGATGAAAGATGGAATCCCAATGAAACTCTTTACTATAGTTTGACAATAGGATGCTGGACTCTGCCATTGTCCATGCCCATAAAGATGGACATATGACTGTGTATGAAGAACTATACTCTAGTGATGATATAGGGGAACTCAGTGAGCCGAGAAGGAATTGGGGAAGGGATAAGGGAAATCCCAGGATCTATGGAACTGTATCATAAAATGATAATAAATTAATTAATTTTAAACTATTAGAAAAAAGAAATCTAAAAACAACAGCACCAAAAAAAAAATGCAGGACTGTTGTTCTGACGTAGAGGATGCTAAGTGTGTATATACAAATGAATGTCTGTATAAAAGCCTTGTTCTGACTCACTGTCCTGTTCTGGAAATTTGATCGATGATATGCTGAGCCACGTTAAAGCCTTCGCAGGTGATGATTATCGTGATCACTTTGTTCACACACTGACTAAGTTTTCCCCTGTGTCTGTCATTACGGTAGGTTATGGAGAAGGTCTTTCTAATCAAAATATTTAGTGAAAATAGCTCCAAATACTATGACACTGTTTCCATGTTTCTGTTTTATTACTTTTGTGGAAAACTGGGATTTATTTTGTATTTATGAATGGTGTATTGTCTTCAGTGAACTAACAACATCATTATTAAGCAGCTATTTATTTTTCTTCTCACAAAGTTAAGTACTGTGTCTAGGAAAAATAATATGAGCAACTTGCCATGGAGACAAAAGAAGACTTTCCCTTTGCCTGATGTTCCTGTAACTGAACAGAGAGAGTAACGGGCCCAAGCTAGTACGAATGACTCCTGACAGCTGCTTAGCTCCACAAAACCCTCATCGAGCATCCTGATAAATACAAGTCCTCTTGAAAACCACACACACACACACACATCCCCTTCAGAGATATGTAAATGAATATTTTGTTTCACTGAATTGCTAAGATTTTGTCAAAAGGTATTTAAATTAATTTGTAACAGATCTGAACTCCTGTGTCCAGTCACGATATTTTTGTGAGGATAGTAAAGGAGAAGTTTGCACATACAAATTCCATGATAGGGGCCCAGCACAGTAGCGTAGTTGTTAAATTCCTTGCCTTGCACACACCGGGATCCCATATAGGCTCCGGTTCCAATCCCAGCAGCCCCATTTCCTATCTAGCTTCATGTTTGTCAGCTGGGAAAACAGTCAAGGACAGCCCAAATCCTTGGACCCCTCACCTGCGTGAGAGACCAGGAAGAGCTCCTGGTTCCTGGCTTTGGACTGGCTCAGCTCCGGCAGTGCCGCAGCTAGGGGAGTGAAACATCGGATGTAAGATCTTCCTCTCCTTCTCTCCTCCTCTCTGTATATCTGACTTTCCAATAAAAATCTTAAACAAAACAAAATAAGCAAACAAGAAACAAACAAAAAATGGCATGATATTGGGTATATCAGCTGAATTTGCCTGCAGTGAAATGGGTCTTTCCTTTTTGGCTTACACAGTTTCATAAAGGTAGACTGTGAACTTTCTCCTTTAACTGCCTTTGACGACAGGTGAATTTTACATATATATATATAATAAAGAATATGTATATATTAATTAGATAATTCCTTGCTTTTTGGGACTACCTGCTAACCTGCATATGCTAATGAAGTTTTCAGATTCTCTTATTCTAGTAAAATTAGAATTTAGAAAATAAAAATATTAAAAAAATGGGTATCTTTTAAAGCAATAATGAATCTGTTCATTATTGAAAAACATTTAATGTGTTTGAAAGGTAGGCTATAGAGGGAAGAGAAGAAAAATTGGAGGTGTGCTTAGGAATTTTAGCTAGCATGATTTTTAATCACTTGAGAATGTAATTTCTTTACTGTAATTTTCTTGAAGTATGTTGATATCAACTGTAAAATTGCAATGATACAAAAGAAAAAGTGATGAACCTCATTGACAGAAGTCATAGAAATACAAAATATATTTGACAGGAGCAGAAGTATTTATAATGGGTGAGCATTTATAAAGCTGTGGAGGACATGGTAAAGCCAGCAATTTTTTTTTTCCAGAATAAGGGAACAGATAAAACAAAGGCAAAATGAAGATATCGGTAACTTTGTGCAACTTATTTTTCCCCCAAACCTGTTAAGGAGTCAGATAGACTCTAAAGATAAAATGAGGCCCTGATATAGAGGAATAAGATAATCAAATTAGGAATATGTGTTTATAGGGGATTTTGTAATGTATCTACTTCAGATTAGGTATGGAGTTTCATTCAATAAATTATGAATAAGTTCTCTTACGTTGGAAAACATGATAAAATGGATTTTGAGGGACTTAAATAAGGTCTTGTGGCATAATAGGATTTTTAAGTGATCAATCTATGATAATTTTGCTTCTTACAGATGAAGTGTGGTGTGATTTTCAAGGATACATTGACACAGTTACTTCAAATATCAAGGTTAACAGTGAACAGTGCTGAGCAGGAAATGTGAACTTTTCTTATGTGAATGACATTTCTGTCTACATTACAGTATAACTGTAGAAACATAAAAGTATTACAGGAGTCAATGAGTTCATCCTAGTTCATTTGGAATTTTCCACTGTTGTTATCTTGGCTCCACCCATCCTGTGGCTGTTACAGATATAAAGTCTGGAGTCTTGTCTTGCTTTGGCTCAGAGGGAAGACAGAATCAGAGTAGCTGTGGAAGAAGATGGATCTCAAACACAGTCGTTCTGTGAAGCTGAATGATGGACACTACATGCCAAGGCTTGGATTTGGAACCTATGCTCCTCCAGCAGTAGGTGAACCCCAGGGGGACTAAGGGTGAGAATGGTATCAGCCCTGGAATGGTTGTCAGCAGACAGACACTTGGAGCTGACAGACACCTAGTAGTTTGGAGTGAATTATCTGGGCTTGTATTTCTGTCTGTAACTTGTCTGTTTTCAGGTCACAGAGATCGTTTATTAATTGAGGATGGTGAAGCTGTTGACTGGGGATTCAGAGGTGGAGACCTCTGGGGTGTAGATTTATTATTATTATTACCTCACATGTATGAAGTGCTTACTATGAGTATTAGATACCATGCAAACATCATCTCAGTTACTTCCTCAAAAGTTTCCTGGGGGAGTACAGATTTTTGTTATTTGTTCCATCTCTAAAATGCAAAACTCCAGCTGCACTGCCTATGCTCTTCTGTTGTCCCAGTCAGAGCCAGTCTGCTCTGTTAGAAATTGTGAGGGACAAAGTGCAGTGGAGGAAGGGACAGGTAACAGTGTGCTTTGAAGCAGACTTGTGTTGCTTAATTAGTTGGGATTGAATTGTTTGTCAGAGAATTTCAATCATCAAATGTTTGGTTGAGGAGAAACCATTGCTATTTTAAACTTAGGAAATGAAAACTGAAGAGGTATAAACTAGTGTGTGTGTGTGTGTGTGTGTGTGTGTGTGTGTGTGTGTGTGTGTCTTTGAACTGTATTTCTAAGTATTTGATAAATCATTCACAGAATTCACTGCAGTGAGCTCTGGTCACAGTGAGGTCGTAGAAAGGGGAGATGTGGAAGCTTCTTGGAGAGATTATCCCATAGTGATAGATTCCTCTGCTCAACCTTACTAAAACATAACATGAAATATTGACACATACTGCCCTTAGACAGGACCAGTTTTTTTTCAGTAAAATGTCTATTTTTTAAGACATAATATTTCCATTAGCATCGAACAGAAATCTGACATCAATCTTACTACCAAGAAAAAAAATCACACATGTATATGCTTAACATCCAGGCAATGTGACTAGCTGGACACTGAGCTGCTTTAACACTCTGTAATGTTTTTTTCTCCTAAATATTATTTTGGTCCAGTCTTCAATGATTTATTCAGTCAGTATATTAGGGGGTGGTGTTACTGTGTGTATTGTGAACCTGTGACTCCTACTTTGCCTTCTGAGAAAAATGTAAACACATTATCTAAGACAAGTGAATAGATTATAATTGCTTGAAATATGAGTCAAGTCTTGCAACTATTATTGTGCTAACTTTCTGCAAGAAACATTGGCAGCTGCTGAAGTGAGGCGAGGTATCTGAAATTGGGTGCAACACTCTTTACTCTCAGTCCTTCTCAGAAGTTCTGATGTTGGTCAGAGGACAGATTCATAAACTCCTTGTGCAGTAAAGTACCATGTTGATGTCAGTCACTTTTGAGGTTACAGTAACGAAGTACTTGGACTGTAATCTGTTATCTTCCTGCTGTATCAACAGGAAGCTGAATCTGAAGTGAAGGTATGACTTGTTCTGAGTGTTTTGGGAAGATTTTCATGAGGGCAAAGATGAGTTTATACCAGGCTGGAAGTCAGGCACAGGCGTTTTTCTGTGTTCTGAGATTATTCAGCTCAAGTAGAACAGCCATGCTGGGCACAGATGGAGAGGTGCCTGCCTGTGCTTTGTCAGCTTCCACAGAGAAGGTCCAGGGTTTTTGGAACAGGGGGATGAATTTGAAGGCTCCTATTTTAAAAAATGTATATTTTAATGATGCAGTTATATACACTCAGGGATTTCCCCATCCATCCATGCCATTAACCAAATCTCCTCCAATGTTACCCTTACATTTCTACAATATTGGGGTCCTTTAAACGCATTCACAAGTGTGCATCATTCTGCTTTTAGGCTCTTGTAACACAAAATGAAGGTTTAAAATTGTTCCTGAAGTTGTCAGTCAAATGTATTAATTATTCAAATGCTATTCTGAAGGGTTGCTTTAAAGGGACCCAAAGCAAGATGTGAAGACATTTTTTCACACATGTTGTGTTTCCTGAGCACAATGGAGCATTACCTAGGAATAGATTAGAAGGGTTGTTACTGAAGTCCAAGCAAATAGCATTCAGTGTGAAAACTGATGATGGTAGTGAAATATAAAAGGAGTTTCTGGAAGGCATTTTGTATAGGAAGTTATGCAGTTGTAATTATTTTTGCTTGTACAATCACAGTCACCTTGTCCTTCTTACTTCTTAGAATTTGGCCCGCATGTTCCCTCTCAGGTCCTCCCACGTACTCAGGGATGTCTTCCAGTTCCCGTAGTGTCCCTCCTGTGCTCCAGGTTCCCTAGCAGGCTCTGGCCCTCTGGACTTGGCTTAAAAGCAGACTGTCTCTCTAATGTGTTTTGCTTTGCAGCTCCGTTTGGCTTCCTTTTCGATTCCATGTTTGTCAGATGGAGATTGGGTTAGTTGTTTTCTCATCTGCTCCTGTCCAGGTTTCCATTTGGAGAAGAGTTCTGCAAAACCAATTTTATTTGTAACGTTCATGTAATTAGTGTTCTTTTGTTAATGATCATCTCTTATTCTTCTAAGAGTCTTTATGAGAGCAGGGAAAGTAGCCATTTTGTACATGGGTAAATCTGCAGTCCCTCTGGGGCTATCATATTGCTAAGCACACAGGAAGTACTCAATCAATGCGTGTTCAAGAGTATTAAATGAGAGAGGTTGAGGAGTGAAGGATAAAAAAGAATCATGAACAACTTGAAGAGCTCAGAACCTGGGAAAATGGATGTTACAGACTCATTATCAATCTCAATCAATAACAGCTCTGTATTAATTTGTGTGTGTATTCCTGGTTCTTTCCTACTGAATGGTTAGATATTTTCTGCCAATATTGGACACTTTACTGCAAGGCCTTTGCCTTAGAATTGATTCTTGTTGAATGAGATGTGATTTTCCATGTTCTGTGCTGAAGCTCATTTCACCAGTTTCTTGCAGATCAGAGGTTACATTGGAACTTAGTTGATGTCTCCAGAGTACAGATCTGTTACCCATACCATTCCCCAAGGAATGGGGAAAGATTGGTCAGCAGCAACAATGAGAGAAAATGTTACTGAGGAGGTACATTTCTTCTGTATGAGTTGCGTAGATCATGAATTCTTTTTGTTCCTCCCTTGTAGGTTCCAAAAAGCAAGGCTTTTGAGTGCACCAAAGTGGCCATTGAGGCTGGTTTCCGTCACATTGACGCAGCACTCTTATATGAAAATGAGGAGGAGGTTGGTGCAGCTATTCGTGAGAAGATTGCTGATGGGACTGTGAAGAGAGAGGACATATTCTACACTACCAAGGTACAGGGACTATAGGACACTGCCAGTTCAGATATGATATTGTGAGAGGAATATTATTTGCCATTTGAGGAGTTTGGTTCCTACAATTTGGAGGCACATTGTAAGGTTAAAAATAACCAAACCAAACCCAACAAAACAAAGCAAAACAGAAAACAAAACAAAACAAAGCAAAACAAAACAAAACAAAACAAAAACAACAACAAAATAGAAAAAAGTTGCTTTTGACAAGAGTGGTGCATTAGGTTTCGCTTCTTTCCATTTTAATGTGATTCTCCAAGTGTCACTACTCCAATTCTAATACTCCTTCCTTCTGGTACAGCTGAGAGGCACCAGATGATGACTCAACTATATATGGCATGGTTTGTGCCATGCATATTCCTAGCTTTTCTTAAAATCTGAGTAGTGAATCAAAGATACAATGTCTCTTTCTCTCTCTCCTTCTTTCTCTCATTCTCTTTGTATGCCAAATGAAATAAACAATTCTTGAAAAACCATCCATTATACTTTTTTCATTTTGAAATGTGTTGAAGATGAGATGTAGTTTTCTGGCATGTTGGTATATCAGACATGATTCCTTTATACAATATGAATAATGGTACCTATTTATAAGAATTTGCTGAACTTGCACAGGCATACCTTTTCTATTTTTCATAAATTCTCAAAGAATATGTCGGGTACACTTGAGATATCAATCAGAAAATGATGTTGAAGTATAAAATTATGAGCCAATTGCAATAAGTAGTGTATGTAATCCTTGCCTTGCACGTGCTGGGATCCCATGTGGGTGCTGGTTCTGATCCCAGCAGCCCCACTTCCCATCCAGCCACCTGCCTGTGGCCTGGGAAAGCAGTTGAGGATGGCCTTGGGACCTGCACCCATGTGGGAGATGCAGAGGAGGCTCTGGGCTCCTGTTTTTGGATTTGCTCAACACTAGTCGTTGTGGTCACTTGGGGAGTGAATCATCGGACAGAGGATCTTCCTCTCTGTCTCTCCTTCTCTCTGTATATCTGAATTTATAATAAAAAAATAAATCCCAAGAAAGTATAAGATCACTCAGAAGAAGATGTTGGAGTATTAGAACCTTTTACTCCTTTAAGCAGAACTGAATCAAAGAATTACAAATTTTCTAAGGTGGAAAAACACAATTCTAGCATAAAAAGAGCTGAATATTCTCCAGCTTTATTTGCGTTTATCATGTGGTGATCTCTCAGCAGAATCATTTTATGGGATTTATTTTACAGAATAGTAGATTGCATTTTCCTGTACCAACCAGCCAATTTGACTGTTTTGAGAGATTGGCCCTTCAGTCATTGAACTTTTTATATATCATCTAACTTGTGTTGTTTGTTTCTAACATACCATTAAAACAAAATGCAGAAACTTACTAAGGATCTGGTTTATAATGTGTAGCACGAAACCAGTTACAGCTTTTCTTAATTATATACCATCATGGTACAGTTCAATTGATAATTCAATATTTTAACAATAATGTCTAATGTTTCTTCTCCAAAATATGAGAACATAGCCAACTTTCTTCTCTTTTTTGTCATTGTTACAGGTTTGGGCTACTCACCTTAAACCAGAATTGGTTAGGTCATCCCTGGAAATATCACTGAAGAAACTTCAAATGGACTATGTTGATCTTTTCATTATACATGTTCCATTTCCTATGAAGGTAAGCTCTTTTTTTCTTAAGTTATGCCGCAAGGTCTCATCAATGTTGTTGTCAAACCCAGTTTAGTAGCTAAATGGTCTGTGTTGTTAAGACAAGTTAGACTTTAATGATGGGTAAACAATTACTAAATGATGATTTGACCCTCCTTGATATCTAAGTGATATTGGCAGTAAGACTATTACGTCTGTTTTTTTTTGTTTTTACTTTCATTTATTTTTATGTGAGAGGCAGATTGACAGAGAGAATGAGAGGGATGGAGGGAGGAAAGAAGGAATGGTGAGAGAGAGAGAGAGAGAATTTTCCGTCATAGATACAGTGGCTGTAACTGGGTCTGTTCAAAGTCAAGAACCTCAGTATTCTTCCAGGACCTAATGTGGGTACAGGGGTCCTTGGATTTGGGCCTTCTTTGTCTACGTTGCTGGGAATATTATGCAGGAGATGGATTACAATTAGAACAGCTGGGCCTCCAACAATGCTCATTTTTGATGTTCCTACCATGAGCAGAGGATCATCTCCTTTGCCATGGTAGCTATGTGGGACTCATTGCACAGGTTTCTGAGCTGTTGAAATTCATTGATGTCACTTCTTAAATCTGAGGCTGTTGAGGGCCATACCATTTGTGTCAGGTGATTATGCTGCTGTTTATAAAACCATTAGCAATCAGAGTCCTAAATGTGTTGAGTTAATAGTGATTCAATGAGAAGACCATTCATCTGAAGGATATAAACCTCTTCCTTTTGCACTCTTCTCCCAAAGTAGAGGGAGGTCCCCTGGCTGGTATGCACTGCAGAAGGAGGTTCCTTTGGACTTTGCTGATTGGGCACCTCCTCACGGTGGGTGTTGGCTGAACCTCTGTGATAGCCTGGTTCAGTTGGAGTTGGGTAGCTTTGATCTGGAAATAAAGCCTCCTGATTTAAGGTATTAATTACTACTTACCTGCAAGCCATACTTTCCTTAGCAGATAAATCTATGTCCAATGTAGCAGATCTCAAACTTAGTAATTTAGGGACATGTGGCTGTTTTAGATTTTCTTTCTCTCCTCCTACTCATCCCTCACAGATGTATGGATGCACGTGCATATTCATGCACACTGCATTTGGTCACAGCTTGCTGAAAGTTGTGTGACCATCTCCATATGCATCAGAAAGGTCATTCTGAATGAAAACCTTTTCATCCCTTCTTTGTTTTTCAGCCTGGAAATGAACTTTTACCAAGGGATGCTAATGGGAAAATTATTTTAGATACAGTGGATCTTCGTGACACGTGGGAGGTATGTATTACTAGAGACCATGAAATGACCACTTAGGAAAGTAGGAATGATGGAATGGATAGCCAGAAGAGATGGGTCTTGGCTGCAGTGGATGTCTGAATTCAGAGATCATATGGGACTTCTCTTAATTCATTGTTCGTATATGAAAACGCAGGGAGTTGAACAAAATGACCTCAGAATATTTCTAATTTTTAATCTTTTAAAGATTTTTATTTATTTGAAAGGCAGATGGACAGAGTGAGAAGGAAGCAGAGAGAAACAGATTTATTTGATGTCTTACCCTCCACCTACCACCCCAAACTGGCCACAATAATGAGGTTTTATTCGGGCAGAAATCAGCACAATAGAACTCCATGAAGGTTTCCCACCCTGGTGTCAGGGGCTGGAGTACATTGGTCATCTTGTACTGTTTTACTGTGTGCATCAGCTGGTTGCTGAATCAGCTGGCAATGCTCTAATTTGGGGTGGTGGTTTCCCATAGTTGGTAGCTTCATCCATTGCATGGCAATAGTGTTCCAACATCGACTTTTGTATTTCTGGAAAGCATTTCTCGGCTACACAGATTAGGTTGTAGATTTGAGCCCTCCTAATGCAAGTAGCAGAGGAAATTCAGGAAGAGGCAGAGTTATAATCTAGAAAGGAAAAGTGCATATGTGGCAGGAGGGAAAGCAATAGTCTGACTTGTAAGAAGAAGAGCTAAAAGCTGTGTAACCTACCCTTAAACCTGTGGTGGTTTTGTTGTTGTTGCTTGTTTGTTTTTCCTGCATTTGCAGGAAAGAGGCATGAGCATAATATCTTCTAACAGAGAACATAGTGTGTGTGTGTTTAACCTGGACTCTTGGTACACTTTATAAAAATGATTCAAGCTCAACATGAGATATGCACAATTGATGGGGCAGAAGATGTAAAAGGGCATTTTAAAATAATTTAACATTCATCTTTCCCAACGTGCATATAATAGATTTTATGTAGACATGTTAGATTTATATAGGTAAAATGTATTAGGAAATAATATATTCAAGTGATAAAATAATTTACTTCAGCAAAACATTTAAACATGGTGAAAATAATTTCCAGATTTTAAGAACTCCAGGGAATAATGAGATGATTAGAGTACACAAAGAATGACCACACATTTCCCACCTCCATAGGTTCTGGAGAAGTGCAAAGATGCAGGATTAACCAAGTCCATTGGGGTGTCTAATTTCAATCGCAAACAGCTGGAACTGATACTGAATAAGCCAGGACTCAAGTATAAGCCCACCTGCAACCAGGTAAATCCTAAACCCAGAGGGCTTTCTCTACATTGTGTTCTTCACATTCTTAATTCTTAATGGATGTTTTTTTCAAGTTCATGGCTTTGGATCTATTTAGTGGGCGGCCATTTCAATCATCACAATAAGAAATACCAAGGAAAGGGCAAGTTGAATGGAGTTCATGAAGCACGACTTTGTTACTTAAAACTAAATTTCAGTTTCCTATGAGACATTCAAGTGTGATTATGGAGTTGGTAGCTGTCAGTGTTGGAGTGCGGATCATAGAAATGGACTACAACGGAGTGACAGACTTATTGTGGCTGCTAAGCATAACCTTGTAAAAATGGATTAGGTCTCTGAGGGAAAGTGCTACAATGAAAAAAAAAAGAGAGATGGTAGAGTGTTAATATTAAGGAACAAAGGCACAAACAATGTGATAATATAGGATTGGCCAGATAGGTAGAGAGAAATGAGGAGAGTTGGTGTCAGCTTTCAGGGATGCATCCTGATGAGGCTAGAAAAAGTTAGATTTAGTGGCATGGAGTTGGTGGGAAACCTGACTGAGAGTGAGGAGAACAAATGCCAGAAAGAATGCCAAATCAAATCCAAGGAGTGGAAACCGAGAAAAATGTGAAGTAATAATTAAGCCAGATGTATTTTAAGAATACCCAAAGCTTGCAATCATTGAATATTATTTATAATGTGATAAAGTACATACTGTTCAAAAACTTGATAATTCTATAATAAACTACTCAAATGGTAACATCCTTTGTCTTAGCTGGTTTTCCCTAGGAATTTAATTGAGCAAAAGCAAAATAGGTATAAAAATTTGGGAAACTAATATACATGAGCTGTAGTATTAGAATATCCAACACAAGGGAAATGATTAATTTCTGATATTTTTTAAGATATAGGCTGAGATAATTTGAGGTCTGGTAACAGAGATGGAGAAGCTTATGTCACTAAAAGCATAATATATAATTGAATGTTCTTCTCACAAGATGTGTTACAGTATAATGGAAACCAGTTCAAGGGACCTAATTTTTAAAGGAGCTGTTTCACTTAGAAAAGGCTTGGGATTTGAAATTCTGGAAGGTGTAAGATTTTGTTCTGAAACCAATGCATTTTCCTCATTCTCTGTCCTGTGTAGTCATCAGATGCATCCCACAGGCAACGGATTCCAAGTGTCTGTTGTTGTGCAGGATAAGACAGAGGGATTTATGGGGATTTCTAATGGTGGAGGAGCAATTTTACAGAAATTTTCTAACAACTTTTTCTCACGTATTCTTGACTTGGCAACAGAAGGTACCTTTTATAAAACAGTCAGTATAAGCTTTGGGAAGTCTATTTGAGCAAAGCATGAGTCAGCTGCTTTAGGGACATGGGGCTGAACACAGGATTGGGGAGATAAATGGAGCTAAATCAGGGTTCTTGTAGAAGTGATGATGACCAATAAGATTCACCATCATGCAGTATTCAAAATGATATGAAGGCCCAGAGGAAAATGGCTTAATGTTCAGTATGAAACTCTGCTTAATAGTAGCTTTATTGCTTTGGTGAACTTGTATATGAGCTTTAACATTTTCATTTTAAACTCTAAGCAGTGATTTCCAGAGTACCATCATTCAACCTAAATTTTTATCAAGCATTTTTTTGGTATCATGCAATATCATAAGTGTTAAAATATGGCTCTGTTTCATTATCGTAGTTACTTCACTCAGATTGGAGTAGGGTTATGGTCCATACTGTGATTATCTTATACCTATGTAATGTCTCTTTTAATGAGTAGTTTCTCTCTTACTCTGCTCCTCCAATTCCTCCCTTTCTTTTCTCGCTCTCAGTAACTTATGTATGATTTTCTCTCATTTAATCTTTCTGTTTCAAATATTTTGTTAAGGAAAATCCTATCCCCTGAAAATTTTTCACATAAATGGATTTGTTGATTTATCGGTGAAATAGTTCATCATGTCCTTGCATGTCCCATAAATTGAAACAAATTATGGTCACATGTGATCCATGTCCTGTGGATTCATGGATTTTACCAAACATCACAGTTTTATATCCATTGTAGCCTCTATTATCTTTACTTTTTTTAAAAAAAATTTATTATTGTTATTTTTATTTTGTTTTAAATTTTATTTATTTGTGCCTGATATGATGGTTAACTTGTATAATCTTCCTTCTGCAAATACCAAGATTGCATATGGGTCCCTGCTCGTGACCAGACTGCTTCACTCCTGATTCATCTCCCTGGTTGTGGCTGGGGGAAGCAGCAGAGGATGGCCCAAAGCCTTGGGACCCTGCATCCATGTGGGAGACCTGGGAAGAAGCTCCTGGCTCTGGGACCCCAATTGGCTCAGCCCAGGCTGTTATGGCCACCTGGGGAATGAACCAGTGGATGGAGGATTTTTCTGTCTCTCCTTCTCTCTGTAAATCTGCCTCTCTAATAAAAAATTTATTGAAATGCAGAGAGCCAGAGAAAGAGAAGAAGAGTTAAGAAAGTGTAAGAGAGAAGAGGCAAGAGATAGATGGAGTTATTCCATACATTTGTTGACTGTATGCTGTCCGCAGCTGCCTTCCCAAATCAATTCTCAAGGAGCTGAATTGAAAGTAGGGCAGCTGAGAATTGAACTACCATTCCAATGTGGGATGTATTTTGCAAATGGGCGCTTATTCCACTGTGCCACCAAGCCTGCCTTATAGTGTCTAGTTTTAAAATTATTTTGTTTTTTTATGATACATTTCCTAGGCTCTGGGATTTCTCTTCCCTCCTTCCTTAATCACCTGCCCCAAAAAGATTTCTCTTATATTATCACAATAGTATAGTCCTTCATAGACAGTTAAGTACGTTGTTCTGCTATTAAAGTGTATCCTGGCTTTGTAGGTATGGATAATGATAGAAAGTCCAGCACTTCTACTTCCAAGAACTATTTAACAGTTTCATTGGCAGTCCATCTCTGATTTAAAAGTAGAGATGGATACTGCATTGTATCTTCACATCTACACATGATAGTCTCTATTTTTCAGCCACTGTACACCCTCCAAATTGAAAAACTATAAAACAAAATCAACAACAGAGAGAAAAGCAGAAAATTAACAACAACATGAAGTCAAATAACATATTGCCGAATAACCAATGTGTTGATAAGGAAATGGAAAAGAAAATTAAGAGCCTTCTTGAAGAAATTATTTTTTTTGAAAAAAAATGCAAATTAAAAATATATCAAACCCAAAATATTAAAACCCATGAGATATAGCAAACACAGTATTGTATGGATATTCATCTTAGAGTTTGCATGAATTTTGTCTTATGTCAGAGATAACATATGATATTTCTCTTTTAGGATGGACTCATATTCACCTAATATTATGATTTCTAATTGCAACTATTTGTTTGTAAATGGTACAAATTCATTCTTTTTAATGCCTAAGTGGTATTCCATGGAGTAGATGTAGCACAGTTTGTTTATTCACTCCTCTTTGGACAGACATCTGGGTTGTTTTCATGTTATTGCTATTGTAGACTGAGGTGCTTTGTAAATATAGGAGTAGAGATCCCTTTCTCACAGGCAAATTTCATTTCCTTTGGATATATTGTCACAGCTATCCTGCTCCTAGGATATACAGAGAAGAGAAGAAACCATGAGGAACATCCTCCATTTGATGATTCACTCCCAAAGTGACTGCAATGGCTGGAGCTGAGCCAATCTGAAGCAAGGAGCCAGGATCTTCTTCTGGGTCTCCCACATAGTTGCAGGATCCCAAGGCTCTGGGCCATCCTCTAATGTTTTCCCATTTCACACGCAGGGAGCTGGATGAACAGCAGGGCTGACAGGGCATGAACTATTACTACCCATATGGGATTCTGGTGTGTGAGCAAGACAAGGACTTTAGTCACTGTGTTACCATGCTGGGCCCCAGTATGGTTTTTGAGACCATTTAGACCTGCTGAGGTCTTGACCACACCTTCAGGTGGGTGGCACCAGCATTGCCACCTATTTCCTAATTAATCAGGAGACCACCAATGGGGAACATCTTACCTGTAGCTTCCCTGTCCATCAAGGAGAAGTCAGGGAATGCTTAAAATCCCAAGACCCTTGCTCAAACCTTTGGTGTTTCTCTCTCCCTCCTCTTCGAGAGGCACCCCACCTCCGGGATTTCTCTCTGGAGGTGCTTTCCCCTTCCTTCTTTCTTCCCTGCTCAATTGGTCCCTTCGCAAATAAACTTTTCTGTCTGCAACAGATTCCCTGCTTTTTATTTCTATTCTAAGCTGAGGAAAGAACCCACTGGGTATTTCTGGTAACAGTTTTCATTTGTATTACCCTGACTGTGAGGGAGCCCGAACCTTTTCTCATGTTTGCATTAGCCATTTGAATTTGTTCTTTTGCAAAATGATCTTTTTTCCCATTTATTCACAGGGTTGTTTGTTTTATTGTGGTTGAGTTTCTGAAGCTCTTTGTAAATCGTGGATATTAGCCCCTATCGATTTTTGTTGTGTGCAAAGACTTTTCTCTTATTCTGTTGGTTGCTTCTTCACTTTGCTGTTCAAAAGCTTCTTAGTTTGATGTAGTCCATTTGTTTGTTGACTTGATTTGCCTGCCTGTGTATTTCAGTGTCTTATTTAAGAAGTGTTTTCCAATTCTTGTGTCTTGGAGAGTACTTCCTATGTTTTTCTTTAATAGTTTGATTGCATCTTTGTGCAGATTTGGTCCCTGATCTATTTAGAGCTGATTTGTGTATAAAGTGACAGGTGAGGCGGTCTTACTTCTAACATCTGCACGATGCTATCCAATTGTCCAAGCAACAGCAATTATTGAAAATACCAGGCATTTTCCCCGTGTTGTTTTCTGTTTTGTTGTCAAAAGACTAGTTGGCTGTATATGTGTGGTCTCTCTTCTGGTGTTTCTATTCCATTCCATTGATCTTTTTCTGTTTCTGTATAAGTGTTATACTGTTTTGATAAACACTGCCTTGTAGTGTTTCTTGACACCTGGAATTGTGATTCTTCCAGCTTTGTTTTTATTCTTCAAGATATCTTTGGCTATTTATGGTCTGCGTTTCCAGATGAACTTTTGTGTCATGTTTTCTATTTCTGAGAATAATGTTGTTGGGATTTTGATTTGGAAAACTTCTATCTGTATATTACTTTTGGTAATATAAACATTATGATGAGTTTGAACCTGAAAATCCAGAAACATTGGGTCTTTTAATGTCCTCTTCTATTTCTCTTTAAAAAGCTTTATAATTTTCATTATAGAGGTCTTCCAACCTCTTTGTTTGGGATAATTCTGAGATTAAGATTCCTCTCTGCTATTTTAAATGGGAGTGTTCATGCACAATTTAATTCTTAATCATGGAATTAGTTTTGCATACCAGTGCCATTGATTTGCATTCATTAATTTTGTATCCTGCTAATCTTCCATATTCTCTTATGAATTGCAATAGTCTCTTGATTGAATCTTTCACTTCTCCTATGTAGAGAATCATGTCATCTGTGAACAGAGATAATTTTAGTCCCTCCTTTTCATTTTGAATTACTTTAATTTCTTTTTTTACCTTGCAACTATAACCAGACTTAAAATACAGTATTGAATGGCAATGGTGAAAGTGAACATCCTTGTCCAGTTCCAGATTTTAGTGGAAAAACTTTTGATCTTTCCATTTTACTGTTTTAAAGGCAGAGGTGGGCGAGAGAGAGAGAGAGAGAGAGAGAGAGAGAGAGAGAGAGAGAGAGAGAGCTGTTTTATCTGTAATCATTCTTGTTACATCCAAGACTGGTTCAGGTAAAAGCAAGAAACTGAGCTCCCAGGTGTCCTTTGTACATGAAATTAATCAAGTACTTGAGCTGTTATCCACTGCCTCCTAGGATGCCCATGAACATGAAGCCACTTTAGGCAGATGAACTTTGATTCCAAACAGGCACTGTTCTATGAGTTATTGGAGTCACAAGATGAATATCTCCAATCACTATCTTTTCTTTTATTTAAAGATTTATTTATTTGTTTATTTGAAAAGCAAAATTACAGAGTCAGAGAAGTGATAAGTATATACCTATGCATATATGTATATGTACATGTACATTTATATGTATATATGTATATGTATATATATATACATACATGAAGAGAGAGAGAGGAAGCAAGAAAGAGAGATCTGCACTTGCTGGTTCACTGTGCAAATGCTAAAACAGGCAAATCTTGTCTATTCTGCAGCCAGAACCACTTAACTCCATCCAAGTCTCCCATATGTGTTTAATTTTTTTTAATTTATTTTTTATTGTATATTAGTTAATTAGGGTAAAAAGTTTCGAGGGCTACAGGACCGTGGGTAAGACTATTATTTTTTCCATATTGTTTCCTTCATGTTTAAAGGGGGTTATTAAGGGAGAAGGCCCACCCAATTTCCCACCCTCCCCAGGTCCCGGATATAGGGTATGCTCTGAGGTTCTTGCTCAAGTGGTTTTGATATTGCCACAGGTATGAATCGCTGCCAATCTTGCCACTCCAAGCACTATGAGGTCCTTGAAGAATCCACCGATTGACCTAATCCATCATAGAGTCTCTGTTTGCCCCATATTTCGCTGCCAAGATATAGCTGAGATGGTTGGTTGATCTGTTCTGTCTTCTCTCTTTTCTTGGTTTGGGTTCTGAGTCCGGCATTTTGACTGGGGAGATCTCCAAAGAAAATTTGTCTGAGGTGTTCTCAAACCAGATTCTTGTATGTGGTAGCGAGTACAGGGCCCGGCACAGTCCATCGCCCCGATCAGCTGATGGTTGCAATTGCTGGGTTGCTTCTGTTTTCACTCCTGACTTCCACTGGAACCAGTGGGTGTTACAGTCCAGCCTGGTTCTGCCCAGCACATACTTGGCCCTCGCATTAAGCAGTGGGAGCTGCAGCCTAGTTGGAGTGACCCGCAATAACCCCTCCAGCCCCGCCCCCTACCTTGGTTTGCCAGTATGTGTAGCAGTAGTCCAGTCTGTCCCACACCCCATTCCACCCCAGCCGCTGTCCTAGTTTTATGCCCTCCCATGGAAGTGGTAACCCAAGAGGGGGGAACCCACTATTTCCCTCCCAGGCCTCTCCCACTCCCAGATTATGCACTGTACAGATAGTTCTGTGGTTTGACTTGACAGAACTAGCCCCCAGTGCCAGCTTCTGCCAGCTGATGCTGTGGCTAAGCCCAAACAACCCTCACCCACTCTAATTTTGTTGCACCAGTAGGAATAATCAGCCCAGCCTGGCTTTTCCCTGATCTAGTCCACATGAGGCATACAGGTGTTGTAGCCCTGCCTAGTCTGGTCTGCCCCCATCCCAGCCCACAATCTCCAGCGGGAGTAACTGTCCAGCAAAGGAACCATCCCTTATTCCCCTGCTGGCTCTGCTCCCTCCCATCCTGTTCTCATGCTTGCTGGTTGGGTGCTGCGGTCCCTTCCGGTATAGGCAGCCTCACCTTGGCATTCCATATTGTGCACTAGTCATTGTTGCGACCAAACCTGGCTTGACCCACACTGTTCTGGTGCCTGGATTTGCCAGTGGATGACATGGACAGATTCAGCCTGGTCTTCCCCCGACCCCTGCCAAATGTATGCCAGTGGGTAACTTTCCATGGCCTGTTCTGGGTTGTTTCCTATCATGTTTCTTGTGCTTACCTGCTGGGTTTATGTCCTGCCGGAAGAGTTGCCCAGGCTCCTCCATCAGAACCTCTCCCAATGCCAGGTTTCACGCTTACCAGTGGGGTCCATGAGCCAGCCCTACTCAGTCCACCTCCTGTCATAGCAGGAACAGTGGCTCTTCCTGACTGGCCTTCAGTCCAAACTGGTCCTTGCTGTTGGATGTTTCAGCCCAGCCATGGTTTGTCCATAGCCACATATGGCTCACACATGGCTCAGTAGGGGGTTGAGACCTTGCCTAGTCCATCGCACATCTATCCCGGTCCTCCAGGACACCAGAGGGTGTTGGGGTCTGGCCTGGCTTGGCTTGGTGCATCCAATCCCAGTCTACACTTGTGCCAAGGGAGACTACAACCATTTCCAGATCAGAATGCAGCCCCCATTCCAGGCCACACACCCCTTGGTGGGAACCTCAACCCAGCTAGAGATGTCCCCTTAGCTCCCCAACCAGGCATGTTCCCAGCCATAGATCACTTACATGCCCGTGGTTGCTCTGATTCAGCTTGGCACAGACCCTCACCTGTCCCGACATCTGCCTTAGACACCGTGGCTTAGTGTTCCTGGCTCACGCAGACTAGTAGGTGCAAGAGCCTAGCTCGGCATGACCTCTGCTCCCTCCTGGTTTCTAGTTTTATTTGTGGGCTAAAGTTTGCTCAGTCCTGCCTGATCTACCCTGTTCCATTAGTAATTGACACATTTGCCAGCTGTTGGAGCTGCTTATACCAGCTTGTCCAACCCCCAGGTCTGGACCACATGTTCACCAGTGGAAGCTATGACTCGCCAGGGGATTTTCCCAAGTTCCTCCACTTAATCTACTCCCAGACCCAGTTCTCTTACATGCCATTGGGTTTAGGCCAGTGCCCGGTGCAGTCTGGCCTTCCATTTGGCTTGTATGAGCTGGTGAATGTTGCAGCCCGGCCCACCCCACACCCTATTCAGGATGCACATTTGGGTGCTGCTGCCTTGACCAGTCCAGACTATTGGGGGTTCCTTTACCTGTGTTTGATGGCAGGCTCCTTGGTCACATCTAGCTTAGTCCATCACCACCCCATCTCTTGAGCTAACCAGTGGGGCTAGAAATTCCACAGGGTGTGGCCCACATATCCCTGACAGAATCTACCCCGGTTGTGGTTCTTGAGTGCTAGTTAATGTAATGGCTTACTTAATGTGACCTGGCTCCTGATCCATCATCATGTCAGGTAACATGATATGATTCTGCAGGACAAGCCATGAGCCATAGCTTTTGCATGAACTGATATTTGGTGGGCAAAATTGTTCAGTGATTACAAGCTTTACAAAGAAAGAGTACATTGGGAATCTTTATGAATGCTTCATGTCCTAGAAGCACAATGGGTTCAACCTGGAGTTAACTAAGCAGTGACTCAAAGAACTAAAAACTTAGAGCTACTGGCCAGGAGGCCAGCAAGCAGAGCCTGCACCAAATGGCGCACTGGCCGCCCAGGGACAGCTCACCACATGCACATGGTGGCTGTTGTCTGGGATCCAGGCATGAGACGCCCCACCCTGAGACCCACCAGCAGCCAGGAGGCTGCTGGAAGTTTAATCTCCCAGGCCCAAGGTCGCGCCCCTCCCCAATCCCAATCACCTCCCAATGAAGGTGGCGGGTGGGTCCCGGACCTGCCCAGTTCCAGAGACCTCACCCCGAAGGGAGCAGCCCCAGGAGCCCAGGCAGGCCCCGGGGACAGCTCACCACGTGCACATGGTGGCGGTTGTCTGGGATCCAGGCATGAGACGCCCACTCCCATATGTGTTTATAGACAAAACACTGGGTCCATTTTCTGTTGTTTTTCCATGTACATTAGCAGGGAGTTGAATTATAAGGGGAGCATGAAGAACACATACCAGCTCCCTTATGAACAAACCGAGTCCCACAATGCTATTAACGCCTATTTCTTTTTATCTTTTTTTAAATTTAATTAATAGAAGTTTCTTTAACTGAGTTTCTAGTCAGATTTGCCTCAACTGTTTCTTACTTTCTTATTGTTAGACTTCAAGCTTTTCTAAACTTGGGTTGCTTTTTTCCAACTGAGACATGGAATCACTCATTAAAGAACTTCGGTCTCTTTCCATAAAAAAAGCAAAACAAAGCTTTTAGAGAGTAAAATTTGAGAATAAGAAGTTTTAATTATCTTAAAACATTAATAAAACAAAATTTCAAAAACTTTCTTTATCAATCTAATGGCACTTGGACATCTTTTAGAAGGCTATTACAGAGAACAATCTATTAAGTAATTAGTAGGACATACATTAATTTTAGGTTTAGAAACAGAAACATGATCAGAACTGAGACACTGGACTGTGGGCTGGACATGCCTCAAGCAGTTCTTAGTTGGTGCATGTGGTTATTGGTGCATGTATTCTGACACGTGTGGCCCTTATGTGTTACAGGTGGAATGTCACGTTTATCTCAACCAGAGCAAGCTTCTGGAGTACTGCAAGTCCAAGGACATTGTTCTTGTTGCTTACAGTGCCTTGGGATCACAAAGAGATCCAAACTGGTAATGAGAATATGAACAGTTAATCTATGTCAGAAATCCTACTGATCATGGAAAACTTCAAATTAAGTTCTGTGCTTTAAGGCAATAGGACATAAAAAGTTAGCACAATACAGTTTGATGAATTTCCCATGTACCAACAGCAAGATTCAGGGCCACCAACATTCTACCTGAGGATATGTGCATCTTTTTCTGGCTCACTCTGCAAGTGTTCATGTGTATGGTGGATGTAAAGTGACAGAGTTGAGGCCATGAGAGGGGAGAGCATGTTGGGGGGAGAGAGAGAGAGAAAATCTTTCAACTGCAGCTTGACACCCTAAATATGCTCAAAAGCTGTGGCTACTCCAGGCCAAAATAGGAGCCTGGAGATGTATCTGAGTCACACGCAAGTAGCAATGAACAAAGTACTTGGACTATTACCTTCTGTCTTTTCTACACATACACGCATGAATCTCAGAAGCAGAGCAGTCATTCCTTGAACCACAATTGATGTATCATGACAAACAAGTAACTCACTGTGCAACAGGTATTTGGATAGATAGATAGACAATAGCCTACCTATCTGTCTACCTACCTACCTACCTTCCTACCGACCACTCATCTATCATGTATCTACTATTTATCTGTTTATAACTAACAGAATCATACAAATTAATAGACAGAACTACCATCCATCTGTTCGCTCCCCAAATGCCTGCTGAGAGTTGGTTTAAGATAAAGCAGGGACTGAACTTGGTCTGTTGTCTCTGGTGTGGGTGACTGGGATGCAGTCACTTGAGCCATCACTGCTGCAACCTGAGACCTGTCTGCATATTCTGGAATCAGGAGTGGAACTGAGGCTCAGTTACTCTGTGATGTGGAATATGGTTGTCTTAAAGCTAAGCTCATCTTCCCTCAAATATAAAACAATGAAGAAGAATATATTAAATTTAATGCCTATGTATGCACTATGTAGCTTTGACAGATGGATATAATATAGTATCTTATTTCTACAAAATGATGGTAATTTTTTGTATTCCAGAATATTCACCTAGGATAATTCCTTCTAACCTTCAGAAAATTGCTTTTCTGGTACATTTTCCACCTTAGGTTAATTAGGTCTGCTTTAATGCTTTATGTGAAACAAGTCATAAATTTTATTTTGTATTGCTTTTATTAATTCAATATATCTGTGAGATTCATTGACACAGTTTTGGTGTTCTGTAATTCATTCTAATTTATACTAATCCTCCATTTGTGTTATTGAAATCATTTGTGATTTGAAAATATTAAGTGGATAAATCTGAAATAAGCAACCAACAAGGTAGGTGTATTTATTTTGGACAATTTATTTATTTTATTACAATGGGGTTTAGAGAGAGAGAGAGAATGAGAGAGGGAGAGAGAGAAAGAAAGGAAAACTAGATTGAACCTAATTACTTGGGCTTCATCTTGCATTGTCTGGTGATTAACAGAGAGTAGGATTAGAAGCCCAGAGAAACTGGAGCTAAAAATACACCCTGACATGGGATGCAAGCATTCTGAGTTGTAATTTAATCCAATGTACTACATTGACAGCCCTTATACATTTTAAATTCCATGTTATTCAGAGTGTGATGAAATCTAGGGTTCTGTTTCGTATTTCTGGGAATGTGAATCATGAATCTGCTTGAAGTATTCACATGCAGTGACCTCCTGAACTGTGACTTACCAACTCTCTGTGTAATCACATAAAATATCTGAACATTGAGTGCTGTCTTCGCATCATCGCTGTTTGACATATAATGACCTCAAAACATAAGCGTTATGATGCTGCACTGTGATTTGTTAAAGCTTTGTGCTTAATAAAGAAAAAAATTGCTATGCTGAAGTTGTTAGATCCCATAAAAATGAATTTTCTATCTGTGTAATTGTAATGTAAGAAAACAAAATGTGTGCAGGTTGCTGTTGCTCTCCAGCCTGCAAAAGTTGTAATTAGAGCACATGATAATTGATAGTTAAGATGGAATAGATAGTAAATTAATGTATGTGCATATTAATATTAAAATTTATTTATATATAGTTCAATAGTATCTATGATTTCAGATATCCACTTGGGTCTGAGAACTTACATGTTACAGAATATTCCCAACACACTGGTGAAGGATAACTTCATTGCTGAAAAATTCCAACAGATGGGCATAAATATTATCATTACCATTTTGAGTAGTGATGGTCAATTTGATATTTTCCAGGTGTGCCACTAGGAATGAATCTCATGAATATCCATCAATGTTTCTGTCAGTCATGTTGGGGATTTGTGTTTAGAGGTCTACATACTCTAGGTTTACCCTCTAATATCTGTGTATTTCCACCCCAGGATTGAGCAGAATAGTCCATATCTCTTGGAAGATCCAGTCCTGAATGCCATTGCCAAGAAACTTAACCGAACACCAGGTCAGATTGCCTTGCGCTACCTTCTGCAGCGTGGGGTGGTGGTCCTGGCCAAAAGCTTCAATGAAAAGAGAATCAAAGAGAACATGCAGGTAAAGACTGAACACTTTCTCTCCAGTGGGATGTGTGAGAACTGAGCAAGGGTGGTCTCTGTGTGAGAGAACATGTGTCATGTCTCATTGCACTCCTACATCTGTCAGAAGGTGCATCTTAGAAAGGAGAAAGGCCACAGCACTGAGACAGTTCCATCGCCACATACCTAACTTGACAGTGTTCTGGGAACCAGCCTCATTTCAATTTCAATATTTTCTGTTTTCTGAGTGTTATAAATGGTCTTAAGCATCTTGGTTGTTCCTCTTCACCCTGTTCACCTGAACTTCTATTTGAACTTTAATCTCAAACTTATGTAGGATCAGTTATATATTAAACAAACTAAATGAACTACAACTTTTGTGTTTTCAACCATCACAGTACTTGGTTTACCTTTGGAAGTGATTTTTTTCTTTTTTAGCGTGAATGTTCTTGTTTTTAAATCAGTGAGCTCTTTGGATTGTGAGGTTTTACGTATAATGATTTTCTCTGGTCATTTTATTACCTTTTTCATTGCAAAAATCTTGACAAGTAGCAAGCTAGACATAACCTTATACATTAATCTGTAATCTTATTCCATAATGCGTCCTTATGTACATCCAGACGCCTTAGATCAACCAAAGGTCTTTATTTTGTATTGAAAATAAAAGTGGATGTAAGGACTGAAAATTAGATTGCTTGAAAACTATGAGGTAATAAAATGGTATGATGCAGGAGTTGGACAGACCATATTTTTTCCTGAGATTAATAGATTCTTGGGGAAATTTATTCTGTGATCTAAGAATTACATCATTGAAGGTTGGTTCAAGATAAGGAGGATGGTAAAGCAGGAATTATTTTTGATCAAGTCAGCACACAGATATACAGCCCAACTTCTCATTATTTTGGCAAATATTTGTGTTTTCCTTGGTAAAACTGGGCATTGAAAAACTGAATGTCTCAAAAGAAAATATGGTAATACTAGAAAAAATATACCCTAAATAATACCACTGAACATAAATAAGAATGAGGTTGTCTTTTGCCACTAAATGAATGCAATCAAAAACTACTACTATGTTTAGTGTAAAAGCCAGGTACAAAAAGAGAAATCTATTTTCCCCTCATCTATGATAACTATTACATAGGACAAAAAATGGATTCTGTAGGTGTGAAAGTGAGATTTTGAGATATGATAATTATGTACAGCATTTTCATATATGGCTGTGGAACACTATAATTTTGAGTTTTTCCTTGCTTGTTTATTTTGTTCCTTATTACATTTTAATTCTTTTATTATTATTATTATTATTATTTGGTATTTTCCACATTTTGATATTATTACCTAATGGAATACTAAACCTGAAGAGAATATTATAAAACAGTTCACTTATAGACTGCTGATAATGTATATTAGGTAGAATTCATCAGGAACCGAAGATAATGACAATGCTTCCTTTAATATCATCTGTATCACCATTGCCTTGAAAACTCTTTCTTTCCAAAGCACAAGGAAACTTCTATGGAGATATCCCACTGTAATCTTTCATCCCTTTCAGATTTTCGAGTTTGAATTGACTGCAGACGAAATGAAAAAAATTGACGGCCTCAACAAAAATCTCCGCTACAGTAAATTTCTATTGTAAGTAACTATGCATGTATTGCACAAAGATGTATATGGGTACAATTCTTCCCAAACTAGGAAGACAGAACAGGGCTGTGCAGAGATATGATACAGGATCTTTCCTGTAGAGTTCATAAGAGGAATTTCCTCTGCGGCTCATCCTTGAGCCAGCAGATCCTTAAGGAAAACTGCATCATTGCTAATTCACTTCTATTTGCCACCTGTCCTAGAGTCTGTATGTCCAAGGACCTCTTACCCAAAGACACAGAATATACAGGCTTTATGGCTCTCAATATGAACACATAATAATGAAAAAGAAATAGAAGTGCAGCTTAACCTTACTGTCTTATTCCAGTCATTACACAATTCCTTTTTAGTAGATTTATTATATTTATTGGTAAGGTATTGAGAAGGAGAGACAGAAAGATCTTCTATCTGCTGGTTCACTCCCTGACATGGCCACAATGGCCATAGAATTGCTGATCTGAAGCCAGGAGTCAGGAGCCAGGAGGTTCCTCTACGTTTCCCAAACTGATAGAAATTCCCAAGAGTTTGAATCATCCTTCACTGCTTTCCCAAGCCACAGACATGGGACTGGGTATAAAGTGAACAGCCTGGATATGAATCAATGCCCACGTAAGACGTTGGTGTCTGCAGACGACCAGACCATAGAGCCTTCACATTGGTCCCACACTTTGTTTCTAAATCGGCTGTGTTTTGCAAGGTTAATATTCAAGGGTCCCAGAGAGCTGTACATCTGCTTCCTGTCTTAAGTGTACAGTGCCATTCCTCAGGATATGGCATTCTCTTTTAAACTATGTTTTTGCTTTTAAGTGCTCTCATTGGCTCTCTTTTCATTAACCACAGCATTTGTTTTCTTCAGCTGTTTTATCTTATAAGTGTGAACTATGAATAGCTCATAAAATGAATTGGTTTACCAGTACATACACCAACAAAAGATCCTCTGGTACTTCTCTGGGTCTTCAAGCTAAGTGTTTTCTACATAAAAGTCACGTTTTGCGTGCCCTAGCCTTTGGGAAGACCCTAAGTCTCTTGACTTGCTTTTTGCAGAGACATAATATTGCATTTAGTAATTACCAGGCATCAAGTTTGAGAAGAAAATTGATTGATCAAACATAGAATTTTTGAACGAATTTATAGATAGGAAGCAATCAAATTTTACAAAGAAGAATAAAAAACCTCAACCTGCCAAAAAAGATGTTAAAAGAGCCCTTTTATTTTGCAAAATGACTTAGATTTTTAAATTATTAGATTTTTAAAAGACATTTTAAATGATCTAAAATTGGAAAATAATTTTTCAGTAATAAGAATCTTTTATTTATAAACGCATAACCCACCTCCCTAGATCTTGAGTGCTTTGTTTTATTCTTTGTGGTACTATGTGGGTAACATAGTGCCTGGCACAGGTCTGCACACTCTATAGTCTTTAACAACATATGATTGTGAGAGGGATAGTCAGAGATATCCCATCTGTTTGGGGTAGGTATCTTAGCAAAATGAGGAATAATACTGCAGAATGCAAAATTAAGTGTCCCATATATTTCTAAATAAGTAATAAAAATATTTGAATAAAAATATGGGAGAAAGAAAAATAATATTAATTTCTAAATAGCATAATAAACTGTTAATTATTTACTTATTCAGGAGTGATATAATGAGACAGTTTCCGTGTATCAATGTATAGCCCACATGTCACTAATGACTGGCACTGGTTGATGCTAAAGTTGGGAGCTGGAGGGCCTGGCTTGGTAGCCTGGTGGCTAAAGTCCTCGCCTTGAATGTGCCTGAATTCCACATGGATGCCATTTCTAATCCCAGTGGCCCTGCTTCCCTCTAGCTCCCTGCTTGTGGCATGGGGAAGCAATGGAGAACAGCCCAAAGCCTTAAAACTGCATCTTCGTGGGAGACCTGGACGAAGCCCCTGGCTCCTGACTTTGGATTGGCTCAGCTCCTGCTGTTGCAGTCACTTGGGGAGTGAATCATGAGATGGGAGATCCTCCTCTCTGTCTCTTCTCCTCTCTGTATATCTGACTTTACAATAGAAATAAATAGATTTTTATATATAAAAAAAAGCTGGTTTCTGGAAATTCAAGTCTAAGACTCATACATGTGATAGGGACTCAATTACTTGAGCCATCATCACTGTTTCCCAGGGATTAGCAGGGATTTGGAGTCTCATGTTGGAGAATGACATTCCTTGCACTATGATATGGGACACAAGTGCATTAACTGTTAAGCAGATGCTTACCTCTGACATGTGTCCTTATAAATTATAACTTAGGAAAGGAAAAAATCCACTCTGTGTGCTGTTAGTAGTTATGTTTTGTCTCCTCAATAGATTGAAATCTGAAATTGAACTCTTACATCACTGAGGGTGCTCACTATATGAGGGTTGAATGAATGAATGGGAACAAACAATATGGTGCTTTCTGTCACCCTTCTTGTGATCTAAGCACAAAAGCTGCACATCATCTGGGAGCTTAGATGTACAAGTGCTTGGGTGGAATCTGGACATGTTTCTGAATTCAGGTTTTAGTCCATTCCAGCTGCATATTTTGAGTAATTCTCCCTTTCATTATGGAGAAAGAGTTAATAAATTCATATTCTTTATCTGTTTCAGTGCTGTTAATCACCCTAACTATCCATTTTCTGAAGAATACTGACCATGAAGCAGGAACGTCAATCCAGAATATTCTGCATTTAGACATTGTGGAGAAGATTTGTCTTTGGCAGACCTGAGTGATTGACCGAATGATTGATATTATGACTAAGAAGTAGTGGCTTTATTCTCAAATGGATGACCTTGTCATAGTATGAAGTAATAGAAATTCTAATATAAGGATGTTTGTTTCCTCTTATGAATCTAATATCTAGTAGTTAAAGTTTGAAATGTAGAAAATGAATGGTAGAGGACAAAAATAAAGTATATCGTCCCATTCAAAAATATTTAATCTTTGGTGTATTTTTGTTCATCTTTCTTCCTACAAAAAATGGTGTATTTGTTTGCATTTTCATTTACAAAATTAAATTTCTCTTCAGCATACAGGTTTTTTCATGAGTAGGTGTGATTTTAAGACAGTTTGCAAGAATAATTCACTAAGAAGTTATTCCTGAGCAATGATTAAAGAGGTTATGTGACATGAAAGAGGATATGTGAAGTCTGTGATGATAATATATTCTAGCAATGCTTGAAATATAGTAATTAATCTAATGTGGACATTTCACTTTTAACCAAGGTGTTTGTGATCAGAAGATAATATCCAGAGTAGAGATGTAGGCCTTAATATATTTTTTCACTTTTGCTCTGATTCTGAGAGTTACCCAGGCTGACACGTGTTAAGTGGATCACTTAGGTCAATACATGGAAAATATTCTACAGAGAAAATGTAATAATTACTTTGAAACCTGAACTTAGTGGGGTTGAGAGGTTCAATCTCTTGGGCTAAAGAAAGTGAATGACAAGAAGAATTAGAGTAGAGAATGCTTTCAAAGAACAAATATTAACAAGACCAGAGAATTGGAAAATCTAAGTAGATATGTATTCAAATGAAGATAATTTGTGATGGTAGAAAAAGCAGCATGCCTATGATTTCTTGCAAAAATCTGTAGAGAGTGCAATGATGATGATGATGATGATACTGATGATAGTGACTGGGGTGGGGAGAAGAGAGATAAAGGAAGATAAAGAAGGAGGAGGAAGAGGATGAAGAGGAGGAGGAGAGGAAGAAGATAAAGAAGAGGAGGTAGAGGATGAAAAGGAGGAGGAGGGAAAGGAAGCGAAGAAGATGAAGAAGAAGAAGGAGAAAAAGGAGAAGAAGGAGGATGAGGAGGAGGAAGAAAAGAAGAAGGAAGAGAAGGAGAAGAAGAAGAAGAATGAAAGAGAAGAAAAGAAGGAGAGAGACAAGAGTAAATGGGAATTTCCCAGATTAGCTGTTCATTAGTTTCCTGATGTTGTTTTGACAATGTGCTAAATGCTTCTTGGATATAAAATTGCCGATTTATTTTCTGTCTTATCTGCAAATCAGAAGTTCAATATCAGACTCAGTCATCTAAAGTGAAGCTCGGTGCTTCGTTACATTTTATATTGAATTTGTTGTTTTCCCTTTCTGGCCTTTAGAAGAGACTTTCCTAGTCGCAGGGTTCCTCTCTCCTTCTTTAATATTAAGTATATCTGTGCATTGAGTCTCTGACCAAAGCTTCCACCTGCAGAGATTATTCCTAGATTGTACTCCCACTCACAATGCTTATGCACCAGTCTTCATGTTAAGATTCACCCAGAGTTGGGTCCACCTCTACAGATCCAGCAGAAGCTGCCTGTATTCTATAGGCTGAAGTTCATGAGAACTTTGCAGTAGAAGCCTGGCACAAGAATTTAGACCTGAAACATGTCGGAAGGAGTGGCACAAGTGACTGTAAATGAAAAGCCAGGTAGCAAACATAATCAATAAAATTGACCTGTGGACCAGTGGGCAGCACAACTTAGAAACCAGCCCTAAAGACAGCAATGTGTTAATCAAAATATCAATGAGCAAGAACAATGCAAGAGACAGAGACACAATGCATATTACTGCTGCGTTCCCTGCAAAGGAGCAAAAGCCTTTGCCAACCTCAGAATTCATTGAGGAATGTATCTATGCAATGGGGGATGAAGAATTTAAAAACTAGTTATAAAGTTTATTATCAACAATGAGAAGCACATAGAAGAGTTCAAGGAATTTAAGAACTATGTTACAGAGGAAATAGCAACACTGAAAAAAATCATGCCAAACTGTTAGAAATTAAGAACACAGTTGAGCAAATTAGAAATTCAGCCAAAAGCCTCAATAATGGAATGAGTGAGGCAGAAAAAAGAATTTCAGAGCTGGAAGTTATTACAATGGAGAAACAACCAAAAAGCTTGAAGCAGAGCATGGTCAAGCTAAAAAAACAGTATTCAAGAATTAAGGAACAGTGTGAAAAGGCCATTTATAGAACTATGAGATTTCCATAAGGCACAGAAAGAGAAGCTGAGTTTTTTTTTATACTTTTATTTTATTTATTTATTTTTAAAAATTTATTTATTTTATTTATTTTTTTATTATATGACACAGTTTTATATGTATTGGGATTTCCACCACCCCTCCTAAAACCCTCCCCCCATGGTAGATTCCTCTACCGTGTTGCGTGACTCAGTTCAAGTTCAGTTGAGATTCCTTCATTGCTAGCATGTACCAAGCATTGTGATCCTCATATTATTGCCCAGATATGTTCAACGGCTTTTTGGTGAGACCTTCTCTGGTCTGAAGGTAGAGCCAACAGAGTAAACCCAATCAATCAAAAGCCCCAACATTGGCATTTCCCCATATAAGGTACATAACCGTTATAGGAGGGGTGATCAGAAAAATCTTCAGCATCTTGGTGAGGTGTTCTTGTTCTGTGTCCTATCTAGCAAAGTATGTTTGAGTCTATACTGACCAAACTTTCTTTGTAATTCTCTGTCTATTCAAATGTGCATGTGTGTGTGTGTGTGTGTGTGTGTGTGTGTGTGTGTGTGTGTGTGTGTTTGGAGGGGGCCTCTGGAGCAACCCTGACAGTCATTGCAAAGAGGGTGGAGACCCAACATTGGAACTAAGTAAGGACAAGAGAAAGTTTCTTTCCTTGGCCCTGAAGGGAGTTTACTGTTCTGAGTTTTAAGATGTATTCAATGAAATATTAAATGAGAAGTTTCTTGATATGAGGAAAGAATTGGGAAACAGAATGCAGGATGGGCACAGAACTCCCAATAGGATTCCCAAAAGAGATCATTGCCACAACACACGATAAGCTCTCTTTCGTTGGACATGAGAGAGGCAGTGTTAAACATGCACATAAAAAAATCAGTTAACCTTTAGAGGAGCCCAGTCATACTCACAGCTGACCTCTTATAGGAAACTCAACAGGCCAGTTGGGAATGGAGCAACACATTCCAGATTTTAAAGAAAAAAAAATTATTGGCTTAGAATATTAGACCCAGCAAAGCTTTCCTTTGTCTTTGAAAATGAAACAAAATTCTTCCACAGTAAAGAAGAAAAGAATATATCTCTTCTAAACCTGCCCTACAATGGTGTTTAAAGATGTTCTCTTGACAGTGAACAGGAATAGCATCCACCCAAACCAAAGGCAAATGTGAAGACCATCCCAGTAAAATAACAATAGAAGTCAAAATCAAAGAACAACCCATTTCTAAAATGACAGGACCAACTTACCTCCCATTCATATTAACCCTGATGTCAGTGGCTTAAACTCATCAACCAACTGTCATAGATTAGTAGGCTGGATCAAAAAACAAAACCATGGCTGGAGCAGTGGCCTAGCAGCTAATGCCTTTATCTTGCATGTTCGGAATCCCATATGGGCACCGATTCTATTCCTAGTGGCCCCATTTTCCCATCCAGCTCTCTGCTTGTGGCCTGGGAAAGCACTATAGGATGGCTCAAAGCCTTGGTACTGTG
This sequence comes from Ochotona curzoniae, assembly GCF_017591425.1. Classification (NCBI taxonomy): domain Eukaryota; kingdom Metazoa; phylum Chordata; class Mammalia; order Lagomorpha; family Ochotonidae; genus Ochotona; species Ochotona curzoniae. The sequence goes on along the minus strand of NW_024467121.1, from coordinate 12,601,875 downwards.
TACCTGCATGGGAGAACCAGGAAAATCTGGCTCCTGGCTCCTGGCTTCGGATCTGCTGAGCTCTGGCTGTTATGGCCACTTTGGAGAATGAATCGGTGTATGAGAGATCTTCCCTTCTGTCTCTCCTCCTCTCTATATGTCTGATTTTCAAATAAACATAAGTAAATACATAAAAACACACTGTCTATCTGTTGCATACAGGAGGCATCTCACCAACAACGATGAGCAGAAATCATATCTCATGGATTTTAATAGTTTTGTTTTTATTTTCATAACTTCAAAATCGTTTTTTTCACATATTAACATCTTTATTGACACCAAGGTTATAAAGTAGTATAATTTTCTGCAATAAGGTCCTAGAATTTCCTTGTTATTTCTTTAGCAACATATTAGTCATGTAGTAGCATGTTAGTTAACTTCATGGTGTTCTAAATTTCTATTTTTTTTTCCTGTTGTTGATTTTGTTTTGTGGCTTTTCATTTCAGGGAATACATAGTAATGGAGACTCTCATATCCAGATGTGAGGATACAATGCAGTATGCATCTCTACTCCCAGATCAAACATAAACTCCCAATGATACTGTTGAATATAACTTGACAATAACCTGTTGGATTCTGCCACTTTCCAGGCACACGATAATAGATTTATGACTGTTTATGAAGAACTATACTACTGTAATAATATAATGGAATTCAGAATGTGGGTGAGGGCATTTAGAGAGCCCGACTATGAAAATTTCAGAGATTCTGGAACCGATTTATAAAATAATAACTATAGTAATAATTATACTAACAATTAATGGAAAAAAGAAAAAAACTGTGGAAATTTGAAATGAATTATTAGGGATTGTTGAAACACTGACCGCTCCAAGAATTTACTTGATTAATGGCTATGCTGTTTCATGGCTTCTCAGTTTAACCCTGAGACTAAGTTCTCCTCTTTCTAGCAAAATGCTTAGTTAATATAGTTAGTCATAATCCCATGTCACCTGCTTCATGTATTTTGTTTATAATCTAGTTTTCCTCTTTCTGGCAAAATGCTTAGTTAATATAGTCAATCATAATCCCATGTCACCTGCTTCATGTATTTTGTTTATAATCTTTGTGGGAACTGTAATTTGCTTTATATACCAAATGATGTATTGACTCTATAACATTAAAAGTATTGAAAAGCAGTTACTCAGTTTTTCATTAAGTATTGCTTCAAGCAAATACAGCATGAGGAGTTGTTTACCTAGTTAGCTAAGATGAAGTTGCCATGGAAGCTAAACAAAATTTCTCCTTTCCTGATATTGCTGGAATTCATCAGAGAATATAGTAGCCACAATTCTCAGCACAGACAACTCCTGAAAGCTGTGCAGTACTATGAAGCTCTTACTCAGCGTTTCCACAAATTCACCTCCTTTAACAGCCAGGTGCAGATATGCTCCTTTTTTCACCCAGTCCTTAAGATATTACCAAAAGACCCTGAACTTGATTGTGTAACCTAAATGAACTTCTTTGAGTGTCCAAATGGCACATATTATTAAGAGGATTATAAGAAACACTTTGCATTTACACATTCCCTGACCGTGGATATAATCAGCAGAATTTGCCTGCTGGGCTATTGGATTGCTCCTTTCTGCTTTCACAATCCTGTTCAAAGTTGACCTGAGACTATCTCCTTCCAATCATAATCTAAGATAATTGATGAACTTCTAGCAGGAAGAAATACCAGTAAATGAAGCATATAATATATTTTTGTGTAAGCATACTTCATATTAAATGAATTTCATATTAAATAACTTGTTCTACTGACCTTGGATTCTGCCTGATAATTATCCTCAACTTCTATTTTTCTTTTGAAATTCCCCTGCATACTTGCACATCGGGAATAGCATATTTGGTATCAAAGGTATGCACTGCTTCCCTAAGAGTGCTAGCTTTCCTTGCATCAGCCACTTGAAATGATGCACGATGGATGGTTCATGACACTTACTTTCCATGAAGGATTATTAGATTCCCTCACGTGACTGTGTGTTCAGCTATCCCTGCACCCTGTTCTCTGGTCTTTGTCTCCCCTTTTCACTATATACACTGCCTTAATCAATGAATTAATCAGACACTCTGTGTTCTTTGATAATTCATTGTCAGACTTAGTTTTTTTTTCTTTAAGGATTATTTATTGGTTTGAAAAGCAGATATGTATCTCTATATCTATGTATAGATATTGATAGGTAGGTGATAGAGACAGAGAGGTCTTCTGTTGGATGCTCACTCGCCAAATGATTGCAGTGGTCAGGCCTGCGGCAGGCTGAATGAAGCAGCAAAGAGTTTCTTTGGTTTCCTTCATGAGTGTAGGTGCCCTGGCACTTGGGCCATCCTCAACTGCTGTTCCTGGTGCATTCACTGGGAGCTGCATCACAAGCAGGACAGCTCGGACTTGAATCAGTGCCGATATTGGATGCTAGCAATGCAGGAGTCAGCTTAGTTCAATGAACTGCAATGCTGGCTATTTTAATTTTAAAGTTGTTTTCTTTTTTTTCTTGCATTTTAGAATTAGCTTTCCAATTTTCAAGTGTATTAGTTGGAACATTTTTTGTTATTTTCACCAGGCACAATGGCAAGGGGCTGGAATGGAAGTATAGAAGCATGGACAAAACAAATGCCCATATTGGATGTTTTGTGTGCAGGTTTCAGTCAACCAACAGAACTGGAGTGCCAGTTCCATTTTGTATTTAAATTTTAGTTTCTAAATGTTCATTTTATTATGTTAAATGCCATTTTCTTAGAAAATATTGACATTTGTGTCTTATATTCTTACTAAATTACTATATTAAGTTGGTTCATTTTAAAAATAGAAATTTCTGCATGAAAATCATCACATCTACTATGACTGGCAACAGTGTTATTTATCGGGCCCGGTGCGGTGGCGCAGTGGTTAAGGTCCTCGCCTTGCACGCCCGGGATCCCATATGGGCGCCGGTTCTATCCCGGCAGCCCTGCTTCCCTTCCAGCTCCCTGCCTGTGGCCCGGGAAAGCAGTCGAGGACGGCCCAAGGCTTTGGGACCCTGCACCCGCGTGGGAGACCCGGAAGAGGCTCCTGGCTTCGGATTGGCATAGTATCGGCCGTTGTGCTCATTTGGGGAGTGAATCATCGGACTGAAGATCTTCCTCTCTGTCTCTCCTCTCTGTATATCCGCCTTTCCAAGAAAAAAAAAAAACAGTGTTATTTATCCTTTCCTTGTAAATATCTGGGTTCTGGATCCTTCAATTCTCTCCATTTTCAAAGTGCTACTCCAAAATAAATAAGTACACTGTGCTGCAAACATTCTGAAGTATCAATAGTCGTTATCTTAGGGAGTCACTCCAGATGCAAGGAATCCTGTTTCAGTGAATTCAGACAACAATTTAGAAAACATCAACAAATAAAAGAATAAGTCAGATAGTTTGTGATACTGATGAGTATTTTGAATTAAATGCAGAGTTGAGATGGAGAGAGGCTGTGTCTCACAGGAGCTTTTTTGGTGGAGGGAAACTGTTAGACTGGGCAGTGGAGGCCAGAAATGACAACCAAATGATCACAGACAGGGTGAACTCTAGAAGCCCAGTCTTGGTGTCACTCACTTGCTTTCATAACCAAGAACTACGCAGAGACAAAGCCATTCTATCACAGCAGCATGCAGTATGTCAAAGAAGCTTTCATTCAGAGCTGGAGTCTCAGCTGAAGATTTCAGAGCTAGGAGGAAAGTATAGAGGAGTGTAAAAGGCTCTGGTTGAGAGGAGGGCCTACGCTCAGGGGCAGCAGTCAGCATTACGTTCCCAGGAACTAAACTGTGATATGAACAGCTGTGACACAAACTGGCACCACAGGCATGTGTTTAACCTGGTATGCCACTTTTCAGTAGATCTTTATCGGTTTTCTCTTCTGACAGGTGTATCTTTGAACTGTATCTCTGTGGTTTCAAGGAGTAACTGATTCTTGCATTTGAAATTGGGAGTGTGTGCTGAGAGTAGACTGTGAACTGTGGTCAGTGTTCAAGTGTGGTTTGAGAGTCCAGGGTGACTCCCAGGCGTGGTGGGGTGGATACAGCTAGCACTACCATCAGTGTAAATACAATCTCCCCTCAGCTCTGACAAGATGATTGATGTCCAATATTGCACCATGGTAGCTGGAAGCCCCACCCTCAGGAAATCAAAAGATTTGTGCAGTTCTCTGTGTGCCCCAAATCCCAGCTATCTACTATACCCAATTGTGTAGATTCAGAATTCCCATGGTGCATATGATCCTGTTTTCCTCTGCCAGCTCTTTATGAGTTTTCTGTTTTCGAAGCTTACTTCTTAGACCTATAGGTGGGCTTGTCTAATCAGACTTAAAGCGTGGTTCCCTGCTTGTTCTTTGAGCTAGACTTTCAGTCAGTGGGGCACATGGTCCTATTTTCTAAACAGTTTTTTTTTTTTAAGATTTGTTCTACATTTTTTGGAAAGTCAGATATACAGAGAGGAAGATTTCTGTCTGTTGATTCATCCCCAGGTGGCCTCAACAGCTGGAGCTGAGCTTATTCTAAGCTAGGAGCACAGGTTTCTTCTGGGTGCAGGGTCCCAAGACTTTGAGCTGTCCTCAACTGAATTCCCAGACCACAAGCAGGGAACTGGAGGGCAAGTTGGAATACTGGGTTATACCCTGTGCCAATATGTGATCCTGGTGAGGACTTTAGCCTGTTGGTTACAGTACAAGTCCCTATGGTCCACTTTTCGTAATGAACAAGCAAGATGCTAGGTCAGTGAGTAATGCAGGCTACTTTCCGTGAAACACATTCCTAGTATAAGATAAGCAGATGTTCTGTTGAATGCCATTTTGGCATCCATGCCTAGCCAGATGTGCGTCCTAGTAATTGTTGTCTTAGGGTTATTAGTGGTCCCACAGTAGGGTCTCTGACATTCATATTGAGCTGCTGCTAAAATGTCAATTTAGTCCTTCTGTAGGGGCAAGAGGGGTCAGGGGTACTCTGTGTTCTCACCTGGACCTGGGCCTGTGGGGACCTCACTCCTCTGTGTTGGCTTGCATTGCAACATGATTTAGTTGCTCTTGTGGTTGTCCATCTCAGGGACTGTCACGCACAGTCCAGGTGACTGCCCTTCCACCTTTCTTTCAGAGACCTCCAGCTGCTGGTGGTGACTGTGTGGTGCAGACCACTGGTTGTCTCTGTGCTTCACAGAGTCTTTGTGTCTTCTGCAGTTTCTTTGCTGCTGAGCTCTCTGCATCTGTGGCCCAGGATTGTGCTCCATTTGCTCTCCCTTGTTCAACTCTTCCCAGGCAAAATCAGCATGTCTTCACCTTATGCCGCCATCTTGGAACTTTCTGCTGATTCATTTCCATGCCATTGTGCATGGCCTCAGAATTAGAAGATCAGATGGCAGTAATGCAGGTATTATCTGGTATGAGTAAAATGCTGGGGTAGCAGTCAGTGTTTCCTTGTTAGACCTTGAACTATCCTCTCAAGTGGGAAAGACACTTGCTTCCCTCCTTCCCATCTTCCTCTCTTCCATCGCATATCCTCCAGGGAGCCTTTGTGGAAAAGGTGCACATGGAATGGAACAGGACCCATGCACCAGGGTTTGAGCAGAAACCTAGCAAGCAGGACTGGCAGAGCCTGTGCTGTCTGGAACCAGCAGAAGCCACAGATTGGCTTGGGTCCTCTATCTTGGTAGGACCTGAGACTTTGCACAGGATCCAAGCAGAGGGCCTTGGTGGTAGCAGTTGTGGAGCCAGCAAGGAGACAGTTGGGCCCACCAGCAGTTTCTCCATAGGTAGGTTTCCTGTAAGAGGTGAGATCTCAGAAAAAGCAGTATAGTGAGGAGACTCTGGCTTGGGTTCCTATGCCATGGTTTGAGGGGAAGTTTATCTTGGGACTGGAAACTTCAAGATCAGCAATACTCACTTTTGTGTTCTTATTTTAAAGAACATTGTTGTTGTAGTTTCAGGGAAAGATCTGAGGATATAGTTCTGCAAAAGTGAGTTCTTAAACTTGTTCTAACAGAACAGAATTATTAATAAAGGTAAGCACAGTATTGTGTACATAACAGATGGTAATGAGCAAATATTTGCTAAGTTAAATTGTGATTACAATGATTGTTCCCACCTGTGCTAATCCTGACCTTTGGCAACAACATTAAAACCTTGTGAATGTTAAATAAGCCTCTATTTGAGTTAAGAGATTTCCCAAGCCTGAGTATAATCTTGGACATGGCTTTGAGGGCAGCAGGTTCATTGCTTAAGCTCCTGTGTTAAAGTATTTTGGTTACTCCCATCGATGTATAATGTGATGCTTACATAATTCAATATTTCTAAGCAATCAACATGTACTGCAAAGGAAAGCTCTAATTATTTAATACCCCTTTTCAGAGTTGAGTTAGAATCGGTTTGACTGATTGACATTCATTAACCTGTTGGTCTCATTTCCTTCATCTCAGCTTTCCAGCAGTCCTTAATACTGGTTTATCTGACTCTTGGTTTCCAATTGGATTTGTTGCTAGAGGCAACAAGAGCAAGTAGAAACTAAGTAAGAATTATTGTATTTTTTCTTTCCTTTTTTGAGGTGTCAGTTTAAATAATTAATGAAAGACTCTCCCCCAGAATAAGGATATATTGGGAACAGGACAGCATTTCATTGGCCGTACCTGATCCACGGTGTATTTGCAGTGTATTCAAAGATGTCGGGGCAAAGAGAAAGTATTAAAGGTAAATCGAGGACTACATAAAACATTCTGAAGAAGTAATTTGTTGTTGTAAGGATTAACAACAATGGTATTGTGAATTCAAGCTGAACAAACAATCCTTGCAGAAATGAAGCAGTTATACAATAATAACTTTTTTGTACAGAGTATTTTTAAAAGTTGTGGGAAACAGGAATCAAAAGATAAGCATATTTTGGTGGAAAAACTTTTGAGAGACATGTATTGATTTTTTTCATAATACCTATTCTGAAATTTCCTCCATGCATAGATTTCAGCTTTTTTTTTTTGGCTGCAAAATAGTATTATTTTAACAGTTATATGTCTCTAGGTCTACTCATAGATGTCCTGTTAATCCATAAAGTATTGCAATACAGGAATTTTGCAACTTTTCAGGTGAAGAATTTGATATACAGGCATTAAATGATCCCTGCTCTTAGTGGGGGGCTAGGATTAGTATTCCTGGGGACCAGAGCTCCCTGATGGCCACCCTGAGTGCCTGAGCAGACAGGAAGAGGAGCAGCAGCAACTGTATGGCCTGTGACAGAATGAAGGAGGAGTTAGACCCAGAGTCTGTATTTATAGACTGTCCAGTTTTCATGACATCTACACTGATCCATGTTCTGTGGACTGTCTCAGGTTCTTCCCACGAGCTTCCCTCTTTAGCTAGTCAGACACAATAGGTCTTGGTAATCAAGGAGATGTCATTAGAGCTGATCTGAGCCATGGGTGTTATCCTGCTTTGCTCTTAGGTGCAGAGGGAGTGTGGTATGGGTACTGGCAACCCATCTTGCTAGGTATGTTCTTTATCATACTGAGCCTGGAGTTTGAACCTTGTGTCTCCAGATCACCTGTGCTCATAGAGAGGTGGCTGAAGAGTGAGTTCTGAGAGTTGGAGCAGTTGTTGAAAATCAAACAGGAAGTGACTACTGGTCAGGTCCTTGGAAATGACCTTGAAGTCCAGTTTGCTCACAGCCCGCTGAATGTCCTGAACATCTTTGAAGTGGTCCCTATCTCAGCCATTTTCAGGAGACTCTGGGCTTCATTGCTTGACTTCCTTTTCTGAGAATTTTCTGACGTTGGTTCCCTCCAGTGAAAGGCAAAACACGGCTGCATCGACTGACTCATCCCACAGATGCACCTGTCCCATGTCACACAATGGTGATTGAGAGACTACACAGGGTTTTCCTGGAAGGGTAGTGCTGATGGAATTTGAATGAAGTTGTTTTCTGAGGTAGAAAAATCCTACCCATCCAACTGCTTTGCCATGCAGGCTCCAAGGCCTCAGCCTGAGCCTTGTGGCTGTGCGGTTGAGAGAAGACGGTGTTTAAGTCTCCTTCATGGAGACTTTGGCAGGAACCTGAGGCTGAGAGTCTTAGGAACCCAAACTTGTTCTGGTATCTCCGTGTGTTTTCTGACAGTCCTGGCATGCTTTCTGCTTAAGATATGGGAGGGCTTGTGTGGAAAAGTCCCAGGGCTGGGCTTGGGTGGCTGTTTGTAGCACTGCTCCTGGATTTGGAGCTCTGTTTGACCAACATGGTTTGGGAACTTTTTTGGACTTTGAAGTGCCTGTTTCTGCCATTTCTTTCTTTGCTCCTCGGTAGAGTCATTGCTATGAAGACCCTATTCACAACACTTTTTTTTTTCTTCTCCCTTCCTCTTGTTCCAGAATCACGTGCAAGGGGCTCCTTTTCCTCTTCTGCTTCACAGAGGTTTGTTCTTCTTCTATTCTAATTCATCTTCTTTGTCCTACTTCTCAAAATCGTTGCAAGTTAAGTCAGAAGTTGCTGGGAAAGAAATGCTACCCACAAGGCTTTTAGTATAGCCAAGAGCTGGCAGTGCTTGGAACACTGAAGTAAAAAAAAAAAAGGGATGAGAGGAGTGAGCAGAATGGGTGATGACATAATCTGCCATGGTGCTATGGGCTAAAACTGTAGGATCACAGATCTGAGGCCTGTGGCCACTGAGGCCAGGCTAGGTCCATGTAGGCCTAGAGAACACAAGGGCCATGAGGGCTGTATCCTGAAGCCCATACTACTAATCCCCAAGCAAAACATATCTGTAAAACAGCTATTTTAGTTTTGATTTTCTACAAACATTTTGAAATATCATGTATGAGCTCTCCTTTAGGGAGTGTACATGGTCAAGGACACTGGTGTTGGAAAATTCAGACAAGGGGTTAGAAAACATGTCAGCAAAGAAGTGATACAGAATAATTTCTGATAGTAATGATGATTCTGAAGACATTACAACACGGGACTGATACGGGGAGGCTCTGGTCAACAGCAGCTTCTTTGGTTAGAGACAGTGAATTAGACAGCTCTGGGCTGTTGAGGCCAGAACTGAGAACCAAGTCATCAGATGTGGGATGTACGCTGCATGCTGAGGATCCACTGCTCAAGCAGGCACAAATTTTGGTATGACTCACTTGCCTTCCTGCTGAGGGCCTAACAGGAGCAAAGTCTTCTGCAGAACCATGTAGTATGTCTAAGAAGATTCCATTCAGACCTGGAGACTTTGATAAAGATATCAGGAAATCCCAGAGGAGCATGAAGGTCTTGTTGGGATGGGACCAGGCCCAAACAGCAGTAGTGAGCAGCTATAAAACATGGGCTAGTGATTGAGGTTGGCCCTACTCATCCATTCTACAATGTATCCTGTCAAGGAACTGAAAGTTTATGTCCCTTCCAGATTCGTACCTTGAAATCCTATCCCCAGAGAGGTTATTAGGAAGCACGGTTTTTGAACACATTAAGTCACAAGGTTGGATCCCTCATGAACTGTGTTAGTGTTCCAGAGAGCATGCTTGTCTTTCCTGTCAAGTGAGGCTTTGAGGAAAAGATGCTCTTGGTGAACTGGAACGTAGGTCTTTCCCAAACATGAACTTGCTAATGTGTGATCATAGACTTTCTGCCCTCAGAACCACGAAAAAGAATCTTCTGTTGCTTGTGAGCCACTGAGTCTGTGGCATTTTGTCATGGTAACTTGGAAAAATTAGTCACAGTCTCAGAAAGAGGCAGTGGCTGAGACTTAAATGGTCCTTGTTAAGAACTCTGAAAGGTCACCATTTTGTTTGCCCTGTGGGTGTGGACTGGTAAAGTAAGGATGGAACTGTCTTAGCCAGTTTGACACCATTTCTCTCTTTTTTGTTTTATTTTATTTGATTATTTCGTTTTATGACACAGTTTCATAGGCTCTGCGATTCTCTCAGCCCACCCCAAACCCTCCCCCCCATATTGAATTCCTTCATATTGTTACAGTAGTACCCTTCATAACAAGTTATGATTCCTTCATTGTGGACATGGACCATGCTGAGAGTCCAGCATATTATTTTCCAGAAATATTCAACAGTTTCATTGGGAGACCATTCTTTTTCTGAAAGTATAGCTGGCAGAATATCATCCCCTTCAATGAAAAGCCACTATAAAACTTTAACAACAGGAAGAAACATGCAAATTTACAACATCATGAAGTTGATTAACATAGTATTGAGTGAACAATATGTGAGAAAATGCAAATTCTTAGCCACATCCTGTAACTACTTTATTGACATCTCAATTGCATTTTATACACACCCGGCTACTAAAAACCTTAAAATGTTTATAGGGTACTATTCAGTTGTCTTGTGTCTATTTTTATTTTTATATTTAGCAGCTTGTAGAATTCAAGTGTGATTTTTGCAAATTTTAGGGTATTCCAAACAGGCTTATTTTTTCCTTATTAATTACATTGCATTATGTGACACAGTTTTATAGATATTGGGATTCCCCCATCAAATCCTCCACAATGGTAGATTCCTCCAACTTGTTGCATGACCACAGCTCAAGTTCAGTTGAGATTCTTTCATTGCAATCATATACCAAGCATATAGTCCAACATCTTATTGTCCAGATAGGTTCAATGGCTTGTTGGGGAGACCTTCTCTGGTCTGAAGGTAGAGCAGGCAGAGTATCATCCCGATGAATTAAAAGACCCAGCATAACATCAGAAACAATTTATAACATTGTGGAATTAATTGACATAGTATTGAGTAACCAATATGTTAAAAAAATGCAAGTTCTAAACCACATCCTGTGACACTTCATTAACATTTCAATTTTAGTTTATATAAAACTGGGTTCTATACATGTTAAAATGGCTAAGGATTACTGTTCAGCTGTCTTGTGTCTATTTTCATTATAATCTTTAGCATTTTATAGCATTGAAGCATAGTTTTGCTGAACCTGGCTTTTTTGGGGGGTAGTCTCGACTGGCTTATAACTCTAACAAAACATATGTCAACAGTTTAGGTGCAGAACAGTTTTAAGAGGGGTGTGCAGAGAAATCCTTAATACCATAGTGAGGAGTAATCATCTGCCTCGTTTTTTCCCCCTTTATCCTTTTTTTTTCATTTGCTTTTAAAAAAATCCTAAAGGAAATAGTGCATTCTCAAAATAGGAAAAATAATAATTCTCCCGTCAGAGACCTCATAGGCTATGTGGCCTCATGGTAGAAGCATATCTGTGAGTAAGAGTCCATATTTTAAACAGGAAGCCAGAGGGCAAAAAAAACCAAAAAGGTGGATTTACACTGTTGCCAACTCTAGCAAATGCTGTGGGTCCCACAGTATCTTCCAAGGCACTCTCCATTCACCCAAGCACCCAATATCATTAGGACCTCCCCCTCTTAAAGTTATCGCTATCACACTGAGGATCAGATCTGTAACACAGAACTTTTGAGGGATCACCACTTCCATACCTTTAGCATCAGGTGACGTGAAGACCAAAGATGAAACACTGTGTTGGTAAGCCCTCTTACATGAAGGCCAATGATTATTTGTAACGTTTCTTTCTGTTCATATTCTTAATAGTAGACACTTGGGCGAGCATTATAGCTCGTTAAATGCTTTTTTGTAGGAAACCATATTTTTAATCTATGTATCTATCTATGCATCTATATCTAAATTTTAAGGTTTATTTTCTTGTTTGGAAAGGCAAATTGACAGAGAGAATACAAAAGAGATCTATATTTGTTAGTTGATTCTCTAAGGGGCCGCAGTGGCTGAAACAAGCCAAACTACAACCAGAGCTAGGAGCTTCTTTCAGGTCTCTCACATGGATACATGGTCCCAAGGCTGTAGGTCATCCTTGATTGGTTTCCCAATCCACAACCAGGGAGCTGGATGGGAAGTGGAGAATCTGGCACATAACCTGGCACTCATATGGGATCCTGGCAAGTACAAGTGTAATTCATTTTCACACTAAGAAACATTTATATTTTTGTCATAAGATTAACTTGTCCCAATATATTTCCCAAGAATGGTTTTCTTGGGTTTATTTGTAGGGAAATATCTGGCTGATCACTTGCACAAACCATCATTAATGGGCCTCTAGTATTCCCTGTCTTCATATTTCTTATAGAGAAGAGATAACCTTTGGTTGCTTGGAAAAGGGATTTTAGTTCTCCTCTGTAGTCGAGGTATAAGCATCAGTAAGCAAATAAGGGAGATTATCACTCAGCTGAAAATCAGGGGCCGTGTTGTTTCATTACCTTTTATTACGTGCTCTGGAGGGAAACGTAGTATCTGAGTTTATAATATTTTCAATTCACTTGACTTACAGCTTAAAAAAAATGTCCTGAGACAATTCCTGATTTTTTTTTCTATTTTGAGAATGTACTATTTCCTTTAGAGTGGTTTTTTTAAAAACAAATTTAAAAAAAAGGACAAAGAAAAAAAAAAGAGGTAGACGGGGAACCAAAAAAGAAATCCCCTAAGTACCAAAAAGACAGAGATGGTGGAACCTGATTAACTGATGCCTGAGTGAATCCCATTCCTTCACCCACTTCTTCAGTGGATTACTATAGGGTAGAGGAGTCCTCTCCTGCCGCAAATGGTCTAGTTACTAGCTGTTTTCTCCAAGTGAGGACAGAATTAATAGGAGATGTAGAGGTAGAGAGAAAAATATTATTTATTGAGAGTGTCAGTTCATATACAGACATTAAGCAAGGGCAATTTGTCTCTTCACATGGAATAAGGCATTGCTGCATCCATCAAGGTTGGGATTTCCCTTTCCACAGTGTAGGGGCTGGTGCTGGGACATGGCCTTATTTTCCATGGAGATAGAATTTGTGCAGGGCCCAGGACTGCTCTCCTTTGTATTCCTCTCTCTTTTTTTTTCCAAGTTAAATATATATATATATATATATAGCTTTGGTTAAAATCATCCCATTTGTGATATTCATCTGTAAATCTAAACTCATTATGCCCCATCAGTCCACAGTAATCTTCTAAATGTCATTATGCTTGTGTTAAGACTTTGTTTCAGTCCAGTATTTATGGATGTCACAGGGTTGTAGCAACAATGTTTTCTCGAAGAATGCAATTTTGTAATATTGAAACTTTTTTTTACTTCAGAAAACTTTGACACAGGTAGTTTTCTTCAGATACTGCATATCCAAACTTTTTAGAGAAACCAACAATTTGTGGAAGACATTCAAGTGTAATCTTGTAACAGTTTTTTCTTTAGCAAAAAATTGTTAATAAGTGTGCAGAGCTGCTTCCCTCTGCACTCATCAACACCAATAAAATCTTCTATTCTACCTCTCTCAGCCCAGAAATAGATGAATGTATGTTTTCGTATCCTGATTGCTGTAGCAAGAATCTAATAGTCACATCTTGTACAACTGCTTCCTAATAATCCCCGGAGTTCTTCATATGCTCAAAAGATGTCATAAACTTTTCAGGATTGATGATTGTGGTCTCCAATAGCCGGCCCAATATCTTTAAATTCACTTCACACAGACTTTTCGCAGTCCCTTCCAGGAAGCCTGCTTTGGACTTCCCAGCTCTGCTGAAACTCTCCTGGCTCCTCAGCAGTGGCTCCTCTGCTGTTGGTGATGGAGAGTCTCTGGGCAGGAACACTGGAAGTGCCACGTGCCCAGCAGTGACACCCGGGCTGATGATGAGCACACTGGCAAGGTGTGCATGGTACTACAAGCTCCTCGGAATGGTTCCACTGCTGCTCTGGTTGGTAACAAATTGAAGCACTTTATAAACTTTGTAGCTCCTCCATAATTTTGAATCTCTTTAAAGTGCTCATGCTCCAAACCATAAAGCCTTTCTTAACCATCTGTGGCATTAGGTGTTCAGGTAAAGATGCATGATGCCGTTGTTTCAAACATTTTTGAGCCTGAGTGTTGTTTGGTCCAATGAAGAGACAATCCAGTGACAAGGAAAATCTTTGTAGAGAGATATTTGGTTTGGGGTTTGTGTAGTTATACAACATCAGGAGAGGGTATACACCAATCCAAGGAGGATGTGATAGTTCTTGGCCACACGGGTGCTGCTTTCCAGGTGGTGGGTCAGTGTTGCCAGTTGTACCTGTCCTGGCTGGTTGTGCTGAGGACCTGGACTCCATTGCTGATCTCTTCTTCTTTTGTGGTACCCACTCACGACTCTGTGCAGCACGGGTCACAGTGATGAGTATAAGGCCAACGTCCATGAACAATGCTTATTGTGCAAATGTTGGTCAAAGATAAAACATTTTTAAAAATATTCTAGTAATAAAGGTATCAAAAATGTTAGTAATGAGAAAATACACATCAGATAATACATGTAAGACAATGTAGTACAAAATATATGTTAAGAATGACAATCTGAATTGGTCGTTATAGGTCTCTTCATCTTCCCCTTTGACACTTCCTCATTTCCTTTTCAAAAAAATAAAATACAAATGTGGAAAAAAATTTTTAAAATAAATGAATCCAAAAATGATGATTCTAAGAAGGAAACAGAAAATGGAAAATGGAACACAAGAAAAGGAAATTAAAAGTTTTAAAAATGTAAACAAATAAAAGGATGAAAATTAAATGAATGACTAAAAATAATTTCAAACATTTTGAGAAGGAATAAGGATGTGTCTAAGGGAAATAAATACACACTGCTAAAAACAAAATGAATATACAGGGGAAAGGAGAAAATAAACAATAGGGAAAAGAAAACAAAAAGAGAAAATAGGCACAAATAAAATAAGTAAAAAAAAACAAAAACAAAAACAAAAAAAACAAACCAGCCAGCTTCGTGCAGGTCCTGGAGTTCTCCCATGGAGAGCTCCTGGACTCACACCCCAGGCCCAGCCAGGACTTTATGTAGGGCTTTGGAATTATGACCTACCAATGTGTCTTTATGATGTCAGAGCAAGATATGGTCCAATCAGAGGTGGAGACAGTTTCCAGTGATTTTTCTCAAGAAATCTTCTGCCAGAATAAAAGAAGCCACCCGCACAACTGGTTTCTATGAAGTTAGGGATACAGAGTAATAACTTTTGTTTTCTCAGATGTATGATCAAAGCTCTTTTGTCAGAAACCAACCACTTGTATGCACATAGCTCAATTTGTGGATATCTGCCCTGTTTGTTTGATCATGCCAGTGCCATGTGGTTTTGGTTATAACAGATTTTATGTTTTATATAGATTGATTTTTATTGGAATGTCAGATTTACAAAGAGAAGGAGATAGAGAGGACATATAGAGGATATGAGGATATAGAGGACATGAGACATATAAGACACTGGCATGGTATCTTGCGCATGATGAGAGGTGAGATTTGGGAGGTTGATGGAGAATGGGTGACCAAGCCTGTAGTCATGTTAGGTATTTCCAGTTGATACATATCTACATGTCTCAGGTAAGGAGTGTGTGCAGTGCAAGTGTGGTGGCTGTCTTCAGCTTCTCTTTATTCACTTGAACGTGACTGGACCTGTGCCTCCACCAAACAGACCTGGATTATGTGCTTGGCCCTGGCTGCACCCTGGTCTTTGTGCTCATATTCTAGGGGTGGGAGGGCAAAATGTGTTTGTGAATAGCAGCTTGTTTCTGCTCTCTTTTCCTTCCAAACAACCAATTAATAACTAAATAAATACAAAATGTTTAAAAGGATATGTTGACTGCTTGTGAAGGACTACACTATTGTGATAGTATTGGCGAGAGCAGTGGTTTGAATAGTGGGTGGAACAGTTAGAAGGAAAATCCCTAAGCTTAAGGAACTGTATTATGAAAAATACAAAATATAAAAAAAGAAAAGAATTTTAGATCCTGATAGATATTTTAGATTTTAAAAGGTTTATTTATTTTTATTGGATCTTTGGATATACAAAGAGAAGAGACAGAGAGAATGATCTTTCCTCCCCTGATTCACCTCAAGTTGTTCCAATGGCTGGAGCTGAGCTGATCCACCCGGGAACCGGGAGCTTCCTCTGGGTCTCTCACATGGGTGCAGAGTCCCAAAGTTTGGACATCCTCTTCTGCTTTCCCAGGGCACAAGCAGGGAGCTGGATGGGAAACAGGGCTGCCAGGAGAAGAAATGGAGCCCACATGGGTTACTGGTACATGCAAGGCATCGACCTCAGCCTCTAGGCCACCACCAGGCCCTTAAATTTTATTAAGTAACATTTATTTATTTGAAGTGTAGAATAACAGAGAAATAGGACAGAGATCAGAAAAAAATGGGAGGAGTGGAGAAGAGATGAGTGAGAGAGAGTGGGTTGGGGAGGAGCAAAAGAATGGGTGGCTGAGTGTGTTGACTTTATCCAAGAGGAAATTTGTTGTTGTTCCTTTGATCAGAGTTTTAAAACTCTGTTATACTGTCTGAGCTTCAGCAGGTGTTAGGGTTCAATAGGAGTCAGTAATCTTCACATGATCTTTGTAGAGTGAAGTGTAGGACAAGGCCATTTGTTTGCCAGGTTTTTCAGTATTCATCATCAAGAAGGGAGTATGTAAGCAGCAACTGTCATGTTCCAGTCTTATTTTGTAATTAAGAGCTTCTTGGACCCTGGGAGCAGCAGGTTCTTCCTGTTGGTTCAGTGGTTTCTGAGGACTGGGAGGCAAGCACTAGATACAGAGGTGTGACAGGAGAATTCTCTGAGGTGTGGAAGAGGAGGAAGCAAGTTTCCTCCTTACCCACCTCAGGTTCAGTGGCTGTGGCCCTCTAAGTCTTAGAAATAGAAGACTAATTGTGAAAGAAATATTAATTTGTTAACCTGTGCACTGTGCATTCTCCGGTGATGGATAACTAGAGGGGATGGTTAAATTTGCGGCTGATTTACCTATTAAGGGGTTGGTGAAGACTGATGGGAAGAACCATTTATGAGAAAACAATTCTTATTTGGAAAGAGAAAAACAAGTTCCTTAGGAAGTGGTGGTTTAATATGTAACAGTATCTGTTTGCGAGTGCTTCTGACTTCTTTTAGAAGATTAGAGCTGCTATAGGGATAAGCATAATCGCAATTACTGAGTCCTTTCATGAAATTTGCTTTTAGTTAGATAAAGAATATGAGGACCTTTAACTAGAAAGACTCTTTATGAGAATATGACACAACTGAAACGTCCTATGGTGATTCCCTTAGAAGAAAATTTGTGTTTTCACTGCTGCCATGTTGGCCGTAAGAGCAATATGTGTCATCAAGGATGATTAGCATGTTGTCAAGAATAGGTGAGGACTGTTCATGCTGTGTGTTCACGTTAAACGTGTAAATAAATGCCAAACTGGCTCAAGAAGCAGTTAGGAAAATTACCTTGAGGAGCATTTCTCCTGCATTCCTTCCTTTATTCCAGCACTTGTGCTAACCAAGCAAGTATGTTCATCTCAAATGTTTGTAGAGTAGTACATTTAATCTTTGAAAAATATTATTGATTCCCTCACATATGACTTAGATGTAGAGTTAAACTGCTACTAAACCCAATTTGCCTGCTGTTCTTGCTCTTGCTCTGAGTTGTACAGGTTGCTTGTTTTTATTTTAGTATTCTGGAAGCTGCCATCTAGCGTTCTTCAGCCTGGTGTCTTACTTTTGAAGAGGCTGTAAGTGAGGTTCATTGGAAACTTATAATTTTGAGATATGTAAAGTGGAAAAATAAAGGAAAATCATAAGTTATATCCCTAGAGTAGAGTAGCACATTGGCTTTTAAAATGCTGTGATGGTGTAGTAAATTATTTGTACAAAAATATTTGAAGAAGTGAGGGCCACCATGTTCATCATATTTTTGTTCCTGCCTTTATTCTTATATATCTAGCTGAATACAGCAGGACAATGGCAAAATTTTGTAGATGGAAGGTATTTGCAAGTATGTGTGTGTGCCTGTGTATAGTAATTATGTTGAGCAAAATCTCTCCCTTTGCAATGATAGTGATTTGTATAATAATTTTTTTTATAGTTATATTAAATGGCCTGGATGAAATCAGGATTTAACATTGAACATAGTATAGGTTTCCTGTGTCTTAACAGCTAGATGGAACACCACATATACTTTTTTTGTCTTTTAACTTAAAGCTGTTCTTAGAATCTCTGATTGAATGAGTATTAAACTGAATGTGTAATTGGAACTCTTCTAAAGGGATATTGGCTAAGTAGATAATTCTGGATATCTCTCATTTTCTCCTTAGAATTCAGTGGACCATATTACTGAGAATTAACACTGTAAATCTATGCTATTGAATAGTTCACCCCCCAAAACTGGCTGATGTAGAGGAAACACACACAATGCACATTAAACTGGTCACTGACATCTATCTGAGAGATGGCAAAGATTCTTAATCTTAGAGAACTGAGCAGGTGGTTAAACTTAAATTTGTGGACTCTCAAAGGGATTAAAGCTGAGAGAAGAACCTCAGAGCTAATTGCAAGAGTTTGAATAGAACCCCTCAAGTGGATTCACTGATCAGCTATGCAAAGTTAGTGACTGATATCAGTGCGGCCAAGAAAGGAGGTGTTTATTGTAAAGTACACAGCAAGGAACTGGACGACTTATTGCATAATTTCCTGGTTCTCACAGGTGTTTAGGATGAAAGTCCTTAAAAACTGAAGTGAGGGCTGAGAGATATGTGTTCATATATGTCCAAGTTCCTGGTTGGTCTGCAGGGCCTATGGCCTTCCTTCAGTGCATCAACAGTAGATTGTCCTTTAAGGAATATTGGTGATGGCTAATTGGGCTGTAGTCAGTGTTGGTGCTTTATTCAGGAGTTAGATTTTGCTCTAATCTTGGGTCTCCTGGAAAAGAAACCCCTCAAACTAAGACTGAACATAAAGATATTGTCTGCTGGAGATACAAAGGATCTCATGCATCTAGATTTTGGAAACCACAGGGCAATCTGACCATTCCCTTACTGCAGTGAATGGATTTTAGTAAGTGGTTGGTTTTCTGTCACACACTCTGGATGACACTTTACACTAAGGGAGAGAGGCTAAGAGACTGGGCTTCATGGTGTGTTTCATGCACATTCAAGTTTGTGGAAGTGCTCAGTTTCTGATCATGTAGGCATGATGATGATGACCATTGTGGGTACTTCTTCTGTTAAGAGTGAAGTAGAGTTTTTCAGGATTGTAGGAGAGGAAGCTCTAGATATTTTTCAAGGAAGTTCCTGTCTGTCCCCAGTTTAACTGAAGAAAATTTCTGGATCATGAAAAGATTTGCCTCAGCTATTCTTTGCTCAGCTTTATTGTACAGAGGTATGATTGTCATACTGCTGTGCCACAGTTTTATTTTGAAAACTGGAAAAGTAGTATTTTCTGTCAGCAGGAATGTTCCTAATCTAGAATTAGAGCCATTGGTTAAGATTTAGTGTAGACATCTCAACTGAACTTGAACTGTGGTAATGCAACAAGGTGGAGGAATCCACCATGGGGGAGGGTTTGGGGAGGGGTGAGGGGACTCCCAGTCCCTATAAAACTGTGTCACATAATGCAATGTAATTTAAAAATAAAAAGAAAATGCAAACACCAAAAAAAAGAAAATGATGTAGTCGTAAGATATGCAATTTAGAACTTTTTATCTTGAATTTCCCATTCAATATTTTGAGTGGCAGTTATTGAAAGTATTAAAAAAAGCATTGATAAAGCGTGATGACTATATAAGAAATGCATGTACAATTGACAAACCCATGGAGATAGATTAATAATTGCTCAGGAATTGGGAGAAGTAATGGATAATGACAGCTAATAGTTGTAGATTTCTTTGTGCAGCCATGGCTAAACAACCCAGCAAGTTGCTAAAAGCCACTGAAATGCATTTTAAATGAGTGAATTAAACAGCATGTGAATTAAGAAAAAAAAAAGATTTAGTGTGGGCTAAGAGACCAAGAATCTTGTTATGCGGTTCTACAATTTAAACTGTGTTGAAGATAATTTGTCATTGCTTTAGTGTGCGAAATCACACGCTGCCACCCTACTCTAAAACAGTTTAGCAACTGAGATTGCCAGAAGAACTTTAGGTTCATGTACAGAAGAGGTTGGGATATTGGCATGCTCGTGCATATTTTTCTAACATTTCTCTCCTCTTTTAAAAATCTGTTTTCCTAGTACATGTTCTTCTTGCAGTTGCTTTCAGGATTTTGCCCTTGAGGATCCCTTTTTCTGAAACTGTTTTCTTTCAGGTGAGACCAAACTTGTTTATTCTCCTCATTCAGATATTTTCTCAGATATCTCATTCTCCACGAGGATTCCATAGTTGTGTTATTTTTAATTTCATTTCTATTCTCTATCCCTTTCTCTGCTTTGCTTCACCCTCTGCCATGTCAGAGTCCTTATTATAATATGAAATGATCTTCATTATGTATAATGGTGTTTTTCTCTATCTCAGTTTGGTATGTTTTTCTCTATCTCATGATAGCAAATGTATTTTTATCTGGTTATAACAACTCCAGCATTGTTTTATACAATGTAGCTACTTAATAACTAATGATGGCTGAAATATAGTTTCATATATTACTCAAATATTCCTCTTAAGGATCATCGCAAACTTTTTTTGACCTGCTGCAGCTTTACTAAGTCCTTTCACCAAACCTTATACAAGTATCTGTGTCCTTTGTATTCCTATAAATCATACTATAGTTTAAATCTGATGTAGCTTATTTCGCTTGTATTAATGTCAGGCTGTTAAGTTTGTAGTGATTTGCTTTGAGTGTGGCACAACTTACCTAGTGGCACTAGTCATGTTTTGAACAAGTTGTAAATCTATGTCAGAAAAATTGGAGTCTCTGTTGAAGAATATATGAGGAAATGAATGATTCCAAGTTCATATTTGGAATAATTTCTTGTGATCTGTTGGAATAAAAACCTCAATTTCCAGTTAGCTGAGTCATGCTGATTCACTGCATTTGGGTCTTTCCAACACAGCCGCTCCTAAAGTCTGTATATGAGAACAGGGTGGGTCCTATTAAGATAAAAAGCAATCTATATTATCTAAGAATAGTAAAGATATTCTGGTAAATTAGTGATATTCAATCGACTAGCATACAGTCATAAATTGCAGCCACACTCCAAGGTGTTTCTTAGGAACATGAATACCAGGAGGCAGAATCCATTGGAGACAATCTTGTCATCATTCCACACTTTTCTAATGCATCTTAGGTTCCTTAAGAGCATCCAAAGGAATTTGGCAATTTTTGTGAAACCTCTAAAAATTGGAGAAGCTTCAGAGAAATAGGAAACAATACTTTTGAGTTCCAAAATGTCACAGATTTGGGAAACAGTATGCTCCATGATGGCATATTATTGATTTCTAGAGAAGCTAAGGATCATGCTAATGCAAGGCTTATGAGCATGAACAAACATAAGGATTTGATATAGATTTACTAAAGATGAAATTGACCTTTTTTTTTCTCAGAATATAATTCCAGAATTACTGAAGTAGGGGAGGAAAGAAGGAATGGTTATTGCACTTTGACAAAACATTTTGTGCCAAATGTACAGGAATATTGCAAGGTTTATGAGGCAAATTTTTAGCCTGTTGCATGATGGGCTCAATAGTAGTAAAGATCATTAAAGGGAATTTTCTTGGGGATTGATATATCTATAAAGTTTATCAATTTTCCCAGTAAATATATAAAGGGTGTATTCTTCAAATTTAATGGTAATACAATATTGGAATACATATCATTTATCTGGAGTACTAGATAAAAGGACTGTGATGTTGACTAACCAGTAAGACAAGTTGAAAATAATGTAACAAGTTGAAAATAATGCTGTGCTCATGGTTGGCTCTAATGTAGCCTGCTGCACAAATTACAAGAAGCAGAAGCATGGAGTAATTAGTAACATTAAACCAAACACTGCTGAGGACTTTTAGCTGTCAGGATATTCAACTGGTTGAGAGTGTGACATCACTACTGTGATTTTTAAATATGTGTTGATATCAATTATAAAATTGCAATGATACAAGAGAAAAAGTGATGGGCCTTATTGACAGAAGTCATAGAAATGAAGTAGATGTTTGGCAGGCGCAGAGGCATTTTAAATTGGTGAGCATTTATAAAGCTGTGGAGGACATAGTGAACCTAGCCTGTTTTTTTTTTTTTTTGTTCCCCGTGATTAAGGCAACAGGTGAAACAAAGGCAATAAGAAAGAAATTTGTCGGAAATTTTGCACAAGTTTCTAGCTAAGCTTATCAAGAAAGTAAGTTAGAGAGAGAATCTGAAAGACAGAATGAGGCTTTGATACACAGGAAAAATTGTCAATTTAACAGCATTTTTTATGAAGGATTTTGTAATGTGCGTGCTTTGGGCAGGTATTAGGTTTTATTCAATAATTTATGACTAAGTTCTATTATGTTGGAAAACATGATAAAATGGATATTGAGGGATGTACAAAGGTCCAGAGTGATAATTGATCACTCTGAAGGCAATTTTGCTTCTTAAAGAAAGGTCTGGTGTGATTCTTAAGGATAGATTGACAGTTAATTTAAATATCAGATCAAGAGTGAACAATGCTGAAGAGAAAATTCAAACTCTTTCTATGTGAATGACATTTTTTGTACATTTCCATTTTATGTTTCTACAGTTATATCCTAATGAAAGAATTCACTCTAGTTCATTTGGAATTTTCCACAGTTGTTATCTTGGCTCCACCTATCCTGTGGCTTTTGCAGATATAAAGTCTGGAGGCTTGTCTTGCTTTGACTCAGAGGGAAGACAGATTCAGAGTAGCTGTGGAAGAAGATGGATCTCAAACACAGTCGTTCTGTGAAGCTGAATGATGGACACTACATGCCAAGGCTTGGATTTGGAACCTATGCTCCTCCAGCAGTAGGTGAACCCCAGGGGGACTAAGGGTGAGAATGGTATCAGCCCTGGAATGGCTGTCAGCAGACAGACACTTGGAGCTGATGGACACCTAGTAGTTTGGAGTGAATTATCTGGGCTTGTATTTCTGTCTGTAACTTGTCTGTTTTCAAGTCACAGAGATCGTTTATTAATTGAGGAAGGGAAGCTGTTGCCTGTGGGGATTCAGAGGTGGAGAACTTTGGGGTGTAGATTTATTATTATTATTACCTCACATGTATGAAGTGCTTACTATGAGTATTAGATACTCATCTCAGTTACTTTCTCAAAAGTTTCCTGGAGGAGTACTGGTTTTGTTATTTGTTCCATTTCTAAAATGCAAAGCTCATGCTGCCCTGCCTATGCTCTTCTGTTGTCCCAGTCAGAGCCAGTCTGCTCTGTTAGAAATTGTGAGGGACAAAGTGCAGTGGAGGAAAGGACAGGTAACAGTGTGCTTTGAAGCAGACTTGTGTTGCTTAATTAGTTGGGACTGAAGTATTTGTCAGAGAATTTCAACCATCAAATGTTTGGTTGAGGAGAAACCATTGTTATGTTTACCGTAGCAAAAAAAAAAAAAAAAAAAAGAAAAGAAAACCAAACTTAAGAAGAAGTATACACTAACATGTGTGTTTCAGAATTTTATTTCTCATTAAGTGCACTGATAACTCATCCACTGGATTCACTGCAGTGAGCTCTGGTCACAGTGAGGCGGTAGAGAGGGGAGGTGTAGAAGCTTCTTGGAAAGATTATCCCATAGTGACAGAGGACCCTCTGCTCCAGCTTGCTAAAACAGAACATGAAATATTGACACATAATAGCTGACAGAATCAGTTTATGTTTTGTGGTATGTGTAACGTGTTGCATCTAATGTTTATTATTACTTTTAAAGACATAATAGTTTCATTAGAAAGGAACAGAAATAGTCAATAATTCCTATCTACAAGAAAAAAAAATCATACATGCTTGAGCTTAAAATCCAAACAGTACAAAGTTACCACAGTCTGTTTACCAATCTGTTATGTCATTTTTAAATGAGACTCCTGACCTTCCTCAATGATTTACTCGAACAGTACATGAAAGGGAAGGGCGTACCCATATGTATGTGTGAAGGTGTGTGTGTGTATTGTGAAACTGTCTCTCCCAGTTTGCCTTCTGAGAAAAATGTAAACACATTATCTAAGACAAGTGAATAGATTATAATTGCTTGACATGTGAGTCAAGACTTGCAACTATTATTGTGCTAACTCTGCAAGAAACATTGGCAGCTGCTGAAGTGAGGCAAGGTACCTGAAACTGGGTGTAACACTCTTTACTCTCAGTCCTTCTCAGAAGTTCTGATGTTGGTCAGAGGACAGATTCATAAACTCCCTGTGCAGTAAAGTACCATGTTGATGTCAGTCACTTTTGAGGTTACAGTAACGAAGTACTTGGACTGTAATCTGTTATCTTCCTGCTGTATCAACAGGAAGCTGAATCTGAAGTGAAGGCTTGACTTCTGAGCGGTTTGGGAAGATTTCCATGAGGGGGAAGAGAATTATTCAGCTCTAGTAAAAGGGCCATGCTGGGCACAGATGGAGAGGTGCCTGCCTGTGTTTTGTCAGCTTGCACAGAGAAGGTCCAGGATATTTCTGGGGGAACAGGAGAATGAATTTGAAGGTTCATTTACTTAAAAATTTTTTAAAAGTTACAAAGAATCAGGGATTTTCCCATTCATTATGACATTAACCCTCCCTGCCCCAGTGATTTCTCCTCTGTTACTACAATAGGATAATGCTTCAACAGCATTCACAAGTCCATCATTCTGCTATGCAAAGCTCCTCTTAAAAAAAAAAAGGAAGGTTTAAAATTGTCAGTAGAATGTATTAATTACTCAAACGATATCCTGAAGAGAAACAAAGACAAGAAGATATTCTTTCAAACATGTTGTGTTTCCTGAGTGCAATGGAGCTTTTCCTAGGTATAGGTTAGAAAGGTTGTCACTGAAGTCCAGGCAAATGGTATTCAGGATGAAAACTGATGATGGCAGGGATATTGAAAGGAGAATCTGGAAGGCATTTTGCAAAGTAAGTGGCAGGATTTTAATTATTTTTGCTTGTAGAGTCACAGTCACCTTGTCTTTCTTAGTTTTTAGAATTTGGCCAAGGGACACAGCCATTTTGTACATGGGTAAATCTGCAGTGCCTCTGGGGCTAGCATATTGATAAGCCCATAGAGAGTACTCAATGCATGTTGAATAGTATTAAATGAGAGAGCTTGAGGAGTAAATGCTCATGAACAACTTGAAGAGCTCAGAACCTGGAGAATTGGGTGTTAGAGACTCATTTTCAATATTAGTCAAGAACAATTAATAGCAATTATTAATATTAAAATATTAATAATAATTAACATTATTAATATGTGTGTATTCCTGGTTTTTTCTTACTGAATGGCTAGATAGTGTCTCCCAGTATTGCACACTTTGCTGTAAGCCCTTTGCCTTAGAATTGATTCTTGTTCAATGAGATGTGATTTTCCATGTTCTGTGCTGAAGCTCATTTCACCAGTTTCTTGCAGATCAGAGGTTACATTGGAACTTAGTTGATGTCTCCAGAGTACAGATCTGTTACCCATACCATTCCCCAAGGGATGGGGAAAGATTGGTTAGCAGCAACAACAAGAGAAAATGTTACTGAGGAGGTACATTTCTTCTGTATGAGTTGCGTAGATCATGAATTCTTTTTGTTCCTCTCTTGTAGGTTCCAAAAAGCAAGGCTTTTGAGTGCACCAAAGTGGCCATTGAGGCTGGTTTCCGTCACATTGACGCAGCACTGTTTTATGGAAATGAGGAGGAGGTTGGTGCAGCTATTCGTGAGAAGATTGCTGATGGGACTGTGAAGAGAGAGGACATATTCTACACTACCAAGGTACAGGGACTACAGGACACTGCCTGTTCAGATATGATATTGTGAGAGGAATATTATTTGCCATTTGAGGAATTTGGTTCCTACAATTTGGAGGCACATTGTAAGGTTAAAAATAACCAAACCAAACCCAACAAAACAAAGCAAAACAGAAAACAACAAAATAGAAAAAAGTTGCTTTTGACAAGAGTGGTGCATTAGGTTTCGCTTCTTTCCATTTTGATGTGGTTCTCCAAGTGTCACTACTCCAATTCTAATACTCCTTCCTTCTGGTACAGCTGAGAGGCACCAGATGATGACTCAACTATATATGGCATGGTTTGTGCCATGCATATTCCTAGCTTTTCTTATAATTTGAGTAGTGAATCAAAGACACAATGTCTCTTTCTCTCTCTCTCCTTCTCTGTCTCTCTCTCATTCTCTTTGTATGCCAAATTAAATAAACAAATCTTGAAAAACCATCCATTATACTTTTTTCATTTTGAAATGTGTTGAAGATGAGATGTAGTTTTCTGGCACCTGGGGACAATAGGCATGATTCTTTTGCTAAATCTGAATATGGTTCCTTTACAATATTATAAGCATTTTCTAAGCTGCCACAGGCCTACCCTTTAATTTTTCGGTAAATTCTCCAAGAATATGTTGGGTACACTTGAGATGCCACTTAGAAGAAAAAGTATGGTGGACTATAACATCTTTCCCCCCCAACCACAACTGAATTTGAAATATGTATATAAAGAAATGCATGTAAATATAATATATTTATTTTCTCAGTTCTTCTCAGAAGCTCTGATGTTGATCAGAGGACAGATTCATAAACCCCCTGTGCAGTAAAGTGACATGTTGATATCAGTCATTTTTGAGGTTACAGTAACAAAGTACTTCTTGCTGTATCAACAGGAAGGCTAATCTGAAGTGAAGATATGACTTTCTAAGGTGAAAAATTATACTTCCAGTTTAAACAGAGCTATGCAGTATTTAGCTGTGTCCTTCATACTTTGATTTGATTCAACTTTGTTCTTAGAAAGAGGATCTTTCCGCAGAATTGTTTCATGGTATTTATTGTGTGGAATGGTGGATTGCATTTTCCTTTATCTGCCATTTCTTGACTCTTTTTGGAGTGTGACACTTTAATACTTGAAACATTTGCTTTTGCTCTCTCATCTAATTGGTGTTCAGTGTTTGTAATTTACTTTTCTCACATAAATCTTAGAATCTTACTAAGGACCTGGTTTATATAGAAAAGCTTTAAAATAGTTCTAGCTCTTCTTAGTATTAGGTCATCATGGTATACTGCTAGTCATAATTCAAGACTCTAACTGTAATGTCTAATATTTCTTCCTGAAAATATGAGGCAATAGCCAGCTTTTACAACGTTTTTTTCCTATTTTGTTGTTGTTGCAGCTTTGGTGTACATACCTTCAACCAGAGTTGGTTCGTGAAGCCCTGGAAATATCACTGAAGAAACTTCAATTGGATTATGTTGATCTTTTCATTATACATAATCCAGTTCCTATGAAAGTAAGCTCTTTTGTTTTTTAAGCCTCATTTGTTTTCATGAAAATTTTTATCAACTCTATTATTTTACACTATCTTTATAGCTCCGTGGTCTATGTCTCTGAGAAAGATAGTCATGAAGGAAGGGGGTAAAGTTTGTAAATTATTTGACAGTCCTCACTTCTTGATATTTATGTGACACTGCCACTAAAACTTTTGAGTCTGTTTTTGTAACATTCATATATTTTTCTGTGAAAGGTAGATTGCCAGAATGCAAGAGACAAAGAGATCTTCCATCAGCTGGTTCACTTCTCAAACAAAGCAGTACTTTACTACAATCCTCTTTTATAATTGTTAGGCATGATTCACTCCTTTTTTCAGTGATAAGATAATTCATTTTATTCATTAATTAACACTTCCAGCGATATGATAATCCAATAGCATCATTATTGCAAGCATTAATATTTTTGTTATCATTTTTATGATACAGGACCATAGGTTCTGGGTTTTTCTGTCTCCTCCCCAAGTATCCTCCCACTCACTACTAATTTCCCTCTATTACTAGAATGGGTAATCCTTCATGAACTGTCATTAATCCATCATTCCACTATTGAAGTGTTTCCCAACATTGGGGGGCTTGAACAATTTCAGAGAGTCCAGCTTCCTATTGTTGGGACATACTCAACAATTTGACTCCATCTTTGATCTGGATGCAGAGAGACATACTGCACTGTTTTCACATCTAGATTTGCCAGTCTCTGCTATACTTCTATTATGCATTCCCTTAAATACAGAGACAGTGAACCCAGTCCACAACAGGTTGAAAAACAGAAAATTTACATTAACATGAAATTAAATAACATGCTACACTGATATTCCTCTCTGCTTCTGTACCAGTACCAGGTTATTTTGATTACTATTAGGCTATTTGTGGTCTCTAATGTTCCTAGATGTATTTTTGTATCATTTTCCCAACTCTGTGTTAAATGTTCCTGATATCTTGATTGGAATCACATTAAATTTGTATATTGCTTTTGGTAGTATTGAAATTTCAATGATATTGTCTTTGTTCATCCAGGAACATGGCATATTTCTCCAGGTTTTAATATCTTCTTCTATTTCTTTTTTCAACGTTCTGTAATTTTCCTCGTAGAGATCTTCCATGTCTTTAGTTTGGTTTATTGCACAGTATTTCAGTATCTTCTCTGTTATTTTGAAAGGTACCATACTGATTAGTTTTTTTAGCCTTAGAGTTTTTTCATACACTAGGGCTGTTGATTTATGTTCATTTATTTTATATCCTGCCACTTTACCAAACAAACTCTTGTATAAGTTTTAGCAGCCTCTTTATTGAGTCTTTTGGTTCTACCATGTGTAGAGTCATGTCACATAAAAACAGTGATGGCTTGACTTCCTCTTTTCCAACTTTAATTCCTTTAATTTCTTTATCTTGTCTAACAGCTTTTGTGGGTACTTCCAGTATTATGTTAAATAGCAGTGGTGATAGGGGACATCCTTGTCTAGCTGCAGATCTTTGTGGGAAAGCTTCCTATATTTGCCCATTCAGTTTGATGGTGGCATTGTTCTTTTCATAAATTCCTTTGAGTGTGTTGTGGAATGTTTCCTCAGTGCATATCTTGCATAAAGTTTTTAGTATAAAGTGATGTTGGATTTTATCAAGTGCATTTGTTGCATCTATTGAGATTATAATATGATTTTTATTCTCTGGTTTCTTTATGTGGTGCATCACATTTATATATTTGCATATGTTAAACCATCTGCACATGCCAAGAATAAATCTCACCTGGTCTGGATGTGTGGTTTACTGATGTATTGTATTCTGTTGGTTAGTATTTTGTTGAAAAATTTAGCATTGATGTTCGTCAAGGATATCAGTCTAAAGTTTTCTTTCTCTGTTGTGATTCTGTCTGGTTTTGGTATTAGGGTGATGTTGGCCTTGTAGAAGGAGTTTGAAAGGATTGCATCCCTTTCTATTCTTTTGAGTTGTGTTTGAATAATTGGGATTAGTTCTACTTGGAATGTTTTGTAGAATTCAGCAGTGAAACCATCTGGACCTAGGCTTTTCTTTATTGGGAGGGCTTTAATTACTGTTTTTATCTTTACCTCAGTTACAGGCTTATTTAGATTTTCTGTTGCCCCTTGACTTAATTATAATAGATGGTATGATTCCAGGAATCTATACATATCTTGAAAGGTTTTTTGGTTTTTAGTATGTAGTTGATTCTCGTAATTTCTGGTTATTCTCTGAATGGCTGAGGTATCTGTTGCTTTGTTCCCTTTTCATCTTTGATAGCATTAGTTCTTGTCTTTTGCTTTTCCTTTAGTCAGCTGGATCAGTGGGAGTGTGTATTCTGTTTATTTTCTCAAAGTATCAACTCTTTGATTAACTGATTTTGTGTATTGCTCCTTTGGTCTCTGCATAGTTTATTTCTTCTCTTATTTTAATTATTTATTTATTTCTGTTGTCCTTGGGATTATTTTGCTGTTGCTTTTCTAGCTCCTTTAGGTGCATGCATAGCTCATTTACATGGTATCTTTTTTGTTTCCTAATTTAGGAACTGTGCTAAATTGACTTTTTAACATTCCATTGGCAGGGTCCCACATGTTTTGGTATGTTGTGTTTGAGTTTTTATTGGCTTCAAGAAATTTTTAAATTTCTTCTTTAATTTTTTCTCTAACCAATTATTCATTCAGTGGAATGTTGTTTAGCTTTCAAGACTTTACAAATTTCAGGGGATATTTTGATTGATTGGTTCTCAGGATGGTGCGTGGTATGATTTCAAATTTTTTAATGTTGGTGAAGATTGTTTTGTAACCTGTCTTGTGGTCAGTCCTGGAGAAGGTTTCGTGTACAGCTGAAAGGGATTATATTCAGTGTCTGTGCATGGAAGGTTCTGTGTGTATCTAGTAGGTCCATTTATTCTATTGGCTGTGTGAGATATCTTGCTTCTTTGCTGAGTTTCTGCCGGGTAAAATTATGAGGGAAATGGATTACAAGTAGACAGGTGGGCTTCCAACCAGTGGCTGTTTTTAGATTGGCACCATGGGCAGAGGCTTAATTTACTATGACATGGTACCTCCCTGGTTCTCATCGCACACTTTATGAGCATTTGTAATTGATTGTTCTCACCTCTTAAATCTGAGGCAGTTGAGGGCAACACCATTTCTTTTTGGTGGTTATGTTCCTGTTTATAAGATCATTAGCAATTACAGTTCTCAATATAGTGAGTTAGTAAAGATTCAGAGATAAAGTGAAAGTCCCATGTCTGAAGGATATAAACCTCTTCCATTTGCACTCTTCTCCCAAAGTAGAGGGAGGTCCCCTGGCTGGTGTGCACTGCAGAAGGAGGTTCCTTTGGACTTTGCTGATTGGGTACCTCCTCACGGTGGGTGTTGGCTGGACACCTCTGATAGTCTTGCTCTGTCAGAGGTGAATAACTTTTATCTGGAAATAAAGCCTACTGTTTTAAGGTACTAGTTATTGCTAACCTACAAGCTGGAATTGGCTGAGTAAATGAATCTATGTCAAATGGAGGGACTTTTGTTCTTGTGAACTCTAGGGATATGTGGCTATGGCAGATCAATGTAATGGAGTTAGTTTGTAGTCTATAGTCTCTTAGATTACTTTGATTTTCTTCCTGCGCTCTTAGTCATCCCTCACACACATATGGATGTATATGCATATTCATGCACACTGCATTTGCTCACAGCTTGCTGAAAGTTGTGTGACCACCTCCATATGCATCAGAGAGGTCATTCTGAATGAAAACGTCTTCATTCCTTCTTTGTTTTTCAGTCTGGACATGAACTTTTACCAAAGGATGCTAATGGGAAAATTATTTTAGATACAGTGGATCTTCGTGACACGTGGGAGGTATGTATTACTAGAGACCATGAAATGACCACTTAGGAAAGTAGGAATGATGGAATGGATAGCCAGAAGAGATGGATCTTGGCTGCAGTGGATGTCTACTTCAGAGATCATATGGGACTTCTCTTAGTTCATTGTTTGTATATGAAAACACAGGGAGTTGAACAAAATAACCTTAGATTTCTAATTTTTAATCTTTTTAAAGATTTTTAAAAAATTTATTTGAAAGGCAGATGGACAATTGAGAATGAGAGGGACACACAGAGAGAATCAGATCTCCTATCTGATGATTCACTTCTCAAATTGGCTACAACGATAAGGGTTCATTCAAGCAGAAATCAGCACAATAGGAATCTATTAAGATTTTCTATGTTGATGATAGGGGCCTGAGTACTTTGGTCATTGTTCTCTGTTTTGCTGGATTTGAAGCAGAGCAGTAAAAATTTGAGCCAATGCTCTAATTTCGGATGGTGGGGTTTTGTTGCACTAGTGCCCCAACATCAACTTCTGTGTTTTTGCAAAGCATTTTTTTGCCCCACAGATCATGTTGTGAACAGGAGCCCACCTAATGTTAGTAGCAAAGGAAATTCAGGAAGAGGCAATTATATCCTAGAAAATACAAAGACATATATGGTGGGAGGGAAAGACTTGCAAAAAGAGTGAATTAAAGACTCAAAGACTTAAAAACTTAAAGGCTTGTAAGAAGAGTGAATTAAAGAGAGAGTGCAGTCCACTCTCATCCTGTTGTTTTTTTTTTCCAGAATTGATGGAAAGAGGGGTTCAGGAAAATCTCTACTAGGGGAAAAGATATAGCGTGCATGCTTGCCCTTGACTCTTGGTACACCTGTTAAAAATGGTTCATGGTCAATTTTAAATAGACACAATTGAAGTGGCAAAAGAAGTAAAGAAAATTCTAAAATAATTTAAGATTCATTTTCCTTAGTGTTAATGTAATAGAATTTAGGAGACTATGTTTAATGCATATTATTAAAATGTATTTGGAAATAATATACTCAAGTGATAAAATTATTTGCTTCAGCAAAACATTTAAACATGGGAAAAAAGATTTATAGATTTTAGGAGCTCTAGGGACAAAGAGATAAATAGAGTTCAGCAAAGAATGACTGCACATTTCCTACCTCACTAGGCTCTGGAGAAGTGCAAAGATGCAGGATTAACCAAGTCCATTGGGGTGTCTAATTTCAATCGCAAACAGCTGGAAATGATACTGAACAAGCCAGGACTCAAGTATAAGCCCACCTGCAACCAGGTAAATCCTAAACCCAGAGGGCTTTCTCTACATTCTGTTCTTCACATTCTTATTTCTTAATGGATGTTTTTTTCAAGTTCATGGCTTTGGATCTATTTAGTGGGTGGCCATTTCAATCATTACAGTAAGAAATACCAAGGAAAAAGCAAGTTGAATGGAATGCACGCAGCATGACTTTGTTACTCAAAGCTAAATTTCAGGTTCCTATGAGACATTCAAATGTGGTTATGTTGGCAGCTATCAGTGTTGGAGTACGAATCAGAAACATGGATAAATTGATAGAACAGGATTTACCACATAGGTTGAGAAAAATGAAAAATGAGGAGAGTTGATATCAGGCTTCAGGTATGCATCCTGATGAGGCTGGAAAAAGTTGGATTTATGGCATGGAATTGATGGGAAACTTGAGAGAACAGTTAGTAATGAGAGCAAATGCCAAATCAGAGCAAAGGAGTGAAAACTGAGAAAATATGTAAGAATAATTAAACCATATTTATTTTAAGAATACCCAGAGCATCATTGCATGTTATACACAATATGATAAAGTTTATATACATTTCAAAAGACTTGATAATTTTATCAAAAGCCATTGGAATGCTATCACCCTTTGTCTTAGCTGTTTATTTTTAGGAATCTACTTGTGTAAAATCCAAGTAGATAAAAAAAGTTGCAAGTTCTTATATCTGTGGTGTAGAATCAGAATCCACTCTTTTATTTCTAGAATTCCACAGTTATATTTAACTATCCAAAAGAAGGGGAATTATTAAGGTTTGAAGGATTCATAGAGATCTAGGATGAAGTAGATTGAATTCTTGTTACAAAGTTGAAAAAACTTGCAATATCGCTTAAAAGCCTAATTCACAATTGGACACTGCTCTCACTGAATGTATTACAGTACAATGTAAACCAGTTCAAAATCTAATATATAAAGAAGGTATTTCAGTTACAAAAGATTTTGGGTCTGATTTTTATAAGGTTCTTTAAGATACTGTCCTGAAACGAATAGATTTGTTTCATTCTCTGTCATGTGTAGTAACAATATGCTTTCTACCACCAATGAACTACAATTCTCTCTCTCTCTCATTTTTTCCAACTAGAGAGTGCAGACTTTCTGGGATTGTTACTAAATGGAGGAGCAATTTCTTGAGACAATTTCTAGCAACTATTTCTTGACTTGGCAACAGAAGATACCCTTTATAAACCAATCAGTACAAGCTAAGGGAAGATTATTTGGGCAAAGCATGAGTCAGGTGCTTTAGGGAAATAGGGCTGAACACAGGGTTGGGGAGGCTAAATGGAGCAAAATCGGGGTTCTTGGGCCCGGCGCGGTGGCGCAAGTGGTTAAAGGTCCTCGCCTTGCACGCCCGGGATCCCATATGGGCGCCGGTTCTAATCCCGGCAGCCCCGCTTCCCTTCCAGCTCCCTGCTTGTGGCCCGGGAGAGCAGTCGAGGACAGCCCAAGGCTTTGGGAACCTGCACCCGCGTGGGAGACCCGGAAGAGGCTCCTGGCTTCGGATCGGCATAGTATCGGCCCGTTGCGCTCACTTGGGGAGTGAATCATCGGACGGAAGATCTTCCTCTCTGTCTCTCCTCTCTGTACATCCGCCTTTCCAATGAAAAAATAATAAAAATAAATCTTTAAAAAAAAAATCGGGGTTCTTATAGAAGAAACGATGATCAGTAAGATTCACCATCATGCAATACTTAAAATGATATGAAAGCCTAGAAAGGAAAAGGACTTAATGTTTGACATAGAACTGTACTTAATAGTTGCTATATTGTTTTGGTGAACTTATATATAAGGTTTTACTATTATAATTTTAAACTGTAAGGATTAATTTCTAGAATAGCATCATTCAACCTAAATTTTTATCAAGCATTTGTTGGTATCATGGTAGGATCAAACATGTTAAAACATGATTTTCTCTCATTAGTTAGTTACTTCTCTGGAGTAGGGTTAAGGTTTGTATATCGTGATTATTTGATCTGTATCAAATGTCTCTTAATCAGTAGTTTCTCTCTTATTCTGCTGCTCCAATTCCTCCCTTTCTTTTCTTGTTCACCGTGCTTTTTGTATGCTTTCTCTCATTCCTTCTCTCTGTTTTAAATATTTTCTTAAGGAAGGTCCTATCCTCTGAAAATTTTCACAGAAGTGGATTTGTTGGGCCCGGTGCAATAGCATAATGGTTAAGATCCTTGCCTTAAATGTGCCGGGATCCCATATGGGCTCCAGTTCTAATCCTGGCAGCTCCACTTCTCATCCAGCTCCCTGCTTGTGGTCTGGGAAAGCAGTTGAGGATGACCCAAATTCTTGGGACCCTGCACCCACTTGGGAGACCCGGAAAGAAGCTCCTGGCTCCTGGCTTCGAATTGGTGCCGCACCGGCCGTTGCGGTCACTAGGGGAGTGGATCATCGGATGGAAGATCTTCCACTGTGTCTCTCCTCTTCTCTGTATATCTTAAAAAAAGAAGTGGATTTGTTAATTTAATTGTGATATAGTTGGCATGTTTGTATACATTTCAGAACTTGAAGATAGTACTTACATAGTGGTTCATATATGCAATGTGAATTCATGAATTTTTAGCAAATAGAACATTTTTAATCGATTGAAGTCACTATTCTTTATCTCTGCTTTTTAAATTGCTTTAATCATTTTAACGACAGAGAAGATGAGGGAGAGACAGACAGACTTAGAGAACTCTTCAATCTACAATGATTCCTGTTACAGGTAGGGCTGGTTCTGGCCAAGCAAGAAGCCTTAGATCCCAGGCCCAAGTACTGCAGCTCTCATTCACTGCCTGCTAGGATGTCCACATGCAGGAAACCTATCATGGGCAGAGGAGCTCTGATTCCCAAACAGGCACTGTGATATGTATGTTTAAAAGATAGAATTAAAGAGAGTGAAAGATAGATAATGAGGAGCATGAGAGCTAGCACAAACTAGAAAGAGAGATCTGCCCCCTGCTGGTTCACTCAGTAAACAGCTGAAAGAGCTGAGGCTTGGCGAGGCAGGTGCAAGGACAGTGGAGCTCCATCCAAATCACCCACGCGGCTGTGTGGTTCCAAGGACTGGGTCCATTTTCTGCTGCTTTCCCAGGCGCATTAGCAATAAGTTAGATTGGAAAGAACATCCAGGACATATTTCCTTATGACCTAACTTGGAGTACCATACCGCTAGCCTACTCTATTTTTCTATTTCAGTATCCCCTCCTTTTAAAAAAATCATTATTATTAACAGAAGCTTCTTCAAGTGAGTCTCTAGACTGCTTGACTTGCCTCAATTTTTTTCTAACTTTCTTTGTTTTAGAGTTTAAGCTTTTCTAATTTTTGGCTTTTAGCTTTCCTGCTGAGATATGGAATCACTCAATAATGAAGTTTAGTCTCTTGGTAAAAACAAACAAATAAAACATTTAGAGTCTATATTTTGAGAACAGGAGGGTTTAATGATTTTAAAACGTTAATAAAACAAAGGACTTGGAAAATTGTATCAATCTGACAGCTGATGACATTTGTACATCTTTAGAAGGTGCATGAGCAGAACGACCTATTTAAATAATGTATAATATATATTAATGCAGGGTTAGAAACAGAGG
The DNA here is from genome assembly GCF_017591425.1 of Ochotona curzoniae. NCBI lineage: Eukaryota > Metazoa > Chordata > Mammalia > Lagomorpha > Ochotonidae > Ochotona > Ochotona curzoniae. The sequence goes on along the minus strand of NW_024467121.1, from coordinate 12,565,942 downwards.
CAGACCTTGAAATGAGACACTGGACTGTGGACTGGACATGCCTCAAGCAGTTTCTTAATTGGTGCATGTGGTTATTGGCTCATGTATTCTGACACGTGTGGCCCTTATGTGTTACAGGTGGAATGTCACGTTTATCTCAACCAGAGCAAACTTCTGGAGTACTGCAAGTCCAAGGACATTGTTCTCGTTGCTTACAGTGCCTTGGGATCACACAGGGATCCAAACTGGTAATGAGCATATGAACAGTTAATTTATGTCAGCAACCCTGTTGATCATGGAAAAGTTTAAATTAAGTTTTGTGTTTAACATAAAAGGACATGAAAAAGTAGGCATAATACAGTGTGATAAATTTCCCACATGCTTTCATTCAGGGCCACCAACATTCTCTCATTCTGCCTTCATACATGTGTCCATCTTTTCCAAGCTCACTCTGTGGGAATTTGTGTGGTAATTGCAGAACTGTAGAGACAGAGAGAGAGAGAGACAGAGAGACAGAGAGAGAGAAACCCAGCTGAAATCAGTAGTATCTATTTCCAAGTGTACAACTTGGCTGACCTGAGCCCAATTACTTGGGCTATCATCCTGCATTGTCTGGTGACTTAACAGGAAGTTGGATTAAAACTCCAGAGAGACTAGAGCTAAAAATACACCTTGACATGGGATGCAGGCATCCTGAATATTAATCCAGTATACCACATTGATAGCCCCCACGCATTTTAAATTCCATGTTATTCTGATTGTTATGAAATCTAGGATTGTACTTCATCTTTCTGGGAATTTGAGTCGTTCATTTACCTAAATTATTCACAATGCGATGAGCCACTCAATAGCCACTTATCAGTTTTCTGGGTAATTACATCAAGTATCTGAAGATTGAGGGCTTTTCTTCAAATCACCCCATTTGACTTTTAATGACCCCAAAGGACAAGAGTTACGATGCTGCAGTTTGGATAAACAGCTTGTGTTTAATAAAGAAAGAAAAATAATATTATGTTGAAGCTGTTAGATCCTATAAAAATGAATTTTGTATCTGTGCAATTGTAATGAAAAAAAATTGTACAGGTTGCTGTTGCTCTCCAGCTTGCAAATTTGCAATTACAGAATATGATAATTGATCATTAAGATGAAATAGGTATTGCATTTATATCTGTATATATAGAAAAAGCTTATATATATGCAGTAGTATATAGTATATATACAATAGTACCTATGATTTCAGATATCCACTGGGGTCTGAGAATTTATATGTTACAGAATATTCCCAACACACTGGTGAGGGATAACTTCACTGCTGAAAAATTCCTAATTATGAACATAAATAGTATCATTATCCTTTTATATGTTAATCTTCAATTTGATATTTTCCAGGTGTGCCACTAGGAAGGAATCTCATGAATATCCAGCAATAATTCTGCTCATTATCTCTGCAAATTGTGCTTAAAGATCATCATACTCTACTTATGTTTACCCTCTAATATCTGTGTATATTTCTACCCCAGGGTCGAGCAGAATAGTCCACAGCTCTTGGACGACCCAGTCCTGCATGCCATTGCTAAGAAACGGAACCGTACCCCAGGTCAGGTTGCTCTGCGCTACCTCCTGCAGCGTGGGGTGGTGGTCCTGGCCAAAAGCTTCAGTGAGAAGAGAATCAAAGAGAACATGCAGGTAAAGACTGAGCACTGTCTCTCCATAGGGATGCACAAGAACTGAATTAGGGCGATCTCTGTGTGTGAGAACTTGTGTAATGTCTCAGTTTACTCATGCATCTTTCCCAAAGTTCTGTCACCTTGTACCTAGTCTCAGTGTTTTCTGACACCAACCTCATTTCTTTTTGTAAAATTTTTATTGCAAAGTCAGATGTATGTATACACACACACACACACACATATGGAGAGAGAGAGAGGAGAGACAGAGGGGAAGATCTTCCGTCTGATGATTCACTCCCCAAGTACTGCAACGACCAAAGCTCACTAATCTGAAGCCAGAAGCCAGAAGCTCTTTTGGGTCGCCCACACTGGTGCTGGGTTACAAGGCTTTAGACCATCCTCTACTGTTTTCTCAGGCCACAAGCAGCAATCTGAATGGGAAACAAGGCAACTGAGACACGAACCAGAACCCACATGGGATTCTGGCACATGCAAGGCAAAGATTACAGTCACCAGGCTGTCGTCTTGGGCTCTCCCTAACGCTTCTTTACACACATCCAGATCTATTAGATCAATTCTTCGTTCTTATTTTGTTTGTGTCTTTTAAGGATTTTAAACTCTTTCCAGTTTTAAGATGAAATGCAGATTTATCATTATGCATTTAATTTTTAAAAATGATACTTTAAACATCATTTATAATGTAGTTGAATAAATCCTCATAAGGCTTAATTAAGTTAACAAACTTATAAGAAAATCAACAAATTTTGTTATGAAAACATTCAGCAAATAATTTTATTGCAGTAAACTCAACATTGTAATATATGTTTTATGGCAGCCAAATCATTTTAAAACTGAAGGATGAATGGATGAATGAACGAACAAGTAGATAGATCTCAAAGATGATGGAAATATACAGCAATGAATCAGATGGTGTATGTACACTTAGATAGCTACAGCCTTGATATTTCTGTGAAGTTGGCCCTGGTTTCAACCATAGTATAATTGTTTTAACCACAATCTCTTTTCTTTGTTATTGAGCTGGTACAAAGTATACATAAAAACAAAGCTGATTTCACTAAGAAGGATTTATTCAAAAAAGGAGAATTCTTTGAACAATAGACTCTTGTGGCTATAAGATGAACAAAATGCTCAAATAGGGAGGAGCAAGCATCCTGTAAATGGACATTGTTTGGAAACTCTGAGGTGATAAAATGGTGGGATGCAGGAATTGAACAGACAATATTTTTTCCTGAGATTAACAGATTTTTGGGGAAATACATTCTGTGTTCTAAGTTTTGCATCAGTCAAGATTGGTTCAAGTTGAAGAGGATGGTAAAGAAAAAATTCTTTTGAATCAAGTCAGGGCATGGTTACATGGCACAACTTTGTGTTTTTTTTGGAAAAATGTTTCTTTTTTACCTAGTAAGACTAGTTATTGAGAAATTGAATGTCTCTAAAAGAAAATGTGGTACATGTGCATTATAGAATTCTACTATAAACAAGAATGGGATTGTCTTTTGCAACTAACAGAATACAATAAAAATGATTATGCTTAGCAATAGCCTGAGATTTGGGGATATGATTATTTTGTGCAGGCTTTTCCTATGTTCCTGAGAAACACTATACTTTCTGTTTTGGTTGCTTAATTTTGTTGCTCCTCTTCCTTCTTCTTCCTCTTCTTTTGTGCTTTTCATGTATTGATATTGTTACCTAATGGAATGTTAAACTTAAGGAAAATAGTGTAAAACAGTATAATAATAGACCTCAGATAACATATCTCAGGCAGAGTTCCCCAGAAATCGAAGAAAATGACAATGTTTCCTTTAATACTATTAGTATCACCATTGCCTTGGAAACTCTCTTTCCAAAGTACCAGGAAACCTCCATGGAGAAATCTCACTGTAATCTTTCATCCCTTTCAGATTTTTGAGTTTGAATTGACTGCAGATGACATGAAAGAAATCGATGGCCTCAACAAAAATTTCCGCTATAGTAAATTTCTATAGTAAGTAACTGTGCAGGTTATACCAAGGGTTACTCCGTTTTGCACAAAAATATAAATGGGTACAATTTTTTCCAAGCAAGGAAGACAGACCTGGGCTGTGGATGGATATGATGTAGGATATTTCCTGTAGAGTTCATAGGAGGAATTTCCTCTGTGGCTCATCATTGAGCCAGCAGATCCATAAGGAAAACTACATCGTTGTGAATCTACTTCTATTTACCCCATGTCTTGGAGGCTGTATGCTAAAGTACCACTTATCCACTGGGCATGAATGTAGAAACGTTAGGCTCTCAATATTTTTAATATTTATTAAAATGATTTGTCTTTGATGTACATAAAGATGAAACAAATGAACACATAATGAATAGAAATAAAAATCCAGTTTGATCTTTCTGTCATATTCCAGCCATTATACAATTATTTTTTTAATAGATTTATTATATTTATTGGTAAGGTATTGAGAAGGAGAGACAGAAAAAGAAAGATCTTCCATCTGCTGGTTCACTCCTCGATATGGCCATAAGGGCCAGAGAATAACTGATCTGAAGGCAGGAGCTAGTTGGTAGTTTCTCCAGGTGTCCCACGTGGATGAAAATTTCTAAGGCTTTAGGACCATCCTCCACTGCTTTCCCAAGCCACAGACATGGGACTGGATGTGAAGTGAAACAGCCTGGGTATAACTCAATGCTCATGTGAGACGTTGGTGTCTGCAGAGGACCAGACCACTGAGCAGTCTTGTCAGCCCCTGAACTTTAATTCTAATGAGTGTTGATTTTGGAACGTTCATAATCATGGGTCCTAGGGAGGTCACAGTGAACCCTACTTCCACTTCCTGTCTTAAGTGCGCAGTGTCATTCCTCCAGGATATGGCATCTATTGACCGGTTTTTTTTCCCCCCTTGTAAGTATTCTCTCTGGTCTTAATTCCATCAATCACAGCTTTCATTTCCTCAACTATTTTGTCTTTTTGTGTGTACTGTGAGTAGCTCATAAAATGAATTGGTTCATCAGCCCATACACCAAGAAAAGATCCTCTGGTATTTCTTTAGTCTTCAAATCAAGTATTTTCTACTCAAGTATCATTTTTGTACATCAGTCTTTGGGAAGACCCTGCCTCTCTTGACTTGATTTTTGCAGAAACACAATATTCTATTTAACTACTGCCAGACTTTAAGATTGATAGAGGATAGATCAAGCAGAGAATTTTGGAAAGAATTTATAGATAGGAAGCAAAAACATTTTAAAAAGAATAAAAATCTCAACCTACAAAGAAAGATGTCAAAAGAGCCCTTCCCTTTGCAAAGTGATTAATGATATTTTAAATAATCAAAATTGTTCATAATCAGAATATTTTATTTATAAATCCATGACCTGCCTCAATAGAACCTAAATACTTTGTTTTATTCTTGTTTGTGGCACTATGTGGATAACACAGCCCCTGGCACGGATCTGGGCACTGTATAGTCTTGAATGACATTAGATTGAGAGATAGATATTGTATAGTAAAACAAGGAAGAATATTGCAGAAGTGAAAATAAATAGCTATATGAATTTCTAAGGAATATAAAAAATTATATGAATATAAGAATAAAAATGATTTCCAAATAAAGTGATCAACTGCTTATTTGGAAGAGACATAAAGAGGCAGATTCTGAACATGTCACTAGTGGCTGGCATTGGGTTGATGTTAAACTTGGGAGATGGAAACTCAGTCTCAGACTCCTGTATGTGGAAGGGAATAAATTACTCAAGTCATCATTACTGCTTCCCAGTGTCTATGCTAGCAGGGATTTGTAGTGTCAAGATGGAGAATGACGTTAACCTCAGGTATAATATTATGGAACTCAAGTGCCTTAATTGCTAAACAGATGCTTGCCCCTGACATATGTCCTTATAAATTATAACCTAGGAAAGGAAAAAAAATCCACTCTGTATGCTGTTAGTAGTTATGTTTTGTCCCCTCAATAGATTGAAATCTGTTTAAATTGAACTCTTACATCACTGAGGGTGCTCATTATATGAGGTTTGAATGAATGAATGGGAACAAACAATATGGTGCTTTCTGTCGCCCTTCTTGTGATCTAAGCACAAAAGTTGCACATCATATGAAAGCTTAGATGTACAAGTGCTTGGGTGGAATCTGGACATATTTCTTAATTGAGGTTTTAGTCCATTCCAGCTGCATCTTTTGAGTAACTCTCCCATTTAGTATGGAGAAAGAGTTAATACATTAATGTCTCTTATTCTCTTTCAGTGCTGTTAATCACCCTAATTATCCATTTTCTGAAGAATACTGACCATGAAGTGTGGAATGTTAATCAAGAATATTCTGCTTTTAGATGTATGGAGTAGAAATGAATAAGAAGCGGTGTCTTTATTCTCAAAGGGATGGCCTTGTCATACTGTGAAGTAATAAGAATTCCAACACAAGGATGTTTGTTATCTCTTGTTAAAATAATAACTAAAAGTTATAGAAATTATTGAAAGCAAAAAGGGAAGGGTAGATGATAAAAATAAAGCAATATATCATTTTGTTTAGTTTCTTCTTCTTTTTTTTTTTTTGTTTCTTTTATTTGTAGGGCTGGAATAGAGAGGGAAAGATAGACCTATTGTCAGAGATTACCCATCTGTTTGTTTACTCCCTCTGCCTGGGAGACAGGAACTCCATCCAGGTATCTCACTGGATGACAGTATTATTTAACCCATCATATGCTGCCTCTACAATGTGCATTAACAGTGGCTGAAATTGTCAGTGCAGCCTGGACACAAACTTAAGTGATCTGATACGGGATGTGGGCACTCTGCTATTACAGATACTCATTCCTGCTTAGTTTTCATATCATCTATCTGTATCTGGGCTTGTTAATAGTTAGTGTCTATTGTACCATTTATTGTTCAGTCAAACACCGTTAAAATATTATTTGTGTTTCATGTGTTATTGTATAGGCAATTAAATGAGTTTAGAATGAGTGAAGAAAGCAGGCTGTGAATTTAAAAAATGAGAAACAACAAAAAAATGAGTAAGGGGCTGCTTAAGAGACTGCGTGAGTTATCACATACATGTATATATCTATACATACGTATATACATACCTTTAATAAACACAGTTACTGACTGTCCTTTATTCCACAATATTTTTTAACAAGTTTGTGTGGCAAACAGCTTTATCATAAGGTTCATTATTAACTTCCTCAAATGAAATTAAATGTGTTTGTTGTGCAGTAATATAAAGAAATATTTTTCTGACAAAGAATCAAGATGGTGGAATAGGGTAAGGATATGTTTATGCATCCAGAGAATCATTAGCTAGGGTGAAGAAGGGAGGGCACATTCCAGGAAATAGCAGAGGCAGACTGATGGCAGAGGGGTACCTGGAGCCTGACACACATAGGAAAGCAGTGGAGATAACGGTGTGGTGTTGTAGTGACAAGATACCCTGGTGGCAGTCAGAAACTGGCAATATTAGATCCAACAGCAGCCAGAACCCGACCAGCAGACAGGTGGGAAGGGAAATTCACCAGGAGCTCAGGAGGTAAATTGCCCACCCTGCTGATTTGATTTGATCAGGTGAAGAGACAGAACAATATACTCCAAACAGGTGGTACAGGATGAGGGTAGATTTCATAGCCCTGACCACCATCAGAGCTACACTAAACACCAATTTATTTAGGGAGGGAAAGGTCTTGGGAAGGAAATAAGCTGGGGACAAGTTTCTTTCAAGCTCAGTGCATTGCACTGCCATGGTATTCTACAGGTTCCACCCTAATTAGGTCCAGGTAGCTCCTAGACCTGATAAGCAGGCAGTTCAGAGCTTCAGGCACCATCTTGTAGAGTGTGGCAAAAGCTGTAAAACCAGAGAGAAAACAGTGAGCTGTGTATGCACTGAGCTGTGAGCAAACTTACTTATCATTCAGTGCATGATAGTAATCTGATAGGGGAAATAACACAAAGTTTGGCATCGTATGAGTCAAGATATGTCTGAGTGGGCGCAGAACTCCCAACAGGGTTGACAAAAAGCAGTCTTCACCATGACACATGATAATCAAACTCTCTTCAGTTGAATACAAGGAAAAGATCCCCAAATGTGCACATAAAAAATATCAATGGACATATAGAGGAGTGGCAATGAGACTCACAGCTGACCTCTCATAGGAAACTGTACAGACCAGAAGAGAATGGAGTGATATGGTCCAGATTCGGAGAGGAAAAAATTGTTGGCCCAGAATAACGTACCCAACAAAGCTTTCATTTGCATTTGAAAATGAAATAAAATTATTCCCAAGTAAAGAACAGCTCAAAGAATTGGCCTCTTCCAGACCTGCCCTACAAATGATACTTAAAGATGTTCTCTTGACACAGAAAAGAAATGGCACTCACCAAAACCAAAGGCAAATGTGAAGAACATCCCAGTAAAATAACAAGAGAAGAGTAAATCACTGAACAACCCACTGCTAAAATGATAGGACTAAATTACAACCTATCCATATTAACCCTTAATGTAAGTGTCTTAAACTCATCAACCACACATCCTTGGTTAGCAGCCTGGATCAAGAAACAAAACCCATCTATTTGTTGCCTATGGGAGACACATCTTACCAACAAAGATCAGCAGAATGTATATCTCATGGATTTTGATGTTTTTGTTTATATTTTCACTTTTTCAGAAGTTTTTTTTCTCATTAAATTTCAATGACTTATAGGTCATAAAGTAGCATCATTTTTCTTTAAGAAGGTTCTTAATTTTCATTTTCATTCTTCAGCCACACAAGAGTCATTTGGTAACATGTTATTTAACTTCATGGCATTGTAAATTTCTATTTTTCTTACTTTTGTTGATTTTGCATTGTGGCTTTTCATTTAAGAGGATGCATAGTAACTGTGTAATGGAAATTATGTCTAGATGTGAGGATACAATGCAGTATGCATTTCTACTTCCATATCAAAGATGGATTCTCAAAGAAACTTTTAAATTTATCTTAACAATAGCATGCTGGACTCTGCCATTGTCCATGCCCTCAATGATGGACTTATGACTGTTTGTGAGGAACTATACTATTGTGTTAATATGGGGAAATCAGTGGGGGTACAAGGGATTTGAGGAGGGGGTAAGGGAGATCCCAGAACCTATGGGACTCTATCATAAATAATATTAAAAGTAATAAAAAAGGAAAATTTAGAAAAGAAAGAAGAAGTTTTTCTCAAGTACAATATTTTCCTTCAGTTAGGTAAGTGTTTACCTAACATAAACATTGTGGGTTGTCCAAATTTGAGGCTTTTCTGCTGAACCTCAACCCTATGCAAGTGTAAATACATTTGGTCTGTAATTCATCCTGACATAAATGAAATGGAAGAAATCAACACAGAATGTGAATGAGCCTTGAACTGTCAATCAATAAAGAAAACATAGGTTCATATGCTGTGGTCTAGAAGTTGAGCTCCATGTATAGTTGGCTTATGTTACTGTTATGGCATCCTTTCACTTAACAGTATCCACAAACCAACATACTGTAATGATGGAAAATATTTTATCTCAGCTGATTGTAACCCTTGCTGAAGTAAGCCACACTAGAGCTGATATAGGTGGGGTTTTATGGTTCATATGCTCAAATAATGAAATGGAGAGACTATTAAAGAGGTGAAATATTTATGATTAAGCCACCTTTGTACATAAAAAATAACTTTAGAGATTCCCTATTCTGTAACCTGTGTAACTGTTTCTTAATATTAATTGTGAGAAAATGATTGGTGTAATCCTAAGTTTGTCAATATTGTTTGATACATATTCCAATAAAAGCTTCCTGAGTGTAATGTTAAAAAAAAAAAGAAATACAGACACTAAATATGTTTATCCTAAAGGCCTAAATAATAACCTTGTGGGAATTTCATGTAATGAATTATAGGGATTTCTGAATCATTGGCCTCTCAAGAATTTAATAGATTAATGGCTATGCCATTTCATGGCTTCTCAGTTTTTTGCTGTGACTAAATTTTCCTCCACAGAGGGTTTTCCTAAGCAAAATACTCAGTTAATATAATTACTTATAGTCCCTTGACACCTGCTCCATGTTTCCATCAATAATCTTTGAAAACTTTAATTTGTATCATATCCCCAAATGATGATTGATGCCATCTAGTTATCAGTGTTATTATGAAGCAGCTGTTTGACTTTGCATTAAATATTGCTTCAAGCAAAAACAACATGAGCTGTACCCAGTGTGATAGCCTAGTGGCTAAATCCTCACCTTGTGTCTGCTAGGATCACAAAGTGGCGTTAGTTTGATTTCCAGCTGCATAACTTCACATCTAGTTCAATACTTGTGATATGGGAAAGCAGTAGAAGATGGCCCAATGCCTTGAGATCCTGTACTTGTGTGGAAGACCTTGAGGAAAATCCTGACTTTGGATTGGCTCATCTCTGGGTTATGGCCACATGGATTGCAAACCAGAGGATGGGAGATGTTTCTTTCTGCCTCTCTGCTTCTCTCTGTATATCTGCCTTTCCCAAAAAAATAATAAAAAATTACTGCTTCTGTCAACACTCTCTCCAGGTAGAAGTGAGGACTGATAAAAATAGGAGGTGCACTGCTGCAAAATTTCGGGATCATCAACTCCTCTCTTTCTTGGGTTTGGAGATTAGTTTTCAAGTTTATTCTGCTGAACAGCTTATGAAATGAGGTTCATTTGTACAGCAATTGTAAAACTAGCATTAACACCCCTTGTAATATTGTTGGAATTTTACTTAGGTCTTAAAACGTCATTATGTGTTGCATAGGAAAACATTGTAAGCAAACATCTAAACAAACAACTGAACAAAGATCTGCCCTACGTTCTCTTAAAGAGGAGGAATAAAAAGATGAATTCCACCATTTCAAAGGTGTTTACTTGTGAACTCTAACCCCTTCACTTCAGTGATCAGAAAGTAGTCAGAATGGAGGTGAAGCCAGTGTTTGTAGGTAAAGAATGCAATGCTGACGAAGAGAAATTGTGACTGTGCTATACTTTGCTTAGTCTCTATATATTCTAACCTTATGACTAGCCACACATTTAAAAGTGTAGAAAGTGTATCTTCTGTTTTTCACACTCTGTCAAAAACTACCTGTAATCGTGTATTTACTGGGAGTTGGAAAAAGCAACAAATGTTAGTCAAAGGATGAATTTAAAGTGATCAGTTTCCATCAAATTTTATATTAAACAAATCTTCAACTAAATGGTGTCACTAACTTCAAAGGCCTATCTGATAATGACTCCCAACTTTGACTTTTTTTAATTCCCTTGCAAAATTGCACATTGGAAATTGCATATTTGGCATCAAAGGTATCCACTGCTTCCATAGGAGTGCTAGCTTCTGGAAATAAAGCTCTTTCCTTGTATTAACTACTTAAAATCCTGGATCAACATTTCATGACCCTTAACTTCCTGTGAAAGTTTGATAGATTCCCTAATATGACTATGTGTTTAGTTACTCCTAGATTATTCCTTGTCTATATTTTCAGTATACACACTGCCTTAATTAATGTAACTTCATTAGACACGTTGTGTTCTTTGAAAAAATGAGATGGATGGATAGATAGATAGATAGATAGATAGATAGATAGATAGATAGATGATAGAGACAGAGAAGTCTTACATTTGATGTTCACTCCTTCAATGAATGCAACGGTCAGGCCTGAGCCTGACTGAAACCAGGAGCAAGGAGCTTCTTTTGCTCTCCTTTATGGGTTCATGTGCTCATGCACTTAGGCCATCTTCAACTGCTTTCCCAGGCGCATTCACAGGGAGCTGCATCCTAAGTGGAACTGTGAGAACTTGAGTCAGTGCTGATATGGATGTCAACAGTGCAGGTGTTGGCTTAGTACATTCTACCATGAAGTTGGCTACTTTAATTTTTCTTAGGCTTTTTGCTTTATACTTACATTTAAGAAGCAGCTTCCAATTTCTAAATGTATGACTTGAGTTACCTTCTGTTGATTTCACCAGGCCAAATGTCAAGGGGCTGGACTGGAACTTGAGGAATTTGGAGTCAACAAATGCCCAAATCGGAAGTTTTCTCTGCAAGCATCACTTATCCTGTTGGATAAGAGTTCCAGAACCAATTTCTACTTCTTAATACTATAGTAATGACAGGTTTAAAATTTATTTTCAAAGTGTTCATTGCTATTTTGTAAAATATCATTTGCTTAGAAAATATTGACTTTGTATGTTACATTCTTACTAAACTGACATTAATTCTGTTTATATTCTAAATTGAAATCTTTATTTATGAAAAATTATATCCACTGTGAAGGGCAACTATGTTGTTTATCCCTTCCTTGTAAATAACTGGGTTGTGAAGTCTGTGGTTGTCTCCATATTCAAAATGCTATCCTAAAATAAAATAATATTATTTTGCTCCAAATATTCTAAATAATCTTTGCATTATATTCATCACCAATGAGGTCTCTACAGGTACAAAAAAATGTGATTTTAGAGAATTCAGACAATAGTTTTAAAAACAACAAATAAACAAATCAGTTTGTGATATTGCTGAGTATTCTGAATTAAAATATAGGGCTAAGATGGAGAGATGCTGTGATAACAGGGCCTTTTCTGGTAGAGGCAAACTTATTTTTTCATGCTACATATCTGTAAGTGCAGTCCTAGATGACAGAATATGGGAAAAGGCTTACCCTGAACTTTCTGGCCTTCCACAAAACACACTGTGTGTCTGGTAAATTTTCATTCCTTTTCAGTCATTGTTATTTCTTCCCTTTTTCATATTTTACTTTTTTTATCCCACAGAAAAACAATTTTCCTCTTTCTGTTCAGTTGCCATTTATAACAACCCATATCACACAAATCAAGGTGAAATGAGGAAATCATGTACAGTAAATGAGATATTATATGTATGTACATCTCAAATATACATGAGAGACCTAGGCACAAATCATAAATTTATGGAAATAAGAGGCTAGGATGTCCTATTTGTATTTTGCAAGCAATGTTTATTTTCGTAATTAAGGTAAAGATGTTCTCTACTTAAAAGATGATAGTTTAAGGTGGTACCCCATTCCCAATGCTACCTTGCCCGTGAGATCAGGAGGATGATCCAGAGGGCAGAGAGTAAGTGATTGCTCAAAGTGCATGCATGATCTGTGAGCTCTTTTGCCATATTAGGCTATCTGTAGCTGTGTGTTTGGGCCTTTGGCAACTGCTGATTTGCATTCAGAATATCCTAGTGGACTTTGTATCCAAGGTTATTTAGTTCAGATTTTTATCAGTGCTGTCTAACCTTTTACATTGTGCACTGAATTCTACTGAAAATATTGAGTGCTTGAGATGCTATTTATAATCAAACAATAAATTACAATGAGTTAAAGCCAAGTGAATCAAGTAGACTAAAAATTACAAAAGTAATAAACACTTACTTGTGGGAAATAAGTAAGGGACAGTAGGAGAAAATTCTTCATCAGTTCTCAGGTGTACACACATTTGCTAAATCAGAGAGTGATTGTCCTTAATTCTTCTGTCTCTCTGAAAGTTTTCATGGCATACAACCTTTTGTATAGTGGCATTACTTTCTTCCAATGAAATGAAAGTCATGTTTAGTGCCTGATAATATCAAGAAAATATTTTTATCCAGTCGAAGAATTTCTGTTTTTATCACCTAGCATATTTTGTGGGATATTGTTCCTTCACCCAGTGTTAATGCAAGGAATTTTGGCCTGTATGTTTTACCTGCTAAAAATAACATCCAAAGCAACTAACACACAGTGTTTTGTTTGATTACTATAAAAATCATGACTCATAAGACATTCTTTTATTACCCAAAGTGTCGTGATTTCTCACAACTTCTGTGAAACAGAAATGATAATTTGTTAGTTTTGGTAAATTTAAACCATGACAGTTCCTGATCCTTAATTGTCATTTTAAGGGCATAAACCAGGCAAAAAGATTAGGTGGAGTTGGTGAAGTGTGTAGGAATGATTGTTAAGAAGAATGAAAAGGAAATTTCTCTTATAAATTCACCCCAGGCAATAGTTGGAAAGGGCTCTGTGGATATATGTCAGCAGAGGCATGTTGCTGGCACATACAGCAGTATATGCTAAAACTATGAAGTAAGCATGTCCCTGAAATATTTTAGTGATAGAAATTAAGCTAATATGGGCAGAGTCTCAGTGAGTAAGGAATGTGAAAGCAGAATACATTATAGGAAGTATATTAACAAGTGGGGTGGTTGTATTACGTAGGTTTTTGTTAAAAGCTGCATACTCTTATTCTGCATGCAGTGAAGAAGAATTCTAAGGTTATTTTGAAAGATCTATTTATTTTATTGTAAAATCAGATATATATATAGTATGTGTGTGTGTGTATATATATATATATAAACCATCATGAAAAAATATATAAACTGTATCATGAAAAATAGTGGTAATAGTTATAATAATGATGGCAATAATCAAATGGAAATATTTCTTATCCACCCACATATAGTAAATTTTGAAATAATCACAGATCATTAAAATTATCATAGTGTAATATTTTTAGCTATTGTTTTGATAAAGATGTGAAATACAGTGCCGCAAACAGAGAAAAATATGTATAATAGCCAGAGCTTGCCGATTTGCAACCAGGAGCTCTTTCGGGTCTCATTCATGGGTGCAGGAACCCAAGGCTTTGGGCTGTACTTGACTTTGTTTCCAGACCACAAGCAGGGAGCTGAATGTGAAGTGAGGCTTCCGGGGTTATAACAGGCACCCAGGGATTCTAAGATTTAAGCAGAGAGTGTACACAGCTGATAGGTTGAAGGAATATCTTTGGTGAATACATTGAAAAGACAGTGTAGAGGAAAAATCAGATTATACATCTCTTGAGCTTATACGTAAGAATTGATACAATAGGTAATATAGGCCATGACCAGATGGGAATATACGGATATAATTTAAGGATAGAGTTAACAAAACTCTTTTTTAAAGATTTATATATTTATTGGAAAGTCAGATATACAGAGAGGAGGAGAGACAGAGAGGAAGATCTTCCATCCGATGATTCACTCCCCAAGTGAGCTCAACAACCGATGCTATGCTGATCTGAAGCCAGGATCCAGGTACCTCTTCCGGGTCTCCCATGCGGGTACAGGGTCCCAAGGCTTTGGGCTGTCCTCTACTACTTTCCAGGCCACAAGCAGGGAGCTGGATGGAAAGTGGGGCCACCGGGTTAGAACCAGCACCCTTATGGGATCCCAGGGCGTTCAAGGCAAGGACTTCAGCCGCTAGGCCACGCTGCTGGGCCCAGAATTAACAAAACTTTTTAACTCATTTTGTGAGGGATGAGATGGAAACAATATGGCGTTAAAGTTGACTATAGGAATTTTAGTAGAGTAACTGTAAGGAAGATTTTAAATAGCAGACAGTTAAACTTTTAACTGATATTAAAGGACTATACTACTGTCATAACCTGAGAAATTTGGCAGTGTGGGCATTGGGGGGCGGGGAGAGAAGGGAAGCTAGGGAAGGAATCTCTACATCTATAAAATTGTATTATGAAAAATAGTGGTAATAGGGGCTCGGGACTTGGGGTTGGGGGCAACTGCAGCTTCCTGCAGTGTGGCAGCTGTGGGGGGTGGGGTGCCCAGGGACTTAAGCCAAAGACAGTGCTGGAAGGCAGTGAACAAGTCCTTGGCCTTGGGCGGCCAGTGCACCAAGTAGTGCCATGCTTTGCCTGCTGGCCACCTGGTGGCGAACTCTAGGGCTTTTAAGACATGTAGTGGCTTCCTGGGGACACCCATGAATAAGGGCCATTTGTAGCGTAGGTGAGAGGTGAATTTTGGGTGATTCCCAGTGACAGGACATGACAGTTTCAGGCATGCTTGGGGACTGAGACCAGATGGTTTGGAGGAAAGTATCCATAAGAAAATTTGGGTTAGACTGCTTCACCAGCCCAATTAGGAATCCAGAGAGGGGCTGTTAACATAGAGCAACACAAACAGCCACACACCAATCCACACCAAAGCTATGGACGGGGGCCTGTTTAGTAGGGTTAAGTACCATTACCCAACTGGGTGGTGGAGTGGTGGAGTGATTACATTTGGCAGGGTCAAGATCAACTAAGCTAGGTGTGACCATGGCACCTGCCTTCACTCACAGGTGAAGGAACCCACAACAGGTTGGGCAGATCAAGGCAGCAGCAGCCGAATGTGCATCCTAAAACAGGATGTGGGGTTGGCCGGGCTGCAATTGGAAGGGGGCAGAATGGGAAGGGCCGAGCAAACCTTAACTCACAAGAAACAACAGAAATCAGGCTGGAGCACAGGTCATGCCGAGTAGGCCCTTGCACTTACTGATCTGTGTGAGCCAGGGACGCTAAGCCACAGCATCTAAGGCAGGGACCAGGAAGGGTGAGTGGCTCTGCCAACCTGAGTCAGAGCAAACACTGGCCTGCACATGATCTAAGGCTGGGAATAGGCCCGGTTGGGGAGCTAAAGGGACACCCTAGCTGGGTTCAGTTTCCCACCAAGGAACACTCTGGCTGGAGTGGGGGCTGCGTTCATATGAGGATACAATTGTAATCTCACTTGGCACAAGTGTGGACTGCAACTGGAAGCACCAAACTGGCCTAAACACAGCACCATCTTGTACTCAGGAGGACCAGGGTAGATAAGTGACAGACTAGGCTAGGTCTCAGCCCTTACTTTACCATGTGTGAGCTGTATGTGGGTATGGAAGAGCCATAGATGGGTTGAAACATCCAACAGTAAGATCCAGATTGTGTTGAAGGCCAGTCAGGAAAATCCACTGTTCCTGCTAGGACAGGACGTGAACTGAGTAGGGCTGGCTCATGGACCCACTGGTAAGCATGAAATCTGGCACCTGGATGGGTTCTGATGGAGCAGCCTGGGCAACTCCTCTGGCAGGACACAGTCCCTGCAGGTAAGTGCAAGAAGCACAATAGGAAACAGACCAGAACAGGCTATGGAAATTATCCCCCTGGCATACACTTGGCATAGGTTGGGGCAGACCAGGATGAACCCGTTCACATTATCCGCCGGGAATCCGAGCACCAGAAGAGAATGTGGGTTGGGCCAGGTTCGGTTGTACACATTAAGGAATGCCAAGGTGAGATGAGCCATACCAGATGTGGTTGTAGCACCGAAACAGCACATGTGAAAACTGGGGGGAGGAGGCAAAGCTGACAGGGGAATGTGGGCTTCCCTGCTGGACAACTACTTCCATTGGAAAGCATGAGTTGGGATGGGGGCAGAGCAGACTAGGCAGGGCTATGACACCTGTACACCTCACAAGAGAAGGGCCATAATTGGACTGACTGTTCCTGCTGGTGTAAGCATAAATTAGAGTGGGTGAAGGATGGTTGGGCTTAGCTGCAACATCAGCTGGCAGAGGCTGGACCTGGGAGATAATTCTGTCAAGTCAAATGCCAGAACCACCTGGAGAGTGCATAATCTGGTGGGGGTGGCCTAGGAGTGGGCACCTCTCTCGGGGTTACCACTCTCACTCGACAGCACAAAAACCAGGACAGGGGCAGGCATGCCTAGACTGAAAGGCACCTGCCAGTATATATGTGGGGTAGATAGCAGTTTTGTTGGGTTGAACTAGGCTTCAATGCCTGTTGCCATGTATGAGAGCTGAATGGGATGTGGGACAGACTGGACAAGCCTGAGGTACATACTGGCAAGCATGGGAACCAGGAGAGGGGGCAGAACTGGTGGGGGTTATGGGGAGTTGTGCCGACTAGGCTGCAGCTCCCACTGGTTTGCGTGAGGACTGAGTATGAAGTGGGTAGGATCGTGCTGGACTACCACACCCGTTGGTTCAAGAGGAAGACAGGGCTGTAAACAGAACTGACCCAGCAATAGCAACGAGCAGCATGTGTGTAAGCTGATTGGCGCAACAGACGGTGTTGGACGCTGTACTGGCAAATCCACGCAGGAATCAGGTCTTGGATCATCTCAGATGAAGTTTCTTTGTAGATCCCTCCAAATGAGCTGATGATCTCAGAACCCCAACCATGAAGAGACTATGTCAGCCAATGGATTCTGAATAAGTTTCATTGTGATTGGAACGGCGAGATTGGCAGCAATTCAGAACTGTTGAACTATCAAATCTGCTTGAGCAGGACCCTCAGAGAGCGCCTCACGTTGGGGATCTGGGATGGGTGGGAGGCTGGGTGGGTTTTTGCCTTTGTTTGCCCCGGATCCCACACAGAGGGAAAAAATGATAATACTAGTGTGGAAAGAATGGTATTACCCACTTTCACCCTGTAGCCCTTGACCATTGGTACTCTAATCAACTAAGTAATATTATTAAAAAAATAATAAAAAAAACCCAAAATTCAAGCAGTAAAAAAAGAGAAAAATAGTGGTAATAAATATAATAATGATGGCAATAATCAAATGAAAAAAGTTTTATTAACCCATACATTGTGGATTTAAAAATAATCATAGATCATTAAAATTATGATAGTATAAATTTTTTAACCATTGTTTTGATAAAGATGTGAAATATAGTGTCACAAACTGAAAAATAAATAAATGAAGGAAGGATGATGAAAGGAAGTTATAAAGTATTGTGTGGTGCAATGGTAAAGTGAAGAAAGTTTGTTGCTAGCCCTGAAAATAATCTTTTGAGAAAGCTCTCAAATAGTAATATCTTCTATTAAGGAAACACAGGAAGATGAATCACACCGCAAAACACATCTATGACCCTTCAAGCTAACGTAAAATGGGACAAAGTTTTCCCTATTGTCTTGGTCAAAATAATTTTCATATAATTCCCATTTCTCTGGATATAGAATTAGAAGCACAGGCATTCTTCCTCACCCCCCTTCCTCTTCCCCTGTTTTACTATTATTTTTCCAAATTATTATAATAGTGCATCACATGGTTCAGTGTTACAAGCATTCCTTTTATATGTAAACATGTGATGACATAGACTTTGAAAGAAAAAGAAAAATAGCTTAGAATCTTAAATAGAAATCCTACTATTACTCAGAGATCTATAAGGAAGTTGCATGCAGTAATTAGTTCCCTGTTTACTAAGCCCACATATAAGGGCTATGTTTTACCAGCGGCAATTTTTAATTCTCCTCTAAATAAGCAACATGAGTTTGCATCAGATGAGCTTGATTAAACCAAGCTTGAGAAACTGTATCCATCCCAACTAACGCAAAAGGAGCTTTAGCTCCATTTGGGGCTAGGCTGTGCAGTCACAATTGTATAATCTTGCCGTCATCCAACATGGTTTCTCACATTGCATCTGGTCTCTCAGTTATTGGAAATGCCACTTGGTACTCCAGATCCATATTTCACATGACCTCTCTAAGCGCTGCCTGCATGGCACTTTCTGATTGCTGAACAGGAACTGAAGGAGACAAGGAATCATCATGGATAAATGTGAGGGAAGGGAGTAGCCATTCTTCCCTGTCCTGCCTAGTTCTATTGCCCTCTCCTCTCAGCAGAGGAAGCAGGACCAGCCTTATGTGAGCTCAAAGAGAGAATGGGTATGAAGGCAAACTCTGCCTTGCACTTTCTACCTACAGTTGTCTACATCTGAGTCCTCCCTGTGGGAAACCAAGGGTTCTACTCAAATAATGTAAATCAGAACTCTAACAAATATTTGTTTTTGATATTAACTTATCTTCCTTAAGTATCTTTAATTAGATTTATTTATATATTTTCTGTAGTTTGTATCCTGAAAGTCTACCTCATTACTCTGGCTAAAAAAAATGAGCCTTGTACAAAATGTACAATGTGTCTGGGAATGTTTGCTTATTTTTCAGTCCTCATTATTTCTGCCCTTTTTCATTTTTCACCTTCTTATTCCACACAAAACAGTATTCTCTTCTTGCTCCTATTCAGTTGTCACTTACAGCCCAAATCACAAGCGGTGAAGAGAGAAATGTTATACATGATGCACACACACACACGAGAGAGAGAAAAAGTGAGAGAGAGAGAGCTAGATATAAGGTTTAAATTTAAAGATAGGAGGGACTGAGGTTTTCTTTCTACAAAGGAAGAGAAATGCCATTGGGATCATACAAGCAGATTTTATTTTCATAATCATGGTATCAATGTTCCCTACTGATGTGGCAATGTTTTAAGGTGCACCTCAGTTCCCATTGATATCTTTCCCCTGATATCAGCTGATCTGCATGAGCCAGTGGGTGGAGAGTGAAGTGATTGCTCAAAGAGCATGCAAGATCTGTAGCTCCTTTACCATATTAAGTCATCTGCACCTGTGTGTTTGGCCTTTGGTAACTGTTGATTTACATTCAGAATACCCTAGTGGACTTTGCACCCCAGGATTTCAATTATTATTATTTTCTTAAGATTTATTTTTTATTGCAAAGTCAGATATACAGAGAAGAGGAAAGACAGAGAGGAAAATCTTCTCTCTGATGATTCATTCCCCAAGTGATAATGGCTGCAGCTGCATTTATCCAAAGCTAGGAGACAGGGACTCTTCCGGGTCTCCCACTTGGCTTCAGAGTCCCAAAGCTTTGGGCTGTCCTCGACTGCTTTCCCAGGCTGCAAGCAGAGAGCTGGATGGGAAATTGGGCTGCCAGGATTAGAACTGGCACCTACATGGGATCCTGGCCTGTTTAGAGTGAGGACGTTAGCCACAAGGCTACCATGCTGGGCCCAATTTCAATTCTTTGAACTTAGCTAAGGTTTGTTTATGGACATATGAAAAATGATAAAAAGAGTGCATTCTGAGAATCAAAATTGTGAAATAAGGTATGGGTATTTTTAAGCAGATTGAGAAGCTTCAGCCTGGGTGAAACAGAGAATACACATTCCAGGCAATAATAGAGGGAAGACTAATAGCAAAGGGCCACCTAGAGACTGACAGACATGGGAGAGCTGTGGAGACAATGGTATGTCTTGCGCCAACAATATACCCTATAGTTAGTCTGTGAGTGACAATCTGAGTTCAGCTGTGGGCCAGACCTCCACCAGTGGACTGATGAGAAAGGGAGTTCACCGGGAGCTCAGTAGTTGATCCAAAGAACTACCCATCTTACTGACCAGAAGCAGAGACAGAGCAGCAGATCCCAAACAGGCAGTGCAGGAATAGGGTGGATTTTACAGTCCAGTCTCCCACCTGAGGTGATAGTGTGCCATTTTTTGTAGGGAGACAAAGAGTATGGGACAGGAATGTGTATACACTAATTTGGGAGCAAACTCATGTATAGGTTGGTGCACTGCACAGTGTGGTATCCTATAGGTTCCACCCAAAATAGGTTCATGTAGTCTCCAGACCTAATGGCCAGCAGATCCAAAACTCCATCAGTGGCACAGCAGGCTCCATTTTGTACAGTGTGGCAAAGTTTGTGAGACTGAATGGACAACAGTGAGCTGCGCACATGCTGAGCTTAGAGCAAAGTCACTTTCAGCTGAGTGCATTGTACTGATCCCACAGGCGAAGTAATATCAAATTTGGTATCTTACAGGTCAAAATATGTCTGGGTGTCCATCATATCTAATGGCCAGGAGGTCATGGCAAGATCAGCACCACTAACAAAATAGTTACTTAGGACACCTGGGAACTGCTTGAATGGAAAGTGGGAGACAAGTACAGACAAGGATGTAACCTCAGCATGGTATAACAGGAGGTACAGAGTGTTGAGCTAGGATTTAGAGCTACAGAGACCATGGTGGAAGTCCAACACAGGAGCCCAGGTCTAAGATTCGCTGGAGGGAGTGGCACAAGTGACTACAAAGAACCTTGTACCAATCACAATAAATAAAACCAAATCGCAAACCGATGGGTGACACATCTTAGAAACCAGCCATTAAAAAAAGAATCGTAACCAGAAGTACAATGACCAAGAGCAAAAGAAGAGACAGAAGCACAATGAATATTACTGAGAATGCCCCTTCGTGGAAGCAAAAGCCTTTGCAAGCCTGACTTAATTGCTCAGAGCTAATTGAGGAGTACATCTAGAAAATAGGGATTAAGAATTCAAAGAGCTTGTTCTAAAGCTTCTTATCAACAATGAGAAGCACATATGGGAGTTCAAGGAATTTAAGGAATATGTTACACAGGGAGTAACAACACTGAAACAAAATCAATCCAAATTATTGGAAATGAAGGACACAATGTAGCAAGTTTAAAATTCAATGGAAAATCTCCATAAAAGAATGAATGAATCAGAAGAAAGAATCTCAGAATTGTAAGATATTTCTTTCCATGATGTGGAAATAATAAAAAGCTAGAAGCAGAGCTGGGTCAACCTAAAAAAAAGTACTCAGGAATAAAGGGACACTATGAAAAGGCCAAATGTAGGAGTTATGGGAGTTCCAGAAAGTGCAGAAAGAGCAGCTGGGATTAAAAATGTATTTAATGGACTAATAAAGGAAAACTTCCTTACTATGGAGAAAGAATTGGGAAAGAACATCCAGGATGGACATAGAACGAAAAAGCAGTCTTCACCATGACACATGATAATCAAGCTCTCTTCAGTTGAACATAAGGAAAAGATCCTTAATTGTGCATGAGAAAAAAAAAAAAGGTCAATTGACGTATAGAGGAGTGCCAATCAACTTACAGCTGACTTCTCACAGGGAACTTGACAGGCCAAAAGAGAATGGAGTGACACATTCCAGACTCTAAAAAGAAAAGAAAAATTGTCGACCCAGAATAATGTACGCATCAAATGCTTTTCTTTCTCTTAGAAAATGAAATAAAATTCTTCGACAGTAAAAAAAAAAAGTCAGAGTCTTAATTTAATTTAATTTAATTTAATTTAATTTAATTTAATTTAATTTTACTTTGTATGCTGAAAGCTGCCACGTTACTTTGGATAAATAATGAGCCTTCTATAAAACACACAGTGTGTCTGGGAATATTTTGGTTTTGCTCTGTCATCATTATTTATGCCCTTTGTCATTTTCTGCTTTATTTCCTATTCCACACAAAAATAAGTTTCCTTTTCTTATCCCTGTTCAGTTGTCACTTGCAACAATCCAAATGCACAAACCAGGGTGAATGAAACGATGCACATAGACACAGTGTAAATTTTCAGAAACTAGAGGCTGAGGTTTCCTTTCTAGAAATGAAGCAGATTTTATTTTCATAATCAAGTTATCAAAGTTCTCTACTGAGGTGGAAATAGTTTAAGGTGCACCCCCATTCCCACTGTCACCTTGCCCCTGGGATTAGCAGATACTCATGAAACAGAGAGAGGAGAATGTGATTGCTCATGGAGCATGCAAGATCTGTGAGCTCCTTTACCATATTAAGCCATCTGCATCTCTGTCCCAGTGGACTTTGTATCCCAACTATTCAGTTCAGATTTGCATCAATGCTGTATAGGCTGTTCAACTTTGTACTGAATTCTTTCCAATATATTGAGTGTTCCACTCGCTGTTATATTCAAATAAAAAAATGAGTTAAAAATCATGGGAATGGTGTAGACTACAAATAACACAAATAATAATCATGTAGTTGTGGGAAATGAGTAAGGGCCAACTAGGAGAAAAATGTTCATGTGTTCTCAATTATGCACATTTGCTAAATCAGATACTGATTGTCCTTAAATCTACTGTTTCTCTAAAAGTTTTCACGGCGAGCAACTTTTTGTACAGAGGCATTAATTCCTTCCAATAAAATGAAAGGCATGTTTAATGTCTGGTAATAAAAACAAAATATTTTCATTCAAAGAATTTCTGTGTTTTCTAGTGTACATGTATGGGATGTCCAAACCTAAGGCTTTTTTTTTTTTTTTTTTGCTGTTCCTGAGCCCAGTGCTGATGCAAGGACTTGGTGTTTATGTTGTATCTGCTTGAAATCAGAGCCAATTCAACCAACACAAAATATTTTATTTGGTTACTAAAGTAATCACGAATCATAAAGCATTTTTTTATTAACCAAATCTTTGGGACCAAATACCCATGTGGGAGACCTGGAAGAATCCGCTGGCTCCTGACTTCACACCTGCTCATCTCTATCTGTTGCAGTTACTTGGAGAATTAACTAGCAGGTGGCAGATCTTTTTTTCTGCCTCTGCTTCTCTCTGTGAATCTGACTTTCCAACAAAAATAAGTAACTTAAAAACTGTATAAAAATGATAGCAGTAATGAAAATAAATATGTTGAATCCACCATATAAAGTTTTAAAATAATCATAGATAATTACATTAAAATGATTTACAATTCTGAACCATTGTTTTGATAAATATGTGAAAGAAGTTTAAAAAGAATAAAAAAATAGAAATACAGGAGAGAACATAAAAAGAAGTTGTAAAATAATTATTGGGTGGTACAATGGTAAGTCTGCCTTGATAGTTCCCAAAAAACAATCTTCAGAGAGCTGTGAAATATAAATAGTGAAGAAAGTAAGATGAGAACTGAAATTGATTGTTTTTGGCAACCAGTCTTAGCAGGTTCAGGATCAGTTTTGTTATGGTGATGGACCAAGAGACTGAATATCATGTGTTCACACAAGTGTGGAGGTCTTAGAGACAGGATAGACAAAATTTTCAAAAAGTATTTGTAAAGAAGGACTGGAAAATATAGAAGAAAAAGCATGCATTTAAGTGAGGCTGATCTGTGGGGGTTGAAAAAGTAGGGTGCTTAAAGTTCTGCTAAAAATCAAGTAGAGAGAACAATGGAGTGTGATAATTATGATGGTGGTGGTAATGATAATGATCATGATGAAAGAGATAGGAAAGAGAGATTGACAGTGATAATGAAAGATAATGAAAATCACAACAGTTAGGTATATATTGATTGCCTGGTACTGTGAAAATTACCATGTAGTTTTTGGATACAAACATTACTGACCTTTTTACTTACCAGCAGATGACCAACATCAGATTCAATCTTCTAGAATCTAAGTGTGTGCACGTTAGCATTTCTTATTGAAGTTTTAGCAGAACATCCATTTTATCTCTTTCCAGTGTCTAGCTGAAGACGAATCTCTTTGTGTAAGATTTGCTTTCCACATTCACTCAGCTGATAGTTTACAGATGAGTGCTCAATTTTTCTGAGAGAGAAGGTACTGAGAAAGACAAGAAGAAATCAAAGTCCTGAGCACCAATTAGATGAGACACTAACCGACCCTCAAGTTATATTTCTATCTACCCCATTTTTCTTGAAGCTGGCAAATGTTGAATCATGCTTTCATTATATTGAGTTATAATTACTTCTTCCCAAAACAATGACAGACAAAATAGATGGAAAAGTGGGCTAGTAGAAGATCTTACTATTAAGGAGGAATAAAAGAGTTTTAGAAACACTATTGCTAAATATGTTTTTTCTAAATGTCTGCATAAAGTCATATTGGAATCTCAAATAACACATTAGTAAGAATTGTGAATATTGGGTTTCAACTCAATTTGCTATTAGCTGAAGACTGTCATGATAATTCAGTTATTATTATTTTTGAATGGCATGACGTTTAAGCAAACTTTTATGTTTGAAAGATATGATTGGGAAACATTTTATTTATTTATTTATTTTTGTCTAAAAGAGTTACAGAGATGGGGTAAGATGGAGAAAGGAAGAAAAAGAGGAAGGGAAGAGAGCAGGAAAGAGAGAATCTTCTACCATGATTCACTCCACAAGTAGCTGTGATTTCTGCATCATGGGATCTGACACAATTCGGAGGTCTGGAATTCCATCTGGGTTTCCACATGAGTGGCAGGATCCCAAGTACAGGTGCGTCTTCTACTGCTTTCCCAGGCATGTTAACAGGTAGTCAGGAAGAAATGATGTGGAATATCTGGAAGTTGACTGGCATCCACACAGCATGTGAGCCTCACAGGGAGTGCCAAAACAGGCTCTGCCACGGTTATGGCCTCCACAGACTTTTGAGTTTGGTTTTCACTCTAGTCAAGCACCTTCCCTCATCAGCATAGAGATTACAACTCTGGACACATGGTTAAACAAGTTTATTTGTACAAATAAGCAGGACTTTCAAAGGCAAGACAGGAAGTAGCTCACCCTCAGTGTTAGACAATGCAGGGAGCTGTCATTGCAGAGCTGTGCAGGGTAAAGGACCGATTTCTCTTCACTCTATAAAGTTCTCTATAATGAGTTGACCATAAATGTGGTAAAATGGAAGAGATAATATGCAAATTATTATGAAGCAAAGGAGAAAACTCAAATTATGTTAGTTATACAAAGGATATAAGCCTCAAGTTAGTAGGTGCTAAGTTCGAGAACTCTAAGATGTGGAGAGTTTAAAGCTTGAGTGAGAACTGGCTTGGATTACCTGAGGGTTTTATCGCAATGTAACAGAAAATGGGGGGAGATGCATGTGTGAAAGCTTCACACCCTGAAACCTGGCTCAAGTGTTGATCTCACCATCCTGCATTTCTCAGGATGTAAGGTCAGGAGGTTCAGGAAAGAATGGTATGTCTACTGCAGGTACAGATTTTCATCTGAAGCTGTCTAAGGGATAAGTGTAATCAAAATTGACTGAATTGTTTTTATGAGACTCTGATTTTAGGCTGAGAAGAATTTAGGAACCTTAGCTCAAGATTTTCCTTATAACAAAATGCCTAATTGCATTGTCATGCTGATCTTCAGAAAAAAAAAATGTCCACACTGTTTCTATAAGCCTATATGACCACAAACCCAGTATGCGTCATCATGTTTGCTTAGCTTGTTGCTCAACTTACTTTGAAGGACAGGCAGGGATTGTTTGTTCCATAAAAGGAAATGTTAAGACAAAACATTAAAACTGCTCAAAGCCTACTACGAAAACTCCTTTTAAGAACATTTCCCTCCAACTACACTCCTTGTTCCAGCACATCTGCTTGCTAGGTGTGACCATCCAAAAATGCTTCTGTTTCACCAATTGTAACTTTGAAAAATACTGTTGACTCACTATGCCAAAAGATATTGATCTTCCCCCACAGGTTATTATAATAGCATACTCATTAATTTCTCTGTTGCAAGTTTACATTTCTGATATATAAATCTGTCCTGACATGGAAAGTATAGGAAATGGAATAAAACATGTTAATCTAATCTATAGTGTAATTATAAACAATAATGACAATTTTATTACTTGGGAGTAAAGTAAAAATGGATACATACAATTTTGTGTAATCAGCTAATCTATCTTGAAGCAATTATTCTTTTGTGCTCTTCTTTTTGTAATTGCTTATTAGAGAGAACATTTGATATTTGTGTTTGGCTCAGGGGCTTATTTCACTAAGTCTGATGGTCTTTGGGTTGGTCAATTTTGTGCAAATGGTAAAATTTCCTTCTTTTCATAGCTGAGCAGTAGTCCAGGAGTGGGGTCATTGGTTCATATTGTAGATCTCTAATCTCCACATTGACTTTCCTGGGGGTTGTACCAGTTGACATTCCCATCATTAAGTGGATTAGGTACCCTGTGTTTGTACTTCCTCAGCAGCAATTATGTTGATTTGTGCATGTAGCCATTCTCCCTAGGGCTAGGTGAAGCAACATTGTGGTTTTTAGTTGCATTTCCCTGAAAGCTGAAGATGCAGAGCATTTTTTCGGGTTTCTTTTGAATTTCATTATTTGAAGGATATCTCTCACATTCTTTTTGGTTTCTTTGTTTTACTGTTGTTGGATTTTTAGAGTTCTTTAGAAATTGTGGATATTAATCGTCCATTTGTTGTATTTTCTGTGAATTTTCCTCCCATTCTGTTGGGTTTCTCCTCTCTTTACTGATATCGTTCTTGTAGTATAGAAGCTTGTAGGATGATAAAGTCTCATTTGTCTTTTTGCTTTAGTTGGCTGTGCTTTTGGAATGTTATGTAAGACATCCTTGTGTATACCTAGTTCTTATAGAGTATTACTGATATTTTTCTGTAATGTTTTATTGATATCAGGTTATAGGTTTAGGCCCCGTATTCATTTAGAGCTGAAAATTGCAAAAGGTGAATAATATTGGTCTTGTTTTTGCTTCTGCCTTTTTCTTTTAAGATCTGTATTATGTCTTTCTATTCTCTACTAGGCTGCATGGTTTCTGATCAGAAGTCAGATGAGCTCCTGTGTACGCACTGAAACATTATTTCTTAATTGTTCAATTATAGAAGGCGTTACTCTGTGTGCCTCATTGAGGGTGCCTTTTGTTCTTGTCTGTTTGGGTTTATCTGAACTTCCTGTGTCTGAAGTCCATTATTTCTCCATGTCAGGGAAATTTCAATGATTATTTTATTGACTACACCTTTCAATCAAAACTTTCTTTCCATACTTTCAGGAATACTCCAGATGTATTTGCTTGGTTGTCTGATGGCTCTACTAAGAGAATGCAAATAACAACTCTAACAAATATTTCTTTAGGACATTATCTTCCCCTCCTTTAAATATCTATTTTGTTATTGTATTCTTTTCTTTACTTTCTGTACTAAAAGTCTGCC
Organism: Ochotona curzoniae; assembly: GCF_017591425.1. Taxonomy (NCBI): domain Eukaryota; kingdom Metazoa; phylum Chordata; class Mammalia; order Lagomorpha; family Ochotonidae; genus Ochotona; species Ochotona curzoniae. Next base: position 12,537,953 of record NW_024467121.1, on the reverse strand, counting down.
ACATTAATCTGACTTAAAAAAAGTGAGTCTTCCAGAAAATTCACAACGTGTTTGGAATGTTTTGTGATTTTTTTTTTAGTTATCATTATTTCCACCTTTAAGTTTTTTTTTTTTACTTTATTTCTTATTCCATACACAAAAAGAATTTTCCTCTTCTTATTCTATTCAGGAGTCACTTACCAACTTTCAAAACACATAAAGCATTATGTGTATTGAGAGAGAGAGACATTGTAGACACAAAACTTAAATTTGTAGCAATAAGGGGCTGAGTTATACTTTCTACAAAGAAAGAGGAATTCCACTGGGGTCATACAAGCAGTTTTTGTTTTGTTAGTCAATGTATCAATGTTATCTACTGAAGTGGGAACAGTTTTAGGTGTCACCCAATTCTCACTGATACCAAGCCCCCAGGATCAGCAGATCTGCATGAGCCAGAGAGAAGAAGACAAAGTGACAGTTACTGGAGCATGCAAGATCTGTGGCTCCTTTACCATATTAAGTCATCTGCACATGTGTGCATTGGCCTTTGGCAACTGCTGATTTGCATACAGAATGTCCTGGTGGACTTTGTGTCCCATGCTATTCAGTTCATATTTGCATTAGTGCTGCCTAGGCTTGGAATCTGCACTGAATTCTTTCCAAAATATTGAGTGGAAAGAGAAAAATAGAAGTAGCTAAATGGGAAATTCTGTATGTTTCTCATTTTCTTGTGAGCTAGTTAACTGTGTTACTAGATATGAACGTTACCAGCTAATGGTATAGAATGCTCATAGACCTGTTTTCAATAGTGTATGCAGAAATATAAGCTTGTCCATACACCCAGTGTTCATTTAGTCAGGCACTGATATCTTGAGAGAAAATTAAAAAGATACCTGTTTATTGCTAAGCTCAGAGCGGATTCAAACAGCTGAAATTTGAGTTATGAGTTCTTGAAGGTTTAAATCAGATGTAGTGCACCTTCAAAGCTTGCCAGAGTCCAGCTCCAGCCGAGTTCGGAGCTCGGGAAGGGTGCATGGAGTCGGCGATAAAGAAAGACACAGACACAGACGTTTGGTGCATTCTCACAACAGCTCAGGAAAAAACTGTCCTTTTTATTTACTCAAAACCCTTCTCAAGCTTCTGCACAAGCAACTATTCTATTTTTTTTTCTTTTCAAAATTAAGGGGGCATGTACAGACATTTGGTCACTCCGTCTGCACTTCAAGGCTAAGCAGGTGCTCCTAAAGATAATTTTGCAAAATACTGTATTCATACTCTTCAAAGCAAGCTATTGTTTATTCTTCAACAGTAGCCATGGAGCAACAGCCAGGACTCCAAGGCCAAGGCACATGAGATTACCTACTAATCAGTAGTACTTTCCCACCACATTTCTACTTCTACAATTTACTCATCATTTAATGGGAAAATAGGTTACAAGGGAAAAAAAATCTAAAATCTAAAACAGGAACTTCAAATGTTAAATCTCCCTATAACCATAGACTCCTACAACCCCATAAACAATAAAGCAATAATCAAAAGCATTTTTCTTTAATAAAAGCATCCTTAATTCCTCTAGCTAAAAATTATAAAAGCAGCTGAAACAATTACATTTTCTAGGCTCCAAAAAATTGCAAAGACAGGCTAGCCTTTGAGATAACAATAACTATATCTATTGCCATAGCAGTTTCAGCTCTCACTCCCATCACTTGTATTAATATTTAGGATATTTTCAAGCCCCTTCCCAGAAGGTGTGCTATATGTCTGGGCCCGATTTCAGGGCAATGGGTAGGTACACAATAAGGTGTCCAGAAATGGCATGGGTTTAATTGTGCTCCTGTGTGTAAATTGTCAAAGGCCCACTCACCAAGACATTATCAGTGACACTAACTCTCAAGCTCAAGTTGGTGATAAAAGCCATCCCACAGGGGCAAACAATGCCTCAATAGATTACAGAATTCTTAGTGGGGTGCTTGAGTGTCCATGCAGCCAGAGGGTAAAACAGCATCAAGGTGGTCAGAGAGACTTCCGCTGGGCCCTGCCAAACAGCTGGAAGCTCCCCCGGGCCTTGCCGCATAGGGGAGCTGTTCTCATCACACCCTCGTGTCATCCACACTCACTGCGCGGACCCCAGCAAAAGCTTTTTGGAGTAGTTGATATACAAACCCTCAAACCGGGTCCATTAGCCCAACATGCACTAAGTCAGTCACTGACATCAATGTGGTAGAAAAAGGATATCTTTATTGCAAAGTACATGAGGACTAGCAGGTTATCTATTGAACAAGTCCCTGTTTCCCCAGGTTGTTAGCTTAAAGAATGAAGTAGTGGTTAGATGTACATGCTCAGCTTGTGTCCAAGATCCTGGTAGGTCTGTGTTCCTAGTAACCTTCCCTCTGTTGGTCAGTGAGACCATGTGCTTTACGGAGTGATGATGATGGCAATATAAGCTCCATGTGACAGCTGCATGCAATTGTTCAATACATCTTGCCTTTCTAGGATTCCTCCTAAAAGACAATACTCGAGATAAGACTGAATGTCAAGGTTTCATCTATTTAAAAACATTTTAAAAGGACCTCAGGAGCCTGAAGATCAGAATCTTCTAGTTCAGTCTGCATACTCCCTCAACTCTGTGAGCTGACTTTTGAAAGTGGCTGATTACCAGTTATACTCACTGAAATAAGGAAGGAAGCCCAGTTACACCTATGTTTGATTGGCATACATTAAAAAATAAAATTGCTGGAGGCTTGTTTTGCACTTATTTCATAGGAAACTGAAGAAACAAGTCAGATTGACTGAGTGTAGAGAAGGAGTGATCTCAAACAAAGCCATTTTAGGAATCTGAATGATGGATTCTTTATGCCAATCCTTGAATTTGATACTGTCACTTCTGGAGATGAAACGAACCCCTGGGGTACTCAGAGATTGAGTGTCAATCAAATTGGAATGATTGTCAGCAGATGGGAACCTTCACCTGCTGTTAAGTTGGTAGAGTGAAAGGGATCATGTGGGCTCCTATTTCTCTGTTTCTACATATCTTTTTCTAGATCACAGAGATTTTCTATGCATTGATATGACAAGTGTTGACCCTGCATATTCCAAATTGGAGAATTCTGTGGATGGCTTTATTTATATTGTTATTGTTGTTTTTATTATTCATGTCATTAAACATGTATGAAATGCTTACATGTGTTTTAAACTGCACATGCATTTTCTCATTAAACTCCTCAAAATCTTTTGTGGATTAGCATTTGTTGTTACATCTCTGAAACCCACAACTCAGACTGTCCTTTCTGGGCTCCTCTGTTGCCTCAGTCAGAGTCACTCTGTACTGTAAGAAATTCCCAATGTCAGAGTACAGAAGGAAATGGCAGGTATCAGGTTTGCTTTAAAAAAAGACTTCTGTTGAGTGTGTTGTAAGTGAAAGTGTTTTTGAGAGAATTTCAATTATCCACTCTTTGACCTGGAAAGAGCTATTATTGAAACCACAGAATGAATCTTATTTTGAAAAGAAAAAAGAAGAAAAGAAGACTCAGGAGCATTAAACTTGTAAATTGGCCAAACTTATTTATCACCAAGTGTTCTGATAACCCATCCTCAGAATTCATCACTGTGAACTTAATAAAACATAAAACTCTGATCAACATGATTGGACCAATTTTGAGGTTTTTTGAAAGGGGTTGCCCCATAGTAGCAGAGATTAATATGCTCCAACTTAGTGGAACCAGGCATGAAATATTAACAAATGATAGTTGTTGAACAGAGACAGGTTTTCAGTAATAATGTGATTGCCCATTACAAGAGCAAAACCATGTGATATGAAATATCTAATACTTATTACTACTGTAATGAGCAGTGCCATTGGATAGAATATATATTTTCCACTTACAAGAATATAATATGCACCTAGTCTTCAAACAATGCCTTTTAACATTTTTAAAGTTACATTATCTAAATGTCCTCTAAATCTGACTCCTAAGGATTATTCAGTGATTTTGAATCATTACAGGAAAAAAGTAGAATGTCCCAGTGGGTGTGTTGTGAAATTTTCCGCCTCTCCATTCTTTGCTTTCTGGAATGAACTTACTACAGCACTTTATATTTAATGATTAAATTATAATCATTGGAAACGTAGGCGAGTCTTGTAAATGTTTTTTCGCGAGCTTTGAGCGAAGCAGACTCTAACTTGGTGACGTGAGATGAGTACTTAAATCTCGCTATGATATTTCACCTTCTCTGCCCTTCTCAAAAATTCTGATGATGATCAAAGGAAAGCCTCAAAAACCCTGGTCTATGAAGCAGCATGCTGATTTTAGTCATTTTAGAAGTTACAATGAAGAACTAGAATAAATTAGCATTTGACATTTTGCTCTGGATTAACCCAAAACTGAAGAGAAGATTAACTAAAAATCCCCAACCTGGATTAGGTTTCCTAATATGCAGAAATCTAATCACTAACATTGTACTGGTGGGAGAAATGATACACTTACTGCAACGACAAAAATCAAAAGCACAACACATCTTAACTTCATTCCTGAGCCCTCTAAGGGGTTAGGGTATAGTTGAATGACAGCTACTGTTGCCTTCTTCTTTTTTTTCCCACCAATGATCTGGTACCTAATTTTGTAGATGCTAAATTGAACTCCAGTCTGGTCAGGGATATATGACCATGGCAATTACTTTTTGTTTTGGACCTGGTGTTCCATGCGCAAAGGTACTTTTGAGACTTGGCCTAACTGTAAGACGTTTTTCTTTAATGGAACTGAATTGACTCGTAATGCTAAAGATTAAAACCTTTTAGAACAGACTGTACTACTTCCCCAATTCAATAAGGAACTTTTAGCAAATTGTTGCTTTGCTGTGCAAAAAAGCAAGTCAATGACACTTTTATCTAAAAGAAGGAAGCTGGGAGATTGTGGGAGTCAGATCCTATGCTATGTAGCATCTGAGTTGAATTGTTCAGGGAGGGGCCTAGTTTCAAAGGTTGGCAGATGGGGATAGCAAACCTTTTGATTTTAGAAGGTGGCAATCAAACTCTTTCAGAGGTGTGTGTAATTATTAACTGATAAATGAATCTATTGATTTGAGTTTATTGCTTGAAAGGGTGATTCAAAAAGGTAAATAATAGCCCAGGAGAGATATTTGACATACTAGTTCACTCACCAATGCTTCCAAATATGGTTGTAAGCTGGATAATGGGCAGGAACCCAGAACTATATCCAGAACTCCCTTGTTGGTGGCAGGAAGCCAAAACTTAGGCCAGCATCTGGTGCATCCCAGTTGTATCAGTGTGAACCTGGGTCTGAAGTGGAGACTAGAGTTAATATTTGGCTTTCCCCAATAGGATGTGGGTATCTCATTTGGGTATTTACCATTGTGTGATGAAACACCATCTCCAGTGTTGAATATTATGTCTCTAAATGCCAGTGGACATTGGGATTTTTTTTTAATTGATTACATTGCATTATGTGACACAGTTTTATAGGCACTGGGATTCCCCCCACCGCTCCCCAAACCCCCTCCCCCCATGGTGGATCCCTCCACCTTGTTGCATTACCACAGTTCAGATTCAGTTAAGATTCTTTCCTTGCAAGCATCTACTAAGCATAAAGTCCGGCATCTTATTGTCCAGATAAGTTCAATGGTTTCTTGGGGAGACCATCTCTGGTCTGAAGGTGGAGCCGGCAGAGTATCATCCCAATCAATTAAAAGCCCCGACATTACATCAGTAACAATTTATAACATTATGGAATTAGTTGACATAGTATTGAGTAACCAATATGTTAAAAGAGAAAAAAAGAAAGAACGCAAATTCTGAACCATATCCTGTGACTTCTACACTGACATTTTACTCATTGGTTTATATACAACCAGGTTGTATACACCTTAAAATGGCTATAGATTACTGTTCAGCTGTCTCATGTCTATTTTAATTTTAGTATTTAGCAATTTATAGCATTGAAGCATGATTTTGCTGAACCTGGCTGTTTTCAGGTAGTATAACTCTGTAACTCTAACAAAACATATGTCAACAGTTTAGGTGAACAGTTCTAGGAGGGGTGTGCAGAGAAATCTTCAATACCCTAGTGAGGAGTAACTAATCTTTGTGTCCCACCCAGTGAGTTATAAGTGCATTCCTGTTGATCATTTCCTGTCTGATTCCAAGCCTTCCTTGTTGTTCTCGGACATTGGGAATGTTAAGAACCCAAGCTTGCCATGCAGCTGAGTGTTCTTCCAAAGCATTCAAGAGAAGTAGCCTGAGTTCATGCCAAGCTTGAAATCCGGCAAGTCATTTCCATGATTTGTGATATTTGTCTACTCAAACAGAAGAAGCATGCTGGAGCCAGAAGGACAGTTAGCTGCCTACTAATGTGTAGACTTTAAGGGAGATGTTTCAATGCATCCATTCTCTGGGAGTGACTACATGCTCTGATTTTCCACTTACTCATAAACCCAATATTCCATTTAACTACTATAAGGCTCTAGGCCTGAGTTGGACAAGTACTAATTAATAAGGGATATTTCGAATGCAATGTATCAATAATATGAAAAAAAACCAAAGAAAATAAAAATTAATGCTGCAAAGAAATATTTCAGAAAAACAACTCTCCCTGTATTTAAATTACACCATTTTTTTCCTTTCAATTTTTATTTTATGATAAGTTCCATGGGCTGTGAGATTTTCCTTAACACCTCCCCGAAGTTCCTCCCCACTCCACTGCTTTTCCCTAAATTATTACAATAGTATAATCCTTCATAAGCAGGCATAAGTCCATCAGTCTGTCACTTAAGTGTGTTCTTTCAATGAGGGTATGGAGAATGGCAGAAAGCCAGCATCCTATTGTCAAGATCGTCACATTTGGATGTGATAGTCTCTATCACACAGGTATTATACATTCCCTTAAAGAAAAGTCAGAAAACAAAATCAGCAACAGGAATAAAATAATAATAATAAAATATACCAGGTTTCTGAATAGTAAAATTTTATGAGATCAAAAACTGAGGAATGATTTTATATATTCAAAAATTTTCAGTATAAATGTATAATCTGCCTCATTGGATATGACCCCTTTGTTATATTCTTTTTTGTGGCCATGTTTTGATAAAATAAATGCTGGCACAGAAACACTCACTTTGTAGTAACCAATGACATTTGGTTGAGAAAGATTGTATAAAAGGAATAAAAAATGTGGTCACGGATATAAAAAAATAATGCTAATTTCCAAAAAAATGAGGTATTATTTATTCATGTGAGAGAGACAGAAGCATCTTGCATCTACCACTTACCCTCTATATTAACTGATGGCTGTGACAGAGCTAAGGCCACATCCTGGAGCTGGGAAATCAAGGTAAGTCTTCTTATTGTGGTAGGGAGCCCATTTTCTTTGAGTCATCATCCTGGGGTTTTCATTAGCAAGAAATTGAAGAGTCTCGCTAGAGAGTGCCATTGAATACAGATTCAGTGATATGGGATAGAGTCTTAATGGCTAAGCAGAGTTAAGATTTATTGATTTTAATTGGAAAGTTAGATATACAGAGAGGACAGACAGAAAGAAAGACCTTCCATCTACTGATTCGCTCCCCACGTGGCCACAACAGTCAGTTGGAACTGAGCCAACCTAAAGTCAGGAGTCAGGAGCTTCCTGTAGGTCTCCCACTCAGATGCAGTGTCCCAAGTCTTTGGGCTGTCCTTGGCTGCTTTCCCAGGCCACAAGCAGGAAGCTGGATGGGAAGTGGGGCTGTCGGGAATAGAACCCATACCCTAATGGGATCCTACTGCATGCAAGGCGAGGTTTTTAGCCACTTGGCTAATGGGCTGGGCCCTCTGCCAAAGTTCTTATGATCTAAGCAAAAAAATTGCACCTCAGGGTGAATTAATCATACAGTTTTTATTCTATTAGTCCTGGTAATGCAAAGAAAATATTTTCATCTTGTCAAAGAATCTTAACTGTGTGTATTTCTGTGTGCGTATATGTTGTCGGATATCCTAACTGAAGGCTTTTTTTTGCTGTTCCTCTGCATAGTACCAATGCTAGGATGTTTGGCCTGTGTTTTTATCTGCTAGAAATCAGAGCCAAAGCACAAGCATGAAATATCTTCTTTGGTTACTAATGTAACCATGAATCAAAAAATGATCTTTTATTACCCAAAATGTCATGATTTCTTATAGCATGTGTAAGAGAGATGAAAATTTGCTAGTTTCGGTAAATTTATTTTTTTAAAGACTTATTTATTTTTTATTGGAAAGGGCGATATACAAACAGGAGAGACAGAAAGGAAGATATTCCGTACAGTGGTTCACTCCCCAAGCAGCCACAACAGCTAGAGCTGAGCCAATCCAAAGCCAGGAGACTCCTCCGGGTCTCTCATGTGAGTGCAGGGTCCCAAAGTCTTGGGCTGTCCTCGACTGCATTCCCCGGCCAAAGGCAAGGAGCTGGAAGGGAAACATGGCCGTGGGGATTAGAACCAGCACCCATATGGATGGGTGCGTTCTAGGGGCAAGGAATTTAACCACTACGTTATCACGCTGGGTCCAGTTTCAGTAAATTTAAACCATGACAATTTCTGATCATTAACTGTCACCTGGAAGACATAAATCAGGCAAAGAGATTAGGTACAGGTGAGTATAATGTGTAGGAATAATTATTAAGAAGGATGAAGAAAAAAATTCTAGAAATTCACTCCTGGGCAATAGTTGGAATGGGCTCTGTGGATACATGTCAGATGAGGCATGTTATTACTGGCACATGGCGCACATTAGGCTGAGAAGAATTTAGGAAACTTAGCTCAAGATTTCCTCATAACAGCATGGCTGATTCAATTGTCATGCTATCTCCTGCAGAAGAAAAAAACAAAACAAAAAGGTCCACACTGCCTCTATAAGCCTATATGACCACAAACCCAGTATGTGTCATCATGTTTGCTTAGCTTGTTGCTCAACTTACTTTGAAGGACAGGCAGGGATTGTTTGTTCTATAAAAGGAAATATTAAGACAAAACATTAAAGCTGCTCAAAGCCTACTACGAAAACTCCTTTTAAGAACATTTCCCTCCTACTGCACTCCTTGTTCCAGCACACCTGCTTGCTAAGTGTGACCATTCAAAAATGCTTCTATTTCACCAATCGTAACTTAAAAAGAAAACACTGTTGACTCACAACCCCAAAAGACATTGATGTAGTGTTAAAGTTACTAAAACCCGTAAGTGCCTTGATGCATTTGTGACTTTGATATAGGGCGTCTGTGTCTTAACTACTAGACCAAAAATACACAGCTACTACACTTTTTAGTTTGTCTATTTTTCTATGATACAGATTTACAAGCATAACAAATGATTTCCTCCTCCTCTCTCCTTTTCCCACTCCTATTCTTTCCCCCCAGGTTATTATAATAGCATACTCATTAATTTCTCTGTTGCAAGTTTACATTTCTGATATATAAATCTGTCCTGACCTGAAAAGTACAGGAAATGGTATAAAACATATTAATCTAATCTATAGTGTAATTATAAACAATAATGACAATTTTATTACTTGGGAGTAAAGTAAAAATGGATACATACAATTTTCTGTAACCAGCTAATCTATCTTGAAGCAATTATTCTTTTGTGCTCTTCTTTTTGTAATTGCTTATTAGAGAGAACATTTGATATTTGTGTTTGGCTCAGGGGCTTATTTCACTAAGTCTGATGGTCTTTGGGTTGGTCAATTTTGTGCAAATGGTAAAATTTCCTTCTTTTCATAGCTGAGTAGTAGTCCAGGAGTGGGGTCATTGGTTCACATTGTAGATCTCTAATCTCCACATTGACTTTCCTGGGGGTTGTACCAGTTGACATTCCCATCATTAAGTGGATTAGGTACCCTGTGTTTGCACTTCCTCAGCAGCAATTATGTTGATTTGTGCATGTAGCCATTCTCCCTAGGGTTAGGTGAAGCAACATTGTGGTTTTTAGTTGCATTTCCCTGAAAGCTGAAGATGCAGAGCATTTTTTCGGGTTTCTTTTGAATTTCATTATTTGAAGGATATCTCTCACATTCTTTTTGGTTTCTTTGTTTTACTGTTGTTGGATTTTTAGAGTTTTTTAGAAATTGTGGATATTAATCGTCCATCTGTTGTGTTTTCTGTGAATTTTCCTCCCATTCTGTTGGGTTTCTCCTCTCTTTACTGATATCGTTCTTGTAGTATAGAAGCTTGTAGGATGATAAAGTCTCATTTGTTTTTTTTTGCTTTAGTTGGCTGTGCTTTTGGAATGTTATGTAAGACATCATTGCGTATAACTAGTTCTTATAGAGTATTACTGATATTTTTCTGTAATGTTTTATTGATATCAGGTTATAGGTTTAGGCCCCGTATTCATTTAGAGCTGAAAATTGCAAAAGGTGAATAATATTGGTCTTGTTTTTGCTTCTGCAAGCACTTATCCATTTGTTTCTGTTTTGTTCCATTGATCTTTTTTTTGTGCCAGTACCAGGCTTTTTTCATGACTACTGCCCTGTATTAGATGTTGAATGGAAACATGTTGTGTCATTCTGATATTGTGATACCTGAAGCTTTGTTTTTATTGTTTAATAATGCTTTAGCCATTCAGGATACTTGTTATTCCACATGAATTTTAGTATTTTTTTGTTCTCTGTGAATAATAGCATTTGTGTTTTCATTGGAATTGGATAGAATCTGAGGTTACTTTGGCTCTATGGACATGTTAATAATATTGGTTGGACTAATTCATGAACATTGACAACTTCTGTACATTTTTGATATCTTACTTTTTTCTTTAATGTTTGTGATTTTCATCCTAGATATAGCTTTTTTTTCTAGGTCTGGTTTACTATGAGAATTGAACATTTTTGTCCATATGGTTAACGGGAATGATCCTATGTGTTCTATCTCAGCCACGGAATTGTTTGTATATTCTAAGGCCATTGAACTCTGTGCACTGATTTTGTAGTTTGCAAGTTTGCTTTATTGCCTCTGAGTTACAGTAGTCTTACTTGATTCTTTTGCTTCCCTTATAGTGAAAATCCTAAATAATGTATGGGGGATACTTTGACTTCCTCCTTCCCAATGTGTTTTGATTCCTTTTTCTTGGCAAATAACTCCAAGTAGAACTTTTAGTACTGTATTTTAAAATTATTATTTTGTTTTGTGATATAGTTTAATAGGCACTGGGGTCTCCGCTTCACCTCCCCAATTTCTCTCCCCTTTGCACTGATCTCCTCTCCAGGTTTACAATGGATGTTGTTCATGAACCTTTGCAAGCACATCATGCTGCCACTGAGATGTCTCCCAACAATGTAGGCATGGTCAATGTTGGTGAGTCCAACATCCTATCACCAGGACATTTTCAGCCATTTTACTGTGAGTCCAGCCTTGTCCCATCCTAATTTGAGTAGAGGTGGTAAGAGTGAGAATCTTTGTCTATTTCCAGATGTTCCAGATGTGTCTCCATATTTCCCCATTAGCTAAAATGCTGAGACTGTGTGTTTTAGATGGGGTCTTGATTGTTTTGAGGAATGACCCTATTTTTTTCAAACGTTAATTTATTTTCTTGCAAAGTCAGATACATAGAGAGGATGGGCGATAGAGAGGGAGATCTTCCATTTGGTGCTTCACTCCCCAAGTGACCGCCACAGCTGGTGCTGTGCCGATTTGAAGCTAGTAACTGAGAATTTCTTCCAGGTCTTCCACGTGGGTGCAGGGTCCCAAGATTTTGGGCCATTCTCAACTGCTTTCCCAGGCCACAAGCAGGTATGGGAAGCAGGGCTGCAGAATTAGAACTGGCGCCCATTTGACTTCCTGGTGTTTTTAAGGCCATTATACTGAGCCAGGAATGACCCTTTTATGCCTAATTAGCATGATGGGATGTTGAATTTTATTGAATACAGACTCTGCATCCATTTAGATAGCTATATATCCAGTGTTTTGATTTCTGTATCACATTTAATGATTAATTTATGTTGAATCATCCCTGCATACCAGGGATAAATTTTTCCTGGTCTGGATGAAAGATCTGATGTATTGTTGGATTCAGTTAGCTTGTATATTCTTGGATTCAGTTAGCGGGAATGTAAAAATGAAAATTGTTCTACAGTTCTCCTTCTCTGTTGTGTGTCTTTTCTAGTTTATTAATTTAGGTGGATGTTAGTTTCACAAAGGGAATTTTGGAAGATTGCCACCCTTTCTGTTGTTTTGAATAGACTGACAAGAATTGTAATATTCTTCTTTAAATATTTGGTAGATTTATCAGCGAGTCCTTCTGATGTTGGCCTTTTCTTAGTTGGGAGAATGTTTAATAGTGATTCAACCATATTTCTAATTATTGATGTGTTTCTACTTTTAAGATCCTCATGACACAGTTTCAGAAAATTGTGTGTCCAGGAATTTATTCAATTTTTCTTGAATTTTCAATTTAGTTGTTTATAATCCAGTGTAGTGATTCCTAATGATTATTTGTATTTCAGTGGTATCCATCGTATATATTCACCTTTATGTCCGATTTTATTCATTTAGGTCTTCTTCTCTTGCCTTTAGCTACTTGGGCCAAGTGTCTATTAATTTTGTCAATGTTTCCAAACAAATCAGCTGTTTGATTACTTGATAACTCAGGAATTTAGAAGAATGCTGCATGCACCTGTTAGTTCCCTATTTGCTAAGCCCACATATAAGGGCTAAGTTTTACCAGCCCTTATTTTTAATCCTCCACTAAACAAGCAACATGAGTCTACTCCATTTGGGGCTAGGCTGTGCAGTCACGATTGTATAATCTTGCCGTCATCCAACATGGTTTCTCACATTGCATCTGGTCTCTCAGTTATTGGAAATGCCACTTGGTACTCCAGATCCATATTTCACATGACCTCTCTAAGGGCTGCCTGCATGGCACTTTCTGATTGCTGAACAGGAACTGAAGGAGACAAGGAATCATCATGGATAAATGTGAGGGAAGGGAGTAGCCATTCTTCCCTGTTCTGCCTAGTTCTATTGCGCTCCCCTCTCAGCAGAGGAAGCAGGACCAGCCTTATGTGAGCCCACAGAGAGAATGGGTGTGAAGGCAAACTCTCTGCCTGCTGAGGAACCTTGCAGCTTTCTACCTACAGTTGTCTACATCTGAGTCCTCCCTGTGGGAAACCAAGGGTTCTACTCGAAGAATGTAAATCAGAACTCTAACGAACTTTTCTTTGAAATATTAATTTTCAGTCTCTAAACATCTGTTTAATGTTGGTAATAATTATTATTTACTTTGTATACTGAAGTCTTTTACATTACTGTGGCTAAAATTTTTTTTTTCCCAACCACAAAACTCACAATTGTGTCTGGGAATGTTTTGTGATTTTTTTTTCAGTCATCATTATCTGCACTCTTTTTTATTTTTCACTTTATTTCTTACTCTGCACACACAAAAATTATTTTTCTCTTCTTGTTCCTGTCCAGGTGTCACTTACCATAACCCAGTTGGCACAAGCCTGTGTGAAGAGAGAAATGATGTATGGTATATAGAATTTTATGACTTACATATATATGAGAAAAAGTAAAAAGTTATAGAAATGAAGGGCTGAGCTTCCTTTCTAGGAAGAAAGAGAGGAAGAGGAATCCCATTGGGATCATACAAGTAGTTTTTATTTTCATAGTCAAGGTCTCAAAGTTCTCTTTTGAAGTGGCAGTAGTTAAGTTGGCACCCCCATTCCCAATGCTACCTTTCCCCTGACATCAGCTGATCTTCATGAGTCAGCAGGAGGAGGAGAAAATGACTGCTTATGGAGCTTGCAAGATATGTGAGCTCCTTTACCATATTAAGTCATCTGCACCTGTGTGTTTTGGCCTTTAGCAACTGCTGATTTACATTCAGTATACCCTAGTGGACTTTGTATCCTAATTATTCAGTTCAGATTTGCATCAGTGCTACCTAGTCTGTTGAAATGTGCACTGAATTCTTCTGAAAATATTGAGTCGAAAGAGAAGAATAGAAATTTCTGAATGAGAAATTCTGTATATTTCTTGTATTTGCCATACTTTGTTAGCTATGTTAATGGAAGTTAACACAAACAGCCAATGGTAAAGAACACTCATAGACCTGGTTGCAGTGGTGCATATAGAAACCTTAAAGTGTTCCACACAGCCAGAGCTCATTTACAAAAACAAAACAAAACAAAACAAAACAAAACAAAAACAACAACCAAAACCCAAAATCAACCCCCCCCCAAAAAAACTAACAAGCAAAAAATCATGTTTATTGCTAAACTCAGAGTAGCTGATTTTTAAATTATATATTTTCAAAAGATTGACTCTGATGTATTGCATTCTCAAAGTTTTTGGAGTAATGATTATGTATCATCTTCGACTGAGCCCACCGCCCAAAGTGCACAAAGTCAGTCACTGACATCCTATTGGGAGGGAAAACATTCATTTATTGCAAAGTATACGAGGACTAGCAGGTTATCTGTTGAACAAGTCCCTGTTTCCCCAGATTATCAGCTTAAAGAATGAAGTAGAAGTTAGATGTACATGCTCAGCTTGTGTCCAAGATCCTGGTTTGTCTGTGCTGCTAGTGACCTCCCCTCAGTTGGTCAGTGAGACTGTGTCCTTTCTGGAATGATGATGATGACAAAATATGCTCTAGTCAATGTGACAGCTATATGCAAATGTTCATTACATCTTGCCTTTTAAGGATGTCCCAGAAGAGTAAATCCTCAAGATAAGACTGAGCATCAAAGTTTAATCTGTTGAAAACAAAGAAATAAACAGGGATCTCAGGAGTCTAGAGATTCAAATCTTCTAGTTCAATTTGCATACTTCCTCAATTCAGTGAGCTGACTTCTGTAAGTGCCTAATTAGCTGTGTGATTCATTGAACTAAGGAACCAGGCTAGGCTCCACCCAACTTAGATTGGTATAAATAAAGCATGTTGGAGGCTTGTCCTACAGTTGTTTCATAGGAAAAGGAAAGTGAAACAGTTTATTTCAGCGTGGAGAAGGATGGATCTCAAACACAGTCGTTCTGTGAAGCTGAATGATGGGCACTTCATGCCCAGGCTTGGATTCGGCACTGCAGCTTCTGGAGATGTAAGTAAACCTGAGGGGTCCTGAGTCACTGAGTGTTGATGTGCTTGGAATGGCTGTTAACAAATTGTAACGTTTACATGCTGGAAAAGTTGATGGATTAGAAGTGACCGTCTGGGCTCCTATTTCTCTCTCTCTCTACCTGTCTCTTTTTTTTTTGTCAAAGAGATTCTTTATGCATCAGTGTGACAAGAGTTGACTCTGGATATTCAGAAGTAGAGAACTGTGGGTAGATGTTGATTATTATTTTTATTATTATCTAACATGCATGAAATCCTTACTTGTGTTTTTAACTGTGCATGTATTTTCTCAGTGAATTCACCAACAACTTTCCTGGGTGAGCACTCATGGTTGCTATTTGTTACATTTCCAAAAACCACAGCTCCAGTTGCTCTGTGTGTGCTTTTCTGCTGCCTCACTCAGAGTCAGTCTGCTCTGTTAGATGCTCCTGGTTGTCAAAGAGCAGAGGAAGAAATGACAGGTAACAGGTGTGCTTTATAGCAGAGAAGTTTTGCTGAGCATGTTGGTACTGAAAGTGTTTCTGAGAGAATTTCAATCATTTAATCTTTTGACATGAAAAAGCAACTATTATTTTACTCTTAGGAAACAAGACTTATTTAAAGAAAGAAAGAAGACGACTTGGGAGCATTAACAAAATGAACAACACCTCTTATTTTCTTTTCTGAACTATTGAGATTAGAGTATAGATGAATGAGAGTGTTTTGCTTTTGTTGATACTCAAGTTATCCTTGTGTTCCCAGCTCTTTTTTCAGCAATAATCAGGTAGATAATTTTGTAGATGACAACCCAGCTCCAACAAGACCATGGGTATATGCCCATGGTAGTTACTTTTGTTTTGGTCCTGGAGTTAAAAGGGCAGAGTTTTGGAAACTTTAAGAATATAAAATGTTCTCTGTAAGGGAAACAAAAAATTCATAATAATAAGGTTTAAAACCTTTTAGAGCAGGCTGCACTGCTCCCTCAATTCAGTGAGATATTTTTGGCAAATGATTGCTTTGCTGTGCAAACAAGCAGGTCAATTGCACTTTGATCTAACAGAGGGAAGTTGACAGACTGAGTAGTCAAATCCTATGCTATGTAGCATCTGCATTCAACAGCACAGGGGTCTAGTTTCAAAGGTTGGCAGATGGGGATAGCAAACCTTTTGATTTTAGAAGGTGTCAATCAGACTCCTTCAGGAAGTTGATTTAAATATTAACTGATAAATCAACCAATTGATTCAACTCTAATATTTGAAAGGGTGACTCATAAGGGTAAGTAATAACCCAAGAGAGATGTTTGACGTATTACTTCACTTACCAATGCTTTCAAATATGGTTGTAAGCTGGATAATGGGCAGGAACCCAGAACTATATCCAGAACTCCCTTGTTGGTGGCAGGAAGCCAAAACTTAGGCCAGCATCTGGTGCATCCCAGTTGTATCAGTGTGAACCTGGGTCTGAAGTGGAGACTAGAGTTAATATTTGGCTTTCCCCAATGGGATGTGGGTATCTCATTTGGGTATTTACCATTGTGTGATGAAACACCATCTCCAGTGTTGAATATTATGTCTCTAAATGTCAGTGGACATTGGGATGTTAAGAACCCAAGCTTGCCATGCAGCTGAGTGTTCTTCCAAAATATTCAAGAGAAGTAGCTTGAGTTCATTGCCATGCTTGAAATCAGGTAAGTCATATCCATGATTTGTGATATTTGTCTACTCAAATAGAAGAAGCATGCTGGAGCCAGAAGGACAGTTAGCTGCCTATTAATGTGTAGACTTCAGGGGAGATGTTCTAAGGTATTACTGTAGGAACAGGGGTATTATTCTGAAGGCTCCTTAGAATGATAGGATGAAATTATAAAATACTTCGCAAGGTTACCATTTATATGGGTTAGTTATCAGAAAGTCTTCCGAAGGGTTATTTTATGGGAATCCACAAAAAGACACAATTGGAAATTTTCATACCCGTTATTACTCCTTGAGCATTATGTAGGGAAAAATTAGAATTGCTGTTCCTCAACATCCAAGCAAATAATCTACATGAGGAACTGATGATGGAAATGATTAATGGAGATTCCCGGGGGCCTAATTAAAAGAAAAATGAGATGAATTTATCTACTTTTAATATTAAATTTGTCCTCATCCTATGCTTCATTTAAATCTGCTCAGGTGTATCTTTCTGTTTTCTGAAGGCCCCTTTTGTTCTCCAGGGTACCTTAGACTGCAACTGTCTTCTGGATTTAGCTTCAAAGCAACATTCTCTTTAATGTATTTCATTTTGTACTTTCATAGCTTGGCTTCCTTATTTAATGATACATTTCCTGAATGGTATATGTGATGCTTATTTTCTTATCTGTTTCCTGTACTTATTTTCTACATGAAGAGATCTTGTAAAATATTTGGTTTTGCATATTTTGTGAAGCATTTCCATAGCTTAACTTACTACTTGTATAGTTATTGGCAGTCTCTCACTCATTTTCTCTGATTCCTCCTGCTAGCAAGGAAGATGATCCTCTGTCCATGGCTAAATCAGTGGCACCTCATGGACTATTAGACTGCTAAGCACACATGAACTACTCAAAAATTGCATGTAAACCAAATGTTGCATGAGACAATTTGAGGAGAGATGATTTAACAGTAATGAACAAATTGACTAGCACAGAGAAGAAGGATGTGAGCTAGGGCTCATTTTCAATTATTGGGCACAAGCAGAATCACAGATGCTATAATGATTGTGTAAGTGTGTGTGTGTGCAAAATATTTCTTTCCTTCTGATTGCCTGAACAAATTTATCTCAATATTGGATGCTCTCCTCAAAGCCATTTTTGTATCATTACTTCTCATTCAGTAAGACTTCATTTCATGTGGCTGCTCATTTCAACAGTTTCTCCCAGAGACGAGATTACATTTTATCTTAGTAGAAATCTTAGAGCACTGTTCTATTACTGAGATATTCTATCAAGGGTATGTGAGTGGCATCAGCAGCAACAATGAGAGGAAATGTTACTGAGGAAATAACAATTCCTGTTTGTGTGCATATCATTAACTCTCTCGTTCTTGTTTTAGGTTCCAAAAAGCAAGTCCTATGAGTTCACCAAAGTGGCCATTGATGCAGGTTTTCGTCACTTTGATTCAGCATTTATATATGGAAATGAGGAGGAGGTTGGGGCAGCTATTCGTGAGAAGATTGCTGATGGGACTGTGAAGAGAGAGGACGTTTTCTACACTACCAAGGTACAGAAACTACAGAACACTGTCAGTTTTTATATGGTGTTATGGAAGCAAAATGTTCACCATTTGAGTGCTTTCTTTCTTACTCTTGTGGAGGCAGATCACAGAAACAGAAAAGCAAAGGCTTGCTTTTGACAGATGTGGCATGATCTGATTTGCCACTTTCCATTTCAGCATAGTGACTCAGGTTCCCACTGTTCTAATTCCAGTGTTTCTTCCTTCTGGTAACCCGAGAGCCATCACACGATGGCTTAGCTATGTGTCATTGCTTCTGATTTTTGATTGGACTAACTCTGGAATTTTGATGAGTCTATGAATAGAGGGAATCTTTCTCTGTGTCCTTCTCTTTCCTTTCCATCTCTCTTTTTTTTCTGTTTCTGTCTCACCTTCTTTCTCTCTGTAACACATAAAATAAACCTTTTGAAAAATAATATATTATCTTTTCTTTGTTCAGAAGTGCATTAGACATGAGATGCAGCTTTTCAAAGTCTTGGAAAGTCATTCAAGATTTATTTACACTGTTTGAGTTCAAATACCTATTTATTGAGTGAATTTACTGAGTGACTAAATATCAGTTTCTTTTTTTTTTTAAAGATTTATTTTTACTATATTTTCATTGGAAAGGTGGATATACAGAGAGGAGAGACAGAGAGGAAGATCTTCTGTCTCATGATTCACTCCCCAAGTGAGCGCAAAGGCCGATGCTATGCCGATTTGAAGCCAGGAGCCTCTTCTGGGTCTCCCATGCGGGTGCAGGGTCCCAAAGCTTTGGGCCGTCCTCGACTGCCTTCCCAGGCCACAGGCAGGGAGCTGGAAGGGAAGCGGGGCTGCTGGGATTAGAACCAGCGCCCATATGGGATCCCAGGCGTGCAAGGCGAGGACCTTAACCACTGCGCCACCGCGCTGGGCCCAAATGTCAGTTTCTTTAAACTTTAAAAAAATTGTCCTAGAATATGTCTTGTGCATTTGAGCTATTATGTTGAAAAGAGAGTTACAGTGTAAGATCTTTAATCCTTATCACTGAAATGCAGAACATTGATGCATTTTGTCAGTGGGAAAGTCACTTTTAATGTATAGACTGCTGAGTTCTCTTTAGCTGTATCCTAAGTATGTACGCATTAGTTGAATTTGTTTTAGAATATGAATTACTTAACAGGGTAATTTCTGAAGACAGATTGTCCAGGATAGTGGATTGCATTTCCCCTTGTCTTTCATCTGAATTTTTCAGTGGGTAATTACTTTTCATTTTTTTGACAGTTGCTTTCTCTACTCATTCTGTTTTATTTACTGTTGTTAATACATTCACTCAAATAAATCTTGGTATATTATTAAGCATCTGGGGCATAATGAATATCATAAATTTAGCTTGTTCTACTTAATAATAGATAGATCCTTCAATAGTAATTGATCTTTCATAGTGCACTAATACTCATCACTCAATGTTCAAAATTGGTGTCTGATTTTAGCACCTAAATGAATTAAATCATAAGGCAATTTTTATATGTCTTTGTTGTTGCAGCTTTGGGCTACACACTTTCGCCCAGAATATGTCCGTCCAGCGCTAGAAAAGTCACTGAAGAAACTTCAAATGGATTATGTGGATCTTATCATCATGCATCTTCCAGTTCCCATGAAGGTAAGCATTTGGTTTTCTTTGTTGTGTGTTGCGTGTTTTCACCAGTGTTATTACTAAATGCATATGAGGCACCAGCTTGATTACCCCTGTTTCCGTTGACAAATGTAGATTTTAAAGATTGGATTAAAATTGTTACATGACTTCACTCTTCTAGTTAGCTGAGGCTCATCACCATTAAGACTTTTCATTCCTATTGCCCATCTTTAAGAAAGGTAGAAGTTTAGAGAGATCACTGCTTCTACCTCAAGCAGTAGAGTGTTCCACCCTGTGAGTTGTTGTCTCCAGTACAGACCCATTTACATTACAGTCCTAAAGAATGTTGAGTAGCTAAAAATTCATAGACACAATGAGCATTTCCATTTCTGAAGATACAGACCTCTCCCACTTGCACTTCTTCTCTCAATGCTGTGAGGGGTCACCTGGATGGTCTGCATGTACAGTCAGGCTCCTTTAGGCTTTCTCCATTTGATCTCTCCTCAATGTGAGTGTGAGCTGAGCACATCTGAAAGTTTCTGTCTGTGAGGTTGTGTATTTATCAACTGGAATTAAAATTCGTTGATTTGAGGTTCTAATTAGTAGTTTCCTCCAAACCAGATTGAGCTTGGGAGACAAAAATGACTCAACTGGAGGATAACTCTCTCTCCTGAACTTTAGGATTTTAGTTGCCATTGCAGATCATTATGGTCTGTTGTCTATTTTCTCTTAGAAAATTAAGATTTTGTGTTTTTTCTTCATATTCCTTTTAATAAACATACATGCACATGTAACTCATACACACTTCAGTGAATCACAATTTCCAGAATGTGGTGTGACCAAGCTATGTAGGCATATGAAATGTCATGTAAGAAACCATTTTCACTTTGTCTTTATTATTATTATTATTATTGTTATTTCCAGCCTGGGGATGAACTAATACCAATGGATGACAAAGGACAATTTATTTTAGATACAGTGGACCTTCGTGACACATGGGAGGTATGTAATGCTACAGATAATGGCAGACATTGTACAAGAATGTAGGAAACATGTAATGAGGTCTAAGAAGAGGAGGATTTTTGTTCCAGTGATGTCTGACCTCAGACATAATATGAGACATCTGTGTAATTCCTTTATTCCTGTCTGTAATGTTAGGGAGTTACACAATATTACTTTTGAGGGCTTCAAATATTTTAATTTCTTTGAAGTTATATTTTATTTACTTGAACAACAGAATGAGAGGGAGACAAGGAGAGAAACAGATCTATCAGCTAGTTCCCCTCCCAAAAAGGCCACAATAAATGGATCAGTCATGCAATTCAAGATTTTGAAAGTCCAGTTAAATTTCTCACATGGGTTGCAGCAGCCTAAGTATTTTGTGTCATCTTCTGGTCCTTCAGCAGGTGCTTCAGTGGGGACCTGAATCTGTAGGAGGGCACTCAGGTTACAGAAGTGTTCTTGGAATTTGATGCTGGTTTCATAGTTGGTGGCTTAGCACTACTGTTGTCCTCATGTATTCTCAGTCACAACTGAGAATACATGACATGCTATAATATAAATTTTGTTTCCTCAAGATTGTATACATGTTAAAATTATTTCTAGGTTTCATAAATTCTAAGCGTGGATGAAAAAACAGAGTACAGCTAACATGTAAATATACATTTCCCACTTCCCCAGGCTCTGGAGAAGTGCAAAGATGCAGGATTAACCAAATCCATTGGGGTGTCCAATTTCAATCACAAACAACTGGAACACATACTGACCAAGCCAGGACTCAAGTATAAGCCTGCTTGCAACCAGGTAAATCTTAAACCCACAGGGCCTTCTCTACATTCCACTCCTCACAGTCTTCTTTCTTAATGCACACATCTCAGGTCCATGGCTTGATATCTAGTGTAATGACTGATCATTCATTTCATTACAGTATGAAGTATCAGGTAAGGGCTAAATTGTGTGGCGTGAGAGAGGCATGATGTCATTAATCAAAGCTAAGTTTCAGGCTCCTGTGTGGCATTTCAACGTGTTTATTGAGTTGACATCTGTCAGTGGTAGACTCCACAACAAGCAAATGTTCTGGAATGGAATGAAAGACTTTGGAGGCGCTGCTTGTTGAATGATGAAAAATAAACTTATAGAAATGTATTAGATCTCCTAGGTAAAGGGATATAATAAAAACTAAGACAGCCAAACTTACTCTCAAGGGCCAAGGAGGCAAAACCAAGGAAGCAAGTAGATAAACCTGATTTGCTACATAGGTAGAGAGAAATGAGGAAGAGGGAGAGAGTGGTATTAGGCCTCAGGTGTCTATCCTGATGACAATGGTAAATGGTTGAGTTTATGGCATGGAGAAGGGGGAAACCAGACAGACACTTAAGAATATTGAGAGCATGTTCAAATTAAAGCAAAGGAAAGAAAAGCAAGACAACATACAAATAATAGTTTAATATATATTTAGGAATACCCAGTACTGCAAATTAGCACAAATTGTTGATGCTACTTCAAAGTGCATACGCTTTCAAAAATGTGATAGTTATATAAAAAAAACCCACTCCAATATTTACACAATTTGTCTTAGGTATTTACTATTGGGGATCTTCTTACACAAAATTGAATTAGGTAAAAAACTCACAACCTAATATTACATATATATCAGCATTTCAGTAATGTTTTAATTTCTGCTATATAATCAGATTTGACTGAGAACATTTTAATATTATTTTCAAAGCACACCTCAGAATTACATGCTATGCTCACACTATTTGTGAAGCTACAAAGAGAAATCAGTTCAAGGAGTCTAATATCTAAAGAAGTTGTTGATTCACCCACAGAAAGCTTAGGGAATGATCTAGAATTCTAAGATAATGTTGTCAAGGCAATCACTTTTCTTCATACTGTGTTCTGTGCTGTAGCAAAAATGGCTTTAGAGATGCATGGGCTGTAAGTCTCCTAGTTTGTACATGATAAGAGTGAGGATTCTCTGCAATGGTGGTAAAGATGGAGCAGAAATTTTCCATTTCCTTTATAAACATTAGTTTTCAATTAAGCTAAGTTACTAACTATGATTTTGAGGTGTCATTGAATATCATGAATACAAATATAAGATTGTATGAATTACTACGAAATGACTAGAGGGATAGTGATAATGATGTAAACAGAGCAATCAACCAGCAGTCATTGCTTATGTTTCTGGAACAGATAAACATGGCCAGGTGGAAAAAAAGCACCTGGGACACCATCCAAGTCTCCCACATGACTGTAAGGGGTCAAGGATCTCATCCATTTCTCATTGCTCTCCTGGGTACATTATCAGGGAGTTGGCTGGTCAATGGAGCTAAAAGGATCAGCTCCTTTGTCCCTGAACTTCAGGACACATGGTTTTTTGCCTTTAATTTCTATACTTTTAATAGGCAGATGCTTTTTCAAGTCTCTTTCCCATGCCTCATTCAGTTTTCTTTCTAAAATCAAAGCATTCTAACACTAAATTTGTAGGTTTTTTGCTAGGATCATCACTCATGCAAACAAAAAAAATTATATTAGCAGAAAATGATATTTACATTAATAAAACAAAAAAATAAGAATAAATTTGTTTCATTCATTTGGCATCTTCTGAGAATAGGAGATAATCAGAAGGTTCATAGGGAAATAATATGCTTAATGATGCAGTACAAACACTAATGTAGTTATAAGTAGAGACGGATGTAAACAGAGAGATTGGCTTTTAGGTTACAGTTCCCTCAAGCAGTTTACATGTTTCCTGTGATGCTGGCTCATGTATTCTAATATCATTTGCTCTTGACATGTTTGTTACAGGTGGAATGTCATGCTTACCTGAACCAGAGCAAGCTTCTGGAGTACTGCAAGTCCAAGGACATTGCTCTTGTTGCTTACAGCGCCTTGGGGTCACAAAGAGATCCAAGCTGGTAAGGAGAATATGAAACAGTTAACCTGTGCTGCAATTCTATTGATAATGAGACAAGATAAAACTTAAAATATAAGTGGAAGATAGTGTGGTGCAATTCCAATGTACAAACACTGTGGTTCAGTGTTTCCAAACACAGAGAAACAGAGAGAGGAAGAGTGAGGTAGAACGAAACACACTCAGAGAAAAATTTCATCTGCTCTTTCACACCTCAAATCCTCTCATATGCTACACAGTCCAACACCAGGAGTCAAGAGTCCATTTGGATCTCCCACATGGGTGTCAGGGATCACAGTACATGAGCTCTTATGTTCTGCTTTCCTAGATGCATACACATGATTCTCACTCAGGAGCAGAGCAGCCTGGATTTGTTCAGCAATAGGATATGGAAGGCGTCCAAAGCAGTGACTTACCACACTGCACTATCGGCATTGTATGTTTATGATTCAAAGAAAGTTCCAGACAGATGGACTGAATTTCCACCTCTTGGTCACTCTCCAAACACCCACAATAGCAGAATGGCTGGTCAGAGACAGGAAGTGGGAAATGAATCTCAACTCTGCAACAGAGCAGCAGTTTTCTGGTATTTTTGTCACTTCAGATTAAGTTTTCCTTCATTGGTACATTATATGAAAGCAGTTTTATATACGATCTTGTTTTCAATTTCTGTTGTGCAGAAATTCAGTGAAATTCATGGAAATAGTCACAAGGATCTGTAGTTCTTTCTATTTTACAAAAATTCTCCCTTATTTGTTGCTAAGTGGATAGTGGTCAAATACTAAGTGGATGATTCTAAAATAAGTAATTTGGTGTATTTATTCGTAAGTATTTATTCATTGTTAGAAAAGAAATTAGGAGAGAGAGAGGAAGAGAGAAACATTGAGCTAGGCCAGACTGAAGCTCAGAGGCAGTGACTGTTCCCAAGTTACTGAAATGGGTTGCTGGAGCCCAAGTATTAGGCTACCATCTAGTGGCTGGCTCAAAGCAGGCACATTTAATAAAGGATATGCATATTTCAAGAGATGACTTATCCCAGTGTTTCACAATGCCTGTCCCTGAGTTTTTACATTGTGTATTATTCTGAGTAATGAAATCTGGTACTCCTCCTTTTTCTTTGAGTACTGACATTATAGGATCTACCCAATGGTCATTTAATATTTGTCTAGGTAATCAAGTCAAGTGTCTTTACACTGAGTACTTGTCTTTCCATCATTCCTATTTGACTTATAATGATCTACAAGGACAATAGTAATGATGCTGAAATTTATATTTGTCCAAGTGGACCTATGAATTGTTTCCTTTAGGTAAACTTGTAAAAAGCTTTATGCTTAGCAAGGAAAGGAAAAATAATATTCTGATATTGCAATCTTCTTTAAGAATGAATTCCCTGATGTAATTTGCAATATAGAAACAACAAATGTCTGCTAGTTTTGCTGTTCCACCTCTGCATGCAAAAGTGGTAGCTAACATGCATGATAATACATAAAGACAATATAAGAGATATTAGGTTTGTGCATGTGTATATAAAAAAAAACTATATTTCTAGCTCTATCTTGCTTTATAAGCATTTGTAATTCAGTAAAATCTGTGATTCCAGACATCCATTGTGTATTTTGGAAGTAGATATTAAAGAATAGCCACAACACATAGGGGATCATTACAATGCTGCAAAAGTTTACACTATGGGCATACATATTATAATGATCTATTAACCTTTGATGTGCAATTGGTTCTAGTTGCTGCCAAGCAAATGAATCACATGAATTCTTGTGAAACTGTTTTCTAACTATACCATATTGTACCTATTCCTGCCAATTCTCGAGGCAATTTAAGTGAAGTGGTCAACGCACTCTAAATTTTCCCTCTTGTATGCTTTGTATCTGTGTGTATTTTCACCCTAGGGTTGATCAGAACAGTCCGGTTCTCCTGGAAGACCCAGTGCTGAAAGCCATTGCCAAGAAACGTAACCGAACACCAGGTCAGGTTGCTCTGCGCTACCTCCTGCAGCGTGGGGTGGTGGTCCTGGCCAAAAGCTTCAATGAGAAGAGAATCAAAGAGAACATGCAGGTAAAGACTGAGCTGTGTCTCTCAAGTAGTGTGCTTGCAAACTGCAACTTCTGGATGAGAGCTTGTGGCACATCTCAGATTCGTCATGCATCTCTCCCCAGGGTACTATGAGGGCAGATTGCTAGGGTAGAAAGAGAACACCAAAATAGTCATCATAAAGTATTGTCTCAAACCTAGGTTGATGCCTCACTAATTCTGTGACAACAATCTTATTTCAATTTTGAATTTTTGTTACTGTGTTTTTTGAGTTCTTCCATATAGTAAATTTTTTAAGGGTCTTGGGTCTTCAACTTTCCCATCTGAACTCTTACTTGTGCTCAAGGTTGTATAGGATTAGTTTTTACTGAACTCTGATGATTTTTTTTCCAGGCTCACCATTCATCCTCCTCATTATCACAGTAGTATAGTTTTTAGTAACAGTTGCATATTTAACATTATAACTTTTTAATATGTCATGACACTGTAGGCAAAGGTAAAAGTGGAGAATCTAGTTCTACTGTCCAGGTGTACTTAACTGTTTCAGTGTGAATTCCTTTTTGGAAGTAGAGATGCCTGCTACAATGCAGTTTCACTTCCTGGTTGCCATTATACAGTCCCCCTAATTGAATATTTGCATATATGTGTTTACCTGTATATCTATTTGTTTTGTATTTTGCGTGAAGGTTGCCTTATAACATGGAGAACATGCATGATATTTGTCCTTTGGGACTGTCTTATTTTAGTTAGTCTAAGGTCTCCAGTTTGGACTATTTTGCTTCAAATGGCAGAATTTTCTTCTTTTTCATGGCTCAGAAGTATGCCGTGGAGTAGATCGATTGAACTTTTGGGTTGTTTATGTCTTTGTTGACTTGCAGTGCAATAAATACGGGGTTTTAAGCTGCTTTTGCATATGCAGGTTTCATGTATAAGTATAGCTACATATATTCATATATATTCCTAGGGGTGGGTGGTTGGGTCCCATGGTGCATCAATTTTCAATCATGTTAGCATTCCCTATACTGACTTCCATAATGGCTGAGTTAAGCTACATTCACAGCAACAGTGAAAATTAGTTTCTTTATCGCAAATTAATGCCAGGAATATATTAGATTTCCCAATTTAGCCAATATCACTAAATTTAGGTGAAATCTCATTGTGGCACTTATTTGATTTCTCTGGAGCTAGGGAGATTGAGGCATTTTTCATAAATCTGTTCACTATTTGAATTTGTATTTTTGAAAATGTGTGGTATTTCCTTCTTCCATTTCTTCACATGGTGTTTGATTTGTTGTCTTTGAACTTTTGATGCTCTTTGTTATTTCTAGATATTAGTCCAAATCAGTTTGCACTGTGCAATTATTTTTCTACCATTCTTTTGACTGTTTTAGCTTTATGTATTATTCCCTTTGCTGTACTGAGGCTGTGTAATTTGGTGTAGTCCTATTTGTTTGTTTTGGCTCTGACTGCCTCTGCTTTTGGTGATTATTCTAAAAATTCTTTACTTATGTTTATCTTGCAGAGTGCCCCCTATATTTCCCTGTAACAGTTTGATGGTTTTTGGGTGTAGATTTTGTCCTTGCAAAATTAGAACTGATTTTTGTATTAATAGAAATGTTCATGAACTGGCTTTTAAATGTGCAAACTGGTATCCAATTGTCCCAATAGCATTTGGTGAAAAGACCAAGCTTTTGCCTTGTGTTATTTTCAGTTCTCTTATTGAAGATTATATGCCCTTACATGTGTGGGCTAACATCAGGAGTTTGTTGTTCTGTTCCATTTATCTTCTCAATGAAATAACTCCCTCTATTTTATCATCTTTTTCCTGAAAGACAGTTTGTTAAGAAGGAAACTAGATACATGCAAATGTTTCTGTATACACATTCAGACATTAGATCAAGAAAATGTCGTAATTTTGCTTTTAGTCTATTAAAAATGTTGATAACTCTTCTAAAAGTTAAAATTACAGGTAAACTCTTGCAAATCAGTTTAATATTTTGAAAATGGTGCCAAAAGCATATTATTTAAAATGTATTTGTATGACTCCCTGAAGTATGAATTGAACTAATAATCTTAGGAGAAATTCACCAAGCAAATGTCATTAAAAACATTGTGGAAAATAATTTTATTTTGTGTATTTGACTTGTCTGGTAAAATATTTTACTATGACAGCCATAAAAATTCTGGAGCTCATTTTGAAAATGTAGAATCAACAAATAAGTGATTTGTTAGTTAGATACATAACACAAGTGAGGGAATTAATGATATAAATAATACATAAATGAATATATATAAATGAGAGGAAAGAGAAAAGAGAATTAATTAATAGCTACATGCAGAAAGATAGATACAATGTTCAGTATTCTTATATGTAATCTATACGTGGCAATAAATGTATCTTTATTATATAATATATGTAGCATATCTTCATTATATATCTATATAACACATATATGATATAATATACTAGTTTATCTAGCATACTATATGTTATATAGCATATCACACAATTTTTATAATGTATTATATGATATACAATATATAACATATGATGTATTATATTATAAATGGAATTTGTATCAATACTATATCAATAATAATATAGCATGATATACCATAATAATGGATAATGCAGAGTATTAATAATATTGCATATTATTACATATACAGTGCTTCTATATTTTATATACATATACATAAATTATATAATTCATAATTTAATTGAATATATGTTTTTAAATTAAACTATCTATATCTATATCTGTAGAATTATGGTCACTGCTCTTTTTATTAAGTGGGTACATAATACAAATAAAATCAAGGTTGGACTTTACTGAGAGACATTTTTTCAAAAGTAGGAATTCTCAAATATAACATATGTGTCTGTAATAACAATTCAATAGCATGAAAGAGCAAGCATCTTGCAAATGGACATTGGAAGGAGTGACGTGAAGGAACAATAGTGTCAAAGTGTTGCACAAGCAATGCTTCTCAATAAAGCCAACAGATTCTTGAGGAAACATTGTTGTGTCCTCCCTGGTATGTTTCCAATAAAGGCCAGGTCAAGTTGAAGGGAATGGAAAGGATCATCTTTGCTGTGTTCAAAGATGTAGTAACATTGCAACATTGGGGAAAACTGCTTTTTCTACACAGCAAGACAGGGAGGTTATAAATGATATGTCTCAAAGCACAAGTAGCAGATATCACACATAAGAGATCTCAGGCTGAGTTTACCTGGAAAAAGAGGATGGAAATGCTTTCTCCAAGGACATCATTATCACTGTTGTAGTCAGAAACCTTCTCATTACCACTTAGAAGGAACTTCTATGGAGACATCTTAACATGGTTCTTTCATCCCTTCAGATTTTTGAATTTGAATTGACTGCGGAGGACATGAAAGACATTGATGGAATCAATAAAAATCTCCGGTACACTACATTACAATAGTAAGTGACACAAATATGTTTTACACAAGCTGTTCATTGTTGCACAAATGCTCAATTGAGAATAATTCATCCCAGAGCAAGGAAGACAGATCTGGCCTAAAGAATAACTATGAACCAGCATCTTTTCTATAGACATTTCAAGAAAAAATTCCTCTCTGATTCAAAGATGAGGCTTATAACTCAAGACAGATCATAAGCAAAACTGCCAAGGCTTGCATCATTGCAAATCCCCACATTGTTTCCCATCTGTGCCACAGGCACTTTGTTCAGGGACCTCTGCCCATTAGACACAGAAAGCACAGGGCTTAAAACTCCTAATACATTTTAATTCTCCAAAATGATCTAACTATAATGCATATTAAAGATGAAAGAGCACATAGTAATGCATATGTAGTAATAAATGGACCTGATTTTCCTTTCTGGATATATTCAGCCAAAGTAGAATAGCTTTCTAAGGAGGGTAGATCCTTAAAAGCAAATATCAATGTTTCATAGGAATGTCTTAGTGACCCCTCTCTGTACTTTCTAACTTAAGAGTCTAGTGGTGTTTCTCCCAGATGTGGTATTCCCTTGCCTCCAGTCCTTCCAAAATGATCTCTTCCTTAGCCTTCTTACCCTCATCTAACTCTCAGGTCCCCAGTGATTTTATCTCCCAAGGTGAATAGTGAACAGATCATGAATCTAATTAGTCCAGGAGTGCATATACCAAGAGAAGATGCACTGGTATTTCCATGAATCCTGAAATCAAGCGTTATTCATGTGTAATGTTTGTCCATCAGTCTTAGGGAGTGATGACATCCCTTGAATTTCTTTTTAGTCATAAAGCCATCATTCCACTGAACTATCTCAGGACTGACTCATAGAGCCAATATTGCAGTTGGCCATGGAAGGGCTTGTGGTCTGAGACGAAAGAAACAGTTAATAATAGCTTTTGAAAAGGAATTGATCAATCAAATAAACTAAA